>NC_052166.1:52013473-53213473 GCF_902713615.1 Scyliorhinus canicula
CAATCACTGTCCACACTGCACACTCACTGTCCACACTACACACTCACTGTCCACACTGCACACTTACTGTCCACACTGCAGACTCACTGTCCGCACTGCACACTCACTGTCTGCACTGCACACTCACTGTCCACACTGTACACTCACTGTCCACACTGCACACTCACTGTCCACACTGCACACTCACTGTGCCACACTGCACACTCACTGTCCGCACTGCACACACTGTCCTCACTGCACACTCACTGTCCTCACTGCAAACACTCACTGTCCACAGTGCACACTCACTATCCACACTGCACACTCACTGTCCACACTGCACACTCACTGTCCTCACTGCAAACACTCACTGTCCACAGTGCACACTCACTATCCACACTGCACACGCACTGTCCACAGTGCACACTCACTGTCCTCACTGCACACTCACTGTCCACACTGCACACTCACTGTCCACACTGCACACTCACTGTCCACAGTGCACACTCACTGTCCTCACTGCACACTCACTGTCCACAGTGCACACTCACTGTCCACAATGCACACTCACTGTCCACACTGCACACTCACCGTCCACACTGCACACTCACTGTCCTCACTGCACACTCACTGTCCACACTGCACACTCACTGTCCTCACTGCACACTCACTGTCCGCACTGCACACTCACTGTACACACTGCACACTCACTGTCCTCACTGCACACTCACTGTCCACAGTGCACACTCACTGTCCACAATGCACACTCACTGTCCACACAGCACACTCACTGTCCACACTGCACACTCACTGTCCGCACTGCACACTCACTGTCCTCACTGCACACTCACTGTACACACTGCACACTCACTGTCCACACTGCACACTCACTGTCCACACTGCACACTCACTGTCCACACTGCACACTCACTGTCCACACTGCACACTCACTGTCCTCACTGCCCACTCACTGTCCTCACTGCACACTCACTGTACACACTGCACACTCACTGTCCACACTGCACACTCACTGTACACACTGCACACTCACTGTCCACACTGCACACTCACTGTCCACACTGCACACTCACTGTCCACACTGCACACTCACTGTCCACACTGCACACTCACTGTCCACACTGCACACTCACTGTCCACACTGCGCACTCACTGTCCTCACTACACACTCACTGTCCACACTTACACACTCACTGTCCACACTGCACACTCCCTGTCCCCGCTGCACACTCACTGTCCACACTGCACACTCACTGTCCACCCTGCACACTCACTGTCCACACTGCACACTCACTGTCCACACTGCACACTCACTGTCCACACTGCACACTCACTGTCCACACTGCACACTCACTGTCCACACTGCACACTCACTGTCCACACTGCACACTCACTGTCCCTCACTGCACACTCACTGTCCACACTGCACACTCACTGTCCACACTGCACAATCACTGTCCACACTGCACACTCACTGTCCACACTGCACACTCACTGTCCACACTGCACACTCACTGTCCTCACTGCACACTCACTGTCCGCACTGCACACTCACTGTCCGCACTGCACACTCACTGTCCACACTGCACACTCACTGTCCTCACTGCACACTCACTGTCCACACTGCACACTCACTGTCCACACTGCACACTCACTGTCCCCACTGCACACTCACTGTCCACACTGCACACCCACTGTCCACACTGCACACTCACTGTCCACAGTGCACACCCACTGCCACACTGCAGACACTCACTGTCCACACGGCACACTCACTGTCCACACTGCACACTCACTGTCCACACTGCACACTCACTGTCCACACTGCACAATCACTGTCCACACTGCACACTCAGTGTCCACACTGCACACTCACTGTCCACACTGCACACTCACTGTCCTCACTGCACACTCACTGTCCACACTGCACACTCACTGTCCTCACTGCACACTCACTGTCCACACTGCACACTCACTGTCCACACTGCACACTCACTGTCCTCACTGCACACTCACTGTCCACACTGCACACTCACTGTGCTCACTGCACACTCACTGTCCTCACTGCACACTCACTGTCCACACTGCACACTCACTGTCCACACTGCACACTCACTGTCTACACTGAACACTCACTGTCCACACTGCACACTCACTGTCCTCACTGCACACTCACTGTCCTCACTGCACACTCACTGTCCACACTGCACACTCACTGTCCTCACTGCACACTCACTGTCCACACTGCACACTCACTGTCCTCACTACACACTCACTGTCCACACTGCACACTCACTGTCCACACTGCAGACACTCACTGTCCTCACTACACACTCACTGTCCACACTGCACACTCACTGTCCACACTGCAGACACTCACTGTCCTCACTGCACACTCACTGTCCACACTGCACACTCACTGTCCACACTGCACACTCACTGTCCACACTGCACACTCACTGTCCACACTGCACACTCACTGTCCACACTGCACACTCACTGTCCACACTGCACACTCACTGTCCACACTGCACACTCACTGTCCACACTGCACACTCACTGTCCACACTGCACACTCACTGTCCACACTGCACACTCACTGTCCTCACTGCACACTCACTGTCCACACTGCACACTCACTGTCCACACTGAACACTCACTGTCCACACTGCACACTCACTGTCCACACTGCACACTCACTGTCCTCACTGCACACTCACTGTCCACACTGAACACTCACTGTCCACACTGCACACTCACTGTCCTCACTGCACACTCACTGTCCACACTGCACACTCACTGCCCTCACTGCACACTCACTGTCCTCACTGCACACTCACTGTCCTCACTGCACACTCACTGTCCTCACTGCAGACACTCACTGTCCACACTGCACACTCACTGTCCACACTGCACACTCACTGTCCACACTACACACTCATTGTCCAAACTACACACTCACTGTGCTCACTGCACACTCACTGTCCTCACTGCACACTCACTGTCCGCACTGTACACTCACTGTCCAACCTGCCCACTCACTGTCCACACTGCACACTCACTGTCCACACTGCACACTCACTGTCCACACTGCATACTCACTGTCCTCACTGCACACTCACTGTCCTCACTGCACACTCACTGTCCTCACTGTATACTCACTGTCCACACTGCACACTCACTGTCCACACTGCACACTCACTGTCCTCACTGCACACTCACTGTCCGCACTGCACACTCACTGTCCACACTGCACACTCACTGTCCGCACTGTACACTCACTGTCCAACCTGCCCACTCACTGTCCACACTGCACACTCACTGTCCACACTGCACACTCACTGTCCACACTGCACACTCACTGTCCTCACTGCACACTCACTGTCCACACTGCACACTCACTGTCCACACTGCACACTCACTGTCCACACTGCACACTCACTGTCCACACTGCACACTCACTGTCCACACTGCACACTCACTGTCCTCACTGCACACTCACTGTCCACAGTGCACACTCACTGTCCACACTGCACACTCACTGTCCTCACTGCACACTCACTGTCCACACTGCACACTCACTGTCCACACTGCACACTCACTGTCCACACTGAACACTCACTGTCCGATCTGCACACTCACTGTCCACACTGAACACTCACTGTCCGATCTGCACACTCACTGTCCTCACTGCACACTCACTGTCCACACTGCACACTCACTGTCCTCACTGCACACTCACTGTCCACACTGCACACTCACTGTCCACACTGCACACTCACTGTCCACACTGAACACTCACTGTCCGATCTGCACACTCACTGTCCACACTGAACACTCAGTGTCCACACTGCACACTCAGTGTCCTCACTGCACACTCACTGTCCACACTGCACACTCACTGTCCTCACTGCACACTCACTGTCCTCACTACACACTCACTGTCCACACTGCACACTCACTGTCCGCACTGCACACTCACTGTCCACACTGTATACTCACTATCCACACTGCACACTCACTGTCCTCACTGAACACTCACTGTCCGATCTGCACACTCACTGTCCACACTGAACACTCACTGTCCTCACTGCACACTCACTGTCCACACTGCACACTCACTGTCCGCACTGCACACTCACTGTCCACACTGTATACTCACTGTCCTCACTGCACACTCACTGTCCGCACTGCACACTCACTGTCCACACTGTATACTCACTGTCCTCACTGCACACTCACTGTCCACACTGCACACTCACTATCCACACTGCACACTCACTGTCCACACTGTATACTCACTGTCCTCACTGCACACTCACTGTCCTCACTGTATACTCACTGTCCACACTGCACACTCACTGTCCACACTGCACACTCACTGTCCTCACTGCACACTCACTGTCCACACTGCACACTCACTGTACACACTGCACACTCACTGTCCACACTGCACACTCACTGTCCACACTGCACACTCACTGTCCACACTGCACACTCACTGTCCACACTGCACACTCACTGTCCACACTGCACACTCACTGTCCACACTGCACACTCACTGTCCACACTGCGCACTCACTGTCCTCACTACACACTCACTGTCCACACTACACACTCACTGTCCACACTGCACACTCACTGTCCGCTCTGCACACTCACTGTCCACACTGCACACTCACTATCCACACCGCACACTCACTGTCCACACTGCACACCCACTGTCCACACTGCACACTCACTGTCCACACTGCACACCCACTGCCACACTGCAGACACTCACTGTCCACACGGCACACTCACTGTCCACACTGCACACTCACTGTCCACACTGCACACTCACTGTCCACACTGCACAATCACTGTCCACACTGCACACTCAGTGTCCACACTGCACACTCACTGTCCTCACTGCACACTCACTGTCCACACTGCACACTCACTGTCCGCACTGCACACTCACTGTCCACACTGCACACTCACTGTCCTCACTGCACACTCACTGTCCACACTGCACACTCACTGTCCACACTGCACACTCACTGTCCTCACTGCACACTCACTGTCCACACTGCACACCCACTGTCCACACTGCACACTCACTGTCCACAGTGCACACCCACTGCCACACTGCAGACACTCACTGTCCACACGGCACACTCACTGTCCACACTGCACACTCACTGTCCACACTGCACACTCACTGTCCACACTGCACAATCACTGTCCACACTGCACACTCAGTGTCCACACTGCACACTCACTGTCCACACTGCACACTCACTGTCCTCACTGCACACTCACTGTCCACACTGCACACTCACTGTCCTCACTGCACACTCACTGTCCACACTGCACACTCACTGTCCTCACTGCACACTCACTGTCCACACTGCACACTCACTGTCCTCACTGCACACTCACTGTCCACACTGCACACTCACTGTGCTCACTGCACACTCACTGTCCTCACTGCACACTCACTGTCCACACTGCACACTCACAGTCCACACTGCACACTCACTGTCCACACTGAACACTCACTGTCCACACTGCACACTCACTGTCCTCACTGCACACTCACTGTCCTCACTGCACACTCACTGTCCACACTGCACACTCACTGTCCTCACTGCACACTCACTGTCCACACTGCAGACACTCACTGTCCTCACTGCACACTCACTGTCCACACTGCACACTCACTGTCCACACTGCACACTCACTGTCCACACTGCACACTCACTGTCCACACTGCACACTCACTGTCCACACTGCACACTCACTGTCCACACTGCACACTCACTGTCCACACTGCACACTCACTGTCCACACTGCACACTCACTGTCCACACTGCACACTCACTGTCCACACTGCACACTCACTGTCCACACTGCACACTCACTGTCCACACTGCACACTCACTGTCCACACTGCACACTCACTGTCCACACTGCACACTCACTGTCCTCACTGCACACTCACTGTCCACACTGCACACTCACTGTCCACACTGAACACTCACTGTCCACACTGCACACTCACTGTCCACACTGCACACTCACTGTCCACACTGCACACTCACTGTCCACACTGAACACTCACTGTCCACACTGCACACTCACTGTCCTCACTGCACACTCACTGTCCACACTGCACACTCACTGCCCTCACTGCACACTCACTGTCCTCACTGCACACTCACTGTCCTCACTGCACACTCACTGTCCTCACTGCAGACACTCACTGTCCACACTGCACACTCACTGTCCACACTGCACACTCACTGTCCACACTACACACTCATTGTCCAAACTACACACTCACTGTGCTCACTGCACACTCACTGTCCTCACTGCACACTCACTGTCCGCACTGTACACTCACTGTCCAACCTGCCCACTCACTGTCCACACTGCACACTCACTGTCCACACTGCACACTCACTGTCCACACTGCACACTCACTGTCCTCACTGCACACTCACTGTCCTCACTGCACACTCACTGTCCTCACTGTATACTCACTGTCCACACTGCACACTCACTGTCCACACTGCACACTCACTGTCCTCACTGCACACTCACTGTCCGCACTGCACACTCACTGTCCACACTGCACACTCACTGTCCGCACTGTACACTCACTGTCCAACCTGCCCACTCACTGTCCACACTGCACACTCACTGTCCACACTGCACACTCACTGTCCACACTGCACACTCACTGCCTTCACTGCACACTCACTGTCCACACTGCACACTCACTGTCCACACTGCACACTCACTGTCCACACTGCACACTCACTGTCCACACTGCACACTCACTGTCCACACTGCACACTCACTGTCCTCACTGCACACTCACTGTCCACAGTGCACACTCACTGTCCACACTGCACACTCACTGTCCTCACTGCACACTCACTGTCCACACTGCACACTCACTGTCCACACTGCACACTCACTGTCCACACTGAACACTCACTGTCCGATCTGCACACTCACTGTCCACACTGAACACTCACTGTCCGATCTGCACACTCACTGTCCTCACTGCACACTCACTGTCCACACTGCACACTCACTGTCCTCACTGCACACTCACTGTCCACACTGCACACTCACTGTCCACACTGCACACTCACTGTCCACACTGAACACTCACTGTCCGATCTGCACACTCACTGTCCACACTGAACACTCAGTGTCCACACTGCACACTCAGTGTCCTCACTGCACACTCACTGTCCACACTGCACACTCACTGTCCACACTGCACACTCACTGTCCTCACTGCACACTCACTGTCCTCACTACACACTCACTGTCCACACTGCACACTCACTGTCCGCACTGCACACTCACTGTCCACACTGTATACTCACTGTCCTCACTGCACACTCACTATCCACACTGCACACTCACTGTCCACACTGAACACTCACTGTCCTCACTGTATACTCACTGTCCTCACTGCACACTCACTGTCCGCACTGCACACTCACTGTCCACACTGAACACTCACTGTCCTCACTGCACACTCACTGTCCACACTGCACACTCACTGTCCGCACTGCACACTCACTGTCCACACTGTATACTCACTGTCCTCACTGCACACTCACTGTCCGATCTGCACACTCACTGTCCACACTGAACACTCACTGTCCTCACTGCACACTCACTGTCCACACTGCACACTCACTGTCCGCACTGCACACTCACTGTCCACACTGCACACTCACTGTCCTCACTGCACACTCACTGTCCGCACTGCACACTCACTGTCCACACTGCACACTCACTGTCCTCACTGCACACTCACTGTCCACACTGCACACTCACTGTCCACACTGCACACTCACTGTCCACACTGCACACTCACTGTCCACACTGCACACTCACTGTCCCTCACTGCACACTCACTGTCCACACTGCACACTCACTGTCCACACTGCACACTCACTGTCCTCACTGCACACTCACTGTCCACACTGCACACTCACTGTCCACACTGCACACTCACTGTCCTCACTGCACACTCACTGTCCTCACTGCACACTCACTGTCCTCACTGCACACTCACTGTCCACACTGCACACTCACTGTCCACACTGCACACTCACTGTCCACACTGCACACTCACTGTCCTCACTGCACACTCACTGTCCTCACTGCACACTCACTGTCCTCACTGCACACTCACTGTCCACACTGCACATACTCACTGTCCTCACTGCACACTCACTGTCCACACTGCACACTCACTGTCCACACTGCACACTCACTGTCCTCACTGCACACTCACTGTCCACACTGCAGACTCACTGTCCACACTGCACACTCACTGTCCACACTGCACACTCACTGTCCACACTGCACACTCACTGTCCTCACTGCACACTCACTGTCCACACTGCACACTCACTGTCCACACTGCACACTCACTGTCCACAGTGCACACTCACTGTCCTCACTGCACACTCACTGTCCTCACTGCACACTCACTGTCCACACTACACACTCACTGCCCACACTGCACACTCTGTCCACACTGCACACTCACTGTCCACACTGCACACTCACTGTCCACACTGCACACTCACTGTCCTCACTGCACACTCACTGTGCGCACTGCACACTCAGTGTCCTCGCTGCACACTCACTGTGCGCACTGCACACTCACTGTCCACACTGCACACTCACTGTCCTCACTACACACTCACTGTCCGCACTGCACACTCACTGTCCACACTGCACACTCACTGTCCACACTACACACTCACTGTCCACACTGCACACTCACTGTCCACACTGCACACTCACTGTCCACACTGCCCACTCACTGTCCTCACTGCACACTCACTGTCCTCACTGCACACTCACTGTCTGCACTGCACACTCACTGTCCTCACTGCACACTCACTGTCCTCACTGCACACTCACTGTCCTCACTGCACACTCACTGTCTGCACTGCACACTCACTGTCCTCACTGCACACTCACTGTCCACACTGCACACTCACTGTCCTCACTGCACACTCACTGTCCACATTGCACACTCACTGACCACACTGCACACTCACTGACCACACTGCACACTCACTGTCCACACTGCACACTCACTGTCCTCACTGCACACTCACTGTCCACACTGCACACTCACTGTCCACACTGCACACTCACTGACCACACTGCACACGCACTTTCCGCACTGCACACTCACTGTCCACACTGCACACTCACTGTCCTCACTGCACACTCACTGTCCTCACTGTCCACACTGCACACTCACTGACCACACTGCACACGCACTTTCCGCACTGCACACTCACTGTCCAACCTGCCCACTCACTGTCCGCACTGCACACTCACTGTCCACACTGCACACTCACTGTCCTCACTGCACACTCACTGTCCACACTGCACACTCACTGTCCACACTGCACACTCACTGTCCACAGTGCACACTCCCTGTCCTCACTGCACACTCACTGACCACACTGCACACTCACTTTCCGCACTGCACACTCACTGTCCAACCTGCCCACTCACTGTCCGCACTGCACACTCACTGTGCTCACTGCTCACTCACTGTCCACACTGCACACTCACTGTCCACACTGCACACTCACTGTCCAACCTGCCCACTCACTGTCTGAGCTGATACTTTAAGGATGACGAATAAATTTAAAACGCTTCACGAGGACACTGGACAAAATAATGGAAATGTCTCGATAATTACCTGTCGGTCTTACAAAAATGTATCTGTGTTAAGTTTCGTATTTCACTCAGCAGAGATACCCTACACCGATGTCACCTCTCCTTCCTCCCAAATACTCTTTAGCTGACTTGCACTATTACGGACCTCACCAGACCCCCTCCAATTGCCCCCGCCTCTCCCCATGGCTGTAATATCTGATCAGCGCACTGGTTCCTTATCCCTGACGCCACTACTATCGACAGCACAACGAGAACGTTAATGAACGACACACTGTGGCAAGCAGGGCGCTTACGGAAAGGATTAACTTATTCCGAAGCCAGAAAATGAATGGTAAGAAAGTACAGGTGAGAAACAGCCTTTCACCATGTCAACCACTTCCCTCCAAGGACCATGTCCAACCTGCAGTCACAATCCAAATAACGTACCGAGCAAAATTTCTGTAAAAACACCCCTCCGCACCCAATATATCACATTGAAAACAATGGACTTTGAACAGTTATTGAGGCAATGAACACATTTCAAAACCACTTTCTCTAGGATGTTTTTAACCTCGATAATCAATCAGGAACTGAACCCTTTCGACCTTGGTCTCCAGGGGAAAACTAACTCAGTATCTCAGTTAAAATCTTAACCAAAGCTCACTGAATTGGAAGGGAAATTATTTCACTTAACAATTTCAAAGCCTTGTTTCATCTCCTCTCACCGTCATTTGATAAAGACAGACAACTGATAGTGATTGAATACTTCAGAGTAGAATTTTATATTGTCCCATCGATGGAATCTTTTTAAGTATTGGCTTACATGCTCATGGTATGTTACAATATACAAGGTGCCAAAAGGGTTTAAAATCTCATTCATCATAATCATACTCTTTTTTAATATCAGTTGAAGATAAACGACTTTCACATTTGATGTTTGCACGCTTATTCTCTGTGTTGCAGTATCGCACTTCCCCATGTCTATCATTCACTGGTATAAAATCACACTGTTGTTGGATGCGCTGCGATGTCCGATAATTTTAATCTACTGTTTTCAAATTGTTCCTAAATTCTTGCTGTGGCTGAATGGGAATTTAAGGGGCCATTCGGTTGGACGGTTTTCAATGAGTGCCCTGAACATTGTTCGGGAGCGCAAATATTCACTGATTAACCACTGCACCATTGACAGCAATCTGAAACAGTTGTCCCCTTAATCTTCAGGCAAATTTGCGTGACAGTACAATGCTTAGCGTTAGGTTCCTGGCGCCTATTTTTAAAAAAATAAATTTAGTGTATCCAATTAATTTTTTTCCAATTAAGGGGCAATTTAGCGTGGCCAATCCACCTACCCTGCACATCTTTGGGTTGTGGAGGTGAAACCCACGCAGACACGGGGAGAATGTGCAAACTCCACACGGACAGTGACCCAGAGCCGGGATCGAACCTGGGACCCCGGCGCCGTGAAGCAACAGGGCTAACCCACTGCGCCACCATGCTGCCCATTCCTGGCGCCTATTAAGAGTGTCTGCAGGAGCAAGCAAGATAAAGGATTTGAACACTGCTTTGGGATAGTTTGTTTAACTGATCTTCCGTCTTGTATGTTGGCCGACTCTCTGTCTCAACGTCTAATCTTTAACCTAGCATATATAAATCATGTCAGGGACAGTTAGAATTAAGCTGGCAATCGGCAGTAACAAAAAGGTAAAATTATTCATGATTGCAACCAAAATAGGCTTTACTTTAAACGACCATCACAAAAGCCGCAACTCACCAAACAAAATGCCAATATGGATAGGAAGGTTTTTCACAGAGGATAGGGGAGAGGAATTGTTAGTGCATCGACAGGCGCACACACAGAACATGGGGTCAAACTGCCTGTGATTCATTATTGCTCTTGCAAAGATGTACGATATGACTGTTAAACATATTGGTGCACCATCGCTCGTAAGTCATGGATTTCACTTCAGCTGCCTGTTAGCTCAATTCTTTTTCCTTTATGCAATGGGTGTCGATTCCACACACGACAGTGATCAATAGACCTCATGCCTTGCTCTTATAAATGCAATTTTTCTTTCTGTTAAGAGTTCAGGGTGATGGCACATAGTTAATCGCTTTCAAAAACCATGCTAAGTTGGCAGATGCAGTTAAAAGTGACAATGGACATTGTTGACATGGGCAAAGCAATATTAAACCTTTGAGTGCACGTTTTGTTTCCCCCCCCCCACACCAACAATCTAGACTCGAACACCTTCCCAATTTTGGGAGTCAGTTTGGAGAGGAAGAGAGATTTTTTTCCCGTGTTAGTCAAATCCGAATCTTTCAGCAGTTGTAGGAACCAACGGAAATGTGCACAATTTTTGAAAATACGTATCTCGATATGTGTGATACTCAGGGAACTGAGTCTCAAAGGATTAATATATGTTTGGCTTGCATTACTTCTGATGCTTTTGGAATGCATTAAAATTGCCAGTCTTAGTTTACAAGAAGTAACGCTGATGCATTCGGATGCAAAAGGAAAAGATAAATGATCTCACTGTTATCCAGCCTAGTTGGATTTCATTCATTTCCTAAGGAAGGAATGTGACAGAGAGAGTAGTTCACTGCATTATCTGCATAGCATTAACAAAGTTATAGCTGAACCAGGGAGTGAGTGCAATCTTACTGTTTATACAAGGACATGATCATACAGCAATACATTCTTTAAACAGCGGAGCATCGTTAATAATTGCAATTGAGAATGGTACGCAATGTTTGTAAAATCAGCTATCTTTCATAGATTCTGAATTTTATATAGATTTGGAATTAATATTATCAAAATTGATCACACTGCGTGCAAAAATAACTCGTAAAATCCTTTGATACAATATCAATTTGGGGTTGGCACTGTTCTCTATAGTCTCCCCCACGTTTGCTCTTTGATGATAGAAATGCCTTTTCTGAAACTGTAGTCTCCCGGCATTAATACTGGACAATAGTGGCAATGGGAGCTAGGTAAAGGCAAAGTCGCCATGAAGGTCCCAGATAACCATAGGCTGCTTTTCCCTTTGAGGGGTAGAGCTGACTGGTGGTGATTTAACCTGAGGGTCACCACACCTCAGGTGAGAAGGCGGGGGTGGGGAGCCTTCATGAATAACCTCATCCTGTACGGGTATTAAACCTGCGCTGCTGGCCTCGCTCTGCATCATGAACCAGCCGCCCAGTGAACTCGGCTTTAAACAATGCAAAATCAAAGTGGAGAATGTGGGCATGTGAGAATGGGGGCTGGTTTACCTCACTTGGCTAGACAGCTGGTTCGTGTTGCAGAGCGAGGCCAGTAGGGTGGGTTCAATTCTCGTACTGGTTGAGATTATTCGGCTGAGAAGGCTCTGCCTTCTCAATCTCGCCCCTCGCCTGAGGTGTGCTCACCCTCCGGTTTAATCACCACCAGTCAACTCTTCCCCTCATCTGGGACCATAGCAACTTTACCTTACAATGGGAGCTACTCATTTGTTGAACAGTCAAGAGTTAGATACTGAGGCAAGGCTTACTCTAGCCAAGACCAGTTCTGGGGTCCTGGCACTGTAACCCGGGTCCACTGGAAATTGGATTAACAAAACACCTTGGAGCTGATTCCACATCCACCAGCCGTAAGTGTGTTGTTCGACAAAGACACCTTGGACCATCCCTTAACTCTGTTTAAATTTAAAGTTGATACTGTCGCATTTATTTCCAGAATTTCTAGCGAAAGTTCTAGTGAGAACTCTGAGTGTTGATGGAAGAATCCACTTTCTCGAACCATTATAATGGCCACATTAGATTGGTAAGGGGACAAAGGCATAAAGGTGTGTGGTAAAATATCCAGTATGTCAAGTTGTCATTGTAGTTCCATCACTACTTGCAGCCTAATTTTACTGGCAAGGGAAATATCGCTAAAATGAAAAGACCCACGGAAACTTCTTTCAGCCAATGATTGTCAATAATAATGACTGGTCGTAATTAGTTCATACTGAAGTTCAGCAGAAGAATTATTTCAGAGTTGCTGAAACAAATTGGCCGCATGAATATGATCCATTTCTGGGCATAAATCAAACCAAATATGCTCTTTGTTAATTGGATTTGTAAACCTTGCATGACATTTGTGTCAATTAGCAGAAAAATAGATGGATGGGAACAATAGGAATCATTACAAAATGCATTACTTTTGTGACACGCAACCATATACCGTCAATTATGACGCACTGTACCTTATGCAAGTCTGGTATGAGATCTTGATACAGAGATCGTATCAACATATCCAAGGTGCGCTGACGTTTCTGAGCAAATGTTGGGGTTTCCAGGGTTGCTTTCTCTCCATTTATTACTGCAAATGACACATAAAAGCTGAGCAACAGGGTGATGAATGCCAACTGTCCCACGCAGAAAGCCAACGTATCATTTCAAGTCACAACACATCTGGCTGCAAACTCCCACCCTGACTTTTCTAATGAAGCAAATGTAGAAATTTCTGGCCAATAATTTCAAGTTGCCTTGTGTGCTCATTAATGCTGTGTGGTACACGCCATAACCAAGCCGTTTCTAAGTGAAAAAAGCTGCAAAGGTGTTAGTAATGGAGGATTTTTAATGCCTTGTTGATGAACTTAGTTTGGGTAGTGCTGGCAGCAGAGAGATTCAGTCAATCTGAATCTCGACGGCACAGGATTGTTAGCAGAACCAACATTATAATGTGGGGGTTACAGAGGAGACTGTATTTTTTTTAAATGTTTTTTAATGGATTTTTGCACAGAGTATATTTTGCCATTATGTACACAGGATATGTTGTATCTATATATATGTAAGTAGGCATCCGTTCGTGCCAGCGGGGCACTTCCGGAGGGCAATCCTCGAGTGGGAGAGGCTGTATTTGACCCAGCGGAGAGGACAACACATCGGGGGCTGGACTGGAGACCAGCTGGAGGAGTGATCGCCGGGTCATGTGGTTCAGGAAAAGGAAACAAAAAGGGGTAGAGAAGGAACTGGAGCGTGTGGAAGGTGGGGAGAATGTATATCTTAGGAGCCATAGGAAGAACGTGGGGTGAAAAAAGGCCAGTGTTTATAGCACGATAGGTAATGAAAGTTGTTAAAACTATTATTCAAGTTATGAAAACATTTCATACCCCACACAAGAGAATATCAATCAATATCAGGGGCGCGATTTAACGGGGTAACGGGATGTTTCTCAGCACTTTGCAGCTCCGGGAACAACCACATTATTAAATGGGAGTCTTGTTTTTTGGAGCCTTTGTGAGGAACTCCCCACGGAGGTCGCACAGACTCAACTTGTGAGTGCACGGAGAGATTGAGATGCCATTTTAAAATACCGCCTTGATCTCTCGACCTTTCCCCCCCTCCCCCGCCCCCTCCCCCAATTCTGGACCCCTAAATGCCCCAACTTACCTCAAGCCCCCCCTCCCCGCCCCCTCCCTCCCCCGCCCCCTCCCCAATTCTGGACCCCTAAATGCCCCAACTTACCTCAAGCCCCACCCTCACCCTAGCTCATCAGGATATCCCCAGACCCGATACCCAGTCTGGGCAACTTGGCACCACCAGGTTGGCACCTTGGCAGTTACCATCTTAGCAGTGCCACCTGGGCATCCTGGCAGTTCCAGGGTGCCTGGTGGCAGCATCGAGGTGTCCAGGTGGCATTGGGATACCCGTGTACCATCCTGCCCAGAGCCCAGCCAAACAGAGGTCTCCGATCGCCTGGGAGACCCCCCTCACCTGGTCCACGTTTGTGGAAATCATTGCTAAATGACGCCACGACGAGCTCCCCCAGGCACGGGCGTTCGTTGCTGGGCCTTGGGAGAATCCGGCGTAAACATATTTAAGTGAAGCTAACGGTTCACTTAAATATGCAAATAGATCCTGCCCAGTGAAGGCGAGATCCAGATCACGATGTCTTGGGAGATCTCGTTAGATCGTAAATCCCGCGAGATTTAGTGGCCTCGCCATGTCACTGAGTTGGGTGACAAGGCCGTACAATCGAGCCCCTGGAAAAGCTTTGTGTAAGGCAGCTTATAAAAGAGCTGGTCAATCAGAAGATCTTGAATTCAAAGGGAAATAAAGTCAAATGACAAATATCAGCGGAAAGGGGAACAAAATCTGACAGTAGGGGCATAAGGTACCCAGGCGAAATTTGGGATCAGAAATGGCGTGGATAAAAATTGATTAAAACATTAGTTCATGAGAAAAAAACTGAACTGAGACAATAGCAAAGTGGATGTTCTGAGGGTGTCAGAATGAGGGCAAATTCGGGCAGCACAGTGGGTTAGCCCTGCTGCCTGACGGTGCCGAGGTTGCAGGCTCGATCCCGGCTATGGGTAATTGCCCCTACAACCCAAAGATGTGCAGGCTAGGTGGATTAACCACACTAAATTGCCCCTTAATTGGAAAAATAAATTAGTGGATAATTTAATCGGGAAGAGGCCGCAGGAATTTGAACTGTTAAATCGGGAACAGTACAAATGGGGAGGATGGGGAGTATTTGTGAAGCAGTCAAAATCCCTCCCATTAAAAGTTCCATTTAACTTGTGAAAAAAGCATTCTCGTGGATGAAAATGAATATTCCCTTTAAATTCGCTTGGCAGTGCTTTAGAACTTACATCAGCGCAACAGAATGAAATACCGAATCGTTACACCGAGTACACTTTAACTGATTCTGTCTGCAAATACTTTGGCGTCTGACGCTTCAGCATTTAAGAATTACATGTTTAGAACATAGAACGATACAGTGCAGTACAGGCCCTTCGGCCCACGATGTTGCACCGACATGGGAAGTCCAAAAACTAAAGGCCATCTAACCTACACTATCCCATTATCATCCATATGCTTATCCAATAAACTTTTAAATGCACTCAATGTTGGCGAGTTCACTACTGTTGCAGGTAGGGCATTCCACGGCCTCACCACTCTTTGTGTAAAAAACCCACCTCTGACCTCTGTCCGATATCTATTACCCCTCAATTTAAGGCTATGTCCCCTCGTGCTAGACACCTCCATCCGCGGGAGAAGGCTCTCACTGTCCATCCTATCTAACCCTCTGATCATTTTGTATGCCTCTATTAAGTCGCCTCTTAACCTTCTTCTCTCTAACGAAAACAACCTCACGTCCATCAGCCTTTCCTCATAAGATTTTCCCTCCATACCAGGCAACATCCTGGTAAATCTCCTCTGCACCCGCTCCAAAGCTTCCACGTCCTTCCTATAATGAGGCGATCAGAACTGTACGCAATACTCCAAATGCGGCCGTACAAGAGTTTTGTACAACTGCAACATGACCTCATGGCTCCGGAACTCAATCCCTCTACCAATAAAGGGCAACACACCATAGGCCTTCTTCACAACCCTATCAACCTGGGTGGCAACTTTCAGGGATCTATGTACATGGACACCGAGATCCCTCTGCTCATCCACACTACCAAGAATTTTACCATTAACCAAGTATTCCGCATTCCTGTTATTCTTTCCAAAGTGAATCACCTCACACTTCTCCACATTAAACTCCATTTGCCACCTCTCAGCCCAGCTCTGCAGCTTATCTATGTCCCTCTGTAACCTGCAACATCCTTCGCACTGTCCACAACTCCACCGACTTTAGTGTCGTCTGCAAATTCACTCACCCATCCTTCTGCGCCCTCCTCTAGGTCATTTATAAAAATGACAAACAGCCCCAGAACAGATCCTTGTGGTACGCCACTCGTAACTGAACTCCATTCTGAACATTTCCCATCAACCACCACTCTCTGTCTTCTTTCAACTAGCCAATTTCTGATCCACATCTCTAAATCACCCTCAATCCCCAGCCTCCGTATTTTCTGCAATAGCCGACCGTGGGGAACCTTATCAAACGCTTTACTGATTAAACTGGTTTGTGGTGGGGAATTCTGTAATAATGCGTTCTGCTGTACACAACACTAAAGTAGATGCTGGGACACCCAGAAATTACTGTTATGCAGTTGATCACCTCTACCTGCATATCTCAGGCTGTTCTATCAGTATGTTTTTATCAAGTTTTTATCACCTGGACCGAAAATGTTGAATAAACCCTCTCCTGTTTATGTTTTGCTGAAGGGACTAAAACAAACTGAGTGAGCTAATCTTGTCAAAATGTCCAAAGTTTTACTTTTGTTGAGATCTGGGCAAAAGAGACAGACAAGCAGAAAAAAGTTTGCACTTTTTTTCAGGTTACTGTGCGCATCAATCAGCACCTGTCAATGTGTTCAGGGCACACATCCATAAATTGAACTCTACTTTCTCAATCAGGAGAAGTATTACACAGTCATAGCTGTAACTTCCCATCTATCTTTGTTCTACAGTGTGATGTAATAGGGTTAATAATTCTGGTATCGCCCGTGAAACAATGGGTTCCCTCTTGCTGGTAAATCACCGAACCCGCCACCAGCTCAGTGGAACATGAAATCGCTGTGAAGCCAGCCATATCAGTGGGCCAGCGTTCCCCGTCAACTCTTCAGACGGTGGGAAGGGGAACCCCAGCCATCCAAAATATCCTCGCCCATGATGTTCCTTTGGATATTTTGAAGAAAACTTTGAAATAACTTTCCTGATCTGCATGCCTTTAGTGCCTATATCCCTTTAAAATCAGAGAATCATAGAATTTACAGTGCAGAAGGAGGCCATTCGGCCCAGCGAGTCGGCACCGGCCCTTGGAAAGAGCATGCTACTTAAGCCCACGCCTCCACCCGATCCCTGTAACTCAGTAACCCTACCTAACCTTTTGGACACTAATGGGAAATTTAACATGGCCAATCCACCTACTCTGCACATCTTTGGACTGTAAGATGAAATTGGAGCACCCGGAGGAAACCCTCGCAGACACGGGGAGAAAGTGCAAACTCCACGCAGTCACCCGAGGCCGGAATTGAACCCGGGTCCCTGGAGCTGTGAAGCAGCAGTGGTAACTTTAAAAAAATCATTTAATGGAATGTGGGCTAGGCTGGCTGGGGTAACATTTATCGCCCACCCCTGATTGCCCTTGAACCGATTGGCCTTCTAGGCCATTTCAGAGGACGTTTTTTTAAGAGCCAAGCACATTGCTGTGGGTCTGGAGTCACGTGTAGACCAGACCAGGAATTTACGGCAAATTTCCTTCCCTAAAGGACATTAGCGAACCAGGTGGGACTTTACGACAACCAACATTAGTTTCATGCTCATCATTACGTATTGAATTCACATTGAACTCTGCCCGTGGCGGCATTTGAACCCGGGGCGAGGGTTTTTGGATCACTAGTCCAGTGACATTACTGCATCACCACCTCCCTAAACACTACAAAATTTGAGTGGAAACATTTGTTTGCGATTTCCTTTATAAGGTTTTGCTGTGACATCTTGGAGAGTAAATTGTGCACAATTAAGCCAAAACCAAGTAAGCAGATCAGTAATGAAGGCCCGTGTTGGTGTAAGAGGTGTGAGTTAGGAGAGGGGTATATCATTGGAGATGCCAAGTGTGGAGCTTTTTACTACCATGTCCATGAAAGCAAGCCAGCTAGGTTGGCACGTACACCCCTCAACCAGCACTACCGAAACCCAGCATGGTGACAATGCAAAGGTCATCCTCTGTGGCCGCTTTCTTCCAATTTCTTTAGGTTATCCAAGGACTAAAATGAATCTGAATTTCTCACCATTCTTCCCTGCCCACCCACCTCACAGTGGCCCCAGCATGTATCACACAGCGACAATCGGAGCTGCAGTAGCAGCAGGTGGACTTACATTTAACTAAAACAAAGTCCCTGAACTCATGATGATCTGTAAACACTGGTGGAGAAGGGAGAGGAGGTCCAAACAGTGGAACACTCTCTTCGGAATATATCTTAAGCCTGGAGAGAAAGCAAAGTCAGCAAAGGTCGACAGAAATCAGACAGAATGCGATATGAACCCAGACAGTTCAATGGAATACTAATGCGACTGCTTTGCAATTGTTATCACCGTGAAATATTTCCCCCTTTTTACTCCGCAAACATGCTTTTGACTGCCGAGTGCAATTCAAAATGAAGCCATTTATCATTTCAACACCACAAATGACAATAATAATACCGATGTGTGCATTATCAATCAATCCGATCGCTGCACTGGTGGAGTGGAAATAGGAAAGAGGAGGCTTTCTCAGAACAGGCTGTGCGCAAGCTTCTAAGCATCAACGGAAGTCATAGATCATAGAAATTACTGTGCAGAAGGAGGCCATTCGGCCCATTGAGTCTGCACCAGCCCCCGAAAAGAGCACCCCACCCAAGCCCACACCTCCACCCCATGAGGTGGGGTCACCCAGCAACCCCACCTCACCTTTTTGGACACTTAGGGCAACTTAACATGGCCAATCCACCTAACCTGCACACCTTTGGACTGTGGGAGGAAACCGGAGCACCCAGAGGAAACCCACGCAGACACGGGGAGAACGTGCAGACTCCGCAAAGGCAGTGACCCAAGCCGGGAATCAAACCTGGGAACCTGGAGCTGTGAAGCAACAGTGATAACCACTATGCTACCGTGCCTCAAGTGTGTGAACTTGAGGGAAAAATGACAAGAGTGCCACAGTTAACAACGGTAACAAGCTTTATTAGTTCCTTAAGGTGACCAGGAACGCCGTTCGCTTGGCCGTGGTTTGAGTTTCTTTCCTGGTTAGAACCCAGCTACAAAGCAAGATGACCTGCAACATTGAGATGGGAATGATACAGATCGGTAACGCAGGGGAGTGAGTCCACTGTGTGCAATAGGAGTCAGGAATTAGGTAGCCCTGAACGTTGCGGCCTGTCAATGCTGCTTCAACATTGAACCTTCCGGCATTGTTCCTGCGGACCTTCTTGCAATCTCCTCAAAATAAAACAATGCAGATACATGAAGAATGACAGAACTCTGACTTTCAAAGTGATCTACTTACCGATAACTATCGTTTTGCTTGTTATATCGGACTAAGGCAAATATATCTGTGACGGACGCTAAAGAACTAACCACTTTTTTCACCATCAATAATGCAAAGTTTTAGTTGGCTTATTGGCCCTTCATTTGATGAGTGCTACCTTAACCAAGAATCACAGATTATTTCAATTCAATTATTTGTGGATTTCATTGGCGCAGATATAATTTGGCTCTATTAATAAAACTGACAAAAGTCTTCACACCTTCTTAATTGCTGTGTGGAAGATTTGTGGCTGAATGAGTTTAACTTTACAGTAATTTTGTTTTAAATGGTGCTTTACAACGCAATGCTAAAGATAATTAACAGAGCACGTGAAATATAAATAGTCCTATATATTTTCAATAAAAATAATACTTTTAATAAAATTATATTCTGAATCAAATTAGCAGGAGGTCAGTTAAGAGGTGATTTTAAAAAAAGACTAAGTCCTGTCAGGGTTATGTGGCAGAATATAATTGCATTGTGCATCAGTTTTTCCCCATATCTTTTTTTAAACAGGATGTAAGCATTGCTAATTAGGCCAGCATTTATTGCCCATCCTAGTTGCCCTTCAGAAGCTGCCTTCTTGAACCGCGACCGTTCCTGAGGTGTAGGTACACCCACGGTGCTGTTAGGGAGGGAGTTCCAGAATCTTGACTCAGCGACAGTGGAGGAACGGCAATATGTTTCCAAGCCAGGGTGGTGAGTGACTTGGAGGGGAACTCCCAGATAGTGATGCTCCCAGATATCTCTTGCCCTTGTCCTTTCAGATGGTAGAGGTCGTGGATTTGGAAGCTGTTGCCTAAGGAGCCTTGGTGAATTCCTGCAATGCATCTTGTAGATTGTACACACTGCTGCCACTTCATCGGTATTGGAGGGGTTGAATGTTTTTGGATGGTGTGCCAATCAGCGAGCTGCTTTGCCCTGGTGTTGAGCTTCTTGAGGGTTGTTGGAGCTGCACTCATCCAGGCAAGTGGAGAGTATTCCATCACACTCCTGACTTGTGCCTTGGAGATGGTGGACAAGGTTTGGGGAGTCAGGGGGTGAGTTACTCACCACAGGATTCCTAACCTTTGACCTGCTCTTGCAGCCACATGTATTTATATGGGTAGTCCAGTTAAGTTTCTGGTTAATGGTAACCCACAAGATGTTGATGGGGGAATTCAGCGATGGCAACGCCATAAAATGTCAAGGGAGCATCTCCTACAACCAAAACAAAGTGAACTATCTGGTCCATTAAGGAGCCCTTTGCCATCAGGGAGATTTGTTGAACTTTTACTGTTGGTTTTCCATTACTTATAATGATTAGCTTTTTAATGGAGCATGAATTCTGGATAATACTAAGCAGGAGAATGACTTTGTTCCACTGCTTCTCATATTCATCTTTTGGCAGCTCGTTTTAAACCCCTGTACTTTGCTGCAATGTTACAGTGGAGAAAGCTGGTGATCCCAAAAAAGAGGTGTCAGAAAAAGCAATGGAAAAGCAAGAGTAAAAGTTGAGTAAATCCATCTGTAAAAGTGCAATTCCCACCTGCAAACCTTTAATCATTCGCACAAGCTGGTGTGTGCAGTAAAAGAAAATGAGTAAGAACCAAAAGACCTCATGGGGAGACGAGAGCAGGGGAAACGCTGCGTCAGGTATGGCAGGAAATATTGTTGAAGAGGACAGAGGACAGAAAGAAATCTGTTGCAAGCAGAAGCCGGAGGTCTGGTGCCGGAGTGGAGCAAAAAGAAAAATGAGCAAGTTTAATGAAGCAGCGAGTGTTCCAACTCGCAGCAGGCTGGCCTCCATGACAGAAAGAGGCAGTCGCCAGTTTATCGTGAATTACAGGGTCCAGATAATAATAATCTTTATTAGCGTCTCAAATAGGCTTATATTAACACTGCAATGAAGTTACCTTGAAAATGTTCTAGTCGCCACACTCTGGTGCCTGTTTGGGTGCACTGAGAGAGAATTCAGAATGTCCAATTCACCTAACAAGCCCGTCTTTCGGGACTTGTGGGAGGAAACCGGAGCCCCCGGAGGAAACCCACGCAGACACAGGGAGAATGTGCTGACTCCGCACAGACAGCGACCCAAGACGGGAATCAAACCCTGGTCTCTGGTGCTGTGAAGTAACAGTGCTAACCACTGTGCTACCGTGCCGCCCATACCGTGTAAGGCGCCCAGAGAAAGGCAACCTAACATAACCACGAAACAGAAACCAAAAGATTCAAACTCTTAAGGCGTAAACTATTACTGTTCAAACAGACAAAAATATGGATGAAAAGGTTTTAGCTTCGAACAAAACATAAATCCCTCAACAAGAAAGCCAGAGGATTTACTCAGTTAAGAGCAACTTATTAAGATGGAGTGGGTGTAGGGTGGGGGGGATGCTGTTCGAGGGTTCTCAGAGGGCTTGGCAGTCTAGTTTCCTAACTGTACATGCAAACTTCTATATTTCCAGGATTCGGTTGATTGGAATGGTGTTGGGTTAATCAAAGAAGAGATTATGTAGGATTGTCATTCACACATGCACCAAGAAACCACACACTTGATGAACAGTCATGTATTTACATAGAATCCCTAAAGTGCAGGAGGAGGCTATTTGGCCCATCGAGTCTGCACCGACCGTCCGAAAGAGGACCCTACCTAGGCCCATTCCCCTGCCCTATCCCCGTAGTCCCAGCTGACCTTTTGCACACTAACGAGCAATCTAGCACGGCCAATCCACCTAACTTGCACATCTTTGGACTGTGGGAGGAAACCGGGGCACCCGGAGGAAATCCACGCAGGCACGGGGTGAACGTGCAGACTCTGCACAGATAGTGACCCAAGGCTGGAATTGAACTGGGTCCCCGGCATTGTGTGGCAGCCGTGCTAACCACTGTGCCCCCTATCTGATGCCCAATCTGAGTACTTTGCAAACAATTCACAACCCTAACTCGCAAACATCACAATCTTCAGCCAGGCAGACAACCCAGAGTATAATACAAACTGAAGTCAGAGGAGTCCAATGTGACAGAAAAAATCAAGTAACACCCCAGACAAAGCCTTTGAGAAAACACAGACTTAAAAGTGATGCCTCCAGTGGGGTTTTGTGGAATGTAAAGGTTGTCGGAAAGAAGATCTACAACAGACATAGGTCTTCAGACTAAAGGCTTTCAAGTCTTGTTAAGCAGTCATACTGTAGGGAAGAGGATACGGGTGAAGTGTGAACGAATCATCGATGGTTTGAAGGACGGTGATGATTCCTCTCCTTCTTGGAATACGATGGTTACAATGTCATTCCCAATATGGCGTTTCCTTTCCACCTGGAAAGCAAAGAGAGTAGATCTCATTCTTTATACTTCTTAGTGTTACTTCTTATACATGGCTCAGTATTGAAGTATCTCATCTTTACAAACCCTGTACCACTCTGTTGTGCCCATTTTATCAAATAGGAACACAAGAAATGTTTGAGGAAAATTAAAATTGCGATGGCTGATTTGGGGACATCTCCTTGCCGGCTGCAGCTTTTCCCAGGCGTGGTCTGGCTGCATTCCAGCAAACACCAGTAGCAGTGGGAAGCCAACTGAAGTGGATAATGAGACAATTAACTGCAATTTTCCATCAATGTTGCAATTTTCCCAGTGTGGCATGGACCCCGTGACTTGTTGATTGGCTTGTAGAAATAAAGATTCAAAATGACTGGTAATGTCAACATCCACCCTCTTTCTAAGATGTTAATTGACATTACACCACTTACCTGGTGAGTTAATATGGAGTCAGGTCTGTAAAGGTTACAATCCACTAACATCCAACATCTCCATTGTATATTCCACAATCTCCATTCTATAATCCACAATCTCCATTCTATAATCTACAATCTCCATTCTATAATCTACAATCTCCATTCTGTAACCCACCATCTCCATTCTATATTCCACAATCTCCATTCTATAATCCACAATCTCCATTCTATAATCTACAATCTCCATTCTGTAACCCACCATCTCCATTCTGTATTCCACAATCTCCATTCTATATTCCACAATCTCCATTCTATAATCTACAATCTCCATTCTGTAACCCACCATCTCCATTCTATAACGCACCATCTCCATTCTATAATGCACCATCTGCATTCTATAACGCACCATCTCCATTCTATAACGCACCATCTCCATTCTATAATGCACCATCTCCATTCTATAATGCACAATCTCCATTCTATAATGCACCATCTCCATTCTATAATGCACCATCTCCATTCTATAATGCACCATCTCCATTCTATAGCCCACCATCTCCATTCTATAGCCCACCATCTCCATTCTATAATGCACCATCTCCATTCTATAATGCACCATCTCCATTCTATAAATCACCATCTCCATTCTATAATGCACCATCTCCATTCTATAATGCACCATCTCAAATCTATAATGCACCATATCCATTCTATAATGCACCATCTCCATTCTATAATGCACCATCTCCATTCTATAATGCACCAACTTCATTCTATAATGCACCATCTCCATTCTATAATCCACCATCTCTATTCTAAAACTCACCATCTCCATTCTATAATGCACCATCTCCATTCTATAATGCACCATCTCCATTCTATAACCCACCATCTCCATTCTATAACGCACCATCTCCATTCTATAATGCACCATCTACATTCTATAACGCACCATCTCCATTCTATAACGCACCATCTCCATTCTATAATGCACCATCTCCATTCTATAATGCACCATCTCCATTCTATAGCCCACCATCTCCATTCTATAATGCACCATCTCCAATCTATAATGCACTATCTCCATTCTATAATGCACCATCGTCATTCTATAATCCACAATCTACATTCTATACCCCACCATCTCCATTCTATAATGCACCATCTCCATTCTATAATGCACCATCTCCATTCTATAATGCACCATCTCCATTCTATAATGCACCATCTCCATTCTATAATCCACAATCTCCATTCTATAATCCACCATCTCCATTCTATAATCCACCATCTGCATTCTATAATGCACTATCTCCATTCTATAATGCACCATCTCCATTCTATAATCCACAATCTCCATTCTATAATCCAGCATCTACATTCTATAATGCACCATCTGCATTCTATAATGCACCATCACCATTCTATAATCCACAATCTACATTCTATACCCCACCATCTCCATTCTATAATGCACCATCTCCATTCTATAATGCACCATCTCCATTCTATAATGCACCATCTCCATTCTATAATGCACCATCTCCATTCTATAATGCACCATCTCCATTCTATAATGCACCATCTCCATTCTATAATCCACAATCTCCATTCTATAATCCAGCATCTACATTCTATAATGCACCATCTGCATTCTATAATGCACCATCTCCATTCTATAATGCACCATCTCCATTCTATAATGCAACACCTCCATTCTATAATCCACCATCTCCATTCTATAACTCACCATCTCCATTCTATAATGCACCAACTCCATTCTATAATGCACCATCTCCATTCTATAATCCACCATCTCCATTCTATAATCCACAATCTCCATTCTATAATCCAGCATCTACATTCTATAATGCACCATCTGCATTCTATAATGCACCATCTCCATTCTATAATGCACCATCTCCATTCTATAATGCAACACCTCCATTCTATAATCCACCATCTCTATTCTATAACTCACCATCTCCATTCTATAATGCACCATCTCCATTCTATAATGCACCATCTCCATTCTATAACTCACCATCTCCATTCTATAACTCATCATCTCCATTCTATAATGCACTATCTCCATTCTATAACTCACCATCTCCATTCTATAACTCACCATCTCCATTCTATAATGCACCATCTCAATTCTATAATGCACCATCTCCATTCTATAACTCACCATCTCCATTCAAAAATCACCATCTCCATTCTATAATGCACCATCTCCAATCTATACCCCACCATCTCCAATCTATAATGCACCATCTCCATTCTATAATGCACCATCTCCATTCTATAATGCACCATCTCCATTCTATAATGCACCACCTCCATTCTATAACTCACCATCTCCATTCTATAATGCACCAACTTCATTCTATAGTGCGCCATCCCCATTCTATAATCCACAATCTACATTCTATACCCCACCATCACCATTCTATAATGTACAATCTCCATTCTATAATCCAGCATCTACATTCTATAATGCACCATCTCCATTCTATAATGCATCATCGCCATTCTATAATGCACCATCTCCATTCTATAATCCACAATCTCCATTCTATAATCCAGCATCTACATTCTATAATGCACCATCTGCATTCTATAATGCACCATCTACATTCTATAATGCACCATCTCCATTCTATAATGCACCATCTCCATTCTATAATGCACCATCTCCATTCTATAATGCACCATCTCCAATCTATAATGCACCATCTCCATTCTATAATCCAGCATCTACATTATATAATCCAGCATTTACATTCTATAATGCACCATCTCCATTCTATAATGCACCATCTCCATTCTATAATGCACCATCTCCAATCTATAATGCACCATCTCCATTCTATAATGCACCATCTCCAATCTATAATGCACCATCTCCATTCTATAATCCAGCATCTACATTCTATACCCCACCATCTACATTCTATAATGCACCATCTCCATTCTATAATGCACCATCTCCATTCTATAATGCACCATCTCCATTCTATAATGCACCATCTCCATTCTATAATCCACAATCTCCATTCTATAATGCACCATCTCCAATCTATAATGCACCATCTCCATTCTATAATCCAGCATCTACATTCTATAATGCTCCATCTCCATTCTATAATGCACCATCTCCATTCTATAATCCATCATCTACATTCTATAATCCAGCATCTACATTATATAGTCCACCATCTGCATTCTATAATGCACCATCTCCATTCTATAATCCACAATCTCTATTCTATAATCCACTAACTCGTTTCTATATTCCACAATCTCCATTCTATAACCACCCATCTCCATTCTATGACCATCTTGCTCCAAGTGAAAGCAGTAATCAAAGTAATGTTAATTGAACAAGTTTACAACCTACATTGATGTTGATGGTAGCAGCGAAGGAATTTTTCCTGGCCCTTGGAGGACGGTTTTGCTTGGGGGCGGGGGGGAGCAGGGAGGCAGGTGGAATACAATTAAAATTATATTGGCTAATTTGCAGAGATCTCTTGCCTCCTGCCAATTTCCAATTTCCATAGGAGTGAGCCAAGTACTTTTCAGGGGTCCGTGGATAATTAGGCGATGAACTGCAATCTTCCACTGACATGGCAATATTAACAGCATGGCATGGGCCCCATGCTATGTCAGTACTTCAGCAACTCAGAGGCAGCCGCACAGTGAGGGGTGGGAACGGAGTGAGAGTTTGAGGCTTTCTCCCCTTAAACAGCAAAGGATGGCAAGGCTTGGAGATTGGTGTCTTTGACGGTGCTGGCGTTAATGCAGTGGCAACCACTCCTATCAAACCGATGGCACCTCCGCTGTTTCCCTCCCACTCCTGCTGCGTTCCCCTCTGACGCAACCGTTATGCAGACAGAGTGGAGGCTGCTGAACACTCTTGAAATGAGGTGCACTGAATCAGCCTCCTGCCACCCCAAGCTCTCCTTACCATCCCAAATTCAGAAAGTGGGCGGCTGCTGCAGGCGAGTTCGGAACCTTGAAATGGTCATGGTTGAAAGTTTTCAAACATTCTGCCCATTGTAACGGTAACATTGAGAGACTCTATATAATGACACAAGAGGCCCCAGGAAATGATGGGGCTGCATAAGTCATGGAGGTCCTAACTTCCCCGAATTACTGTACCATAGTATTGACATACATCATATGTACCTCTTTCAGTACATTTCAGCCCATTGGTTTTATTTGTTGACCTACTCAATACCTTCACCTAACTGTGAAACCTTTGACATAGTATGGGGAACAGATCATTCAAAGATACTGCTGCATATATTATAATATCTGTACAAGATTGTTAAAATGTTCACCTACTTGTACTTTTAAAAATAGCTCAAACTTAGAAATACAAGTTTGTTTCAGCTATAAGAATATTCTCTCTCCCAAACAAGTAGATATTTCGAGTTGAAGCTGATGTAGTGTAATAGTCTAGGACATATGGGGTTAACATGGGCTGAGTGCAATACCGCCGACACAGTGTTGTAAGAGAGCACATGACTCATACCAAGGGGTCAGTCTGGTGTTGGACTGAGACATGTGCTCAAGCAAGCATGGAGACAGCTCATAGCTTGGGCACTTTACTTAAAACAAAATTCATTCATGGGATGTGGACATCGCTGGCTAGGCCAGTATTTGTTGCCTATCCCTAACCCCCTCTCGAGAAGGTTGTGATGAGCTGTAAATCAAACAGTCTGCTTTGAAAACAGTCTCGTAAAATCATAAAAACCCTACAGTGCGGTAGTAGGCCATTCGGCCCATTGACTCCACCAACCCTCTGAAAGACCACCCCTCCGGGCCCACTCCTCCCCCCCCCCCCCCCCTTATCCCCATAACCCCACCGAACCTTTGGACACTAAGGGGCAATTTAGCATGGCCAATGTACCTAATCTGCACATCTTTGGACTGGGAGGAAACCTGAGCACCCGGAGGAAACCCACGCTCACATGGGAAAAAAGTGCAAACTCCATACAGACAGTCACCCAAGGCCGGAATTGAACCTGGGAGCCTGGTGCTGTGAGACAGCCAGTCTTTGTCTTCGATGATGTTGAGCTTGAGTGTTGTTGGGAGATGCACTCATCCAGGAAAGTGGAGGGTATCCCATCACACTCCTAACTTTCACCTTGTAGGTGGTGGACAAGCTTTGGGGAGTCAAGAGGTGAGCTACTCGCTGTAGGATTCCTCTTGTCTACTCCTGTCACCATGGTATTCATACGGCTAGTCCAGTTCAATTTCTAGTCAATGGTAACCCCCAGGATGTTGATATTGGGAGATTTAGTGATGGTAATACTATATATATGTAAGTAGTTCATGGAGTGAATAAGTACCTACAGTAAAACTACTTCAGGTGAAGAAGACTTCATTAAGATCTACTGCAAAATATCCAACACCCAATAACAATTGACAAACGAGCGCTGCACCGTTATGGCTTATCAGTTCTTTTCATTTGGAGACTCCAGGCAAGAAGGCCTAAAGGCAGCGCACCTCAAAGCCACCAGAGGAAAGAAACTTTAATCTAAGTTTAAATAAAATACATGTGTTTCTCTTCTGTGCTTCCCGGTTTTGTGGGAATACTGTCCCGGTTTACGGATGTGACAGAGAAAAACACCGTTTGGCAGGTGGAAACGCAGTGCTGCAAGAAGGGGGGCATTTCTTAAGGGGAGAAATGTATATTTGTGAATATATATTTAAAAATTCCTCTCAGAATTACTGTCTTCCTGAGAGAATAGTTGAGCCATGATGTTTAGATTGGATTTGGTAATGTGAGCACCCAACCCAATATCAGCGTCAGAACTTGCGACTCTTGAGCAGAAGTCCAATCCCTACAGTCACATGTCGGTACTCAGAGCTGGGGATTGCCGAGAGAAACAATGGGATACAGGGTGAGTGTTAATCACTCCGGAATACCACTTGTAAATCTGGAATATGGGCTAGAAAGTGGCATCCACAGCTTCACGTGCTCACTTTTTGGAGGTAAAGGCCAAGGTCTCGATGGTGTTTGGAGTTAATTAGAACCTGCTGCAACGGATAACAATCTTCTGTGTTTACATTGTGTTGGTCCTCAACGCCTTATGGAAGGGGGAGACCTCCTTTGTTTCTACCTTGTAAAAGTCTCAAGCCTACACTTGGAAAAATGTACAAAGCCATCCAAAATGGCCATTTAAATTCTAATGAAAATTAGAATGATTGTATTTAATTAGAATTTAATTAGAATCTAAGTAATTAGAATTTAAGATAAATTCTAATGAAAAGAAGCCTAAACACAACTAAAAGAAGGAAACTGGGAGAATGGGCAGCCTGGTAGCATAGTGATTAGCACAATTGTTTCACAGCTCCTGGGTCCCAGGTTCGATTCCCGGCTTGGATTACTGTCTGTTCTACCTGCGTCTGCGTGGGTTTCCTCCGGGTGCTCTGGTTTCCTCCCACGGTCCAAAAGACGTGCAGGTTAGGTGGATTGGTCATGCTAAACTGCCCTTAGTGTTCAAAATTGCCCTTAGTGTTTGGTGGGGTTAAAGGGTTATGGGGATGGGATGGTGTGGGCTTGGGTGGGGTGCTCTTTTTAAGAGTCGGTGCAGACTCGATGGGCCGAATGGCCTCCTTCTGTACTGTAAATTCTATGATTCTAAAGCCAGATTTCTGGAAGGTACAAACTGCTGTTGAAAGACAGAATCTAATTTCATTTTCTGAACAGATTCAGGGTGCGATTTAATAGCCTCGTTGCTCCCAACTTGGTAATGCGATGAGGCCGTTGAATCTCGCGAGAGGCTTCTTGCGACACACGGCCGGGAGCCGTGCCGCTGGCCGAGGGTGGGGGGGCTTCTGCGAGGACTGGGAGGACTGTTGGTGATGGCCAGTGGGGCCGTATTTGACAGGTCAGGTCCGCGCATGGCTGGCGCAATGTTGTACTGCGCAACCGCCATTCTCTAGCCGTTTTTGGCGGGGGGGGGGGGGGGGGGGGGGGGGGGGAGCCGGGGGCTTTACCCAGCGCCGCTGCATGCCCCTCACCGGTCCCATAATTGGTGAGGGTTCGGTGCCGAATCCAGCTCCCGATGTGCAAGGAAGCTGAAATACCACTTTAAAATGTCTAGAATCTTTCTGGCTCCACAAGCCTTGATCCACCGTGCTCCATCAACAAACAAGGGTCGCTGTCATGCTGCCTCTGCGGAAAGATATCTCTAAATATTCTCAGGCCCTGCCATTAATGGCTAAGCATTCAAAGGAAAGCAGACTTCTAGAAAGGTTTGGGAATTCGATAGACAGGGTGGGATTTACCCCCCCCCTCCAACCCGGTGTTTTGCGATGGCCGTCATTGGCCAGTGGTGAGATCTTCTGGAGCCGCCGCTCTCAATGGGTCTTCCTGTTGTTCTCACCCTCCGCCGCTGGCGAGGTGGTCGCGTCAGCGGGACTGGAGGATCCCGCCGCTGGGAATGGCCAAATATCTTGGCCGGCTGTTCAGCAGATTGAAACCATATTTAATATTCAACTGAGCACTACCGGATCTTTCTATCATCCTGACATTGTTCCAGTGCATCACAATGAAGTGAGATAGCAATCAAGGCCAAACTGAAGGCTGACTACAATACTCACAACAAAAACAACTTCTATTTATTTGGTGCTGGAATAAAAATGTCTCAAGGTGCTTTACAGGCACGTTACAGACCATAGACGACATTGAGGCACGTAAGGAGATGTTAGGTCAGATGACCAAAACCTGGTCATGGTGAGGCTACGGAGGGATGTGCAAATAAGTGTGAGAATTTTCAACTTATGTTGTCAATGTACGTGCGTATACCTTTTATACGGCCCAATCAACGAAATAGAACATCGGGGTCGATAAAGCCGTCCAACCCCTGCGGTGCCCACCGAGCACGGAAGGCCTCGAGTGGGCCCGTGGACACCGCATGCTTCCTTTCCAGGGACACCTGACCGTGAATGAGGCCGCGGAAGAGGGGCAGACAGTCAGGTTGGATGACCCCCTCGGTCGCCCGCTGCCTGGGCCTATTTATGGAAAATCCACACATACATCGTACTGAAACCTGACTACATCATCCCAGCAATAGCAGGATAATTAACCTTCTTTATGTTGAAGGTAATACGATAATTGTTGGGATGGTCTTGACTACAGAACATGTCTGTTAAAGAACTCTTCACAGTCTTCTGAATGTTAACAGCAAATCTTGATTAACTCCATGTGACTATAGACGTATCCACTGTAAAGGGCACAGGCTCGGAGCTATCACCATTTCTAGATCCTGACATGTCTCTGCTCAATACCACACTGACCCGTGGTCTGGGTCATGTGCCAATTTACTTCACTGTGTGGGTTGTAAGGTACTGTCCCACATTAACCCTGTATGTGCCAGACCCATTTACAGCACTACAATAATCAATTGTTTTGGATTTACGTTAGCCTTTATACAATGATCTAGATAGGACAATTTTTTTTTAACCTTTCTCGTGATCATTTTGTTTTCTGTTTCAATAACATGCCCCTGCTGTAAGCGAATGAGCACATAGGGGCTGACACGACAGGGTGGATCATCATTGCTTTTAAAAACACAAACCATGAGTATTGAATTATGACTAACAATAATGGGATATTATTGTGATTGCTGTATTGATATTTACCAACCGGGAAACTTTTATGATGAGCTGTGAGTGGGCTGAAGAAGACAAAACATTCAGCAATTATCTCATCCTGTCACTTTGTGTTGATGACATTGTGGAGATTGCTCTAAATGCGCACCTGCATTAATCTGCACAGCATGTTACAGGAACATTGTAATATATTACTGAGGGAACAGGTGGAATTGTCAGGGGGACTTAATACTTGGTGACAAGATAGCTTTGTGCTGGCATCGTGTGTATGGGTGTGTGACTGACTAGAAACGTCTGTTTAATTAATTTGCTGCAATAGCGAGGGTAACATGCAACAGGCAATCAGCAGCCCCAACAGATGTGAGCGGCCAATTTAAGGCTGAATTGCCTCTCTGCAATTGGGTGGCCTTCTCGGAGAGGCACAGAAAGAATTTGGAAGATTGTTCAGTCGGATCTTTTATCAGCAGAATGTGTGTTCCGTGAGCTCAACACATGGCATGTGGTGACTTGAGAATGCAAGTCGCCATGCTGAAGTAGCAACCCCTTGTAGTCACTGTTGTAAGGCTGGGAACACGCAGCCAATTTGTGCAGAGCAAGCTCCCACAAATGAGAATGCAATAACGATCAGATAATCTGTTTTTGGGACTAACTATTGGCCAGGAGGGGTAAATCCCCTGCTCCTTGTCGGAATACTGGCATGGGATATTTCGCAACCATCTGAACAGACAGAAGGACCTTACTTTTAATGCCCCATTTATAAGACGGCACTTCCGACAGTGCAGCTCTCCCTCGGTGCTGCATTGGAATGTCAGCCTTGATTTTGTCGTGGGGAAATCCCAGCCATTGGGTCAGATATTTAGATGTTTATGCGGTTACGTTGCATCAACAGTATTCACAGTTCACTGATACGTTGACACCAAATATTCCAGTCGGTTCCTGTTCAACAGATTGCTAGTTAAGTCAAGCACTTTTGATATAGGGCTGGATGCTGGGTGACTCCACCTGCCCAGAAGTGAATCCCACACAGCACCAAGGTAAACATTGGAATTTCTGATTGAGGTACAAAAGGAAAAGGAGTGCGGTTGCATAGTGGTTAGCACTGCCACCTCACAGCACCAGAGCCCGGGGTTCAACTCCAGCCTCTGGCCACTGTCTGTGTGGAGTTTGCCCTTTCTCCCCGTGTCGACCTGGGTTTCCTCCGGATGTTCCGGTTATCTCCCACAGCCCAAAGCTGTGCAGGTTAGGTGGTTTGGCCATGCTAAATTCCCCCTTAGTGTCCAAAAGGTGAGGTGGGGTTACTAGGTTATGGGGATAGGGTGGGAGCATGGGCCGAGGTAGGGTGCTCTTTCAGAGGGTCGGTGCAGACTCGATGGGCCGAATGACCTCCTTCTGCACTGTAGGGATTCTATAATTCTATCTTGGCTATTAGGACAATGGAAATAAATATGTCATGGCCAGCAGCTGTGAAGATCTAGCTGCAGGTTTAGCTACTCCAAGAATGGTAATGTGGTGGGGAGAGACCAGGACATTGAGAGCCACTGACACCAGCATAGCAACACGATAACAAAGATCCAAATCCAACACCTATGCCAAGTAAGATTGCGTTAGCAGAATCATGCAAAGGAACGTGGCCATTTGTTTGAAGATAATGAAGAACAGAGAGTGGTAATGGAGCAAAAGGAGATTCTCCAGTGGAGAAAAATCCCTATCGCCCACAATAACACAGATGCCCTTCCATGGTCCAGAAGCTAATGACACGGCCAGTCAATATTCTCGATAAGGGAGGCATCACAACCGCTTCAACAAAATATTGTGCTACAGAGGAGATTGGAATCTAATCCCTTCCTGTGTTTTCTGCAGATCTATACCGTTAAAGATGACTCTCAGTGACCAGTTTACCAGGCAAAATAATGAGAGGCAAACACACAGGCGTAGCAATGATAACCGTGAGCGAGAACGAAACGGTCAGATATGAATTGGCACTGTCAGTATTGAGGATTACTGGCAATATGCTGGACAGAAGCGAAGGCTTTTCTGAGGGAAACAAATACAAAATAGCAAACAAACCAATGTTTCGCAACATCAAAATGTTAGAAATCTGAAATGAAAACAGAAAATTCTGGAAACACGCAGTGAGTCCATCAGTTTCTGAAAAAAGAAACATCAGTTAAAAATTTGGATTTCCCCCTTCCTCCGAACTAACAGGAACTTGTTGACTTAAAGATTCTCATTGTTGTTTTCAAATTCCTCAATGCCCACGTCGCCCCTCCTCCAGCCTCACAACCCTCCCTATCTCTGTAATCCCCTCCAGCCTCACTGCCCTCCCTATCTCTGTAATCCCCTCCAGCCGCACCACCCTCCCTATCTCTGTAATCCCCTCCAGCCTCACTGCCCTCCCTATCTCTGTAATCCCCTCCAGCCTCACTGCCCTCCCTATCTCTGTAATCCCCTCCAGCCTCACCACCCTCCCTATCTCTGTAATCCCCTCCAGCCTCACTGCCCTCCCTATCTCTGTAATCCCCTCCAGCCTCACTGTCCTCCCTATCTCTGTAATCCCCTCCAGCCTCACTGCCCTCCCTATCTCTGTAATCCCCTCCAGCCTCACTGCCCTCCATATCTCTGTAATCCCCTCCAGCCTCACTGCCCTCCCTATCTCTGTAATCCCCTCCAGCCTCACTGCCCTCCCTATCTCTGTAATCCCCTCCAGCCTCACTGCCCTCCCTATCTCTGTAATTCCCTCCAGCCTCATCGCCCTCCCTATCTCTGTAATTCCCTCCAGCCTCACTGCCCTCCCTATCTCTGTAATCCCCTCCAGCCTCACCACCCTCCCTATCTCTGTAATTCCCTCCAGCCTCATCGCCCTCCCTATCTCTGTAATTCCCTCCAGCCTCACCACCCTCCCTATCTCTGTAATTCCCTCCAGCCTCATCGCCCTCCCTATCTCTGTAATTCCCTCCAGCCTCACTGCCCTCCCTATCTCTGTAATCCCCTCCAGCCTCACCCCCCTCCCTATCTCTGTAACCTCCTCCAGCCTCACTGCCCTCCCTATCTCTGTAATCCCCTCCAGCCGCACTGCCCTCCCTATCTCTGTAATCCCCTCCAGCCTCACTGCCCTCCCTATCTCTGTAATCCCCTCCAGCCTCGCCACCCTCCCTATCTCTGTAATCCCCTCCAGCCTCACTGCCCTCCCTATCTCTGTAACCTCCTCCAGCCTCACTCCCTCCCTATCTCTGTAATCCCCTCCAGCCTCACTGCCCTCCCTATCTCTGTAATCTCCTCCAGCCTCACTGCCCTCCCTATCTCTGTAATCCCCTCCAGCCTCACTGCCCTCCCTATCTCTGTAATCCCCTCCAGCCTCACTGCCCTCCCTATCTCTGTAATCCCCTCCAGCCTCACCACCCTCCCTATCTCTGTAATCCCCTCCAGCCTCACTGCCCTCCCTATCTCTGTAATCCCCTCCAGCCTCACTGCCCTCCCTATCTCTGTAACCTCCTCCAGCCTCACTGCCCTCACTATCTCTGTAATCCCCTCCAGCCTCACTGCCCTCCCTATCTCTGTAACCTCCACCAGCCTCACTGCCCTCCCTATCTCTGTAATCCCCTCCAGCCTCACTGCCCTCCCTATCTCTGTAACCTCCTCCAGCCTCACTGCCCTCCCTATCTCTGTAACCTCCACCAGCCTCACTGCCCTCCCTATCTCTGTAATCCCCTCCAGCCTCACTGCCCTCCCTATCTCTGTAATCCCCTCCAGCCTCACTGCCCTCCCTATCTCTGTAACCTCCACCAGCCTCACTGCCCTCCCTATCTCTGTAATCCCCTCCAGCCTCACTGCCCTCCCTATCTCTGTAATCCCCTCCAGCCTCACCACCCTCCCTATCTCTGTAATCCCCTCCAGCCTCACCGCCCTCCCTATCTCTGTAATCCCCTCCAGCCTCACTGCCCTCCCTAGCTCTGTAATCCCCTCCAGCCTCACCACCCTCCCTATCTCTGTAATCCCCTCCAGCCTCACTGCCCTCCCTATCTCTGTAACCTCCTCCAGCCTCACCACCCTCCCTATCTCTGTAATCCCCTCCAGCCTCACTGCCCTCCCTATCTCTGTAATCTCCGCCAGCCTCACCGCTCTCCCTCTCGCTGTAGAAGGGGAAGTATGTAAGGATCCTTCTGGTTAAACCGGGTTTCCCTTGTGCTTTCCCTTTATTTTCTGTTATTCTTTGCCTTTATAACTTGCGCGCCTGGAAAATTGCTGGGACTTATGCCTTCAGATGGACTGGACTTTTAATTTTAAAACAAAACAGGGCACCACCATCCCCGAGTTATGCTATTATTACAATGCAATTCGGTTGGCCGAGTTATGCTATTTGGTTTGGTCCAGTGATGACGCCTTTTGATGGACTTGGCTGCCAGCCAACCGGCTACTTTGATTTCCCGGGACCTGAAGGATATCCGGGATATCTGCAGGTGAGGGACTTTGCGAGGAAGCTCTTCCAGCCGTTTCCAGTAGCGCCGCCTGTCTCATTGTTAGAGACGGTTCCATCTCTCGTGGAGATGGAGGAGGGGAGCACTTCGGGGAATTTGATAATGGTGGAGGATACTTCATCCCTGGTGGGGACTAAGGCCAAGTGGGAGGAGGTATTAGGGGTGGAATTAGATTAGGGGGTCTGGTGTGAGGCCTTGCGTAGGGTGAACGCTTCTTTGTCGGGCGCGAGACTAAGGCTAATGCAGTTGTAGGTGGTACCTCGGGCGAACCTACCTAGGGCGAGGATGAGTCGGTTATTTCAGTGGACGGAAGAAAAGCATGAGCGTTATGAGACAGGCCAGACAAATCCTGAACATATGTTCTGGGCATGTCCTGAGTGAGTGAAGTTTTCCTTCTTCAGCATCATGTCACTGATTCCACAGATGGAATTGGAGCCCAGCCCCCTGGTGACTATATTTGGGGTGTCGGACCTGCTGGAGCTGCTGATAGGTGTGGGGGCGGATGGCTTAACCTTCGCCTCGCTGATCGCTTGCAGGCGGGTGCTGTTGGGAATGGAGATCAGCGTCGCCACTCAATGCCTCGGTATGGCTGGAAGATCTTAGGGAGTTTTTGCATCTTGAGAAAATTAAGTATACGTTAAGGGGCGCAGTGGAGGGATTTTATAAAAGATGCCGTCCTTTCATTCTGTTTTATAAAGAGCTAGTCACCGTCAGCTGTTGGGGGGGGGGGGGGTTGCAGTTTTGTTTGAATATATGTTTCGTTTCATTTTATTGATCTGAAATAATTTTAAAATGTTCAATAAAAATATTGTTTTTAAAGTGAAAGTTCTGATTGAAATCACATGCAGAAGAACCAATCCAGCTGGTGATTTTCATCACTCTGTGTCCTAGTAAGATAGCTGACTACAAAGACTGCAACATCAGCAACAAAGATACATCTCTCTTTCTTCCATTTTTAATCCCTATTATTATTTTTACCCTTCCCCTCTGTGTGCGTGTGCATTTTGGGTAGAGGGTAGGATGGTAAAAGAGGGCACAATTACATTAGCAGGCTGCTGTTCTTAGGGCAGCAGGGTAGCATGGTGGTTAGCATAAATGCTTCACAGCTCCAGGGTCCCAGGTTCGATTCCCGGCTGGGTCACTGTCTGTGTGGAGTCTGCACGTCCTCCCCCTGTGTGCGTGGGTTTCCTCCGGGTGCTCCGGTTTCCTCCCACAGTCCAAAGATGTGCGGGTTAGGTGGATTGGCCATGCTAAATTGCCCGTAGTGTCCTAATGAAAGTAAGGTTAAGGGGGGGTTGTTGGGTTACGGGTATAGGGTGGATACGTGGGTTTGAGTAGGGTGATCATGGCTCGGCACAACATTGAGGGCCGAAGGGCCTGTTCTGTGCTGTACTGTTCTATGTTCTATCTCTATTACATGTTGATCTTTTTGCCTTGTTATAAATAAACAATGTCTTTTACTTACAAATCTGGTGCCTGTAAGTCATTGGAGCAGACAAGGGTCAAAGATCTCAGAAAATATATACAAATTATTGGTTTATTCACCTAGGTTGAGATCCCAGGGCTTGTGGGGCAGAATGTGCAGACTCCGCGCAGACAGTGACCCAAGCCGAGAAACAAACCTGGGACCCTGGCTCTGTGAAGCAACAGTGCTAACCACTGGGATATTGTGCCGACAGAATATAATTTTCAAAATTAACGTTTTGCCCATGGAAAAATAGAGGCACCTGCAGGAGAAACTGATAAAAACAATTCAGATGCAAATGCAACTCAATCAAATCCGAGTTTATTAAACTTAAAAGGTAGCCTCCGAGTCGAGGTTGGTCGTGAAAACATCAACTACGAACGATACATTTTTAAGCTTGTAATGGAGCCAGCGAGTTTGGAGAAGGAGTCTGAAAACACCATTAGCTGCATAAAATATTCATATGGATTGCAGAATCAAAGAGTTGTGTTGAAGGTAAAACAATGGGCGCGATTCTCCGCTGCCCATGATGGGTCGGACAATAGCGGGAGGGCCTTCCCGACCTCCCGCTATTCTCCCCCCCCCCCCCCCCACGGCCGCCCCACGACACGAATCGCTGCTCGCCGTATTTTACGGCGAACAGCGATTCTCCCCTGGCCGATGGGCCGAGTTCCCAGGCCTTTACGGCCGTTTTCACGAACGCAAACACACCTGCTCTCACCGTTCGTGAAAACGGCCGCAAAGTGCTGTCCCAGACAACCATCGCATGGTGTGGCCGTGCCAAGGGTGACATGGGCCTGCGATCGGTGGGCACCGATCGCGGGCAGCGGGTCCGATACCCGCGAACTCTTCGTTCCTCCGCCGCCCCGCAGGATCAGTCCGCGGGGCGGCTGAGGGGCATGATGGACCGCGCATGCGCGGGTTTGACACATATGCGTGATGACGTCATCCGCGCATGCGCGGGTTGGAGCCGTCCAACCCGCCCATGCGCGGCTGACATCATCGTGCGCGTCAGCCGCCGTGACGCTTGGCGAGCGGGCTTAGCGACGGTCGCTAAACCCGTGATGCCGTGCTTCACGGGGCCGCGCTGCTAGCCTCGACCGGGGGGGGAGAATCGGGTCCCGGGAGGGGGCGCATTTGCGGAGAATCCCACCCAATATATTTGCACATCTGAATCATCCAACAAAATGCCATATTACATAGTAATTCAAGATTGAACCAGATTAGAAGGCTCTTTTGTTTAATTTTATCAGTGTGTGTTCACTGACAGATGCATGCTGTTCAGTTTGGGTTTTGTGAGGCACAAGCAGCTGGAAGATTTACTCTAAGGAAGAAATCAACAGTGGTCCTCACAGAGCCTTGTTGCAGAAAGTAGTCAGCTTGAATAGGACCGTACAAAAGCTGTTGTTGCTGACTGGAGGAAAAAACAGCCTATGTATGTCCGAAGCCAAGACATACTGAAGAAAATTGGAGCATCACGTAGCCACATACTAAAAGAAGGATCTTGTAATTTGTCTCTCAAGGAATAGTTGGAATACTAAAGAGAATTAGGTCTATTGAGTCTGCACCAATTCTCTGAAAGAGCACCCTCCCTAGCCCTGTCCCCTCCTCACCCTCCCACTTTATCCCCTTAACCCCACCAAAACCTGCACATTTTTGGACACTATGGGAAATTTTAGCATGGCCAATCCACCTAATCTGCATGGGCGCAATTCTCCGCTCCCCAGGCCGGGTGGGAGAATCGCGGGAGGGCAGCTCTGGCACCCCCCGCGATTCTCCCCCCCCCCCCCCCACGCGGTTCAGAGAATCGTGGGTCGCCGTTTTTCACAGCGACCCGCGATTCTCTGGCCCGGATGGGCCGAGCGGCCTGCCGTTCCTGACGTGTTCACGCCGGCGGCAACCACACCTGGTCGCTGCCAGCGTGAACATAGCGCGAAAGCTGAGTTTGGGGCCTGTGGGGGACGGAGAGGGGATTGAGCACCACGCCCGTGCTCGGGAGGGGACTGGCCCGCGATCAGGGCCCACCGATCGTTGGGCCGGCGACTCCAAGAGAAGCACTCTTTCCCCTCCGCCGCCCCGCAAGATCAAGCCGGCCAACCTGCGCATGCGCAGCTGACGTCACGTAGGCGCCGCTGGCCGCGTCATTATCGGCGCCCGTGTTCTCCGCAACGCCGCTCCTAGCCCCCCCCCCCCCCCCCTCCGGGGGGGGGGAGAATAGGGGGCGAGGAGCGGCCTCCAACACTCGGGTTTCACGACAGCGTCGGCCGTTGCGGAGAATTCCAACACCTTTGGACTGTGGGAGGAAACCAGAGCACTTGGAGGAAACCCACACGGACACGGGGAGAACTGTCTGCGTGGAGCCTGTACATTCTCCCCGTGTCTGCGTAGGTTTCCTCCAGGTGCTCTTGTTTGCTCCCACAGTCCAAAGACTTGCAGGTTAAGTGGTTGGCCATGCTAAAATTGCCCTTAGTGTCCAAAGATGTGAACGTCAGGTGTATTGGCCATGCTAAAATTGCCCTTAGTGTCCAAAGGTTAGGTGGGATTATAGTGATAGGGCGGAGGCCTGGGTGGGACCTTCGTTTGGAGGGTCAGTGCAGACTCGATGGTCTGAATACAAGTATTCTATGATTCTATAATGTGCAAACTCCAATAATAATACAGTCACCCAGGGCCAGAATTGAACCTGGGTCCATGGCATTATGAGACAGCTGTGCTAACCACTCTGCTATCACGCTGCCATTTTATTGGTTAATAATAATCTTTCTCATCTTTATTGTTGTCACAAGTAGGCTTACATTATCGCTGCAAATGAAGTTACTGTGAAAAGCCCCCAGTCGCCACACTCCGCCGCGTGTTCGGGTATACTGAAGGAGAATTCAGAATGTCCAATTCATCTAACAGCACGGTTTCTGGGGCTTTGGGAGGAAACCGGAGCACCCGGAGGAAACCCACGCAGAGACAGGGAGAGCGTGCAGACTCCGCACAGACAGTGACCGAAGTTGGAGTTAAACCTGGGACCCTGGCACTGTGAAGCAACAGTGCTAAACACTGTGCTACTATTAAGTGCTTGGTGTTAAGATTTCATCTTTAAACTATAACGGTCCATAATGGGATCATAACAGTACCATTCAGCAACTTTCACTTAATGAAAAGACCGGGGTCTTGGGGCGCCCACTACAGTGCAATATTGAGCAAGTCCAGGAGGAATCTATGCATAAACCGCTCGATCTTGTTTTTCCATTTTATGCCTTAAAACTACACATTGGAGCTAATGTCCCCTGTTCTCCGTGAGGTTGTAGGAGACCACCCAGTGAGCCGAAATGGGATAGTTTCTCTGGTCATGTCTCGCTATTCTTCTTCCATATGGTCTCACACAGGAGCCCAATGGTGAGGTGAAGAGAGAGAGAGACAAAGAGAGAGAAGGAAATTGATACAAAAATGTGTTGGGACAAAGTCAACGGTCGCGTCCATTGTGCAAGTGGATGTGTACTTGAAGGAGAAATTAATTGCAGGGATGTGGGACAGATTCGAAGAGAGTGAAACCAACTGGATTGCTCTTCGGAAGTGCCAGCACAGACTTGATGGGCTGAATGGCCTCCCTTTCTGTTGTAGCATTCTACAACTCTATGAAATGTCGGCTCCAAGGCACCCTCTGACTTGTAGTTTAAAAATTTTAACTACAAAAAAGGCCAGGGAGACACCAGTAAGTCTTTTGAGATGTCTGCCTTCTGTTAGATTACGAGTTTGAGTGGACACACTTATTCAATTCATTTGTCCTGCACTGTAATACTTCCTACAAAGTTTAAAGCATTTTTCAACATTGACATATCGTGCTATAAGAACCCATCCGGCGTGCTATATTTGGCAGCATAATGTGAAAATATTCACTCCAATCTGTGGATGTATTAGTTCAGAGGAGACAGGAATGTAGGAGTGAGTTTGATCACGTTAGATAAGGGATTTGTATCCATTTACATTGTTTAATTCACAAATTATGTAAATATGATGAGAAAAAAATGATTTCCAAAGGCTCAAAGAGACAAATTAAGTCTGATAATTGCTTTGCAGTTTATGCTGCTTCTCCATTTACCTAATTACATTGCACTTTTTAACAACTGACAATGTATTTATGTAAGCTGTTTTGGCAGTGCGATTTTGATTCTTACCATCATCATTAGCACTTGGATCATTAAAGAGTTTCAGGGAAACATGTCAGAACTCTTATTGGATCTAAAGCTGGAGTACGAGTACCATTGAATCAGGATGATTTCATCCCATTGGCACTGAAAGGATGTTGTGTCTAACTTTCTGCAATTGCATGAATTTCTAACGAGGCGGCAGTTAATTGACCCATTTTGTCTTAATTGAGTTTTTTGGAATAAAAAAAATGACTGATGTTTTTGTGACATTTTATCCTGCTTCTCAATTGGTCACAAGTTCTAAAATGCCCACTGCACCTGGAATATACGGGGAGCGGGTTGAGTAATAGAGGAGACTGGGTCTGTAACATACAAGAGCAGATCATCCGCAGATAAAAATATCCTATGCTCCCATCCCCCTCTGCTTTATGCTCCTCCATTCCCCAATGACCTCAGCGCTATAGCTAAAGGTTCTAGCGTGAGTGCGAACAGTAGCGGAGACAATGGACACCCTGCCTTATACTCCTACCCAGTGGAAAATTTCCCACACATCAGTGCATACATTGGCAATAGGGGCTTTATACAACAGCCGAACCCCTGAGATAAACATCTGCCCAATTCCAAGTCTCCCACTCCACCCTGTTGAACGCTTTCTCAGTATCCATAGATATGATCACCTATGGTTCGGGGGCTGGAAAAGGGGAGAGGACAACATTCGGAACTTGCCATACATTAGCCGATAGCTGCCGCCCTTCACAAAGTATGCCTGGTCCTCCGGGACACACGGCTCCAATCGCAGCACAAGCACCTTACCCAATAGCTTGACACCCACTTTCAAAAGAGAGATGTGCCTATACGAACCACATTCCATGGAGTCCTTATCCTTTTTCAAATGAGGGAGATGGAGGCCTGCGAAAGTGTATCAGGCAACGATCCCAAAGCTAGAGAGTCATATCTACTATCAACTGGTCCGCAAATGTCTTATAAAACTGGATGGGAAACCCATCAGGGTGAGGTGCCTTAACAATTTGCTTCAGCCCAATGCACCTCAACGCTTGACAGAATCTCTAACTCCTGCCTGCTCTCCCTCTCCACCACTGGGAAGGGCAACACATCCAAGAACTCTGCCATGTCCGACCGACTCCCCGGGGGCTCTAACCTATAAAAGATTACTATAGAAAACTTCACACGCTACATTAACCTCCCTTGAAGCGGAAACCAAGCTGTCACCCGAGTCCCTGATCTGCAGTTCCAACAACACTCCAGAAGCTTGACACCATCCAGGAAAAAGCAGCCCGCTTGATTGCTCCTCCTTCCACAAACATTCAAACCCTCCACCACTGACAGTGGCAGCCGTGTGTACCATCTACAAGATGCACTACAGTAACTTCCTTAGACAGCACCTTCCAAACCCCCGACCACTACCATATAAAAGGACAAGGGCAGCAGACACCTGGGAACCCCACCACCTGGAGGTTCCCCTCCAAGTCACTCACCACCTTGATTTGGAAATATAGCGCCGTTCTTTCACTGTTGCTGGGGCAACATCCGGGAACTCCCTCCCTAACAGCACAGTGGGTGTACCTACACCTCAAGGATTGGAGCGGTTCAAGAAGGCAACTCGCCACCACCTTCTGAAGGGCAATTAGGAATGGTCAATAAATGCTGGCCTAACCAGCTTCGCCCATGTTCCGTGAATGAATTAAAAAAAATCTCAATTCCACTTTGTAAATCTCAGCTTCTGAAAGGTATAGAAAATAATTTTCTGAAGTATGCAGAGAATATCGCATTAGAAAAGTACTTGTTCCCACCACCAACCCCTGCCTCACTTCAAGTTAAGTAAAAGAATAGAAAATAAAAGCAAAATGCTGCAGGAGCTGGAGGTCAGAAATAAAAACCGGAAATGCTGGAAAAACTCAGCAGGTCAGGCGGTCCCTGGGGTGAGAGAAACCAAGTTAACGGTTCCAGTCCGTCTGATTCTTCTTCGGAACTAAAGGCGGGTGGGAGTGATATTGGATGTAAAATGTTAACTTCCATTTCTCTCTCCGCAGAATGTCAGACCGGTTGACCTTTTCCAGCGCCTTCTGTTACATTGCAAAATAGTTCAAAATACGGAACCGGACACAGTCAGTCAACATTGTTAAGAGACTGTGAACATTCCCTCCCATCTTCCCTCGATTTGCCCCCAATACAACCTCACCCATCCCCCATGGGGTTACCTATCTGTTGCTCTTCAGTTTTACTTCCATTGAGCACTGACCTTGGGCGGAATTCTCCGACCCGCCGCAGGGTTGGGGAATCGCCCGGGGCCGTCGTAAATCCCGCCCCCGCCATTGCCGGAATTCTCCGCCACCCGGGAATCGGCGGGGGCGGGAATCACGCCCCGCCGGTCGGCGGGCCCCCCGCGGCAATTCTCCGGCCCGCGATAGGCTGAATTCCCGCCGCTGTCAGGCCTCTCCTGCCGACGTGGTTTAAACCACCTCTGTGCCGGCGGGAGCAGGCGGCCCGAGCGGGCCCCGGGGTCCTGGGGGGGGGGACGCGGGGCGAGCGGACCTCGGGGGGTGCCCCCACGGTGGCCTGGCCCACGATCGGGGCCCACCAATCGTCGGGCCGGCCTGTGCCGCGGGGGCACTCTTTTTCTTCCGCCGCCGCCATGGCCTCCACCATGGCTGGAGGTGGAAGAGAATCCCCCAGCGCGCATGCGCCGGTGGTGACGTCAGCGGCAGCTGACGCACCGGCGCATGCGCGAACCAGCCAGCCCTGGCGCCGGGCGGCAGGCGTCAAAGGCCATTGGCACCGGTTTTGGCGCCAGTCGGCGTGGTGCACACCACTCCGGCGTGGGCCTAGCCCCTCAATGTGAGGGCTTGGCCCCTAAAGGTGCGGAGAATTCCGCGCCTTTGGGGAGGCCCGACGCCAGAGTGGTTGGTGCCACTCCGCTACGCCGGGACCCCCCGCCCCGCCGGGTAGGGGAGAATCCCGCCCCTCCTTTGTATTTTATCCATAACATTTTGTCAATTACTGCTTAGCTCTCTGGCCTTCCATGCTGCCCCACCCCCCTCTCCAACTACATAATTCATCGCATTTCCATCCCTCTTCGGTTCTGTCGAAGAGTCATACGACTCAATCAAATAAGTCTGTTTCTCTCTCCATAGATGCTGCCAGACCTGCTGATGTTTTCCAGCATTCTCCGTTTCCATTTCAGATTCCCAGCATCCACAGTATTTTGCTTTTGTTGGAAAAGAGACGTTCAAGTTAACATTCCAACTTCCGGCTGGAGATCTGCAGCAGATATTTGGTGTCCGTCTCCGCCAAGAGTTTAACAGCTTGTCTGAATTTCTCCGCAGCTAAGTGCATCGATTTATAGAGCTGCCGCTCATAATGACACAATCACACTGCAGTTAGAAATCGACAGGTATAAATTAAATCAATTAAAATTGCCCTGATTCAATTGCTGTCAGATAGGCTCAGTACTATTTGTGCCGTAGATGCACAGAAAGGAGAAAAACAACAGGACCAACTAGCGAAATTACTCATAACTGCAAGCTATTTATTAATTAGCCAGCAATAATGTCCCAATGCATCAAAGACCTGTAGCAACTGGAGAACAACCCCTAGAGAAAGCTGTGGCCGTTGTAGGCAAAAATACATGGCCAGCCTCCTTATTCTAGGGAATAGTTCCATAGTAACTGAGTCTCTGGGTCAGATTGAACGACATGAGCTGAATCCTTTAATTCATTCTTTGTCTTGTTAATGATCACACTCACCTATCACATCACCCGCACACTGAACACAAACTGGGAGGTCTGGATTTTTAATCTATTCCGCTTAGTGAATGGAAAGCTGGGTCGAGTACACCCAGAGCAGCTCTCCTTGAGAGCACCAGGGTCGCAGGGTGTGCTGAATTGGGAAATCAGCCCCCGGTGGCATGTTAGTGGCACCTTGGCACGGGGTTTCACCAACTGCAACAGCGATGGGAGAAGGTATGTGGAACTTACTTTCTTCTGTGAGTCAATGGCCTCTGACCTGGCAAATCTATACACCACCCCCTCCCCTTTTGGTGCATTTATCGTTAAATCTTGGAATCATACAGAAGCAAAGTAGGCCATTCAGTCTGTCGCGCCCATGCTAGCTCTTTGAAAACACTATCCAAATAATCCCGCTCCCCTGCTCTTTCCTATAGCTCAGCAATTTTTCTTTTCCCTTTTCAAGTACATAGTCAAATTCTGGATTGAAAGTTGGGGAGTGGGGGGGGGGGGTTGGACATTTCTGGAGTTGGCATCTTCCGGGCATCGTCCCACCTCTGGGTCACCTTTAAAGTGCTGGTTTGGTTAACGGTTGGCAAGCGGGGTGGGTAACTTGTTAACATAATTAAAAGGCCTACGAAAACCATCGTGGGTTACCTGGGGCATCTGGTGCCTGGTAGAGATTGGGAGGGGTGGGGATGAGGGGGGCGTACTCCAGGATCAAATTGAGGCCCCGCTCACCATCTCCCTGCACACACACCCCCCGCCCCCTCCCCCTCAACCTCACCCACCCCACAGGCAGCTTCCCAAGCTAGCTAACCACAGGCCACCCTGTGGAGGGGTTCCTACTGCATAATGGTGATCCAGCAACTGAGGCCATTTCTTTGTTAAAGATTTTTTTTTTTTTTTTTTTGGTATTCATTTTTTTTTAATATAATTTTTTATTGGAATTTTTTACAGAAAATATAAAACATAACGACAAACAATGAAATGCAACAAAATAACCCATAATAACTGTGACACCCCCAGACCGTATCGGCGCATGTATCACATCCCCCCACCCCCCCAACCCTAATGAACAACAAAAGAACTTAAAAAATATTAAAATTAAATAAACAAACATAGTCATTGTCGGCCCCCCCCCTTTTCCCTCCCCTTTTCCCTCCCCGGGTTGCTGCTGCTGCTGTCCCCGTGCCCTATCGTTGAGCCAGAAAGTCGAGAAAAGGCTGCCACCGCCTAAAGAACCCTTGTACCGACCCTCTCAGGGCGAATTTGACCTTCTCTAGCTTAATGAAACCCGCCATGTCACTGATTCAGGTCTCCACGCTTGGGGGCCTCGCATCCTTCCATTGTAGCAAGATCCTTCGCCGGGCTACTAGGGACGCAAAGGCCAGCACACCGGCCTCTTTCGCCTCCTGCACTCCCGGCTCCACCCCAACCCCAAAAATCGCGAGTCCCCATCCTGGCTTGACCCTGGATCCCACCACCCTCGACACCATCCTCGCCACCCCCTTCCAGAACTCCTCCAGTGCCGGGCATGCCCAGAACATATGGGCATGGTTCGCTGGACTCCCCGAGCACCTGACACACCTGTCCTCACCCCCAAAGAACCTACTCATCCTCGTCCCAGTCATGTGGGCCCGGTGCAGCACCTTGAATTGGATGACGCTGAGCCGCGCACACGAGGAGGAAGAATTAACCCTCTCCAGGGCATCAGCCCATGTCCCGTCTTCGATCTGTTCCCCCAGTTCCCCCTCCCACTTCGTTTTCAGCTCCTCTACTGACGCCTCCTCCGCCTCCTGCATAACCTTGTAGATATCAGATATCTTCCCCTCTCCGACCCAGACCCCCGAAAGCACCCTGTCGCTCACCCCCCTCGCAGGAAGCGAAGGGAATCCCTCCACCTGCCGCCTAGCAAATGCCTTTACCTGCAGATACCTGAACATGTTCCCCGGGGGGAGCCCAAATTTCTCCTCCAACTCCCCCAGGCTCGCAAACCTCCCATCAATAAACAGGTCCCTCAGCTGTCTGATGCCCGCTCTGTGCCAACCCTGAAATCCCCCATCAATGTTCCCCGGGACGAACCTATGGTTCCCCCTTAACGGAGCCTCCATCGAGCCCCCCACTTCTCCCCTATGTCGCCTCCACTGCCCCCAAACCTTGAGGGTAGCCACCACCACCGGACTCGTGGTATACCTCGTAGGAGGGAACGGCCACGGCGCCGTTACCAGGGCCCCCAGGCTTGTATCGCCACAGGACGCCCTCTCCATCCGTTTCCATGCTGCCCCCTCCCCCTCCATTACCCACTTGCGCACCATCGACATATTGGCCGCCCAATAATACCCCGAGAGATTGGGTAATGCCAGCCCCCCACCATCTCTACCCCGCTCCAAGAAGACCCTCTTCACCCTCGGGGTCCCATGCGCCCAAACAAAGCTCATGATGCTGCTAGTCACCCTTCTAAAAAAGGCCCTAGGGATAAAGATGGGCAAACACTGAAAAAGGAACAAGAACCTCGGGAGAACCGTCATTTTGACGGACTGCACTCTACCCACCAACGATAGCGGCACCATGTCCCACCTTTTAAATTCCTCTTCCATCTGCTCCACCAGCCTGGTAAAATTAAGCTTATGGAGAGTCCCCCAACTCCTGGCCACCTGCACCCCCAGGTATCTGAAACTCTTCACTGCCCTCTTAAATGGGAGTCTCCCGATTCCCTCCTCCTGATCACCCGGGTGTACTACAAATACCTCACTCTTGCCTAAATTTAACTTATAGCCCGAGAAGCCCCCAAATTCCGCTAACAGCTCCATCACCCCCGGCATTCCCCCTTCTGGATCCGCCACATACAACAGCAGGTCGTCCGCATACAGCGATACACGATGTTCCTCCCCACCCCGCACCAGACCCCTCCATCTCCCTGACTCCCTCAACGCCATAGCCAAAGGTTCAATCGCCAGTGCAAAGAGCAAGGGGGACAGGGGGCACCCCTGCCTGATCCCACGGTAGAGCCTAAAGTACTCTCATCTCCTTCCATTGGTAACTACACTTGCCATTGGAGCCGCGTAGAGCAGCCTCACCCATTTGATGAATCCCTCCCCGAATCCGAACCGCTCCAGCACCTCCCACAGGTACCCCCACTCAACTCTATCAAACGCTTTCTCCGCATCCAGCGCCACCACTATCTCCGCCTCCCCCTCCACTGCCGGCATCATAATAACATTTAGCAGTCTCCGCACATTCGTGTTGAGCTGCCGTCCCTTGACAAATCCTGTCTGATCCTCATGTATCACCCCTGGCACACAGTCCTCTATCCTGGTGGCCAGGATCTTCGCCAGCAACTTAGCGTCAACATTGAGGCGCGAGATAGGCCTGTATGATCCACACTGCAAGGGGTCCTTATCCCGCTTCAGGATCAGAGAGATCAGTGCCCGCGACATCGTCGGGGGCAAAGCCCTCCCCTCCCATGCCTCATTGAAGGCTCGCACCAACAGGGGGCCCACCAGATCCGCATACTTTTTATAAAATTCCACCGGGAACCCGTCCGGTCCCGGCGCCTTACCTGACTGCATTTGCCCGATCCCCCTGACTAGCTCCTCCAACTCCATCGACGCCCCCAGCCCCTCTACCAGCTCCTCTTGAACCCTTGGGAAGCATAGCCTGTTCATGAAGCTCTCCATCCCCCCTCTCCCCATCGGAGGTTCTGACCGGTACAGTTCCTCGTAGAAGTCCCTAAAGACCCCATTTACTTCTGTCCCCTTCTGAATTACATTCCCACCCCTATCCGTCACTCCACCAATTTCCCTAGCCGCATCCCGCCTGCGGAGCTGATGCGCCAACATCCTGCTCGCCTTCTCCCCATACTCATATACCGCGCCCTGCGACCTCCTCCACTGTGTCTCTGCCTTTCTGGTGGTCAACAAGTGAAATTTGGCCTGCAAACTACGCCGTTCCCCCAGCAACCCCTCCTCCGGTGCCTCCGCGTATCTCCTGTCCACATCCAAGAGCTCCCCCACCAGTCTCTCCCTCTCCTTCCTCTCCCTCCTTTCCCTATGGGCCCGGATGGAGATCAGCTCCCCCCGGATCACTGCTTTCAGAGCCTCCCAGACCATCCCCACCCGGACCTCCCCCGTGTCGTTGGTATCAAGATACCCCTCAATACTTCCCCGGACCCTCCTACACACCTCCTCATCAGCCAGCAGCCCCACATCGAGGCGCCACAGCGGGCGCTGGTCCCGCGCCTCCCCCATCTCCAGATCAACCCAGTGCGGAGCATGGTCTGAAATTGCTATGGCCGAATACTCTGCATCCTGCACCTTCGGGATCAATCCCCTGCTCAGGATGAAAAAATCTATTCGGGAATAGACCCTATGGACATGGGAGAAAAAGGAATACTCCCGCGCTCTCGGCCTCCCAAACCTCCAGGGATCCACCCCTCCCATCTGGTCCATAAACCCCCTCAGTACTTTGGCCGCCGCCGGTCTCCTACCCGTCCTTGAACTGGACCGGTCCAGTGGGGGATCCAGCACTGTGTTAAAGTCTCCCCCCATGATCAGGCCCCCTGCCTCTAGGTCCGGAATGCGGCCCAACAAGCGCCTCATGAAGCCGGCATCATCCCAATTCGGGGCATATACATTAACCAGCACCACCTTCTCTCCCTGCAGCCTACCCTTCACCATAATATATCTGCCCTCCTTGTCCAACAGCACCTCAGCCGCCTCGAACGCCACCCTCTTCCCCACCAGAATCGCCACCCCCCGGTTCTTCGCGTCCAATCCTGAGTGAAAAACCTGCCCCACCCACCCCTTCCTCAGACGAACCTGGTCCGCCACCTTCAGATGGGTCTCCTGGAGCATAGCCACGTCCGCCTTCAGCCCCTTCAGATGAGAAATTACCCTAGTTCTCTTAACCGGCCCATTCAGCCCCCTCACGTTCAAGGTAATCAGACGGACCAGAGGGCAACCTGCCCCTCTCCCCCGCCGGCTAGCCATAGCTTATCGACTGCTCGCCCCAGGTCAGCTCGCCCCGCCTGACCCGTTCCCCATGGCGATAACGCCTCTCCTCTACCCCCCCGGCCCATGCCAGCTCCTTCCTGGCCATTCCAGCAGCAACCCGGTATCCCCCCCCACCCCCCCAGGCTAGGACCCCTCCTAGCCGCGACGCACCCTCCATGGTACTTCCGTGAGTCAGCTGACTTCTGCTGACCCGGCTGCTCCTGCCAAAACCCATCTCCTCCCGGCATGGGGTCATCCCCCTCTTGCCACACCTCCTTGGCACCGCTTCAGCGCGGGAAAGAAAACCAGTAGAGGCCACGCCCCCACCTCCAGCTCCGCCCCCCCCTGCCCCGCAGCGCGGACAACCAGAGGAAAGCCCGCGCTTTCACACTGCCACACCCCACCCTTCTGACGCAGCTCCTCAAAATCCAGTTTCACCCCAACCCCCAGCCCCGTACCGAAGAGAACATATAAAGCACATGCCCCCAACGTTCCCCACTTACCCCACACCCATACCCAACAGACAAACCCACCCGAAAACAGAGCAAAAAGAAAACCAGCATAAAAAAAACACGTGTCAAAATTGAAGAACAGCAACAGCAAAAACAGCAACGGCCATAGCGTGTCCCCAGACCCTAGTTCGAGTCCAGCTTCTCCGCCTGTACAAAGGCCCACGCCTCCTCCGGGGACTCGAAGTAATGGTGCCGGTCCTTGTATGTCACCCACAGACGCGCAGGCTGCAGCATTCCAAATCTGACCTGCTTGGCATGCAGCACCGCCTTCGTCCGGTTGAACCCGGCCCGCCGCTTTGCCACCTCCGCACTCCAGTCCTGGTAGATTCGCACTATCGAATTCTCCCACTTGCTGCTCCTCTCTTTCTTGGCCCAGCGCAGCACACACTCCCGGTCACTAAATCGATGGAACCGCACCAGCACCGCCCGCGGGGGTTCATTTGCCTTAGGCCTCCTGGCCAGCACTCTGTGAGCTCCCTCAAGCTCCAGGGGCAAATGGAAGGACCCCGCTCCCATCAACGAGCTCAACATCGTGGTCACGTACGACGGGAGATCCGACCCCTCCAGCCCCTCCGCCAGGCCCAGGATCCTCAAATTCTTTCGCCTCATGCGAACGTCCAGCTCCTCCAAGCGGTCTTGCCACTTTTTGTGAAGTACCTCGTGCAACTCCACTTTCCCCGCGAGGACCACGGCCTCCTCCTCCCTCTCAGCGGCCTGCTGCTGCAATTCCCGAATAGACGCCTCCTGGGCCGCCTGGGTCCCAAGCAGCTTGTTGGTAGTCGCATTCAGGGAGTCCAGCAACTCAGCCTTCAGCTCCGCAAAACAGCACAGAAGAGAAGCCTGCTGCTCCTGCGCCCACTTCCACCAGTCCTTGGGTGTTCCGCCGGCCGCCATTTTGTCCTGCTTCCTCCGCTTTTCTTGGGGAGCTGCTGCAGCTTTTTCCTTTGCCCCACTCCGGGTGTGCACCATAAATTATGGGGAATGCGCCTCTAGACACCTTCCCCCACCGGGATTCGTTGAGACAGCACTGTTTGAGGCCCTCAAATCGACCCAAAAGTCCTTAAGTAGCGGGAGCTGCGGTGCCGCACCTACAAAGCCGATTTTCTGACCGCTCCACTCCTAGTCCAGGCCATCCACCGGTGGAGAATCTGAGACGGAGTGTTCCCCCACGGGGAAAAGCCCAAACAGCACCACTGTGAGCCCTTAAAAGAGCCCCAAAGTCCGAAAATAGTGGGAGCCACTGAACGTGCGGCTTAGCTCCGCATCACCGCTACCGGAAGTCCGTCTCCGCTTCTTTAATGGCCTTGGTAAGATCTTTTCACAGTTCTTCCCTCTGCTGCTGGAATTCAGCTTTCATAAAGGCCCTCAGGTCAGCTTGAGACCTATAAGCTGGCCCTTCCCCCGCTAGCATGCTTGCTTTTGTTTGTTGCTGTTCAGACAAATCCTGCACTGTTTCTAAGGGTCTGATAACCAAGAAACATCCTATTCCTGGGGGAAAATACTCCTTGAACATTCACCCACGCCCTTTCATCGAAATTCCAACCCATGCTGCCCAAAAAAGAGCTCTTTTCTGCATTCTTAGGCAGGAGCTGTCTGTGTGTGCACACTCACTCCATAATGCACACCCGGAAGTCCTCTTTGTTAAAGATTTGACTGAAAGTGAAGAGTGGGACAGTCCTCATGCCCACACTTGGAGCTGCGAAGGCTGCAACACCTTCAGTGCTGCAGGGCATCCTACTGGTCCGCCAGTGTCAGGATCGTGCCTGCCTTCCAGCATTGCACGGTGAGCGCTTGGGGAAGAGGTGGTGTTTTCACCGGACTAGTAATTAAGAGACCAAAAGAGTCGATGCTGGAAAATCTCAGCAGGTCTGGCAGGAGGGAGGAAAAAGAGCTAACGTTTCGAGATGACCCTTTGCCAAAGCTCAGACCTGCTGAAGTCAATAAAAAAATATCTGGAATTAAAAGTCTAAAGATGACCATGAAGGCATTGTCAATGGCTGTAAAAACCCATGTCAATCACTAATGTCTTGTAAGGAAGGAAATATGTCGTCTTTACCTGGTCTGGCCTACATGTGACTCCAGATTCTCAGCAATGTGGTTGACTCTTAAAAAGAATGTCCTCTGAAATGGTGGCTCCGTTGAAGGGCAATTAAGGGCGGACACCACGCTGGCCCAGCCAGTAACACATGCACCCCATGAATCAATTTTAAAAATACCTTTGGCCACGAATTAGCCATTTCTTGGAAAATCAAGTTGGTGGCTATTTTCAATAAGGTGTGGGGCCCAGGGCCAAGATTTGATAATAGAATCATAGAATCCCTGCAGTGCAGAAGGAGGCCATTTCACCCATCGAGTCTGCACTGACCCCCAGAAAGAGCACTCCACCCAAGCTCACACCCCTGCCCTATCCCAATAACCTAACCTGGACACCGAGGTTATTATGCAATTTAGCATGGGCAATCCACCTAATCTGCATATCTTTGGACTGTGGGAGGTAACCGGAGCACCCGGAGGAAACCCACGCAGACACGGGGAGAACGTGCAAACTCCATGCAGACAGTCACTCAAGGCCGGAATTGAACATAGAACATATAGAACATACAATGCAGAAGGAGGCCATTCGGCCCATCAAGTCTGCACCGCCCCACTTAAGCCCTCACTTCCACCCTATCCCCATAACCCAATAACCCCTCCTAAACGTTTTGGATACTAAGGGCAATTTATCATGGCCAATCCACCTAACCTGCACGTCTTTGGACTGTGGGAGGAAACCGGAGCACCCGGATGAAGATAAAAGTCCGGGTTTGCTGTGCATTTGCCTCTTTTTGGTCAACGAGGAGATTAAAAACCATATCACGTCACTCATTCAGTGAAAAGAAATACAGGTTGAAATTATCGACTTTACTTGTAAATATATCTAGCTGTTCCAAAGCCTACAGTTGTATTAATTCAGAGAGTACGGTCCCCAGGGATCCAGGCTCTACACGTCTTTCTACCAGCAGGCTGATGTGAGGACACGAATGAGTGACTGCAATCAGTACACGGATGGGGAAAAACTGAACAGCATTCGTCCCTTCAGGTTATTATATTTGCGGCAATGAAATAATGCCTTAAACATTGCTCCGTAATGAATATTAAAGGCTTCAATTTCAATTGTGACTCTAGATTCTCAGCAATGTGGTTAACTCGTAAAAAGAATGTCCTCTGAAATGGTCACTCGGTTGAAGGGCAATTAAGGATGGACAATACCGGTTCGTGGGAGCTTCAATTCAATGGATTGCTGCTGACCCAAAGTGCTGCTTGAAAATTGCTTGAGAATGCAACAGCCTAGGGCACCTGTTCTCAGATCCCTTAACTACGGATAAAGTATTGAAATTGCCAGTCAACGTAGGCCTGAATACAACAGGACTTGACTGAGCAGTATGCCAGGGAGTTGGTCTTCATTTCTTGGCCTTTGGCGACACAAATGCAATTTTTTTGCAAAGCATTTGTAACTTAGCATTGAACACCAGTCATCCCCGAGCCTACGACAGCACCTCAGCCTGTGGTAGGCTATCGGTGATTTGAAACGCAGAGAGCTATGGGGCAGCCGGGGGTATGGGAATCTGTATCAAGCTGGTAACAGCAGTCCAAAGGTGAAAATGAAAATGAAAATCGCTTATTGTCACGAGTAGGCTTCAATGAAGTTACTGTGAAAAGCCCCTAGTCGCCACATTCCGGCGCGGCTGGTACGGGAATCGAACTGTGCTGCTGGCCTGCCTTGGTCTGCTTTAAAAGCCAGTGATTTAGCTGAGTGAGCTAAACCAGGTTAGGTGGGTTGGCTATGCTAAATTGCTCATTAGTGTCCAAAATGAAGTGGAGGTCAGGTTAAAGGGTTATTGGAATAGGACGGGGGAGTGAGCTTGGGTGGAGTGCTCTTTCGGAGGGTCAGCGCAGGCAGCAAAGGGCACCACCGCCCACTCATCCCTAGCGCCAGCTGTGGCTCAGTTGTAGCACGCTCGGTCAGAAGGTTGTGGGTTCAAGTTGCACTCCAGAGGCTTGAGTGGAAACCCAAGACTGGCAGTGCAGTGCTGAGGGAATGCTGCACTGTCGCAGATGCCACCTTTCTAATGGGGGGGGGGGGGGGAGGTTAAAGCGAGGCCCCCTCCGACCTCCCAGCTGGCTATAAACGATACTGTTGTGCAGGGGAGCTCCCCCTGTTCCCCTAGCCAACATCATTCACCCTGAGAAACATTACAAAAAATCATTCCCTGCTCACTATCACATTACTGTTCCTGGGAGTTTGCTGCATGAAAATTGGCTGCCATGCATTGACTGCACATGAAAAGTATTTAATTGAGCCAGATTTTACGACCCCCATTCCTGCCGCAACCCCCCCCCCCCCACCCACCCGCCCACAAAAGGCAGCCTGTCATTGGCTGGTGGCAGGATCTTCCAGTCCTGCCAATGTCTACTCCACTTTGCGGCCCCATGCCCACCGCTACCAGGGAGCACGCTGCGGGGGTCTTCATCGGCGGGCCAGCACGGTGCTATGTAAATGCTAGTCCTCCCTCCCTCCCCCTTTCCCAAGATGCCTAATTGTTGGGTGTCTTGACGATTCTTCTTCTCTTTGGTGGTGGCATCTCTCTGGTTGAGGTCGGTGCCATTTACCTAGTGTCGTGGGCCTGGTGGGCTGCCCTGGGTGTGGTTAGTGAGGTGCAGGGCCTGGGGGCACTGACTCCTGTGAGTCAGAGTGTGCTGGACTGGGCCGGGTCCGGTGCTGTGGCTGGTACCTTGCTGCCCCCTTATGCTTGGGCCGCCCCTTCTCAAAGGCACTTTAGTCGAGACATCTTGAGAGGCTGAGTTCCTTTTTTTGTGCTTTGAATATCCTTGGTTTATTAACTCCTATGTGCACGAGGGCCTGGAGTTGAGCTGGATCCTGCACTGTGGTTCATATCCTGTTGCCTCCCTTGTGTTTGGGACGTTTCCTTGTCTGGAAGAGCAGTAGGTGATGGGCTCGCGCCAGAGGAATGCGGACTTTTGGCTGTATCCTGGTCCTCTTTTATCCTGCCACCTTCTGCTCCAGGCAGTTCTCCCCTTTTTAAAAAGCCTGTCGCGATTAGTTTGTTGCGAGGCGCTGATGATAACGGCCATAATCCGAATATATAGCTACTGGTCCTCTCTGTGTACACATGTGGAATAATGGTCCTTCTGTACTGTGCCTGAGGTCAGGATTATGTTGCGTTGTGGGGTATGTGTAAAACATCCTTTTGGAGCTGGGGTTCTGGCATAAGTCTGGTATAGGAGGGGAGATTACGGTGTGTCTTTGACGCCTCTGATGCTGCTGGAGTTAAGGGAGATATGTTCTAGTGTGCCCCTGAACATGGCGTGAAAAACTTATTCTGGCGGTCATTGCGAGCAACCTCTGCATGGGAGGTGTGCACCATGATACCATGTCTTCATGGCTTTCTCCTTCTCTTACTTGTTCTGTGCTGCTGTGTATGGAAGCACCAAGTTCAGTCTTGTGATTGTACTGAGCCAGTTATATCGCTGTTGTCCTGCTCCCCTCTGTATCCATGTATGTGAGATGTTTTTTTTCTTGCCGAGCTGTACCATTCCTGTGGTTTTGTTGTGGTATTTGTTGAAATGTAAAAGGTCAATAAAAATACTTCTTAAAAAAAAAATTTTCCCGGATTGATCGTCTTGGGAAAAATTAGGCTTTATTCATGATGTGGTTCTAACTTGTTCCAGCTTCCCTCATACTGGCTGGAAGATGCCAAGTTCCTGCCAGACTGACAGACAATCATTCGCAAGTTCCCAACCACGTCACTGCTGAACGATCAAACAGAACATCCCAGCTGGCGAGTGTAACACAGCAGCCCTGCTGGGGTGTGTAACACAGCAGCCCTGCTGGGGTGTGTAACACAGCAGCCCTGCTGGGGTGTGTAACACAGCAGCCCTGCTGGAGAGTGTAACACAGCAGCCCTGCTGGAGAGTGTAACACAGCAGCCCTGCTGGGGTGTGTAACACAGCAGCCCTACTGGAGAGTGTAACACAGCAGCCCTGCTGGGGTGTGTAACACAGCATCCCTGCTGGAGAGTGTAACACAGCAGCCCTGCTGGCGAGTGTAACACAGCAGCCCTGCTGGAGAGTGTAACACAGCAGCCCTGCTGGCGAGCGTAACACAGCAGCCCTGCTGGGGTGTGTAACACAGCAGCCCTGCTGGGGTGTGTAACACAGCAGCCCTGCTGGGGAGTGTAACACAGCAGCCCTGCTGGAGTGTGTAACACAGCAGCCCTGCTGGAGTGTGTAACACAGCAGCCCTGCTGGGGAGTGTAACACAGCAGCCCTGCTGGAGTGTGTAACACAGCAGCCCTGCTGGAGTGTGTAACACAGCAGCCCTGCTGGGGTGTGTAACACAGCAGCCCTGCTGGGGAGTGTAACACAGCAGCCCTGCTGGAGTGTGTAACACAGCAGCCCTGCTGGAGTGTGTAACACAGCAGCCCTGCTGGCGAGTGTAACACAGCAGCCCTGCTGGAGAGTGTAACACAGCAGCCCTGCTGGGGAGTGTGTACACAGCAGCCCTGCTGGAGAGTGTAACACAGCAGCCCTGCTGGAGTCTGTAACACAGCAGCCCTGCTGGAGAGTGTAACACAGCAGCCCTGCTGGGGTGTGTAACACAGCAGCCCTGCTGGAGTGTGTAACACAGCAGCCCTGCTGGGGAGTGTAACACAGCAGCCCTGCTGGAGTGTGTAACACAGCAGCCCTGCTGGAGAGTGTAACACAGCAGCCCTGCTGGGGTGTGTAACACAGCAGCCCTGCTGGAGTGTGTAACACAGCAGCCCTGCTGGCAAGTGAAACATAGGACGCTTGCTGGGGAATGTAATATAGCAGCCCTGCTGGGGTGTGTAACACAGCAGCTCTGCTGGAGAATGTAACCCAGCACCCCTGCTGGCAAGTGAAACATAGGATGCTTGCTGGGGAATGTAACACAGCAGCCCTGCTGGAGAGTGTAACTCAGCAGCCCTGCTGGAGAGCATAACACAGCAGCCCTGCTGGAGAGTGTAACACAGCAGCCCTGCTGGAGTGTGTAACACAGCAGCCCTGCTGGAGTGTGTAACACAGCAGCCCTGCTGGAGAGCATAACACAGCAGCCCTGCTGGGGTGTGTAACACAGCAGCCCTGCTGGAGTTTGTAACACAGCAGCCCTGCTGGAGTGTGTAACACAGCAGCCCTGCTGAGGTGTGTAACACAGCAGCCCTGCTGGAGAGTGTAACACAGCAGCCCTGCTGGAGAGTGTAACACAGCAGCCCTGCTGGAGTGTGTAACACCGCAGCCCTGCTGGGGTGTGTAACACCGCAGCCCTGCTGGAGTTTGTAACACAGCAGCCCTGCTGGAGTGTGTAACACAGCAGCCCTGCTGGAGTGTGTAACACAGCAGCCCTGCTGGAGTGTGTAACACAGCAGCCCTGCTGGGGTGTGTAACACAGCAGCCCTGCTGGAGAGTGTAACACAGCAGCCCTGCTGGAGTGTGTAACACAGCAGCCCTGCTGGAGAGTGTAACACAGCAGCCCTGCTGGAGAGTGTAACACAGCAGCCCTGCTGGAGTATGTAACACAGCAGCCCTGCTGGGGTGTGTAACACAGCAGCCCTGCTGGAGAGTGTAACACAGCAGCCCTGCTGGGGTGTGTAACACAGCAGCCCTGCTGGGGTGTGTAACACAACAGCCCTGCTGGAGAGTGTAACACAGCAGCCCTGCTGGGGTGTGTAACACAGAAGCCCTGCTGGAGAGTGTAACACAGCAGCCCTGCTGGAGAGTGTAACACAGCAGCCCTACTGGGGTGTGTAACACAGCAGCCCTGCTGGGGTGTGTAACACAGCAGCCCTGCTGGAGAGTGTAACACAGCAGCCCTACTGGAGAGTGTAACACAGCAGCCCTGCTGGGGAGTGTAACACAGCAGCCCTGCTGGAGTGTGTAACACAGAAGCCCCGCTGGAGAGTGTAACACAGCAGCCCTGCTGGGGTGTGTAACACAACAGCCCTGCTGGAGAGTGTAACACAGCAGCCCTGCTGGAGAGTGTAACACAGCAGCCCTGCTGGGGTGTGTAACACAGAAGCCCTGCTGGAGTGTGTAACACAGCAGCCCTGCTGGAGAGTGTAACACAGAAGCCCTACTGGAGTGTGTAACACAGCAGCCCTGCTGGAGAGTGTAACACAGCAGCCCTGCTGGGGTGTGTAACACAGCAGCCCTGCTGGAGAGTGTAACACAGAAGCCCTACTGGAGTGTGTAACACAGCAGCCCTGCTGGAGAGTGTAACACAGCAGCCCTGCTGGGGTGTGTAACACAGCAGCCCTGCTGGAGAGTGTAACACAGCAGCCCTGCTGGAGAGTGTAACACAGAAGCCCTGCTGGAGAGTGTAACACAGCAGCCCTGCTGGGGTGTGTAACACAGCAGCCCTGCTGGAGAGTGTAACACAGCAGCCCTGCTGGAGAGTGTAACACAGCAGCCCTGCTGGAGAGTGTAACACAGAAGCCCTGCTGGGGAGTGTAACACAGCAGCCCTGCTGGGGTGTGTAACACAGAAGCCCTGCTGGAGTCTGTAACACAGCAGCCCTGCTGGAGAGTGTAACACAGCAGCCCTGCTGGAGAGTGTAACACAGAAGCCCTGCTGGAGTCTGTAACACAGCAGCCCTGCTGGGATGTGTAACACAGCAGCCCTGCTGGAGAGTGTAACACAGCAGCCCTGCTGGAGAGTGTAACACAGCAGCCCTGCTGGGGTGTGTAACACAGCAGCCCTGCTGGAGAGTGTAACACAGCAGCCCTGCTGGGGTGTGTAACACAGCAGCCCTGAAGGGGTGTGTAACACAGCAGCCCTGCTGGAGAGTGTAACACAGAAGCCCCGCTACACTGCTTTCAAAACCCTTGAATCCTCTCCTACACTTTGCACAATGCTGTACAGATATTCAATTATCAGTCTGTTTGACACCACACAAATCCATGCGAGACAGGATGTGTTTACAACAGAACATGTGTTGTCACAAATACAAAATGTGTTTACCTGCTGCTTGTTTTCTTTCGAGTACGGCAACATTGTGGAGACATGAAACATTATCTCGTGTCCTTGGTACACCGTGTATATGGAATGTATTCCCGTTGTGTCATCTGTGAAAAGTAGGAATCTGTTTTCATAAAGCACTGTAAAAATGACCTGGATGTGTGTACATTGGAACGTCACAATTTCTCAGCACGTTTAAACCACCGTCAAGCCTTATGGCGCGAAGGAGAGAGGGATACAAACGGCAGAAATATTTATATTTGCGCAGCACGGTTAGACATGCTGAAGGTATTTCACAGAATGAATGAAGGTTGGCCCTCTCTGGACAAACACAGCAGCCAATCAGCCCGCAGTAACAAGCTGCCAGTTAATCCAACTTTAGCAGTGATGTGGAGATGCTGGCGTTGGACTGGGGTGGGCACAGTAAGGTGTCTAACAACACCAGGTTAAAGTCCGGCAGGTTCATTTGGAATCACGAGCTTTCTGCGCGGAGCTCCTTCATCAGGTGAATCAACCTGATGAAGGAGCTACGCTCTGAAAGCTAGTGATTCCAAATAAACCTGTCGGACTTTAACCTGGTGCTGTAAGACACCTTACTGTGCCCAACATTAGCAGAATTGAGGATTTGGGGAGGCAGCCTCTGCTGCAGTTTCTCACAGCTTCCGTCTCGCTGCACAAGGTCAACACCGACAGACGCAATGGGCCTGTTACTGTGTTGCAATGTGATTCAGAGGGCGAGTCGCACAGTGGCAGGAGTCCGTCACTGACGCTGTCTACTTGTGACCCAGCTTCTACCTACATAACAAGCCAAATGCTGCAAGTGTGCGAGAATAGCCTGTGCCTCTCCGAAATTTCTTTCCACCCAGCATCTCCCGACTCCGATCAGAGCCGGGAAGCAGGAAGGTCACCAGGTCAGGGGACATCTGAGTGCTCGGTGGCACAATGCTTTAAGATCTCGCTTGTGACATTATGAGAAATGTACAGAACTGTAAGGGTTAATGTTATGTCCGAATCAAGCACTAGAGGGAGCTAGATGCAGAACTATTTAAAGCATTGAAGCTAAGCCTTCTGGGACAGTGTTGAGGAGAAAGCTAGAAGACGGACTGTAGGAAAGCTGGTGTGAGTGAGAGCAGATCAGAGTTATTGTGTTAGTGTAGAGATTAGTGGTAGATGAGAGTAGATTGTATATTTATTGTCAATTGTTTATTATACAGAAGTAAGAGTCAAATTCAATTAAGTAGTGTAAATAAATCTTTAGCTTTGTTTAATATAAAAGCTAGTTGTGGTCTTTGTGAACATTACGCCAACCATCCTGGATCAGAACCACAAAGAACACCACACAGCTGACTGTCCGAACTATACATCCCCTTCAGCAAAGAAAACCTGCCTTCCTTACATTGCAACAGTTGGAAGAATCCTGTTAGGGTAAAGAGACTGCTCACTGCAAAACTTGTTACATCCCGGACAAAGCTGCTGTGAATGATACCCACCGTTTACCCACCATTTACTCAATGAGGATTTACACAAATGCTCTACAACAGCATTGTTCCCAGATAAAGCATGCCCTGTGCAGTGCCCTTCACTTGGAGATTGATTTAAAGAGAACTCTTTCACACAGTCAAAAGATTCGGCCTCGACACATTTCACAGCCACCTGGTAACAAAATACTTTCGATGTGAGTCATCGGAAATCCTAGGCTCAGTTAAATCTCATTTACATCAGTCTGTATCGGCACAGTGAGAATCTTCTGTGGATATTTGATCATTGACAAAGTTTCTAAGCCACAACAACATATATCATCAGGTTTGTCTTCTGCTTTACCCAGTAACAAGAGTGGAGACAATAGGTAACCTGGAAACATTAGAACGGCGGATGCATACCTATATTTGTAAGGAATCACTTCCAGTCCCATTACATCCTCTACCATTACACTACTTCCACTCCCATTACACTACATCCTCTACCATTACACTACTTCCACTCCCATTACACTACATCCTCTACCATTACTTGACATCCTCTGCCATTACACTACATCCTCTACCATTACACTATATACTCTACCATTCCACAATATCCTCTACCATTACACTATATACTCTACCATTCCACAATATCCTCTACCATTACACTATATCCTCTACCATTACACTATATCCTCTACCATTACACTATATCCTCTACCATTACACTATATCCTCTACCATTACACTACATCCTCTACCATTACACTATATCCTCTACCATTACACTACTTCCACTCCCATTACACTACATCCTCTACCATTACACTATATACTCTACCATTACACTACATCCTCTACCATTACACTATATACTCTACCATTACACTATATCCTCTACCGTTACACTATGTCCTCTACGATTACACTATATCCTCTACCATTACACTTTTTCCACTACAATTGCACTACTTCCCCTACCATTACCCTACACCCTCTACCATTACACTACATCCTCTACCATTACATCACATCCACACCATGACACTATAATCCTCTACCAATACACTACATCCATTAACATTACACTACATTCACTACATCTACTAACATTACACTACTTCCCCTACCATTACACTACGTCCACTACCATTACTACTGCTAATGCTAGCGGTACTAGTTCGATTACAATTACTGCTGCTTACATTTATGAAGCATCTTTACAAGGCAAAAGCGCTTCTCAAATGTGCAAGAAGAAATTGGACACTGAAGGAAATATTAAGAGGGTGTGTTTTACGGAGGGTCAAAGGCAGAGATTAGGCCATTGAAGGCAAAAATCAACTGGGGGGACATAGGGAGGGGCAGAGAGACACGGGAAGTCAGGGTCAGAAGAGTGGAGAGTTTAGGGGAAAGGGTTGGGGTTGTCAAAGTGGAGGGTGCTGCAGACATAGTGAAGCGGAAGGCCACAAAAAGAATTGAAACTGGAAGCGGAGTAAACTGAAAGTGGACAGCATGGTAGCAGAGTGGTTAGCACTGTGGTTTCACAGCACCAGGGTCCCAGGTTCGATTCCCTGCTAGGTCACTATCTGTGCGGAGTCTGCACGTTCTCCCCGTGTCTGCGTGGGTTTCCTTCGGGTGCTCCGGTTTCCTCCTACAAGTCCAAAGACGTGCAGGTTAGGTGGATTGGCCATGATAAATTGCCCTTGGTGACCAAAAAGGTCGATATAAATGTTTCTGGAATATATCTCTCCATTCACCTGAGGAAGGAGCAGTGCTCCGAAAGCTCGTGTTTGAAACAAACCTGTTGGACTTTAACCCGGTGTTGTAAGACTTCTTACCAAAAAGGTTAGGAGGGGTTATTGGGTTACGGGGATAGGGTGGAAGTGAGGGTTTAAGTGGGTTGGTGCAGACTCGATGGGCCGAATGGCCTCCTTCTGCACTGTATGTACTATGTTCTAAAGCTGTGGGAGGACTGGAGGTGATATAGATTGGCGCGGTTAGGGGGTTTATGCCTTTGAGTCGGTTAGAATTACTTCTGTGACTTTGTTCAGAAACATTTAATTGCTTTGAGAGGAATGGAAAACTGACTCAGCATTCCTGAAAATAGATTGCGAGAAAGGCGGACACATGTGGATATTGAAATTGGCGGCAGCATGTTTTTCGACCATGGGTAGGAAATGGAGATGGGAGTACTGTTAGCAGGGCCAGAGGAGCCAGGACTGTGATTTTCTTTGTGTCCGGGGAGGTGGGGTGGTTGGTGATGAAAGCAGCTTTTAAAGATAGGGGACAGTTCCCGAGGTAAGGAAATCATTTAAAACACCTGTCAAAGCAAGGGCCATGGAGAAAGGTTAGGCGATGAGGGGGGCCATAGGAATGGGACTGAGAAAACAGACAGCGGATAAGCTGAAGATAAGCCTGGGGACTGCGGGATTCCTGAAAGACCGATAGAGCAAGAGAGAGAGGGAGACCAGGGCCACAGAGAAAGGTTGAGAGAAAGATTGAGAGAGAGACTAAGAGGAAGAGAGAGAGAGGGAGAATCAGGTCTTACATTGTTCTGGCCTCAATGCAGTCACATTTTCAGAACCATAGTGGATCCAGATAAAATTACCACTGGCATATTTGAAGAGTGTGAGGAACAAAAAGTATGTATTTCTATTTATTATGTTATGGACAGTACATGGCCAGAACCTGTGTGCACATGTGAGTTTGTGTGTGCCTGTGCTTATGAGCCTGTGCGTGCGCATGTGTGTATGAGTCTGTGCACATGTGTATATGAGTCCATGTGTACTTGTGTGTGTAGGAGTCTGTGTGCATATGTGTGTATGAATCTGTGTGTATTCATGTGTATACGTCTGTGTGCACGTGTGTGTATGAGTGTGTGTACTAGTATGTGCGTTCTCGTGTGTGTATGAGTCTGTGCGTACTGGCGTGTGTATGAGTCTGTGCATGCATGTGTGTGAATGAGGCTGTGTGTACTCGTGTGTATGAGTCTGTGTGCACGTGTGTATGAGGCTGTGTGCACGTGTGTATGAGGCTGTGTGTACTCATGTGTGTATGAGTTTGTGTGTACTCATGTGTGTATGAGTTTGTGTGTACTCATGTGTGTATGAGGATGTGTGTACTCATGTGTGTATGAGTTTGTGCGCACGTGCGTATGAGTCTGTGTGTACTCATGTGCGTATGATCTGTGTGCATTGTGTATGAGTCTGTATGTGCACACATGTGTGTGCGTGTTCATGTGTGTGACTCTGCATGTGAGTCTGTGTGTATGAGTCTGTGTGCGTTCGTGTGTGCATAAGTGTGTGTGTGTGCATTTATTGGACAGTCACAGTTACAAAAAAAGGGTCATACAATGTGTTCATGAGTCCGTGTGCATGAGTCTGTGTTTGCGCATGTGTGTGCCTGTGTGTGGGACAGTCACAGAGTCACAATGAAGGGTCATACATGTGTTCATGAGAGAAAGATCTGCAGAGGAGATACTGCAGTCTGCATCAATTAGAGTCAGCTGCTCTCTAGCTCATTATGAATAATGTATATGATGCTGTAAATTGCTGAGCACAACGGCAATCTTGTTTTAGCCCAATACCCTCTGATTGGACATGAAGGTAGTGATCAGTCTCGATGTTGCATTGCCTTGCCCGAATGAGGTCTGGGTACTGAAAACATTGTCAAACCATAGCAAGCAACAGGATAAAGATTATGCACACAAACAACGAGATAGAGTACAAATCGACAGGAATGCGGAGATGGATTTTATACTCTTTGGAGTTATATTTTCAATGAGAAATCAATGTTGATCCAGAGAAAAGTATGAGCAGGTGTTTAGCGTGTCAGACCTTTTAGGTATCTGATATTCAGAATGAGGTCCCCGCACTGTTTAATGAGCCAGTCACATTGGACACAATTTGTTTGGCTGCCTCTTTAGATGCCCGTTCTTATTTGTTGTTTTGATTTGAATTTTAGCCTAACTCTTACTTTTGGTGTCAAGTCCTCCTCTGTACCCGATCCAGCCTTTCAACGTAACTGTCTCACCCAGGAGATTCAGAAACATCTGAAAACCGTCACTCCCGGTTTCTGTGAAGGGAAAACAGATGAGGGCGGCGAGTGGATTAGAACATCATCACTCCGGGAAAAACGCTTGGACATTCCGAAACGATCCCTAACTGTGGAAACGCAGATTTCAACCACTTAGCCCAGCTTTCCCTCACCCGAGGCGCTTTCTGCTCTGATTAGCTTTGTGAATAGCCCACATAGATAAAGAGAAAGGAAAGGGATGGCCGAGGGGTGTGGGCGGTAGCAACGCCCCTCTGCGTGGAGACAACCCCTGTGGGGTCCATGCACCTGTGACTTACGGGTGTCACCTTCAGACTAATCCACCTTCACATGGCATACTGCTGTCTGTTGCCCATCTAAGGCCGGGAGATTCACATTACTTTGACCACAAACCTGTGACTTGCTTAGTATCGGAATTAGGAGCAGAAGTAGGCAATTCAGCCCCTCGAGCCTGCTCCGCCATTCAATCTGATCATGGCTGATCTCTGCCTGCTCTCAAATCCACCTCCCCACCTGTTCCCCATATCCCTTTAACTTCTTTTTTTTAAAATCAGATGTACACGGGCAGCACGGTAGCACAGTGGTTAGCACAATTGTTTCACAGCTCCAGAGTTCCAGGTTCGATTCCCGGCTTGGGCCGCTGTCTGTGCGGAGTCTGCACGTTCTCCCCGTGCGTGCGTGGGTTTCCTCCGGGTGCTCCGGTTTCCTCCCACAGTCCAAAGATGTGCAGGTTCGGTGGATTGGCCATGTTAAATTGCCCTTAGTGTCCTAAAATTGCCCTTAGTATTGGGTGGGGTTACTGGGTTATGGGGTGGAGTTGTGGGCTTGGGTAGGGTGCTCTTTCCAAGAGCCGGTGCGGACTCGATGGGCCGAATGGCCTCCTTCTGCACTGTAAATTCTATAATATCTATCTCCCTCTTGAAACTATTTAATGATTCAGACTCCATTGCACTACGGGTAACAAGTTCCACATATAGGTGGCAGTATGGAGCCTCTACCACTGTTTCCAGCAGAAAGTGGGTGCCAGCGACGGTAACCTGTCCCCACCACTTTCACCCGCACAGAAACCCGCCAACAATGGATGCAGGAGCCTCAGATACTGAAGGCCCACCGCATGGCTACGCAGAAGAGCGTGACCACTTGGAGAGGTCCGTCAAAGAACTGGTACAAGCACCTTGGGCCAAATGGCCTCTCCCTGCGCTGTGTAGCTCTACAATTGCCCCCGTTATTTTTCAATTCTCCACTTGGCCGAGGTTTGAGTTGATTATAACCAGCATGGCATGATGGGCCGAGTTGTCTCCTTCTGATCAGTACCAGTCTTTGACTCTATAAGATAGCTCCAGCCAGAACAAAGAAAAAACACCACAGCAACATGCAGCTCGTACTAATATTAATTCAAACAAAATTCAACCCTCTTGCGATATTGTGTAAGCGACAGAAACACACCAATACTCACCATTGCTAAACATTTCATCGTCTGTCAGTTGGCCATCTTTAGCATACAAAACTCCAAATTTAAAATTCACTGACCCCTAATTAGACAAACAACATTCAGAAAAAGGTGACAAATAAGGAGCATTCCATATTCATTAGACAAGTGCTAAATATAGAGGAACTTAACAATTGTGATTGATAAATGACTTAGTAGTTTTCTTTACAAGATTCTAAACTGAGCTGTTTAAATGGATCAAGTTAAACACATACTGAGTTAATTCAATATAGCACGGAACCATGTCATTTACAGAAGCTGACTCCACCCAGAGCAGCTCACCATGTCGCCTGTTCATGTTATTCCGGCAAAATATGGTCATTAGAAACTGCATGAAGAGAGGATGCGAGCTCCTTGCTCGAACAATCCAAAGCTGTCATCCTAAACTTCCCTTCGTGCTCCTTTACCCTGTGCACCCTCCCATATCACCCTCCACCCTCCTGTACTCTCCTCTACCCTCTGGTACCCCCCTCTGCCCTCCTGAACCCTATCCATCCTTTACCCTTCAGTGTTCTGCTAAGATTTGTGCGCAGGTTTACCACAATGTGGTTGCAGCCACTCCTGTAGGTAGTTAGAAATTTCTACTGGACAACAGTGATATTAGACTCACCTCCTGTTCTTCTAACACCAGTAAGTCCTGTCAAGCACAACAACAAGGGTATTTAGTTGCTTGCATCATAAGTTTTGTCATCAGATGAATAAAGGTTGTTAATCTGTCTCGACTCAACCACACCCAAGCCCTGCTAAATGTGATGCATGGCAGGTGGAGCGAAGAGGAGTGGGGAATCATGGGTCAGCCACGGCTAGGGTGCCAAAAAACTGGCAGAGTAATTGGGGTAGTCAGTTCCGATTGTGGTGATGGGCCCTTTAAGGGCAACACAGCAGAGTAAAGGTCACCTGGCCTGGGTGACCAATTGGAACTCAGAGTGGGGAACCACCTCAGGGGGAAGAGTTCTCTTAGGCAGAGGCATTCCAGAACTAGATGCAGACATGCTGCTGCTCGTGCAGTTCCTTGTCAATAAATCCTTTGTTGTTCACTAATGTGGTGCCTAAAAGTGCTTCATTACCCTGATCTTTGGGGATGGAGAGTGCCATTATTCAGTGGCTGTCTGAGAAGTTAGATTAATTGTCAAAACTCCACATTTAAGATGGATGTCTGTTTTTCATCAGCCACCGACCACAGCCAACTACTATGCTTGATAATGTGGAACTGTCATTAGCCATTTAAATTTTCAATTAATTTATCTTGGGCCACAAAGGAAAAAGCAAAGAACTGAAGCTACGAGTCTGTTGTCCTCTCTCTATTCTGTGATGAATATAGGAATTTCAGACATATTGTATTATTTATATCTGGTGCAGTAAGGGTTAAAAGCCTGGCTTAGTGTGTACATTACTACTGCAGGAGTGTTTTTAAAAATCCTGGTTTGCAAGACGGCTATGCTTTTTGGGAGCCAGAGGTGCAATTAAAGCATCGTAAAAGTTTTGAGGAATGGATTTTTGTTTATATTAAGGGGGTTCGCTGCAGAGTAGTTAATTAGAGACATTGTGTTCAGTTAGTAAGATGATGTAGTTAACGGGAGGAGCCAAGGGTTGAAGCAGTCAGGGGTTGAGGTTCAGACATTTTAGTTTGTGACTGGAAGGCGAGCTGATAAGCTGATGAAGATATACAGCCAGAGATTTTGCATTGTTCTGACAGGGTTCAGGTCTATGTTTGCAAACAGTCCCAAAAGACATCTCTGTACAGCAAGTATACCCGAGTGCTAACGGCGTTTAAAAGTGGATTGGGATCTGAGGTGGTTTTGTTGTTTGAGTGGGAATAAAGATAGCAGTTAAGGGTTATTGTCTCACTGTATTGATTAGCATTGTTTGAGGGGTAATTGTAAGATATTTTCTTTTGTAATGTTGAAGACATTTTAATACTTTGTTCGTAACAGTTTTAACATATGACATTACTATTTTGCATCACTCCTGGAGCTAGGCATCCTTTCCTCACTGTCCTACAAAGTTAAATAAACTATTGGGGTTTCTGTCCACTATCCTAGACACTGCTGGGGTCTAGTCCGAGATCATAATAGTTCCGTTTTTACTTGCCAATAGATGGTAACTCTCATGGGCTGGATTAATCCAATTGCAGGTTTGTCTCTAAACTGCTCATTTCAGTAGATCTAAACCAAAAGCTAATAAGGTCCGACCACTACATAACCCTGCTTATTGACGTTTAACATTTCGAATCCGGCTGCACAAAAATGGCTACTCCACTAAATGGGGATTTGTTGAATTAACTTCAAGTTTGATGGGTACAAGGACACCACTCTCCAAATAACATTAATCCAGAAGCGTTTTGCAGTATTAAGCAGACAGACCTAGAATGTGGGGTCAACTTCATTTCAAATAGCAAATTATGTTCAAAACGTTTGCCACAACAGTCAAAAAGCATGGCTCTAACAAAGCGTGTCCTACCTTTTGTATTTCTGCATTAAAAATTTCCCTGGGGCCCTTTTCGAATTTATCAAGGTTCATGGCACTGTAAAACAATTTGAAAGTTGATGAGATTGTTCAATGCAATTTATGTTACACAGGCCGTTTCTTCCAAACACCTCTACTGCCGCTTAGCACAACAGGACAATGTGGCTACCCCTCCCATCTCCCCACCAATTGAAAATGAAAATCGCTTATTGTCACGAGTAGGCTTCAAATGAAGTAACCGTGAAAAGCCCCTAGTCGCCATTTCCGGCGCCTGTTCGGGGAGGCTGGTACGGGAATTGAACCGCGCTGCTGGCCAGCCTTGGTCTGCTTTAAAAGCCAGCGAATTAGCCCAGTGTGCTAAACCAGCCCCTTGTTCACCTGTTCTGTTCGCCTCAGACTGTTCTCCTGGAGCAAGTGATTAGGTTACTGCCAGGACATCCGAGCTGATGGTTGCATTGCTGCACAACTTCCCTGACCCCAGAATGAGATTTCCCGCCCTAACCAGGTACCTTTTCCCGTGTTTTGAGCCCCGTGCGAGACTGAATCTATGATTTGTGTGTCAGAGGGAGAAGTGTCTGTAAAATGTTTTCCCTGCAGGAGGCGCAAAATGTAAAATTGCCAAATACTTTCAGTGGCGTCATTGCAGCAGTGGATGTAGCAGCTGCTGTTTGTGTCAAACCCGGCCAATGCTCAATCTGCACATGTTCCTCTGACTCTGTGCAAAGTCAGTTTGTTATTTCTGGCATGTAGCAAATGCTGGCAAAAGCCAATGGTCAATGAAGGTACATCTATGGGACAGGAGCTACATCTATAGTACTGTGAGGAAAGAGGCAGACACAAGGCGCGGTGTGGAGGCTGATTCGATCGAGGCCTTCAAAGGAGAACAGGGTCATTGCCTGAAAAGGTTTGCAGGGCTACGGGGCAGAGGCGGGAAAATGGGGTGAGGAAAATGGCCTCAATTCTGTGCAGTAACCATTCCATGGCCGAGATTTTCCGGCCCTGCCCACCGGTGGGATCTTCCGGTTAAGGCAATCCGACAAGAGCAGGAAAGGTCAGCGATCAGAATCCCGAGATCCCACACGTACCTTAAAATAGATTTGACAGAAAGTGTTTTTGTCGGGCTGTACGGAAGGCAGATTTTCTGTGTTCCCTGTTAAAAGAAAAAGAACACAGATCTATAAATAACCTCTTCAGGAAATGTCTAGAATTCAATTTCATTTCACGAGAAGCGCAAGAAGGTCTTTTGACCTGTCCACCTTTCACTAACAACTTTGATTCACGGAAAGTAAAACTCACTTCTAATAGCAAGTCTCACTGCAGGAGCCAGTAATCGGATCAAATCGACCCATGTAAGACTAATGTGAGAGTTCAGAGAATTAAAGGACTGTCAGGAGCAGTGTTGATTATAATGAGGCTTTTTAATAACGCTGTTGAACCTGACCTCGACAATCATGTGACCGAAATAACAGGAAAAAAGGATGAAGAGTTTGAGTCTAGTTGGCTTCCTCACTGGCTGTCAGTCTTATCTCCAACTCCCGGGTACAGATTGTCCAAGTGTGCATCTGCTTCTTCCTAAAGCTGCCCTTTGGATCATGGACCAGGGGCGGGATTCTCCGACCTCCCTGCCGGGTCCGAGAATCGCCGGGGGGGGGGCGGCATGAATCCCGCCCCTGCTGGGCCGCCGAATTCTCCGGCACCGGAGATTCGGCAGGGGCGGGAATCGTGCTGCGCTGGTCGGCGGCCGCTCGCAGCGGCCCCCCGGCGATTCTCCGACCCGCGATGGGCCGAAGTCCCGCCTGTTCTTTGCCAGTCCCGCCGGCCTAAATTAGACTAGATCCCTTACCGGCGGGACCTGGCGGCACGGGCGGGCTCTGGGATCCTGTGGGGAGGGGGGGTGGGGGGGGCGATCTGGCCCCCGGGGGTGCCCCAACAGTGGCCTGGCCCGCTATTGGGGCCCACCGATCTGCGGGCGGGCCTGTGCTGTGGGGGCACTCTTTTCCTACGCGCCGGCCGTGTCAGCCTCCGCAATGGCCGACGAGTAGGTGAAACGCCCCCCTGCGCATGCACGGGGATGATGTCAGCAGCCGCTGACGCACGTTTGGGGCGGGCCGACGCCGTAGCGGTTCACGTCACTCCGTCCTGTCGGGACCCCCTGCCCCACTGGGTACGGGAGAATCCCGCTCCAGAACTCTAGCAGGTCAGTTAAGATCTAGAGCGGGATTCTCCAGAGGGTCCTCCAACCGTGTGTTTCTCGGCGGCGCGCCGTTCGCTGGCGGCGGGATTCTAGACTCCGCTGCTTGACAGTGCGATTTCCCACTGACGCCACCCCACGCCGCCGGCAAACCGCAGGCGATGGTGCATTGCCAGCGGGAAAAGAAAATCCCAGCGGTTGGAAAGTTCCTAGTCTTTGGCACTTCCCGCCATGTCCCGTGATCACCCATTGTAGCTTCGTTGGGAAGTGATGTACGTATGCAACAGCCATTTACGCGTTTCTAAGGGTGGGAGCGCGACCATCCTGTTGGTTTCCTGATAACGTTCCAGCCGGACAGGGGGACAACCCTGGCGCAACTCCCAGGTCCTGATCTTTCGGTTAGTCGGCACGTTTGAAGAAGTCCACAGTCACCAAGTCCCTTTGAGGGCACGGTAGCTGAAGGGGAAAGACATGAAAGCAACTCATCCCTTCCACACTGGAGAAATTCGCACTCCACACATCCTGTGATAGGTTGTCTGGGAGCTCCCGTTGAGAGAAAACCAGCGGTGAATCCATAACTTGCCATCTACGGCATTTGGCATCGCCTTCTTTCTTTTCTCCACTGCTTTCTTAACGCTTAACCGAGCCTCTGTGCTGTCAACCGAATATGTAGCGGCAATCTGTGAGGCTGTGCTTAAGAAGGACTGGAGTAGGCCTCGAGCCTGTACTGCCCTTCGATTACATTCCAGCTGATCTGCACTTTAACCATCTACCAGCCTTGGCTGCATCGGCCTTAATCGCCTTTGGGAGCATTAATGGAGCAGAGTGCTCCTTTTATTAAACCAAGGGCAGGGGACTCACTATCCACCTTAAAAAAAGTAGCAAACACATTTATGGAATATTGGCTAACTGGCTAAATTCTATGCAAATAACCATCACTTAAAGCAACAGCTTCTGTGTTAGCAATCGAGGCATTACACGAGATTGTGCACAGTGGAAGGAGCCAGGATTTAATAAAGCTGCCAATGAATTTATTGTCATAATGAGGGACGCAGCAGAGAGCTGCGACTGCACAAGCTGAGGAAAAATATTGAGGGTGTAGAACTAGGTCTGGCTGACTCTAGGGCCCACGCACTGGTGGGAAACAGCTGTTCGTAACCACAGTGTCAAAACACATCACTTAGAACAGAAGTGGCGGCCGACGTGGGGGCAGGCTGTAACTTGAACCCTCGCTGAACCTGGTTTTACATCAAACTCTGGGAAGCTCTGTGAAACTGCCGCCGCAAATCAAAGAGCGATTTTCTTCTTCGGAGTCTAGCTTTGAAAAAAAAATATCTAAACAGCTCAAATTATATCGATTCCTGTGTGCAGCTCCTGCCAGCGTCTCTCGCGATCAAATAATTAATGAAATGATTTTGTATTCCACAGGTCACTTAACTGTGAAAGAAACATGGGAATTTGTTTTGATCTCAAGACCGGAAACTGTAAAACTAGCCTTAAATTGACAAACTGAGCCACTGAAATGTGGTGCAATCTCTGAAGAAGCTGACAACATATTATGGAGTAAAAGTTGGAAGGTAAAGTTTCCACAGTCCCAGATGACCATAGCCTGCCTTTCCCCTTTGTGCGGGACAGCTGACTGGTGGTGGCTTAACCTGAGGGTCACCACATCCCAGACAAGGGGCAAAGTTGAGAAGGCGGGGCCTTCACGAATAACCTCAGCCGGTACGGGGCTTGAACCCGCGCTGTTGGCCTCGCTCTGCATCACGAACCAGCTGTCCAGCCAACTGAGGTAAGCCGCCCACCAGTAGATACGATGGGTGTGATCTAACGGGCGCACTGTACCAACTAAGACCGCGACGTGGCCTAGAAATTGTGCAAGAGGCCCCTCATGACATTTACCCGCCTCGTTATGCCTCGCGACATCTAACGGAGATCCCTAGTGCTGTGAGGCAGCAGTGCTAACCACTGTGCCACCATGCAGCCCCATGTTCTAAATAGCGTCTTTGCTTTTTCTCATTTGAAATACAATTCTCTCCAAATTTGGTTAGTTTGTCATTTATTTCCCCCCTTTCTTTTTTTTTTAAAAATGTTTTTACCACGTTTCTGATCTCTTCTTTAAATGTCATGTTGAGGAAGTTGGTCTCCTTGGTCTCAATATGGATGTCGATGAACAAGATCTGAAAATGATTTCAGGTGACAACGCGGCTTTACTGGAACGGAGTTGGCGTTCCAGATTAAATCGTACAGATCAGGCTTGTCCAATGTGTGTCCCAATGGCAGATTGCGGCCCTCAAAGCCACTCTCCGAGCCCAACACCCCCCATCGGGTCGGCTTTCAAAATGCCGGTCAGCCAATTATATTTGAACGGAGGAATCTGTATGAGGCCATTTCTCCGATCACAGGGCATTTGATTCACCTGTTTGCTGCTCATTCATGAGCCTCTCCGCAGCAAATACAGGAGGGAAACAATCTGTGATTGGGTGAGCACAGAATACCAATGGCAGTGACGTCAGGGCCTGGGAAGCCAAAGGATGGAACCAGTGAGCGGGGAACAAGGCCCGGGGAGTAGAGGTGCCATGGAGTGGAAGGAGGACATCCAGAGTGGAGCCCGGCCATTTGGAACCAGGCCTAGTGGCATCTGAGTGAATAAGTAACTGGAGACTGTGTGTGTGATGATCGGAATACCTTGCCCCTTTAAGAGGCTTGTGATGATCGGAATACATTGCCCCTTTAAGAGGCTTGGAACCCTGGGGGACTCCGCCTCTGGCTACGCCCCCTGGGAAACAGTACTTAAGATGAGACTCCATTTTGCGAGCACAGTTCTCATGGAGGCTGCCATTGTTCACTGCTTATTAAAGCCTTTGATTACTGACCTAACTTTCGTGTCGTAATTGAGAGTGCCTCAGTGTGAGAGAGAGAGAGTGTGTGGGAGGAGAGAGAGCATGTTGGGAAGAGAGAAAGAGAGTGTGTGGAGGAGTGAGAGAACGTGAGGAAATATACAGATATAGAGAGAGAGAGCATGGCGGGGTGAGAAAGAGAGATTGTTCGGGGGTATAGAGAGAGAGTGCGTGAGGAGAGAATTTGAGGGCCGAGAGAATGTGCGAGGGGAGAGAAAGTGTGAGGGGGGGAGAGAGAGAGAGAGTGTGTGTTGAGGGTGAGAAAGAGACAGTATGAGGGAAGGGAGAGTATTAGGGGGAAGAAAAGGGTGAGAGAGAGAGTGAGGGGGGAACAAGAGTATGAGCTGAGAGCGAGAGAGTGTGAAGGAGAAGAGAGCTTGAGGGGTGAGAGAGTGCGAGTGGGGGAGAGTTTTGGGAGGGGGACAGAGAGTTTTGGGAGGGGGACAAAGAGTTTGGGGGGAGAGAGAGTTGTGGGGAGGAAGAGAGAGTGTGGGGGGGAAAGGAGTGTGGGAGAGAGTGTGTAGGGTAGGGATAGTGTGGGAGGGGAAAGAGTTTTGGGGGGGAGAGAGGATATGAGAGGGTGAGATGGGGGTGAGAGAGTGTGGGGGGGGTGAGATGGAGGTGAGAGTGTGGGGGGGGTGAGAGAGTGTGGGGGGGATGAGAGAGAGTGGGGGGGTGAGAGAGTGTGGGGGGGTGAGAGTGTGTGGGGGTGAGAGTGTGGGAGGGGGGTTAAGACAGAGTGTGGGGGGTGAGAGAGTGTGGGGGGGGTGAGAGAGTGTGGGGGGGTGAGAGAGTGTGGGGGGGGGGTGAGAGAGTGTGGGGGGGGTGAGAGAGTGGCGGGGTGAGAGAGTGTGGGGGGGGTGAGAGAGTGGCGGGGTGAGAGAGTGTGGGGGGGTGAGAGAGTGTGGGGGGGGTGAGAGAGTGGCGGGGTGAGAGAGTGGGGGTGAGAGAGTGTGGGGGGGAGAGAGTGGGGGGGGTGAGAGACTGGGGGGGTTAAGAGAGAGTGTGGGGGGGGTGAGAGAGTGTGGGGGGGTGAGAGAGTGTGGGGGGGGCTGAGAGAGTGGGGGGGGGTGAGAGGGTGGGGGTGGGTGAGAGAGTGTGGGGGGGTGAGAGAGTGGGGGGGGTGAGAGAGTGTGGGGGTGAGTGTGGGGGGGGTGGTGAGAGAGTGTGGGGGTGAGAGAGTGTGGGTGGGTGAGACAGTGCGGGGGGTGAGAGAGTGTGGGGGGGTTGAGAGAGCGTGGGGGGGGTGAGAGAGTGTGGGGGGGTGAGAGAGTGTGGGGGGGTGAGAGTGTGGGGGGGGTGAGAGAGTGTGGGTGGGTGAGAGAGAGTGGGGGGTGAGAGAGAATGGGGGGGTGAGAGTGTGGGGGTGAGACAGTGTGGGGGTGAGAGAGTGGGGGGGTGAGAGTGTGGGGGGGTGAGAGAGTGTGGGGGGGTGAGAGAGAGTGTGGGTGGGTGAGACAGTGGGGGGGGTTAGAGTGTGGGGGGGTGAGAGTGGGTGGGTGAGACTGTGGGGGGGTGAGAAGAGTGTGGGGGGGTGAGAGTGTGGGGGGGGTGAGAGAGTGTGGGGGGGGTGAGAGAGTGTGGGGGGTGTGAGAGTGTGGGGGGGTGAGAGAGTGTGGGGGGTGTGAGAGTGTGGGGGGGGGTGAGAGTGTTGGGGGTGTGAGAGTGTGGGGGGGGGGAGAGAGACTGTGGGTGGGTGAGAGAGGGTGAGATAGAGGGAGTGAGGGTGTGAGAGGATGAGATAGAATGTGGAGGGGTGAGAGAAATGTCAGGGGGAGGGGGTGAGAGTGTTTGGAGGGACAGAATGTGTCTCTCTCCCAGTATCAGGGTTCTCCCTCACCCTCACAAACCATCATGCACTCTCACAGTGTCTGCGAGTGCCTGCGAGGGCTGGATTCTTCCGTCGGGCCCATCACAAGACCACCACGGGCAGGACACGGACGGTTCATTGACCTCGGGTGGGAATTTCCAATCGTCGGGCGAGCGTGGCCGGAGAATCCCGCCCAGACACTCTCACCCTACTACACTCTAATCCTCAGTTATTACGTGCTGTGTGTTTGCTCAGCAAGATCATTCTTTGCACACCTGTTTTAAAAGAAATTCATGTTTGAGGTTGTGCCAAACTTTACCTTGCTGAAATTCTCTTGGCCAAGCCTGGTAGGGATTGTAGGGTGTAATTTTCAAAGTGTATTGCTTTGAAAAGGGGATTCCAATTGAATTAATTTGAAATGCAGAAGGATCAATCGCTGCCTTCCTCCACAAGTGACTATTTCAACAATGAACACAACGGCAAAATTCCGAATGAGCCCGAGTAACGAAGGTGTGGCAATCTCCACTTACTGTTTTTTTCCAGAGAATAGCACGGTACTGTGGTACACGCTGATTGTTTTGGTCGGAAAGGACAACTGAAAGGAAGAAAGGATTCCTCTCCGTGTCTGTACCTACATAATTCTGATGAACTGTGGAGAGAGGAAAAAACAACAACATATATATATATATATAAACAGCTTGGTTCATATTGAGAGAGCAAATTTTAAACTCGCACATAACCTGGCAGAATGTTCAGCGACATCATCATTCTTTAACACAACAGGTGGCTTGGTGAATTCTCACAGAAGGAAATAGCTCCCACATCGCACTGATTTGTATCACGCAGAGTAATGACACTGGGACAAGAGCTGCTTTTTTTCTGTTTCTGTTACCAGGGCTTCTGATTGCGTTACAGCCGAGGTACCTCACTCGTACCCCGCCTCTGACATGAAAAACAACATTTCTTCCCGTGAGGTACACGGTGAACCGTGCGGACAGCGTGTAAGGGGAAAGTACGTTGGACAGTAAGATGTGGAGAAGCGGCGGCTGCCATTTCAGGAAACATTTCATAAATCCCAACGAAGGAGTATCGAGGAAGGAATAGTGATAGAGGAGGTTGCGCTGCCATACGTGGCTAACGAGAGAAATCAAAATGAAATGAAAAGTTGATTAGTGGCGAGCCGGAGGACTGGGAAAATCTTAGGAACCGGCAAAGGCTGGACCCGGAAAGAAATGATAAAGAGGGGCAAATTGGAGTATGAGAGAAAACTGTTGAGAAACATGAAAACAGATAGTCAGGGCGACATGGTGGTTAGCGAGGCTGCCTCACAGCGCCAGGGACCCGGGTTCGATTCCGGCCTTGGGGGACTGTCTGTGTGGAGTCTGCATGTTCTCCCCATGTCTGCGTGGGTTTCCTCCGGGTGCTCCGGTTTCCTCTCACAGTCCAAAGATGTGCAGGTTAGGTGGATTGGCCATGCTGAATTGCCCCTCAAGTGTCCACAGATGAGCAGGTTAACTGGGGTTAAGGGGGTAGGCCAGGCAGTCGGCCTAGGTGGGTTGTTCTTTTGGAGGGACAGCGCAGCCTCGAGGGTTTGAACCGCCTTCTTCTGCACTGTTAGCATTCTATGGAAAAGCTTCGACAAAAAAAAGGATAAGAGTTGCTAAAGTGAGATTTGGTCCATGGGTTCTGAGACTAGGGAATTAATAATTGGAAATGGAAATGGAAGAGGCTTTGAACCAATATTTTATACCTGTCTGAACAGTAGAAGACACAGAAAGCATCCTAAGAATAGCAAAAAATCATGCGGCTCAAAGGAGTGAGGAACTTAAAAGATCACCATCTCTACAGAAACAGGCCCAGGACGGTAAATGGGACTAAAGGCTGTTAAAAGAAGTGGCTGCAGAGATGGCAGACGCATTGGTCGGAATTTTCCAAAATTCACTCGATTCTGGGAAGATCCCACCAATTGGGAAATTACAAATGTAAAACTTGTGTTCAAGAGAGGCCGGAGACAGAAAGCAGGAAACTATAGGCCAATCTGCCATTGAGAAAATGCTAGAATCTATTATTTTTTTAATATATATTTTTGTAAATTTAGAGTACCCAATTATTTTTTCCAATTAGGGGGCAATTTAGCGTGGCCAATCCATCTATCCTACACATCTTTGGGTTGTGGGGGTGAAACCCACGCAGACACGGGGAGAATGTGCAAACTCCTCACGGACAGTGACCCAGGGCCGGGATTTGAACCCGGGTCCTCAGCGCCATAGGCAGCAATGCTAACCACTGTGCCACCGTGCTGCCCGCTAGAATCTATTATTAAGGAGGAAGTGGCAGAACATTTAGAAAATCAGAATACAGTGGGCAAAGTCAGGCATAGTTTTGTGAAAGGGAAATACTGTTTGACAAGCAGGGAGGGTACAGGAGTAATAGTAGATGTAGTGTATTTGGATTTCCAAAGGCATTGGATAAGGTACCGGATAGAAGAATACTGCAAAAGAGCTCATGCTGTTGGGGATGATTCTTAGTATGCATAGAGGACTGGATAATTCGCAGGCAAGAGGAGCTGGATTCTACTGCACCCCACTGGGCATGTGTTTGGGGAAGGGGGGGGGGGGGATGCGTAAGATATGTTGGGTGGCCCATCGCCTTCCCACATTTCCCCAAGCTGGTCCCCAAAATATGGGGATTGGGTACAGCACACACTAACCTGCCTACACGTAGGCTTATTGAGGGACTTACGTGGCCAATTATCGCTACAAGCTCCTCACTCTGCCTCCACTGCTATAATACGCTGGACAATGGCAGTTAGGCAAGGGTGGGAAGACTGTTATCTTTAGCAAATTTGGTGAAAAGGCATGAAGGAAAGGTATACATCATTCGGGGGATGTCTTCTGTGCATTGGGGCAACTACACCTCCAAGGTGTTACCCCACCTACCTTTGTGCCTCCTCTCCGAGATGCCAAACCCAAGGCCCATATCCTTCACACCCTCTTCCCTGGTGTGTCTGGTTTCTCCCTTCCGATATTCCCGGGGGTTTTCTGGGTCTGGCTTCCATCCCCGATTGTCATCAGCCTCCTTGCAGTGTGGGCCACGCCCACTGAGTTCTGGTCCTGTTGGGGCTTCTAGAGTTGTCAGCCAGTCAAATTGGCTGGCAGCCCCCGAGGGCGGGACTTCCTCCGACTGAGGGGCACTAGTTCAACCCTCAGCTTAGACAGATCTTTGATGAATAAAGGAATCAAGGCTATTGAGGGATAGGCAGGAAAATGGAGTTAAGGCTACAGTCAGATCAATCCATGGCATGATGGAATGGTGGAGCGGGCTCAACGGATTGAATTGTCCACTCCTGCTCTTCTTTCTTACGATCTGAGGGCAGGTACATTTTTATTTTTGAGGACTGGGTGGCTGATCACACTGGGAACCTCAAGTGCTGAAAATAAAGTCTTTGGGGAGGGGGGGGCGCATGTGGTCATGGATAGGGAGCAGAAAATAGGTAATAATGTAAAATGGGTGACAAACACAAAATGGCAGCTGCCTGTTACACCCTGCCCCACTGTTTGTTGCATTGAATGTCAAATGGAGTGCAAAGCGAGCTGATGATTTATGATTAATATCATGGAGTGTAGACTCCATGGCCATAGACTTCAAAGACCAATTTCATCCCCTCTGCTCTTTGCCAGTTGGAAAGGATTTAGTTTCAAATAATTTGGGCTTTCCCGGTTTAACTCCTTGTGAGTGTGCGCCTCACTGGAGACAATGACTCTAATTGGCAACTGCACTCAAAACTACTTAGAATGGCTGAGATGTGAGATGGGAGCAGTGTTAGGACTGTATGAGAACCCCAACGATTTACAATTTGTAAGACTGTGAGGGATGACTACAGGAGTGAGATAAGACTGACCAATAGTTATCTTTTATGCTAAAACAAACTTTGATTTAAAGACTTAATCACATCAGCAGCAAAGAAATAGCTGCACAACTAACAGTTAAAACTGTTCTTAAATAAAAGGAAAATTTTTTTGACTATCTACACCTGCCACTGTCTATCCCAATTAAGCAATTCAATACAGTTCAAATGCCACTTATAAATAAAGTTAACATTCAGGGTTGCTGCTCTGTGCAGAGCTTTGGAAGTAGACCCTTTCAGGAACAACCTGAAAAGCCTTTTGTCTTGTCAGACTAAAATCCTATGGCAAACTGAAAAACTTCAGACAGACCTGGCTCCTCCCAGTAATTACATCATCTGTACCACAAGCATAAGGCATTTTCCAATCTCCCCACACTAAGATGTCCCATGACCTGCTTAGCCAGAGCTAAGCACAATCCCTCATAAATTATCGACACCCCAGGGAATCTCCCAAACATAAACAATGTTCCATTAGCCAACTCTCTGTAAGCACATAAATGGTTAAAATGAATGATTACCTCACCTTTATAGTGCCTTAATTACAGCTTCAGCAGACATATTTGCCTGCATGCATTTGAACCCTATTTTTTCAATAATATTACTGCAACAAAATATAAAATAAAGTATCTAACAATTTCCTACATTCATCACAGCAAACATTCAGGGCATTTGACAGCACTTGCCTGAAGTTAAGGTTACAACATATCATCGAAGCAGTGGAGGATCAGTATACTGGGCACTGGCTTCTGCCGTAACTAGCATTTGATGATAACACAGAGTACCAAAATTGTAAAACTGTTCCATTCCACAGTGCACCCTCCCCATTCTGTGTTATACATACTCCTGGAATATTTCACTTTATTCACTGTTACTTGTGCAAGTAAACATTAGAATGGATTGATGTGAAAGGATAATCTTTTTCACCTGGGTAAATGTATTCTTTTGCTGTGACGTGCACTCCTGAAAACAAGGGAATGTGACCGCTGATTTACTGTGCCGAGGAAGGTGTACACACAACCTTACTCTTGGTACTCTTGTGAAGATTAGATTGAGAATATGTTCGGGGAACTCATACACACATGGGCAGTGCAGGGGAATGGGAGTAATTGGATAGCTTTCAAAGAGAAAGCACAGGTTGAATGGCCTCTTGTGTTGGACGCTGATTCTATGACATATCCTCACTGTATTCTTCTGAATACCACTTCTTGTAATACCATTTACTTGTGGTGCCATCCAAATGCACAGTCAGTTCCTTGACAGCACACACTATTCCTGCAGAGGTTTCAGAAGCTTATCTTGAAGAGTTCAAATGTTTTAAGAAGTACTTTTATACTTCAGCAAAACACAGCTAAGCCCATCTGTTGCAATGAAGACAGGAATATACATGTTAATGCTATGTCCCAAATCATGATACCTAATCATGAATAATACTACTAGGACTGAGGTTGAGCGGGAGCGAAGATCATCTAAATTAGAGCCTTTCTTCTCGGATAAGGGGTGAAAGTTGTGCTTTTGCAGCTGTTATTAAAAATCTAGAAAATATCCAGTCATGAATAGAGTTGGGAGAGAGAGAGAGAAAACGGGAGAAAGGGAGATGAAGAGAAAGGGGGAAAGAGGAGAGAGAGTGAGAGACCAGACAGGCAGAATGGGAAACACTGGCCGGAATTCTCCAGTCTCTTTTCCTGCTGGCAGGACAACTACACCTAAGGGTTTCCCGACGGTGTGGAGAAATCCCATTGACAAGAGGCGGAAGATAGAATCCTGCCACCGTGGCCGAGAAACAAGTGGCTGAAGCATCAGAGAGTCCAGCCCAGCATCAGAGAGAGAAGGATAAGAATCCAGTAAGAATGAGCAAACATTCTCATTGACAAAGCCTGATAAACCACATTCTATTTTCAGGCATCGTTACACATAACTGGAAACAATGTTCGATGCGAGGAGCTATGTTATAATTTTTTTAAAAGATTTATTCAGGAGATGGGGTCTTCACTGACAAAGCCAGTATTTGTTGCCCCTCCCTCACTGTCCTTGGGAAGGTGATAGTGAGACGCCATCTTGAGCCAATGCATTCTCTGAGGTGTAGGTGCGCCCACGGTGCCGTTCCAGGATTTTGAACCAGTGATGATGAAGGAATGGTAATGGCATTCCAAGTTGGGATAGTGTGTGACTCGGAGGGTACCGGCAGCTGGTGGATTCCCATTTGCCTGCTGCCCTTGTCCCTCTCAGAGGCAGCAGGTTTGGGAGGTGCTATTTTCACGAAGCCTCTTGTAGAGGGTCCACGCTGGAGCTTAGCTTTGGCTTGGCACAGAGTGAGAGGTTGAGCGGTGCCATCTGCTGTAAGATTACCTGCTGCTAACATGCATCAAACGTGCTGGCACAGTCAGTCCTTTAAGAGTCAGCTGCAGATTCAAGCCCACATTATGGGCGTTCTTACCTTTTTCTGTCTGTTTCGCACTTCGTAAATCTCTCCTCTCCCATTGCTCTTGGCAAAAGCTTCCTGAGCAGTAAAATGCCTTTGCAAAGACTTTATAAATGATGCACTCCTACTCTGTTACGTCCCTTTAACCAGTTTGCATTCCTTTAAGTTTCATTTACAAACTTTCTTCCACCCACAAGATGTGAAAGAGGTTGTTGGTTCACTATTGCCCTGGATTGCATTGGTGCCGAAGACCAACATCACGTCACTGCCCCCTCATCTATTCAGGAAGCAACCTGAGTAACAGGGCTCGCAAAGCTAGATACATATCATGGAGTTTTGCTGACTTATGTTCGGGAAGCAGAAAAACTCTTTTTTCTCAGGGAACTGGGTAGAAGGGCGCACATGGTCTGTAAGTCCAACAGTCTTCTTTCATCTGTTTTGTTCCCATTTACTGTGCCTCAAACAAACTAGCCAAATATCAGTCTCTGTGAGACGGGTTTCTCTTTTCCTTCTGTCCACCTGATGAACTCCCAATCAATAGCTCCCAATCATAGTTTGAGGATGAGGGGTAAACCTTTTAGGACTGAGGTGTGGAGAAATTTCTTCACCCAGAGAGTGCTGAATCTGTGGAATTCACTACCACAGAAAGTAGTTGAGGGCAAAACATTGTATAATTTTTTTTTAAAATTTAGAGTACCCAATTGTTTTCCAATTAAGGGGCAATTTAGCGTGGTCAATGCACCTTCCCTGCACATCTTTGGATTGTGGGGGCGAAACCCACGCAAACACGGGGAGAATGTGCATAGTCTATACGGACAGTGACCCGGGGCCGGGATCGAACCTGGGACCGCAGTGCCATGAGGCACCATGCTGCCCAATGTTGTGTAATTTCAAGAAGGAATTACATATAGCTGTTGGGGCTAAAGGGATCAAGGGATATGGGGTGGGAGGCAGGATCAGGGTACCGAACTTGGTGATCAGAGATGGCAGCACGGTAGCATAGTGGTTAGCATCAATGCTTCACAGCTCCAGGGTCCCAGGTTCGGTTCCCGGCTTGGGTCACTGTCTGTGCGGAGTCTGCACGTCCTCACCATGTGTGCATGGGTTTCCTCCGGGTGCTCCGGTTTCCTCCCACAGTCCAAAGATGTGCGGGTTAGGTGGATTGGCCATGCTAAATTGCCCGTAGTGTCCTAAAAAGTAAGGTTAAGGGGGAGTTGTTGGGTTACGGGTATAGGGTGGATACATGAGTTTGATCATTGCTCGGCACAACATCGAGGGCCGAAGGACCTGTTCTGTGCTGTACAGTTCTATGTTCTATAATGAATGGCTGAGCAGGCTCGAAGGGCCGAATGGTCTCCTCTTGCTTCTATTTTCTATGTATGTTTCTATGTAATGGAGAGGCCCACCGCCAATCTTCCATTCCTTCTTCTCTGAGCTTTGTCTTCCTTCTCTCCCTTTCATGCATTTGTGTTGAGTGCAGTGTTTCTGTTCTCCATTCTCAACTGGATGCACAAACCTAAACACACCTAAAAATGGTCTGCTAGATTTCATTCAGACCATTCCTCTGACCCAGACGAACAATTGCGGATGACTAACTTGGGATAAAATGACTAAAACTCAGAAAATAAAAAAGACCAGACGTGGTTATTAGCGCTGTCATTTGATCACTTAACAGACGATAACACACTGAGGTCAGCTCAAAACCTGTAAAGGAAAAGAAAACCGTTTTAGTTTGTACTAGTCTGAGGCTCAATGTTGCATCTGCAAGAGTGAAATGAACAGTGCTAGCGCAATCTGCCTATTGAAACTGTATCTGAAGACTCTCCTTTAAATTTTAATTGAATAGAATCCATATTAAGCCTTTATCTTGATGAAAGGCAGCCACGTTGAGATACTCCGTTGAGAGAGAATTTGACTCAAAGGCTTCTGGATCCTTTGATAACTTCATCACGCGGAAAGCTCCTGTAATTCAACGTGAATTTCTTGTTGATCCCACAGAGCTTTTCATTTCATTGTAAGGACTGCGGTGCCCCTCCAACCCACACAGGCTCTTGCTGTATGTCACGTTATTTCCCTGACTGTTTTCTCTTGTGTCCGTGCAAAGCCTGTCGTCCTTCGTTCCTGGATAGGACCAAACTGGAAAATTCCCTACATTGCAACAGTGACAATAATTCAAAGCTTCTTCATTGGCTGTTCAATATTTTGCAACGCCCTAGGGCTGTCAAAGGTGCAACTTAACCGCAAGTTCCGCCTCCCGTGAAATGGTGCTCTCCGCGACAATGTGGTCCGACATCAGAAAACATCGCTCGCTATTCCTACTGACGTTTTATACTTTAGGTACAATCGACTTCAAGCAAGCTGCATGTCATATAATCAAGGAATCGGCACAAGAAATGCCTCCAAATAGCATGATGTGGAGATGCCGGCGTTGGACTGGGGTGAGCACAGTAAGAAGTCTTACAACATCAGGTTAAAGTCCAACATGTTTGTTTCAAACACCAGCTTTCGGAGCGCAGCTCCTTCCTCAGGTGACTTGGACTTTAACCTGGTGTTGTAAGACTTCTTAGTGTCCAAATAGCATGGCTGTGCCCATCTGCGGCGTTCGTGCATAAAGCTTCAGCCTTAAGGATCTGGCCCTTAAGGCTCTGTAGCCCTACCACACCTGGAAGAGAGTGCCACATCCGGCACATTCTCACCCTCAACAGTGGCAGAGCTCAGTACATGTGCGAGCGGCAAGACCGGCGGGTCTGCAAACATTTTTGCCCAAAGGTGCAATGGATGATCTTCCTCCACCTCCCCGCTAGCAAAGTCCGGCAAAACTTTTCAACCCACAATTAACAGGTAAATGCATTGTGGAAACAAAACCAATGACGTCAGTAACTTCCCAGCCGTAATTCTGAAGGCGCGGGAACTAGTCCTTCCCTAGCTATTCCAGTCTGACAAAAATATTGCCCAGATGTGTCTTACCCGCATCAAGCAGGACAAATCTAATTATTCTTAGATTATTATCTGATTACTAGCAGCAACATTCAATCATTAGTAAAGTGATAGAAGACGTCTTCACCAGATGGAAGATGTAATAACGCCCTCAAGCAACCATTACTCCAGTAACCGGCTCACTTCGCTTCCATCTGGCTGCAGAAATTGTCACAACCTTGGTCCAGACATAGCCACAAAAAGCCAGAGGAGGGATTGATAAGACTAACTTGCACATTCAGGCAGCATTCGATCAAGTATGGCACCAAGGAGATCGGGAAAAACTGTGTCAATAAAGGCAAAACCCTCCAGAAACTGGAGTCAGATCTGACCCAAAGGATGGTGGTTGTTGGGAGGCAGAACCATTCCAGCCCATGTGAACCGTTGCAGGAGTTACCGAGCGAAATGGTCGCGGCTCAACCATTTGCAGCTGTTTTATCCATGGTCATCCATTGGTCCAGCAGTGGAGCTGTTTGCTTATTACTCCAGTGTTCAGCTCCATTCACAGCTCGTATGATACTGAGGCAACCCTGTCGGCCTGAAGCAGAACCCAGCTAATATCGAACTGACCAGGGGCAGACAGCCTCCCTGATACAAGGTGCCTAAAGTTACCATTTTCAGTAACCATTTTCACTTAGCAACAGCCGCATCCCTCCACTGTCAATATCCTGGAGTCGCTCGTGACCTGAAGCAGAACTTTCTTTCTTTCAGAGGGTCGGCCACAGACTCAAAGGGCCAAATGGCCTCCGCCTTTACCTGAAGGGATTCTATGTTCTATCCTATGTTATAACTGAACCAAGTCAGACCATTAGTGACACAAGTAACTCAACTCCTGGTCCTTGAGAGCCTCTCCAGTGTCTGCAAAGCTTGCTAAGAGAGAAATCCACCCCTCGTCGGATGAGTGCAGTGCAGCAATATTCCAGGGGCTGGGTTCTCCGCTACAGGAATTCTCCGTTTCGCCGGAAGCCCGGGGATTTCCCGACGGCGTGGGGCTGCCCACAATGGGAAACCCCATTGTTCGGCTGGCGAGACGGAGGATCCCGGGGGCGCGCTGCACCAGATGCAGAATCCCGCCCAAGATGTTTGAGCTCGTTCGTGCAGTTCATTTGATTGTCGCCCCGGCCAGAGGGCCCAAATCCACACGCACACCCCAGACCCCGCAACACTCAAACCACCACCAGCGCAACCTGTCAGCGGCATCTGGCAAAGCAACTCACCAAACCTACTTGAACAGCATCTTCCGGCCCCACAACCTTTACTGCCTATAGTCACATGCAGCAAGATTATGGCAGCACCATCTCTCCATATAATAATAATCTTTATTAGTGTCACATTTAAGCTTACATTAACACTGCAATGAAGTTACTGTGAAAAGCCCCTAGTGGCCACACTCCGGCGCCAGTTCAGGTCCACTGAGGGAGAATTCAGAATGTCCAATTCACCCAACAGACTTTCACGACTTATGGGAGGAAACCGGAGCACCCAGAGGAAACCCACGCAGACACGGGGAGAACATGCAGACTCCGCACAGACAGTAACCCAATCCGGGAATCAAACCTGGGACCCTGGAGCTGTGAAGCAACAGTGCTAACCACTGTACGACCCATATCATGCAGCACCTGACTTGAAAACATCCCTGGCAATTCCATCACCGTCATTGGGTCAATATCTGTTCGACATTGCAACTTTATTTCTCTTTTTTAATGCAAGCAATGACAGACTGGAAGACCTCATAATAAAAATGATTGCTTTAATTACACTGATGCAATCTGTAATTAACACTAATGTGCACGGTAAATATAGTAGCCACACAGTCAACCCGTACCTGAACAAGTGAAATATACTGTTTAACAGATGAAAAGAGCAAAGCTAAATTGTCCGCCTCATTTATTTGTCCGCAAGGACCAATAAGTTGTTGTCTTGTCAATATGGTTGGAATGTAGCTCTGGGCTGGAGGCAAGAGGAGAAGAAGGATATGTCAATAGAGTGAGATCAAGTAAATAGAATGGGAGGAAGCTCATGTGGAGCTTAAACATTGGCACAGATCAGTTGGGGCAAATGGCCTGTTTCTCTGCTGCAAGTTCAATGGAATCTCTTATATCTTCTCTGACAGGACACAAAGCGTTTCTTGTTGCTCTTTACCTTTTAAACAGTTTTCTCAGTTAAGGTGATCACCCAATTGCACCAATTCAAACAGAGGAAAATAGAGGAGCATATTTATTCAGACACTCCCCACAATTGCACATCCAGTGGAAGAAGCAGTGCTCACACACACACACACACACACGGACAGATACACACAGACAGACACACATACCCACACACACAGACACCCACCCACGCACACACAGACACACAGACAGACACAAACACCACTTACAGACACACACCCACGCACACACAGATGCATGCACACATGCAGACAGACGGACACACACACATACACAGACACACAGACACAAACACCACTCACAGACACACACACACACACACACACAGACACAGACACCCACCTACACATATACAGATGCACGCACACAAACAGACAAGACACGCATAGACACATACACCACATACACCCGTCCTTTAGGAAAGGAAATCTGCCGTTGTTACCCGGTCTGACCTAATGTGACTCCAGACCCACAGCAATGTGGTTGAATCTTAAAATGCCATCTGAATTGGCCAAGCATGCCACTCCGTTCAAGGGCAATTAAGGGGATGGCCAGCAACGCCCACATCCCATGACTGAATTAGAAAACAAAGCAAGTACAACCAGGATTGAGGTGACTGGGACTCTATACGTGAGGTTCAGAAGAACGGGAGGTGACCTCATTGAAACATACAAAATTGACAGGGGAGATGCACAAAGGATGTTCCCTGGTGCTCTAGAAGCAGGAGCGCTGCGTCAGAATAAGGGGTAAGCCATGCGGGACTGAGGTGAGGAGGAATGTATTCATTCAGAGGTGGATTGGCCATGATAAATTGCCCCTAGTGTCCAAAATTGCCCTTAGTGTTGGGTGGGGTTACTGGGTTATGGGGATAGGGTGGAGGTGTTAACCTTGGGTAGGGTGCTCTTTCCAGGAGTCGGTGCAGACTCGATGGGCCGAATGGCCTCCTTCTGCACTGTAAATTCTATAAATGCATTATGCCAGCACCATTGTTACACTGTCTGGAGCTTGCTATGTAACAATTACAGTTTAATCGGCTTGGAAGAACTGACTCAGATGCATTTTAATTTTATCTAATTGCCTCTTAATCGCTACATTCACGAATTAAATGCAGGTGCGCAGGAGTAGTTTCTCCATCAGACTGTAGAACACCAGTAAATGAGGTTTTCCTTGGGGCGTTGCTGCGAGATCTATTTCTCAGAGCGCAGAATGTTTTTATCGCCTGATATAATGCACAAAAAGTTAAAATGCCCAGCAAATGTACCAGCCTCCCCGGACAGGCACCGGAATGTGGCGACTAGGGGCTTTTCACAGTAACTTCATTGAAGCCTACTCGTGACAATAAGCGATTTTCATTTTTCATTTTCATTTCAACCAGCTCTCCAAACCCTCACTGAGTGTTTTGTTCAATGATTTAAATTTGGAAACCATGGATTTCTGGAATTGCACGAATGATTCCGAAGTGAACTGTCCAACTTCCACCAACTCGAAGTTGGATTGGGGATTGGCATGTATTTCTTTTTTTTAAATTGATCAGTTGATGGGATGCGGCCGTCGCTGGCTGTGCCAGGATTTACTGCCCATCACCAAGTGCTCATGCGATGGTGATGGTCTGCCACCTGCTCGAACCACTGCAGGCCATGTGGTGTTGGCTCATACACTTCGCTGTTACGAAGGTGCGTGCCATCAAATAAACACAAACAAAGGAAAGAGCTTCGGGATGTAGGAGCCGGCTGTAATATCTCGCCGGGAACCTATGGGGTGGGAATGCTCGTCTTTCCCTTGCTGCTTGCGGAGTACGAGCTCCCCCGTTATGGGTGGGGTATCTCAATTGCCCGGTGCATATAGATTGCCCAGTAAGGCACCAACCAAGCCGGTACCACCGGCGGTAGGGGGCTACCTGGAAGTGTTATCTATATATTGTTTGCAAGTAAAACTTGTTTCTTATTTTTACTCGGTGTGGACCCCCCATGTCCTTATTAAACAGGCCATTCAGCCCATCGAGCCTGCTCCGTCATTCAATATGATCATGGCTGATCATCCACTTCAGTGCCTTTTTCCCTCACTATCCCCATATCCCTTTACGGCATTGGCATTTAGAAATCTCTCAGTCTCCACTTTAACCATACTCAATGGCTGAGGCTCCTCAGGGGTAGAGAGTTCCAAAGATTCACAACCTTCTGAGTAAAGAAATTTCTCACCTCGGTGCTGAGTGGCTTCCGCCTTATGTTGAAATTGTATCTCCTGGTTCTCGTCTCTCCAAGCAGGGGAAACATCTTACCTGCACCTACCCCGGTCTATCGCTTTAAGTGCTTTGTAAGTTTCAATCAGGTCACTTCTCATTCTTCCAAACCCTAGTTCCCCCAATCACTCTTCATAGGGCAGTCCCTCCATCCCCGGAACAAGTCTGATCCCAGGACCAAAACTGCACTCAGTCCATCAGGTGGAAACGTACGATTAACCTTACTGAGGAAGGGTTCACCATGTATTACCTCACCCATGGAGTTAATATTCAGGTGAAAGCTTCAACAGCGAATGGCGGCAGGCTGCTTAAACACTATTCATAGCCCTCACTGACATGCAATAGAGCAATGATCAGGGGCAGAAACCCTGCACAACCTTACCCTTGTTAATTCAGCGTTCTAAAGCCCAGAATAACGCATCCTATTCTCCCATCCTTGTTGAGATCATGGGCGAAATTCTCCCGCCCCCGCCGTGGCAGAGATTCTCCGCCACCCGGGAAGTGGCGGCGGCGGAATCTCGCCACTCCGATCGGAGAGACCCCTGCGGTGATTCTCCGGCCCGGATGGGCCGAAGTCCCGCCGCTGGGAGGCCTCTCCCACCGCCGAGGTTTGAACCACCTCTGGAACGGCGGGACCGGCGGCGCGAGCGGGCCCCCGGGGTCCTGGGGGAGGGGGGGGGGGCGGGGGGCGATCGAACCCCGGGGGGGTGCCCCCACGGTGGCCTGGCCCGTGATCGGGGCCCCCCGCTCAGACTCCGGGCCAGTGCCCTGGCGGCACTCTTTCTCCTTCCGCGTCCGCCATGGCGGAAGCGGAAGAGAACCCCACATCGCGCATGCGCCGGCAGTGACGTCAGCGGCCAGCTGCCGCTGACGTCACTGCCGGCGCATGCGCCGACCGGCAAAAGCCTTTCGGCCAGCCCCGCTGCCGGGGGCGCCGGTTTTTTGCGCCAGTCTTCTGGTGCAAACCGCTCCGGCGCGGGGCTGGCCCCCAAAGGTGGGGAGAATTCCCCACCTTTCCCCACCTTTGGGGAGGCCCGACCCCTGAGTGGTTGGCGCTACTCCCCTACGCCGGCACCCTCCGTCACACTGGTTAGTGGAGAATGCCACCCCAAGATTAAGCTATCCCACTCCCTGCCAAAGGGTGACAATGGAAGGACACGGACTCCGTAAGTGCATACTGTTTTAATTTTGGCAGGTACCATGGTCGGTGCACGCTTGGAGGGCCGAAGAGCCTGTTCCTGTGCTGTATTGTTCTTTGTTCTTTCACAGGAAGTATTTCCTTTCAACAGGGGGTTACCAAATAATGGCGCCAGTTGTCAGGGTGTACAATGACGAGTTGCTTTAAAGTGACCTATGCAACGGCAGATGAAAAGGTCGGTAGGTATTGAGAGAGGGAATGTGTTCCTCAGTTACTGAGATCTCTTGGAACTTGCTTGGCTGCTTTGGGTTCAGAGGTCATTCCTGGAGTTTCCTCCCCACCCCCTCTCGGTGGTTGCTCGGGAGGAGAGTCGTGGCGGGTATAAGTCGCATTGTGGCACCTGAAGAGAAACCTGCTGGTCTTTTTCCATCTTTCATTTGAGCAAAATGAAACAGGGGTGAGCTTTCAATTAATACAGCCCTCAGGTTGACCATATTTTAGTGCACAGCACGTCTTGAAATTAAGATTAGCCTTTCGAGACTCGTGTTTGGTTCCCATGAAGGCCGGTGGTGTTTAGGTAGTGGAGATTCTCTTCCCAGTCCCCGACTGATGGATGAGCTTCACCTTGCAGAATCTCCACAGTTCAGGCTTTGTTATTTGTGCGTGTGTGCTGTGCTCATGTCTGTGCTGTTTGTCTGCAGGCAGCAGGGGGATGCCACTGTGGTGACATACTGTCACTGCATTGCCCAATACTCCTGCGCACCCGCGTCAACACAGGGACAAAACTCTGCAGTGGTTAAAATGCTGCCTGGGGTGAGTTATGCTGAGGTCAAGACTGCGCAGTAAAGGGAAGTCTAATGTCAAGCTTCTCTTTGGAAAATGCAGACAATGACTAGGTGGTTACAAATATATTATGGCATTCTAATATAGCAATGATTCTGATATGGAAAACATCCACCACGTTCTGCTTTGTACTGCCTGCGGTGGTTATCACTCCAGCTTTCTCACCCGATTTCTTCCCTCCTGAAGACATTAACTCCTAACTGGGATACAGGTTGACGAGTATTCTCTCCCTTGTTCTCTGTCTCGCACGAGTGCACATCATTCATGAGCTGAGGGCTGAGCCGGCCATCCCACTAAAGGGTGCATCACAGCCGAGATTAGGGTGCATCACAGCCGAGATTAGGGTGCATCACAGCCGAGATTAGGGTGCATCACAGCCAAGATTAGGGTGCATCACAACCGAGATTAGGGTGCATCACAGCCAAGATTAGGGTGCATCACAACCGAGATTAGGGTGCATCACAGCCAAGATTAGGGTGCATCACAGCCAAGATTAGGGTGCATCACAGCCGAGATTAGGGTGCATCACAGCCAAGATTGAACCTGTCATAAATTCAACGTGTACACACGCACACACACAGGTACATTCCCACAAGGGGGGGGTTAATAGATAACAAGGAGTGGGAACCCAGGTTGATGGTGCCCCCCCCCCCCCCCCCCCCCCCCCTTCACTGAGATCCATTCTACCCCTGTGGCTGACTGTCTAGCCAAAGCCAGTGAACTCAGCATGGATTATAAATTCAATCTAGCGCCGTCTTGGTGAACGTTGCTCGGCTCCACAGAGGAGAAACTCCGAATGAAGCATCACAAAACCCTGTGTTCAGAGATTCTCAGCACAGTGAAGTTGATTTATGCTCCAGGAAACACTTGACAGAGCCCGTTTCAGGCTGCAATATTTTACATATGATCATCCTGAATGGAACTCGTGACAGTTGAGTGATGAGCCTACGAGGAAGCAACTTCACATTTATTTTAAAATGTTCCTTTTCACCACAGCTGTAACAATGCATCTTAAAACATTTTTGCTGGGTTAACCTTCCTTCATTGCAGTAGTCATTACATTTCAAATATTGATTAATTAGCTGTGAAGTGCTTCAAGACATGACAGGTGCTATATAAATGCATGGCCCTCCAGGTGAGAGAGCACTTCAGGTGGGCAGGAAGCCCCCAGATTCTCGGATGATTGTCTACGCAGTGACAACCGGGGGGGGGGGGGGGGGGGGGGGGGTCATCCTGATGCCGCGGGATGGCAGTAGGAGACCACACCAAGGCCTAGGCAGAGGTGACAGCTGAGGTCAGCGGGCATGACCTGGTCCATGGACACTGTGCTGGAAAAGGTTCACTGATCTTCTGCGCTTGTCAAGGGTGAGTTCTGAGTTGGCATGGTCCAGTGTGGGAGGACAGAGGAAGGGTGCCCATACCTCACTGCACTCATGGGTGTAGGAATCAGGTAGACCCAGAATGCACCTCTGCCCACAGGTATAAAGGCTGGAGAGAAGGTCTGAAGCTCTGGGTCCACCAATGTGTGAAAAGGGGTTGGGAGCTTCCACATGGTTTGCAGAGGGGTGAAGGAGGTTTGGGGGCAGCATGGTTTGATGCTGGATGGTTAAGTACTGAATGGAGCTCTTCACTTACAGGAGGAACACAGCCATTAGTGGTGGGGTGGCGAGTGAGGAGGAAGATCATCAGATCGCAGAGAGGCTGGCATCTCTGAGGAAGGTAAGAGCCCAGTGGACAGGTGGAAATTGAGAAGAATGGAGGGTCTTCTCATCCCCCATAGGACTTCTGGGAAACAGTGTCCAGCGATTCACCAATCACTAAGCCCCTATGAGGACACTGATATCTCTCACACCCGTCAATATATCGTGGACATTGACTGTGAGTGACATGACTTATTGGACTGACCGATTGTTTTCTCCCTCAGATGAACCCACCTCCAGAGCCAGCCAGGAAGCGGGTGACTCTCCATTACCACCAGGTGGATGGCAGAGGCACCTGCGACATACCCTCTCTCAGCACCAAGCACCAACGCAGGTCCTGGCACATCGATGGGCAATAGCACGTTGACTCAGTTGGTAGTGCACAGTGGTGAGGGCACAGCACGGTTGCTTGAGCAGATGGTGGAGGCAGGGAGTGCCCAGGGCATTGACAATTGGATGACTGCTGGGGACCAGGACCAAGGTGAGTCCGAGGCAGGCGATGAGCCTCTGGAGTTGTCAATCAGGCGGGAAATGCTGCACGTCCAGCGGGATGTGTGGGGAGATCTGGCGGAGATTCCCAAGGGTCTGTGTGTCCTGGTTTGTGCCTTGTGGAGCATGCGTGCTGCACTGACCCTGAGCAATGAGCGCACATCCTCATCCATTGAGAGAGTGATGACAGAATCAAGCATTCCGAGGGTTGCATTGGGACCTGTAATCACACAGGCAATGACCTCAGGAGGTCACTGCCTGTGTGGGAGAAGGATGTGGCACCCAGTCTCTCAGATGGGTGGACTTTCACCAGTGGTGAGCAGGGAGGTCCAGACACACCTCACAATGGTGGATGAACAGCCTTGGCAGCCTAGTTGAAGGAAGGCTGAATCAAGGCCTCCTTGGTGCACCTGCCTCTCCGTAGGTTCCTCACTTCAGCCTCCTTATCCTCACCACCTGCCTGCTTGGGCTCTGCACCTGAGTCTTCATTGGATTCCTCCTGCCTCAGTGTGTTCCTGGTCCAGTGGTTCCCTCCCTGAGAGAGCAACATTATGCGGAGCACAGCAGACAACGATGATGAGCGACACTCACTCCGGCGGGAATTGCAGGGAATCCCTGCGGCGGTCCAGGCATCGGAACCCCATTTTCAGCAGACCAATGCCCTCTCTACCACCACCCTTGTGGTGACATGGCACCGACTGCATCTTTCCTCTGTCTCTACCCTCGGTGCCTGAGAGACGTCAACTGCCACCCTTTTCAAAGGATACCCTTTGTCACCAAGCAACCATCCATCAAGGTTATTTGGAGCCGCAAGCAACCATGACACTTGAGTGACGCAGTATGTAGGCAATGTTGGAGCTGTCAGGGTACCATGGACGGCAGGCTATGGATCCTGTGGTAACAAACTATATCAATGTTCATGGAGTGAAACCCTTTCTTCTTGACAAAGGCACCGGCTGCCACTTTGATGGCTCTCTGGGTGCAGTCAATGCCATCTTGGGTTGGGGGGGGGGAGATCTGGCCCGCTCAGCCTGGCTGATTTGATCATTCTGAAATAGATGAATGTTCCCACCTGCCTGGACAGAGCCTCCGCCACCAGCTTGACAAAGCTCTGAGCAGCTGGCTGGAAAACCCCAAACACAATTGTGGTCATTTTAAAATCATACTACAGTCAAACCTCAGGAAGTGCGTTGTTGGTAGCACAGATCGAGCCAGGCTTTCCGTCACTGAGAGTATCCACTGTTGTCTTACATTGGAACAGGTCATGTGCAGCCCACACCACCAGAGATGGGACACCTGGGGCGGGCTCAGGTGGCCTGTCAAACAGTCATCAACTGGACACCCTGCCCTCCCGAGACCTCATTGGCCGGAAGGCAGAGAAGTTTCTGTAAAAGCGAGTGGAGGGGGGATAAAAGTAGGCATCTCAGAGACACCAGAGGCAGAAGAAGCAGAAGAAGCAAATGTTTTGTGACATTTTAAAACAGCCTGTGAAGCAGCAGTGTTCTGTTGGCGTAGCTGGGTACCTGAGATATTGCGTGGAAGCTTGAACGCATGTGGCAATCCAAGGCAGAGGAACACTGAAAGGAGAGATTGAAATGCTGGAAGTGGATCCTTGGTGAAGGCATCCAAGAGAAAGAGTTGTTTGGGTGAAGATTCTCAGGCGTGTTTTTCAAAAGTGGAGTTTGGAAACCTCCATGTGGAAGCCAGCGTTGCAGTGAGACCAGTTGATCCACAGTGTGATAAGCATCTGGGGATGAGGGGGGTGGTGGGGAGGGGTGCAGAGAGCGGTGTTGACCAGAAATCCACAGAAGCTGTTTTGGGTGACCCGTGTCACTTGGGTTCAGAGTGTGGTGTGCCTGACCACATTTGGCCTATTGGTTTACATACTGTGTACTTCTCAAGAACGTTAGAATTTAAGATATTTTGTAACTTGTGTAATCCTTATAAATCTGTATGTACCTGTAAAGGTCTAGCGGAACTAAGGGAGTAGTGTATTAAAGTTTGTCTCCCATGTTTAATAAATGATTTATTCTTTTGTTAAAAGTTAATCGGCATTCCCGTGACTTTTTTTTTCATTTGTTCATGGGATGTTGGCGACATGGGTTGGGCCAGCATTTATTGCCCATCCCTAATTGCCCTTGAGGGGGTCAGTTAAGAGTCATATTGCTGTGGGTCTGGAGTCACATGCAAGCCAGACCAGGTAAGGATGGCGGATTTCATTCCCGAAAGGACATTAGTGAACTAGATGGGTTTTTAACGACAATCAACAATGCTTTTATGGTCACCTTGAGACTTTAAATTCCAGATTTTTATTAAATTCAAATTTCACCATCTGCAGTGGTGGGATTCGAACACAGGTCCCCTCCACAGAGCATTAACCTGCGTTTCTGGTTTACTAGTCCAGTGACAATACCACCAGGTCACAGTCTCCGCTATCGTTCATTCATGTCTCTAAACAAAAAATAAATGTTTATAGAATTATAGAATTTACAGTACAGAAGGAGGCAATTTGGCCCATCGAGTCTGCACCGGCTCCTGGAAAGAGCACCCCACCCAAGGTTAACACCTCCACCCTATCCCCATAACCCAGTAACCCCACCCAATACTAAGGGCAATTTTGAACACTAAGGGCAATTTATCATGGCCAATCCACCTAACCTGCACATCTTTGGACTGTGGGAGGAAACCGGAGCACCCCAAGGAAACCCACGCACACACAGGGAGGATGTGCAGACTCCGCACAGACAGTGACCCAAGCCGGAATCGAACCTGGGACCCTGGAGCTGTGAAGCGATTGTGCTATCCACAATGCTACCGTGCTACCGTGTTGTGGTCGATTGAACTGGGGTTCCGTTCTGGGACTTGACTGTCCAGCTGGGATCGTAACAACTGGCTTCTCCTACATAAGTAGCACGCTTTTCATTTCCAAAATATTGCCTGGAAGTTGTCTGGACCAGGGGTACACTTGAGTGCATCACCTCCTATTTCCCTCCATCGCTCATTCCAAAACAGCCTGATATTGGGGGGGGCTAAATAGAGGAATGTTCAGCCCTCAGTTAGTGTCTTATCAATGGGTAACTGTATGTGGGAGACTTGCTAATACCCTGTGGATCAGTACTCCCAGGACCAGGAAGATCTGTACGTCTCTGAGTTTTCTCTGGGGCTCTTCCAGAACTGGGAAACACACAGCCAAGTTTCTTATACTTTCCAATCATTTTACTTATTTTACACATCTTGGATCGAAAGCAATGTCCAATGTCCTAGCCCAAGAATATGTCTGAGCAACACATTAGTGTCTCTAATCCAAGTTGACGGCAACAACACTGTCTCAAAGGGGCATCAAAAACATTTTGTGAAATCCATTCAAACTCTCTTGCTTGATTGATGAAATCGGGAACAAACATCACACCGTGCTTTCTTTTAAGACATTTTCTCCCAGGTATCAAGTGGCCAGCAATGATCAGAATCGATTCAATGAAAGGCTACAACTCTCTTACGGGTTTAAGTAAAGTTTTAAGGCAGGATTTTCTTTCTATTTCTGTTAATTCCACCAAATGACTGTTGATTTTATCAGCAATGCCGTGTGTCAGCACATTGTGGCTGACAGGATAAAATGCAATCATATCTGGAGCACTGACTGGCTGAATAATGCAATCATGTTCTGTGGAAGGCAATTTAGCATCTGACAAGATTGAAGAGCCTTGATTTTAAAAATAGCAGGAAGAGGGATCGGAAATTGTCTGCCGCTCCTATTCACTGCTGCTGGGGTGCGGTGGAAAGACTGGAAAATCCCAGATCCTGGAATGACAAAGGGGATCCGGAGAACTTTTCCCCCGCCCTCCAGGGTTACCAACCCAACAGAATTGTCCTGGAGTCTCCACAAATTAAAGATTAATTTCCGGGTCGCTGCGGCAAACAATCCAGGGGGAGAAAAAGCAGATTAAAAAAAGAGGGCCGAAAATATACTGGCCTCCACCGGCCAATGACGAGTCGCTTCCACTTTTGAAAAACATGCGAGGGGGTGGAAGTGGGGTGGGAAGGGATGGGAAAATCCAACCTGACATGTTTTATTTCAATTTTCTTTGAACATTAGTTGATTGTACGTGAATATCAAAAACGGGGAAAGATTATGCGTCAGTTGTTGCCGAAATCGGGAATCACAATTGGGCGGAGAATCGGTTTTGACATTGAAATCATGGCAGGTGCGTTTTCATGCCAAATCGCTATCTCCTGTGCCTCAACAACGGAGTCAATGCATTCCACTCCGTACATACACTAAACACCATTGGCATATCATTAGCGGGTCTAACCTGGTATTTTCCAGGGATTCCGCAATCCTTCACTGGTGTGAATTCCAGACGGCTGATGAGAGGGAGAGGAGAGTACAGAGAGAGGCGCAGCCATGGGCTGCCGGTCCTGAAACTGGGAAATGGGAAGAGGAAAATGGGAAAAGGGGCCATGCGGGTCCGTTTTAGCTTTTTTTTAATAATAGTTGCTTGAAATCGTGTGAGTTTTGTTTTGTTGTGTGGGGTTCATAGCACGTGGCATTGTCCTGGCTGCAGAGTCCCAATCATAGTGTCATAATGGCACAAAAGGAGGCCATTCAAGCCACTGAATTCATGCCAGCAGTGTGCCAGCTGGAAACATTCAAACATGGTCTCCAAGAGCTTTCAGTACAGAACTCAAAGATTTACACTCAAGGAGTCAAGATGAAATCATCAATAACAGATACAAAGCTCAGATAATTCCTGCAGATAACATGGTACGTTGCTGCCTATAACTTCCTTCCATCTCTATTATTCTATGCAATAAAATATCAGGGACTGGTTTAGCACAGGACTAAATCGCTGGCTTTGAAAGCAGGCCAAGCAGGCCAGCAGCATGGTTCGTTTCCCATAACAACCTCCCCGAATAGGTGGCGGAATGTGGTGACTAGGGGCTTTTCACAGTAACTTCATTTGAAGCCTACTTGTGACAATAAGCAATTTTTTTTTATTCATTTCATTTCATTTTGTATCTCCCCTTTTGTACCTCAAAGCAAGTTAGAAGATGGGCTGTTTTATAGAACATAGAACATAGAACGATACAGCGCAGTACAGGCCCTTCGGCCCTCGATGTTGCACCGACATGGAAAAAAAAATCTAAAGGCCATCTAACCTACACTATGCCCTTATCATCCATATGCTTATCCAATAAATTTTTAAATGCCCTCAATGTTGGCGAGTTCACTACTGTTGCAGGTAGGGCATTCCACGGCCTCACCACTCTTTGCGTAAAAAACCCACCTCTGACCTCTGTCCTATATCTATTACCCCTCAATTTAAGGCTATGTCCCCTCGTGCTAGCCACCTCCATCCGCGGGAGAAGGCTCTCGCTGTCCACCCTATCTAACCCTCTGATCATTTTGTATGCCTCTATTAAGTCACCTCTTAACCTTCTTCTCTCTAACGAAAACAACCTCAAGTCCATCAGCCTTTCCTCATAAGATTTTCCCTCCATACCAGGCAACATCCTGGTAAATCTCCTCTGCACCCGTTCCAAAGCTTCCACGTCCTTCCTATAATGAGGCGACCAGAACTGTACGCAATACTCCAAATGCGGCCGTACTAGAGTTTTGTACAACTGCAACATGACCTCATGGCTCCGGAACTCAATCCCTCTACCAATAAGGCCAACACACCATAGGCCTTCTTCACAACCCTATCAACCTGGGTGGCAACTTTCAGGGATCTATGTACATGGACACCGAGATCCCTCTGCTCATCCACACTGCCAAGAATTTTACCATTAGCCAAATATTCCACATTTCTGTTATTCTTTCCAAAGTGAATCACCTCACACTTCTCCACATTAAACTCCATTTGCCACCTCTCAGCCCAGCTCTGCAGCTTATCTATGTCCCTCTGTAACCTGCAACATCCTTCCGCACTGTCTACAACTCCACCGACTTTAGTGTCGTCTGCAAATTTATATGTCGTCTGCAAATTGTTTTATAGCAATAGGGCCCAATTTCCCACCAGACTCTCGACGCGTAACCCGTTCCCACCAAGTCTCAGAAGCACACTGTCATTTCACACTCAATTGAGCTCTGAGTGAGGGGGGGGGGCTTGACTGGCATCTCTCCAACCAGTCCAGGCACAGTGCTGCAGCGGCCATTAGAGGTACTGCAGTGCTCCGCCTGCAACTAAGCTCCTGGACCGTTATTAAAGTTACTCCCAGTGATCCCTGGGGCGGGAGGGTAGGTGGTGATCGGGGTGGGGTGGAGGCGTGGGCGGGAGGGGGGGAAGCGGCATTGGGATAGACTAGGGGGAGGAACGGAGCTCACGGTCCTGGAGGGGAGGGGCCCCCAAATCTGAAGGTGCCTTCAGATTGAGGTGCCCCCCCCCACCCCCCTCCAACTTCCCGCCCGAGGTGGTGAATTGTTTATTTTTTTCTGTCTCTCACCTAGCTCTGACCCCTGCCCACCAGCCTGAAAATTGGGGCTGGGAGGGAAAAGTGGCCATAAAGCAGGTACTTAAGAGCCTTAATCGGGCAAAGGGCGGGGTTCCCGCTCGAGGCCCTGACCGCCTCACCGTGGAATTGTGTCTGTGTTGCGGGTGGGACCCCAGGGGAATTGCATCCATGTAATCTTACGTTCCCATCCACACCTCAAAACCCCCTGGCCTGTTTGGGGGGGGGCATTAAACTCTGGCCTTGCTGGTATTGTTAGCAAAGTGCAAGGGATAAGTGCAATTACAGTAAGTGTGTATATTTCGAATATATCACCAATAAATAGCCCATGATACTGCTCATGGTCAGTTGATGAATACAAGTTTAAAAATAAATAACATTCGTAAGATAGCAAAGATGTTGAGGAAGAGAGAAGAGGGAGACTCCACAAAATCAGAGCCACCCAGTGGAAAGGCCCTGTAACTATGTTGTGATGGTTGACATAGAAAAACTGAATGGGAAATGATGACAGGGCAATTGGCAACGAGAAATGATGACACAGAGGCATGACCAAAGAAACTGACATCAGGAAGTAAGGTTTCAAGGCAAGAAGTACATGACCTCTCCAAGATTTGGAAAAAATTATGTACAGTTGGATACGGAATTTGATTCTTTCTGAATATTATCAGCACACAGATCTTCTGCCAGCACTTGTACTGGGTAAAAAGATCAGCGGAATCAATGTCAATTACAAGCATTAGGTTGCAAGAAAATGCATGTTCATTGACTGGTATAAGAAGAGTATTAAAAAGATTATTTTTTGCCAATAAATTGTTGCATTGATCGCTGTTATCAGGGAAAGACACACAGATAATTATTTGCAATAAATAAAATCTGTAGTGAGAAAATGATACATGAGACAATGCTGCCGCTTTCGGATCCGATGTGATAATTTAGACAAGGCTGCTACCGAGAGGAGTTTGCTCGCTACTTTGGACTGCATAATGAAAGCTTTGCTATGCAAGGCAAGATAGATGTTGCTAATATGCAATGCTCACACAACCATAGACTGCTCCAAACTGCTGAGCACATCTGCTTTTAAAACAAAACTGCTTCTAATGGGCAACAATTTACAATGCCCTACAGCCTGAAGCTCGATGATTTGAATTCATACCACTCACAAATAACAAGACAAGTTAAACACAGATTTATGGCTTTTCTATCCCAGCTGAATCAGAAGCATGACTTCATTGACAATGCGCCTGGGTCTATGCCCCTTGTTCAATCATTCGGTGAAAACAAGCTTTCATTATTAGTCCTCTCAAAACCTCCATTAGGTCCGATCCCAATCCCCCCCCCCCCCCCCCCCCCCCCGTTTAAAAAAAGATGAAGGTCTTTCAAGCCTTTATTGTTAAACACTATCTCTTGTTCCTGGCATCATTCTTGAGAATTTTCCCTGTATCTATCCCGTAATGGCACCTGCTGAACCTCGCAGCTCTCTGCTTATGGTCTAAGCTGCCTTGTCAAAGTTAGCCGTGACTGCAAGGAAAAAGGTGCAGGACTGCGGCTAGCTGATTTGCTCTTGTAGAGGGCCGGCATGGATACGACAGGCTGAATGGCCTCCTTCGGTGCTGTAACCCGTCTATGATTCTACTTTGTAACTTCCTTGCTTTTATATTCATTGCCTCTCAATGTAAATTTCACAAACCAACTTGCCCTTTTCTTTGGCCTTTTCAACTGACTTCCAGATTATTAAGGATCTCTGTGTTCCCACTCTGATAAGAATTGGGCAGTTTAGTGTAGGTCCCTCTTTTTCCAAAAATATGTACACTTCACATTTCTTTACCTGTTCTCTCCTGCACTCTGTAGCTCCGCTCTCTCTCTCTCTGTTACCATCCTAATTCAATCTTTGTCTCTTTCGTGGCAGCATATAAGACACCTTCTGAAAATCTGTAACTCCAACTCCCACTGCACTGCATTATTCAGTCTGCGCTCTGCTCAAAACTTTCTGTTAGATTAAGCAGGGGTGCGGCAGCACGGTGGCTCTGTGGTTAGCACTGCTGCCTCACGGCGCCGAGGTCCCAGGTTCGATCCCGGCTCTGGGTCACTGCCCGTGTGGAGTTTGCACATTCTCCCCGTGTTTGCGTGGGTTTCGCCCTCACAACCCAAAGATGTGCAGGATAGGTGGATTGGCCACGCTAAATTGGCCCTTAATTGGAAAAAAATTAATTGGGCACTCTAAATTTTTTTTTTTTAATTAAGCAGGGGTGACTTACCCTTTACAAAACTCTGCTGATTCTTCCTAATTCACCCACTCTAATCTAAAAGTGTTCATTAATTTCCATCCTTTATTACGGGATCCCATGGCCTAACTGCCAACTTGACGTGATTGCGTACTGGTAATGCCTTACGTGTTCTAGAATTTCCCAAATTGTCGGCCAAGTCAAGTGGCGGTAACCAGGGATAAATCCACCTTTTCTCTGAACACACATTAATTTCCAACTTTGCTCTTGGCCGTAACCTTCTCTGCCGCTGAGAGGAGACTCTCGGGCACCTTTCCTCAGAATTCTGACAAAGCCACATTTCAGTCCATCGCCTGGAAGGGACAGTTTGAAGGCCTTCACTCTGATTCCCCCCTCACTCTTACCAGTAAAGCACAAAACGATCCTCACCCACAACCTAGATTCTTTAGAGTTCTAAGCGTTAATGGAGGTTCTATTTACAATAATACATTATTCGATTCTGAGTACTCAAGGACGTCCGACAGACATGTGAGGTAACTTAGAACTCGTCAAATTATTTCTCAAATCATACCATACGCGACCTGGGTTAGCGCAGTTGCTATACAGTATAGCACTCTTCACAGGTGGGAGAGCATAAATTGATCAGTGCTTCACAATCTTTTCCCACTGTGACTCCATTTTAATGGTTCAACCTTGGTGTGACACCAGGGTGAAAATGATAGGGGGTGGGTCGGTGGGTGGGGGAGAGGAGGGAGTGGCTGGGGTGTGGTTGAGCAGGGGAAAGAAAGCGTTGTTCACCTGGGGAGGGAGAAGCGTTGTTGAGCGGGGTATAGAGGTTGGGGTATTGAAACGGCATTAGTGAAGGCGCCCAAAAATGACCACAGACGCTCACCATTTTACAGGCCGTGTTGGAGGCAGCGATTGGACTGCACAGCCTTCAATCCCATGCCTCCTGTATGTGTAGAGACCCCACATCCTCCTCCTGCCAGATCCTAGAGTTACTCCTGCCCATCAGAAACTCCCCAACTTTTTGTCCGTCTGTACATGTTACCTCGCCACTGGGGAACGGTTTATTTGTAGCATCGGGGCAGTGTGCACTCAACTCTGGGACACTGTGTTGGCTATTGGGCCGCACCCTTGGTGGGTCAAATCAGTGCATGAAATGCAATGAATCGAAGGCCCAATGATGAATCAATATAAGATAAAAGAAAAATAAGAAAAGCCATTTCACGAAAAATGAAAAAAAAAGTCAAAGCACCATGCTTGACTTTCACCTAATATTTTGAGAGTTGTTTGACAGACACCAATTATTGTCAACTCCTTGTCTAATCAAATAATCACGGTGTCACACTGCAATCATCCAAGTCTCCTTTCACTGCCATTTCTATCACTATCTGCCACAGCCGTAACCTGGAAGGAGTGGTTAGCACAGCTGCCTCACAGCACCAGGGACACGGGTTCAATTCCGCCCTTGGGTGACTGCCTGTGTGGAGTTTGCATGTTCTCCCCCTGTGTGCGTGGGTTTCCTCCGGGTGCTCCGGTTTCCCCCCACAGTCCAAAGATGTACAGGTTGGGTGGATTGGCCATGCTAAATTGCCCCATAGTGTCCAAAGATGTGCAGGTTAGGTGGATGGGAGTGGGGGGGTGGGGGGAGTGGTCCTAAGTCTGATGCTGTTCCAAAGGGTCGGTGTTGACTCAATGGGCTGAATGGTCTCCTTCTACACCGTAGGGATTTCATGCATTCTATGGATTCTATGGAAACGATGGACACAGCCACGTAAAATCCACGAGTCCGTTGTGAGAGCAGCCCCAAGAGCTACATTTCCCACACATCTGTGGCTATACTGATTTAAAACACAGCGCAACATTTTCTCATTCTGAAATTTCCTATCCATCCCACACTCCAGCAACACATTGCGACTCGATCTGCTGTTCCACTGTCCAATATGATCCCGTAAACATGTTGGCATATTACTCTGAATGGGTTAACATCGCCATTCACACAACAGTTTGACAAAAACCCACCGAGATAATATTGCAGTCGTGATTCTCCACTTTAATTTTTAGATTTTAAGTGACAACCACAGCCCATGAAAAGTTTAGAGTCAACTGCCAGGGATAATAATGAATGGGTCTGGAATCTGACGGACCTCCTATGAAGGGGAAGGTAGGATTTTTGGCCGAGGGCTCTTGAATGGGTTACTGGTCAGCTTTTGAGTGCTTCTCCCAAGGTACTGGCAAGGGTTGATGTATTCAGGAACAGAGTGAGCATACAAGTTGCCTGGTGGCCTTTTCCCATTCTCAACATATAATCAGAAGCAAAAACAAATGTCACATGGTCAACTATGGGCTGTTGCTAAGGTGCGTTGCTAAGAAGGTTAGTTCTGAGGTTGAAGGCTGTATTATTTCATTAAAAGCACAACAGTTCCCAGATCTATTGAAGAGTGCAAAGTAGCCACACCATGACGTCTGGCATCACAAATAAAATCGACCGGTAGTGTAAAACACATATTTAGATAAATAGACAACTGCGACTCTAAGCGCCGCAACAGCAATCACTTGCATTTATATAGCACGTTAATGCAGCACAGCATTTCAAGGTACTTCACCGGAGTGCTATCAAACAAAATTGGGCACAGAGACACACAGGGGATATTAGGACATGAGAAGAGTTTGATCAAAGACAGAGAATCTGAAAGGCGAGGAGCTTAGGGAAGCAGAGAGGTTTGGGAAGCAAAAAGTCCAGAGTTGAGGGTTGTGGCAGCTGATGACCCAATGGCTGAATTATGGTAATCGGGGATGCACATGAGGCCAGAGTTGATGGAATGCAGAGGTTGCAACGGGTTATAGAGCTGCGAGGAGCTTTTAGAGATAGGGAGGGGCCAGATCCTGGAGGGCTGTGAAAACAAGAATAGAGAAGCTTAACATTGAGACATGGCCAGACTAAAAGAGGGCATGTTAGTCTGTGAACACAGGGGTGATGGGTAAATGGAATCTTGTCTGAGTTATGGCAGAGTTCAGGGTGATGCTGTCACTGAGGAGAGAGAGAGAGACAGAAAGACAGGGAGACTTTGGGAGGGAATTCCAGAGTCTAGGATCCAAGCAGCTGAAGGCAAGGACATCAATTAAAATTGGGGAACCAACAAGAGAGCTGGAGAAAAAATGGAGGAGTGCATCATACTGAGGATTGGAGGGCTGGAGATGCTTACAGAGATTTTGGTTCATCTGAGTAAAGTACTGTTGACATTTTCTAAACAAGGACCTTAGTGTACAACACACAGAAACACAGCTAAAAAGCAGCATTGTGCCTTTCAACATTCATAGAATAATAGAATCATCACAGTGCAGAAGAAGGCCATTTGGCCCATCGAGTCTGCACCAACCCTTCGAAAGAGCACCCTTCCTAGGTCCACTCTCCACACACCCTGCCCTATCCCCATAACCCCGTAACCTAACCTGCACATCCCTGGACACTAAGGAGTAACTTAGCATCGTCAACCTATGTAACCTGCACAAATTTGGACTGTGGGAGGAAACCGGAGCACCCAGAGGAAACCCACATGCACACGGGGAGAAAGTGCAAACTCCGCACAGTCACCCAAGGCCGGAATTGAACCGGGAGCAGCACGGTAGCACAGTGGTTAGCACTGCTGCCTCACAGCACCAGGGATCTGGCCTCGGGTGACTATCTGTTTGCACTTTCTTCCCATGTCTGCGTGGGTTTCCTCCGGGTGCTCCGGTTTCCTCCCACAGTCCAAAGATGTGAAGGTGAGGTGGATTGGCCATGCTGAATGTCCCTTACTGTCCAAAAGGTTAGTTTGGGTTACTGGGTTTACAGGGATAGGGTGGAGGCATGATCCTAGGTAGAGTGCTCTTTCCAAGGGCCGGTGCAGACTCAATGGGCCAAATGGCCTCCTTCTGCACTGTAAATTCCATGATTCTATGAACCCAGGTTCCCTAGCGCTGTGAGGCAGCAGTGTTAACCACTGTGCCACATTGTTAATATTAAATGTTAATGGGAACAATTCATATTGGGAGATAAATTGTATTTAAAGTAAGATCTTTTACAATAGGTCTGCAGTTTCTAAACAAATCTTGGTTTTATTAGTTTTCAATTTTCGTAATAATAATTGCCACAATAACAATAGTTTGAATCATGAAGTCCATCCATTCACACTTTCAATCTTCTTTATTTGTTCTATACTGGGGGAGTTTCAAAAGTGGTAGTTTTACAACCAAGGGATTGTCAGGTGCGTCTGAGGATGCTCATGATCAACTATCTGGCATAGGCCAGGTCAGGTAGGAGTCATGGGGTTGCCAGCCCTCCATTATTGCCCTGGAGTCTCCAGAGGATTAATGCCCAGGACATTGCTGCGAGCAAACCCAGAGGAAAATCATGGGAGCATTCCCCCCAAAAAAAGAGGATGTGTTTTTCATGTACTTGTAACACTCAGTCAAGCAAATATTTTCCCCACATCTATTACTTCCACAACTAATCAAAGTATTCAAAATCAATGAATAACACTCTGCTCTTTAATGGTCCTGTGATTCTTCTCCTGGGTTACTCTGCCGGTACTCTTCATATAATGAAACCTTCAAGAATACATTCAACCAGAAGTGGCAAGGTGACCGGAATGGCAGCTTCCCTTCTCCAAACACATTAGTTAATCAGATAGGTTATTATAATCACCCAGAAGCTTTTGTGGTCATTTTGTTCAGGTCCACAAGCTACCACGGTTATTGTATTCAATTTCATAATTCGATGGTTTGAACTCATCCACCTTCAAGAAACAATTCTTATGGCCCAACCATCACCACACCATTCCCACACACCACCACACCATTCCCACACCACCATCATACCATTCCCACACACCACCATACCATTCCCACACCATCATACCATTCCCACACACCACCATACCATTCCCACACCATCATACCATTCCCACACACCACCACACCATTCCCACACCATCACCACACCATTCCCACACCATCGCCACACCATCACCACACCATTCCCACACCACCACACCATTCCCACACCATCACCACACCATTCCCACACCACCACACCATTCCCACACCACCATCATACCATTCCCACACACCACCATACCATTCCCACACCATCACCCCACCATTCCCACACCATCACCACACCATCGCCACACCATCACCACACCATTCCCACACCATCACCACACCATTCCCACACCACCACACCATTCCCACACCACCATCATACCATTCCCACACACCACCATACCATTCCCACACCATCACCACACCATTCCCACACCATCACCACACCATTCCCACACCACCACACCATTCCCACACCACCATCATACCATTCCCACACACCACCATACCATTCCCACACCATCACCACACCATTCCCATACCATCGCCACACCATCACCACACCATTCCCACACTATCACCACACCATCACCACACCATTCCCACACTATCACTACACCATCACCACACCATCACCACACCATTCCCACACCACCACACCATTCCCACACCATCACCACACCATTCCCACACCACCACACCATTCCCACACCATCACCACACCATTCCCACACTATCACCACACCATTCCCACACCATTCCCACACTATCACCACACCATTCCCAAACCACGACCACTCCATCAACACACCATCACCGCACCATCACCATCCCATCACCACATCATCACCATCGCTCCATCACCACTCAACAACCACAGTCTCACCACACCCTCACCACATCACCATTCCATCACCACACCATCACCATTTCATCACTGTCATCACATAATCACCATCACTACTCTGTCACCACAGCATCACCACATAATCACCGTCACTGCTCCATTACCACACCATCACCATCATCACTCCATCACCACACCATCACCACCATGCCATCACCACAACCACCACCACAAAATCACCAACCATCACCATATAACCACCACACCATCACTGCTCCATCACCACTCCATCACCACACCTTCACTATGCCATTACCACATAATCACCGCACCATCACCACCATGCCATCACCATATAACCACCACACCATCACTGCTCCATCACCACAAGACCACCAAACTATCACTATGCCATCACCACACAACCAGCACACCATCACCGCTCCACTGCCACATCACCACCACACCATCACCACAACACCACCACTGCTCCATCACCACAACACCGCCACACCATCACCACAACACCACCACTGCTCCATCACCACAATACCACGACACCATCACCACAACACCACCACTGCTCCATCACCACAACACCGCCACACCATCACCTCACAACCAGCACACCATCACCACAACATCGCCAAACCATCACCTCACAACCAGCACACCATCACCACAACACCGCCACACCATCACCTCACAACAAGCACACCATCACCGCTCCATTGCCACATCACCGCCAAACCATCACCCTGTCATCATCACAGAAGCACCGCACCATCACCTCTCCATCACCACTCCACCATACCCTTACATACAATTGGAAAACTGCCCGATCCCTCCCACTACATCCTTGCAGACCCGGAAAGAGCATTGTGCCCACGTGTGCCCTTGGGAAAGTAGCAGGAATTCTGCACAAGTCCCCTCTCACTCACAACATGGAGCGGCCAAGTAATAGCAAGAAGCTGTCAGCACAGCGAGCTGAGTGAAGGATTGATTCATCGACAGGGAGTCCAGGAAAGATCAAACAGCTCTGCTCTATCCTGCTGGCACACCCTCTCCTCAGCATCAGCAAAGCTGCGACCACCTGATCTGATTCTATCTAGCTCCCTCTGAGCTAATAAAAGATTAGCTTGTAATGTAATGTGCCACATTCCTGCAACATATCTGTGTTGGACACCATTGTTAAACCTGCTACAGAATTCTACTTGGCTGTTGAATAACATTGCAGCAGGCCTCTCCAGCACTGGGTGTGATCAACTCACCAAGTAAATTAAAACTAAACAATGCTTAAAGTGCATTAAGGTCTGACTCCGTGGAGAGGATTCTCCGTTGGCTCATGCCAAAATCCCGAAACAGGACTGGGCAGAAAATAGGTTCCGACACAAAAATTGCAGCGGGAGGCGATTTGCCGCTAAATCCGAATTTTCCGTCACCTCGACAGCGATGTTAATGTGTTCCAGAATGCACATACAGTAAACACTGTTTGCATGTGATTAGCGAGCCCGACCCAGTCTTCGCCGTGGCCTCCGCCTCCGATGGGCCGAGTTGCCAACGGCGCGGTTCACCTGTGCTTTTAAAAATCGTGAAACCAGCGAGGTGGCTGCTGAGGGAGAGAGAGGGGGGTTAAGGAAAGTGTCCATGATCGGCATCGTTTGCTGACAGTTGTGCTGCTGGCTGGGGGCTTCTGTCAGGGCTGGGGGGAGGGGGGGGGGGGGGTAATCGGGGGATGGCCAGGAGGTGGACTGTGGGGCCGGAGTGAATGGGCACGGAACACCATTGCCACAACCGGCAAGGCAGCCATGCAGCTGCACATGCCGCTGAGCCACTGTGAAGTTAGGGCCACGAGTGGTATAGGCGTCCCCACAGGTCACCTCCCCCGGTGCCCTCTGGCCCCAGCCGACCCACCAGCTGGATGGGTGCACTCCAGCACAACCAGTGCCAATCTGTTGGCTGGATGAGTGCGTGTGGGGAGTGTAATGCGTATATGTGTGGCTGCAACTCGTCAGTCTCTCACGTGTCAATCACGGACCCGGTGAATCTCGCACCGTTTCTCATTGGCATTGATTGTGGTGCCGGTGCTAGCCCCTCCACAGTTGCTGAATCGATCTAGGTTCGCCGCCGGTTTTGATGCCGTGAAAGTCCACGAATCCTGCCCCAGCGTCAACACTTAGTCTCAGGAACGGAGAATCTCGCCCCTTATCTGGAATGACACTAGCTAATATGTCAAGGTGCCAAACTCCTTACATAACATGATTCATGCTGTCATCACCTCGAATGACCCAAGTAGTTGTGATGATGTCGGCTAGTTCTAGTCTCCTTTACAGTGCCATCTTTCTAATTAAACATCCCTGTTCACTGAAAGCCCCGACACGTACAGTCCGATAGAGATCTTGGGTGGTTCACAGCTTGCAACAAAGATTCAAATCCTTTCATTGCTCAGCTGGTAAAATGCAAGCAGGATCCAGGAGTTGATAGATTCCCAGTGTTAGGAAGACAATGAGGAAGATGTTCTCTGGTCTCTGGAGGACATGCCAAGGTAAGTACACACATTACTCACTCCGGGACAAGCAGCGACGCACCTTCAAAATGCCTAATGTGTGAGCGGTTGCAAATCTGTGACTTGAATTGTTAATTAACACTTCCCCTGAGCAGCAGTCTGTACTTTGGGCTCTGGAGTTTTCAGCCAGCAGTTTATGTGCCTGACCTCTGTCACCTGTAAAGGAGAAGCTGTAAATAATTTTACACAAAAGCGTTTTGACACCGGCAAAGTGAGAAGATTACTGGCGAGCAGCCAGCAACAAGATCAGCTGTGAGCTCAGAGTCTGCAAAGGGGGGTGAGTGACAGCGGATGCGGGGACCCCGATAAGACACTGAAACAGTGCCCATGGACGATAGGGTGGGCTTAACACGTATCACCTCAACATATCGCGGCAGGTTTTCTTTTGGCCAAATGGATGGAATGATGCACTTCCTGAGTGACACGGCAGTGATCTGGGAATTATAGTTTTGACATTGATCACTGACTGATGTCGGGAATGACACCAGCAGCAAATTGAAGAAACTAAATAGTACAGAAGAGGAATATTGTGATCACCCTTTGACTGGCACCTACAAGAGTTTATCATTGAAGAAAAGGAGCCTTGTTTTATTCGTTCACAGGCGGTGGGATTCACCGGCTGGGCCAGCATTCATTGCCCATCCCTAATTGTCCTCGAGAAATAATAATAATAACTGGCGGTGAGTTTCCTTCTTGAACCGTTGCAGTCCATGTGGTGTAGGTACACCCACCGTGCTGTTAGGGAGGAAGTTTCAGAGTCTTGACCCAGCGGCAGTGAGGGCTCGACCATCTTTGAGCGTCTCACACAGGCAACAGAGCTTATTAATGGGAAATACCCACCGAGGTCAAGTGATCAGATTATTCTAAACACAAGGGTTTACAGACGATGCATGTTTTTCTAATGTACTCTTCTCCCAAGTGTTCAATAAGGAAACAATATGTCCTGCCCCAACGTTGCTGCTGTTCCTATACTTTCATACATCAGAAAACCACTTCTGACGCTATCAGCTAGGGGAAGCTAAAATGGCCCCAGCGCCCTCACCTTACTGCCCTGACCTGTCCCATTGCCTAACAAAGATGTGGAGATGCTGGCGTTGGACTGGGGTGGGCACAGTAAGAAGTCTTACAACACCAGGTTAAAGTCCGACAGGTTTGTTTCGAATCACTCGCTTTTGCAGCGCAGCTCCTTCCTCAGGTGAATGAAGAGGTGGATCCCAGAACATATATATAGACAACGAAAGGGAAAATGCTGGAAAATCTCAGCAAGTCTGGTAGCATCTGTAGGGAGAGAAAAGAGCTAACGTTTCGAGTCCGATGACTTTGACAAAGAGTCAACTTTAGTTCTCTTCTCTCCCTACAGATGCTGCCAGACTTGCTGAGATTTTCCAGCATTTTCCCTTTCGTTTCAGATTCCAGCATCCGCAGTAATTTGCTGTCATATATGTAGACAAAGTCAATGACGTAGGATGATACTTTGAATGCGAGTCTTTGCAGGTAATTAAGTTTTTACAGGTCCAGACGGAGCGACTGGAGAGAGGGATAATCACAGGTTAAAGAGGTGTGAAATATCTCAAGCCGCTTACCCGAATGCCCTTGACTGAAGGGCTGAATGTCCTTGACTGCTGAAGTGTTCCCCGACCGGAAGGGAACATTCCTGCCTGGCGATTGTCACGTGATGTCTCTTCATCCGTTGTTGCAGCGTCTGCATGGTCTCGCCAATGTACCATGCCTCGGGACATCCTTTCCTGCAGCGTATGGGGTAGACACCGATGGCCGAGTTGCACGAGTATGTACCGCGTACCTGGTGGGTGATGTTCTCATATGTAATGGCGGTCCCTATGTCGATGATTTGGCACTTCTTGCAGAGGTTTCCATGGCAGGGTTGTGTGGTGTCGTGGCCGCTGTTCTCCTGAAGGCTGGGTAGTTTGCTGCAAACAATGGTCTGTTTGAGGTTGCGCGGTTGTTTGAAGGCAAGTAGTGGGGATGTGGGGATGGCCTTGGCAAGATGTTCATCTTCACCGATGATGTGTTGAAGGCTGCAAAGAAGATGTCGTAGTTTCTCTGCTCCGGGGAAGTACTGGACGACAAAGGGTACTCTGTCGGTACTCTGTTGCCTACCAACACATGGAACTTGCAGAACATACAAAGGACAAAGAGCTTGATTAACAACAGCTCTTCACTTTTCAAAGCCCAGAAGTTGGATTGCCCCAGAAATTACATCAAAAGCTTAGCATGTTTTTCATGGAATAGAACCAGCACTGATCATGTACCATTAAGTACCACTTGCTTTCAATGCAAACTGATGGTGCTGTCCCTCTCCCATGCTATCCTTCACTCTCAAACTTTCTCAGGATATGGGTGTAACTGCCAAGGCCACATTGTTGCATCTCTAGTTGCTGATAAGGTAGTGATGAACCTTCTCTATGAATGGCTCCAGTGTTCAAGGTGATGGTGCACTTCTGATGATGCAAGGTGCCGTATCTCTCCTGGCGGCACCCAGCTCTACTTCACCACCAACTCCCTCACCATTTCCACTGCCCGTGTTGTCAAACCGTGTGGTGTCCAATCCTGGATGGGCCCAAATATCCTCAAGTTAACCGCAGAGAAGATCAAAGCCATTGTCTCTGGATCGTGCCACAAACTCCCTTCCTTAGCCATCGATTCTGTCCCACTTATTGGTCACTGCTTCAAGCTGAACTAGACTGTTCTCGACCTTGGCATCCTATCTGATCCTGAGCTGAGATTTGAATCCTCTCCCTCACCAACACCAACAAATCCCAACTCATTGATGTTCTCCACCTCAGTCTCTGCCTCAACCCGATTCGTACTGGAAAGCTTGCACATGATTTCCTTCCCTCAAGGTGCTCTCTGGCCAACCTTTCTCTTCCATTCTCCATAAACTTAACCGCATCCAAAATCTCTGCTCCCTGTATCTAACCTACAGCAGGTTTGGCCCACCCATCACCCCTGTGCTCACTGACCTACACTGGCTCCCAATCTAACAATGCATCGATAAATTTTCATCGTCATCCCTCTATGACTGCACTCCCCGTTCCCCCGCTCCTTCTCTCGGCCTAGGAGAATTGTGTGTGCCTCCAACCTCAGGCACTTGCACATCCACCTGTTCCTTCAGCACTTTACTGCTGCTCTGCCCTCAACCATCAAGATCCTGATCTCTCCTCAGGTAAGACTATTCTTTAAAACCTACCTCTGGGACTAAGCTTCCGTTGAGCAGTCTTGACATCTTTGGCGGGGTGCCAAATTTTTATTGTCCCATTCCCGCTTCTGTGGCGGTGCTTCGGGATACTTCAGGAGGCCAAAGGCACTGCACGTTGATGCAATTTGTTGACGGTGGCTCTAAACATTTCAAAGCTCCATCATGGAACCCCGCTGCTGTAGACCTTTCCAGTTTTGGACATTTTAAGAAAACACCAGAAGCTATTTTTGCACGGGTTGGAGTCCGAGGTTATTTTTGGTGCTCGGATGCTTTTTTAACTAAGGCTTTGAAGCATGACGTCAGCATGAGACAAGGAGGGATGCGCGATAGAAAAGCCAATTACCGCGGACGCTGGAATTTGAAACAACGGCAGAAAATGATGGGGAAGAGGTAGAGGAGAGGGAGCTAACGTTTGGAGTCTGGATGCCTCTTCCTCCAGCTTTTTGTTACACGAGGCTGTGCTGGGAAACAGCGTGTGTTGGGGCAGTCTCACACCGTTGCTGCCTTTTTCCTCCTTCTGCTCTCTTGGCAAAATAATATTCTGAAGCAATGCTACCACAGGGCAACGTGATTTATTTTTACATCTTTCTTCAGTGAAATGAAATCTAACTCGCCCGTATCAATGATGCTCACAGCACTATTAAAAAACAGATATTGTGTATATTGATAATTAATCATTTTAGTGTGCTCAGATTAGAGTTAACATCTTTGGGGAAATGCTAAATACATTTTTATGCAAGTGTAAAGCAAATCAATAATTAAATTATAGGATGCCTGTGGTAATTCTTTCGGTGTGACACGAACTGCACATATGTTTTAGTGGGGATAAAAACAGATGGGACGCTGAGCATTTTCACAACCTACAGATTAGTTTGACATGCAAGAGTTCTTTTTTTTTCAAAATGGCACAAATTCCATAAAGTATCACCAGGTTATGAGTCATGACATGAATGTGAGCCAGGCGGCAGCCATGTCATCCGGAATTGGCTGCTATATTATTAGACGCTTCAGCTGTCTTTGTTTTGCAGGGTTTTCGTACCGAATTTAGTTATTGCCATTTTTACTGACTCAAGGCAGGTTTGTCTTTTTTTTAAATTTATTTTTACTAGGCCACAGAGACAATACTAATCTCATTTGAGAATATGTTAATTCATGTGGTCACTACTCCTTCACAGATAAGCGGGCTGGATTCTCCGCACCCCGACGTCAAAATCGCGTTCGGCGACGGGGCGGAGAATCCATTTTCCCAGACGAAATCGGGGCCGGCGCCGGTTCTGCAATTCCCCCCCCCCCCCCCCCCCCCCTTCTGAAAAGCAGTGTACTTGAGAAGTACACTGCGCCGAGTATCCACCGCCTCAGGCCATTGCCTGAGGCCCGGCCCGTGATTCTCCGTCCCCGACCGGCCAAATTCCCGACGGCGTATTTCTAATGCGATCCTGCCATTCAGGAAACTCACAAGGCGGCAGCGGACTCAATCCACGGCTGCGACAGTTGGGGGTGGGCCGATCAGAGTGCAGGGGGGCCTCATTCGGGACTGGGGGCTATGTGTGCGGGTGATCCGGTTCGGGCGAGTGGCCGATTGGGGGCACTATTTCGGCGGTCCAGGTCAATGGGCTGTGTCCGCCATGAGAACGGTGCAGCCGCTGGAGGCTGCCGCTGTGCGTATGCACAGACGTGCGGGGGAGGGACGTATCGGCAGCTGCGAGCTCAAATCAGCTGCCTGCTTAGCCCCCTGCAAGGCTGGGAATCTGTGGCCTTTTGATGCCAGTTTTCCTGGCGGATAGGACCACCCTTTCCACAATGGCGTGGAGATTTAATCCCAAAAACGGAGAATCCAGCCCAAGGTTCGCGCGTGAGAGAGAGAAAGATAAAAACAATTCGAGGCTGTGTTATGGGTTGGTCCAGAACCCCAATTTTCGTTAAGATCCCAGACATGAACCCAACTATTGTATTTGGTGAAACTGTGCGGAAATGTCCCTACACCACAGGAGTGATAACACTGACCAGTTGACAGCTTTCTTGTTAAATACAAATTTTAATTTGAACACAGTATTAATCACATTAGCAACACATAGCTTTACAGTTAACAGGTACAACATTTTAACTTGCTTCCTGAAACCTGCCTTTACATCCCAAATAGCAACCCTATATATTTCAAGTACCACTTACGTCTAAAATTAACAACTAGGTTTTACTTGCTTATTTTGGTGCAGAGTCCTTGGAGAGACAACAGCGTTTTAGGACCAAGCTGAAAACTTTCTGCTGAACTTAATAATAATAATAATCTTTATTCGTATCACACGTAGGCTTACATTAACACTGCAATGAAGTTACTGTTAAAATCCCCTAGTCGTCACACTGGGGGAGAATTCTGAATGTCCAATTCACCTAACAAGCACGTCTTTTGGGACTTGTGGGAGGAAACTGGAGCACCCGGAGGAAACCCATGAAACATGCAGACTACAATCTACAATCAGGTAAAATGGCTTTTAATCACAGTTCTGCCAAACATACAATCTGTAAGCATTTTAACCTCGCTTTTAATAATATTACGGCAAAAATACAAATGACAATTTCTTATGTTCATCACACGTGTCAATTCCCGCCGACCACTGTTCAATGCTAAAATGATCCCAAGCCAAATGATCAAGTACAAATCCAGATCCAAATCCTTCTCTTGTTTGCAGATTTATTTACAGAATGCAGTATTACATGTCTTTGCCTCCTTGCCACCTACCAATCCAATGTCCCAGCAGGCCTTTTTTATATGTGCTTCAGGCACTTATTGAATCAATACCCTCCACCTGTGTATCCTTCACCTTAACAATACAATTAACATAACATTGATATTCGCATCTCTGCGAGATGTCTCAGGCGGGATTATCCAGACGCGCCTCATTCAGATTGGACATTCCCGCCCGAGGCCAATAAGCCTGTTGCTTGCCCGTCGGATTCTCCATCTTGCCCATGACAATTCCCGCGGCAGGCGGAACCGGAAAATTTGGGACTACTAGTTTCCACGGATAACACAGGACAAAGAAATTTCTCATTGCCACAGATATGGTTAAAAAAAAGTTGTGCAACAAGACCGCTCTGAAATTGGAGAAAAACTCCCCAGATTTCAGTACAGTCACAAAGATACGTTACAGATAAAGCAACATGCTAAAAGTAATCAAAAGGAGTGGGGGTGTGGACACCGATTTTATTAAAGGCTGCAATCAAAATAGGAATCCTTGCTTTGTAAAGATCAAGCTGAAAATCTTTGGAAACTCAGAATAGAATGGGGGCTGCCCACCCCAACCTTTAGAATGGCCCATCTACGAGAATAGCAGATTCTATTAAGAAGGAAATTACATTGAAAAGTCGACCTTTAAATTTGGGGCGTCTTCTGTGGTGGCATGCTTAAAATGCAAATACAGACTGCAAGGTTTCAGTATCTGAGTGAAACTTTGTCAAAGCATCAGTGATCAAAAGCACTTTGGTTTCAAAATCAGTTTTGAGTCCGCCATCAATAAAATTCATTATTCAGATACTTGTCATATTTTGCCAAGCATTAACTGTTGGTTTGAATGTGTGCGTTAATGCCTGCAAACTAATCACCTGCAGAGCTGTTTGATCACAAACTATTACAACAATGGTGTCTTTCACAGCCCAAGGCACCTCCCAAGGCACCTGACAGCTTTTTTATGAAGCACATTTTGATATCGAAGTCCTCGAGGAGATGTTAGGGCTGATGACCAAAAGCTTGGTCAAAGAGGCAGATTTTAAGGAGTGTCTTGAAGGAGGAGAGGGAAATACAGAGGTTTATGGAGTGAATTCCAGAGGCGAAGACACTACGACCAATGATTGGGCCATAAGGGATGCTCCAGAGCCAGGATGTGATGAGTAAAGGATCCCACTCCTTCAATGTACACCTGGGGCGAAATTCTCCAACCCCCCGCAGGGTCGGGGAATCACCCGGGGCCGGCGAAAATCCCGCCCCCACCGTGGCCGGAATTCTCCGCCACCCGGGAATTGGCGGAGGCGGGAATCGCACCGCGCCGATCAGCGAGCCCCCTGTGGCGATTCTCCGGCCTGCAATGGGCCGAAGTCCCACCGCTGGGAGGCCTCTCCTGCCGCCGAGGTTTGAACCACCTCTGGTGGCGGCGGGATTGGTGGCGCGAGCGGGCCCCCGGGTTCCTGGGCGCGGGGGGTGCCCCCACGGTGGCCAGGCCCGCGATCGGGGCCCACCGATCGGCGGGCAGGCCAGTGCCGTGGGGGCACTCTTTTTCTTCCGCCGGCACCACGGCCTCCACCATGTCGGAGGTGGAAGCGAACCCCCCTACCGCGCATGCGCCGGTGGTGACGTCAGCGGCAGCTGACGCACCGGCGCATGCGGGATCCGGCCAGCCCCGATGCCGGCCGGTGGGCGTCAAAGGCCATTGGTGCCGGTTTTGGCGTCAATCGGCGTGGCGCCAACCACTCCGCCGCGGGCCTAGCCCCCAAAGGAGTGGTTGGTGCCACTCCGCTACGCCGGGAGCCCCCGCCCCTCCGGGTAGGGGAGAATCCAGGTCCTGGTGTGCAACCACCACAAGCATTTTTTCCAGGTATGTGCACTGTTTCCTGGCTGTTTCCATGATACCTTCATCTGGGCATGCTGGGGCTGATACCCAGGGTGGGCTAATTGTTTGAGCAGTTGGTGAGGGTTTAAACTAAAATGGCAGCAGGATGGGAACTTGTGACCAGTACAGGCTTGGAGGGCCGAAGGGCCTGTTCCTGTGCTGTATTGTTCTTTGTTCTTTGTATTACAGAGGTTGGCGGGATTAGGTAAGGTTACAGAGACAGGGGACAGTGAAGCCATGGCGGGATTGAAAAACAAGGACTATCATTTTATATTGAAGACATCGCTTGACCAGGAGGTCAGCGAATACAAAGGTGATGTGGAACAGGATTTGTGCAAGTTAGGATACTGACAGTTTGGGTTGACTTCAGAATTACAGAAGCTGGAATGTGGGAGACCAGCCAAGAGAGTATTAGCATAGTCAAGCCGAGAGGTAACGAAGACATGGTTGAGGGCTTCAGCAATGGATAGGCTGAGGCGAGCAATGTCACAGAAAATAGCTCACCCTATTGCTTGTTATTCTTTCATGGATGTGGCTGTTGATGACAAAGCCACCTTTTGTTGCCTATCCCTCCTTTCCCTTGATCTGAGTGGCTGGCTGGGCCTTTTCAGAGGCTAGGTAGGAGTCAACCACATTGCTGTGGGTCTGGAGTCACAGGAGGCCAGACCAGATATGGACAGCAGATTTCCTTCCCTTAAGGCCAGCAGAGAACCAGGTGGGATTTTTCCAATATTCAATGGTAGCTTCACCATTATTGAGGCTAACTTTTGAATTCCAAATTTAAGTGGATTCAAACTCCACCGGCTGTCATGACGATTGGGGGGGTGGGTGGGCCTGAAGGGCAGCACATTGGTCTGACGCCAGCAATCCTGGGGTGGGGTTGTAGTGGAGAGGGGGTTGATGCTGGCAAGGATTGTGGTGGGGGCAGGGGCCGGGTTGGGGGAGGGGGGCGTGGAAAGACACTGAAGCCTCAATGCCAGCAATGTTGGTGGAGAGGGTCTTTCCTGTCACTTTGAGATAAGGGAATGCATTAAAAATGGCGCTTCGGTCTCTATGCAGACGGGCTTGCTGGCGCGTTTACAACCCGCTCCTCTCAGTGTTGGTGGAAACGTCCCCTCACACCCAAAAAACAAATTTAGGAGTGTGCGAGGACTGCGATCTCGATCGTGCCAACCCACCCAATGGGAATCGCACTGCATTTCCCGCTGGAGACTTCGACTTGGATTCTCTGTTTGGGAGACCGAGGGCGAGATTCTCTGTTGCCTGATCGGGCGAAGAATCCCCGTTTGCAACAGAATCGGGGCCGGCGCCATTTTCCCCATTCTCCGCCCCATCCAAATTGGTATAATCTAGGAGCGCGCTGCACACCGTTGCAACGGCGACAACACGTGTCGCTCTGAGACCCTCCCCGAAGTTGCCCCCCCCTCCCCATGGGCCACGTTGACAACCGTGCGGGTCGCGTGTGGTATGAGTTTTCGGAAACCGGGCATGGCGGCAATGGACTGTGTACAGCGCCGCCACAGTCGCGGGGGAGCCTTGCAGCCAGTACAAAGGGCTTCGGAGAGTGGGCTGGGGTGACTGTTGGGGGGTTGGCGAGGGGGAGGGGTCCAGGGGGAGACTATTTGGCCGGCCGGGTCCAAACGCAGCCGACGCCGTTCTGTATGACGCAACCGCTGCAGGTCATCGCTGTGCGCATGCATAGCCATGGACCCAGCAATTCTCCGGCTGTCTATATCGGGATTCTCCGAACCCCCCCCCCCCCCCGGGAGTCGGAGAATCGCCGAGAGTCAGCGTGAATTCCGCACCCGCCAAATTCTCCGGCCCCCCAAAAATCCCCCAGATGTGAATCTCACTGCCCGCCTCGAAGGATGGCGAGGACCGGCGCGACGCAATGGGCCCCGGGACTGCCCGAAATCACCGGCCCGCGATGGGCCGAGTGGCCACCCGTTTTAGGCCCATCCCGCCGGCGTACATTAAGGTCAGTACTTAACGGCAGGACCCGGCCCTGCGGGCGGCCTCCGGGGTCCTCGGGAGGGCGCGGGGGATCTGGCCCGGGGGGGGGGGTGCCCCCACGGTGGTCTGGCCCGTGATCGGAGCCCACTGATCTGCGGGCGGGCCTGTGCCATGGGGGCACTCTATTCCTCCGCATCGGCCGCTGTAACTGTCCGCGATGGCTGGCGCGGAGAAGAACCCCCTGCGCATGCGTTGGGATGATGCCAGCACACGCTGGCGCTCCTACGCATGCGCTAACCCGGCGGCGCAAACCACTCTGGGGCCGGAATCCTCCGCACCTTCAGGGGCTAGGTCCGCCCCGGAGTGGTTGGTGCCCCGCCAGCCAGCAGGGTAGGGGCCTGGCACCACGCCAACCGGCGCCGAAGGGCCTCCGCCGGGCGGCATGAGTCGGCACATTGGCAGGGGCTCCAGCGCATGCTGGCGTCATCCCCGCGCATGCGCACATGGATTCACTTCTGCATCGGCCATCGCGGAGGACCACAGCGGCCGATGCGGAAGGAATAGAGTGCCCCCACGTCACAGGCCCGCCCGCGGATCGGTGGGCCCCAACCGCGTGCCATGCCACCGTGGGGGCACCTCCCGGGGCCAGATCCTCCCACTACCCCCCAGTAACCCCGGAGCCCGACCACGCAGCCAGGTCTCGCCGGTAGTCTCATTTACGGCGGCATGACCGGCTACAGGCGGGCGGGACTTCGGCCCATCACGGGCCGGAGAATTCTGGTGGCCCCGGTGCCCATTGAGTCGCACCAGACCCTGCCATTCCCCGAGACGGGCGGCGCGACTCACGCCATGCCGGTTTTTGGGGGGGGGGCGGGAGAATTGGGAGGAGGGCGGGGGCGGGATTCAGGCTGACCCCCGGCAATTCTCCCACCCGGCGTGGGGTCGAAGAATCCTGCCCAAGGTGTTTTTAGAGACCCCATTACCGAGCAGTGGGAGATGGCTGAAGGCATGGTATGTTTTAACGAAGCTTTGGAATGAACTGTGTTTTTTTGGGGTGATGGAGGGGATGGGTGGGGGAGGGGGGGGGGGGGGTAGAAAGGGCGGGAGGGTTTGCAGAACAAAATTCCAGAATACAAGGAGGGGTGAATTGAAGTTCTGTCACCAATGGTGGAGCTGAGAGAGGGTGGGGTGGAGAGGAGCTGTGGGAGGGGGAAGGGGTGTTGGGAGAGGGGAGGGGAGAGTTGCAGAGGAGGAGGGCGGAGCTGAGGAGTTGGAGGTTGGGGGTGTTGGGAGAGGGGTAGTTGGGAAGGGAGGGGGTAGTTGGGAAGACAGGTAGTTGGGAAAAGGGTTACTTGGGGGAGGTGGGAGGGGAGTTGGGGTAGGGGTGGGGGAGTTGGTGGGGGTGTGTTTGGGTGCGGGTGGAGAGAGTTGGGGAGGAGGAATTGGGAAGGGAGAAGTTGGGGATAGAGGTAGTTTGGGGATGTGGGGGGAGTTGGGTTAGGAGGTCGTTGGGGCAGAGGGTGGGGAGGTTGTGAGGGCTATTGGAGGGGGAGGATTTGGGGGTAGTTGGAGAGGGTGTAATTAGGGAGGGGGCAGTCGAGGAAGAGGTAGTTGGAGTGGGTAGTTGGGGAGAGCTGGCAGAGGGAGTAGTTGGAGAGAGGGTAGTTAGGGAAGGTGGGAGGGAGTTGGGGGAGGGAGTAGTTGGAGAAGGGGAGTTGGGGTGAGGGGAGTTGGTGGTGAGGGGAGTTGGCGCAGGTGGAAATGAGGGAGGTGGGAGTTTGGGGAGGGTGGAGGATTGTGGAGGGAATGCCAAGCAAGCTGGATCTGAAAGCGCGGAGGCTGGACACTGACTCGCATGCAGAAGTAAAAGAGGCTACAGAGGAAGGTATCCACGAGCTTGTGAAGGAGCTAGAGAAAAACAAGAACTGGCACTGAAGCATTCTGGAAATATGGCAGAATCACTCAGGTCCCCTGTCTGGCTCCTGATCATACTTAACACGAGTGGGCGAGATCCTCGGCAGCAATCTCTTATTGCTTGGATTCCATGCTGCCAGTAGCTTAACTCCACAGACCAATAGGTAACCCCGTTTTAAAAGAGCTAATGCGGTCTGTTGGATCCCTTCAATATTTTATCGTCTTAATATTGATTCTCCTCACACAAGTGTGGGCACTGATGCCCTTACTGATCTAACAATAGCCAGCACGGCACATGACTCCTCACACATGAGTAATGAAGGTACAGCCTGTTGTATACATACACTTCTATTGTTATTGCACTGGAACTGTGAGTGCAGAATAACTACAGCCTTAAAAGATAGAGTTCAGTCATGGTGAGCGTGGAAAGCTCGGGAAAGTAAGTGGAGGGGGGATGGGACCGGGTTTTGTGGGGGGGGGTTGTGTGTGTGTGTGGAGTGATGGATCTCTCAGTTCTCTTTATTAGGTTACAATAAGAAACATTCTAGATTTTGGACCATTACAACAGCGGCATGTTCAATATCTGTGCAAATTAGATTGTCGTCTCTCAGCAATTCTCACAGTGGCGGAATAATTAATGTGGAAAGCTAATCTCTAAGACAGTGACAAGTTCAAATTCATTACCGCATCAAGTTCTGTATCCTGTTTCCACAGCTACGGGAAGGGGCTTTGTAAAACCCAGTCAGTGTTTGCACCGTAACACCACATTCTGCCGTAATGTTCTCAGAGCATAGAAGCTCCAGGCCAACCTATCTGTGAACATTAAAAATTTACCGGTCTCTGCTTACACAAGCTCTCTCTCACACAGAGGGCACTGTGCACTTTGCTAACAGGGTCACGCTGGAAAGGCTACCATGGCCATCTGAAGACGCAAGTCCTCCAGTTGGAAAGCCTCCTGCCAAGCACCCAGGCTCGTTGGCAGCCATTTTACAGGGTTTGACCCATTAAGGCACCACCTCCAACTGCAGCATTACCTTTGCCTAGAAAATACTTGAAATACCATCTGGTGTGATATTCTGGGTTCTCCAAATGCACATCGGTCCGGTGCCACGTTCCTGGTGTGTAGTCAATGTTCTGGAAATAAAGAGACAGTGACAGGCATTAACATTTATCGTTTTACGGACCTGTTTCTTTTGAAGCTGAGAAATGTAGGTGAGGCCTTAGCAACAACCAATACTGTTTAGGCGCTCTGTAATTTAACGCTGCGCGAGTGACAATCTGGTAGCGCGCAGCCTCTGGCCGCAAGAAACAACAACCAGCCAAAGCCTTTTCTATGTTGTACTTCAAATCCCTTCTCCTTACCATCTCCAATCATGACACAATCTTCCTCTGAACACCACCAGGAATGGTGCCACCCACTTGGCCTCTGATGCCCATTCTCACACAAGGTTCCAGTGGTCCACGTTCAGGGCGGCCGCATCAGACTTAGTTAAAGGACTGAACCCCGTCGTTTTTCGGGGCCAGACGAAGCAGCGCTTCATTTGGATTTGGATTCTGTTTACTATCACGTGTACCGAGGTACGGTGAAAAGTATTTTTCTGTGTGCAGCTCAAACAGATCTTTTAGTACGTGAAAAAAAAATACGTCATAGGCCCAACACAAGGTACACAATGTAAACACATAGACACCGGCATCGGGTGAAGCATACAGGGGTGTAGTGTTAATCAGGTCAGTCCATAAGAGGGTCGTTTAGGAGTCTGGTAACAGCGGGGAAGAAGCTGTTTTTGAGTCTGTTCACACGAGTTCTCAGACTTTTATATCTCCTGCCCGATGGAAGAAGTTGGAAGAGTGAGTAAGTCGGGTGAGAGGGGTCTTTGATTATGCTGCCCGCTTTCCCCAGGCGGCGGGAGGTGCAGATAGAGTCAGTGGATGGGTGGTAGGTTTGTGTGATGGACTGGGCAGTGTTCACGACTCTCTGAAGTTTCTTGCGGTCTTGCGGCCAGAGACCGTGTCATACCGAATTGTTACTCACGCAGCGTGAAATTACAGAGTGTCTGAGCACTGGCAGCTATCCTGTGGGTAGCGCCCGCCCTGTTGGTACTCACAGCTGCTGACAAACTAATCGCTTTCACACTGCTTCCGATGAACAGAAACACAGTGGCACTGCAGACGGACACTGCCGTGTGAGAGCAAAGTGTTCACAGCATCCCAGGGGTGTACATTGTTGGGGGCAGGGCCGGTGCTCCGTACTTCCCACTATCCCGGACTGGGACTGCTGCTGGTTGGACTCTCCCAAGTGAAGCAACTGAGGTCAAGTTTCACCATCATCTAGGTTTTCTAAACAGAAGCAACATTAAAATGTCAAATCAAGTGAGAGCTTTGTGGGTACTTCTAAAAGGAAAACGATGAAGAGGGTAGTTTTTGCTTCTCAGGCCAAGTTTCCATCACCAGAGGTGAAAGTGTAATTTAAACTGCGTGGCAGAGGCTGCAGTTTCCATGTTACGGGGGGGGTTTCCGTATGTATTTGAGGTTTCATGCATAAGAACCCAAAGAGCAGGCCAGGAATGTGAGGGCAAAGGTCACATCAATTGGGGATTAGATGGAGGAATGGGGCGGGGGGGGGGGGATAAAGTTCTTCAGCAATAGGCGAGCTTGACTGCATTCTATTCCCAGTGTCACAGGGGTAAGGTTTGGTGGAGTGGTGGGGGAGGGATACTCCAGGTCCCTGGTGGGGAACAGTTCCTAGTGGCTCAGGGGAGGCCCAGCCAAATAATTCTCACCCCCACCTCAATCACAAAATAAGCCTTACCGCAAAGCGAGGTGGGATTGGTGCATTATTGAATATAGCCTGGATCTTCAAGTGGAAAGATACAAAGCAAGGTTTGTAGTTCTTTCACAACCTTAGGATCTCCTGAAGCACTCAACAGCCAATGAGTTACCTTGCCTTACAATGCCCAGATCGTCTGTTTTGGGCACTGATAGAGAGATAGATTCGCCAGGGCCCACACATGGAGAAATGGAGCAGCCCTGTTCCTGGAGGCCGATAAAACAAATGATCTTAACCATTACGAGTAATAAAGCATAGATACACCAAATGACATGTGATATGTGGGGACCGTCAACAGAACCAGGACCAGGAATGGCATCGGCGATACCAGTTAAGAGGGGTGAAGTTAAGTCAGGATATTCTTGCTCAGACTCCCTGCCAATACCTACACAAAACATCAAAGCCAGGCCAAGAATATTGGTATTCTGACAACTGATTGATGTGATTTTTAATTTCCTACTTCAAACTTTTCAACAATGATAGACCAGCATTTCGTGCCCATTTCTAGTTTCCCTTCAGAAAGTGGTGGTGAGCTGCCTTTCTGAATGGCTGCAGTTCCTGAGGTGTAGGTACACCCACTGTGCTGTTAGGGAGGGAATTCCAGGAGTTTGATCTCGCAACAGTGAAGGAACAGCGATATATTTCCAGGTCAGGGTGGTGAGTAACCTCCCAGGAATCTGCTGCCCTTGTTCTTCTTGATGGTAGTGGCCATGGGGTTGGAAGGTGTAGTCTAAGGAACCTGGGGGAGTTCCTGCAGTGCATCTTGTAGATGGTACACACGGCTGCTACTGTTCAACAGTGGTGGAGGGATTGAATGTTTGCGAAGGGGACGGCTGCTCTGTCCTGGATGGTGTTCAGCTCCTTGAGTGTTGTTGGAGCTGCACTCATTCAAGCAAGGGGAGGGTATTCCATTACAGTCCCGACTTGTGCCTTGTAAATGGTGGATAGGCTTTGGGAAATCAGGAGGATGCTTGCCATGGGATTCCTAGCCTTTGATTATTCTGGTAGCTACGGTATTAATATAGCTCGTCCAGTTCAGTTTCTGATCAATGGTCACCCCTAGGATGTTGATAGTGGGGGATTCAGCGATGGTAATGCCACTGAATGTCAAGGGACAGTGGTTAGAGTCTCACTTGTAGGAGATAGTCATTGCCTGGTACTTGTATGGCACGAATGTAACTTGCCACTTGTCACCCCAATTCTGGATATTGTCACGGTCTTGTTACATTTGGACATGGACTGATTCAGTGACTGAGGAGTGGTGAATAGTGCTGAATATTGTGCAGTCATCAGCAAACATCCCAACTTCTGATGGAAGAAGTTCATTGATGAAGCAACTGAAAATGCTTGGGCCTAGGACCCTACCATGTGGAACTCCTGCAGTGATGTCCTGGAGCTGAGGTGCTTGACATCCAACCACCACAACTATCCTCCTTTATGCCAGGTATGATACCAAACAGCGGACGGCTTTCCTCCTGATTCCCATTGACTCCAGTTTGCTAGGGCTGAGTTATATTCTCTGGATTACTCCCAGTGCCAAGTGTTAGTGAGAACAGGAATAGGTGAATAGTTTAAGAGTTGGTGCAGGAGGGAGGGTTTTAGATTCATGGACCATTGGGACCGTTTTTGGGGAAGGTGGGACCTGTACAAGTGGGACGGTCTACATCTAAACCAGAGCAGGACTGACATCCTTGCTGGCAGGTTTGCTAGTGCTGTTGGGAAGAGTTTAAACTAGTTTGGCAGGGGGAGGAACCGCAAACTGAAAAGCAATCAGGTCAGAGGGAATACAGCGGCAGTAAGTTTCAAGTGAGTAAGACAAGGCTGGATGGCCTCTACTTTAATGTCAGAAGTATTCAAGGTAAAACAGATGAGTTAAAGGCAATGATTGACACGTGTAATTATGATATAATAGGTAACACAGAGACATGGTTGAGTGAGGGGCAGGATTGGCAGCCCAGGGATATGGAGTCTTCAGGAAAGAACGAGGAGGGGATAGAAGAGGAGGAGGCATTGCATTATTAGTTAAGGAGGCAGTTACTGTGGTCAGGAGAGATGATATCTTGGAGGGGACATCAATTGAAGCTTTGTAGGTAGAACTTAGGAATAAAAAAGGGACGGCCATGTTGCTAGGTGTTTATTATAGATCCCCAGATAGTCAGCGGGAAATCGAGGAGCAAATATGTGCGCAATTTGCAGAGGGGTGTAAGAATAATAAAAGGGCAATTATAATTGGGGGTTAAACTTTCCCAAAATTAATTGGGATAGCCATCATGTTAAGGGCTTAGATGGAGTCGAGTACTCAAAATGTATACAGGAGAACCTTTAAGCTCAATATGTAGAAGATCCAACAAGGGATGGTGCAGTGCTGGACCTAAGTTTAGGGAATGAAGCCGGGCAGGTGGTTGATGTGTTGGTGGGGGAGCATTTTAGTGATAGCGATCACAACATGGTCCAATTTAAGTTTGTTATGGACAAAGAAATAGACAAGTTACAGAAAAAAGGGTTTTGGATTGGGGGACAGTAGATTTTAACAAAATTATGCAGAATGTGGCCAAGGTAGACTGGAAAGAGTTACTTGTGGGGAAACCTAATAATAATGTTTTTATTGTCACAAGTAGGCTTACATCAACACTGCAATGAAGTTACTGTGAAAATCCCAGAGTCACCAAATTCCGTTGCCTGCTCGGGTACACAGAGGGAGAATTCAGAATTCTCAGCCCGTACGGGAATTGAACCCGCGCTGCCGGCCTTGTTCTGCATTACAAACCCCAGCTGTCTGAAATGGCGAGGATTCAGTCCCAATATGTTCCCTCTAGGGTAATGGGAAGGTCTAACAAACCCAAAGAATCATGGATGTCCAGACATTCAGGAGAAGCAAAAGAGAGGCTTTTAACAAGTATAAGGGGAGCACGTCTGCAGAGAAATTAGTGGATTACAGAAAGTGCAGGATGGAGCTTAAGAAATCAATTCGGAGAGCAAAGAGGGGATATGTGAAAGCTCTGGCTGGCAAAAGTAGGGAAAATCCCAAGATATTCTGCAAGTATATCAATGGGAAGAGGATAACTGAGGGAAAGGGTCGGGCCCATTCAGGACCAAGGTGGAAATCTGTGGGGGAGCCAGAGAACATTGGTAGGGGATATATGTCTTCACCCAAGAGAATGAGGGGCTAGTTATGGAACTCGGGAAAATAGATAGTGAGGCTCTCGAGCAAATTATCATAGGGAGTGACAAGGAATTGGGGGTGTTGGCAGGCTTAAAAGTGGACAAATATCCAGGTCCGGATGAATTGTGTCCCAGGAAGCTGTGGCAGGCGAGGTAGGAGATTGCCGGGATTCTGATTCAATTTTTTAATTCCTCTCTGGCCACGGGGAGTGCCAGAGGACTGGAGAACAGTAATGTGGTCCCACTATTTAAGAATGGTTGCAGAGACAGGCCAGGGAACTACAGACCAGTGAGTCTCATGGTAGTGGTTAGGAAACAACTGGAGAAGATTCTGAAGGAGAGAATCTATCTCCACTTGGAGAGGCAAGGTTTGACCAAGGATAGTCAGCATGGCTTTGTCAGAGGGAGGTCGTGCCTAACAAATTTGATTCAATTTTTTGAGCTACTTAGAGAGATGTTCACCCGTTATGTTCAAAATAAACAGGGATGCACAAAGTTCCAACCTGCCTCGGGTACTCTTTCAGAAGCGTGTGAGGGATGGGCTGTGCTGGGCTGGCTGCAGAGGGGGTGCTGGTTGGGGAAGGGGGGTTGCCAGGGAGATGAGTGGATGATGAAGGTGGGTACGGGCTGGGGCCACCAGGTTGGAAATCACACATCGCCCCGCTACCCTGTCCCTCCCCCTCCCTCTCAACCCCAACCACCCCCCCAATCCCCCTGGTCCCCACCTCTGCCACCTGATGTCAGGAACCATTGAGTGTGCCAGGATGAAGGTGTTGTGCACACTACCCGCATATCAAAGCAGACGTGCATGATGTGTCGTTCATGGTCACACACCAGCTGCATGCTCGAGTGGAGCCCCTTTCGGTTTGTGTGGACCGGCCAGTCATGGGCTGGTGCTCATAGGGAGCCATGCATCCCGTTAAAAACCTGCGGGAGCTGGAAATGCGGGGGCCTCTTGCTCCAGTATCCATCCTGCTGGCAAGGGGCACCGATGGCTAGCCCTACCCATGCCAGCGATACCCATGCCAGCGATACGCTCTGCAGCACCCTTCCGGTGCCCTCCTGTAGAGGCTACTGTGGGTGCACCCCTTGGGTGCTACCCTACAGTGGGGTGCTGCCTGGTTGTGCGGGAGGGTGGGTGGTTGGGTGGAGGGGGGGGGGGTGGAGTGCCGGGAGGTGGGCACCCACACAGCCGGTGTCACTTTGCGCAACCACAGGCCATGGTGGGCAGTGAGTGGAATGCGGCCGCAGGATGGCTGCCTTTCAGAATCTTTCAGATGATAAATATCGCTGCATCTCCCAGGTCCACCACTGGACTTGGATGTGACAGAAATGAATGTGCCGAGTAGAGGAATAAACACTGGCAGGGGCAGCAACAGAAGGAATGACTGCTCAATCATGTGAACTGAACAGGCACTTAGGATTTTATTCTGGAGCTCATGCTTTTTTTTTTTCAAACCTACTTAACCAGTTTTAAAGTGTTATCTTCTATCTTCTGGTGTCCATCACCCCATTTCTGAAATGCATTACTGATTGTAGCATAGCAGGGTTTACAGGACAACATGCGGGGCTGACAAATCAAATGCTCAAAGCGTTTATTACAAATTCTGTATCTTGATTCTTCTTTCTCCCCCAACTGTTGTGCAGACCCCCACGGTTTATAGCGGCTGCAGTTGTGTGAATCAATTAGCAAGCTCCAAGACGCTGGTGACTTATTGTCAAAGCATAATGGGGCAGTCAAAAGTACTGCATTACCGAGAAGGTCCGTTCATGAAGCCTCCTCACCGCACAATGGAAAGAGAGAGTCCTTCAAGTGATCTAACAGCAGCCCCTGTGTCTTGGCGATCTGGTGATGGGACCTGGGTCTGTCCATCGCTCAGCCGATCCCAGCCTTGCTGCGCGATCCAAACGATGGATTGTTTCTTTTTTTTTAAAGATACCAAGAGAGAAGAGTTCACATAGCTGACTGAATTCTCAATTATACAGAATCTTCAAACCCTAAGCTAGGTTCAATGATCAGGTACAAAATGAACTGGGACTGCCAACCTCCTTTCAAACAGGCACAGAATCTGCCCAAAGTAGTCAGCACACCTACCATGTAACAACACTTGTCTAAGTGACCCCTATGCTACTTACAAAGGTTAATGCACCACTTGTCAGAAATAAGTTGCTTCCCATAATTAGCATGAACGGTGTAAGTGATGGGAACCATATTTTGTCACAACAATGGGAAATTGTGGCAGTGAAATTTACCCATAACCACCAGCTAACCAAAAATGTATTGAACCGTTTAAAGAGGACCTTTTTCTGTAAAAAAAAACAAGAAAAAAACATTGCCCAAAGATGGCTACCATATGTCGCCTGATACATGGTATTGTAAATTGCCCACTTTTCTGGAGGATTCCTATATGGATTGCAATGAAAACCTGCGCTGACATGTTGCATTTGGGAGAGGGGGCAGGATCCACTTTAAAAAAGGGACAGTTGAAAGGAAGGTATAAAAAATGCAAAGTGCTGTACTTTAATCAACTGTAATTCTGTCAAGACAACAGGGAACTGTTAGCCAACGAGGATATATACCCAACAGACATTCAAACACCCTGTGGAGGATGAATTAATGCCATCTCCCATTAGTTTTGACTGTCCTGAAGTTGGTAGGAGGTTTCTGAGGTGAAACATGAAACTGAGTTAACTTGTTCTAAAACGGTGACTACCACAGAAGTGGAGATCAAATACCTTTGGAATATACATCTACAGCAAAGTCGTAACTGATTTTACCGAGCCAGAATCAGAGAGGAAAGGTCATTGGTGGATATGGAAAAACTGCTATTGGAGCAGTAAGGAATCTCTCTCTCACCGGCGAGAATCACATTTCACAATTCTCACGGGATTTTCCGCCTGTGCCATCGATCCCGAGGGCGGCTAGTGTGAGCTCCAAATCACCCCCAGTGTATTTCCATTGGAAAGAGTCTCAGGAGAAACTCTTTGATTTCTGGATAAGACGACTTACAGATTAAAAAGGAAAATTGTCTCCAGCAAGTGGACTTCAGTTCAACTCCGGGATTCTAAAGGAGCCAGCTAACTTAAAACAGTTAGAATGTTTAATCATATACACCTCAAGAGAAAGAAAAGGACTTCTCACCGTATATTCTTCAAATTTTATTTGGAGTCTAACTTTCCATACTTCTGATATCAGTGTGTCTAATGTTGAATCCTTTATTATTTTCCTCCTCGGGTTTGGTGACTAATAAATTGCTCTTGCTTTCATTCAAGGAAACCTTGTGATTGGCTCTTTATTGGCCACGGCACAGAGAGTGAAAAATATCTTTAGATTTGAACAGGGCATCCACGGGGAAAATACAGTTTTGAAAAGCCTTTTTTGTCACCAACCAAGGAGGTTCAAAATAGGGGCGCCATTCACTCCTCACTTCGCATTTACAGTTTCCAGGGTTAAAGCTGAGCCCAGATTAAAAATGCAGAAATGGGATGGATTTTATAGTTGGAAAAGGGGGTGGAGCTCTGAGTGCTGCACTGTAGGAAGGCTGTGATTGCACTGGAGAGGGTTATGGGAGATTCACCCGGATGTTGCCTGGGCTGGTGCATTTCAGCTATCAGGAGAGGCTGAGATTATTTTCTTGCGGGCAGAGAAGACTGAGGGGAGACCTGATTGAGATGTATGAAATTATGAGGGGCATAGATAGGGTTGATAGGAAGGACATTTCCCAATAACCAGGGGTTATAGATTTAAGGCAATAGGCAGGAGATTTAGAGAGGATTTGAGGAAATATTGTTTCACCCAGAGGGTGGTGGGAACATGGAACTCGCTGACTGAAAGGATGGTGGAGGCGGGAACCCTCACAACATTTAAGAAGCATTTAGATGAACACTTGAAATGCTATTGCAGACAAGGCTATGGACCGAGTGCTGGAAAATGGGTTTGGGATGGGTAGGTGCTTGGTGGCCGGCACAGACACGATGGGTCAAATGGCCTCATTTTGTGCTGTGAAACTGTATGACTCTCTGAAGAAAGTGGAGCAGAATATAAATTCAGGGATGGGTGGAGGCTCAGGAGCTCTTTAATCTTTAACACTACCCGTAACTCCCTTTGTCTTGTGTCCATGGCATCTTTGCCAATCTCTCCTCAGCTCCCACCTACCCCTGACCTTCTGCTCCTGCTCCACCTTCTCCACACCCCGCCCCAATTATTGTAGCCATCACATCTCTAACCCTCTTCAGCTCTGAAGACTCTATTTTTAACTTTTCTTTATCAAAGTTTTTCAATTTTACAAAATCTCACAAATGATGGGGTTTTTAAAACCCCAAAACATCCAGCAAGAAAAAAAATGAATGAAACCACGATCCCATCCCCCACCCCACGCCCGCAAACCACATCCCCCCCCCCCCCCCCCTCCAAATCCCCTCTCTCCCCCAGCAAGTGACCGTGATTGGTTCCTTGAAGTAAGTAATGAAAGGCCATCACCACCAGTCGAACCCCTCAACCCCTTACTTAACCTTCCCTCGGCACAAAAACTCCATTAGATTCCCTAACCATGCCGGGGCACTTGGTGGAGATGCAGACGTCCACCTCAGCATGACTTGCCTCCGGGCAATCTACGAGGTGAAGGCAAGGACATCTACCTCTGCCCCTGTCTGCAGCCACAGCCAGCATGACACCCCCGATATGGCAGCCAAAAGACAAAGGACAGGATTCTCCCATGCCGCGCCGTATGGGAGAATCGCTGTTCGTGCCATTATTTCCCGCGGCCCTGGTCTGACGCCGGCAGGCGATTCTCCAAAGAGTGGAGAATCGGCGCCATTTGCGCCAGCGTGTTTGGCGCACCGCCGGTCAGGGGCCCCTGTCCGCGGCCGGGCCGTCGATTCTCCGGCCTGGATGGGCCGAGTGGCCATGCGGAAACGGCAGAGTCCCACTGGCGCCGTTCACACCTGGTCGCTGCCGGCGGGAACTAAGCGCAAAGGGTCGGGGGTTGGCCTGTGGGCGGGGAAAAGCGCTTCTTCACCGGGGGGGGGCCTCAGATGGGGTCTGGCCCACGATCGGGGCCCACCGATTGGCGGGCCAGCCTCTCTAGCCCCGGCCCTATTTTATTACGTGGCCGGCCCCTGAACCCACACGCCATGTTGCGTCGGGGCCGGCGCGTTGAGGAAGACCCCCGCGCATGCGCGAGTTGGCGCAGCGCCCAGTTGGTGCCGGGAAGGGAGGCTGGAGCGACGTGAACCGTTCCAGCGCCGTGCTGGCCCCCTGTGAGGGTCAGAATCGATAATGCCCGTGCCCGTTTTGCGCCGTTGGAAACGCGACGGCGTTAACGACGGCGCGAACACTTGGGCTCCATTTGGGAGAATCGCCCCCTAAGTGCTAAAGAAGGAGACCCGGAAACTCACAAGCTTGGGACCGGACCAGAACATGCGCCCTGAGGAAGACTCACACAGATTCAAAACTTTAACTGTTTCCTTCACCACAGATCCTGCCAGACCTACTGAGCTTTTCCCGAATTTTCTTTTTTTCTTTCAGATTTCCAGGGTCCACAGTATTTTGCTTTTATTTTAGAATTGTTGAATCCAAACAGCGACCAAGAGTCGGAGAAACTTTTACCTAAATAAGAGACAAGCATTCTGTGGAGATTTTTTAAAAAACTAATTAATTTATATTGTTATTTTTTTTATTTTAAAATTAGCATTTTGTGGAAGAAAAGTTTTTATTTCTTAATTTAAATGTTTTACTTTAAAGATGGGAAGGTTCGGTGGATTGGCCACTCTAATTTGCCCCTTAGGAATGGGGCAGGGGATTGGGCCTGGGTAGGGTGGCCTTTCGAAGGGTCGGTGCAGACTCGATGGGCCGAGTGGCCTCCTTCTGCACTATACGGTTTCCATGATTCTATTTTAGCACAGTAAGAAGTCTTAAACACCAGGCATCTCCACATCATGGCTCACATCTATATTGCTATCTTGTGGAAGAGAATTATTTATTTATTTATTTTATTTATTAAACTTTTTAACATTAACATACTGTGGAATAGATTTGTTCATTTATTATTTTTATTTAACAATTTAATTTATTAAACTTGTTACGATTAGCATTCTCTGGAATAGATTTGTTGCTTTATTATTTTTACTTAATTAAATTTGTTTACCTTTTTTAGTATTGGCATTGTGTGGAAGAGGTATTTTAAATTATTGGCCAATTCAATTTATCCTTGATTTGTACTTATTAATTTTTATTCATGATTGGCATTCTGCGATTCAGTGAGTGGATGGAAGTGTGGTACAGACCACACTGCCGAGAGATTTAACAAGTTCTGCAGGCCTGTAAGTCACCATTGGCAAAGGTGCAAATGGTTCATTCACGCTTTCACTCGTGTGTGGTAACCTCTTTAAGAACGCCCCACCCCGCATCTCCAACACAGAGCACGAGTGGGCTGTTTGAGGGATTAAATGGCCTTGATCATTCTATGGAAACATCACTGAGTCCGAGCCCAGGAAGGTAGTGGTTCAATGTTGCTGCTGACCATCAGGACGCTGTGCTGTGGACAACAAAGCTCACTGCTCATCGTGTGGTCAGTGATGTTCAGCGTGCCAGACGGTTTCTCATGTCCCAGATGTAAGTATGGATCGAATCTGGCTGAGGCTTTCAGCTCAAGAGTTCCCGCCTTCACAATGGAACCAGGATCCAAATCAAAGTCCATGCGGCGAGACACGGAGTCTATTAAAAGTGAGACGGACTGGGAGTCTGGTCATATCTTTAGGTGACTTTGGCTGTAGTTTCTGCCTGGCCGTCAGTGAGTTATTGGGGTCCTACTAATTCCAGGCAAGATATGGGGGTGTTACCCAGGTACACAGTGAGTTATAATAGCACTAACACCGAAGCAAAATACTCAGGATGCTGGAACTCTGGAATAAAAACAATCATTGTTGGAAACACCCAGTCGGTCAGGCAGCATCTGGAGAGAGAAACAGAGTGAATGGCCAAAGCTTTCCGGCCATTCACACCGGTGGGATCTCCCAGCCCCCCGTGCATCCCCATTGCAGGTTTCCCGGCAGAGAGGGGTGCATCGAACAGGAAACCCCGTTGACAATGGCGGGACCAGAGTATATGGTCGCGGGCCAATGGCGTGCCACCTCTGCCACCGTGAAACACGCAGCGGGTTGCGTGGAAAATCCCCACCAAATATTTCAGGTCGAATTGACTGTTTCTCTCCACGGATGCTGCCTGATCTGCTGAGTATGTCCAGCACTTTTTATTTTAGTGAATGTATTTTACTGTTGGGCTATGAGGAAATCTGAGCGTTAACAGTTTTTCAATTAGTTATGGGTGAAATTTCAGTCGGTTTGGGGGAGATTTTGGTGGCTTTCTATGTCTAGTTTCACTTCTGTGAATCTTCCCCACCTTTGACTTCACATCTTGCCTGCCCCTCAGTTTCCATTCTTTTGCCTTCGAGATTGCGGATTTTCTCACAAAATGGCTGGCGTGGCATTTACAAAGATACTCAGCAACAGGAGGCCCAAACTATACCCAATCAATACAATAGCATTTGCAGATGTCACGCGATTCAACACTACATTGGTCAAGCAACACGTGATTGGATATTAGGTGATCGGCCATCTTATGACCATGTGGTCAAGCCTCCAGGAATCCCTCCAAGTAGAGTTGCCAACCCTAGAGGCAGTTGGGAGAAGTGGCAGAGTTGTAAAGCTGGGCATTGTCGGAATACATGCAGAGGTTAACTCAACACCTAAGGAGACAGCAGGGTGGCGCAGTGGGTTAGCATTGCTGCCTCACGCCGTCAAGATCCCAGGTTCGATCCCGGCCCTGGGTCACTGTCTGTGTGGAGTTTGCACATTCTCGCCCTGTTTGCGTGTGTTTCGCCCCCACAACCCAAAAAATGTGCAAGCTAGGTGGATTGAACATGCTAAATTGCCCCTCAATTGGAAAAATGAATTGGGTACTCTAAATTAAAAAAAAAAACTCAATACCCAAGGAAGATGTTGAATCAAGGGGGAGATAGATAGATGAGGGAAATATGATTTGTCTGGACAGCATGTGGAGGCAAACTCAGTGGAGGCATCAAATCAATTTCAGAAGTGTTTAGATATCTCACTGCACCACCAGAGGTTATTTTTACAAAAGTTAAAGAGTTTGCCTTGCGAGAGTTTAGTTGCTCCCTCTCACATGTGCAAAACGTTTTAAATTTATGGAGCATTGGGCGGCACAGTGGCGCAGTGGTTAGCACTGCTGCCTCACGGCACCGAGGTCCCGGGTTCGATCCCGGCTCTGGGTCACTGTCCATGTGGAGTTTGCACATTCTCCCCGTGTCTGCGTGGGTCTCACCCCCACAACCCAAAAAGATGTGCAGCGTAGATGTTTCCATGCTTAATTGAAAAAAAATAATTGGATACTCTGAATTTATTTGAAAAAACATTTATGTTGCAGAAAAAGATCTCCTTCATTTCACCCGTGACACAGGGCCTGCTCTTGATTTGAAGTTGTTTAACTCGATTTATGTCTTCATTCAGTTATTTCTGTGCAAACCCACCCTCCACACCGAGCTGTGCTCAATTCAATTTATCTGTTAATTCTGTTTTTCATGGAAAAGAAAACTTTGAATTAACAGGAGCAAGTGGGCCAACTGCCAGCCAACGTTAGCAGTCAGCGACATGGCAAAGCCTCAGCTTACATCCTGCACAACTCCCACCCTGTTTACAAAAAAACATATCAGTCAGAGCATGTTCGTGTTAAAATCACACTCAGGTTTTACACCGACAGTGTGTGTACCAGATTTAATTGCAGTAAATTGGGTGTTGCCAGCTCAACAGCCGAGGGTTTTTTGTTTAATTAGCGTGTCCACAGGGAAAACCTGTGTGCAAACAATGTGCTCAAGATCTGGGGCTGTATTAAAACTCCATCCCACTGTGTGTGCCCCAATCTCCCTTTTCACCATTCATGTGTAACCTCAGTGAACCTGTACAAGTGTTCACTGCAATCTTTATAATTCTTCAGCTTCTTTATCTTAAAAGAAAAACGTGCACGGGGCCCCAGACGTCATTCGGCCTTTTGTCCAGAGTTACCATGGTAATGGGCAGGAGGGAGCACAGTCCAGGCCTGCACAGTTAAGCATGTCGCACGTCTGTGTTGTGCGGATCAGCGGCTGAATCTCAGGTGCAGAGGCCTCGCACTTAAAATGGATTTCAAGTATTACAGTGTGAAATATTCAAGTGTAATCAGCTTGACGTACGCTGGAGCTACTGCCTCCTGCCTGAAAAGATAGTCTCATTCTTTGCCTTCCCCTAACTCCCTCCTCCTTATGCACCTTCCATAATGTGATCACCGTGTCATCTCTCCGAGGCAGCAGATAAAGGTGTGGTTTGCCCCTTCCACAATGGAGTTTGATTAAATCTGCTTTACCATTGATGGCATGGCAAGGCCCCACGGCTGTTTATTAGGAATACTGAAGCGAGGAAAGACAAGTCAGTCGATTTTTTTTCCTTACAAATATAAATCAGCCTCCTGTTGCCACCTGTTTAGCTCTCAGAGATCAAAGCACAGATCAAACCAGAGTCAAAACTGAGCTTGCCGTAATTCAACTATAAATGCTGCAGAAAACAAAAATCAAACGCCCAAACCAAAACAGCGTTATCTAGCTGGGTTTCGCATTTGGCCACGTATTAAATGACAAAACACTGAAACTGAAGTGATTATGACCAAAAATCATCTGGGGAAAGTGAAATAGTTAGCATCTAAATGCAGCCTTTTAAATCTGACAGTGACACCTGAAGGCAATCATTGACAAACAAGTTGCCCCTTCATTTCAAACGCAGCCACAAAGACTCCACTTATATCTGTCCTTTAATGCCCCAAGGCACCTCGCCGAGGCACACTCGAGAAATGAAGGCAATCCGCACAAGAAGGTATCAGCACTGGCTTGGTCAAAGGGGAGTTTAAGGAGGAGGGTGGACTTGGAGAGGAAGTGGAGTGAGTGACTCCAGAGCTTCGGGGCAGGGTTGAGGCCACTTATGGTGAGGCAGTCGGCAGGGGGAGAGGGGGAGGGGTGGTCGGCGGGTGGAGAGGGGAAGGGGCAGTCGGCAGGGGGAGAGGGGAAGGGGCGGTCGGCGGGGGAGAGGGGAAGGGGCGGTCGGCCGGGGAGAGGGGAAGGGGCGGTCGGCGGGGGGGAGAGGGGAAGGGGCGGTCGGCGGGGGGGAGAGGGGAAGGGGCGGTCAGTGGGGGAGAGGGGAAGAGGCGGTCGGCGGGGGAGAGGGGAAGGGGCGGTCGGCGGGGGGAGAGGGGAAGAGGCGGTCGGCGGGGGAGAGGGGAAGGGGCGGTCGGCGGGGGGAGAGGGGAAGGGGCGGTCGGCGGGGGAGAGGGGAAGGGGCGGTCGGCGGGGGGGGAGGGGGAAGGGGCGGTCGGCGGGGGGAGAGGGGAAGGGGCGGTTGGCGGGGGGAGAGGGGAAGGGGCGGTCGGCGGGGGGGAGAGGGGAAGGGGCGGTCGGCGGGGGGGAGAGGGGAAGAGGCGGTCGGCGGGGAGAGGGGAAGGGGCGGTCGGCGGGGGGAGAGGGGAAGGGGCGGTCGGCCGGGGGGAGAGGGGAAGGGGCGGTCGGCGGGGGGGAGAGGGGAAGGGGCGGTCGGCGGGGGGGGAGAGGGGAAGGGACGGTCGGCAGGGGAGAGGGGAAGGGGCGGTCGGCGGGGGAGAGGGGAAGGGGCGGTCGGCGGGGAGAGAGGAAGAGGCGGTCGGCGGGGGAGAGGGAAGGGGCGGTCGGCGGGGGAGAGGGGAAGGGGCGGTCGGCAGGAGAGAGGAAGAGGCGGTCGGCGGGGGAGAGGGGAAGGGGCGGTCGGCGGGGAGAGAGGAAGAGGCGGTCGGCGGGGGAGAGGGGAAGGGGCGGTCGGCGGGGGGAGAGGGGAAGGGGCGGTCGGCAGGGGGAGAGGGGAAGGGGCGGTCGGCGGGGGAAGGGGAAGAGGCAGGGGAGAGGGGAAGAGGCGGGGGAGAGGGGAAGAGGCGGGGGAGAGGGGAAGGGGCAGTCGGCGGGGGAGAGGGGAAGGGGCGGTCGGCGGGGGGAGAGGGGAAGAGGCGGTCGGCGGGGGAGAGGGGAAGGGGCGGTCGGCGGGGGGAGAGGGGAAGGGGCGGTCGGCGGGGTAGAGGGGAAGGGGCAGTCGGCGGGGGAGAGGGGAAGAGGCGGTCGGCGGGGGAGAGGGGAAGAGGCGGGGGAGAGAGGAAGAGGCGGTCGGCAGGAGCGATGGGAAGGGGCGGTCGGCGGGGGGGAGAGGGGAAGGGGCGGTCGGCGGGGGGGGAGAGGGGAAGGGGCGGTCGGCGGGAGGGAGAGGGGAAGGGGCGGTCGGCGGGGGAGAGGGGAAGAGGCGGTCGGCGGGGGGAGAGGGGAAGGGGCGGTCGGCGGGGGAGAGGGGAAGGGGCGGTCGGCAGGGGGAGAGGGGAAGGGCCGGTCGGCGGGGGAGAGGGGAAGGGGCGGTCGGCAGGGGGAGAGGGGAAGAGGCGGTCGGCGGGGGAGAGGGGAAGGGGCGGTCGGCGGGGGAGAGGGGAAGAGGCGGGGGAGAGGGGAAGAGGCGGGGGAGAGGGGAAGAGGCGGGGGAGAGGGGAAGGGGCAGTCGGCGGGGGAGAGGGGAAGGGGCGGTCGGCGGGGGGAGAGGGGAAGAGGCGGTCGTCGGGGGAGAGGGGAAGGGGCGGTCGGCGGGGGGAGAGGGGAAGGGGCGGTCGGCGGGGGAGAGGGGAAGGGGCAGTCGGCGGGGGAGAGGGGAAGAGGCGGTCGGCGGGGGAGAGGGGAAGAGGCGGTCGGCGGGGGAGAGGGGAAGAGGCGGGGGAGAGGGGAAGGGGTGGTCGGCGGGGGAGAGGGGAAGGGGCGGTCGGCGGGGGAGAGAGGAAGAGGCGGTCGGCGGGGGAGAGGGGAAGGGGCGGGGGAGAGAGGAAGAGGCGGTCGGCGGGGGAAAGGGGAAGGGGCGGTCGGCGGGGAGAGGGGAAGGGGCGGTCGGCGGGGGAGAGGGGAAGGGGCGGTCGGCGGGGGAGAGGGGAAGGGGCGGTCGGCGGTGGAGAGGGGAAGGGGCGGTCGGCGGGGGAGAGGGGAAGGGGCAGTTGGCAGGGGAGAGGGGAAGAGGCGGTCGGCGGGGGAGAGGGGAAGAGGCGGGGGAGAGGGGAAGGGGCGGTCGGCGGGGGAGAGGGGAAGGGGCAGTTGGCAGGGGAGAGGGGAAGAGGCGGTCGGCGGGGGAGAGGGGAAGGGGCGGTCGGCGGGTGGGAGAGGGGAAGGGGCGGTCGGCGGGGGGGAGAGGGAAGGGGCGGTCAGCGGGGGGAGGGGAAGAGGCGGTTGGCGGGGGGAGAGGGGAAGGGGCGGTCGGCGGGGGGGAGAAGGGAAGAGGCGGTCGACGGGGGAGAGGGGAAGGGGCGGTCGGCGGGGGAGAGGGGAAGGGGCGGTCGGCAGGGGAGAGGGGAATGGGCCGTCGGCGGGGGAGAGGGGAAGGGGCGGTCGGCGGGGGAGAAGGGAAGAGGCGGGGGAGAGGGGAAGAGGCGGTCGGCGGGGGAGAGGGGAAGGGGCGGTCAGCGGGGGAGAGGGGAAGGGGCGGTGGCGGGGGGAGAGGGGAAGGGGCGGTCAGTGGGGGAGAGGGGAAGAGGCGGTCGGGGGGAGGGGGGAAGGGGCGGTCGGCGGGGGAGAGGGGAAGAGGCGGTCGGCGGGGGAGAGGGGAAGGCGGTCGGCGGGGGAGCGGGAAGGGCGGTCGGCGGGGGGAGAGGGGAAGGGGCGGTCAGCGGGGGGGAGAGGGGAAGGGGCGGTCGGCGGGGGAGCGGGGAAGGGGCGGTCGGCGGGGGAGGGGGAAGGGGCGGTCGGCGGGGGGAGGGGGGAAGGGGCGGTCGGGCGGGGGGGAGGGGGGGAAGGGGCGGTCCGGCGGGGGGAGAGGGAAGGGGCGGTCGGCGGGGGGGAGAGGGGAATGGGCGGTCGGCGGGGGGAGAGGGGAAGAGGCGGTCGGCGGGGAGAGGGGAAGGGGCGGTCGGCGGGGGAGAGGGGAAGGGGCGGTCGGACGGGGGGAGAGGGGAAGGGGCGGTCGGTGGGGGGGAGGAGGGGAAGGGGGCGGTCGGCGGGGGGGGAGAGGGGAAAGGGGCGGTCGCAGGGAGAGGGGAGGGGGCGGTCGGCGGGGGAGAGGGGAAGGGGCGGTCGGCGGGGGAGAGGGGAAGGGGCGGTCGGGGGAAGAGGGGAAGGGGCGGTCGGCGGGGGAGAGGGGAAGGGGTGGTGGATAGAAGGATTAAGTGGAAGTCAGAGTCAGAAAAATGACGTGTCAGGAGGGGTGATCTTTAGGTTTGGAACTGGGTTGGCTGCTGAGATAAAGAGAGGCTGTGTCCAGAGTAGCCAACTATTTCAGCAGAAGGTTCAATCTGGTCCAGACCTATCTGGAACATAAGGACTGGAGGTGCCATTCATCCTCTCAAGCTTGTTAGATTATGACAGGATTTGCATCTTAACTACAGCCACCTACCCTGGTTCCAGAGGCCTCCATACCCCTGCCCATCTATCCAAAAATCTATCCATCTCAGTGTTACGATCCCAGTTGATGTTCTAACTAGACTGGAAATTTCCAGAATGGAACGCTGACTCAAATTTTGAGTATCTCATTTGGAAGACATGGAGGAAAAGAGTCACAGGACCGTCAATTAGTTTTAACAATAAGAAAAGAATAACTTGTACCACACAAGAAAATTGGACCATTGTAGAATACTTCTTTATCCCCCCCCCCCCTTGTGTGATGCCCAACGCACCCGCACATTGATTCTGTCGACACCTCCCGCTGCCTCTGGAAGGCAGACAGCATTATCAAAGACCCCTCCCACTCAGACATTGCCTCATTCCAGACCCTTCCATCAGGCAGAAGATACAGAAGTCTGAAGATCCGCACATCCAGACATAGACATAGGAACAGCTTCTTCCCCACAGCTACAAGACTCCTCAATGACTCCCCCTCGGACTGATCTAGTCCCTGTAAGGACACTAATCACAATGCCCTATGCTGCTCTTGCTCATGTATTTGCTTAACAAATACACACAGATTTTAAGATTAGCGTGGATTGCAATGTACATCTAAAACTGCAATGGTCTCAGTGACACAAAGTCCCTTTAAGCACACAGATTGACTGCGGTCAAACTCACATACCTGCTCTGAACCCATGTTAGTGTCTGTGGATTTCTCCTCAGTACCCCCCCCCCCCCACATTATTGTCATGTGAGGGGTTCCAAACTACTGGCACTGTGAAGCAACAGTGCTAGCCACTGTGCAATCGAGCCGTCCACAAGGGAGCGATTTCCAGATTTCCACCACCCTTGGTGCGAGGAAGTTCTTACTGACATCACTCCGGAACTCTAAATTGAATGTGGTGCCCGCCCACCACCCGCCTTTGCTCTGGACCCCTTCATCCGAGGGAATAGTTGCCTTCTATATACTCTTATCAAATCCTTTAATCATCTTAATCGCCTCAATTAGATCACCCCTTATTCTTCAATAGTCAGGGGAATACAAGCCTAGTCTGACAATAGGTGGCTAACTTGGTGCAGCCCCAGATATATTAAGACTGGTGGAGATGGTTGATAGCTTTAAGTTCCTGGGGGTCACCATCGCCAACAGTCTGTCCTGATCCACTGTTGATGCAACAGTCAAGAAAGCCCAACAACGTCTCTACTTCCTACGGAAGCTAAAGATATTCAACATGTCTGCATCGACTCTCACAAACCTCTATAGATGTGCCATGGAGAGCATGCATCTCTATGGCAACTGCTCAGTCCATGATCGCAAGAAACTGAAGAGTGTGGTGAACTTAGCCCAACGCATCATAAAAGCTTGCCACCCTCACATTGATTCTATATTCACCTCCCGCTGCCTCAGGAAGGCAGACAGCATTGTCAAAGACCCCTCCCACCCAGACATTGCGTCATTCCAGACCCTTCCATCAGGCAGAAGATGCAGAAGTCTGAAGACCCTCACATCCAGGCATAGGAACAGCTTCTTCCCCACAGCTACAAAACTCCTCAACGATTCCCCCTCGGACTGATCTGGACCCTGTAAGAACACTATTCACGACGCCCTATGCTGCTCTTGCTCATGTATTTGCTTTATTTGGCCCCTTGTTCCGCACTGTAACCAATCACTGTTTATCGATGTACCATTTGTCAATGTACTCTGTCGATTATTCTTTTTTTGTCTAATATGTACATACTTTCCCTCGGCCGCAGAAAAATACTTTTCACTGTACTTCGGTATATGTGACAATAAATCAAATCAATCAAACTGTATGGCTTCAGGTTGAGGGAGAAAAGAATAATGGTAATACCAGGGAGACAAGCCAGGACAGGAGACGGTAACGTTTTACCGGGGTCACAGGCAACAAGGACGGAGATGAGCATAAGTGGTTGAGTGGATCAACAGTTGAAGAAGTGTTGTGACAACTCAAGGCCAAAAAGACTAGCCAGTTGCCTTGGGGGAACGTTTCTGCCAGCGGTGAATACAATTGGAAGTGGGATTGGAAGAGGGTAGTGGTGACGCTGGGTGAGGGTACAAGGGAATGGTTGGAGATGGTCTTGTCAGGGATTGGAACTTTCCTCCGATTATATTATCAATTTAAAGAAAAATAATTATACAGTGTAAGACCACAGTTCAACATTGTTCCAACTAAAGTGTTGGCTTTAATAGAAAATAAACTCATGAAAAAGTCAAATTATTGAGGCCAATTCGGCAGAAAGCTAAGGTTCTGAGGGATTTACATGAATATTTGATGTGGGCCCACACAGCTTCCTGTATATGGATTGGCTATCCAGATGAGTCCACTGATTGGCCAGTAGCCCCTGGCCAGTTGCTATGATACAGATTGGTATGCCCTGGTGAAGTCCGACCGTCCGGAGTTGGACAAGTTGCTCTGTTTACATCTGAGCCCCAGTGCGCGGATTTGACTGGCAGAGTATTCGATCATGGTGGTGCCTCTTCAGAGAGCACTGCATTCTGGGCTGTCTGTGGTGGCGACATTGGCGAAGCATCAGTTCAAGCCATTCCTGGTGTACCAGCAAATCAACACAAGATCTTTCCAGGAAAGCTTCTTCTACCCGCTGTCGTTTTCCAGTGGGTGTGTGAAGAGCTTCTGGGTGTCAATGTATCAACAAGTGCATACTTTGTTAATACTTTGTCAAGCTTTATTTAAGACAGGTAATGGTTATTGGCTGAACCTCCAAATGAGTATCAATGGACACACCTGGAACAAGTTGGTATGGGGAAATTATATGGGGTCCATGGGTGAAATTCTCCCATCGGGAGACTAAGTGCCGACTCCGGAGTGAAAACCGGAGTGTTTCACTCCGGTGTCGGAGGCCGCTCCTCGCCCCCTATTCTCCCACCCCCAGGGGGCTCGGAGCGGCGCTGCGTCAATTACGCGCGCCGGGCCTTGGCGCCGCGTGTAAGCAGCGCCACGTAAATTACACGGCCAGCGGCACTCAAATGACATCACCCGCGCATGTGCGGGTTGGCCGGCGCCAACCCGTGCATGCGCGGTTGCCGTCCTCCCCGCGGGCGCCCCGCAAGACATGGAGGATGGATCTTGCGGGATGGCGGAGAAAAAGAGTGCGTCCTTTAGATACGCCGGCCCGCCGATCGGTGGGCACCGATCGCGGGCCAGACCCCTACTGAGCGCCCCCTGGTGCTCGATCCTCCCCCCCCCCCCACAGGCCGCACACGCAGCTTCGCGCGTTGTTCACGCCGGCAGCGACCAGGTGTGGTTGGCGCCGGCGTGAACCCGTCGGATTGGGCAGGCCGCTCGGCCCATCCGGGCCGGAGAATCGCCGCTCGCCTGTTAGAAACGGCGAGCAGCGATTCTCCGAGCGGCCTGTCATGAAATGCGGCACACCGTTTTTGGGGGAGGTGGGAGAATCGCGTGCGGGTGCCAGGGCAGCGTGGCGGGAATCGCCCGGCACTCCCGCGATTCTCCCACCCGGCGTGGGGGTCGGAGAATTGCGCCCCATATCTCTGCTGAGTTGAAAGTAGAATAAACTTGCTGAAGGTAAAAGGCAAGCTGATATATTATTCTACTATCATATACTATCAATTCAGGGTAACACCGGGGCGGAGAAGGGAGAGGAGCCGGGCAGCTGATGAGCTTTGATCCCTAAAATACTAAAGTTAACTTATACATGAAAAGTTACGAAACTTTAAATTAAAAATCATGAGTCAACATTTATACAGGCATGTAAGATATTTGACAAACATTTATTTTCGTGGGACAAGCAAGGTATGGGGCTATACTTACCACATCACCCCCGGAGGGATCCTCTTGACTGCCTCAGGCTGGCCAAACCTATTGTAAACCTCGCTGATGTCACGTCGGTGAGGTACGAATATTTAGTCAAGGGGGGTCATTTGGCGGGGGGTTGGGGGGGGGAACGCAAATAATATTGAATCTTGTGGCTTGGCCAGCAGGGGGCAGGGCCGATCAGGAAACATGATTTCTCCAGCATGAATCGCGTTAACCGATTCTTGCAAGATTTTCCACCCACACTACTGATCGCAAAGACGGCGAGTGTGGGCTCAAGATTGCGGTCATCATCTGTAAAAGTCATGCAAATCCCAAGTACTTTGTCTGGGAACGCTGCCTGACTTTATTAATGAGGAGTATGATGGTGTTAGACATTGTTTAATACATAAAGGTCAGTTATTTAAAAAGCCTGGCAGAAACATGACCTTTGGACATATTAAATGCCTTTTGGCAAGAATGAGTGGCAGAAACCTTTGAATTTGGTACATGATTAGACATTCTGCTAATCAAAATTCTGTCCTTGGCCAGTAACCTCTGACCCTTTACTCATCACTTTTCTGGCCAATCGCTGCTGCCATGACCTATGCTCCATGTTCTGGGACCATTACAAACTTCAAAAATGTAGATACATTGATTCCACTGATGGAACAAAATTAGATTTTCTCACCCCTTTTCAGAGAGCAACTTTTTCTTTGGCAGATTCAGTCACTGTGGGATCAACTGGACCCGATCAGCCTTAACATAATTATCACATGGAGATGCCGGCGTTGGACTGGGGTGAGCACAGTAAGAAGTCTTACAACACCAGGTTAAAGTCCAACAGGTTTGTTTCAAACACGAGCTTTCGGAGCACGGCTCCTTCTCAAGAAGGAGCCGTGCTCCGAAAGCTCGTGTTTGAAACAAACCTGTTGGACTTTAACCTGGTGTTGTAAGACTTCTTACATAATTATCACAGATCAGGCCCAGAAGTCTTTCAATAGAATTATGAATGTTATAACCCAAGAGGAGGCCATTCGGAACATGGGAGCAGGAGCAGGCCATTTGGCCCCCTCGAACCTACTCTCCCATTGAACTAGATCATGGTGGATCGTCAACACCAAAGTCACCTTCCCATACTATCCCTTGATGTCATTGGTATTCAGAAATCTATCAACTTCTGCTCTGAATATACTCAATGACTGAGACTCCATAACCCTCTGGGGTAGAGAATTCCAAAAATTCACCACCCTCTGTTTGAAGAAATTTCTCCTCATCTCAGTCCTAAATGGCCTACGTCTAATTCTGCGACCATGCCTACTGCTTCTAGACTCCCCTAACAGGGAAAAGATTCTTCCTGCATTTACCCTGTAAGGATTTTGTATGCTTCAATGGGATCACCTCTCATTCTTCTCAACTCGAGCGAATACTCCTCAATCTCTCCTCGTAGGACAATCCCACCATCCCAGGAATTGGTCTGGTGAACCTTCGTTGAAGTCCCTCTGTGGCTACTATATCCTTCCCTCGGTGTTCCTTCAAATGATATTCCAAGGAACTCGTGAACTTGGATATCAGACTAACAACCGACTCGACATTGGTGGCAGGACTTTCACCCCTTCTACGGGATAATTATATGACCATTCTCCATTGCTCCGATGGTTCAAGTCGATTCTAAAAGATCTCACGACGCGATTCAATCAGGAGCAGAGAATTCTCCTGCATGTTTCCCCTTGTGGTCATTTTCTTTCTATTCATTCAGGGGATGTGGGCGTTGCTGGCTGGGTCAGTGTTTATTTCCCTCCCTTAATTGCGTTTGAACTGAACGACTTGCTGGGCCATTTCAGACGGCATTTCAAGAGTCAACCACATTGCTGTGGATCTGGATTCACATATAGGCCAGACCAGGGGCGGCATTCTCTCCTACCCGGCGTGACGGAGGGTCCCGGAGTAGGGGAGTGGCGCCAACCACTCAGGGGTCGGGCCTCCCCAAAGGTGGGGAATTCTCCCCACACTCCATGGATGCAAATTCTACAATCTAACATCCCTCTAAATATCCCTTTGGGGGCCAGCCCCGCGCCGGAGCGGTTTGCACCAGAAGACTGCCGCAAAAAACCGGCGTCCCCGGCAGCGGGGCTGGCCGAAAGGCTTTCGCCGGTCGGCGCATGTGCCGGCAGTGACGTCACTTGACCATCTTCATCATCTACTGCCTCTCCCCCGACCTTGCCAACGCAGCAGTGTGTGCTATTTACGAAGTGCACAGCAGCAACCCAATAGCATCACCCAAAGATCTACCGACTGGAAGGACAAGAGCAACAATGCTTGGGAACAGCACCACCTCCATGTTCCCCTTCCCTGAACCGGGTATATGTTGTTGCTGATTCAAACTTCTGGGACTCTACCTACTGGCATTCCATGAGTCTCTACAACACTCAAACTCCGCCGATTTAAAAAGGGTGCTCACCCCCACCCTCTCCTAGGATACGAGGGACTGACTATAAATGTCGCCAATTCCAGAGACACCTAAATCCAGGGAATATATAAAAAGTGTTGACATAAACTCTGGCACACATAATTCAACAATTTTCTTTCACGTCTGACAATACTTATTGTCACAAATGTCAACAGTTCCTTATCTTCACACATGACAGTGAATGCTGTTTGGACCATATTTATAATGCGGACATAATAGCCTTGATTTTAAAATGCGTTGGAAACTGCAGCTTACTGGGGATAAACAATAGAAAGACTGTGATTCAATTCTCGTCACTGACAACATGACTTGAACAGATAAGCTGTGGCTTATCGGAAGTCACAAAACCTGCAATCTACTTATGTCAACAGAATTAGAATGGTCCCCAACATGGTGACATGCGTGGGTGGGACTGTATTAAAATAATTGAAGACTTAAACCTAGTTATTCAAAGCAATTTGAACAGTCTTTCTGATCAGCAACCTCCTGCAGTAACAGATGCCTTCAGATCTGCAATGATTTCCTATAATACAATATCTAGCCCTTGAGGCATGATGATTGCAACTCAACTGGAACTGATCTAATGTACAAAACACAGATCAGAGGCAAAGCTGCAGACTGTGGTTAACTCTGGAAATTGGACCAAGGTTCAAGCTGGTGCCTTAGACCACTTGCCTAAATCTTAACCAATTAAAACTCCTGCACAGGAACGTAAAGGCCTCCATTGAGCAGCTGTCGAGTTGGGGGAAAAGATTCCCTGCTTTCAATCGCCCCAAAAGGTTCCATGATTTGGACTGGAAGCAATTTGGGGATTATTATTATTAATATTGGATCACAGTGGTTCCATTTTTACATTAACTAATCGGAGGCTCTTTGCTTTACCTGTTCTTTGTCGTATTTAGGCCGGGATTTTTCCGCACCCCCACCGCGGTGGCCCCATCGTTGACCGGCAGCAGGATCTTCCGCTCCCGCTGCCGTCAACAGGGTTTCCCGTTGTTTGCGCCGACCGTTGCTGGAGAACCTGCGCCGGGAAAGGGAAACGCTATTGGCGAGACCAGAAGAACTGGCAGATCTCCAATTTGAAGACGTAAATGCAGTACGCGGTGCTACATTTGATTGTCTGGGCATTAATTTTGGAAACTACCCCTCCAGCATCTTCAGCTGTAATTCCTGAATACTGACTGCCAAGTACAGAGATGTCATGTTCCCTTGCACACTATAAATATTGCACACTAAGACATTTGCAAAAAGCTCGTAACCCCAGTGGGCATTATTCATCGGCAGTCAGTCTCCTGAGCAACATTTTCCAATTTTTTGGCGAGAATTTGAGAGAATACCCTTTGACTATTCCATCAGAAACACAGGCATCGGCAAAATCTATATATATTAATGAAAAAAAATCTTGCATTGGCACAAATTCCCATTGTGACATTTTTTTGGCCATGCTTTTGCGTCATGTTTGTCATTGCAAATTGATGCATCAACATTTTCCATTCAACTAAACCATGTCACAATGTAGTTACATACTTTTTTTTATTTACATAGAATTTACAGTGCAGAAGGAGGCCATTCAGCCCATCGAGTCTGCACCGGCTCTTGGAAAGAACACCCTACCCAAGGTGTACACCTCCACCCTATCCCCATAACCCAGTAACCCCACCCAACACTAAGGGCAATTTTGGACACTATGGGCAATTTATCATGGCCAATCCACCTAACCTGCACGTCTTTGGACTGTGGGAGGAAACCGGAGCACCCGGAGGAAACCCACGCACACACAGGGAGGATGTGCAGACTCCACACAGACAGTGACCCAAGCCGGAATCGAACCTGAGACCCTGGAGCTGTGAAGCGATTGTGCTATCCACAATGCTACCGTGCTGCCCATACTTGGGTGCAAGGTGGCTCTATGAAGAAAGTTGTTGAAATCCCTCTCCCAACTCTTGTGTGTAAAAACAGATTGTATTAACTGACTGCGGGGGCAACATCATCATCAATTTACCAGCAGTAATTATTATTTCAAAGTGAAATCTTTGAACGGATAGCATAAGTAAATGTTTCAATGCCTCAAAACTCTTTGAAAATAATTAATTTTATTGAGCGTCCATGCACAAACCCCCTCCTCCACCCCCAACCATCATTCCAATGTCCAAATGCTTGGTTCATGCACACAGTGGCAGCTCTCCACAGACTATGTATCAACATTTTTTTGTATGCTGGAGCAATGTGCCGGAGAGAGAGCTTGAAAGCCGAAAGGCTGAAATCTATTCAGAGATTTTTTTTCTGAAACATTTCTGATTGAGAGAAAAATCTATTCAGAAACATTTCCAAAGTGGATTTGAATGTTATTTAGTGAGGTCCGTCATTTTACACAAAGTTCCAGATGTAGCTGTGATGAGGGAGAGCTTATGGGGCAGCACGGTAGCACAGTGGTTAGCACAATTGCTTCACAGCGCCAGGGTCCCAGGTTTGATTCCCGGCTTGGGTCACTGTCTGTGAGGAGTCTGCACGTCCTCCCCGTGTCTGCGCGAGTTTCCTCCGGGTACTCCGGTTTCCTCCCACCGTCTAAAGATGTGCAGGTTTTGATGGATTGGCTGTGCTAAATTGCCCTTAGTGTCCAAAACATATGGGTGGGGTTACAGGGATAGGGTAGCGGCGTGGGCTTGAGTAGGGTGCTCTTTCCAAGGGCTGGTGCAGACCCGATGGGCCGAAAGAGTACCTGGATGAGCACTTTGCACGCCATAACATTCAAGGCTATGGGCCAAGCGCTGGCAAATGGGGTTGGGTAGGCAGATCAGGTGCCTTTCATTCATTGGTGCAGACTCGATGGGCCAAAGGGCCTCTTCTGCACTGTATTATTCTGTGATTCTGTGAAAAGTGCAGTCTCACTGACTGCCTTGCTAACAGTGAGTGATGTGAAGTTGCTGTACTTGCACAATCAACATGAACTAAATTCACCAAAAAAAATTAAATCTTTTCATTACAAGTGAAAGCACCATTCTAACAATGTGATAACTACTGTCCATCGGGGTGGCATGGTGGTGCAGTGGTGCCTTAATTGGGAAAAGATTATTGGGTACTTCCAATTCATTTTTAAAAACTTCTGTCCATTAACCTCTCTGGCATTGACAATTTATGAAATATCAAGTCTCATTCCTTCAGGTGTTAATTGCTGTTGGAGATTTTCAAAACTTTTCCAATTTCTTTGACCTCTTCATCGAATATTTTCTTTTTCTCTCTCTCCCTGTACCTATTTGGCATTGAATTCAGCCACCTTTCCTGTTATCTCTCTGTTTATTTCTCAGTCTGAATGTTTGAGGAGGTGCATTGTTGCTCGTCCTGTCTCCCCTCCCTGCGCTATTGGCAGCTCAGTCTTCCGGCCACCTCGCCGTGCAAACGTTGTTAACAATGAATTGTACAGGAGGAAGCCGAACCAGCAGCAAACCTGGCGAGGTCTCTGCTGCAGGAAATTCTGAGCCTGTGGGCCGTAACTGCTGAGCTCCCTAGTGTAGGACTGGGGTGGAGGCGTACACCAAGCATGCACTGGGGAATACCCTCTCAGAACTTCAGGGGTAAGGTTTTCACAGCAATTACCCAAAAGTGCAAATCTCCCCTCGGCAATTGCCCTGAGCCGAGGACCATCCACAAATGTGATTTAAAATATCAACTTTGGATGGTTCCCGCTGGGTTACATCAACTGGTACCCAGAAAAAGTCAGAATAATTAAAACCTCTTCTAACGGTATCTGTTGCACAGACCCAGACCTGAACCTCCGTGGGACTCCATCCCCCCCCCCCCCCCCGGGACCCATGGCCCAGCCCTTTCTCCCCATCCCCTCCCCCTGGTGGGCCATCTCCACCGCTGAAAAACACGCAGTGGGTTGCTCGGTAAACCACGCCCAACATCCTCGGCTCCAAAATCCATGCGAATGATAGAAGTGAAACAGTTCGATTTACACCGAGAGATGGAAGACAAAGAGCTTGACGACGGTGAGAAAAGATGGCCAACTCCAACCCTTCCATCTCGTTCATCTCATTGTGTGGCGGAGCAGGCTCGAAGGGCCAGATGGCCTACCCCTGCTCCTAGTTCGTATGTTCTTATGTAAATACCGCCTCCCAATATCTCTCCAGCTTCTCGCAACCCCAGAACATGTTCGCATGATTCACTGGCCCACGCCCACACTTCTCACACTCATCTGCTACTCCCTGGAAGAACCCACTCATCCTCGCCCGAGTCATATGCACCCTGTGCACCACCTTAAACTGGATCAAACTCATCCTCACACACAAAGAGACTGAATTTACCCCAGGCATCGCCTCACTCTGCCCTCCCCATCCTATCTCCCCCCCCCCCCCCCCAGCTCCTCCTCCCATTTAAAAAAAAATCTTTTTACTCTCCTCATTTTCAACATTTTCATTAATAAACCAAAGAAAAAAACAAACAAAAACACGACAGTAACAATCCCCCAAACACAAACTGTTCAATATACAGACCAAAACATCCACCATCCATTCCAGGTAAAAAAAAAACACATTAATAATCAATCCATAAACAGTGTAACCAAAGTCAATACCGCCAAGTCCCCATTCCCCCCCCCATGTTCAATGGCAACCAATTCTGGATTAGTTCAGAATTGAGCACCCTTCTGAAGCCCATGTCATGGCTGATCTTTTGTGGACTCAGCTCCACTTTCCGGCCCGAACACCATAACCATTTATTCCTTTATTCTTCAAAAACCTACCTATCTTTATCTTGAAAACATTTAATGAAGGAGGCTCAACTGCTTCACTGGGAAGGGAATTCCATAGGTACACAACCCTTTGGGTGAAGACGTTCGTCCTAAGCTCAGTCCTAAATCTACTGGCCCTTATTTTGAGGCTATGCCCCCTAATTCTGCTTTCACCTGCCAGTGGAAACAACTTGCCCACATCTTTCCTATCTATTCCCTTCATAATTTTATATGTTTCCATAAAATACCCCCCCCCCCCCCGCGCATCCTTCTAAATTCCAACCAATTCTGCATAGTAAACAGTGCCCATGAATTGTGAAACCCTTCCTTCAGCCCCTTCGGTTGAGACATCACCTTCCCCAGAGTCAAAGAAATTCAAGTAGGCCCTCCCCCTCCCTCCCTCCCTCCCCACACCCAACACTCCCCAACCCCCACCCCCTCCTTCCCCCCACGCCCCCACCCCCCACCAATCCGTGTCACAAGATGCAGAAGCTGACCTCCACCCCAACAGAACCTGCCTCCGGGCAATCAGCGAGGCGAAGGTTAACACTGGAGGTTTGCACTGGAGTGCTGAGCTTGTGGCATTTGAGTGCTGCAGTGAGAGTTTGGTGACTGAGGGAGTATAAGGGTTCAGTTTTATTTAAAGTCTCGTATTTCTTTTATTTAGTTAATTAACTTAAAAGTTGCTGTTTGGTCTATAAGAAGGTGAATTTTTAATCAGCTTTAAGCAAGGTTCTACATGTACTTACTTGCAGCTGGAGCTTATTAATTAGTTAATTGCATTAGGCCAGTATTCAGAGGCGAGAGTCACAGCATAAATAGGAGCTAGTTACAGTGCAGACTGTTTGCACTGGAGTGCTGAGCTTGTGGCATTTGAGTGCTGCAGTGAGAGTTTGGTGACTGAGGGAGTTAGGTGAGGAGGGAGTAAGGTGCTCTTTATATTTTATTTCCTATATTTATCAAAGAGCGTGAAGGGAGCTAGGAGTTTAGAGTACAGCTGACTGGAAGCAGAGTCGGAGGGCGGAGGTCCAGTTGGTCCACGGGGCAGCTAATTCTGTAAAGTGAGAGGGGATGGAGGCTAGGGCAGTTGCATGCTCCTCCTGTAGGATGTGGGTGGTGAGGGATACCACTGGTGTCCCCGCTGACTATACCTGCGGGAAGTGCACCCAACTCCAGCTCCTCAGAGACCGTGTTAAGGAACTGGAGCTGGAGCTGGATGAACTTCGGATCATCTGGGAGGCAGAGGGGGTTATCGAGAAGGGTTACAAGGAGATAGTCACAGGACAAGAGTAGCTGGGTTACAGTCAGGGGAAAGAAAACAAACAGGCAGACAGTGCAGGGATCCCTCGTGGCCATTCCCCTTCAAAACAAGTATACCATTTTGGATGCTGTTGGGGGGGTGACCTACCGGGGGAAGGCCCCAGCGGCCAGGTCTCTGGCACTGAGTCTGGCTCTGGGGCTCAGAAGGGAAGGGGGGAGCATAGAAAAGCAATAGTAATAGGAGATTCAATGGTTAGGGGAATAGATCGGAGATTCTGTGGTCACGAGCGAGACTCCCAAAAGGTATGTTGCCTCCCGGGTGCAAGGGCCAGGGATGTCTCGGATCGTGTCTTCAGGATCCTGAAGGGGGAGGGGGAGCAGCCAGAAGTTGTGGTGCACATTGGTACCAACGACGTGGGTAGGAAAATGGGTGTGGAGGTAATAAACAAGTTTAGGGAGTTAGGCTGGAAGTTAAAGGCCAGGACAGACAGAGTTGTCATCTCTGGTTTGTTGCCGGTGCCACGTGATTATGAGGCTAGGAATAGGTAGAGAGTGCAGTTGAACACGTGGCTGCAGGAATGCTGTAGGAGGGAGGGCTTCAGGTATTTGGATAATTGGAGCCATTCTGGGGAAGGTGGGACCTGTACAAGCAGGACAGGTTGCATCTGAACCAGAGGGGCACCAATATCCTGGGAGGGAGGTTTTCTTCCTGAAACTCTTCAGGAGGGTTTAAACTAATTTGGCAGGGGAATGGGAACCGGATCTGTAGTCCAGCAACTAAGGAAGCCGATATTCAGGACGCCAAAGCACGTAGTGATGCAGTGGGGAAGGTAACACTGACAAAGGAGAGCACTTGCAGGCAAGGAGATGGGTTGAAGTGTGTATACTTTAATGCAAGAAGCATCAGGAATAAGGTGGGTGAACTTAAGGCATGGATCGGTACTTGGGACTACGATGTGGTGGCCATCACGGAAACTTGGATAGAAGAGGGGCAGAAATGGTTGTTGGAGGTCCCTGGTTACAGATGTTTCAACAAGATTAGGGAGGATAGTAAAAGAGGTGGGGGGGGTGGCATTGTTAATTAAAGATAGTATAACAGCTGCAGAAAGGCAGTTCGAGGGGGATCTGCCTACTGAGGTAATATGGGTTGAAGTCAGAAATAGGAAAGGAGCAGTCACCTTGTTGGGAGTTTTCTATAGGCCCCCCAATAGCAGCAGAGATTTGGAGGAACAGATTGGGAAACAGATTTTGGAAAGGTGCAGAAGTCACAGGGTAATAGTCATGGGTGACTTCAACTTCCCAAACATTGAGTGGAAACTCTTTAGATCAAATAGTTTGGATGGGGTAGTGTTTGTGCAGTGTGTCCAGGAAGCTTTTCTAACACAGTATGTAGATTGTCCGACCAGAGGGGAGGCCATATTGGATTTAGTACTTGGTAATGAACCAGGGCAGGTGATAGATTTGTTAGTGGGGGAGCATTTTGGAGGTAGTGACCACAATTCTGTGACTTTCACTTTAGTTATGGAGAGGGATAGGTGCGTGCAACAGGGCAAGGTTTATAATTGGGGGAAGGGTAAATACAATGCTGTCAGACAAGAATTGAAGTGCAGAAGTTGGGAACATAGGCTGTCAGGGAAGGACACAAGTGAAATGTGGAACTTGTTCAAGGAACAGGTACTGCGTGTCTTTGATATGTATGTCCCTGTCAGGCAGGGAAGAGATGGTCGAGTGAGGGAACCATGGTTGACAAGAGAGGTTGAATGTCTTGTTAAGAGGAAGAAGGAGACTTATGTAAGGCTGAAGAAACAAGGTTCAGACAGGGTGCTGGAGGGATACAAGATAGCCAGGAGGGAACTGAAGAAAGGGATTAGGAGAGCTAAGAGAGGGCATGAAAAATCTTTGGCAGGTAGGATCAAGGAAAACCCCAAGGCCTTTTACACATATGTGAGAAATATGAGAATGACTAGAGCGAGGGTAGGTCCGATCAACGACAGTAGCGGGAGATTGTGTATTGAGTCTGAAGAGATAGGAGAGGTCTTGAACAAGTATTTTTCTTCAGTATTTACAAACGAGAGGGGCCATATTGTTGGAGAGGACAGTGTGAAACAGACTGATAAGCTCGAGGAGATACTTGTCAGGAAGGAAGATGTGTTGCGCGTTTTGAAAAACTTGAGGATAGACAAGTCCCCCGGGCCTGACGGGATATATCCAAGGATTCTATGGGAAGCAAGAAATGAAATTGCAGAGCCGTTGGCAATGATCTTTTCATCCTCGCTGTCAACAGGGGTGGTACCAGAGGATTGGAGAGTGGCGAATGTCGTGCCCCTGTTCAAAAAAGGGAATAGGGATAACCCTGGGAATTACAGGCCAGTTAGTCTTACTTCGGTGGTAGGCAAAGTAATGGAAAGGGTACTGAGGGATAGGATTTCTGAGCATCTGGAAAGGCACTGCTTGATTAGGGATAGTCAGCACGGATTTGTGAGGGGTAGGTCTTGCCTTACAAGTCTTATTGACTTCTTTGAGGAGGTGACCAAGCATGTGGATGAAGGTAAAGCAGTGGATGTAGTGTACATGGATTTTAGTAAGGCATTTGATAAGGTTCCCCATTGTAGGCTTGTGCAGAAAGTAAGGAGGCATGGGATAGTGGGAAATTTGGCCAATTGGATAACAAACTGGCTAACCGATAGAAGACAGAGAGTGGAGGTGGATGGCAAATATTCAGCCTGGAGCCCAGTTATCAGTGGCGTACCGCAGGGATCAGTTCTGGGTCCTCTGCTGTTTGTGATTTTCATTAACGACTTGGATGAGGGAGTTGAAGGATGGGTTAGTAAATTTGCAGATGATACGAAGATTGGTGGAGTTGTGGATAGTGAGGAGGGCTATTGTCGGCTTCAAAGAGACATAGATAGAATGCAGAGCTGGGCTGAGAAGTGGCAGATGGAGTTTAACCCTGACAAGTGTGAGGTTGTCCATTTTGGAAGGACAAATATGAATGCGGAATACAGGGTTGCCAAGGTTCTTGGCAGTGTGGAGGAGCAGAGAGATCTTGGGGTCTATGTTCATAGATCTTTGAAAGTTGCCACTCAAGTGGATAGAGCTGTGAAGAAGGCCTATGGTGTGCTAGCGTTCATTAGCAGATGGATTGAATTTAAGAGCCGTGAGGTGATGATGCAGCTGTACAAAACCTTGGTCAGGCCACATTTGGAGTACTGTGTGCAGATCTGGTCGCCTCATTTTAGGAAGGATGTGGAAGCTTTGAAAAAGGTGCAAAGGAGATTTACCAGGATGTTGCCTGGAATGGAGAGTAGGTCATACGAGGAAAGGTTGAGGGTGCTAGGCCTTTTCTCATTAGAACGGAGAAGGATGAGGGGCGACTTGATAGAGGTTTGTAAGATGATTAGGGGAATAGATAGACAGTCAGAGACTTTTTCCTCGGGTGGAACACACCATTACAAGGGGACATAAATTTAAGATAAATGGTGGAAGATATAGAGGGGATGTCAGAGGTAGGTTCTTTACCCAGAGAGTAGTGGGGGCATGGAATACACTGCCTGTGGAAGTAGTTGAGTCGGAAACGTTAGGAACCTTCAAGCGGCTATTGGATAGGTACATGGATTAGGGTAGAATAATGGAGTGTAGGTTAACTTCTTAAGGGCAGCACGGTAGCATTGTGGATAGCACAATTGCTTCACAGCTCCAGGGTTCCAAGTTCGATTTCGACTTAGGTCACTGTCTGTGTGGAGTCTGCACATCCTCCACGTGTGTGCGTGGGTTTCCTCCGGGTACTTCGGTTTCCTCCCACAGTCCAAAGATGTGCAGGTTGGGTGGATTGGCCATGAAAAATTGTCCAAAATTCTATGATTAACCTAGGACAAAAGTTTGGCGCAACATTGTGGGCCGAAGGGCCTGTTCTGTGCTGTATTTCTCTATCTATCTATCTCTATCCTCTGCCCCTGCACCCGGCCAGCCGCCCGAACCGGACCGACACCCCCGAAAAAGGCTTCCTGGGGCCCTGGTTACAAGTTCACGAGCACTACCCATGAAATGACCCTGAAAAACCTCCCTCCAACAAACCCCTCACATTTCACGGAACTATCCTAATCGGGGGTCTCTCACAGCACCCCCCCCCCCCCCCTTCCCCTCCTATCCTCTATCCTCATAACTCCCTGGCCCGCCCTGTCCCACTGTTACCATCGAGCCCCTCCCGCACTCCCAGAATCCTCCCATCCAATTCCTCTCGAAAGTACCTCACCCAGTATCAGTCCCTTCCCCCAGCTTTTCACACCTCCTCGGCCCATCAAAACCTGTTTTTATCAGGCTCTGATGGCCGCAGCCCCTCCCCCCACCACACTCTCGTTCACTGGCCAGATTGAGCTAGCCAGTGTGGAGGCCCCTGCCCAAGCCTCACTCCCCTCCAACCCCCCCCCACCGATCATTAACACAAATTTTCATTAATTCAATCTCATGAGCGGGGTTGCTGTTGAATGTAATGGCCTCCCGGGAATTAACTGGCTCCCCAGCAAGAAATCACGCGGGCCTCAATTAGTACTCCTCTTTAAAAATGTGAAGGTGGCGCAATGCTGAGAGGAGGTGAGCAGCCATTTCCATTTCCCGGCATGCAGCTCAAAGACTCTGGGCACTGCTCGAGGGAGGGGGGTGTGGGGGGGGGGGGGGGGGGGGGTGGAGGAGCCTGTGAAGCCTTCCAGCCATCTTTAAATATTGTGAATACCCATAATAGGAGCGACAGCATCTGCTGCCTGCGTGGATGCCAGGATTTGGTATCGATGAGATTGGGCTGTGTGGGAGGGCCTGCACAGCTGTGGCTCATGGACGGAGAATAGCAAGTAACGCATTGATGGACAGATCATTTCTGCTGCAAAGTTCTGGGCATGAGACAAATTCTCAGGCTTGCCCGTCATTTCGGTTGAGGAATCTCCGAGGGATGTCACCGTATGTTTTTTTTTGTGTGTGAAAATGACCTTTGTATTGGTACCAATATAGAACAATGGCATTTCCTTGGTGTTTAATAGTTTGTGTGAGTTGTGGAATGTTACATAGTTGATTTTCAAATCATAGTTAATGTTGACTGTTTTTGCCAATAAAATATTCTCAAGTGGTTTCTCGTGAGTCCATGTCCTCAGAGAATGATTATTGTATCGCATTTCGCTTTGAAGCCTGAATACTTTGCCTGAACTCTAGAAGCGTCAGCACCACGAAGCAGCAGCCAACAATCAAACACTCGCGAGCTGGGCGTTAGCACTGGGAATACCTTCGCGACTAAAGGTTGAGTGTGTGGATCAGGGGAGGGCACTGGAGAACGGTCTCCCTAATGTTCCCGGCAGGGGTCTGGGGTCTAGGGGCTCTTGCTGTTGCCGGGGGGGAGTGTGCAGCATTAACTTGTCAGGCACAACTGGCTCACTGGATGACACTCTGAGAACAGGCGGGTTCACGTCAGGGTGGGGGAGACTTGGGGGATTTGAGGGTCCCAGGGTGGACTCCCGAACTGGTTGTGTGTCTATCTCCTTGACCAATTCCTTACAGAGACTAAAAAGGATGGTGGTGTTGGTCCCATAGAGAATGCCCTTGGGGAGCTGGTGGCTGCCTAGGCAGTGCATGTCGGAGAAGGCAGCAGCGTCGATGTGGGCTGGAGGCGGCACCCCATGTGCAGGGGCCACTGCACACCCTGAAGGCCTAGCCACCCATCAGACTGAGGAGGAACCCAGAGAAACCAAGAGGAGGACACCAGAGATGACCTCAAGTGTACAGGCATCGTTGGTCTTTCAAGAAGATGACGGACAGCATGTGCCACAGGAGACTCTGACTCAACACAGAGACAGTGCAGCACCTGTGCCGCGTCCTCACAGATTTGGCGCTCCGAGGAGGAGGAGGACACCCGCTCCCGGTGGCTGTGAAGGTCCCCGCAGCCTGGAACATCTATGCCACCGGTTTATTCCAGGGGTCGAGTGGGGGCTTGTGTGGCATATTAAGCTACAGCCCACAAGGTTACGGGTATAGGGTGGATACGTGGGTTTGAGTAGGGTGATCATTGCTCGGCACAACATCGAGGGCCGAAGGGCCTGTTCTGTGCTGTACTGTTCTATGTTCTAAGTGCGTCTGTGAGGACATGGATTCCCTGTCTACCTGGGAAGCACACTATATCAACTCTGAGCTGGACAAAGCTCACCAAGATGCTCAGGCTGCAGGATTTTCAACCATCGCCGAAATGCCCCAGATCCAGGGGGTAATTGATGGCTCACAGGTCGCCTTGCATGCACCAGTGCCTTTCATTAACAGTGTGGCCATCTAAAATGGCCACCCGCAAAGGATAATGGGAATTTTGGTCAGGTTGGGACACAGCCACTGTGTATTGTTCAGAGGGAAACGAGACCTGTACAGAAACTCATACCTACTAAAGGTCAATCACCGATTTCCCCAGGACAATGGGACAGAGATTGAAACATACCAGCAATAGCAGACTCGGGGGCGCCTAGTTACCTTACTTGGGAGTGCATCCGTGCCTTGGACCATAGCAGCTAGGACCGGCCCAGCCATTGTGGTACCCACCCCTAATTGGCCAGAATCGATTAGGGTGATTGAAACCCTATCGATCCATTGGATCCCGAGTTGAGACCGCTCAAAAGAGCACGAAGGATCGGGGGATAAGAAGAACAGTGCAACCAGTATTCGTCCTCCTTTGGGACCGGCCTCTGCCTCACCAATCACAGCATATTGACTAGCCAAGTTCGCATCTTGTGGTTGTGATAAAAGAGCGACAACAGGAAGGGGTTCCACTCCCTGAATGTTCAACGTGGCTCCCCATTGTCTGCACCATAGCATCGACACCCTGAGTGATGATCCTCAGTGACTGGGCCATGCTCTGGAGTGCCTCAACAATATCCACCGATGTGTGGGAGATGTCAAGTAATGGGTTAAGAGACATTCTAATTAGTTGTCTCATTAACGTTAAGTATGCAATAATTGACACTGATATGTAAAGAGGCTTCAGGTGGCCTTTGGGTCAGGTGATGTGATGATAGAGTTTTGTGCAGAGTCTGTTAAAGTAAAATAAAGGTGTTTGTGGAAAAGGAGCAGAATCTTTGACTCTTTATACAACAGCAGCCAAACATCTAACAAATGGTAGCAGACGATGGTTGCTGTGCAAATGTGAGGGTTGAAAGATACAACTTTTCCAGACCAAACGAAGGAGTGAGTGAGAATGAAAAAAAACAGATATATGGCTGAACCTAGGATAAAGATGACCGGATATGACTATCCCCCCCTTATTTTCTGAAAGGGGATCGTACGACCAATGGAGAAGTGCAGTAGTTATGAGGACTAAGGTTAGGAAAGAGGAAACAAGGTATGGCATTGGCTCTTTCTCTGCCTACGACAGTAAAATCCGGAGCAAAGTGTTTTCTGAGCTGGAATTGGAAGAGTTAGACTCAGAAGAAGGTCTGCAGACTCTATTACATTATATGGCTAAGATTTAAAAGAAGGATGACTTGTTAAGTGCATATGAAGCATGGTCGGATTTTGATAGGTTCCAGAAAGTAGAGGATTTCTCCATTGAAGACTATATAATGGAATTTAAGGCTGCAGAAACACAACCTGGAATTTCCACACTCTGTGTCGGCCTTTAAATGACTTGACTGTGCTAGAATGAGCAACATGGATAGGCTCCTGGTTTTGACAGGAGTTCAGTTTGCGGATACGGATACCTTATTCAATCAGATGACAGAAGCTTTAAAAAAGTCTCTGGGGAAACATTTGGTTCCGATGGCTCTGATAACCCAAATAGGTCAGTCTGCAATAAAGCCGAATATGGAAGATACACTACTAACAGGATGGCAAAATCGTATGGTTACAAACAAGTTCCAAGACTATCGAAGGGGATCGAGACCCGGAAATTATAAAGACAGAAACCCAAATAGGAAGATGAACCCCAGAAATGCACGGGGCATGATAAATTGATGTTTTCGATGTGACTCTCAATACCATTATGCTTTCAACTGTCCAACATGTTATAATAGAGTGTTTGAAGTAATACATGACACAGAAGAGTCAGAAGAGGAAAAAGATAGTGACCAGAAAGAAGGCATTGTCCTATTAACAAGCAGTTTTACGGCGGCAATGAGGGTGTTGGTTGCAGAATCCTTCAATTGTGCTGCATTGGACAGTGGCTGCACTTCGACTGTGTGTGGAATTGACTGGTCAAAATGGGCGCCTTGAATGCTGAAAATCATAGCAAGGTTAAGGAATTGGAAAGTTCCACAAGTTTCAGGTTTGGGAATGATAATACTCCAAAGTCACTGAAAAGAGTGGCGATCCCTTGCAATATTGCCAGAGTGAATCATTTCATTAGCATGGATGTTGTATCAATTGCAATACCTTCGCTTGTGAGCAGACCATCGATGAAGAAAGCTCACATGAAACTGGATATGGAACAGGATAAGGCAACAGTTTTTGGAAAGATGATGGACTTACAATTTACACAGTCGGGAGACTATTGTGTTCCATTACTGACAAGTAGATTTGTTAAGGATGTGTTAATGGCATGTGTTAAAGGATGTGTTAATGGCATGTGCTAAAGGATGTTGAAAATGGGACTTTAGCTGATGAAAAGCTTGTTGTATTAAAACTGCATCGGCAATTTGCGCATCCATCTCCTCGGAGGCTGAAAAATTTATTAAAGGATGCAGGGGTAAGGGATGAAGACTATACTAAACTGATAGAACAGGTTAGTAATCGCTGTGAAGTTTGTAGGAAGTACAGAAGGACACCAGCACGACCGATAGTAACCCTACCTTTGGCCAGGGATTTTAACAACATTGTGGCCATGGACCTTAAGATCTGGGATAAAGCCAGTAATATATTTATTTTGCATTTTGTAGATTTAGCAACCAGATTTAGTCAATCAACGATTGTACGAAGTAAAGAAAAGAGTAATTCTGGATCAAATCGTGGAAAAATGGATAGGGACAGGAATGGGCCCACCAGCAAAATTCCTTACGGACAATGGGGAGAATTTGCTAATGATGAGTTTAGGGATATGTGTGAAAACGTGAATATCACAGTTATGAATACGGCTGCGGAAAGCCCACTTAGTAATAGTGTTTGTGAAAGAAACCATGCTATAATCAATGACATGCTCCGGAAAATGTTGGCAGATAGACCAAATTGCAGGGTAGATTCAGCTTTAGCATGGACGGGACATGCAAAGAATGCATTGCAGATGGTTGGGGGCTATAGTCCCTATCAATTAGTGTTTGGTAGAAATCCTAAAATTCCGATCATTTTGGATGACCAGCGTCCAGCTTGGGAAGGGACTACAATGAGTTCTGCCTTTGCTGAGCATTTAAATGCATTACACAGCAGTAGAAAAGCCTTTTTTGAAGCAGAAGTCTCTGAAAGAATTGTCAGAGCTTTAAGGCATAATGTACGGCCATCAAATACCATTTTTCAGCCAGGAAACATAGTATACTATAAGAGAGACAATTTTAATGAATGGGAAGGCCCAGGGAAGATCATAGGCATTGATGGAAAAACAATTATTTTGCAATATGGAAATCAAACTGTTAGGGTACATTCATCAAGGATAATGGGTACAGATTACAAATTTTCAAATTTATACAGAGCAGACGGACATGACGAGGAAAGAGGGTCATCTGGTACGCATGTGTTACAAAACTATGAGGACCAGTTAACTGATATAGGCAGGGTTTCTGTAGAGGAACACAACATTTCTGATGAATTAGAACAGGCCATTTTTCAGAAAGGCCAACTGCCAAAAGTTGGTACAAATGTGATATACTTGCCTGAAGGGTCTAGTCAATGACAGTATGCAACTGTTATTAGTAGAGCAGGGAAGACCACTGGAAAGTATAAACATTAGTTAAATGTACAGCATTCAGGGGAGAGAGTCAAGACAATGGATTGGGAACACAAAGTTCAAAAATGGAAGGCACAGAAACGCAGTGCCAGTTCAGATAGTACATCGGATAGTGAACAGGTCCTCAGGAAAAGGTCGTGAACTATTGAAAGGACATCCCACAGCAGAAGGGAAAGATCAAGCAGAAACAGTACAGAACGAGAAACCAGGCGGGAGAGGGGACGTAGTTTATCATGGTCTTGGAACATGAGTAAGACTACGAATACTAATAGGAGTAGAAGCCCACATCCACGTGTGATTTTGGTGGCTTCCAATAAATCAGCTGAAAAAGCTATCAAAGATGCCAAACAGCAAGAACTGCATAGTTGGAGTGAATTTGGGTATACATGGGAGTACCGGATAAGGGACAAAGAGCTCCATCCCACAAATGGATTTGCACGGAAAAGGTTCTTCCGGATGGAACCTATAAGGCAAAGGCCAGGCTTGTGGTGAGGGAATTTGAAGAAAACTTGGAAGATCAGGATTTAAGGGTAGATTCGCCTATGGCAGGAAAGGTTATTTTAAAGATCTTCATGGCTCTATTAGCCACAAAGACATGGGAATTAAAATCTACAGATATAAAATCTCCCTTCTTGCAGGGGCATAGGGGCTGGTTTAGCACACTGGGCTAAATCGCTGGCTTTTAAAGCAGACCAAGGCAGGCCAGCAGCACGGTTCAATTCCCGTACCAGCCTCCCCGAACAGGAGCCGGAATGTGGCGACTAGGGACTTTACACTGTAATTTCATTGAAGCCTACTCATGACAATAAATGATTTTCATTCATTTTCATTAATTTCAGGGTGACATTTTTCTCTGTCCTCCTAAAAAGGCAGCTAACTGAGAGGGGGTACTCCTGGAAGTTGAACAAATGTGTATATGGATTAAATGATGCGTCTAGAGCAGGGGTGGACAAACTTTTCCGTGCAAGGGCCACATTCAGAAATTCACAATTTTAAAGGGCCGCATAGTATATTAAGTAAAATAATTACTTCACCCGGTTATGATTCTGGGCGCCTCATATAGAACATAGAACAGTACAGCACAGAACAGGCCCTTCGGCCCTCGACGTTGTGCCGAGCAATAATCACCCTACTCAAGTCAACGTATCCACCCTATACCAGTAAGTAACCCAACATCCCCCCCCCCCCCATTAACCTTAAAAAAATAATTTAAAAATAAATAAATAAATAATTTAAATTTAAAAAAATAATTAAAAAATTTTTTTTTTAATGACTTGGTGGGCCGCATAAAGACCTTTGGTGGGCCACATGCGTGCTGCGGGCTGCGGGCCGTAGTTTGCCCACCCCTGGTCTAGAGTCTAGTATTTTTCGGTAAGGTCAGTTTTGTTAAAGTTAGGCTGTTGTCAGTTGAAAGCAGATCTGGCAATGTTTTACTAGCACTATAAAGGAAATATTTCTGGCACCTTTATGATGCATCTTGATGATTTTTTGTGGGGTGGAACTAGTGATTTCAAAGCTATTGTAATCTCTGCTTTGAGGAAAGAATTCATGGTTGGAAGTCAGGCTTCTGGTGCATTTAAATATATTGGACTGGAAAGCGGACAGACTAAGTTAGGGGCAAATTTACATCAGCAATCTTATTTCGAAAGCATCAGTCCAATGGCAGTTAGTTGTGGCCGGGTTTCACAAAAAGACGCAATGGTTTCAAAGATGGAAAAAGAGCAACTGCAAAGTTTAATTGGGCAACTGAATTGGTTAGGTAGACAGGCTAGACCGGATGCGAGTTTTGATGTCTTTGAGTTGAGTACAAAAATGAATGATCCCAAAGTGGAAGACATAATAGGAGCAAATAGAGCATTGGCCAAACTAAAAATGCAGGAGTGTGTTTTGAGGTTCCCGGTTTTAGGTGACCTTTGGCACTTGGAACTCATAGTTTATAGTGATGTGTCCTATGCAAATTTATGTGATGGGGTTTCAAGCGCAGGAGGTTTTATAATTTTCCTTTTGAGGAACAATGGTAAATGTTGCCCTCTTGTGTGGTAAACAAAGAAAATAAGGAGAGTGGTCAAAAGCAATTTGGCTGCTGAGACGTTAAGCCTTGCAGAGACGGTGGATATGGCCTTTTATATATCTCTGATATTGACAGAAATTTTGGCATCAGGGGATTTGGCTAATGTTCCTATTGAATGTCACATTGGCAATAAATCCCTGTGGGAAAATGTGCACTCTACAAAAACTGTCAATGAAAAAAGGTTAAGGATAGACATTGTAAGTTTGAAGCAGATGTTGGACATGGGAAATAGCAAAAATTAAATGGGTCGACAGTAGCTATCAATTGTCAGACTGTTTTACAAAAAGAGGGGCTAGCTCACAGAAACTTTTGGATATTGTTAATGAAGGGCGCCTCTTTCTGTGACTTTTCTTCTTCCAAAAAAAAAAGAAAAAAAGAAGGCGGAACATTGCGTGTGTGTTTTTTGAGTTTCTTGAAATTTTGTTTTCAACTAATTATTTTTTTCTCCAAGGAAGGGAAGACTGTAAAGTAATGGGTTAAGAGACATTCCAATTGGTTGTCTCATTCATGTTAAGTATCCAATAATTGACACTGATATGTAAAGGGGCTTCAAGTGGCCTTTGTGTCAGGTGATGTGATGTTAGAGTTTTGTGCAGAGTCTGTTGAAGGGAAATAAAGGAGTTGGTGAAAAGGAGCAGAACTTTTGACTATAAAGCAACAGCTAAACGTCTAGCAATGATCCTCAGTGACTGAGCCATGCTCTGGAGTGCCGCAATGATATCCATCTATATCTGGCACATGTCCCTCAATGAATGGGACATGATGACGCGACCCTCATCCATGGTCGTCAGAGTGAGCCGTGCCTTGGGCATCACCACTCCAGATGCGTTCGTTGTGCTGCATGTTTTCTACTGTGGTCGCCTAGCAGTGTTGGCCCCGGTGCCCCGTGCTATTGACATCATCTCGGCAATGCACTTGCGGGAATGTCGCTTTCATCCCCTCCTGAATCTCACGGCCCTGTCCGAGCATCAGCATCAGCTCTGGGATAACTTTGACCAGAGGCTCGGTTCTGACTGGGACCCAGCTGAGTCCTGGGACCCAGCTGAGTCCTGGGATCCAGCAGACCTCCAACTGCTGACTTCCTTGGATGTTCCTGCCTCCCCCTGATGTGCATCATTAATTGTGTGGTACCCTCCAGATTGTGCCCCAGACGCCTGTCTACTAATGTCGCCCACCGAGGTGTGTGTCTCTGCGCTGATGGAAGGTGGGGGTGATAGCTGTGATGCCTCGATGGGGGTCCCCTCGGAGCTCTCCTGCGAGATGGTCGCTTGGGTGGCGAGGGAAGGGACGACTCCGATGGCCTGGCCCAATCAGATGGATATCCTGCGAGAGAATAGATATGTGGTCAGTGAGAGGGAAGGATCATTTTGTCTGACATGAACAACTCATTTGAGACATGGGTGAAGGGGCAATGGATCCTCACCTCTGCGGCGCAGGTCAACTTCGTGGTCAGTAACTGTTCTTCCCTTGGACAACCCCACGATAGCTAAGGCCTGTTTCTCATAGGTAGTGAGGACTCGGATCGCTGGTACTCCACCCCCTCCCTTTCCCACTTATTATGGGTTATATTCTCCTGCAGGGACAAAGAGAGGGCATTGTGAGCCACACTCTTGATGGATCAGGGGGGTTTATAGCAGATGACATGCATGGGCACCGCAGCTGGGTTTGTGCAGGTGGGTGCCAGGGCGTGCGAAGGAACAAGCACAAAGATCGGATGTGGGTTGAGTGCAAGGTATCAGCCAGTGATTTGTCGGCGGGGGTTTGGGAATTTGAGGGGTGGCAGGTGGAACTGATGCCCAGAGAGAGGAGATAACCTACCCTTACAGCTCAATGGAGATCTTTGTTCTTCTCCCTAAATTGTACAGCAGTCCTCCTGATCCTCCTGGTTATGCTGCCGTCACTGACAGCCGCTATCACTGACAGCCGCTATCACAGTCTCCCAGGTGGTATTGGTGACCCTGCTGCTGGTCCTCCAACTTCCTGGGAGAACAGGGTGTGCTGTCTCACATCGACAGTGTGGTGAAGCCAGTCCAGGTCATCATCTCCAGAGCGAGGCACAGGTCTGCGCGTTGCCATGCTGGAGTGTTGACTGGGAGTGAGTAATGAGGGAGGTTTTAAAAGCAGCTCCCCCTTAGCGGCGAGACTCTGAGGCGCGGGTCCGGTGAATCAGACAGCGAGACAGCCGGTAATGACAAGATTCTCATTTCCGGCACTAAGTACCGTTACATACGAGCTGAGTTCTCGCCACCACGGCCATCGAGAAACACCCAAAACGACACTTAAAATATAAAATCGCGCCCTCGGTTTCTCTTCACAGAGGCTGCCTGACCTGCTGAGTATTCCCAGAGTTTTCTGTTTTTATTATTCCAAGGAAAATGTTGTCCAGAACAATGAGAATTCCCGGCTCTCCTTTGACAATACCACAGCTGGAAACTAGCTGACAAGGGCCCGCTTTAACATCTTGTCAAACAATGCCGTGATCGCACAGGATCGTGCTGGAGTGTTAGGTCAGCTTTTGCAAGCTGAAGTCCTGGAATGACAAGCAACCTTGTGAGCTGGAGGAGACGGCACTTCCAACTCTCGCTAAGCTGGCATTGTTCAAGTGGTTTCAGTGGGACGCTCTCTTAAGTTTGCTTCTTGTCTGGTTAGTTCAAAAGTCATTTCTTTTTAAGAGCTGCTCATTCGAACTGTGGTGAATGACCCAGATTCGCTACAACACACAATGAAATCACTTGGGGACCAGCTGGGACCTGAATGGGAGTACAAGTGGCAGCGGTATTAATTCAAGGGTGGAAAGTGATGGTTCTGTCAACCTTGCGTTAAATAATGCCGTCTGTTCATTCTAAATGTTTGAATTATCTGTGTTTATGAAGGCAAACAGAAGCGGAATTATTTTTTTTGACATGACTCAGCTCCCATTCACCATTCCAAGTCGCGTGGGAGATACGAATGCAGGCTAAGGGTCTGGAACACATTTTACTTTGTGCTTCACATCTTGTTCACCTCCCCAGCCGCCCCATCTGTCGAAGTGACCAAAGCAGGAGGAGTGGCTAATTCTGTCGAGGCATTCGGAAGATGGGGGAATGGGCTTAAAAGTGGACAGGGGCATTTAATGTCAGCCTGCCTGATATAAAAACACATGGTAGCAGAAGAGCAAAGCTTTGCACAACATTCAGGCTGAAAAAGGAGGGAAAGGCACTTCAGGGTTCCTTTTCTACAAAAGAGAACCGGCAATTGAAAAAATGAAAATCGCTTATTGTCACGAGTAGGCTTCAATGAAGTTACTGTGAAAAGCCCCTAGTCGCCACATTCCGGCGCCTGTCCGGGGAGGCTGGTACGGGAATCGAACCGTGCTGCTGGCCTGCTTGGTCTGCTTTAAAAGCCAGCGATTTAGCCCAGTGAGCTAAACCATTTGGGCTCCGCACTATAAGATATGAAGGCTTAGGTAGAGTCCACTAGAATGGAGCCTGCTGTGAGGAATATATGAAGAAAGACTTGAGAAACTGGGACTTTTTTCATCAAAGCAAAACAGATGACATGATTTATATGATCAGGTGTGGAAAATGATGAAAGGATGGGACTGATTAGATAGTCACAGTGGTCGGGATTTTCCATTCCCATTCCCGCCTGAAAGTGAATGGACGTTTTGCTGGGCGACCAAGCTTTCTGTCCGGCCTGGAAAATTGTGGCCAGTGCTTCCAGAGTGAGAAACCACTGGATTGGATTGGATTTGTTTATTGTGACGTGTACCGAGGTACAGTGAAAAGTATTGATCAGCGTAGTCCAGACAGATCATTTGTACATGAAATGAAAATACGTAATGGGGCAAACATAAAATACACAAATACACAATGTAAATACATAGATCCAGGCATCGGGTATAGTACTACTCAGTAGAGAAGATGGGTGAAGAGATCAGGTCAGTCTATACGAGGGTCATTTAGGAGTTTGGTAACAGTGGGGAAGAAGCTGTTTTTGAGTCTGTTTGTGCGTGTTCTCAGACTTTTGTATCTCCTGCCCGATGGAAGAAGTTGGAAGAGTGTAAGCCGGGTGGGAGGGGTCTTTGATTATTCTGCCCGCTTTCCCAAGGCAGCGGGAGGTGCAGACAGAGTCAATGGATGGGAGATGGATTCATGTGATGGACTGGGCGGTATTCATGACTCTCTGTATTTTCTTATGGTCTTGGGCAGTTGCCATAAGAGGCTGTGATGCAGCCAGATAGGATGTTTTCTATGGTGCATCTGTAAAATATGGTAAGGGTCAATGTGGACATCCTGAGTATCCTGAGGAAGTTAGGCGCTGTTGTGCTTTCTTGCTCGCAGAATCGACGTGGGTGGACCAGGACAGATTGTTGGCGATGTGCACACTTAGGAATTGAAGCTGTCAACCATCTCCACCTCGGCCCCGTTGAAACAGACAGGGGTGTACAATACTTTGCTTCCTGAAGTCAATGACCAGCTCTTTAGTTTTGCTGACATTGAGGGAGAGATTGTTGTCATTACACCACTCCAGTGAGTTCTCTATCTCCTTCCTGTATTCTGACTCGTCATTGCTCGAGCAACCTTGCAGATGGAGTTGGAGCCAAATTTTGCCATGCAGTCGTGTGTATAGGGAGTATAGTAGGGGGCAAAGTACGCAGCCTTGCAAGTCCCTGGTATTGAGGACTATCCTGGAGGATATTTTATTATTTATCCTTACTGATCGTAATACAAAGCTACATGGGAGGAATTTTTAAGAGAAAGCAAAATAAGCTTCTCCATACCGTGTTTTCCTGACAACAGAGAGCCTCTCCTTCCTGGTGAAAATGGCGGATGGGCCTGGAAACCTTAAGTCCTGCTCACAAACACAGCGCTTCTTAATTTTACATGGTTGGGACTGGAATAAAGAACCCAAGAAATGGGGAGGAGGAAGAGACCCCCTAGACCGTCGAGCCTGCCCCACCATGATCTTGGGCTTCAACTCCATTTTCCTGCCCACTCCCCATATCCTATAATTCCCTGAGAGCTCAACCATCTGTCTATCCCAGTCTGAAATATATTCAATGATGCAGCATCCACAACCCTCTGGGGTGGAGAGTTTCAAAGATTCACATCCCTTTGAATTAAATAATTTCTCCTAATCTCTGTCCTAAATGATCGGACCCCTTATCCTGTAACTGTGCCCCCCCCCCCCCCACCAATGTTTTACACACCCCCAACCAATGGAAACAATCTCTCAATGTCTACAATATCATCGCCTTCAGAATCTTGTAGGTTTCAATGAGATCACCTCTCATTCTTCTGAACTCCAGAGAATATAAGCCCACCTCGCTGAGCCTGTCATCAAAAGACGACCACCTCCTCATCCCAGGGACCAATTTGGAGAACCTTGGCTGTCCCACCTCCAATGAAAGTACATCCTTTCTTAAATATGAAGATCAAATGTGCACATAGTGTAGCGGTCTCTGTATATTAATATACATGATCAATGTATGTAAATGTAGTACAGTCAATTCATCACTAGATGTCGCACTATCAGATAGTACAAGAAAGACTTTCCCGCTCTTTCTGCGAGAGTGTGCTTCAGGAGAGTGAATAGACAAGTCATAGATTAGCTAGAGAGAGAGAAATTAAACGTTATTTCATTATTACATTGTATAATTACTTGGATATCGCTACTGTATTTTATTTATTTTATTAGTTGAGTATTAAGTACAAAGGACTCAAAAAATATTATTCATATTTATTTATATGTTGCAGCTGTATAGACATAGTAATATAACACATAGTACCCCAGATATGGTCCCACCAAAACCCAGCACAATTTTATCAAGGTTTTTCTATCCCCACACTCCAATCCTCTTGCAAGAAAGGCCGACGTGCGATTTGCCTTCCAAATTACCTGCTGCACCTGCATGCTAACATTCTGCGTTCCTTGTATGGGCGCACTAATCTATTTGAACACTTCATACCATTTAGAAAATATTCTGTTTTTCTTACGACCAAAGTGAATAACTTCACATTTCCCTACATTATAATCCACCTGCCACCTGCCTCCTGTTGCCCATTCACTTAACTTATCTACATCTCTTTGCAGCCTTTGTGCCCTCCCGATTGCCTATCTTCGCTAACTTGGTCTCATCAGCAAACTTTGATACTTTCTGTCTCTTTGTCGAAGTCATTAGTATGGGTTGTAAATAGCCGAGACCCAACACTAATCCAGCACTCCACTATTCACTGCCTGCCTGCTTGAAAAAGCCTTGTTTATGCCCATTCTCTGCTTTCTATCCGTTAACCAATTCTTTGCCCTTGCTAAAATGTTACCCCGACTCAATGAGCCCTTATCTTTTGTGTGGGACTTCACAGAATGCCTTTTGGAAGTCCAGACATACATCTACTTGTTCACCTTCATCTACCCGACTAGGTACACCCTCAGAAACCTAATACATTTGTTAAATCGGGTTTCCCTTTAGTAAAACCATGTTAACTTGTTCCAATCATACAATGCTTTTACACAAGTGCATTGTTAAGGCTTCCTTAATAATAGATTGCAGCATTTTCAACAAGCAATGTTAAGCTAACTGGCACGTAGTTCCATGTTTTCTCTCTTCCTCTTTTCTGGAAAAGCAATGTATAATTGTCCAACTTTCAATCTAATCGGATTACCCGGAATCTAAAGTATTTTGGAAAATCATCGCCAGTGCATGAACTAGCTCTGTAGCTACCTCTTTCAGATCCCTAGGGTGTAAGCCACTAGGTGCCAGGGATTTGTTGGAATTTAGTCCCATAAGTTTCTCCGATTCTTTTTTTCTCTGATATTAATTTCCTTAATTTCCTCACTCTTTTAGCCCTTAAATTACCCTTTATTTCTGGTCTCAAACTTGTGCCTTCTACTGTAAGGACAGACACAAAATATTTGCCCATTGCTGCTGCTATTTTATCATTTCCCATGATAATAGTCCCTGTAAATCGCTTCTGGGGGATCAACATTTGCTTTAGCTACTCTCTTCCTTTTTATACAATTGTAAAAGCATTTACAATCTGATTTTAGATTTCTGGCCAGCTTATTCTCATATTCCATTTTTTTCCCTTTTTAATCAACTCTTCATAGTTTTCTAAAACAGTTCCAAATCTTCAAGCTGTTACTGTTTTTTTGGCAACATTTTCAGGTTCTTTTCTTAATCTGATACCATGCTTAACTTCCTGAATGAGCCATGGATTTGTTTTTCAATGAAATGTATTTTTGTTGAACATTTTGAATTGTTCCTTTACATGTTTTCCACTGTTCACTTCTCTCCATACAGTCTATTTACCCAATTAACTTTAGTCAGTTCTCCCCTCATACGTAAGTCATTGGCTTTGTCTAAATTTAAGATTTCTGTTTCCAATTGGAATGTGTCACTTTCAAACTTAGTATGAAGTTCAATGGTACTATGATCACTGTTTCCCAGTGGATCTTTTACTGTGACATTACTAATTGACCCTGCCTCAGTACACAATACCAGATCCCTAATTGCTATATTCCTAGCCAGTTCCACAACATATTGCTACAAGAAATTGTCATAGAAACATTCTACAATTTCATCTTCTAGATCATTCTTGCCAATTTGATTGTCCCAGTCTATCTGAAGAGTAAAGTTTCCCACAATTATTCAATTTCCTTTGTTACAACCAATAATGTATTGTTTAATGCTCTGCTCTGTTTAATGGTACAGCTACTGTTAGGTGGCCTATAAACTAGTCCCACCAGTATTTTCTGACTCTTACTGTTCCTAATTTCTACTCATACTGAGTCTACTTCATGATCTTCAGAAGTCAAATCCTTTCCTCCTGTGTCATTCTGTCTAACTTTCTGAAAGATTGTGTAATTTGGAATATTTATTTCCCAACCTTGATTAACTTGTAACCATGTCTCTGTAATGGTGATTTGATCATTTAACTTTATTTGTGCCATGTGCCACTAGTTTATCTATCTTAGTCAGGCTGGTGTTCGTACATGCACAGTTTATGTGGCCATTCAAACCATCAGCTGTCTGCACTAAAGTGTGATTTTGGTAGGGAAGGTGTGTGCAATACGAAGCATGAAGTTTAGACAAGGTAAGAGCTGGTCAGATCTTGGTAGATTCATTTGGATGCCCAGGGTACCTCTTTGGAGAGATAAAGTACCCGTTTGGATATGGTCTCAGGACACCTTTGGAGAGGTAAAGTATCCTTTGCAATTGTTAAAAGTAAACATGACTGTGCATTTGAAAAGTGCATAAACACATTGAAACTGTCAAAGCTGTCAAAGAACTGTCAAGCTGTCATAGAATGGTCAAAAAGAGTACTAGCTGAGTAGGCAACAGCAAAAGATGGTGGGTAGACATTAATTGACACTAAGCTGGCATAATGCGACAACAGCCATTGGGATGTGGAATGCACAGGGGGTATAAGAGGCCACAGCGGTGGGCAGAGTTGTCATGGGGACCTATGAGCTGCCATGGGGAGGGTCATGATCTGGTGTAGGTGGGGCATCGGGAGCACCTGGCGGCATCAGAGGGGTGAGGGCTATTCTTTGTTTCAATCTATTTTTTATTGAATTGAACAAACTGCCAGAGCACAAAGGCAGGCCTTTGGCCTGGCCTGCCTCCACAGCTGGGAGCCTCCACACCCGTTTTGCAGGAGCCGGGCCCGACCTCTAATCCAGCCCCGACCTCTAATCCAGCCCACTCAGAACAAAAACCCAAACTGCGAGCAGCCATTTTTAAAGGTCAAATCTGCAGAATCTGGAACTCTCGAATCTCTGTAACCCACCCAGAAGTGAAAACCTGAGCCAGAGAGTTGTGAGGCTGTGATTAGGGTTCCAAGATTAGTAGCTGATGCAGGAACTATGTCAACACAGATTAGTGTGGATCGATGGATAAAATAAAAGGAAACTAAAGAGATATGGGGAGGGGATGGTAACTACGATTATGTCTGGTGGAGGGTTCGGTTGGGCCAAATGGTCTGTCACATCTTACAACTTCCTTGTATTTCTGTTTATATGCAGCATCAATTCATACTATATCCTGCGGAAAGACAGATAAGAAGGTCTCCAGACCTCTGCTCATATTTGGAGTTGTCCGCTAAGAACTGTGCAATTGGTGCCCACAATAACCTGTTGACCCTTTCTTTCTCTTTCCAAGTGGTGAAAGGCTTTGCTTTTCCACAGTTCTCACTCTTGATGGTATGCCCAGAGCAGGAGCTCACAGTGCGGCTAGTCATGAGTGTAAATGCACAACAACTGATCTCAAAGTCCTTGGACTACAGAAAGGGAAGGAACCGCCTTCCAACCTCTGCCACCTTCCTTCAGTGGAGGAAAGGACGAAATGCGAGAGAGAAAAAAAAACTTATTTCCGGTTAATAAAGCAGCAGCAAGACAAGCATTTCCCAAATGAATCGATACCCCGGAATCTAGTTCCGTTTAGGTTTTAGTTATTTGTAACTGGATTCAACATTAAATAAGATCAATTGGCTTAAGCTGTTCATATCAACAAATATTTACATCGAGATCAATGTTACATTTTGCTGCTATTGCGCCTTCAGTTCTTTATTTGTGTCATATCTTCAGACACATTTTTGGTGGCGTATTGGAAAGATTAGCTGCCGGATGATTAATCTGTTTGAACCGGGCGACAAGCACTCCTTCCTTGGCCAAGAAGAGGAATGGGCAATACCCACTGAACCACAAGATCTACAGTGCTTCAAGAAATTAAATACGTACATCCATCAAGACGAAGTCTACTATCTTGGCTCCGTCCCCTTTAGAAACTATTCTGAAGACAATTAACATAATTTTGAAAGCTTTATCTCATAGTTGTGCAAGAATGGGTAGGTTTCAGGCGCTCTGCTTCACCAATATGCATTTGGATGCTCTTTAAGACGTGAGTTGGTGATGGGGACGGAACACGAGCCACTCCAGACGTCCACAGTCAGCATCATACGTCAGAGTGCTGCCAGGTAAACCTTCACCTACTCTACCCCAATCTCAGAAAAGGACTCCCTCCTGTGTCAATGTGGGTGGCACACCTGTGGCCAGTCTTCAGAAAGATGAACAGTTTCATTTCAATTACACTTAAGTAGGGGCTCACATTGTTAACACACACCTGGCTAGGAAACCCCAAACTCTGTGATTTAATTCCATCTGTCTGAGGTTGATTTGAACACAGCTCACATAGTTGAAGGATCACTCACTGCCCCTAAGAACTTCAGTTCTCTATTTGGTTAAACCAAGGCTCCATCTGCTCTCCCAGGTGGGAATTAAAGATACCATGGCACACATTCGAAGAAGAGCACAGTAGTTCTCCCTGGTGTCCCAGTCAATACTTACCCTCAATCAACATTACTAAACACAGCAGGTTATCTGGTCATAATCGCATTGCTGTTCCAGGGATCATGTGTGCAAATTGGCTGCCGGGATTCCTACATTACGACAGTGATTGCACTTCAGGAGGACTTCATTGTTTGTAAAGTGCTTTGAGAAGTCCCGGGATTGTGAAAGGTGCTATATAAATGCATGTCTTTCTTTCTCCATTTGGTTGAATTAAACTGGTTTTGTATTTTAAAAGGCACAGCTACTCACAGATACGATGGGCCAAATGGCCTCCTTCTGTGCTGTAAATAACAAACTAACAAACAAGATAGCACCAGAGACTTGGGTAAAAACAAAAATAATACAATTTTGTAAAATGTACGAAAATATCAACTGCCTATCGCAATCAGTGGAGAATTTATACATGCCTTTCCATAACCATGGATGATTTATCATTACTGTACAATCCTTCTCACCAATCCCTCTTCGCATTTGAGAGTACAGTGCTCAGAGCGCTGATGTGACAAGAAAGCTTACTGATGATTTGCAGTGATCTTACTTAAGAGGCTTCAAGATGGGTTGCATCAAAACTAAATATTGTTACATTGAGTGGAGATGTGAAAGATTAGAGTTCCTTTTTCTTGATGTTTGTGTTGTCGCAAATATAGGCTTTATTAAAATGAGAAGCACCCAGCTTCGTTAACCAGTTAACTGCAAAGACTATTCAAGCCTTTTATACCTCTAAACTTGGGGATCATCCTGCAATCTGCTGCCTTATTCACACTCTCACCAAATTCCTCTCTCACCACTGTCCGCGGTGACCTTGTCTCTCGGTCATGCAACCCGTCCATTTTAACATTCACATCTGTCTGCCTCGACTCTCATAAACTTCTACAGATGTGCGATAGAGAGCATCCTATCCGGCTGCATCTCAGCTTGGTATGGTAACTGCTGGGCCCAAGATCGCAAGAAACTGCAGAGTGTGGTGAACTCAGCCCAAAACATCACACAAGCTTCCCACCCTCCCATTGATTCTGTATTCACCTCCAGCTGCCTCAGGAAGGCAGACAGCTTTGTCAGATATCCCACCCACCCAGGCATTGCCTTCTTCCAGACCCTTCCATCAGGCAGAAGGTACAGAAGTCTGAAGACCCGCACATCTAGACATGTGAACAGCTTCTTCCCCACAGCTACAAGACTCCTCAACGGCTCTCCCTCGGACTGATCTGTTCTCTGTAAGAATGCTATTCACGACGCCCTATGCTGCTCTTGCTCATGTAATTGCTGTGTTTAGCCCTTGTTCCGTCACTATTTGCCGATGAACCATTTGTCAATGTACTCTGTTGATTATTCTTTTTGTCTACTATGTACGTACTGCGTACGTTCCCTTGGCCGCAGAAAAATACTTTTCATTGTACTCCAGTACATGTGACAATAAATCAATCAATCATCTTTGTTTTCAAATTCCTCCATGGCCTCAGCTCTTTCTTTCTCTGTAACCTCCTCTGTCTCTTCAGCCAACCAAGATATCTGCACTTCTCCATTTCTGGACTCCCGATTTCGATTGCTCCACCATCACTGTTTGTGCTTTCAGCTGTCGGGGCCTAACCTCTGGAATTCCCATCCCGAATCTCCCTATCTCACTCCGTAAAACCTTCTTTGTCTGAGATGATGTCCATCTCCCCTAACATTTCCCCGTTCGGCCCGGTGTCTAACTTTGCATTATACTCTGAGATGCCTCATTGAGTTAAAAGTGCTATTTAAAAGTAAGTTGGACACTTTCTCGCTGAATTGGGACATTTTCTGAGCAGCTGCGTCCCTCCAAACGTCCTTTCTTCACCAAATTTCTCACTCCAAATTTAGAAGTACAAAGGTAGCAAAAAAAAAGTTTTTTCTTGCATAGCAATCCCTCTTCATTCACATGCGACAACAATGCGATACTGAAATCATTACAAAACAGCACAGAACATCCAAAAAACTAATGCACATTTAGAAAGATGAGGCCATTGGCCAACTGGTTGTCCTGCCATTGTTAGCGGTCTTGCGTAGTCTTTACATTGCAGAAACAGGCGTTCAGCTCAACTGGCCTATGTTGGTGTGTATGCTCCATATTAGTCTCCTTCCACTTGCTTTGTCTGATCCTATCATCAAGAGAGACTTGGAAAGAGGACGATTACATGTATGCACTGGAATGGCTCCATTTTCATTTTGAGATAAAATTGCCCAATTCTGTTGCTCCATTTCTGCTCCTTCCTGTGAGCTCAGAGCACAACATTTTCTCTCTGATGTTCTCCTTGTGTCTTCTATTTCTTTCTCACTTCTCTCCATTTTACTCTTCATTCATGAACTTTCATTTTTTTTGTGCAAATCTTCTTCTGCTTTTCTTGTTACTTCACTCATCATGTCATGTGTTTGCCTCCTTGTGCCTCCCCCGGGTTCACATCAGCTGCACCCCCTTCCCCAAGTTTATACCAGCCACACCCCGTCCCCCGAGTGTATACCTGCCGCCCTCCTCACCAACCCCCCCCTCCCCACGTTGATGCCAGTGACACCCGCTCCGAGTTTAAACTGCCATCCTTGGCCTCTGATGCGACCATCAATTCATTCAGAGACACGAGTTGAAGTAAACTGTGGCTGCAATCGGCTTACAACTGAGTTTATACCTTTTCTACATCACTTAAGTCACTCAACTCTGGTACTATTTTAGTTTAGTTCCTCTGCACTCTCTCCCAGGTATTGAAATCCTTCCTAAAGTGCAGTTGCCAGGACTGAAGAAAGAACAAAGAAAAGTACAGCACAGGAACAGGCCCTTCGGCCCTCCAAGCCCGTGCCGACCATGCTGGCCAACTAAACTAAAATCTTCTATACTTCCTGGGTCCGTATCCCTCTGTTCCCATCCTATTCATGTATTTGTCAAGATGCCCCTTAAATGGTCACAATACTCCAGCTGAGCCCTAACCAGTGTTTTCTAAAGTATTATTGTATTATTCCCTGCTTTTGTACTCTTGCACCTTCTGAAAACCCCCATGAGGCCCAGGGGGAAACCATAATTGATCTCCCCATGGGGCTTGTGGAACACCAGCTTCCCTGCTAATGTCCGGAGGCCCACCCTGCTGAGGCCTGTAAGATCAAGGACAAAAACCAGCCTGCACAGGGACCGGCATGTTAGTTGACCCAGAGGGACTGTGTATGTAACTAGTTCACTGCCGTGGGCAGAGGTTATGCCACATTAATTAAAATCTATGTTTTTCTTACCACTAGCTTCCAGGTCATTAAATGTCTCTATTCATGAAAACAAATATCTAAATGCATTTAGGAACCTCATTCTGAATTTGTCCTGTCACATTCAAAGGCGTGTGTACATACCTCCAGATCTTTCTGTTCCTACACTCCCTTTTAAACTGTATTGTGTAGTTTATATTTCTCTCCCCATCATACCCCACATAAGTAAATATTGTGGGAGCCAGGTACATCGCTGACCTTCTCACCCTGTTAAAAATATCCCTACTGCACAAGAATAGAATTGTGAATCTTCACTCTGCTATTACATCCCCCAAAACGGGCAGGATTCTGCGAAAACCGGCAGGGTGGGCAACTCCGGCGTGAAGGAGTGGCGTGAACCACTCCGGCGTCGGGCCACCCCGAAGGTGCAGAATCCTCCGCACCTTCAGGGGCTAGGCCGATGCTGGAGTGGTTTGCGCCGTGCCGGCCGGCACAGAAGGGGCTTGGTGCAAAAGGGCCTCCGCCAGCCGGCACGAGTTGGCGCATGCGCGGGAGCGGCAGCATGTCCCAGCACATGGGCAGGGGGGTTCATCTCCTCATCGGCCGATCGCGGACCGGGCCACCGTGGGGGTACCTCCTGGGGCCAGATCTCCCCCCCCCCCCCCCCCCACGCGCCCCCCAGGAACCCGGAGGCCACCTGCTGAGCCAGGTCCTGCCGTTAAGTGCCTGTTGTAATTTACACCAGCGGAACCGGCCGAAATATGGTGGCCACTCGTCCCATCGCGAGCCGGAGAATCGCCGGGGGGCGGGGGGCACTGCCAGCAGCCGCCAACCGGCGCAGCGCGATTCCCACACCCACCAAATCCCCGGCGCTGGAGAATTCGACAGCCGGCGGAGGAAGGATTCACGCTGCCCCCTGCCGATTCTCCGACTTGGCAGGGGGTCGGAGAATCCCACCCGTTATTCTCACCAATGATGAATTTATATTGAGCCTCTCGTATTCTCGGAGTGATGACCCAAGGTGTTTCACAGCCACAGAGGTACTGTTGTGGTAGTGCGGTGATATCGGCCAACAGCCAACACAGCAAATCCCACGAACAGCGGTGGGATAAATGACCAATTAATCTGCTTTTGTAGGCGTTAACGTAGGGGTAAATGTTTCCCCGGAGACTCTGGGAATTCCCTTACTCGTCTTTAAATACCAGAACAAGCTCTTTTGCAGATTTTTGGGGCCTAAGTTTGATGTCTGATCTGAACGGCATCATCTCCAGCAGTGCCGCACTCCCTCAGTACCGGACTGAAACTTCAGCCGAGGTTATGCCTTGAAGTTGCTATTCACACCTTCTGTTTCTGAGGCAAGGCTGTTATCAACGGATCAGGCTGACACTAACAATGAAAGGCGCACTGGGAATGCCTTAACAACGCCGCTGGATGAATCTCTAGCTCGAACTCCATCACTTCAGCTGCTCCCCTCTCAGCAAATTGCCTGGCCAAACCTTTCCGCTTCTTTCCCTCACTTTCCTCCCATAAGACAATCCTTAACATCTACCTATGGTAACTTGACCACAAAAAGATAGTCGAAGCGCGTTGTGAAAATTAATCTTTAATATATAAAAACACAGTATGGACTCATAAACGGGAGTAGTTAGCTAAACATCGCAAAAACAGTAATGGGAAAGAATCTGAGCTAACGGCAGCATGGTGAACGTATTGCTGCTACAAGTCACCACTGTATTGTACTGTACTATGTTGATGCCCCTGTGGGTTCCGCCTGTGGCTCCGCCCCCTCAGGGGTGGTATATAAACCTGTAGCCTGTAGGCGGCACTCAGTACAGGGCAGTCGCAGGCAGGCACAGATCTGGCTTATTAAAACCACTGTACACTTCTGCTAGTCGTCTCATGTGAATTGATGGTTGCATCAATTTAATAAGCTAAGATTTCGCAATGGAAGCCTCCCTCAAACCTAATCGACTGGAACTCAACCCACCAGCAGCTGAAGCCAAAGGGATTTTCTCGCATTGGCTCCACTGCTTTGAGGCCTACCTCCTCCTCGCCCGCCGTCACCGAGGTACACAAGCTGAGTCTCCTCAACGCCCGGGTGAGCCACAGAATCCTTTCACTAATCGAGGACGTCACCACGTACGCAGACGTGGTCGCGATCCTGAAAAACGTGAGGCTGGTGAATGAAGTGTTCGCGCGGCATCTCCTCACCAAACATCGTCAACGCCACAGGGAATCGCTGGAGGAATATCTACGCGACCTGAGGGTACTCGTTCAGAACTGTAACTACAAGGATGCCACGGCCTCGCAGCACATGGAACTCACCATCCGGGACACCTATGTGGCTGGAGTCCGGTCCAGTTATGTCAGACAGCAGGCCCGCATTCCAAATAATCTCCCTTGCTTCCGGATAACATTCAGTGTAGATCCGGGGGTACTGTGTCGCGAACATCGCGATACAGGGTGCAGAGTACGCCAATTTTAAACTTTATATCCTTCCCCATCTCTGCCCTCGTCTCTTGTTGGGACTGGACTTCCAGTGCAACTTCAGAAGCCTGACCCTGAAGTTCGGTGGACTCCTACCCCTTCTCACCGTCTGTAGCCTCGCGTCCCTTAAGGTCACCTCCTCCTTCGCTCTTCGCGAACCTCACCTCCGACTGTAAACCCGTTGCCACCAGGAGCAGGCGGTACAGTGCCCAGGACAGGACTTTTATCAAGTCGGAGGTCCAGTGACTCTTGAGGGAGGGGATCATCGAGGCCAGTAATAGCCCCTGGAGAGCCCAAGTTGTGGTCGTCAGGACCGGGGAAAAGAACCAGATGGTTGGATACTACAGCCAGACCATAAATTGGTACACGCAGCTCGATGCGTACCCCCTCCCCCGCATAACAGACATGGTTAATCAGATTGCACACTACCAGGTTTTCTTCACAGTAGATCTGAAGTCCGCATACCACCAGCTTCTGATTCGCCTGGAAGACCGCCACTCCACTGCCTTTGAGGCAGACGGCCACCTCTTCCACTTCCTCAGGGTCCCCTTCGGCGTCACCAACGGGGTCTCGGTCTTCCAAAGAACGATCAACCGAATGGTTGACCAGCACGGGCTGCGGGCCACGTCCCGTACTTGGATAACATGCGGCCATGATCAGCAGGACCACGACGCCAACCTTCAGAAGTTCCTCCAAACCGCCCAAGCCCTCAATCTCACCTACAACAGGGAGAAATGCGTTTTCTGCACAACCCGACTAGCCTTCCTCTGCTATGTCGTGGAAAACGGAGTCCTAGGGCCCGACCCCGACCGTATGCGCCCCCTCCTGCAACTCCCCCTTCCCCACTGCCCCAAGGCCCTGAAAAGATGCCTGGGGTTCTTCTCACACTATGCCCAGTGGGTCCCAACTATCCGGACAAAGCCTGCCCACTTATCAAAGCCACCATCTTTCCCCTGACGACTGAGGCTGGCCTGGTCTTCAGCCGCATCAAAGCAGACATTACCACGGCCGCGATGCACATGGTGGATGGGTCCATCCCCTTCCAGGTGGAGAGCGATGTGTCAGATGTCGCCCTGGCCGCTACTCTTAACCAAGCAGGCCCATGGCCTTCTTTTCCCGCAACCCTCAACACCTCCGAGATTCAACACTCCTCTGTCGAAAAGGAAGCTCAACCGGTAGGAGGTTCACCCTCGTCACTGACCAACAGTCGGTTCAACAACACACCGCGGGGCAAGATCAAGAATGATAAAATCTTGAGGTGGAGAATCGAACACTCCACCTATAATTACGATATCATGTATCGTCCAACGTGCAAGATGACCAACTTTGGGCCCTCCACAATGACCTCTGTCACGCAGGGGTCACCCGGTTTCTCCACTTCTTCAAGGCCCGCAACCTGCCCTATCCACCGAGGAGGTCAGGGCCATGACCAGGGACTGCCAAGTCTGCGCGGAGTGCAAGCCTCACTTCTATCAGCCAGACAAGGCCCACCTGGTGAAGGCCTCCCGCCCCTTTGAGCGCCTCAGCGTCGATTTCAAAGGGCCTCTTCCCTCCACTGACTGCAACGTGTACTTCCTCAACGTCGTTGACGAGTACTCCCATTTCCCCTTTGCCATCCCCTGCCCCGACATGACTGCGGCCACTGTCATTAAGGCCCTGCACAGCATCTTCACCCTGTTCAGTTTCCCCATTTACGTCCACAGTGACCAGGGCTCCTCATTTATAAGCAATGAGCTGCATCAGTACCTGCTCGGTAAGGGCATTGCTTTGAGCAGGACTACCAGCTACAACCCCCGGGGAAACGGACAGGTGGTGAGGGAGAACGCGACGGTCTGGAAGGCCGTCCTTCTGGCCCTATGGTCTAGAAGTCTCCCAGTTTCCCTCTGGCAGGAGGTCCTCCCCGACGTGCTCCACTCCATTCGGTCGCTCCTCTGCACAGCCATGAACGAGACCCCTCACGACGGTCTATTTGTCTTCCCCAGGAAGTCCACCTCCGGGGTCTGTCCTCCTCTGGACGCACATGAGGAGCCATAAGTCCGACCCCCTGGTCGAGAGGGTCCAGCTCCTACATGCCAACCCTCAGTATGCCTACGTGGCGCACCGTGACGGACGACAGGTCTCCCGCCGGTTCCCAGCGACTATCACCAACGTGCCCTTCCTCCCCCACCCCACACCGCCTATCACCACCAACTGAATCCCTCACGGCGGGCTACCAGCTGCCCCCCTGGGGATCCTGAACACCGTACCCGGCCATACCCGGCCTATACCCCCCTTCCCCCATCGCCGACACATCATGATGAAGCTCCAGACGATTCGTTCCCGGAGTCAACGAGTCCAACACCCGTGCCCGCAGCAACAAGTCCAATGCCTGTGCCTGCAATGAAGCCGGAGCTGAGGCAATCACAGAAAACGACAGACTCGATATGTGAGCCCACTTCACCCCCGCTGGACTTCAATTTTTAACAGGGGGTGAATGTGGTGAGCGTATTGCTATTACAATTCACCACTGTATTGTGTATTATGTTGATGCGCCTGTGGCTCCACCCCCTTGGGGGTGGTATATAGATCTGCAGCCTGTAGGCGGCACTCAGTACAGAGCAGTCGCAGGCAGGCACAGATCTAGCTGATTAAAACCACTGTTCACTTCTCCTAATCGTCTTGTGTGAATTGATGGTCACATCAGGCAGTTAAATACAAGTATATACAGGTTACAGCAACAAATTATGTCACGGCACTTACTAATGACATCAGCAATGGATTTAAATAAGAAGATGCATAGGAATAACACTCCATAACACTTCGCTCCTTTACATTTTAATCCCCCTTAAAGACAGAAATACAATGAAACTAATGCCTTAATTATGCGGCAGTCCTTCAGGAACTTTGCAACTAGACTGTGATCTGCACAGTAACACCGGTGACTCTGTCAACACTGGGTGATGCTTGACTTAGTTCAACTGAAACTGTGGGTATACAAGAACAAGAAGAAGAAATACCTTAGTTAGGCCACATTTGGAGTATAGTGTTCAATTCTGGTCGCCAGACTACCAGAAGGATGGAAGACTGTAGAGAGGGTGCAGAAGAGATTTGCCAGGATGTTGCCTGGTATGGAGGGCATTAGCTATGAGGAGCGGTTGAATAAACTCGGTTTGTTCTCACTGGAACGACGGAGATTGAGGGGCGGCCTGATAGAGATCTACAAAATTATGAGGGGCATAGACAGAGTGGATAATCAGAGACTTTTTCCCAGGGTAGAGGGGTCAATTACTCAGGGCATAGGTTTAAGGTGCGAGGGGCACGGTTTAGAGGAGATGTATGAGGCAAGTTTTTTTACACAGAGGGTAGTGGGTGCCTGGAACTCGCTGCCGGAGGAGGTGGTGGAAGCTGGGACGATAGAGATGTTTAAGGGTCATCTTGACAAATACATAAATATGATGGGAATAGAGAGATACGGACCCCGGAAGTGAAGAAGGTTTTAGTTTAGACGGGCAGCATGGTCGGTGGTATGGGGTAGGTTAAATAGGAGTGTCCCTTTCCTGAAACTGAGTCCTCTGGAAGAACCATTTCTTGTTGAATTTCCACGGCAGCATGTCCTTTTCTTCTGTCATCTGGAACTTTTGCTGACTCCGAGTCATGGCGTCGACTAATGTGATCTTCCAATGTTCAATTCCACTACCAAAGATATTGGACCACTTTGGTTAAGAATAACTCCCGGTAACCAATGCTTACGACTGCCAAACCCCCGATATAAACACAATCATTTGGGTTAAAACGTCTCTCCTTAGCATGATGATCATGTCTCTGCTTCTGCTTTTCTTGTCTCCTTCCCACTTTTGCTTTGACATCTAGATGCAGCAAATCCAGACTTTGGTCTTCTCTTTTTTATATATAAATTTAGAGTGCCCAATTCATTTTCTCCACTTACGGGGCAATTTAGCGTGACCAATCCACCTACCCTGCACATCTTTGGGTTGTGGAGGTGAAACCCACGCAAACACGGGGAGATTGTGCAAACTCCACACAGACAGTGACCCAGAACCGGGATTGAACCTGGGACCTCGGCCCTGTGAGGCAGCAATGCTAACCACTGCGCCAACGTGCTGCCCTAGACTTTGGTCTACTGCCCATCAATAATCTAGCTGGTGAGAGTCCTCTAGTTGTTTGTGGTGTGATACAATATTGAAATAAGAACCTTGAGAGCTTGGTCCCTAAAGAATCACCTGCAATCATCTATAATTCTACCTTCAATGTCTGAACAGCTCGCCCAGCCAAACCACGTGACGCTGGATGAAAAGATGCGGTACGCACATGGCGCATTCCACTCCTTTGCATAATCTCTTTGGAACAACTCACTCGTGAATATTGTACCAATTTCCGAAATTACAGAGTCTGGTGACCCATGCGTTGCAAACACTTGCCGTTGCTTTTCTATGGTATTGGAAGCTGTAGTGTTGTCATGATGTATACTTCTAACCACTTAGAATGTGCATCCACGATGTCTAAAAACATGTGACCCATGGAAGGACCTGCAAAATCCGCAACAAATCTCGACCAAGAATGATCAGGCCACTCCGAAGGATGTAATGGGTCTAGTGGCGCCATCTTCTGGTTAGATTGGCACGCAGAACAGGATTTCCAAAACTGCCACCAAAGTCCCAATGGTCAGAGAGCTGGCGCAATTCCGCAACAAAGTTGGCGACAGGCTGTCCAGTCTTCCGAAAATGACTATGGAATTTGAAACAATGCACAATTACTGAGGGCTTAGGATGCTGGCGATTCTGAACGAGTGTAGCTAAATCCACAAATAAGATCCCCCTCCCCTCCGCTGCCGGTTTCTGCGGTGTAGCTAAGTTTCTCACAAGCTTGTAAGTCTTCGCCCCGCATACACTCAGGGGAATTGAACACTTTCTAACCTTGTCTGCAATCCCATTTGCCAAGAAGAAGTGTTCCAACCTTTCTACATATTCGGTCCAGTACTCGTTCTCTTCCCCAAACTCACTGAGAGACCCAAACATAGCCGTGGTGCTGCTAACTTGTATTCCGTTGATAAACTTTGCAAAACTTTGTGGTGAAAGTGCTGAAAAGCAAATTGTTTTATTTTCATCGCCAACAAGACCACAAAAAGATAGTCGAAACACATTGTGAAAGTTAGTCTTCTTTAATATATAAAAATAACAAAGTTTAAAATACAGTATGGACTCAAAAATGAGAGAAGCTGCTCAAACATCAAAATAACAGAAAACGAAAAAAATTAGAACGCTAGTTAATTACGAATATAGACAGGTAGCAACAACTATGACATCACAGCACTTACTGATGACATCAGCAATGGATGTAAATAAGAAGATGCATAATAATAATTATATAACGCTACCTCTTTGACCAAGCTTGTGGTCATTTGACCTTGAATCTCCATCTGTGACTTGGTGTCCTTTTTTACCGAATCATAGAATGGTTAGTGCACAGAAGGAGGCCATTCAACCACTCATCTCCGTCCAGGCCATCTCCCAAACCTTTTCCTGGAGCCCTGCAAATTCTCTCTTCAGATCACTGTCTAATTTACTTTAGATCCTAACCGCTCACTGTGTGAAAAGGTATTTCTTATATCACCATTGCTTCTTTTGTCAATCTCCTTAAATCGGTGTCCTCTGTTTCTCGATACTTATATGTAAATTGGAACTGTTCCTCCCGATCTACTCTGTCTCAGACCCCTCACGATTTTGAACATTTCTACAAAATCTCCTCTCGGCCTTCCCTGCTCCAAAGAGGCCAATTCCAACTTCACCAATCTAACTGTAACTGAAGCCACTCATTCCCAGAACCATTCTGGAAAATCTTTTTCTGCACCCTCTCAAGGCCCTTCATATCCTTTCTAAAGTATGATGCCCTGAACTGGACACAATACTCCAGTCGCAGCTGAGGGGTGTGGGGGTTGGGGGGGGAGGGGGGGGGGGGGTCTTGTGGGGCAATTGATAGTGTCACTGCCTCTGAGGCAGAAGCTCCAAGTTCGAGGCCCACCCCAGGGCCTGATGCCGAAGATTCATAATGTGGCAAAGCAGTTTGTATATTAACCTTCAAAGCCTTCAACGCACACCGTTGGGAAGCGGTAAGAGCGGGAGAGATTCCTGGTCAGTCATGTAATGGAAAGAATGTTGGCACGTTTACCATATTATGCATAGCTCCAGTCTAGAAGGTGCATGCTGGCCTGAGTGAACTGGTAACACATCACTATCGTGGACTCCTTGCTTTTGTACTTTATGCCCCTATTTATAAATCCCAGGATCCTGCATTCCTTTTTTTAAAAATAAATTTAGAGTACCCAATTATTTTTTTTCCAATTAAGTGGTAATTGTAGCGTGGCCAACCCACCTATCCTGCACATCTTTGGGTTGTGGGGGTAAGACCCACGCAGGCATGCGGAGAATGTACCGAATAGAACATAGAACATACAGTGCTAAAGGAGGCCAGTCAGCCCATCGATTCTACACCGACCCACTTAAGCCCTCATTTCCACCCTATCCCCGTAACCCAATAACCCCTCCTAAACTTTTTGGCCACTAAGGGCAATTTATCATGGCCAATCCACCTAACCTGCACGTCTTTGGACTGTGGGTGGAAACCGGAGCACCCGGAGGAAACCCACGCAGTCACGGGGAGAACGTGCAGACTCCGCACAGACAGTGACCCAGCGGGTAATCAAACCTGGGTCCCTGGTGCTGCGAAGCCACAGTGCTATCCACTTGTGCTACCGTGCTGCCCTACAAACCATACAAACCCCACACCGACAGTGATCCAGGGCCAGGATCAAACACGGGTCCTCAACGCCTAGAGGCAGCAGTGCCACCGTTCCACCCTCCTCAACGCATTATTAACCACATTCTCGACCTGCCCTGTCGCATTAAAGAATTTGTGTACATATATCCCAGATCCCTCGGATCCTACTCCCCCTTCAGAACTATATCCTTTATTTAATCCTCTATTTATGGGTGTCATGGTAGCACAGTGGTTAGTACTGTTGCTTCAGAGCGGGGGGGGCGGGGGCGGGAGGGGGGGGGGCGGGGGAGGGGGGGGCACACAGTGACTCCCGTCCCCGGCAGCTGCCGAATTCTCCAGCACCGGGGTTTTGGCGGGGGCGGGAATCGCGCCGTGCCAGTCGGTGGCCGCTGGCAGCTGCCCCCCCGCGATCTCCGGCCCATGATGGGCCGAGCGGCCGCCCATTTTAAGCCGGTCCCGCTGGTGTAAATTAGATCTGCCACTTACCGGCGGGACCTGGCTCTGCGGGCGGCCTCCGGGGTCCTCGGGGGGATCTGGCCCCGGAGGTTACCCCCACGGTGGCCTGGCCCACGATCGGGGCCCACCAATCCGCGGGTGGGCCTGTGTCATGGGGGCACTCTTTACCACTGCACCGGCTGCTGTGTACCTCCGCCATGGCCGGTGAAGAGACAAACCCCCCTGCGCATGCGCTGGGATGATGCCAGCACATGCTGGTGCTCCCGTGCATGTGCCAACTCGTGCCAGCCGGCAGAGGCTCTTTGGCGCCGGTTGGTGCAGCGCCAACCCCGCCAGCACCAGCCTAGCCCCTGAAGGTGCGGAATCCGCACCTTCCGGGCGGCTCTACACCGGAGTGGTTCACGCCACTCCTCGGTGCCGCCTGCACCGCCGGGTAGGGGAGAATCGCGCCCGTGCTGTTTGGTGAATTGGACATTCTGAATTATTCCTCTGTGTATGTGAACAGGTGCTGGAATGTGGCGACTCGGGGATTTTTCCAATAACTTCATTGCAGTGTTAATGTAAGCCTACTTCGACAATAATGTGTATTCTTCTTTCTAATATTGCCTCTCCTTGTTCTTCCTTCCAAATTGAATCACTTCATACTTCTCCACATTAAACGTCACCTCATTTTATTTAATATTGCTCCCACGAAGCACCTTGGGGGCATTTTGTAACATTTAAGGCTCTGTAAGTTGTTGTTTTTCATTATTGTTGATATTCTTTTCAGCGACCACTGTACAGTCCTTGTAGTGGCAGAATCCCATCTTCACACTGAGGAATACGCGCCATCGGGTTGTGTAGCACTACAAACGTGCTAAACAGAGTGGATTCAGAACAAATCACGCAACTCAAAACTGGGCATCCATTGGGCACTCTGGCCCATCAACAACACCGGAATTTGTATTCCACGAATGGCCCAACATATCCCCTGCTCTAGCATTACCATTAATGCAGGAGGCTAAATCTGGTTCAACAAAGCATACAGGAGCAACACCAGGCCAACTTAAAAATGAGATGCGAACCAGAAGCTACAACAGAGGACTGCATGGATGATAAACAGGGCCGGTAGCACGCCATAGTGCTTCAAATCACCAGTGCTTCAAATCAAAGTTGCATTGTCCTGTCCCACATCCATTCGTGAATGGGCAATTAAACAACTAACTGAAGCAGGAGGCTTCGCAAACATCACTGTTCCCAATGATGGGTCGTCCAGCTGATCATTACATAAAGACAAGGCTGAAGCGTGTGCAGCCATTTGCGACCAGGGGTACAGAATGGTTGGTTTACCTCAGCCCCCATCTGCTCTCCCCAACATTTCAGATTGTGATCTTCAGTTTGATTTATGCCACATGATATCAAAGAACAGATTCGTGCGGTGGATACAGCAAAGGCTTGAAATGACAATGCCCTGGCTGTACTGCTAAAGCTTTGTGCTCCAGAGGTAGTTTACATCTAGCCAAACTTATTCAGTACAGTTACAACTCTGGCACCTACTGGGCAGATTTGCCTAGGGTAGGTCCTTCCTACAAAATGCAGGTCAAAGTTCAAACCCTTTCAGTCTACTTTCAATCATCAGCAAAGAGACAGAAGAGGTTATTGACAATGTTATCAAGTGGCACTTACTCAGCAATAACCTACTCTGTCTGGGTCACTCAGCTCCAGACCTCTTACAGCCTGGGCCCAAATATGGACAAACAAGCTGAATGCTGGAGGTGAAGTGAGACTGACTGTCCTTGACATCAAGTCTGAGCATGGCATCGAGGAACCCTGGAAAAACTGAAGTCAATGGGAACCATGGGAAAAGCTCAGCCCAGGACATTGACTTATGCTGGGTAGAACATGCTGAAACTCCCCTGTTGGAGTCACACCGAGCACAAAGGAAGATGGTTGTGGCTGTTGGAGGCCAATCATCTCAGCCGAGATCATCTTTGTAGGAGTTCCTCAGGATAGTGTCCTCGGAGGCGGCATGTGGCGCAGTGGATAGCACTGGGACTGCGGTGCTGAGGACCCAGGTTCGAATCCCGGCCCTGGGTCACTGTCCGTGTGGAGTTTGCACATTCTCCCCAGGTCTGCGTGGGTTTCACCCAAAGATGTGCAGGTTAGGTGGATTGGCCACGCTAAATTGCCGCTTAATTGAAAAAAAAAGTATTGGGTACTCTAAATTTATTTTTTTTAAAAGGAGAGTGTCCTCGACCCAATCATTTCCAGATGCTTCATCAATGACCTTCCCTCCTTGGGCGGCACAGTGGGGCAGTGGTTCGCACTGCTGCCTCACGGAGCTGAGGACCCGGGTTCGATCCCGGCTCCGGGTCACTGTTGGTGTGGAGTTTGCGCATTCTCCCCATGTCTGTATGGGTCTCACCCCCCACAACCCAAAGATGTGCAGGCTAGGTGGATTGGCCCGGCTAAATTCAATAAAAACTAATTGGGTACTCTAAATTTCTTTTTTTCAATGACCTTCCCTCCATCATCTGGTCAGAAGTGAAGATGTTCAGTCATAATTGCAGTTTTCAATATCATTCTCAACTTCTTAGATGCCACAGCAGACTATGCCCGCAATCAGCAAGACCTGATGTGGCCTGGCCTGAGAAGTGGCAAGTAACATTTGCGTCACACAAGTGCCAGACCATGTCTATCTCCAACAAGAGACAATCTAACCATGATGCTCAATGTCATTACCGTCATTGTCTCATCAACCAACAAGAATAGGTTTGAAACTATGGGCGGGATTCTCCGTCGACGGGATTCTCCTGTCCGCCGGTAGCACACCCACGTCTGCGGGTTCCCCGAGGTGGCCACAATGGGAAACCACATTGACCGGCTGTGGGAACAGAGAATTCCATTGCTGGTGGGGGAGCGCCGTGCTGGAAAACGCAGCTGGTGGATAGAGAATCCCGCCTTATGTATTTTGACTCCTCAAATTCTGTCCACCATCTGCAAGGCGCAAGCAGGGCCGGCTCAAGGCACCGGCAACTCGGGCAGTCGCCCGGGGCGCCATGTGCTAGGGGGCACCAGAGACTCGGATCCCGCGCATGCGCAGTTGGGCCGGCGCCAACCAGCGCATGCGCGGTGGCCGCCCTCCCCCAGCGCGGCCCCCCCCCGGTCTGCCCCCACCCCCCCGCTCGGTCCTCTCCCCCGCCCACGCCCCTCAGTCCCCCCCGCCCCCCTCGGATCCGCCCCCCCCGCCCCCCCCTCGGGTCCGCCCCCCCCTTCGGGTCCGCCCCCCCCGCCCCCCCCTCGGGTCCGCCCCCCCTTCGGGTCCGCCCCCCCCCCTCGGGTCCGCCCCCCCCTCAGGTCCGCCCCCCCCCTCGGGTCCGCCCCCCCCTCGGGTCCGCCCCCCCCGGCCCCGCCCTGCCCCCTCGGCCCCGCCCCCCTCGGCCCCGCCCCCCAAGGGCGCCGAAGTTCATCTTGCCCGGGGCGCCAGCAACCCTAGGGCCGGCGCTGGGCGCAAGTTGTGTTCTAGAAACCCTCCACTTGCTTCAATCAGTGCAGATCCAACAACACTCCAGCACCTCAACACCATCCAGGAGAAGGCAGCTTAACCAACACCCCATCCATCACCTTAAACATACACTCCTCCGGCCCGTACACAGCGTACTATCTACAAGACACACTCCAGCATTGCACCAAGATTTTTTCAACAGCACCATCCAAACCACAACCACTACCACTAGAGGGAAAAGGTGGCAGTTGCATTGAAATACCACCACCTACACGTTCTCTTGCAAGTCACACATCATCCTGGCTTGAAACTATTTTGCCGCTCTGTCACCATCACTGGGTCAAAATCCTGGAATTCTCTGCCTAACAACGTCTTCGCCACATGAACTGCAACGGCTCAAGAAGGTGGTTCCCCACCATCTTCCCAAGGACAATTCCGGATGGGCAATCTCAACCAGTGATGTCCCACATCCCATGAATGAATTACTTGACAGAACAGCTTTTAGTGGTGAAGCTTCGCTCCATGTTACAAAGCATCGACAAGCTAATTACGTGCATTTCAATTTTAGCCGTAACAGAATTTACACTTTGAATGTGGAACACCATTCTTTCTTTCAGGCCGATCAGCATCACCCACAACTGTAGGAAAATACTGAATGCACATCAAAGCTAATAAAGCTCACATTGTCTCAACGCCTTTACAAATGGATTATGGAGCGGAAAACTGTTTGGTCTCTTACAATAGGAATTTTATGAAGCACAGTGTGACTGGCTGGAAATGTATTTTACTCGCCTGACGTTTAATTACTGAAATGCTATTTATCAATGTACTGGAAGCAGGTTGCCCAAGAACAAAGTGTACTTATGATCAAAAGTGGAGATGCGTTACAATTAAATAAAAACAAAAGGAAACATGCTATTCACATTTAATGAAGAAAGTCCTTCATCACTCCATGGGAAATGTATTACGATGCCCTTTGGCGTAGCAGTAAATGACTAATCGAACAATAGTCACAAAACAAATATAGATTTCAATATTTCGACAATAGACTGATTGTTTCGTCCCTTAAGCAATGTGGTGCTTAACAAACAGTAAAGTACAACAAACAAACTTTACTCCTGGAAATTTAGATTTCTGACAAATCCGTAAGATTGAGTGGTTAAATTAGGATGACAAGGCTAAATTCCTCTGTGCCCCCGTGTTAATGTGCACACTAATTCTGTGACCGCTGGTGCCAAAAAATGAAATGAAATGAAATGAAAATCGCTTATTGTCATGAGTAGACTTCAATGAAGTTACTGTGAAAAGCCCCTAGTCGCCACATTCCGGCGCCTGTCCGGGGAGGCTGTTATGGGAATCGAACCGTGCTGCTGGCTGGCTTGGTCTGCTTTCAAAGCCAGCAATTTAGCCCAGTGTGCTAAACAGCCAAGGGGACAAGCCAACAGGCTATAAACAGCCAACAGGACAAGGGGCAGCAGGAACAACACCACCTTCAAAGTCACCCTAACTAACAGCACTGTCGGAGCACCATCACCGTAAGGTGAATAATGGTTCAAGAAGGACTGACTAACATTATCTTCTCAAGGGAAACTCGGAATGGGTGATAAATGTGAACTTTTGTCAACTTCACAAACACACCATGAATGAATTGAAAAGCTGATTCTCCAATACAACCTCCCTCGAGTGCAACTCCCCCACATGTGTCGTGCACTTGGGCGGGTTACAACTGAGATTCTTCGAGACGGTACAATTTATATTGTAAACGCTTAGGTGCTCAGGTCAGCACATGAGTAAGAGGGAGTCCAACATTTAGCACGTTTACAATACAACAGTGACTGCGACGCTTCAAAACTACTCCCTCAGCTTTGGGACACACGGGTTAAGAAAGGTGCAGCAGAATTGCAAATCTTTCTTTTGTCAACATTCAACCTGCTTTCAGCTCTGACTCCAGTCCCCCCCGACAATACCAGCAACTCAACCGGGGAGCGGGAAGGAAGCCTGATCCTAGATTGGAAGAAACAATTTTGGAACTGGCCACAGCATCTGACTGTTACTATTGCCGGTTCCGCAATCCTGTTCATCGTCCAGCACTCTGAAATTACTCACAAACCAATAACAATTTCCAAATATCATTAACTCATCCGAGAGGTTAGAAAAAAAAACCCCGTTGGGAGAAAAAACAATTTCCTCGATTAGAAGGTTTAATAAACGTAAATAGTAACTCTCAGCACCTCAAAGGGGAACAAAAAGGGTGGCTGCCACTTTTGGCAGAGTTTCCTCATCAGAACTGGTGAAAGTTCCCTCACAAACATTAACCCATTTAGACGCTTCTATTCCGGAAAGCCAGTTGGTGAAGGATGAAACTGGACCCAATCTTTCTGCAGCCTTAAATTTATTCACAGATTGAAACGTCGCAAGCATATATCTCCAAACACAACCACACCACTGTTTCAATACATGCTGTACTCAAGCAAAACCCCAGTGAATGCCCATCACACGCATGCAGTGAAATCCAATTAATATACAACTGACGTGGACCTTCAACGTTCCTGCTTTTATTTCAGATCTGAAGGACAGTACAATGCTGCAGTCCCTCAATGCAGCACGGGAATGTCAGCCAAGTTTCTCGAGTGGGGCTTGAACCCACAGACTCAGAGCAGGAGTGCTACCAATTAAGCCACTTCGGAGAGGCAATTCTTAAGATGATTGAATGTCTTGTCACTGATGGTGAAGTGTACTCTAACCTCAGTGGAATGAGGGTGCGAGCTTAGATATAAATCTGGATTGCAGCACTATTGTGGAGCAGGGGGAATGATATCCGAGACACGGTGTGGGACTGGTTCCAATCTTGCCAATTCATTGCCGGAGAGTTCCTGCTCTGACATGACTTGATGTCAGACTGGTGGCAGGGCAACAGGGAGACAGTTTTGAAGCATTAATATAAACTTGGGAGATTCTGACAAAACAGAGCAGAAGTGAGCTTGCACTCCCCCTTCTTGGCTGCATCTTCGTACATTATACAAATATAGGCCTGAAAATTCCAAGCCATGAATTGCATCAGATTTGCTCCAATGAGTCTGGAGTTGTGCGCAGAGGGGTAGTGCAGTGTTAAATCATGGGTAACCTCATTTACACACCCACCTCACTTGCATTACTGGTGTGAATGAAAGAAATTCAGGGCAACATCTTTGTTTAACAATGGGCGGGAACTTTTGGTCGTTCCCGCTGGCGGGATCACCTGGTTCCGCTGCCGGTGAGCCCTCACGCAGATTCCCCGGCGGCAGAGCATGTGACAACGGAAAACCCCGTTGACAGCTGCAGGGCCGGAAAATCCAGCCGCCGGCCAATGGCGAGGTGCCTCCACTGTCGCATAACACATGGGCGGCACCGTGGCGCAGTGGTTAGCACTGCCGCCTCACAGCTCCAGGGTCCCGAGTTCGATTCCGGCCTCGGGTCGCGGTCTTTTTTTTAAAAAACGCATTTTATTCAAACTTGTATCGAAGTAGGTTACAGCAGATAAACACCCCGGGAAACATTCCTCCCAACAATCAGTTTGTACAGATTTTCCTCCTTTTCCACCCCCCCTGCCCCCCCCTCCCCCCCCCCCCACAACGAACAGCCCATCAAACACGGTCAAAACCATCCCCTACCTTTTCTCAAACTCCCCTGCTGAACCCCTTAACTCATACTTTATCTTCTCTAACCGCAGGAAGTTGTACAGGTCACCCAACCATGCTGCTACCCCCGGTGGCGATGCCGACCGCCACTCCAGCAAAATCCGTCACCGTGCAATCAGAGGGGCGAAGGCCAAGACATCGGCCTTCCTCCTCTCCATGAGCTCCGGCTTCTCTGAAACCCCAAATATCCCCACCAAAGGGTCCGGGTCCACCTCCTCCTCCACTATCCTGGCTAAGACCGCGAACACTCCCACCCAGAATCTTCCCAATTTTTCACAACCCCAAAACATGTGCACATGATTCGCAGGCCCCCGCCCACACCTCATCTGCTACCCCCTGAAAGAACCCACACATTCTCGCCCAAGTCATATGCACCCTGTGCACCACCTTGAACTGTATCAGGCTCAACCTTGCATAAGAGGATGTCCCGCTTACCCTTCGCAGTGCCTCACTCCATACTCCCCAACTGATCACCATTCCCAACTCCGCTTCCTATTTCTCCTTGATCTTCACCACCCCGCTCTCCCCCCTGCTCCCCCAGCCACTTATATATATCCCCAATTCTTCCCTTCCCTTCCACATCAGGAAGCAGCAGTCGCTCCAGCAGGATGTATCCCAGACCTTTCGTGCAAAGTCCCTAACCTGTAGATACCTGAACTCACTACCCCTCGGCAGTTTTACCCTGTCCCTTAGCTCCTCCAGACTGGCGAACCCTTCCTCCAAATACAAATCCTTCACCTTGACCAGCCCCACTTCCCTCCACCTCCTGCATACACTATCCACACACCCCCCCCCCCCCCCACCCCCCTCCCCCCGGCTCAAACCCATGATTTTCGCACAGCGGCGTTAGCACCGACATCTCTTCCACCCTAAAATGCCTCCTCAGCTGATTCCATATCTTCACCGTGGACTGTACCACTGGGCTCCCTGAATACCTACTCGGAGCCATTAGCAATGCTGCCGTCACCATAGCCCTCAAACTAGACCCCTTACAAGATTCCTCCTCCATCCTAACCCACTCTACCCCTTCTACTTCCCACCACCACCGCACCTTGTCTACATTCGCCGCCCAATAATAATGAAGCAAGTTTGGCAACGCCAACCCCCCCTGCTGCCTCTGCCTCTGTAGCAGGGTCCTCCCCACCCTCAGCACCTTCCCCGCCCATACAAAGTCAGAGATGATGGTGTCCACTTTCCGAAAAAAGGCCTTTGTTATAAAGATCAGGAGAGCCTGAAAGATCAACAAGAGCCTCGGGAGATTATTAATTTTCACCACTTGGACCCTCCCCGCCAACGTTAAGTGCAATGTCTCCCACCTATTAAGATCCTCCCTGGCCTCCTCCACCAGCTTCGTTAAGTTCCACTTATGGAGCCCCGTCCATTCCCTCACTACCTGAATCCCCAAGTACCTAAACCTATCCCTCGCTACCGTAAATGGCATCTCCCCTAAATTAGCCCGCTGTGCGAGCTCATTCACCGGGAATACCTCGCTTTTCCCTACATTCAGCTTGTATCCCGAGAACCCTCCAAACCTCCCCAACAGGCCCATAATCCTTCCCATATCTTCAACTGATCCAAAACATACAGCTGGAGGTCATCGGCATAGAGCAACACCTGATGCTCCCTCTGACCCTCATTATCCCCTGCCACTCTGCCGACCCCCTGAGAGCCATTGCCAATGGCTCTATGGCCAGCGCAAACAGCAGCGGCGACAGCGGGCACCCCTGCCTCGTACCCCTGTGTAAGTCAAAACTTTGTGAGCTCATATCATTCGTCCTCACCCTCGCTCTTGGCGCCACATACAGCAACCGCACCCATGCCACAAATCTCGGCCCAAACCCAAACCTTCCCAAAACTTCGAACAAGTACCGCCACTCCACCCGATCAAATGCTTTCTCTGTGCCCATGGACACCAACATCTCCGGTACCAGAGCTCTCGACGGATTCATCACCACATTCAACAGCCGTCTTATATTACTCGCGAACTGCCTGCCCTTCACGAAGCCTGTTTGATCTTCTGCAACCACCCCCCCCCCGGGCCACAATCCTCCATCCTCCCCACCAACAACTTAGCCAATACTTTTGCATCCATGTTCAATAGTGATATGGCTCTATACGACCCACATTCCACCGGATCCTTCCATTTTTTTGGGATTAGTGTGATTACTGCCTGTTTCATCATCTCCAACAACTTCCCCTTCTCCAGTGCTTCATTAAACACCCCCAACACCCCCAAGATGTGGTGCCAGGTCCGCCGCCAATTCCTTATATAATTCTGCCAGGTACCCATCTGGCCAAGGGGCCTTCCCTGACTTCATACCCCTGATACTATCCAGCACCTATCTCAGCCCCAGGGCCTCCTCCAACGCCTGCCTCTTTCCTTCCTCCACCTGGGGAAATTCCAGCTCGTCCAGAAACCACCCCATGTCCCCCTCCTCTCCTCCTGGGTCTGCCTCATAAAGTCCCTGGTAATACTCTCTAAATGCATCATTTATCGTCCCTGGCTCAGACACCACATCCCCAGCTCCAGTCCGGATCTTCAATATTTCCCTGGATGCAGCCTGCCTCCGCAGCTGGTGCGCCAGCATGCGGCTCGCCTTCTCCCCATACTCGTTTTGCACCCCTCTTGCCCTATGCAGTTGCCCGACCGCCCTCCCCGTTGTCAGCCTGTCAATTTGCCCCTGCAACTTTTTCCTCCTCACCAATCCCTCCACTGTGGGCATCCTCGAATGTTCCCTGTCCACCTCCACTATCTCGCTCACTAGACGGTCATGTTCTGCCGTCCTTTCCTTATTCGCACAAACCGTAAATGAGATCATTTCTCCCCGGACCACTGCCTTCAGTGCTTCCCACAAAATGCCCGCCAACACCTCCCCATTCTGATTGAACTCCACATAATCCCTAATCGCCGACCGCACCTTATCACAAAAACCTCCATCCCGAGTCAAACCTCCACCCCGGCCTCTGCTCTCATCCCATACTAAACCGAATATCCATTTGGTGGAGTGCATGGATCGAGATAACTATCCCGGTATACCCTGCCCCCTCCACCCCAACCAAAATCTCCCGACTCACTACAAAGTAATCAATCTGCGAATATACCTTATAGACGTGTGATAAGAAGGAATACTCCCTTCCCCCTGGGTTCTGAAAGCGCCATGGATCCACCATACCCATCCTCTCCATAAACCCCCCCCCCCCTCCCCCCCCAGCTCCCTTGCCATTCGTACCCTACCCATCAACCTGGGGCTCGATCAATCCACCCTCGGCTCCAGGACACAGTTAAAACCTCCTCCCATGATCAACTGGTACATGGCAAAATCCGGGATTGCTGCCAGCAGCCCCCTCATAGAACCCACATCATCCCAATTTGGGGCATACACATTTACCAACACTACTGGTGCCCCTTCCATTACCCCACTCACAATCACATATCTCCCACCTGGATGCCTCACCTCCTTCACACTCACAAATCCCATTTTTTTGATCATTAAAATCGCCACACCCCTCGATTTCGAATAAACCCCGAGTGAAAAACCTGCCCGACCCATCCCTTCCTTAACCTAACCTGGTCCTTCACACGGAGTTGTGTCTTCTGCAAAAAGACCACCCCTCGCTTTCAAGCTCCTGAGGTGCACGAACACCCGCGACCTTTTAACCGGCCCATTCAGCCCCCGGAGGTTCCACGTTACCAACCTTACCGGAGGCTTGCGCCTCCAATCCCCTCTACCATCTGTCATCTTCCCCACTTAACTCCTGCCCCTTTAATTCCACTCTGTACCTAGCCGATCCCAGATGGCCCCTTTCTTTGCCCTTGACCATGTCATCTCTCACCCCCTGCCGCGTCGCAGAAACCCCTCCCCCCCCGCTGTTCCCCTTCTTCCCCCCCCCCCCCCCCCCCCACTTCCCCTTTCCCCTCTTCCTCCGGCCACCCCTCTTGGCCTTATCTGTGACCCCTGCACCTCCAAACACCTCTCCATCCGCTCCAAAGTACTCTTCAGGGGTGCCACAGCTTCTGCAATGGCTTTTGCATGATCCTCACACATTTCCTTCCTCTGTTTATGGAATTCCTCCTTGATAAAAGTCATCAGTTCCTGTATCTTACAGCTTGCCCCTCTCCTGCCTGCATGCTGGAAGAGGCTGTTGCTGCAGCACCAGATTGTTTCAACTTTCCAGCCAAACCTCTCACTATTTTCTGCCGGGTCTGGCGATCAGGAGACATACCACTCCAGGGGTAAACTACTCCTCTAACATTCACCTACGCCTTTTCATCAAAATTGCATCCGGGTCTGTGAGAAAAGAGCCCTTTTCTGTCACTTTAAGCAGGAACAGCCCTGTATGTGACCACTCACTCCATGGTCACAACCCGAAGTCCCCTTGGGTTACTGTCTGTGTGGAGTTCGCACGTCCTTCCCACGTCTGCGTGGGTTTCCTCCGGGTGCTCCGGTTTCCTCCCACGATCCAAAGCTGTGCAGGTTAGGTGGATTGGCCGTGATACATTGCCCCTTAGTGTCCAAAAGGTTAGGTGGGGTTACAGGGATGGGGGGGTGTGGGCGTGGGCTTAAATAGGGTGCTCTTTCAAGGGACGGTGTAGACACAGTAAGCCAAAGGGCCTCCTTCTGCATTGTAAATTCCATGATTCTATGTCACGGGGGACAGTAAATCTCACCTCACATCTAAATTAGGTACACAATCCGTCAGCAGGTAGGTTACGAAGTCAGCGCACGTTTGCGAGCCAGAAAAACCGTTTTATCATGGGGAAGCCTTAAAATAGGACAGATTTCGGTGTTCAGGGTTTGAATGGGTGAAGGAGGCTGTTGGAACACATCCATCAAAATAGCTCAAAACATAACAGGGTGTCACTAGCGGTAAAATAGATTCAAGGGGCCAAGTGGCCGATTCCTGCTCCTAATTCGTAAGGTCTGAAAAATAAAGGAATGGCTTGGTCTGTGGACATTCCACAATAATGGAACAAGATGGGCTAACTCTGCTGCCTCACAGCGCCATGGACCAGGATTCAATTTCAGCCTTGGGGGACTGTCTGTATGGAGTTTGCATGTTCTCCCCCATGACTGCGTGGGCTTCCTCCGGGTGCTCCTCTTTCCTCCCACGGTCCAAAGATGTGCAGGTTAGGTGGATTGGCCATGTCCAAAACGTTAGGTGGGGTAATGGGGAGAATGTGGGGGTGTCTTTCGGAGGATTGGTGAAAATCCGATGGGCAGAGTGGCCTCCTTCTGCACTATCGGGATTATATGATATGATACAAACATAATGGCTTCTGAGTCACAAAGTTCTGGGTGCAAGTCCCACTCTGGGGCTTTAGCACAAATATTAAGACTGCCAGCCCAGCGCAGTACTGAGGGAGTGCTGCACCATCTTCCCAATGAGACATTAAACTGAGGGTTCCTCTGAGGCCTCCTCAGGTGGGTGTAAAGGATCGCTTGGCAGAGGAGCAGGGGAGTTATCCTCAGTATCCGGATCAATATTTATCCCCTCAATCAACATCGCAAAAAAACTGATCATCTGGTCATTATCACGTTGCTGTGTGTGGAATCTCGCTCTCCACAAATTAGCTACTGTGTTCCCTACATTACAACAGTGTCTATACTTCAATAAGTACTTCACTGACTGGAAAGCATTTTGCGATGTCTGTGATGCTGGTTTGCCTTTTTGAAGAAAAGGTTGCGATGGTCACATTTTGTGACATAATTGGTTCCAAACTATTCCATTTCCGGCAGAGCAAGACAAGGTATGGTTCCTGCACTATCCTGGAAGCAATGGGAACCAGCTGCTAGCTGTCCCATCTTCACATAATGACAACAATCCAAGTCAAACTGTTCTTCCTACCAAGAAACTCCATGGCGGAAAGTGACTGGGATTGCTCCTTACCTCATCACTTGATCCATTTTCCACCCGGAATCTTCCTGCTCTCTGTATGGCTCCGTCCGCATCACTGGAAATAAGCTGCAAACAGGGGGGGGAGGGAAACAAAACCTTAATTTTAATGGTTATTGCAGATATTTGGCAAAATGGGAAACACATACTTCAAAAAGGTTTGCAAAACTGCCCCACACAAAATAGCATTTCGTTTCCATCTTGTCAACTCTCTTGTTTGCATTTTCTTTTAACTCTCAAGTGGGGTCAGAATTACTCACATAAATCAAAAACAAGGTGGATGTGAGGTGGAGGTACACATATCAGTGGGGGAAGGTGATCCGGACATTGTGGGGCGGGGGAAATTGCACCTCGGGGGGGAGTGAGGAGTTGGACATTAGGAGGGTGGGGAGTTGTGTATCGGGGGAGTGGAGAGTTGGACATTGGGAGGTCCTGGATCGGAGGTTATGGGCCATTGTATTCTCACTTTGAAGTTGACTGCTCTGCACAAATTGACGACTCTAGATCAGTTGCATCATAAAAAAAGTTAATTCCCTTCAGGCTAAGTGTTCAGGAATTTTGAGCTACATTGCAGGAACTGCACTTGTTTTATTTCAAAGGCTTTATATTCTTTTTTTAAATAAAGACACAGTGAAATGTTGGCACAGCAAGAATAATACTTAGAAGCAGCCATCCCACAAAGCCCTTGTGCAACACTGTGGCACAGAGCACAGAGCATTAAAGAAACAAATGTAACCATGAAGGAAAATGTTGCCTTCTCCAAGTTCCCACTGCCTCTTGAAATAAACCACTGCCTCTTTTGTTCTTTCACATGATTAATTTAACGGCAGATACAGGACTGTAACATTAAAACACGTCAATCATCTAAATGCTGTGTGAATCAGAATGACTGAGGAAATATCAGCATGTGTAGGTTAAAAGTGAATGGTTCATAACACACTCAAACAACTATGGGAAACAGAAGCAATCGGTCAGAACTGAGGGACAAGTTATTAAAGTAAAATAAATACTGGATCAAGTCAATTTCTTAGTTGTACTGGAGGTGCTATGTGAGTTGGGTCATTTTAGTGGTTAGCACTGTTACTTCACAGCGCCAGGGTCCCAGATTCGATTCCCGGCTTGGGTCAATGTCTGTGCGGAGTCTGTACGTTCTCCCCGTGTCTGCATGTGTTTCCTCCAGGTGCTCCATTTTCCTCCTACACATCCCGAAAGACGAGCTTGTTAGGTGAATTGGACATTCTGAATTCTCCCTCAGTGTACCCGAACAGGCGCTGGAGTGTAGCGACTAGAGGCTTTTCACAGTAACTTCAATGCAGTGTCAATGTAAGCCTACTTGTGACAATAATAAAGAATATTATTCATTATTATTATTTTTGTCCCCCACTGTGATCCTTGGCGTGTAGAAATGTGAAGTATCCGCAACTCTAATTAAACCGCCCTTTCAAATCTTGAATACACACACACCTGTGCATGCACATACACAAGCATACATACACGCTTGTACACACGCACAGATATTTCTAACGCAAATCAAACGCAGAGATGTGCGCACGCTAATTAAAGGGAACAATTAAAGTTGGGAGAAAAATAAATCCTCCAAGTTCTCAAAGGCTTTCCCTTTTTACCACAAACTATGTACAATAAAGGCTGTGCATGGCTGCAATCTGTTCAACCTTCAGTGGCGCACTTTGAGTGGCATTAATCAGAGAGGGGGCAGCTCTCTTGGTGGCCTTGCAAACATTTATGCCTCAATGAACAGCCCCAGGAACACGTTATCTGGTCATTTATCTTACTTTTATATGCTGAGGCCCTGTTGTGCAAAATTGGCCGCTGTGTTTTTGTCCATTGTAACACTGACTACATTTCATTGGTTTTGAAGCACTGTCTTCCGACATTGCGAAAGGCACTATGTAGATATAAGTTCTTTCTGGTTTATCCTGGAAAGCCAGTTTGTGAAAGATAGCACTGGAGTCAATCTTTATTCAGTCTCACATTTATTTGCAGAGCGCAACATTACAAGCATATACCTCCTAACTCAATGACACCAATTTCATTAAGTGTCTCTTAAATATTCATGTAACCCTTCTCAGTCTGAAGGTTATTACTGATCACTAGTCTTGTCATTAAAATTCATCTCAAATGTTACCCACTCAATTCACTGGCAGAGTGCTGGAGGCCGCTACCAGCATCTGAAATGGTTTGACAACTAACTTGAGGTCAAGCTGCTCCTTGTAACAGTCCAAGCAGCATCGACCATTTACCTGTAAAGAATAGAACCGAACAATATTGATGTGGAAATACCCTGAAAGATGCAGAATGTTAATTAGCCATGTAAAAGAGATTTACTTTTCATGGTTTTAATCTGCATACCGAGCAGGCGAAGGCAAAGATGCTTATTTTCATTCAGCTACTTTAGCAGCTTTGTTAATTGTAGCTCCAAGCAAGTTAAGTTATCAGCAGTCAACATGCGCTATAATTACCCTAATCACCGAGCAAATACAATTAAACATTTGAAGAACGCGGACTTTGAGAAGTCCTGAAAGCTTCTCCTCATCCGAGGGGATGTTGGCAAAGCATTTTCCTGACCGGGGGTTGGGTAGTCTTGTAAGAGATTGGCAGATTTCCCCATGATTCCTAAGAAAGGAATGAAAAATCAGGCAATATCTCAACTTCTCTTACATGTGCTGGGACAATGGATGGTGAGCATTGTGTTAGTAATAGTTTAAAGAAAACGTTCTGCAGTTCAAGGAATACTGCACAATAGTGCAGCAATCAAATCCAAATCATTTTTTAATAAATATTTTTATTAAGGCATTTATAAATAAATCATAACCAAATCATGAGCAGAAGTGTAAAACAACTGCCATAACCACGCTAAACCATCAAGGGTGGCACAGTAGCACAGTGGCTAACACAGTTGCTTCACAGCTCCAGGGTCCCAGGTTCGATTCCTGGCTTGGGTCACTGTTTGTGCGGAGTCTGCACGTTCTCCCCGTGTCTGCATGGGTTTCCTCCGGGTGCTCCAAAGATGTGCAGGTTAGGTGAATTGGCCATGATAAGTTGCCCTTTGTGTCCAAAAAAAGTCAGGTGGGGTGACTGGGTTGCGGGGATAGGGTGGACGAGTGGACTTAAGTCGGGTGCTCTTTCCAAGGGCAGGTGCAGACACGATGGGCCAAATGGCCTCCTTCGGCACTGTAAACTCTATGACTTCTACGATCTATGATGAAACTACAACTGTAACCAGTGCTAAACCAGTAACAAACTACAACTATAACTAAATATGATTAGGAGTGCTCTGCCTATTCCTGACTTAACATTCCTAAACTAAACAGGATTACAAATGCTGTGAAATGAAAAATGAAATGAAAATCGCTTATTGTCACGAGTAGGCTTCAATGAAGTTACTGTGAAAAGCCCCTAGTCGCCACATTCCGGCACCTGTCCGGGGAGGCTGGTACGGGAATCGAACGATGCTGCTGGCCTGCTTGGTCTGCTTTAAAAGCCAGCGATTTAGCCGAGTGAGCTAAACCAGCCAAATGTGCTGAGTCATAGCTAAACTACAATCATAACTGGTGTTGAACTACAATGGAATTACAACTGTAACTAATAAAAACTACAAATGACATGCCAAATCATAACAAAACTAAAATTATAACTATTTACTGTCTACAATCCATTCAAGTACATGCCGAAAATGAGGAATCTCACCATCATGGTAGATGGCATGGTGAAAATTCATAATCGCCAATTTTGTTGACACAAAATGTTCAGAGAAGAATGGTAGATAGAGAAATAAGTAAGCAGAAGAATAAACAAATATAAGAAACAGCATCTTGTTACATAGGAACAAGAATAGGCCATTCAGCCTGTCAAGCCATTCAATAAAATAATGGCTGCTTGGACACTTCAATGCCTTCGATAGGGACACTGTCTCCTTATGTTACCATCTATAAGATACAAAGCAGGGGTCACCAACGTTCCTTTGACAGAACCTTCCTTTAGTAACTTGGGGAAGCCAGCAGTGTAGAACAGAGATTTATGTAACTATATACCATATTAATAATAATAATAGTAATCTTTATTATTGTCACAAGTAGGCTTACATTAACACTGCAATTAAGTTATTGTGAAAAGCCCCTAATCACCACACCACAATGTGACCCAGCGGGGAATCGAACCCGGGACCCTGGAGTTGTCCTGCTCATGGCAGTAATTCGTTCTCACTTCAGCCCTTGCTGGGAGAACTAACCACACCAAGCCCTGGTTTGGGCCGACTTTAATGAATAGTCTGTAACGAGCTCCAGCTGGGTGCCCTCTGCTCACACACCACGAGTCCTACGGGAGATCAACAATGGTTTCCCCGTGGTCCCTGTGCGGGTGATAACAATTCCAAACCAGTAACCTCTACCACCCATAAAGATAAGAGCAGCAGATACTGGGATCACCACCACCTGCAAGTTCTCCTCCAAGACACACACCATCCTGACTTGGAAACATATCACAGTTCTTTCACTGTCACTGGGTCAAAATCCCGAAACTCCCTTCCGAACAGGATTGGGTGCACCTACACCACAGGGACTGCAATAGTTCAAGAAAGCAGATCAGCACCACTTCCTCAAAGGTCAATTCGGGTTGGCCAATAAATACTAGGCAAGCCAGCAATGCCCAAATCCCAGGAAAGGCTGAATTATAGATCCATGAGATAGAGTTATGGATGTACTGCTGTATCCTAACTCATGGATCAATAATGCCATTAACCTCCTGACTTCTGGGATGCTAAAAGGTCCTTAACAAACTCTTATTCTTCATTGTGCATCAGTTAATATTATAATAAGAGAACATTCGGTGCAACAAGGTCCTGTTTCAACCAAGTGGAAACTTAGAATAGTGTTAAAGCTGCCAACTCGCACTGCCAGCATCTTTTACTGCCCCTTCAAACAGGCCCCCTGTGGGTATGAGTAACAGGAAGCATGCTCACTAATGTTTCTAACTAAGTCAATTATCGAGATGGTCTGTTATAGAAATGTCATCAGGAAATTGGGAACTGGTAAGGTTCAATGCTGGTGCTTCCGTAGCTTGGAAGTGGGCCCATTGCTGAAAACCCTGTGCCAAGTCAAACCATCACTTTTCCACATTAACCATTTAAGTCATTCAGCCTCTCGCATTTGACTAGGTACAGAGAAGAACAGTGCATACATCAGAGAGAAATCTTACATTCCGGTGGCAGAAAGGTCTGTTACCAGAGGATTTCAGATAATTTGGTAAAGGAACGAGAGGAGAGGCGAGGAGACTTTCTTCTTGCACGGCATATTTATTTTGATCTGGAGTCCTCGGTTTGAAAGATTGGTGGAAGCAGCGCAGTAACAAATTTCCAAAGGGACCTGGATACGTACTCGAAGGAGCAACATTCACAGAGCCGATCAGCGGGATCCCCGGAGGCGTGGTTCCCAACAATGTACGCGGCCTGCCATGGGCTGGCGGCAGGATAATCCAGCCCCCCCCCCCCCCCCCCCCACTGTCAATGGGTTTCCTGTTGTTGGTACCCTTCACCCCAGGGGAACCCCGCAGTGGGGAGAGGTCACCAGTGGCGGGACCAGAAGATCCCACTGGCCGGGAAATCCTGCCCACGTGAAAAGGGCACAGGAATGGGACTAATTGTATTGCACTTTCAAAAAGCTGTCACCATCATGATGGGCCAAAAGGCCTCCTTCTGTGCTGCCACTATCAAAATTTCTGACCAACCAGTTCCTAGTTTGATTTAAACAAGAATATCTCATTAAACATTGACCAGCAGGGTGGCCCCAGCAGGGCGGCCCCAGCAGGATGGCCCCAGCAGGGTGACCCCAGCACGGCGACCCCAGCAGGGTGACCCCAGCAGAATGGCCCCAGCAGGGTGACCCTAGCAGAATGGCCCCAGCAGGGTGACCCCAGCACGGCGACCCCAGCAGAATGGCCCCAGCAGAATGGCCCCAGCAGGGCGGCCCCAGCAGAATGGTCCCATCAGGGTGACCCCAGCACGGCGACCCCAGCAGGATGGCCCCAGCAGAATGGCCCCAGCAGGGTGGCCCCAGCAGGGCGACCCCAGCAGGGCGACCCCAGCAGAGTGGCCCCAATAGAATGGCCCCAGCAGGGTGACCCCAGCATGGTGGCCCCAGCGGGGCGACCCAGCAGGGTGGCCCCAGCAGGGCGACCTCAGCAGAATGGCCCCAGCAGGGCGGCCCCAGCAGAATGGCCCCAGCAGGGTGGCCCCAGCAGAATGGCCCCAGCAGGGTGGCCCCAGCAGGGTGACCCCAGCAGAATGGCCCCAGCAGGGTGGCCCCAGCAGGGTGACCCCAGCAGAATGGCCCCAGCAGGGTGGCCCCAGCAGGATGGTCCCAGCAGGATGGCCCCAGCAGGGCGGCCCCAGCAGGGTGGCCCCAGCAGGGTGACCCCAGCAGAATGGCCCCAGCAGGGTGGCCCCAGCAGGGTGGCCCCAGCAGGGCGGCCCAGCAGGGCGACCCCAGCAGGGTGGCCCCAGCAGAATGGCCCCAGCAGAATGGCCCCAGCAGGATGGCCCCAGCAGGGCGGCCCCAGCAGGGCGGCCCCAGCCGGGCGACCCCAGCAGGGTGGCCCCAGCAGGATGACCCCCAGCAGGATGACTCCAGTAGGTCAGCACCAGCAGGTTGGCCCCAGCTGGATATTTGATGGAGTTTTTGCTCTAATTGGTCAGAGATTTTCCCCTCTCTGCTCCATCAAAACCTCTCATGATTTGAACACCTCAATTAAATCGCCCCTTCACCGTCCCTGCTCTGGACGGCAATCCTATGTTCTCCAATCGCTCCACATAACTGTAGACCCTCATCTTTGGTAACATTCGAGAAAATTTCCACCACACCCTCTCCAAGGCCAGGACACCCTTTTGAAGTGTAGCGCCCGCAAATAGACACAGTAATGCACTGGCCACGATGGGCCAAATCTTTCAATCAAGGCCCAAGTCCATGTTCCCAACCCTGATCAGACACAAAAATAGCCATTTACTTTCCTCCGGTTTTTGGGGGCAATTTTCTGATGGCGGATCGTTCCAAACTCATTCAGGGCAGAAAACCTGAGATGGAAGCGAAGGGAATCTGCGTAAAAGCCACACCCCCTTTGGATGGCACTCACGCCATATTCCAGTCAGTAAAGTGTTTCTATTTCCCAAAGCTTCTTTGAAAAGCTTCAAGGGAAGGTAAGTGGGTAAGGGGATAGGGTGAATGAGGGAAGTGGGTAAGGGGATAGGGTGAATGAGGTAAGTGGGTAAGGCGATAGGGTGAATGAGGTAAGTGGGTAAGGGGATAGGGTGAATGAGGTAAGTGGGTAAGGGGATAGGGTGAATGAGGTAAGTGGGTAAGGGGATAGGGTGAATGAGGTAAGTGGGTAAGGGGATAGGGTGAATGAGGTAAGTGGGTAAGGCGATAGGGTGAATGAGGTAAGTGGGTAAGGTGGCAACTGAATAGGGTGGCAGCTCGATAGGGTGGCAGCTGGGTGGGTAGGGTGGAAGCTGGATAGTGAGGTCAGGTCAGTTTGGGTCAGGGTGGATTTGCACGGGTCTGGGAGAGAGAGCAGTTGGTGGTGAGGGCTGGTCAGGTCAGATTTGGGTTGGTCATGGGGAGAGTCAGGGGTCTGTGGGGGGGGGGGGGGGAAGAGATCAGATGGGGGCCGAGGAAGTGTGTAATCAAGGGGTTAAGGAGGTTGGGGGAAGAGGGGGGGTCAGTTATATTTAAAATTTAGAGTACCCAATTCATTTTGTCTAATTTAGTGTGGCCAATCCACCTACCCTGCATATCGTTTGGGTTGTGGGGGTGAAACCCATGCAAACAAAGGGAGAATGATCCCAGAGCAGGGATCGAATCTGGGACCTCGGCGCCGTGAGACAGCTGTGCTAACCTTTGCACCACCTTGCTGCCCAAGGCAGTGCGGGGGTGGTGGTGGGGGGGGGGGGGGGGGGGGCGTGGGGGGTCAGTTATATAATTACCCAAGAGTTAGATGAAAATTTTTGAGTGTAACATTTCTGGGGGCCTATTCAGGTACGTCAGATCTGTCCAAAGTCTCTGGCTCTAACTCAAGAGTTTGAGACATTTTTTGAGGGTCCCGGGGAGTAGGGGACTTGCCAAATGGAAGTTCAAACTTGCTGAGAAATACCCACTGAGTCCACGTGTTGGCACTTCCAAGGGGTCCCTTAACGCCGCTTGGATCTGGCCAATAACAATGATCGCATCAGTTGCACATATGACTCCTCAGACTCCTGTGAAGCAGTTGTAAAAAAGACTTCTTTCCCCAGATAATGTCCCCTTTCCATTGAAAAATGGATCAAGACGCTTGCCTTATACTCATCCACCTACTAGATATCCCTTAGAATAGTCTAAGAGGCTCTTAATATATGGAAACCAAAAGCCACAGTAATCTCGAAAGCTGCACAAAGTGCTGCCTTGGCCCAAGATGTGGTCTGTAGGTTGACCTGAAGCAGGTTGTATCGCTCAGTCATCACCTCAGCAGACACAATATAGACAGGCCCCTCTGAACTTCCCGTGGCCAAGTCTAGAACCCTCTGGATGTCAAGGAGCACACGGAGCAAGAGAAAGCAGAGCAGGAATGTTTATGTCAGACACCAAGAGCTTAATACTACAGAAAGCCCAAAGATGTATAGAAAGGGCAGGTGTGAATTCAAAAAGGAAATTAGGGAGGGCATGCAGCAATATTGGCAAGCAATATTCAGGAGAACCCAAAGATGTTTTAATAATAACAGTTTTATCAGTACATTAAGAGTAAGGAGTATAAGTAAGGAAAGATTAGGGTCAATAAAAGACTAAAAAGGTAGCCTTTGTGTGGAAGTAGAGGGTGTCCTTAACGAATGACAGTCTGTGACTGTCTTCACACAAGAGGGGGGCAACTCAGACATTTAGTTAAGGAGGAGGAGAATGGGGGAATGCTAGATAGAATGCTCTTTCAGAGAGCCAGTGCAGACTTGATGGGCCGAGTGGCCTCCTTCTGGAGGTTAAGGATTCTGTGATGTGGTGTTAGCACTGTAAATATTAGTTACTGAGTGATGTCGGATACAAACATACCACTGAGGCTTTCTTTAGTCTTTACGATCCATGTACCCACAAACTGTTTGATAGGCAGAGGATATTGGGCTGGAGTTTACTAGAGTGGCCCATCGTGTGGCTTGTCCTCACAGACTTTTTCCTTTACCCTTGAGCTCAACATGTTTCTTCCCACAGAGTTGCTTCAGAGTTGTTCAGCACCATTCACAGCTCCTCAGGTACTGAAGCAGTCCATGTCCATATGCAGCAGGATCGGGACAACATTCAGAATTGGGCTGATGAGTGGCAAGATACTTTGTGCCACACAAGTGCCAGGCACCATCTCCAACAAGTGAATCTAACCATCACTCTTTGACATCCAATGGCACGGCCATTGCTGAATCCCCCTCTTTCGAAATCCATTAGCATTGTTTAGCTCACTGGGCTAAATCGCTGGCTTTTAAAGCAGACCAAGGCAGGCCAGCAGCACGGTTCGATTCCTGTACCAGCCTCCCCGAACAGGCGCCGGAATGTGGCGACTCGGGGCTTTTCACAGTAACTTCATTGAAGCCTACACGTGACAATAAGCGATCTTCTTCATTCTTCATTGACCAGAAGCTGAACTGGACCAGCCATATAAATACTGCGGCTACAAGAGCAGATCAGAGGCTGGGAATTCTGTGGACAGTAACTCACCTCGGGCTCCCCAAAGCCTGTCCACCATTTACAAAGGCACAAAATCAGGAGTGTGATGCAATATTCTCCACTTTCCTGGGTGAGTGCAACTCCAACAATACTCACAAAGCTCGACACCATCCAGGACAAAGAAGCCCGCCTGATTGGCACACCATCCACCACCTTCAACATTCTTTCCCTCCACCACCGGCACACAGTGGCAGCAGTGTGTACCGCATGCAAGAAGCACTTCAACAACTCTTCAAGGCTCCTCCGATCGCACCATCCAAATCCACAATCTCTCCCTCCTCGAGCACAGGGGCAGCAGATGCATGGGACCACCACCAACTGCAAGTTTCCCTCTATGCCACACACCATCCTGAATTGGAAATATATTGTCTGTTCCTTCACTGCCTGGGTCAAAATCCCGGAACTCCCTCCCTCACAACACCGTGGGTGTTCCTAAACCACATGGACCGCAGTGGTTCAAGAAAGAGGTTCACCGCTACCTCAAGGGCAATTAGGGATGGGTAAGAAATGCTGTTCCAGCCAGCAATACCCACATCCCGTGGAAAAATAAAAACATGTTGCTGGACGTGCAAGCTGATGAGGACCTCGTTGAACAATGGAACCAAGTGTGTTTCCTTAGGCAATGTGGGCTAATGATTGAAAATTAAGTGGACGGATGACTGAGAAATTGGGAATTAAAGTCAAATCAGTAAAGAAAGATAAATAAAGAGAGGAAAAGAAAGAATGGATTAAGAAAATTTTCCATATTTAATATCTCAGGAAAACAATTCACAGTCTGAAGGAATTGGAATTGCACATTTTATCTGTTCGTTTTCTGGGCTAGAGAGGTTGAACGATAGTCACTAACAATTATCGTGCTGCTACATAACTATTTATGATATTAATTACCAGACATAACTTTCTGTGGTGACTTTAATAGGTGAGCAATGTGCAAATGCAGCAACATCAGAAAACTCTAGGGGAGGTTAAAAGTGACAGGCATTTTGGCAAAGCAAACGGCAGAAGAGCTCAAATCGTCTGGCAGCTTCCAGTGATTCACAACTTACACTGTATCTCTTCCTTGCCATAGCTTTCATATCAAGAACACCGTGCGTCATTCACACGTCGTTACATTTTCAGCAAGTCCTGGCCCATCACCTCTTGATCAGATATACTTCCAAATCAATGGAAACTTCAAAGATGTTGCTGACAATTATACCAAACACCCAATAGCACTTTGTTCATGCTCCACTCGAGTGTGGTAACAGACACTAATTACAGCCTGACATCCGCAGAATGTTTTGGATAGCAGTGCAAGGGAAAAGTGAACCATTTTAATTGCAGACTGATGCACCATCAATTGGACACGAGACGAAGATGAGATCCAAATAAAAGGCTTTAATGCACAAGGTGTGTGCCTGGCAGCAGATGTACAGAAGAATGGCCGACTGCCGGGAAGCACGGGTTCTTATATCCCGCCTTGTAGGCGGAGCTACCTACCTCTGAGCCAATCGGCTGAGAGGCACATGACTTACCCGGGCCAATGGGCAGCGAGTCCTCTGCACCAATAGCAGCTCACTTCTAAGGTACCGTAATACCCCTAGTCATACTACCACACAGACGTAAATGCTCAACATCGCTGTTCACTTTTAATGAAAATATCCATCTAAACTGCACAAGTGTCCTGGTTGGAAGGTTTCTGTATTACGGGACCGATCCTCCTGTCTTAGGTTCTTTGATGAATGATCTCCTCTAATGTACTAGGAACTTAGCATTTTCACAATGGAACCAAGACCAAGATCCATCTGGTTTGCCTTCTACCATCCTGGTAGTCACATTATGTGACAAATTAGAATTGTTGGCTAATCGCATCGATCAATCTTTATCAATTCATCTACAACAAATTTCACATGACGCAAGGGCCGGGGTTTTCCGCTTGTTCTAACTGGGGTGCATGATTTGATGGAGGGTGAGCAAACCAGAGATTGTCTGCCAGTGATACGCAGTGGAACCCATGACTTCAAGCTTTATTTTCCAAAGTGGCACACTATGTGGCAGAGAAAGCCACTATTACCGTCAGCAGCTTCAATGCCACTTTTCTCACCTGGCACCAACCTTTGCCGATATCGGAGAAAGTCCCAGCCAAGGGGAGCCCGAGTGATGCAGGACACGGAGAATCATAGATCCAAAGTCACCTACTCCACCCAAGCTTCCTACACTTACCACCTGACACAATTACTCATGTGCTGCACTCCAAACTCTTTTTATGCAGGTAATATATGAAGATAATCAGGTTTAAACACATTTAACAGATTTAGAATTTGTTCTTCAGTCGGGTAATTCAATTTGTAGAAAAAAATCCATAATTTTCGTAACAATAAACGTCAGGGGTTGGATTCTCTGGTTCCCCCAGCCACGTGTTTTTAGGCAGTGCGCCATCTGCTGGTGCAGGGATTCACTACGCCCCTCGCCTGTCAACGGGATTTTCCATTGAAGCCACTCCACGCCACCGGGAAACCCACGGGCAGGGGTGCACTGCCAGCGAGAAAGGAGAATCGCAACGGCCGGACAATTCTGGCCCAGGCGTACAAGGGCAGCACAGTGGCTAGCACTGCTGCCTCACAGTGCCAGGGACCCGGGTTCAATCCTGGCCTTCAGTGACTGTGTGGAGTTTGTACTTCCTCCCCGTGTCTGCATGGGTTTCCTCTGTGTGCTCCAGTTTCCTCCCACAGTCCAAAGTTGGGCAAATTAGGTGGATTGGCCATGTTAAAATTGCCCCCCAGATATGCAGGTTAGGTGGGGATAGGGCGGGGGAGTGGACCCCTGGGTAGGGTCCTCTTTCAGAGGGTCAGTGCGGCCCCAATGGGCCGAATGGCCTCCTTCTGCACAGTATGGATTCCATGAAGATCTCAAATCTTTTCAAATTTCAGTGATTAGCTATGAGGAGCGGTTAAATAAATGCAGTTTGTTCTCACTGGAACGACGGAGGTTGAGGGGCGACCTGATAGAGGTCTACAAAATTATGGGGGGCATAGACAGAGTGGATAGTCAGAGGCTTTTTCCCCAGCGTAGAGGGGTCAATTACTAGGGGGCATAGTTTTATGGTGCGAGGGGCAAGGTTTAGAGGAGATGTATGAGGCAACTGTTTTTTTTACAGAGTGTAGTGGGTGCCTGGAACTCGCTGCCGGAGGAGGTGGTGGAAGCAGGGATGACAGTGACATTTAAGGGGAATCTTGACAAATAAATGAATAGGATGGGAATAGAGGGATACGGACCCAGGAAGTGTAGATGATTTTAGTTTAGATGGGCAGCAGGGTCGGCACAGGATTGGAGGGCCGAAGGGCCTGTTCCTGTGCCGTACGTTTCTTTGTCCTTTGTTCACCCGCTCCCCTTGGGGCTACTGTGTCTCGGAGACCGGGTGCCACTGAGACAAAGAACTGCTCCACTGGTGGGAGAGCAGTGTGCTTCGAGTCACTCTCGCACGACCCCAGCGAGAACAGAACACTTAAGTGTCACTCAGCAGCCACTGTACTTTGAGAAAAGCAATAGAGACGAGTTCCACACAAGTCCCTTATCAGCAGCTCCCAGTGCTGGATTTGAATAAGAAGCTGCGGGAAGAGGGCCTGATGTTGTTTCTAAAGTCTTTTCCACGCACGCAGAGGATTAGGCTCAGAAGGTTTTTCTAATTAAAATTAAGCTGTTGATTTTTTTTGACTTAAGGAATGGAGGTGGGGATGGTCTTGATCAGAGGGATGATAAAAATCACACTGGCTGTTTGCTGCCTGATTCGACAATGGCAAATTGGCAAGCATTTGAATTAGCAAAGCAGCTTCAGCTTTGTATACTTCCTGAAACAACTCATTCCTTCCACTCCTTCTCACACACACCATTTATCATTGCCAGGGCTTTCTCCAGCTCAGGATTCGCAGCACAGCCTATGCAAGTTCTGCTCGCACTCAGAGATACTCCTCAGCACTCAGAATGGACTTTGCCACCTTCGGACGGACTCTCACGGTCTGCGCTGAGATTCAACAAAACACCTTCAGTCCATCGATGACACAGCTCACTCCCATCTCCAGAAGGTTTACTGTCTGCATTCTTTCCTCGACATGGCCTGCTACTGAAACTCTCACACTGGCCTTTATCTCATCGTGGCCTCGACTCTGCCAATATTTCCCTTGCCAGCTCACCAACGCCGCCCTGCAAGACATCTAACTTCAACCTCAATGAGGTGGCTCTGCACCTATCAGCCTGTACTGGCTGGCCTCTTTATTTCGCCTACAAATTTGCCCCAGTCCATTATAATCTTCTCCAAATGCTTGAGCAGCAGATACAATAAACCTCCGTCTACTGTATGACCTTCCTCCAACCCCCCCTTCTGAACTCCATCGTTCAGCCACCATGCACCTGCATTCCAGAACATTCCTCCTGCAAAGAACTGCCTTGTCTTGAAAGGTACTATACGTGCCGCTTGTTAATAAGACGGTGACCATTCCTTTTTTTTTTTTTAAATAATTTTTATTGAAAGAGTTTTTCCATACAGACATTTACCCCTACTAATTTTTAAATTGTTTACAACATAATCCCTCTAGGCAAATATCCCTCCCTCGCCCGCCCTCTCGCGCGCCCCAGCCCTCCCCCCCCCCCAAGCAACAACTTAACAAACAAGGCAGCCTACAGTTTCAGACATGAGCAGTGAGCAGACTTGCCCGCGTTACAGTCGTGCTTGTCCCCCCACGACCATTGCTGCACCCCCCCTCCCCTCCCCTCCCCCCCCCCCCCCCCTCCCCCCCCCCCCTCCCCCCCCCCCCCCCCCCGGGTTGCTGCTGCCACGACCCCGTACGCCTATCTCTGATCTAAAAAGTCAAGGAAAGGTTGCCACCGCCTGGAGAATCCCTGTACCGACCCTCTCAGGGCAAATTTGATCCTTTCTAGCTGAATATAGCTAGCCATATCGTTAATCCAAGTTTCAACGCTTGGAGGCCTCGCGTCCTTCCATTGAATTAATATCCTTCGTCGAGCCACTAGGGACGCAAAGGCCAGTATTCCGGCCTCCCTAGCCTCCTGTACCCCCGGTTCTACCCCGACCCCAAAGATCGCAAGCCCCCATCCTGGTTTGACCCTGGACCCCACCACCTTCGACACCGTCCTTGCCACCCCCTTCCAGAACCCTTCCAGCACCGGACATGCCCAGAACATATGCACATGGTTCGCTGGGCTTCCCAGACATCTGACACACCTGTCCTCACCCCCAAAGAACCGGCTCATCCTTGTCCCCGTCATGTGAGCTCTATGCAGCACCTTAAATTGAATGAGGCTCAGCCTCGCACACGAGGAGGAAGAATTGACCTTCTCCAGTGCATCCGCCCACGTCCCGTCTTCTATCTGCTCTCCCAGCTCCCCTTCCCACTTGGCTTTCAGCTCCTCCCCTGATGCTTCTTCCGCCTCCTGCATTATCTTGTAGATGTCTGATATCTTCCCCCCTCCGACCCAGACCCCCGAGAGCACCCTATCACTCGCCCCCTTACTGGGGAGCAGGGGGAACCCCTCCACCTGCCGCCTAGCAAATGCCTTCACTTGTAAATATCTGAACATGTTTCCCGGGGGGAGCTCAAACTTCTCCTCCAGCCCTCCCAGGCTCGCAAACCTCCCCTCTATAAACAGGTCCTTCAGCTGCCGTATGCCCACCCTGTACCAGCTCTGAAATCCCCCGTCGATGTTCCCCGGGATGAATCTATGGTTCCCTCTTATTGGCGCCGCCAACAGACCTCCCGTTTCCCCCCTGTGTCGCCTCCACTGCCCCCATATCTTGAGGGTGGCCGCCACCACCGGGCTCGTGGTGTACCTCGTGGGGGGGAGCGGCCATGGTGCCGTTACTAGGGCCCCCAGGCTTGTGTTGCCACAGGACGCCCTCTCCATTCGTTTCCAAGCTGCCCCCTCCCCTTCCATCATCCACTTGCGCACCATTGACACATTTGCCGCCCAGTAATACCCCGAGAGATTGGGTAGTGCCAGCCCACCGCTGTCCCTACTCCGCTCCAAAAAAACCCTCCTCACCCTTGGGGTGCCATGCGCCCACACGTAGCTCATGATGCTACTCGTCACCTTTTTGAAGAAGGCCCTAGGGAGGAAGATGGGCAAGCACTGAAATAAAAACAAGAACCTTGGGAGGACCGTCATTTTGATTGACTGCACCCTCCCCGCCAGCGACAACGGTACCATGTCCCACCTCTTAAATTCCTCCTCCATCTGTTCCACCAGCCTGGAAAAGTTCAACTTGTGGAGGGTCCCCCAGTTCCTTGCCACCTGCACCCCTAAGTACCTAAAGCTCTTTCCTGCTCGCTTGAAGGGGAGTCTCCCAATACCCTCTCCCTGATCCCCCGGGTGTATCACAAAAACCTCGCTTTTGCCCAAATTTAGTTTGTACCCCGAAAAGTCCCCAAACTCTGCTAATAGTTCCATTATCTCCGGCATTCCCCCTTCTGGGTCTGCCACATACAGCAGTAGATCATCCGCATACAGCGATACTCGATGTTCCTCCCCTCCCCTAGTCAGTCCTCTCCACCCCCCTGAACCCCTCAGTGCCATCGCCAACGGTTCAATCGCCAGTGCGAAAAGTAGGGGGGATAGGGGACATCCCTGCCTGGTCCCTCGGTGGAGCCCGAAATACTCCGACCTCCTCCCGATTGTCACTACACTCGCCGTCGGGGCCGAGTAGAGCAACTTCACCCACTTAATAAACCCTTCCCCAAACCCAAACCGTTCCAACGTCTCCCACAGGTACTCCCACTCCACCCTATCGAATGCCTTCTCCGCGTCCAGCGCTACCACTATCTCAGCCTCCCCCTCCACTGCCGGCATCATAATTACATTCAGCAATCTCCGCACGTTCGTGTTGAGCTGCCGCCCCTTCACGAACCCTGTCTGGTCCTCATGGATTACTCCTGGCACACAATCCTCTATTCTAGCTGCCAGGATCTTTGCCAGCAACTTGGCATCCACGTTCAGAAGCGAGATAGGCCTGTAGGACCCGCACTGCACGGGGTCTTTATCCCGCTTCAATATCAGGGAGATCAGAGCCTGCGACATTGTCGGGGGCAGAACCCCCCCCTCTTGCGCCTCATTAAAGGCTCGTACCAGTACCGGTCCCACCAAGTCCACATTTTTCTTGTAGAATTCCACCGGGAACCCATCTGGCCCCGGCGCCTTCCCCGCTTGCATCTGACCTATTCCCTTGACTAGCTCCTCTAGCCCTATTGGCGCCCCCAGCCCTTCTACCAGCCCCTCCTGGACCCTTGGGAACCTCAATTTGTTTAGGAAGTCCTCCATTCCCCCTCTCCTCGTCGGCGGCTCAGACCGATACAACTCCTTGTAAAAATCCCTGAAGACCCCATTCACTTCTTGCCCCTTCTGCACTACCTTCCCGCCCCTCTCCTTCACTCCCCCAATCTCCCTAGCCGCATCTCGTTTGCGAAGCTGGTGTGCCAGCATCTTGCTCGCCTTTTCCCCATACTCATAGGCCGCGCCCTGTGCCCTTCTCCACTGCGTCTCTGCCTTCCTGGTGGTCAGCAGGTCGAACTTGACCTGCAGGCTGCGCCGTTCTCCCAGCAGCCCCTCCTCTGGTGCCTCCGCATATCTCCTATCCACTTCCAATAGCTCCCCCACCAGCCTCTCCCTCTCCTGCCTCTCCTTTCTTTCTCTGTGTGCCCTTATGGAGATCAGCTCTCCCCTGATCACTGCCTTCAGGGCCTCCCAGACCATCCCCACCTGCACCTCACCCGTGTCGTTCAAGTCCAGATAGCTCTCAATGCTCTTCCGGACCCTTTTACACACCTCGTCGTCCGCTAACAGCCCCACATCCAGCCGCCACAGCGGGCGCTGGTCCCGCGCCTCCCCCATTTCCACATCCACCCAATGTGGTGCATGATCAGAGATCGCAATGGCCGAGTACTCAGCTTCCCGTACCCTCGGGATCAGCCCCCTGCTCAACACGAAGAAATCGATTCTGGAGTACACTCTATGGACGTGGGAGAAAAAGGAATACTCCCTCGCCCTCGGCCTACCAAACCTCCATGGGTCTACTCCTCCCATCTGCTCCATGTACCCCCTCAGCACTTCTGCCGCTGCCGGCCTCCTATTGGTCCTTGAGCTCGATCTGTCTAGCCCGGGGTCCAGCACTGTGTTAAAGTCCCCCCCCATGATCAAGCCCCCTGCCTCCAGTCCCGGAATGAGGCCCAATAGGCGCCTCATAAAACCCGCGTCATCCCAGTTCGGGGCATATACGTTGACCATCACCACTTTCTCCCCCTGCAGCTTACCCTTCACCATCACATACCTACCCTCCTTATCCGCCACCACCTCCTCCGCCACGAACGACACCCTCTTTCCCACCAGAATCGCCACCCCCCGGTTCTTTGCGTCCAATCCAGAGTGGAACACCTGTCCCACCCACCCCCTTCTCAGGCGAACCTGGTCCACTACCTTCAAATGGGTCTCCTGTAACATTGCTACATCAGCCTTCAGTCCCTTCAGGTGTGAGAATACCCTTGATCTCTTGACCGGCCCATTCAGCCCCCTCACGTTCCAAGTGATCAGCCGGGTCGCGGGACGACCCGCCCCCTTCCCCTGCCGATTAGCCATGTCCTGTTCCCTGCTCGCCCCGGGTCGACCCTCCCCTTCTGACCCGCTCCCCATGGCGATGTCCCCCTCCCCCCACCTCTCCAGTCCTCCACTTCCCGTTTCTGGTCTTTGCAGCAGCAACCCGGTGTCCCTCCCTAACCCCCCCCCCCCCGGCTAGGACCCCTCCTAGCCGCGATGTACCCTCCATCGTACTCCCGTAAGTCAGCTGGTTGACGCTGACCCGGCCGCTCCTGCCACACTCCGACTCCCCCCGGTTCGGGGGGGGGGCTCCCCCCCCTTGCCACTCCTCCCTGGCCCCGCTCCAGCGCGGGAAAGGTCGCCATTGCTAGCCACGCCCCGCGCGCCTCCCCTCCCCCCTCCTCTGCCCCGCGCGCGGGAAAACAGAGGAAAGCCCGCGCTTTCGCCCTGCCACACCCCACCCCGCCATCTTCAGTTCCACCCCCGTCCCCGTCCATGCCTGTAAAGAGCCCCCCCTAGGAGCCCATATCCCCGATCTGCTCTCCCCCCTGTCCCGCCTCCCCAACTTAACATTATAAATAACAGATAGATAACCAATAACAATGTACTTAACAGTCGCCCTCTACCAAACAGCATAAATAACCATAAATAACCATGAATAACCACAATAACAATAACTAAGGGAAGTTGGCAAAGGGGGGGAAAAAACATCAGAAGAAAAACCCCCAGCAAGAGTTCAAGATCCAAACAAAGAGTTCAGCTGAAAGTACCCGAGCGGCTACGGCCGCCAAGTATCCCCTGGGTCTAATTCGAGTCCAGTTTCTCTTCCTGTACAAAGGCCCACGCCTCCTCTGGGGACTCAAAATAGTGGTGTTGGTTCCTGTAGGTGACCCACAAGCGCGCTGGCTGCAGCATTCCGAACCTGATCCGTTTTGCATGTAGCACCCCCTTCGTCCGGTTGTATCGGGCCCGCCGCTTTGCCACCTCCGCACTCCAGTCCTGGTAGACCCTCACCGTCGAATTCTCCCACTTGCTGCTCCTTTCCCTCTTGGCCCACTCCAGCACTCTCTCACGGTCGCTGAGTCGCTGGAACCGCACCAGCACCGCCCTCGGGGGCTCATTTGCTCTTGGCTTCCTAGCCATGACCCTGTAGGCCTCTTCCAGCTCCAGGGGCGAAGGGACGGCCCCTGCCCCCATCAGGGAGCTCAGCATTTCTGCTACATATCCCGGGAGGTCTGACCCCTCCAGGCCTTCTGCCAGGCCCAAGATCCTCAGGTTCTTCCGCCTCATTCGGGTATCCAGCTCCTCAAAACGGCTCTGCCATTTCAGGTGGAGTGCCTCGTGCACCTCTACCTTTCCCACGAGGACCGTGGCCTCCTCCTCCCTCGCAGTCATCTCCTGCTGCAGCTCCCGAATCGACGCCTCTTGGGTCGCCTGGGCTCCCATCAGCCTGGTGGTCGTCGCATTCATTGACTCCAAGAGCTCCATTTTCAGCTCCTTAAAGAAGCGCAGGAGAGCGGCCTGCTGCTCCTCCGCCCATTTCCTCCATTCCTCGGGTGCGCCACCGGCCGCCATTTTGGTCTTCTTCCCCCGCTTTTTTTGGGGAGCTGCTGTTGCTTTCTTTACCACCCCACTCCGGGTACCGACCATAAAGTTGGTCTGGTTCTCTTCAGGGAGCCTTCCCCCACCGGGATTTGTCCTTACAGCGCCGTTGGGGCCCTCCAATCGGCCCGAAAACACCTTTGTAGCAGGAGCAGCCAAACGTGCGACTTAGCTGGTCATAGCCGCAACCGGAAGTCCGGTGACCATTCTTAACCACACGAAGCTGCATCCCGTGATTACCCGGCGGTACGGCTCAGGATTAAACTGAGGCAAGCTGGGGCCAAACACAAGCAGGAAAACAAGAGGATGTGACTGGGGGAAGCTTGCACTCAGAATCAATAGAAACACAAAGAGAACAGATAAAATCCACCCGAGAGAAGCATGTATAAATCAATAAACAGTGTACAACCTCGCTCACATATTACTATTTCAAATCAGCAGACAAATACTTAACGTCCATAATACTTTAACAGAGAAATCAAACTGGTGAACAACTTTGCCACAGCAGCAGAGCAATGTTATGAAAGTATATTAATTCCTTAAACACAGATATCACCAACAGCCTCTAGGCTACCATGTTTTTTTCCTGTTAAGCTGTTTAACATTAACAATATCATAGTGTTGGACAGGGATGTGGTCAGGGAGCAGCACATTATAATAATAATTTCATCTTTATTACTGTCACAAGTAGGCTTATATTAACACTGCAATGAAGTTACTGTGAAAATCCCCTAGATGCCACACTCCGGCGCCTGTTCGGGTACACAGAGGGCAAATTCAGAATGTCCAATTCACCTAACAGCACGTCTTTTGGGACTTGTGGGAGGAAACTGGAGCACCCGGAGGAAACCCACGCAGACACGGGGAGAACGTGCAGACTTCGCGCAAGCAGTGACACAAGCGGGAATCGAACCTGGGACCCTGGCGCTGTGAAGCAACAGTGCTAACCATTGTGCTACCGTGCCACCCTATCTTGGACAGAGATCAGGAAAGTGGGCCTTGTACATGAACGGGCAGCACACTAGGATCCTGGCCACTGGGATTCTGCTACTGCACACACCCCATTGAGACAGCAGTAGGATACACAGCATGGAAAACAAACTACCTCATTATAAGTGTTCTTTGGTCATTATGCACCCCCCTCTCTCAGAAATGACAGTGTTACACGCCCCCAAACATTGTCACCCACACTCCCACAGCCAACACTATCAAACCACCCCCAACACCCTCCTGACCCTCCCCCCCCTCGCAAACTGAAGGCCAGAAATTTTAATAAATATCCTTTCTTTTAAATCTGAAAAACAGAGCAATCTGCTCCTGAGAATTGAGTCGTCCTTTGCTTTAAATAATTAATTAGACAGCAATTTGAATTAAACAATGTAAATTAATAACAGCACAAGGAGTGGTTTTTGGGTTACATTACTTCAATTCAAATTAGCAGCCGATTAAAATTAAATACTTCAAACGAGGAATAGGGTGTTCATCGCTTAATTGTGAACAGATATTGAACAGGACGGACATCCCTATCACTGAGTTCAGGACAACCATCAGTTCACAATAATGATGGCGCCTGAACCTCAGGGAAACCCAATTTCATGATGGTTTTGTGACTAATCTTGGGCGCCATTCAGCGGCTTCGTGGCACCGACTTGGTGTCAGGACGAGGTTGTTGAATTTCGCAAGAGGCCACTCGCTCGAAATGTCTCGCGAGATTTAAGGAAATCTAGCCAGGCGGCGCGATCGGGATCTTACCCTCACTGGGCACGATCCAGCTCTGCATATTTAAGTGAGCCGTTAGCATGGCACTGCCAGGCTGGCAAGGGCACTGTCAGGGTGCCAGGCTGGCATTGCCAAGGTGCACGGATGCCAGGTTTCCTGTGCCAGGGGTCGGACCTGGGGTGCCTTGTCCTTAAGTGCTCATGGATCCCGGAAGAGGCGAGTTGGGTGCAGTGGGTGGGGGGCAGGGAGGGGGGAAAGGGTGGGGGGAGGTCCAGAGGCCACGGTGGGGATGCTGAGGGGCTTTGAACAATCCCACCGGATCCGCAAATACTCTTGCTGCGCTGGCGAGCTGAAAGCGAACTCTGATATTTTTTCCAGTTAATTCACGCCCGAGATAGCACGGTAGCATTGTGGGCAGCACGGTAGCATTGTGGATAGCACAATTGTTTCAAAGCTCCAGGGTCCCAGGTTCGATTCCGGCTTGGGTCACTGTCTGTGCGGAGTCTGCACATCCTCCCCGTGTGTGCGTGGGTTTCCTCCGGGTGCTCCGGTTTCCTCCCACAGTCCAAAGATGTGCAGGTTAAGTGGATTGGCCATGATAAATTGCCCTTGGTGTCCAAAATTGCCATTAGTGTTGGGTGGGGTTACTGGGTTATGGGGATAAGGTGGAGGTGTTGACTTCGGATAGGGTGCTCTTTCCAAGAGCCGGTGCAGACTCGATGGGCCTGGTGGCCTCCTTCTGCACTGTAAATTCTATGATTAATCTATGATATGATGATTAGCTTGTGACATGTATTCCCCAGTACATCGCACTTCATGCAATAGCATTGTCAGAAATCACCTCAAGCTCAGTGTGCCTCACGTGTGGTATAGACGTTATCCCCGGGGAAGACTAGCTGACACAATTGTCATTGGGGTGCACCATAAAGGACAGGGAGCCCTCATGACAAACAGCTACGAACGGTAAATATTTACTCTTACACTAGCCCCGTACCGATTTTGTTTGTGAAGAAGAAGCTTCTGCACGTTCACTAAGTAATTTGTCAGTGAAACTGTTAGAGAGCAACATGAATTGTCAATGTACTTGAAAAGAATTGCTGTGTTTATGTAGGCTGGCGCATCCTTGAACTGCCAAAATATCTCACGTTACTTCTGCCACGGAAGTAAAGGGATGAGTACGGTGGGGAGCCGCGCAATCTGCCGCTGACATCAGCAGGACTGGAAGTCCCCACCATCAGCCAATGGGTAGCTAACTCCGCCAGAGAACACAAATCCTGCTCATAGTGTCCAAAGAACTTGTCCCAAACTGTTTCCATCAGCTACCAGAGGACACAAATGTAAAATAATCGTAGAATCCCGACAGTGTAGAAGGAGGACATTTGGCCCATCGAGCCTGCGCTGGCCTTTGCTCTGATAAAGGCACCCTACCTAGACCCAATCTCCCACTCCTGTCCCTGTAACCCCACCGAAGTTTTGGACAATATTAGCATGGCCAATCCACCTAACCTGACAATCCATGGACTGTGGGAGAAAACCGGAGCACCCGGAGGAAACCCACGCAGACACGGGGAGAACTCCGCACAGATAGTCGCCCAAGGCCGGAATCAAACTCACGGTCCCTGGCTTTGTGAGGCAGCAGTGTGCCCCCGTACTGCCCCATGCCATCGTGTCACCCCAAACTAAAGAAAACATCCAGAAGAAAGATGAAGAGTCATTTTGTTTTTAATCACACAGTGAGCTGTGATCTGGACTGCACGGCCTGGAAGCGTGGTGGAAGCAGGTACAATGGGGACTTTCAAAAGGGAAGTGGACGGCAATGATTAAAAAGGAAACATTTGCAGGGCTATGGGGAAAGTGCAGGGGAGTGGGACTTTTTGGGGGCCCTGTCAAAGAGACAGTACAGAGACAATGGTCTGAATGGCCTCCTTTTATGCCACCTCATGCCAAGAGAGTTCATTCACTTGTTCTATTGTTGTTTCAGAAAGCTTGGCCAAGATACAATGAGAACAATGCATACAAGGCTATGGGCCAAGTGCTGGGAAATGGGGATTAGAATAGTTCGATGGCTGTTTTTGAAGGGCCTTTTCTGTGCCATATGGCTCTATGACCAACTCTCTGCTCTCTTTCAAATGTTGCTCTCAGATATATTATGTCCTTGCGAACAGGTGAACAAGTCCTTGGTTTAAGGTTTCACCTGAGATACATCATCTCAACAATGTGCAGATCTTCAGAAGTACCATGAGGCACCGGCATTGATAATGCGGTGAGGTACAGCAGCTTTGATCCTTCAACCTCCTGACAAGGAGGAAGGGTAGGGGAGCCAAGCCAACACTGGCTTCTGCTGTAACAGGACAGGTTTCAGCACCAGTCCGTACTGGGGAAGAGGATTCAAAGTCTGGATCCTGTTTGGATGATCGTGGATCATGGCCAAGCAGAACAAACCCACAGACAAAAGTAGAAATTACAGAACCAGGTTTATTTTCATATGATTACAACACTCCTCCACCCCATTCCCGGTCGCGGGAATTCACGCGCAACAGCCGGCTTTGAACAATGCCGGCTGTGAGTGGCTTTGAAAATGACGGCCGTGACCAGCTTAAAAAATGCGGATGCACTGCCCATGCGTGCCCGCTCATCAGTGCGCATGCGGCCCTGGAGTGCTGGGACCTGAACCCGGGGTCAAAGTGCGATCGCAGCATGGTGGCGGCTGACTGCGTGGTGATCACCGATGATGAAGAAGGCTATGACCTCGATCTGTTTTGCATCCCTAAACATTAGTCAAATGATCTGGACAGAGTATATATTCCTCATGGTTTAATCATGGACAGAACTAAACGTCTGCAAGGGATGTAATTGAAGCCTCGGGAAATCAGCACGTCTCCCACTCTGTGTACTGAAGGGTGGCTATAAGTTTTTTGCTGACCTTTTAGACTACATTAAAGCATTGAATTGAAACAGTGACCAGTCAATCCCAATGACGGTGGACTTCATCCGCTTGGAGAGTTACTGTACGATCAGTCAACAGTGGAGCTCCTCAGAGTTTACGAACTAAGGTATGAAACCCACGCTTCCTTCCTCGAGAAATTGTCCTCTCTTGCTGATTTGAAACTTGGATGCTAACTATATCTTACCTCTCCTCCTGAGAATCTAATTGGAGCGAGATCGTGATGACCAAGCAGGCTCACTTCTCACATTAGAAGTAAGAGGAAATGGTGGGTCGCGAAGGTCGGCCAGAGTGGGTCGCGAAGGTCGGCCGGCGTGGGTCGCGAAGATCGGCTGGCATGGGTCGCGAAGGTCGGCCGGCGTGGATCGCGATGGTCGGCCGGCGTGGGTCGCGAAGGTCGGCCAGAGTGGGTCGCGAAGGTCGGCCGGCGTGGGTCGCAAAGGTCGGCCGGCATGGGTCGCGAAGGTCGGCCGGCATGGGTCGCGAAGTTCGGACGGCGTGGGTCGCGAAGGTCGGATGGCATGGGTCGCGAAGGTCGGCCGGAGTGGGTCGCAAAGGTCGGCCGGCGTGGATCGCAATGGTCGGCCGGTGTGGGTCCTGAAGGTTGGCCGGTTGGTAAAAATGGGCCCCCGGTAAAAAAGTTTGAAAAACACTTCCTTAAAGGGTAAGGCCTGCCTGTCCTAATGGGGAAGTTCATATTCCGGGGAGGTTATGGGAAATCATATAGTTCTGATCCGGGACCTCCATCGGGGTTATAACCAATGACTAAAATGCAGTACGTCAGCTGTGTAACTACAGGGGGAAAAGATTGAATACAAAGACGTATTACTTGTGTACAATAAAGGAAAGCTGAATAAAACAATGGAGGCAAGAGGAGATAGCGTAGTGTTATTGTCTCTGGACTTGTAATCCAGTGATTCAGGATGGATATTTGAATTCGACCAATAAAAATCTGGGGTGAGATTCTCCGTTGGTGGGATCTTCCGCTTCTCCGGCAGCGCACTCACCGCGGATTTCCCGACGGCGTGGGGGTGGCTACAATGGGAACCCCATTGGCCGGCTGCTGAGACGGAGGATCCCCCTGCCGGCAGAAAACGGGTCTGGCAGGACGGAGAATCCTGCTCCTGGAATTAACCATTGTCGTAAAAACCCATCTAGTTCATTAATGTCCTTTAGGGAAGAAAACCTGCCATCCTTACCTGGTCTTGCCTACATGTGTCCCAGAGCAATGCATTTAACTCTTAAATTCCCTCTGAAATGGCCCAGCAAGCCACTCAGTTGAAACCGGACGGGTGCCCAGCATTAACTGGAATCGACAACAGCAAACTCATCAAAATCCTCGACATTAACATCTGGAGGCTTGAGATTAGTCAAGCGTCATCCTGACATCGTCATACACCTGGAATTGTACCTTGCTGATAATGTCCTGGCCACAATCATCACTATCCTGTCCCACCCACCGGGTGCAACATGTAGTTAGGAAGGAGCTGCCCCGGGAGTCCTCGACATTGACTCTGGATCCCATGAAATCTCAGATCAAACGTAGGCACGACAACCACCGTTCCCCCAACTGCCCCTTGTGGTAGTCAGCACTGATGTATATATTGTATATAGAGGATGTCGGTGTAGGTGTTTTGTGGTAAGGCCCTGTACTACAGGTACGGGGGTAGTTCCCTGCCTGCTGGCTCCGCCCAGTAGGCGGAGTATAAATATGTGTTGGATCCAATCGAGGCTTTATATCGGGATGAATGAAGCTCCCGGTGCTCCCAGAGTCCAGCAGTCAGGAGATCTCGTGCCCATCGATCTTCACATTGGTGAAAGCAGTTGACAGGTTACGTGGGCGAGACTGGTCAATCGTGACCGAGGCGAGACGCGGCTGGTTGTCGACGGTGGCAGGCGATAAGGTGCCCGGAGGCATGGTTCCTGGTAAGATGGCGGCGCCCATGGGCCCCATGTGTCGTGGGAAAGACAAGATGGCGACGCCTGATGATCCTGAGGAGAACAAGATGGCGGCTCCGCCCAGTAGGCGGAGTATAACTATGTGTGCCCCCAGTACAGCTGCCACTTCGCCAGCTGCTGCAGGAGGACACACATCTTAGTGTAATAAAGCCTCGATTGCATCTAACTCGCGTCTTTGTGTAACTGATCGTGCATCACCCCTTCTCCATCGTCCAGACAGCAATGCCCACATCCCATGAATTTTTTTTTTTTTAAAAGCAACATGCTGAAACATAACCACGATTTTGCTCTGTCATCATCAGGTTTTCTGTGGGCAGGTCGATCTTTCTTACTGTGGGCTGGGTGACAATACTGTGGGAGTTTAGTCGATCCAGCCTTACTTTAGACAGAGGGACCAGGGTCTAGGCAGGGTGGTTGTATTTCCTGTGTGCGAGGCTGTGTTTGTTCAAAGCAGAATTTCACCCTCACTATGGCAGCGGCATATTCATCCTCTTTGTTTCCTTTCCTTTCAGCAGTTATTGGATAGAGATGGAGCTCACCCAGCTAAGCTGAATATTCAGATGGCTAGGATGATTATTCAGTGACATGTTCTGTAAACAGTCAGGCCACGCAGGTTTGAACTGTCTCTCATTACCAATGCAAACCGATAATAAACAAAGCCAGCCGCAGGCTGGGATTCATGACCATTTCAGCAGTGTTTGAACTCATGGAGGTCACGATCAGGCCTTTAAAATAATGAAGGCACTTGATTGCGTAAATATAGAGGGGATGTTTCCATTTGTGGGGCAGTCCATAACCAGAGGTCACGAATATGAGATAGACATTGATAAATTCAATAAGAAACCCAGGAGAAACGTATTTTACCCAGAGGGTGATTAGAATGTGGAACTCGCTACCATAGGAACCGGTCGATGCGAATAACATGGATGCGTTTAAGAGGAATCTGGTTAAATACCAGAAGGCAGAAAGGATGGGAGGACATGCTGATAGAGTTAGATGCGGTAAGGTAGGAGAAGCATAATCATTGGTACAGACCTGATGGCCCTTAATGTTTCTGCACTGACAAATTCTCAATAATGCTACGAAACTGTCGAGCCCCGGTGATTAAGCCTTACCCAGAGAAGAATGCACAATCCTGGATGACAGGGCTGAAAGTTAGCCGCAGCGAGGCAACAAGTCATTCGCAGAACATCAGAGTGAAAGGCTACAAAGCCCAACTTAACCAGGGACCTCAGTGAAATGTTAGAATTAGAATTAGAATTAGAACAGTACAGCACAGAACAGGCCCTTCGGCCCTCGATGTTGTGCCGAGCAATGATCACCCTACTCAAGCCCACGTATCCACCCTATACCGTAACCCAACAACCCCATTAACCTTATTTTTTAGGACACTAAGGGCAATTTAGCCTGGCCAATCCACCTAACCCGCACATCTTTGGAATGTGGGAGGAAACCGGAGCACCCGGAGAAAACCCACGCACACGCGGAGAGGACGTGCAGACTCCGCACAGACAGTGACCCAGCCGGGAATCGAACCTGGGACCCTGGAGCTGTGAAGCATTGATGCTAACCACCATGCTACCGTGCTGCCTGTTATATTGTTTTGAAGGGGGAATGCTGAGAGAAAGGGTTACTGAATAGACTAGACAAAGTCAATCTGAAACAATACTTTTGGCTAGGTTTGGGCAACAGGACAAGATGGCAAAGGCCAAATGTAGGACAAGTGCCAGGATTTATTCCTTTGCACAGAGGGTAGAGGCTGCCAATATGGGTAGTCGAGTCCAAAACATTGGAATAATTTAGAGACATCCAAATGGTGCAATGGAGGTGGGCCTGGATCAAGTGACCCCTCTATTGGAACCGATCTTGTGATTGTTGCAACTTATGATGATAAAACAAAACTAGAAATGGGATTTTTTTTCCCCCAATTACACTACATTAAAAAAGTTATTTAAATTATAAACTATGATTCTGTCAGCAGCAGACTGGCATTTAATATCAGGCGACAGGGAGCCAGAAGATACTCGATCATAGGCCAACTCCTGAATACCCAAAGCCCATGGCTTCGCATTCAACAGCCCTGGCATAAGACTGATTTGGCCTGACACAACTCAGCTCCGCACTCTGATGGTTTAAACATTGTGTCATTTAGAAACAAAAGACACCAGTGAAAAATGGCCCATGCTGTTGATGCTGTGCATGTGCGAGGGCACGTAGCTGACAGGAAAATGTGCCAGGAACACAGTGCAGGGCACAAGACTGGCATTAATGAACCACTTCTAATGGGGTGACAGGGAGCTGACTGAGAATCTCTTCACAAACCTAAGGGGAGAGAAATGGGAAGATGTGACTTGTCTGGCACACCGAAGACTGGAGTATCACAATCCAGTTGCTGAGACCAAGGTGGAATTTTACATTCTGGAGGCTATGGCCTGGATTTTCTGGTCCCATTGAGTTTGCGGTAAGCCAGCCAAAAGACCCTCAGTGACACCGGGACCAAAGGATCCCATCCTAGGTCTGATGGCGTGTTAGAAAGTCAACGTGGTTCTCGCTGACTAGAGGGACAAGTGACGACGCGCGATCTTCCACTATTCACCTCATTAATTACACCTCCGCAAGAAGCTCGGCAAATCTCACCCTGAGGTAGGCAGGAAAACGCGCGCCATGCTATTACCATCGAACCATAGAATTGCTACATTGCAGAAGGATGTCATTCGGCCCATCGAGTGTACACAACCTCCTGAATGAGCACCCTACCTAGGCCCACTCCCCAACCCTATACTCGTAACTGCATAACCCCACTTAATCTGCACATTTTTGAACGCAAAGGGACAATTTAGAACATAAGAACTAGGAGCAGGAGTAGGTCATCTGGCCCCACGAGCCTGCTCCGCCATTCAATGAGATCATGGCTGATCTTTTGTGGACTCAGCTCCACTTTCCAGCCTGAACACCATAACCCTTAATCCCTTTATTCTTCAAAAAACTATCTATCTTTATTTTAAAAACATTTAATGAAGGAGCCTCAACTGCTTCACTGGGCAAGGAATTCCATAGATTCACAACTCTTTGGGTGAAGAAGTTCCTCCTCAACTCAGTCCTAAATCTACTTCCCCTTATTTTAAGGCTATGTCCCCTAGTTCTGCTTTCACCCGCCAGTGGAAACAACCTGCCCGCATCTATCCTATCTATTCCCTTCATAATTTTAAATGTTTCTATAAGATCCCCCCTCATCCTTCTAAATTCCAACGAGTACAGTCCCAGTCTACTCAACCTCTCCTCATAATCCAACCCCTTCAACTCTGGGATTAACCTAGCCAATCTCCTCTGCACACCCTCCAGCGCCAGTATGTCCTTTCTCAAGTAAGGAGACCAAAACTGAACACAATACTCCAGGTGTGACTTCACTAACACATTATACAATTGCAACATAACCTCCCTAGTCTTAAACTCCATCCCTCTAGCAATGAAGGACACAATTCCATTTGCCTTCTTAATCACCTGTAGCACCTGTAAACCAACTTTCTGTGACTTATGCACTAGCACACCCAGGTCTCTCTGCACAGCGGCATGCTTTAATATTTTATCGTTTAAATAATAATCCTGTTTGCTGTTATTCCTACCAAAATGGATAACCTCACATTTGTCAACATTGTATTCCATCTGCCAGACCCTAGCCCATTCACTTAACCTATCCAAATCCCTCTGCAGACTTCCAGTATCCTCTGCACTTTTCGCTTTACCACTCATCTTAGTGTTATCTGCAAACTTGGACACATTGCTCTTGGTCCCCAACTCCAAATCATCTACGTAAATTGTGAACAATTGTGGGCCCAACACGGATCCCTGAGGGACACCACTAGCTACTGATTGCCAACCAGAGAAATACCCATTAATCCCCACTCTTTGCTTTCTATTAATTAACCAATCCTCTATCCATGCTACTACTTTACCCTTAATGCCATGCATCTTTATCTTATGCAGCAACCTTTTGTGTGGCACCTTGTCAAAGGCTTTCTGGAAATCCAGATATACCACATCCATTGGCTTCCCTATCTCCTGCACTGGTAATGTCCTCAAAAAACTCATCTAAATTAGTTAGGCGCGACCTGCCCTTTATGAACCCATGCTGCGTCTGCCCAATGGGACAATTTCTATCCAGATGCCTCGCTATTTCTTCCTTGATGATAGATTCCAGCATCTTCCCTACTACCGAAGTTAAGCTCACTGGCCTATAATTTCCTGCTCTCTGCCTACCTCCTTTTTTAAACAGTGGTGTCACGATCATAGAACATAACAGCGCAGTACAGGCCCTTCGGCCCTCAATGTTGCGCTGTCCTGTGAAACCCAAAGTAGGTGTACAATCCACCTAACCTGCACATCTTTGGACTGTGGGAGGAAACCGGAGCACCCGGAGGAAACCCACGCAGACACGAGGAACATAGAACATAGAATGATACAGCACAGTACAGGCCCTTCAGCCCACGATGTTGCACCGACATGGGAAGTCAAAAACTAAAGGCCATCTAACCTACACTATGCCATTATCATCCATATGCTTATCCAATAAACTTTTAAATGCCCTCAATGTTGGCGAGTGCACTACTGTTGCAGGTAGGGCATTCCACGGCCTCACCACTCTTTGCGTAAAAAACCTACCTCTGTCCTATATCTATTACCCCTCGATTTAAGGCTATGTCCCCTCGTGCTAGTCACCATCCGCGGGAGAAGGCTCTCACTGTCCACCCTATCTAACCCTCTGATCATTTTGTATGCTTCTATTAAGTCACCTCTTAACCTTCTTCTCTCTAACGAAAACAACCTCAAGTCCATCAGCCTTTCCTCATAAGATTTTCCCTCCATACCAGGCAACATCCTGGTAAATCTCCTCTGCACCGTTCCAAAGCTTCCACGTCCTTCCTATAATGAGGCGACCAGAACTGTACGCAATACTCCAAATGCGGCCGTACTAGAGTTTTGTACAACTGCAACATGACCTCATGGCTCCGGAACTCAATCCCTCTACCAATAAAGGCCAACACACCATAGGCCTTCTTCACAACCCTATCAACCTGGGTGGCAACTTTCAGGGATCTATGTACATGGACACCGAGATCCCTCTGCTCATCCACACTACCAAGAATTTTACCATTTGCCAAATATTCCGCATTCCTGTTATTCTTTCCAAAGTGAATCACCTCACATTTCTCCACATTAAACTCCATTTGCCACCTCTCAGCCCAGCTCTGCAGCTTATCTATGTCCCTCTGTAACCTGCAACATCCTTCCGCACTGTCTACAACTCCACTGACTTTAGTGTCGTCTGCAAATTTACTCACCCTCCTCTAGGTCATTTATAAAAATGACAAACAGCAACGGTCCCAGTACAGATCCTTGTGGTACGCCACTCGTAACTGAACTCCATTCTGAGCATTTCCCATCAACCACCACTCTCTGTCTTCTTTCAACTAGCCAATTTCTGATCCACATCTCTAAATCACCCTCAATCCCCAGCCTCCGTATTTTCTGCAATAGCCGACCGTGGGGAACCTTATCAAACGCTTTACTGAAATCCATATACACCAAGTCAACTGCTCTACCCTCGTCTACCTGTTCAGTCACCTTCCCAAAGAACTCGATAAGGTTTGTGAGGCATGGCCTACCCTTCACAAAACCATGCTGACTATTATTATTCCTATCTAGATGATTATAAATCGTATCTTTTATAATCCTCTCCAAGACTTTACCCACAACAGACGTGAGGCTCACCGGCCTATAGTTACCGGGAGATACTCCGCACCGTGGTGCGGCCGTGCCAATCGGTGCCATGGTTGTCCGGGACGGGCACTTTGCGCCCGCTTTCACGAACGCTGAAAGCAGGTGTGATCGCGGCCGTGAAAACGGCCGTAAACTCCGCGGTATTCGGCCCATCGGCCTGCGGAGAATCGCTGTTCGCCGTAAAAAACGGCGAGCAGCGATTCGTGTCAGGGGGCGGCCGGAGGGGGGGGGGGGGGGGGGGGGAGAATAGCGAGAGGCCGTGAAAATTGTCGGGAAGGCCCTCCCGCTATTCTCCAACCCGTCGTGGGCAGCGGAGAATCGCGCCCACAGAGAGAGAGAGAGAGAGAGAGGGACTGGCGGAAAGACAGTGAGACTAACAGAGAGAGAGGGAGACTAATTGTCAGAGAGAGATGAAAAGAGAGATGGACTGTGAGAGTCAGTGAGAGGGAGAGGGAGCAACTCAGACTGACAGAGAGAAACAGAGACCAACAGAGGGATAGACAGGTGGATGGACAAAAAGAAAGACATTAAAACAGATAAAGGAATGGACAAATAGAGTTTCCTTTGCTAGTGTTTTTCTTGATGGGTGCTGCCGGATGAGGAGAAAAAAATTGCATATGCAATTCATGAAATTGACAAATGTATTATCCCCCATAAAGAGAAGGATTGACCCCAGAAATCGACAATGCTGTCTTGGTGCTGGCATTTTTATTTCCAATCAGTCGACCACTGCGATCTTTAACGTCCTGGCTGATGTATGATACGCAATGAAATGCAGCAAGTAATTGCATTTGTGCTGAAACTGCAGCGCCGGAAAATGCCCGGTTCCTCTGACGTTGTGATCACATTTCCTGCCCTCTAACAGCATCAAACCAGATCCTTCAGATAAAGACGAGAAGTAATCTCATTACAGCGAGACAGCGAGAGCCAGAGATTTGGGGGAAAAAAGTTGGCCAGAGAGAGAGAGAGAGACAGGCAAGCAGAAGAAGAAAATCTTTGTGCAAAACATTTTGTGATGATTTCATCAAGGCAGGTAAAACCTTTATGAAAGTCGTACAAGTACCAAACCCCACCCCATCCTTTCCCCAATATCCTCCCCTCTATTCGTCCAGCCACACACACACACCAGCAATTCATTCATAATAAAGGACTCCAAAAATGATACAGGTAATGAAACAGGGCATCACGGTAGCATAGTGGTTAGCACAACTTTTTCACTGTCTGTGCGGAGTCTGCACGTTCTCCCCGTGTCTGCGTGGGTTTCCTCCGGGTGCTCCGGTTTCCTCCCACAGTCCAAAGATGTGCAGGTTAGGTGGATTGGCCATGATAAATTACCCTTAGTGTCCAAAATTGCCCTTAGTGTTGGGTGGGGTTACTGGGTTATGGGGATAGGGTGTAGGTGTGGGCTTGGGTTGGGTGCTCTTTCTAAGAGCTGGTCCAGTTTCGATGGACCGAATGGCCTCCTTCTGCACTGTAAATTCTACGATCTATGTAATAAACAGCAGATTCTCTTCCTGTGCAGAGTATCTGTCTTGAATCTTGCTGAGCATCACTCGTGGAAATGAAATCCATACTTCCTCAGAATGGGATCAATATTTTCCTTTATCACAGATACACTCGGGGAGATGGTCTCTCCCACCTCCCCGAAATCAATCCACTTATGGAAGTGACATCGGAATATCTTCAATCTGTGTTTTGTGCCCCTTAAATGTCCGAGGGCTTTCAGAATCTTTGAGAGCTGTACTCCTTTGAAACAGAATATGCTGGACCCTGTTCCATCCAGGAGAGCTTCCACAATACACTGGACGTGGGCCAACTCAGCACCTGTTTGAAGCCCCATGTTTTTGTTCAATTTCTGTGCAACTCATTCGGCGATGGGGCAGAAGTTGACAAATGCAGTGCACATCTGTGCTGGTTTGAGATAGAACATAGAACATTCAGTGCAGAAGGAGGCCATTCGGCCCATCGAGCCTGTATCGACCCACTTAAGCCCTCACTTCCACCTTATCCCCATAACCTAATAACCCCTCCTAACCTTTTTGGACACTAAGGGCAATTTAGCCATGGCCAATCCACCTAACCTGCAAATTTTTGGACTGTGGGAGGAAACCGGAGCACCCGGAGGAAACCCACGCAGACACGGGGAGAACGTGCAGACTCCACACAGACAGTGACCCAGCGGGGAATCGAACCTGGGACCCTGGCGCTGTGAAGTCACAGTGCAACCCACTTGTGCTACCGTGCTGCGCTCGGAGCGATTTCCTCATGCAGGGAGCATGACTAGGCGGCAGTCCTCCTCGAAACACAGGGGTGTCACAATAAACTGGAGGCTATTCATGGGATTACTCTAAGGGGCAATGGGCTAAAACAATGTCCTTCTGCCTCTGCGTCCGCTGTTTAATCCCAGTCCAGGCTAATGGGACGATCTTCCATTGATAGCTCCACTCAGCGAGGCAGTGCACGGACTGGTGATCAAAGAGTTGAAGGTTCACTCATGCAGACCCAAAGCTGTTCAATGGTCGCTTCAGAGCCAGGTGATATTGTCCCAAAGACGGTTCATGTGCTCTTGGATGAAGGCAGCGAGCGGGAACAGTGATGTGATCGAGAACAAGCACAGGCTGGACTAACAAGCTACAAGCTGGCAATGTTGGCGAGAGAGACGTGTACTCAGCCAAGGAGAATTCGTTGAAGTTAACAAGTTCTTTCGGGTCAGCCACACACACACACACACACACACACACACACAGAAATCCAGCAAAATCTCCAAATCAAACTACTCAAAGAGACTCGCTCAATTCCTGTATCTGCTCTTCTCGTGAGTTCACTGGGCTAAGTGAGTTAATATGCGGGATGGCGGTGTCCAGATTTAGGCAAGGCCTGCTGGAAAAGTGCTGAAGGAATTTAACTAGCTGAAGCAATGCAAGTTGCCTGTCCACTGACGCGCAGGTTAGGTGGATTGGTCATGCAAAACTGCCCCTTGGTGTCCAAAGGTTAGGTGGGGTTACGGGGGGAGGGGTTACGGGGGAGGGGAATAGGGGAGTGGACCTGGGCAGAGTGCTCTTTCACAGGGTTGGTGCTGACACGACAGGCTGAATGGCCTCCTTCTGTGCTGTAACCATTCAATGATTCTATCAAGTGGCACAGACTGGAAAGTAGCTGAACGTTGATGTATCATTTTTTTGCCAAATCTGAATTTGTTTCCAAACCCGAGGGAAAATAGTCTAAAGGCAGCAAAAACACCGAAAAGGGAGGAAGATTGAAAAATCCAATCACGCTGGTAAACTTTGCTTTCACTTTGGCCTGGTGAGTTATTCTTGTCCAATTGATTTAACAACATCCATATTTTTCTCCAGATTCATGCCAATTCTCTTAAGTCTTCCGGACACAGTCCCTCTATGGAAACTAGGAACTTAAAAACAGGCCATTTAGCCCCTCAAATAGATCATGGCTGATCTGTATCTAACATCCCATAACACTCCTTTACTCCATATCCTCAATACATGAGCAAACAAAATACATGGCCTCAGTAGCTGCCATGTTCTGGGCTGAGTTCCACTGTCCTCTGTGAAAACAGCAGGATTCTCCATCTCGTCGCACCAACCGACCAATGGGGGGTCTGGATTCTGCGCAGCCCCACGCCAAAATCGCGTTCGGCGCGGGTGCCGGGAATGGCCGTTTACGAGGAAATCGGAACCGGCGCAGTTGAAGAGGGCCGGAGAATTGCTCGGGAATCGCTCGCGCGTGATGTACGCGGCGCGGCTAGGGGGCCTTCGACAGATGCCCCCACCCCATTATTCTCCGCCCAAAACTGGGCGGGTTTCCGACGGCATGGTTCTAATCACCTATCAGCCGTCGGGAACCTTGAAAGGGGGGGGGGATCGATCACTGGGGGAGCGGGGGGGGGGGGGGGGGGGGGGGGGGGGGGGCTCATGGACGGCCAGGGGACCGATCAGGCGGCTCGGATCCACGGGCGCGCGCGATCTCGGGTGGGCCTACATTTTGGATGTCGCTCCACGGTCCGAGTTCGCCATGTCACACGGGGCGGCCGCTGCAGATGGACGCCCGACTGGACGTGCGGGGCCCCGTATCTGCAGCCAGAGCTGCGAGGAGCACTCCGGGGCCCTGCCAGTCCCCTGCAGGTAGGAGACTCGCTCAGGACGTTCTGAAGGAAAGTCCAGAGTGAAAAGCCAGCTTTTTTACACTGGCGTGGGGACATAGCCCCATTTTTGGAGAATCCAGCCCGGGGTTTCCTGTTGTGGGCACCCCCACTCCGCCGGGAAATCCCCCGGCCTGAGTGGCCCTGCTGGCGAAGCGGAGGATCCTCCCGACGGAGAATCCAGTCCACTCCAAAATGGCCCCCTGTTTTCCCCCACAGGAGGAAATAGCTTCTTCCTTGTCTACCTTCTTAAAGCTCCTTAATCATTGTAAATACCTCAGTATAACCCCCAAGCCTTCAAGAGAATTGTTTTAAGAGGTATTATTCTGCTGCATCTGTGCTGCTCCCCTTCGAAGGCTAATAGATTTTTCCTGCGGACTCATGCTCAGAACATAAATTTAGCACTCCAGCAGGGGTCCAATCAAGAATCTGGACCACTGAACCATGTCTCCCTCACTTCTATACACCAATCACCTTGAGATAAAGGCCGACATTCCATTATCTTTTCTGAGATTTTAATGGACCCGTGCACTACCTTTTTGGAATTTGTGTACATGGACACCTGTAGCTCGTAGCTCCTCCCCAATAGGCTCTCACTTCTTCACTGAGGAAATAGTCCACTTTGGATCCAAAGTTTTCTCAACTATTACACTGAAAATTCACTAAACTCAACAACTCTTTATTTGTTGCAGAGAAAAGGGGCAAATTCCGAAAAACACAAGGGTTCCAGAGTGGGGCAATGAATGATCAACGGTGTGTATTACATTACCCAGACTAACCCTTTGGATAATTTGAGGAAGCAAGGCCTCCATCTTTCTGTTCAGGTAGCCGTCAATCCTCTTGTTCAACGATAGGTAAGGCTTCGCCATATATTTTGGTCAACATTCCCCCCTTTTGGCCCTCAAGACAGATTGGCCTCTCAGCACATTCCATTTTTGTGGGATCTTACCATGCACAAAAGCTGCACACCTACTGACGTAACAGCAATGCACTTCAAAATAGTCACGTCCTGCTGCGGGATGTTTCTGAGCACTACGATTAGGTGCTAAGTAACTGCAATCCTTTCCTGCAAAGTCTTGCTGGGACGTAATCTCCAGTCCATGCAAATGCAAAGTGTATTAAGCAAGAGCTTAGCTTATCATATTTCCGCAGATGGTTCTTCCACTTAATTTCCTTTCGGGCAACATAACGGAGTGGCATTTTCATTACCAAGGAGATGGGACTGGCAGAGTGGGAAGAAGCTGTGAAGGCCAAAGGTGACCACATGCAAGGCCAACAACAAAATGAGGCATGAGGTGACAAATTAGCAAGGAATAGCCTGCCCCATGCGGCGGCTCTGTAAGGACTTACACCTTGATTCAATTCATATAATGTGTGACTGGATTGTAAAAGGGAAGTTGCCATCCATTAGCAACAAGACGCCATTTCCCCAACTCATGGAGAGACAGCGAATCATTCTGTTCGACATAATACAGAACAGACCATCACGGTATGTTTTCCTCCTACATCACTGAAGACCGTGATCACTGTGCAATGAAATGGAAAATGAAAATCGCTTATTGTCACAAGTGGCTTTCAAATGCAGTTACTGTGAAAAGCCCCTAGTCGCCACATTCCGGCACCTGTTTTCAGAGGCTGATACAGAAATTGAACTGTGCTGCTGGCCTGCCTTGGTCTGCTTTAAAAGCCAGCTCTTCAGCCCTGTGCTAAACCAGCCCCTATGTTAGAGTCAGCAGCTTACAGATCATTAACTGAGCTACTAAGAAACTGCTAAGAAAGGTATATGGGGCATTAGGTCACAGAACAGAATCCGAGACAGTGGAAACGTTATATTTTAAGGAATATTATCTGAACAAAACTCAACCGAAATGAAATGAAAATGAAATGAAAATCACTTATTGTCACAAGTAGCCTTCAAATGAAGCTACTGTGAAAAGCCCCTAGTCGCCACATTCCGGCGCCTGTTCGGGGAGGCTGGTCCGGCAACCCAGAACAAACATAACTGTTCATTTATCTTCTCCTGTTCCACAGTAACATCTATGTGCATTTTAGAAAGATGATTTTAATTATTCTTTCTTTCACTGTACATACATACGAAAAGGCTCAGAATCATTCTTTGGTGCATTCCATTCCCTTCAGTCTTCCCTACACTTTGGTTATCGATGCAACTACTTGGGTTACCTCAGTTCTGGCGACAACCCTGACAGAGAAATCACTTATAGCTACAGACAACTACTTTTCCATAACAATTGTGAGTTAACAAACAATCTTTAGCTTGCACAGGGTAAAGGGAATTGGTCATTTGAATTAGCACTGTTAGCCAACCTGAATACTTTAGGCATCACCTTGCCCATTTTATCTGCCATGGGGACAGTATTTTCCCTAGAACCGAGTCACAGGTGGCAACAAGTGCCACCAGTCCCCAGCCTGCATGACTGATGGGATTGTCTGACCAAGTGGAGACAACATTGTTACAGTAAAACATTCTGCCTGGAGTTGACTAGAGAGGAGCATGGCTAGAATACACAGCCCACAGTGAGTAAGGAGTTAAATATATACCAAAGACGCTCATGACATACAGATCATGACAGCACACAGAATCATCAATTCTCATTAGTGTCATTTTTGCTTAAGCAATAACTCAGCAGCATTCAGGATCACAGTGACTGTGGCAGTTCAAGAAGGCAACTCACCACCACCATCTCAAGGGCAATCTGGAAAATTGCCCAAGTGTGTGTCCTGTACACAAGAAACAGGACAAATCCAACCAAGCCAATTATGGCCCTATCAGTCTACTCTCCACCATCAGCAAAGTGCTGCCAGGAGTCATCAAGAGTGCGATCAAGCAGCACTTACTCAGCATTAACTTGATCATGGGCGCTCAGTTTGGGTTCCGCCGGGGTCACTCAGCTCCGGACCTTATTGCAGCCTTGGTTCAAACATGGACAAAAGAGCTGAATGCCAGAGATGAGGTGAGTGACTGCCCTTGACATCAAGTCAGCATATTACTAAGTATGGCATCAATGAGTCAATGGGAATCAGGGGGAAAAACTCTCCACTGGTTGCAGTCATACTTGGCACAAAGGAAGATGGCTGTGGTGGTTGGAAGTCAATCATCTCAACTCCAGCACATCACTGCAGAAGTTCCTCAGGATAGTGTTCTAGGCCCAACCATCTTCACCTGCTTCATCAATGACCTCCCATCCATCATAAGGTCAGTTTGCATATGACGACACAATGTGCAGCACCATTTGTAACTCCTCAGATAATAGAGCCATCCATGTCCAAATGCAGCAAGTCCTGGACAATATCCAGGCTTGGGCTGACAAGTGGGAAGTTACATTTGTGCCACACAAGTGCCAGACAATGATCATCTCCTACAAGAGAGAATTTAACCAACACCCCTTGACATTCAATGACATTACCATCGCTGAATCCTCCACAATCAACATCCTGTGGTTACCATTGATCAGAAACTGAACTGGACTAGCCAGATTAATACTGTGGCTACCAGGGCAGGTCACAGGCTAGGAACTCACCTTCGGCAAGTGGCTCACCTCCTGACCCCCCCCCCCCCCCCCCCAAAGCCTGCCCACCATCTACAAGGCACAAGTCAGGAATGTGATGGAGTACTCTCCACTTGCCTGGATGAGTGCAGCTCCAACAACATTCAAGAAGCTCAACACCATCCAGGGCAAAGCAGCCCGCTTGATTGCTCCTCTTCCATAAACATTCAAATCCTCCACCACCGACGAACAGTGGAGGCCGTGTGGACCATCTACAAGATGCATTGCAGCAACTCACCAAGGTTCCTTAGACAGCACCTTCCAACCCCACGACCACTACCATCTAGAAGGACAAGAGCAGCAGATACCTGGGAACCCCACCACCTGCAGGTTCCCCTCCAAGTCACTCACCACAGTGACTTGGAAATATGTCGCTGGGGCAACATCCTGGAACTCCCTTCCTGACAGCACAGTGGGTGTACCTACACCTCAAGGACTGCAGCGGTTCAATGAGGCAACTCACCACCACCTTCTGAAGGGCAAGTAGGGATGGGCAATGAATACTGGCCTAACCAGCGATGCCCACATCCCGTAAATGTTTAACAAGAATTTTTAAAATTAGGGATGGGCAACAAATTCTGGCCTTGCCAGGGAAGCCGACATCCCGTAAAAATTAATTTTTAAAAAAGTAATCACAACCAGTCGTACGCACAGGGCTAGTGATGGAGTATGTGACACCTACAGTCACAGGGATAAGGACACATACAAATTAAAGCAGAAATGAAAACAGTTACAAGGCAATTGGGAGGTGACTGGGTTGCATAGTTTACAGGATTGTTAGGATTTTAACTTGGGGATCCAATTAAGTACATAGATCATTAAAATGTCATGGAAAGATATGGAAATAAAAAACAAAAAGGCTAATGGAAGGATGGCCTTCTGAAAGGACTAAAATACATGTGGGTAGAAGTCATGTTATACAAAACCCTATGTGGATCACATCCAGACTGCTGTGCGCAATTCTAGACCACCATACCTTCCAAAGGATATATTGACTTTCGAGCGAGTGCAGGAAAAGGTTTTCCAGAGTGATACATGGACTCCAAAGGCTAAATTCCAAAGAGAGATCACACTAACAAGGGTTGTGTTCCCAGGAATGCACATTGTTATGGGGTGGTTTCAGCAAAGTTTTCAAGAAGGAGAATTGACTGGGTAGATAGACAGAAATGGGTTCTGCTGGTTGGGGAGTCTAGGATTATGGGACACCGTCTATAAATTAGGAGCCAGTCCTTCGAAAAATGAAACAAGAAAATTATGTGTTCTGTGTTATGACCGTGGTAATGATGTACACAGAACATATAGTTGTTTAACCAGAAAGATGATTTATTAACAAATATGTGGAAAGATAACTAACAAATTATAATACAATGGCTACTAGATGAATTCATTGAATTCTGATGTAGCTACCCAAGTGCGACTACTCTCTGGTACGAGTTACTACCGACTGGCGGGTGTCTCAGGTCACATGGTGGATCTCTATCGCCACCTGTTAGTCAGAGGTCGCAGCGATAACTATGTACATTGATAAACAACTATATGCATTAATGCGTACATGCATATCACCACAGAAAATACTTCTACGTGGGAAGGACGGTAAAATTTTGCAACACTCTTCCACAAATAGCAATTGGTGCAAAAACAATTGTCCTTTTTAAACCTGAAAAGAACAGGTTTTTGTTAACTGAAGGCATGGAAGCAAAGTACGGGGATAGGTTACGGATCAGCCACGATCTCATTGAATAGCACGACAGGTGTTAGGGGCTAAATGGTCTCTTCATGTTCCTACCCTCCTAGTTGAACACTCTGTTCTCAAGGACAGGCGCGAGCACACACCAGCCTCTTCCCCAATGCATCACCTCACACTAAACATTGTTAAAAATGGTCAGCTGTGTCCATTGCATGGGTCACAAAGGTAGAAATAGAGCTTTCATCCTGATCCACTGTCCTATTTCCACCTTTGCAGCTGCTCCATGTCAACAGGTTTACTTCTATTATTAACCAGGATGAGCCAGTATCTCCAGTTCAGTTTAACAAACTGCAGGATATGTTTTGACGGTCAGTTTACTTTAGGAAAGAAACTAGATGTTTCTAGCCTTCCATTTTCAGCTCATACACTTCTGGTGATGAGTGTGTGTGTGTATCTGTATCTCCAGATCGTTGTTCCTCTCCCTCCACCCTGTCCAGACTCTTATTTTCCAAGGAATATGTGGTCTCCATAGTCTTCCTACCAAATCGATACCACCTCACAATTCTCTATATTGTGATTTGTTTGACTATCACAGTTCCATAGACAAGTTTATTAATGTTTTTCTCTATTTTGTCTTGTCCTCATCCGTATTAACTGCATCATTCAATTTGGTGTCCTCCACAAATTTTAAAACTGCATTTCTGATTTTTGATTCCTAATCTTTTATGGAAATAGTGACCAGCGGTATTTCCATCATCGCTCCTTGCGGATTACTACTTCCCCATCCTCAATGATGGTGGAGCCATGAAGGTCAGTGCAAAAGACAAGGCTGCAGCATTTGCAACCATCTTTAGTCAGAGCTGCCAAAAGGATCGTCCATCTCAGCCTCCTGCTCAGGCCCCCCAGCTTCACGGATGCCAGTCTTCAGCCAATTCGATTCACTCCATGGGAAACCGATGAAAGATACGGAACACAGCAAAGGTTATGGGGCGGGATTCTCCGCAAACCGGCGGGGTAGCCCACTCCGGCGCCGAGGAGTGGCATGAACTACTCCGGCGTCGGGCCGCCCTGAAGGTGCGGAAGGTCCGGCGCCGGAGTGTTTGGCGCCGCGCCAGCCGGCGCCGAAGGGCCTCCGCCGGCTGGCGGAGTTGGCGCATGCGCGGGAGCGCCAGCGTGTGCTGGTGTCATTCCAGCGCATGCTCAGGGGGGATTCTTCGCACCGGCCATCACGGAGGTTGACAGCAGCCGGTGCAGAGGGAAAGAGTGCCCCCATGGCACAGGCCCGCCCGCGGATCAGTGGGCCCCAATCGCAGGTCAGGCCACCGTGGGGGCATCCTCTGGGGCCAGGTCCCCCCGCGACCCCTCGAGGACTCTGCAGGCTGCCCATGGAGCCAGGTCCCGCTGGTAAGGGCCTGTTGGGATTTACGCCGGCGGGACCGCCGAATACAGACAGCCACTCAGCCCATCGCGGGCCAGAGAATTACCGGGGGTGGCCGCTGCCAACGGCCCCCGACCGGCGCGGTGCGATTCCCGCCCCCGCCAAAACACAAGCGCTGGAGAATTCGGCAGCTGGCGGGGGCGGGATTCACGCCGCCCCCCCCGACGATTCTCCGACCCGTCAGGGGGGGTCAGAGAATCCCGCCCATGGTCTCTGACGACAATCCTGGCATAGTACTGGAGACGTGGTCCAGAACGAGCCGTGCTCCTAACCAAGCTGAGCTGCAAATGTACCCGACAATGTGAAAAATTATCCAGGTTTGTCCTGTCCATGAAAAGCTGGACAAATCCAATCCAGCCAGTTATATCAGTCTACGGTGGAAATCATCAACAGTGCTATCAAGCAGCACCTGTTCAACAATGATCAGTTTGGGTTCTGTGGGGAGTCACTTGACCTCATTATCGCCTTAACCTAAACATGGACACAAGAACAGAATTCCTGACATCCAGGCAGCATTTGAGCGATTGTGACATCAAGGAGTCCAACTAAAACTGGAGTAAAAGAGAATCGGGGGAACATTCTCCACTGATTGGAGTCATACCTAGCACAAAGCTTGTGGTTGTTGGAGGCCCTCCCAGGGGAGGCCTAGCCAGCAATGTCCACAAACCACAAACAAATTTGAACAAGGTCCAGGTGGCAACAGGTCCAAGTACACAATTCTTTCCCGAGTACCAATTTCAGAAGCAACAAAAATGGTTGATATGGAACCTGAAAATATTAACATTAAATTCCACCATTTGAGCACCAGATGGCACCCTTTATTTGTGTTAGGTAAATGCATCAATGGCCCTGGAGCAGGTAAATAGTGTTGAGGTAGCTATCAGTCAGCAGTCAATTCAAGTGGCCGCATAGCCTATTCAGGGGTTGGAGCACAGGGTGTAGGAACTGACATCACCGCTCATAGGGCCTGAAATTCTTTGTTCTGATTATCACAAAAAAAACCATCAGAAACAAGCGTTGGTTGAGTCTTTGTGGAGCTGAAGTGGGCAGACCTCCATCCCAGTCACAAACAAACCTTTGCTCGGGTATTCTCAGATCATGATCAGAATGGTCAGCTTTAAAGATTGGCATCCTGTAGAATATCAGAGATTGTTACCATCTTCATTTTAGGCAGTCCCTCGAGATCAAGGATGACCTGTCAATTCGATGGGTTCTGAAATGGCTGCTCAGCCCAATGTGCGATCGGCAGACTCTCTGGTGGACGCACGGCACGGTACTCCAAGCGTTGGGTAGGCGGCTGGTTCAGAGGTCGTGTGCTCCCTCTTACACCTCAACTTCACCTCTGCACATTCCTTGACAAAGCCTCTCAATGAGTTCAGCGCACTCCTTCTCCATTTAGGTCAGACACAAGCCAGGGTGTCCCATGAATTGGCGGGCACGTTTGACCTCTTCAGGAATGTATTGATGACATCCCTAAAGTGTTGAGGACGTCCCTAAAGTGTTGAGGACGTCACTAAAGTGTTTCCACACTATAGCCTGGGCCTCACAAACATGCTACACAACAAAATCTAACCTGGAGGTTTGCTCACATGTTCCACTGCTAACGGCAATCCATATTTTAGACAGCTGTAGATGTTGAGCATTCCGAAAGTGTGCATTAGCCCTGGGACACAAAGTGAACCCGAGTCTGGATTTCCTCACATGGCTACAATGTCTGCAATGGAGGTGGAGAGCCATAATCGGAAGCAGCCAAAGGCACCCTGAAAACCCTCCAAGTAACCAGTTTCAAGGCAACCCTCTGGTTCATTCAGAAAACAAAACAGTATCCTACATTGGAATAGCGAGTGGCCATCAACCAAAAGTGGCAGATCACACAAGGTTCCTCACAGAGAGGTCCAAGGTAAATTAGTTACTCTGCAGTATAATTACTGTGGAGAATCATAGAATCCCTGTAGTGCATAAAGAGACCATTCGGCCCTTCGAGTCTGAACCGATCTTCCAAAAGAGCACCCCACCTAGGCCCAGTCCCCGTCCCATCCCCGTAACCCTGCGCATTGATCATGGCCAATCCCCCTAACCTTCACATCTTTGGACAGTGGGAGGAAACCGGAGCACCCGGAGGAAACCCACGCAGACGCGGGAAGAACGTGCAAACTCCGCACAGACAGTGGCTCAGTGGGGATTTGAACCTGGAACCCTGGCGCTGTGAAGCAGGAGTGCTAAACACAATGCGACTGAACAGTAAGATTATCCTTACACACAGTGAGGCTAAGTGAAACCTATTGACATGAAGCTAGGTCATCAGCTCTTGATTGCTGTGTCAAGAAAGTAATGCCGCAAGGTAAGCAGCAGGAACATATTGGACTAGAATAACTGTGGGCAATATCTGTGAACACTTTTAAGACACGTGTGTGACAGTCCTGTGCCCATCATTCTAGTGCTGGCAATAACCCATTAATTTTAATTAATACGGCTGACAAAGGAATGTCATATATACAAAGACTAAACATTCAACAGCTGTTATCACCAAAATGCATTTGAAAGTTTTTGTGTGGTGATAAGTGCCAGACGTCCACCAACAACAGACAGGGCATTGCTAGCTTTGATGAGTAGCAGGCGGGCACTGGAACATGGGAAGTAGGATCTTGCATTCAAACAATTCAGAAATTCAGTGAACAACTGCAGTCACTGTACAGATCCCTGAACACATTTTGCTAATTTGAGTACATGTCTCGACTCCCTGTCTCCTAGCTCCAAGCTAATCCCCTATCCAAGCCAACAGGTAGGCTCAAATTCCTTGTGTTTTAATTTTTGTTAAGTCTCTTATTTGGAACCTTGTCAAATACCTCTGGAAGTCCCTATAAATAACATTCACAGGCAGTCTCTTATCTATCACATCAGTCACCTCCTCAAAAATTCAATTGGATTCATTAGACGTCATTTTTATTTTGTATGCAACAATTAATGCACTGTCTCGGAAACTTGTCACGATCAGGTTAGGGGGGGCGGTACCCAGGCTGCTGAGGTTCTCAAGTGTTGAAGCACTTCATTCGGGTGGACTTGAGAGGGCCAACTGTGGGGAAGTGGCTATTGTGTGACAGGAGAGGGAGTGAGGCTCAGTGGAAGGTGTTCACATCGGGGGATGTGCTTGGCTGGATGTCTCAGGTCCTGAGAGGGTTGTGGGTCAGGGGCATTATCAGGATTCCTCATCATCCACTTTGATGTTCTCTTTCAAATATATCTAATTTGCACTTCTTCAAGTTCTGGAATGAAGAAATCTGAATGAGAGCTTGAACTAAAGAGCAATAAAAGTAGTTATTTACTGCTGAAAAAAAGACAAAGCTATCGAAGCACCTCATCTTGCATTCATCCGGACAGCTTGCAAAATAAACCAACAGTGAAAGGAACAACCATTTATACTTCATAGGAAGAGTGCGCTGGTGGGTTGATACACTGACGTCAGGGGACCGGAAGATGATGTCAGCAAGACCAGAAGATGCCATCGGAGGGTCCGAAGGATGATATCAGGAAGACCAGAAGATGCCATCGGAGGGTCCGAAAGATGATGTCAGCAAGACCAGAAGATGCCATCGGAGGGACCGGAAGATGATGTCAGCAAGACCAGAAGATGCCATCGGAGGGACCGGAAGATGATATCAGCAAGACCAGAAGATGCCATTGGTGGGTCCGAAAGATGATGTCAGCAGGTCGAAGATGTCATCGGCAGGACTGGAAGATGCCATCGGTGGGACTGGAAGATGCCATCGGCAGGACCGGAAGATGATGTCAGCAGGACCAAACGGTGCCATCGGTGGGACCTGAAGATCCCGCCAGCGGAAACAGCTGGAAAACATTGGCCGATGTTTTCCGCCGCCTGATGCCAGTTGCAGGTGTCCCGGTTGCCCCGAGGATAACAACAAACTGTAGCAGCTTCCTCGGTCATGTTTCTCCAAGAGAAAAACAATGCCACCACGGACAACCATTCACGTCCTCATTATGTTGAAGAATATGCTAATTGGGGAAGAGCAGCTCCAGGTCGGCGAAACAATTTAACGTAACCATGAGCAAGGAAACGAAACTAAACAGCAGCAGCACCTCCCCACCCTGTCAATACACCGCTAACGTGAGATTCACCCCTGGGAATTCTGCACTGAAACTTTGCTTTCACCAGTGTGGCTCGCGCTGGAATAATTTCAAGATTTATCATGCATTAAATGGGAACAATGTTTGTAGTTCAGTTGGCTACGGCTGAGACAAATGTCCTTTCAACTTTAGGTTTGAGGGCAGCCAGTTTAAAACCAAAACCTATCTGGTGAGATCGACATTTCTGTCGAGAGAGGCATGGTTTTTGTTAGTATCCCTGGCTGCAAGCACAGACTAACTGGGTCAAGTCGGGCCTTAACATTGGCGCAATGATATCAAATAAACATTTCACATTCCTGTTAAAAATTAGAAATAGTTTATCTGAAGACCAGGTGTTAAAAGCAAACAGTGCCCCCAGAACAGTGCCCCCAGAACATGCCACTGTTCCTACATTACCAGGGGCTGGTTGAGCTCAGTGGGCTAGACAGCTGGTTTGTGATGCAGAACAAGGCCAGCAGCGCGGGTTCAATTCCCGTACCAGCTTACCCAAACAGGTGCCGGAATGTGGCGACTAGGGGCTTTTCACAGTAACTTCATATTTGTGACAATAAAAGACTATTATTATTACCAACCTGCCGACTAGAAAGGAAAGCAGAAATGTTCGGTCTGCCGAGAAAACCTCACTGATCTTCAAATGTGGCTGAATGGACTCAACCGAATCAAAAGGAACACTGGCATTTATATAAATGCAGCAAGTGCGAGAAAACCTCAGCAGGTCTGGCAGGATCTGTGCAGAGGGCAACAGAGTTAACATTTCGAGTCTCCCATGTGCTGCCGGAGTGGCTGAGATTTTCCAGCACTCCCTATTTTTAATCAGATTTCCAGCATCTCCGGTATTTTACTTTGATAACTGGCATTGATCTGGTGCATTCGCAACGTCAGGACTTCCCAAAGTTCTTTACAGCCAATCAATCACTTTTGAACTGCAGTTACTGTGGCAATGTAAGGGGCAAGGCAGCCAATTTGCACAGAGCAAGTTGCCACAAACAGCGAGGTGATAATGACCAGGTAGTCTGTTGGCTGAGAGTCTGCGTGCCAGGGGAACTTCCTGTGAGTTGATGCCGTATGGAACCTTCGACATCCACCTGAGCCCTGTTTTTATGTGGTTCCTCATTGTGGATTGCCTAATCCAAGTGAAGCAATGATAATTATCTTTTTGTCATCCAACATCCATTAGAGACTCAATTGATAAAGTACCAAAAGGAACTTCCTGACTTTTTGACGAAACACTCTGTGCACAATGCAGGCTAAATGTTGCACAGTTTAATTGCTGGCTGTGTTTTACGATCTGTGTAATTTTCTTAACAGTAAATAAATTCCACTATTAGTTTTAGCCTGACCATTAAAGGTTTAGATGGTATAATAACTACAACCTTTTTGGACTTGGCCAAAGAACGTGGTGATGTGCAACCCATATATTTTTCCAAAGCTGTTATGTTCATGTTATGCGTGTGAGCGTAAATGTCAGTTCATGAGGGACGTGGATCAGTACGTGGTAATTCCTTTTTGTTTTGAATATTGACTTAATGAGTTGGTTTAATGTTTGAACTGCAAGACATGAGGAACGGATTAAATAACACTTGCTATTGGAATTGTTTTACCGACTATTTTATCAGAAGCAATAAATAGCCAGTTTATTATATATATATATATATGTTTATATACAGTAATACATTTCTTAGGAACATCATGCAATGTGATTTCGAACGAGTCTGGAAGTCAGGTTGACTGTCAAATAGTCTTTTCAATTTGCATCTCCATTTTAAGCTCATTTGGCATTTCAGTTCACCAATCGTGCGGATTTAATGTCCAACCTCAAAAAGAGCCTTGGCAACTAAAACGCACGAACCTGACACCAATTAACCCGGGAGTCTGACAAAAACAAATTACACACTGTCTTGTCAAACAGCGTCTTTATTTATACCTGGTCTTATCCATTAATTTGAATTAGAAATCCAAAGATAAGGGAGTTATTTATAGCAAATAAAATTGAGGAATATTACCTCATGTTATGTTAATAACATGTCACTTGTTCGGATGTAAAGGCACTTTATTTATATAACACTCCGTTGTTTCCTCAGAACTTCAGAAACAAATTCACCAGTTGTGAAGCAGACTGAAGTGCAATCACTATTACATTTACTCGATGGCCAATTCAAACACTGGAAAAAGCATTTGACTTATTTCAATTACTGGTGTTGTAGCGAAATTCTGTCTTATGAGTAAGACCAAAATAGCCTCTGCGAACTGCATTCTAACTCATAGGGTAGGATTTTTGTGGATGGCAGGGCATTCATCCCCCCTCCCCGCACCCACCATCCTGCTACCCGAACAGTGCATGCTGCCCCACAGCTATTTAACACAAAGAGTTTTCATTGGCTGAAGACAAGATTTGAATCCACCTCACCCCCCCCCTCAATCTGACTGGCCAGCATCTGTGTCGTCCCAGCAACACCAGTGACCACGAGTGGCACGACAGGCAGCCCCCAGAGTCGGACTCCCAAAGTCCAAGACCAGGCAGGTGCTTGTGGTTACTAAGGAGATTGTGGAGGGAGGTCCCTCTATTGTCACCTTTCCACCCAAGGCCTGAGCAGGGTGACTTGCCAGGCTTTCCTCTTGCCCCAGAACACTTCCCTCCTGCCTCAAAATGGAGGTCGGGTGGGAAATGGCACCTTAAGTGGCCATTAATTACCCCCTTACGGGTCTCAATTGGGGCTGCCGGGCTGCCCTAGGCCTTGCCCGTCTCGTCTAATATTGTGGACAGGTCAGGGCAGGTGGGAGGGCAGTGAGAAGGCCACCCCAGGGAATTTTGCAGACCTCCCTTCCCTGCCAACCCACTGACGGGAGGCTGTAAAACTCTGTCCATAATGCCAATTAACCTCATCAATTTTGTAACCACAGACTCCACCAGCACCAATACACACAGGGCAAGGATCATGGACCTGCAGATTCTGCCGCCTTAGCACTAAACATACCAGCAGTTTCCACTCCACTAGTGTTTGTGAACAAGGTGCAACTCCCACCCACACTCTCCCTCAATCAGAGACTGTCCCATTGGATGTGGGGGGGGGGGGGGGGGGGGGGGGGGGGGGGGGGGGGCAATTTGTGTAGCCAGGTTGGGCCTCCAGAGCAGGCAGCGGCTGCCTGCCCCAGTTCAAGCTCATCCCTCCCTCCGCGTGCAGAACTGAATGAAGGTCTCCGGCACCATTGGAGGGCCTCAAAAGGAAAGCCACAGCTGGTGAGAACTTCATTCAGACTTTTCGACGCCATAAAGGGAGGAAGGTTCCTGGGAAGTCTCCGCGGCTTCAGTCTCAATGGAATGGAATCCAGGTGGAGTTGCTGTCCGGCCCAATTCCAATGCTACCAGCACCCCTCCATCCCCATTGACGCATGTGTGACTAACAACTCTCCAGCCCGGGGAGCTTCTGGTCCCTCGCAGGGCAATATTGTCAACTTGTTTGTGATGTTAGATATTTGTTTCCCTTTATTTGTACTACACTAATTGGTGCTGTGGTCCCTGCAGGCAATCCAGGCAACGGTGCGAACAGGAAAACAGAATTTAAAGGATAACAACAATCGGACTGAATTGACGGGGGGTTAAAATGTTGGCCGGGATTGAAAGACCCAACGTGCCCCATGCCGGAAGGGGCATCACAATTGGTACAGTCTGCTGCAGTAACTGTACTTAGCCAGACTGAAGGGAACCGATCTACTGATCACACGCTGCCACAGTGCAAAGCGAACTCCCATCAGCACCAATGTGAGAATGATCAGATAATCTGTTTTTGTGATGTTGATTTGAGGGATAAATATTGGCTGGCCGGCCCACCAGGGGATGATTCCGCCGCTTTTCTCCAAAATAAATAGCGCCATGGGACCTTTCACACCAAGCTGAGCAGGTGGGGGAGAGGGGGGGGGGGGGGTGGGGGAGAGGGGGAGAGGGGGGGTGGGGAAGGGGAGGGGAGTGGGCTTGACGCCCCATCTGAAAGACAGCGCCCCCGACACGGTGCAGCATTCCTCAGTACTGCCTCTCAGCGTCAGTCATGATTTCACAGCCCGAGCCCTGCTTTGGAACTTGAGCCCTGAATTTTGTCATTCAGCGGCAAGAATGCTACAAGTTGAACCCCCGCGGTTAATAAGGGAAAAAATATTCCGGAAAATTCCTGACTGTCAGTTGATCGAGACCAATCCAGGGGATCACATGCACCAGATGTTTTCTATAGAATCACTTGTTGCCTTCTAGGTGGTGCGATCTGTAAATACAGGGCCATTTTGTCATCAATCAAAACGGTAGATTGAAATTCTGAAATGGCAGACAACTTAAATAGAGTCCTGGCATTAAATGCACAAAACGCAGGGCAAATCAAACTCGGTCAATTACTGCCCCATCAGTCTACTCTCGCTCACCAGTCGAGTGATGGAAGGTGTCATTGACAGCTCAGCAATAACCTCACAGACACACAGTTGGATATCACCCGGGCCAAGCGGTTTCTGAGGACATTACAGCTTCAGGGGGCCAATTTCAGCCCACGATCGTCGTCAGAGAGCGCGGCAATGCGGGCGGAAAATCCGGCGAAAATCGGGAAATGCATTTCTCTCTGGACAGATCGCAGTTCCCGATTTCCCTCGACCGAGCCAGTGATACCCATTTGCTTTGAACGAAATTTTTAAATCAGACCAGCTGAATTTAATTTGAAGCAATTATTTTGGCACATTGCTGTTGCTAATATAATTGGTGTGTTACACACAGGATGGTCTGAAGGTGTTTTGCACGTTTTCCTTTGAACCTAACACGCCTCCTTATACTTGAGGCTGCATAACTTTAGATACTATCTGATCTTTGAGGTTAGTATTTTCTAGGTGCTGGTAAATTGACAATGAAAGTCGAATACCCTGTGTACACACATACACAAAGTGACTTCCTTTGACAGAAATGATTTGCTTCCATGAGGGCTGTGCACGTAATAGCTTCTTTGCAAATCACTAAAAACTTCCGAGATTTTCCAATCTCCAAACCCCTCCCCTCCTGTGAATCTTCCTGGGCAGGGTTCTTCTAAGTGCCGACGCCGGAGTGAAAACCGGAGAGTTTCACTCCGGTGTCGGAGGCCACTCCTCGCACCCTATTCTCCCACCCCCGGGGGGCGAGGAGCGGCGCAGCGTCATTTACACGCGCCAGGCCTTGGCGCCGCATAAAAACGGCACCGCGTAAATTACATGTGCGGTTGCCGTCCTCCCCGCGGGCACCCCGCAAGAAATGTCGGATGGATCTTGCAGGGCAGCGGAGGAAAGGAGTGCGTCCTTCGGAAAAGCCGGCCCACCGATCGGTGGACACCGATCGCGGGCCAGACCTCTTTTGAGCGCACACCCTCCCCCCCCCCTCCCCCCCACAGGCCGTTCCCGCGCTATTCACGCCGGCAGCGACCAGGTGTGGTCGGCGCCGGCGTGAACCTGTCGTACTGGGCAGGCCACTCGGCCCATCCGGGCCGGAGAATCGCAGCTCGCCCGTTACAAACGGCGAGCGGAAATTCTCCGAGCGGCCAGCCGTAAATCTCGGCGCACTGATTTTGGGGGCGCGGGGGGTGGGAGTATCGCGTGCGGGTGCCGGGGCAGCATGGCGGGACTCGCCCGGCGCCCCCCGATTCTCCCATCCGGAGTGGGGGGGGGGGAAGAATTGCGCCCCCTGTACAGCCAAGGGCTACAGTATTTTATTCGGCTCGCCTACCCCATCGTGGAGGGGCTCGCTGGCAAGACTGGACCATCTCGCTGGCAGGAATGCAATCTTCGCCTACTTTCTGTGGGGAGTACAGCTCGCCAGTCAGCACATCAAAAATAATCTATCATCAAATTAGATTTTGCCCCCCGTCGAAAACAAAAAAGCAGTGAAACAGACTGATTGAATGGTTAAGCTGATAAAAAGCGTGTGCAAAAAATGTCAGTCGTAATTGTTGAGTGGACTAATGGGGGGGACGGATGGGGGAACAATCGCTTCATAAACCTGCCGGTGGGTCTGAGCGGAGGAACCATGTGTAAATAATTCAGAAGGAATCTCGATGCTCATCATGTGGAAGATGCCTGTTTCTGTTCGAGATCCAAAACATTATTGAAACGTTCAGCTAGAAGAAACAGAAAATAACTCGAAACATACCTCTCATTTGCCTTGTACTGTGGGCTACTGTTGCGGGAAGGTTTGTCTGTAATTTAGCATGTAGATGTCGAAATACCCAGTGGTATTACAAGCCATCACACCCCCGACCGCCCTCATGTTTGTATCAAGAGAATTATCATCAGAAATAATGATACCGCTTCTCTTACAAATTCACTGTCTGGTAGGTTTGTGGAGCTGGAAACACTCATAACATTTGGGAAGCATTTAGATGAGTACTTGAAACTCCCGAGCATAAAAAGCTACAGACAAAAGGCTAGAAGACAGGACGAGGATAGGTGCTTTAATGGCCAGTGCTGACACGGTGGGTAGAAGGGCCACTTTGTGTACTGCAAAACTGACAATATATGGAATCTTACCATAGTGTCGGTTCCATTGAGAAACTGGGAGAAAAACTCAGTGAATATTCAGCCTCTTTTATAAAATTTCTTTGCCCCACGTGATTCATGCTGCACTCATGGAGGCTCGCCTCTGATTCGCTCGCTCCAGGAAAATGTAATCTCTGCTATCAGTGGGGCACTTCTTTTAAACGCGTCCCCAGCACTCAGCTGTGCTGGTTCAAGGTTGATTGGGCGATGGCTGCCCGGAAAACACCGCCACGTTTCACAGAGTGAGCCCTCACCAAACACCTGGATGGCATGGAGCAGAGGCGTGAAAACCACTGACTGCCATCGTCCATCAAGCAAGGTCACCACCCCCTCCTGGGAGTCAGTTGCCACGTTCGTGAGTGATTCGCTCCATAAGAGGATGGGGCCAGAGTGCCGGAGGAAAATCAATGACCTTCTTCGTGCAGCCACGGTAAGTCTGCCTGCACCCAACACACCTCCATGGTGATCTCTCACCCAGTCACCTCATGGATTCCCAAAACTTGTCATGTTGCCCTCCCCACCGGACGCCCCCACTCCTCATGTTCCCCCCAGGGGATAATCTGCGCCTCACATTCCTGCTCCCACTTACCTCCCACGCGTGCCAGACGTCATCACCATCTGACCTGGCAGGACTCCACCTGCACTCTCCCCATCTGTCTCAATGCAGGACAAGCTCGAGCACAACGGCGTGAGCAGGCACAGGCTGCCCGAGCTCGTTCCCGATCTGAGAAGCCTAGCGCCCTTTGAGGAGCGAGCCCTTGAGCTCGCAGGCGAGATGCACTGCCGCACCTGAGCAGAGGGCGAGGTGGGGGCAGCAGACAAAAGTGAGAAACCTCAACACATCCAGCCATGGTGCAAGCTCACATTTCCTACAGGACTACACTTCAAAAGTACTTAATTGGCTCTTAAGAGTTTTCATATGACTAGTGGCCATGAGAAGCGCTATATCATCACAGAACTGTTACGACACAGGAGGCCATTCAGCCCATTGAGTTTGCAACGACCCTCTGAAAGAGCACCCAACCTAGGCCCACTTCCTCATCACATCCCCATAACCCCACCTAACCTGCACATCTTTGGACTGTGGGAGGAAACCGGAGCACCCGGAGGAAACCCACACAGACACGAGGAGAACGTGCAGACTCCACACAGACAATGACCCAGCAGGGAGTCGAACCAGGGACCCTGGCGCTGTGAGGCAGCAGTACTTGCCACCGTGCCGCCCCGCAGAACCCACAGCAACACCCTGGGCTGTAGACAGCCATTCTCGTTTCATCTCCCCCCCCCCCCCCCCCCCCCCCCTCCACCCCGCAACAGGGGGCAGATCTCAGCGCTGAAATTGTCCATTCTTTTGCGAGTGATGAGAATCTCCTCCCCAGAAACTGGACTGTGAGCAGACAGAACTCACCACACAGGCCAGCAATTGTTCCTAAAGGGCCCATTACCATCCATGGCTGAGGCAGCAAGAAGTACCAGGCCGCAATAAACTCTGCAACGTCATGGATTTTGAGAGCTGTCACCAACCCATTTAAAACAGCTGCTTTGGGCGTCCACAGCAAATACCTGCGGTACAGTCGCTCGGTGATGTATTGGCCAGCACCTGGTTGTCGGTGGGATAGATTAATAGACCATTCTTCACCTCATCGATGGTAAGACAAGTGAAAATTAATGACAAAGATGCAGAGAGCTGAAAAACATAATTAGGTGATAGAACCTGAGGAAAAACAAATGTCGGGCACGAGGGTGGCCAATGAAGAAGATGATTAGGACTGAACAGAATCTTCCCTCGCAAAAGGCAGCCGAATCAGGTTAGTACAGTGCCTTCAGATGTGATGCGAGTTGAACAAGGAGGAGGATCTTCAGAGGGAAACACTTGCTTGCTATAAACAGCCATTCTGGATGCCCTGCAGTACATTAACAGGGCCCCAAACGCGCTCACTAGCTGCCACCGTGTTCTCAATTTCCACAACAGCAGCAATGAAAGGGCACAAATCACAGACATGAAAGATAAACTCATGTTTATAAAGCACCTCATCAGATCACAACCACTATCCTGTTAAAAGGCACTCACCAAGATGTACGGCGTAATTGATTTGAAGAAAACATTCCTTCGCACAGACAAATGACCAATATTTTGAGTGGGTCAGCACCAAAGTTATTGGAGCGTGCAACCCTGGACTATAAACTGCCCAAGCAAGTTTACCTCTAAATTCTGCCTGACAGCCGCCCCTTTCTCGGAGATGGAGGGAGAGCTGTGAGGGATGGGAACCATTCCGCTGACAGATTAGCCAAACGGTTTACAAAAAGACTGTAAAAAATGGCTCGGAGAGGTTTTGCAGAAGAGGACAATCAGTGGAGGGTGGCCGTCTCGAGGGAGTTGGAGGAGGCGAAACGTGGTCGAAGACGGCCTTCATCTCGTTCTGATGGAAGGTCATTGACCTGAAATGTTAACTCTGTTTCTCGCCACAGCTGCTGCCGGGTATTCGCCACAGTTTCCGTTTTTATTTCCGATTTCCAACATTGGCGGTATTGTATTTTTGTTTGGAAATGGCTGTTCTGCAAGCAGGATGTGAGGCGACTGTTTTTTATTCGTTCCTGGGATGTGCAGATCTCTGGCCAAGCCAGCATTTATTGCCCATCCCCTGACCGCCCTGGAGAATGTGGTTGTGAGCTGCATTCTTGAACCGCTGCAGTCCACGTGGTGTAGGTACATCCACAGTGCTGTTGGAGAGGGAGTTCCAAGAGTTTGACCCAGCGATAATGAAGGGATGGCGATATAGCTCCAAGTCTGGTAGGTGAGTGGCTAGCAGTGGAAGTTGCAAGTGGCAGCATTCCTGTGCGTCTGCTTCCCCTTGTGCTGCTCGGCGCTAAGATTTGGAAAGTGCTATTGAAAGAGCCTTGGCGAGTTGAGGGTGGGAAGTGTTGAGGAAGGGAGGTCTAGAGGACCTGGATATAGTGGCTGAAGCAGTGACAGGAATAGGGGACAAGGTGTAAACTGGTGTCGGGAAATGAGAAGTGGAGCCAGGGAATATGGAAGTACAGTGGGGTGGGGAGAGATCATAAAGGGAGGACAAAGATCATAAGGTCAATTCACAATGACACGAGTATCTGGGGGGTCTTGAGGATGAGGTTGTGGCCATTATGAGGAAAATAGCCTGACTTTATCGTGGGGGAAAAACTTGGTACAGAATAGATCCGCTGTTGGCTTCTATCTAAATCTGCAGACCTGTTTATAATGTAATGGATTTTACAAAACTTGTGTGTAGGTTATTGGCTCATTAAATCAGTTCTTTTCTGCAAATTATTTAATGCATCTCTGACAAGAATACTTACCAGTGGATGTACAGAAGGTCCATTATCACCAAACCCCCTCATCACAGCTTCCAAATGTTCATTTACTGCTCCTGTAGTTCGTGTTCCCCATCCCACTCCCAAATCCACAACCTGATGGGAATCTTCGTACTCCTGGTACACCGCCGCTTTGTCAGATTCCTCTTCTTTTGTACCTCGTTTACCATGAGGCTCACTATTGGTCACTTCTCTCCCAGCCTGCATAGCCCAGGCTGGACACCCAGCTCTGTCCTCCGACACAAAGGGCTAATTCTCCATCCTTCCTGTGGGCCCCGTGGATCTGACCGAATACGTCAATGCGGCTCAGTGAATGTCTCCAGCCGTCATTCATGGCTCAGGTTTTACTTCAGGTGCAGGTGCGGGAAGCAGGAGCTGTGTCTATTTCTGGGTTCTGAACCACCCTCAGATGGGGAAGCCAGTCACTCGTTGAAATTGTGACTTTATTGACAAGGAGACAGATTGCCTGCCCAATTAAGGGGAGTGGGTCAAAGTTAGAGGGCCAATTAAAGGCCTTTCAGGCAGAGGGAAGCAGCTGGCTACTGTCAATTGGGAAATAACTAACTTCAACATAAAGGTGATCTCTCGCAAACCTTTTTTAAAAATGTAGTTCAAAATTGGGAAAGGGGGGGCATGCCCTCTGCAGGGCAGTCCTTTGGCAAGCACCAAGAGCCACTCGGCCCATCTGGAGCCTGGGCATTCCGGCCTGCCGCTGGGTGCATGCCTCCACCTAGTTAAACTGCCCTCGGTGGTTCGGATGAGGGCAAGGGAGAATCAGTGAGGTGCCCTGCTGGTCCGGGCATCGTCGATGAGAGGGGGGGCGGGAGAGGTTCCCAGCAAAGTCTGAGAACTGGCCGCTGTGTTTCGGGAATCTCAATCTGGAGGGCGAGCAGCTCAAACTCGATGGGAGCATATTTAACCATCTTTGAAGCCTGGGGTTGGGGTGGCCTTCCGACCTCAACCTGTATGGTCCTGTTCCTGGTGTCGGCCCAGAGGGATGCGATCTGCCGAGCCGGCCGGGCCAGGCCATCCCCCCCCCCCTCCCCCCCCCCCTCCCCTGCGGAGCCTAGGTTGTTGACCGCCTGGGCCTGGCCGAGTCTCGGGTCTTGACCCCAAGGTTGCCTTTTGCCCTCTTGGGGGCGGTGTTGGTGTTTTGATGATGTGTTTAGTCTTTGGTCCCGGGGCTGGGAAATGGGGTTTGATTCTTCACTCTTGGCTCTTGCTCTCGTTTTACTTTCTCTGCCGGTGACCCTGGGTCTGGTTGTGCTCAGTCCTCTCCTTGAATTTGCCCTTGTCATTGCCATCCTGAATGTGAGGGTGGGGCCCATTCCAGGCTGGGTTTGGGGAGGAGTTCAAATTGCGGTGTTAGAGTTCGCCGAATTCCCCTTCGCACTGGAGTTCTCGGCTGTTGTTTTCCTTCTTCTGATTTTAAGCTATGGGTGTGATCTCGGTCTAAATTGTTGCCTGTATCCTGTCCGGGGGAAGACGGGTCATTTATCTGTGATGGGGGCGTGTTGGGGATTTTGTCCCTGATTTATCAGGTCTTGTTGTTCCCAACGCTGTGATGGCTGCTGCTTTGGGCCATGCCTGTTGTACATTGACACCTCCAGCTGCCTTTTTGCCGTTGTTTGTTTTGTGCGAATTTGTGCAAAAATTGAAAAACTTCAATAAATAGATGTTTAAAATGAAAACTGCCCCTCAGCACATTGGGAAACTGGAGGCCGACAGGAGCCTCAATCCCTGGTTCGCAAAGCTCTTAATGAGCTCAAATGCCAGCTTGTGAGGGTCTTGGTGGGCCCTGAATCAGCCTTCCCCAAAATGGCTGACATCAGAAACAAGGGCGGTAAACCGACACATGGGCCAATCTCAAGCTTTAGGTTCCATCCACCTCTGTTCCCAATCTTGGTGGGGCCTGAAATTCCAACCCATGGAATCCTCCAGCACATTTAGACCATTCAGTCCATTGTGCGTCTGCTGGCTCTTTCAAAGATCTGTCCAGATTTGTCCCATAACCTGGTACTTCCTTCATAATCCTGTCAATTAGATCTCCTCAAGCACATGTGCAATTGTTTCTTGAAAATTCCTATGTTATCCGAATCCTTGATTCCGCCTTTGTCAATACTACGAGTTCCAAATCATCATAGCCTCCCCAGCAATCAATACTTTCATATTTTCCCTTTTACTTCTTTGGCCAATTATTTTAAATCCAGGTCCTCAGTTGTCAGAGGAATCTGCTTCTCCCTAGTTGCTCTATCCACCTTTGTTCCAATATCTCTATGGGTCTTCGCCTCATCTTCTCGGCCCGAATGACAACAATCCAGCCCAAATTCCTGGGACCCAACTCGAGGTCTGTGATCCAATCCAAATGCCTGGGGATCACCACAAAGGCCTGGGGTCCACTCCAAAGGCCTGGAGTCCACTCCAGTGGCCCCACCCCAAAGACCTAGGGCCCATTCCAAAGGCCTGGGGCCCATTCCAAAGGCCTGGGGCCCATTCCAAAGGCCTAGGGTCCATTCCAAAGGCCTGGAGTCCACTCCAGTGGCCCCACCCCAAAGACCTAGGGCCCAGTCCAAAGGCCTGGGGCCCATTCCAAAGGCCTGGGGCCATCCCAAATATAATAAAATGAATCAATTGCAATGCTTTAACAGATCATCAGACAAACAGATGGTTAAACACAAAGAAAACAGGTGATCCAGATTTATTATATCTGCCAATCTGAGGTTCAGAGATTGCGCAAACAATGGAATTTTAATTAGCATAAATGATCACTGCCATCCGGAATGGTGTTGTAATGTGGAGTGCCTTTTGAGTGTGTCAGTGATAATCTCCAGCATAGTCAGGGAGAAATGGTGTTGATGTTACAAGAATAACTTGAAGCCTTATGCATAGCAGTGTAATCTCTGGTGAAGTTGGGCAGTGAACGTATTGGAATCAGGAGTGTCATTGCAATCTTTGTTTTGTATCCCTGCCTAATTTTCACTGTACACGAGCCAAGCATTGTCCAATTCCCCACGTACGAGTAGCAATGCTGTGCCAGCATTATATGGAAGCAGTTTTTAAATGTCTCCTCGGGCTGCTTTCTCATTGCTGTTATCACTTTGTAAAGAGCAGGTCCTCTTTTATGTGATAAAAATGCTCATTTCTGCAGCTACTCTCTGATGTTCGGAGATTGTGGGGCGCTGCTTTTGTGACAGTCTGCCCCACTAGTCTCTGCACTTCAATTACGTGTCGCCCCCTGAAGTCCCTGCCTCCCCCAGGGTGCCGGCAATGCTGAAATCGAGGGATGGGAAATTGCACACAGCAGGTCCACATGAATAGGCAACAATCCCCAGGCACCAGAGACTCGTAAAACCAACCATCATAAGTAAGACGCCATGAAATGCAAAGACTTCTTGCTTCACTTACATCCTTGTGCAAGTTTTTGATCTTTTAAAGGGTGGCATGATGGCTCAATGGTTAGCACTGCTGTCTCATAGCGCCAGGATCTTGGGTTCGATTCCCGGCTTGGGTCACTGTCTGTGTGGAGTCTGCACATTCTCCCCGTATCTGTGTGGGATTCCTCTGGGTGCTCCGGTTTCCTCCCACAATCCCAAAAGACTTGCTGTTAGGTGAATTGGACATTCTGAATTCTCTCTCCATGTACCCGAACAGGCGCTGGAATGTGGCGACTAGGGGATTTTCACAGTAACTTCATTGCAATGTTAATGTCAGCCTACTTGTGACATTATTATTATTATAATAATACCACGGTAGGCTATTGCAGAAAATAAGGAAGTATGGAATTGAAGGTGATTTAGCGGTTTGGATCAGTAATTGGCTAGCTGAAAGAAGACAGAGGGTGGTGGTTGATGGCAAATGTTCATCCTGGAGTTCAGTTACTAGTGGTGTACCGCAAGGATCTGTTTTGGGGGCCACTGCTGTTTGTCATTTTTATAAATGACCTGGAAGAGGGTGTAGAAGGATGGGTTAGTAAATTTGCAGATGACACGAAGGTCGGTGGAGTTGTGGATAGTGCTGAAGGATGTTATAGGATACAGAGGGACATAGATAAGCTGCAGAGCTGGGCTGAGAGGTGGCAGATGGAGTTTAATGCGGAAAAGTGTGAGGTGGTTCACTTTGGAAGGAGTAACAGGAATGCAGAGTACTGGGCTAATGGCAAGATTCTTGGTAGTGTAGATGAACAGAGAGATCTCGGCATCCAGGTACATAAATCCCTGAAAGTTGCCACCCAGGTTAATAGGGCTGTTAAGAAGGCATATGGTGTGCTAGCGTTTATAAGCAGGGGGATTGAGTTTCGGAACCACAAGGTCATGCTGCAGCTGTACATAACTCTGGTGCGGCCACACCTGGAGTACTGCGTGCAGTTCTGGTCACCACATTATAGGAAGGATGTGGAAGCTTTGGAAAGGGTTCAGAGGAGATTTACTAGGATGTTGCCTGGTATGGAAGGAAGGTCTTACGAGGAAAGGCTCAGGGAATTGAGGTTGTTTTCGTTAGAGAGGAGAAGGCTGAGAGGTGACTTAATAGAGACATATAAGATAGTCAGAGGGTTAGATAGGGTGGACAGTGAGAGTCTTTTTCCTCGGATGGTGATGACCAACACGAGGGGACATAGCTTTAAATTGAGGGGTGAGAGATATAGGACAGATGTCAGAGGCAGTTTCTTTACTCAGAGAGTAGTAGGGGTGTGGAACGCCCTGCCTGCAATAGTAGTAGACTCGCCAACTTTAAGGGCATTTAAGTGGTCACTGGATAGACATATGGATGAAAATGGAATAGTGTAGGTCAGATAGGCTTCAGATGGTTTCACAGGTCGGCGCAACATCGAGGGCCGAAGGGCCCGTACTGCGCTGTAGTGTTCTATGTTCTATGTTCTATGTTCTATAATGTACACACCTAATGAAAAGCTCGGTGCTTCCCCCTATAAATACACCCCCCCCCACTTTGTTTCCACTGTCCAAGCTTTGCGATGTCCCGAGGCTGGGAAAGATCTTAATATAAACGGCAGCTCTCTCTTTCTTAGTGTTAGTGAACATTTTGGTCCTGGTGCCCTTGTCGTGCCTGTTTCAGTCATCAAACATGAAGACCCGTGTTAGGATGCTCCGCAAGCCAATTGTGCAGTTAGAGAAATGACCCTTTAAATAAAACAAGAGGCAACAGAATTTCTAAGATGCTCCCCTCCCCTCACCCCCATTCCGCCATTCTCAACAGGAAATAGCTCTGCTTGCTTTTAAAGCTCACTTGCACTGACTGGGCCAACTTGATGCTTGGCCCAGATTTGCCTTTAAAATAGAGCAAACTGAGGGCTCCATCGCGATGCGCTCATTGCTGGGTATGTACGGCGAAGCACGTTGGCGAGTGCTAGCTGGTACATGATAGATCGGTCGGCGTGTCATGGCCAGTCCTAATTTTTTGGGCTCTTCTTGATTCACTTGCAGACTGCAGTGAGGACAATGTACTCCTCCACAGTCCAGCCCCGCCACTGAGAGCTGAATATTTTCCTGTTCCAACAAGGTGCACAGGCTGAGTGAATGTTCTCCCTAATGTGCCATTAAAGAACACAAAAGCCATGGTCTGCTGGTTCCTAATAGAGGTAATATTAGAACAGAGAGCATTACAATGAAGGCAGCAGCACAATTATCGTTATAAACAGTCATTAAAGTATAATTTCACTGCACATTCCTGTTCTCGGCCTAGCTTTCATTGCAGGTGTCAAATGGAGGTGGACGATTTTCTCACAGCTCAGGTAAACGGATGCAAAACGTGCGAGCGAGGCATAACTACTGCTGGGCATCCGCTCGCAGCTCTGTGCAGAGCAGTCCTGGCAGAAAGCAATTCTCTCTTCGCTTTACAGCACGTCCTCTGACTGAGGGAGCTTTGTCAAAGGCGTGAAAGAAATCAGAACTTGCATTTCTACTCCGTCTTTCTCAAGCTCAAAAGACTTCCCAGCGTGCTTTTCAGACAATGAAGCACTTCTGAACCTTGGCCACAGGTGTTGCCCACTCCCACAGTCAACAATGTGACCAAGATTCAACGATGATTGGTTTCAGTTGGGCAGAATTCTCCTATTTTGAGACTTAGTGAGGGGGCGTGGGTGGCTGCGGCAGCGCATGCCTTGCTGGCCAGAATGGTGGGCTGCTGCGATAGATTCTGTGCTTGAAACCTCATTAATTATACACAGGTGCACTCTCCACACCCCCCCCCCCTCGAATTATCTGGCACGCCAGCAGCTGATCCATCCACCTGCCATCAGCTGGTGGGTATGAAGGTCCCGCCGCCATATTTAAATACCAGACACTCCAATCACACTTTCCAGCCTGCCTATCTTCATCAGATCCTCCAACATGTCTGGAACCCAGAGGGAAAAGGCTCGCAGCCTCATGAAGAAGCCAACACCAGCTTTCAGAGCCAGGGCCCTTGAGGCCCTTCTTCGGGGTGTGAGAGCTCAGCAGCATGTCCTCTGCCTGAGGGAGGAAGAAAACCAACCTCACGACTCCGGTCTGGTTGTCATTGCCCAGGAGGTTAATCCGGCTGATACCTGCCCACGGAACATCATCCAGTGCAGGAAGCAGATGAATGATTTCCGCTCGGCCAGGATAGGTCCTCCCTCCACTGTCAAACTCTCAGCATCAGGCGGAGATTCGGCGTTGGACTGGGGTGGGCACAGTAAGAAGTCTTACAATGCCGGGTTAATGTCCAACAGGTTTTTTGGAATCACTGGCTTTCGGAACACAGCTCCTTCCTCAGGGAGTCCAAACAGCCACGGTCAATGACCGCTAAGGACACGCCCAGCCATCAAGGCACCCGCCCCTTTGTTGGCCAAAATCGAAGGCAGTGATCAAAGACTGCCGAATTATTGGGTCCAAGTTAAGGACCGCCCCAAAGAACGCGAAATCCCAGAGGAATAAGAAGAGACACAGCCATGTGCTTGGTCTCTCTTGGATCCGGCCTATGCCAACCCAAGTGCAGCATAACGACCAGGCAGACAAATTCAAGACCAACGATCGCTACCAGAAGGATGAGCCCAGCAGAAACAGAGCCTCTTCTTCCACCCAGCCACTCAAGATCCGGACAACGGCCTTGTCCATCTGCATACAACCAGTTGCCCTGAAGTTAAGTATAGGTTATTGTAGTTGTTAGGTGTAGTTTAATTTGTAGTGTTTTGTGTTGCATGTCGAAGTAATCCTTGTGTGTAAATAAACCATCTTTTAACTTGAACTGACTGGTGGTGTGGTCCTTTGATCGATATCCAGTAAAGCCGTGTGGTGGTATCATTTGATACCTGCCGACTCTAAAGACCATCATTATTAATTGGCAACATTATTGGTGACTCTGGTGGCGATTGGCAACAGCATCCACCAAGGTCATCTCAGGCATTGGGACGTAGCAGCCAGCAGTTTTTCCCAAACTATTGGTTATCCATCCTGCTATCTCCCTATGTGGCTCAGTGTCGATTTCTGTTTGCTTGATGCTCTTGTAAAGCAGCTGGGACATTTTACTGTATTACTGGAGCTATATGAAAGCAAGTTGTTGTAACCATCAAGCTAGTGGCTCTCTCCAATAATTATTTATTGATTGAAGTCACTTACTGTCGCAAGGTAGTGTACAATATTTAAACTTTATGGAGTTATTGAGATCAGTTAGAGCTTTGTTTACAACATTGTGTCTAAGTGCCCCGTTGATTGTGAACACAGTGGATCACAGGTGGCAAGGTAACAATCAGTGGGAACTCCCTGGGAGATGGGCCTGCGTCAAACACATCAAATTGCAATCGATGGTTTTAGTGTCCTTTCCATAAAAGGCCACACAATCTTGCACATGATACTTTAACTGTGAGCTCACCTTTTTTTTTTGTTGTCTTGGTACAAAAGACAACTGTTTCAGTCCTAACTCAGTCAGTCCGGCTCTTGCGGCAAATCAGAAGGTTCTGGGTTCCAGTCTCAGGCCAGAAACTTGAGCACACAACTCACGCGGAAATCTGAAGGAGTGCTGAACTGACAGCGTGCCATCAATTGGACGAGACCTTAAACTGAAGCCCCATCTGTCCCCTCACACCAACATAAAAGATCCCATGGCACTATTTCAGTGATTAGGGGCCTTCACCCTTCTGTCCTGGCCAACATAATTAAAACAGATTAGCTAGTCATTATCACGTTGCTATTTGTACTCTGCCCAAATTGACTGCTAAATTTCCTACATTACAGCAGGAACTATTTTTTTTCCAATAACCTTTATTGTCACAAGTAAGCTTACATTAACACTGCAATGACGTTAATGTGAAAAGCCCCTAGTCACCATATTCCGGCGCCTGTTCGGGTACACTGAGAGAGAATTCGGAACTCCCAATTCACCCAACAAGCACGTCTTAGGACTGTGGAAGGAAACCGGAGCACCCGGAGGAAACCCACGCAGACACGGGGAGAACGTGCAGACTCCGCACAGACAGTGTCCCAAGCCAGCAATTGACCCTGGGACCTTGGCGCTGTGAAGCAACAGTGCAAACCACTGTGCTACCGTGCCGCTTTAACAGTACTTCATAAACAATGGCTTGGGGCCTCCATGAGGTCATGATAATGCAAGTATTTCTTTCTTTCAGAGATAAGCCTGTGATTAGCATTTCACTTTACATTGAATCTTCTTTACAGCACTTAACTACATGGTCCGAGCTTCAACCAGCTCTCTCCTAAAATGGCACTTAGGGAGTCCTGTGCATGTCCCAGCGGTCCTGCCTGCTTCCTGGGCCTTCACATCTGGCAGGCCTTTCAGCTCCTCGGCCTGATGATGGCAGTCGCTGCACAGAAAGAATGACTTTGATTTCAGTTTGAGGCTTTCCCGTGTCTAATGACACATAAATCAGCCAGTGCCACATGTTGGTTATTTTCCTGGAATAGGGGCTGCTATCCTGTCGACGGAGGCTGTAGCTGGGGCCACCATTCTACATCAAACATGGCTGACCAGGAGAATCTCCCCCTCTTGCCGCCTGCCACAGGCGCATCGGAAGGATTTGCCGGGTGAAAATACAACCTGTTTAGCCGTGTTATGAGCGCATCTTCCAGGACCATCAAGTCCTGGAATGGGACTGGAACTGAGAGTTCAAAGACAAGGAGGTTACCCACAGCGTCACAGTACCTGGAACCCCCATGACGAGCAAATTCTGCACCACCATTTGAATAGTATTAAAATGCATTTTCACACCTTGGGCGAAGTTCTGTGTCCATCCTTCCTGACACTCTTGGCGTATCAGTCCACGGGCAGATTGCTACACTTCACCGGTTCAGCCAAACCCAAACGCAGTTTCAAAATAGCACTTGGTCACTTTCACTCTTGACAATGCTGATTGGCAATACATCCAGGGTTACTGACCCTCCAGGAGTCTCCAGATAGTTAAAGATCAACCCTTTGGATAATTGGTGGGAGAGGGAGGGAGAATTCATTGGTACATTGTAAGCTTTTCCTAATTTCTTTTCAACACTTGGGTGTATTAATCATATATGTATTGTAGATGGGAAAGAAAGGATGTTTGACTGTGGGAAGATCCAAATGGGAGGGCACATGGTGAAACCTGTAGGAATACACCCAGAGTTGGAAGCAACCTTGGCTAGTGATTGGGCCGCATGAGTGGCCTCCTTCATCTCAGTGGGCAGCAAGATTGACATCAGGCTTGTTCACTAACCATGAGGCCATAAATAAGATTAAATACATTTTCTTCACACAAATATTACGTAACGAGTTGTAAAAAATGCTTAAACTTTTATATATTAACAGAACTATCAAATTCAAATGGTAAAAACTAAATAAATATTTACACTTTGGGCACAGAGGGTGCACACGGCTCTCACAGTCAATGTTGTGAGCAATCAGTTTGCACCTCACTTCACTGGGTGGCACGGTAGCACAGTGGTTAGCACTGTTGCTTCACAGCTCCAGGGTCCCAGGCTCGATTCCCGGATTAGGTCACTGTCTCCCCGTGTCTGCGTGGGTTTCCTCCGGGTGCTTCGGTTTCCTCCCACAGTCCAAAGATGTGCAAGTTCGGTGAATTGGGCATGCTAAATTGTCCTTAGTTCCAAAAAGCTTAGGCAGGGTTACTGGGTTATGGGGATAGGGTGAAAGTGTGGGTTTAAGTAGGGTGCTCTTTCCGAGGGCCGGCGCAGGCTCGATAGGCCGACTGGCCTCCTTCTGCACTGTAAAATCTATGATTCTATGGCTTGCCCTTGCTTGACGTGCGAATCACTTCAGTCACACCGGTCGGAAAAAAAACTACATGGACAGAAATCAGAGTAATGTGGCCACCCTGCAGGTGGGCAGCAAGTTAAAATTATGTGTGAACTGGAAGCCGACTCCCCGCCCCCACACCCTGCCAAAAGAATTGGCCGCTGAGTCAATAGGTATGTGGTTGGGAATTATGCACAGGTTCACTGAAGGGACATTCTGAGCAGGAAAACTACCCAGCCCTGTGCAGTCAAAGACTACATTCACCAACAAACACTTGCATTATATTCCACCTCAGGCACCACTGTCGACCCGCAATAAAAGCAGCTTCTTGTGTTCACACGCCACGTGTAATTGGTGCACCAATCTTTATTCAAGTGATAGGTTTACCACTAAATCGCCCCCAACCCTTGCAGCATGCAAAGCTACCGTTTCTAGCGATAGCAATCAACCCCACACAAACCAGCCTGGCCCATCACCTTATTTCAGTCTATTCATCACTCTCACTTTGTTCATCTTCCAAAGACATTCAACATAAACTCGCACTTCAAGAAAACATTTATCTTGTTGCAAAGATCTTTGCGTCGAGTTCAAAAGGAAGACTGCACTATCTGTGAAGGGTAGCTCTGAATATTATCAAGTAGAATCAGGCTTGTTCATGTTACCCACAGAGAGGCAAACCTCATCAGCTGAAGCATCCGTCACTGACTAAGAATGAGCACCTCTCGATTGTTTCAAAGGCTGCAGAACACTGAATGTTCAAGGCGGAAAACTCCTCGATTAATGTTCTCCTTCTCCCCTCCACACAAGCCATGAAAGAGGATACAAGTGTCGGCAATACGCAGATCTGACATTTGTGACATCGTCCTGTGCAAATTGGCTGCAAATCTATTTCAAACGTTTACGCCCTCAAAAACACTACAGAATGATGCGATTCTTTACCTCACTGATGCCGGAGTGAGATTGCCGCATGCAAATCGGGCACCGGGACGACACTTCAGAAGTACTTCATTGGTTTGTCAAGCGCTATGGGATCTCCTGAGGATGTGAAAGGTGCCATATAAATGCAAGTTCTTTTACTTTCTGCTTCTGCCACTCAATTAGGGTGGGGGTTGTAGCAGCAGCTCAGGGAGGTTCTCTCTCTCCCTCTCTGATTTGCTCACTCTTCATGGCCTGAAGTATGTACATCTCTAAAAGGCACGCTGCAACTTAAGTGCATTTTCGATAACAATAATGCGTGCATCAGTTCACATCCTTAAACAGCCAATTCAGTCATACACCTATACGCATGGAATCCCAGACATCTGACACAGGATGTACATTGGAACCCACGAACTCTGGAACCCACAAACTTTGGAACCCACTTACTTGGCTGAGGGACAGAAAGGACAGCATTCACCTGAGGAAAGAGCAGTGCTCCGAAAGCTAGTGATTCGAAACAAACCTGTTGGACTTTAACCTGGTGGTGTAAGACTTCTTACAGCAAAAATATGTGGGTGGCATGGTAGCACAGTGGTTAGCACTGCTGCTTCATAGCGCCAGCTTCCCAGGTTCAATTCCCGGCTTGGGTCACTGTCTGTGCGGAGTCTGCACGTTCTCCCCGTGTCTGCGTGGGTTTCCTCCGGGTGCTCCGGTTTCCTCCCACCAGTCCTGAAAGACGTGCTTGTTAGGTGAATTGGACAATCTGAATTCTCCCTCTGTGTACCCAAACAGGCGCCAGAGTGTGGCGACTGGGGGATTCTCACAGTAACTTCATTGCAATGTTAATGTAAGCCTACTTGTGACAATAAAGATTATTATTATTAAATATCAGTCAGCTCTTATCACCTTAGCAACCACAAGTAGGTACAATTGAGAATATTTTCTTCTTAAAAAATTGAGTGCCAACCAGAGGCTGGATGCGCAAGATGTTAAAGTTAAGGAGCTGGGAGAGGCGGTGGAGGAGCAGACGGATGCGCAGACGGTTGCGGCGCTAGAAGTTGACGGGCTGAAGGAGCGGCAGAGAAGACTGCTGGACAGAGTGGAGGAGCTGGAGAATAGAGTCCGCAGGAACAACCTGAGGATGGTCGGCCTCCCGGAGGGGGCTGAGGGAGCTGATGCCGCAGCGTTTGTAGCAGACCTATTGAAGCAGCTGATGGGGGCCGAAGCTTTTCCGCGACCGCCGGAGCTGGAGGGGGCGCGAGGCAGGGGCGGCCGGGCGGACCCCCCCCCGCCCGATGGTGATTAGGTTCCACAGGTTTGTGGACAAGGAGCAGGTACTGCAGTGGGCAAAGAGCGCCAGGAGCAGCACGTGGAACAACAGTGTCCTCCGCATTTACCAGGACCTAAGCCAAGAGGTGGCTCGGCGGCGAGCAGCCTTTAAGAATGTCAAGGAGGTGCTGTTCAAGAAGCACGTGAAGTTTGGTCTGCTGTTCCCAGCTCGCCTATGGGTCACGCACCAGGGTCAACACTACTACTTCTCCGAGCCTGAAGAAGCGATGGGTTTTGCGAGGGATCAGGGGCTGGTCCCGAAAAGAGGCCCCACGGACGCGAATTAGGGCCCGAGGACGACCGTGGGAAGGTACGCCGAATGGGCCTGGACTGCTGTTCAACGGTTTGCTGGGTCAAAGGTGCCAAGTGGAACATTTGGGACTCTTTCCTTTGTTCATGGACATTGGTTTGGGGGGGGTTTTTTTTTTGGTTTTTTTCTTTTTTTTGTTTGTTTTTTCTGATGTTTTTGTTTTTTCCTCTTTTTTCCTTTTTGGGCGGATTTGTACTTTTTGTGCAGCTCGCGGAGGACACTGGAGCCGGCACGGTAACGAAGGGGGGCCGGTCAGCAAGGGGAGCCAAGGACATGGGTTGGGGGTTTTTTTTGGTTTTTGGTTTTTTATTTGGTTTGGTTGATGTCCATGCCTTCCTGTACCAGTGAGTTTGCTCCAGTGGGTTGGAGAGGGGGATGGGGCGCCGGGGAGTGGGGAGGAGGACGGGGAAACAATGGGAATGAGACAGGAAGGCGCCGGAGTGTTGAGTCACCGGGCTAGCAGATTGGCTAGTCAAGGGAGTCAGGTGGGGGGGGGAGATCACAGCCAGTGGATGGCAGGGGTGGGGGTATCGGGGGATGTGGTTAGGGGGGGGGGGGGGGGGTTGTTCTGCTGCCGGGGGGGGGACTTGAAATAGGCACTGGAAAGGAGGTTGAGGGTGGAGGCAGCCAACAGGTGGGACAGGAATGGCGCGACGCATGGGCCGGGGGCCGGCCCGAGAAAGGCTATGGCTGACCAGCGTGGTGGGGGGGGGGGGTGGGTTGTGCCCCCCGACCAGGCTGATCACCTGGAACGTCAGGGAACTGAATGGGCCGGTTAAGAGGGCGCGGGTGTTCGCGCACTTGCGGGCTCTGAGGGCGGACGTAATTATGTTGCAGGAGACACATCTGAAAGTGTCAGACCAGACCAGGCTAAGGAAGGGCTGGATTAGCCAGGTCTTCCACTCGGACTTGGACTCGAAGTCCAGGGGGGTGGCAATCATGATCAACAAGCGGGTGCAATTTGAGGCGGAGGGCCTTTATTGATTTCTTTGCGGGAGAGTGAGCGTCAGCAGGGGGTGGGGGGTGGGGGTAGAGTAGAGTAGAGTAGGAGGGATAAAATGGCGGGTAGTACCGGTGGGAGAGGAGTGGGCTTGTGCAGTATGTTACGATTGAAGTATTGAATGTACATGGATGTTTGCACATTTTTGCCTTTTTTTGCTTTCTTTCTGTTGATGTCTGTAACTGTTTACAAAGCCAAAAACTACCTCAATAAAATTGTTTATTAAAAAAAAAAATTGAGTGCCACTGGCCAATTTATTTTCGAGCCAATGCTTCAACATTCAGAAGCCTGAAAGGTATGAGAAAAGTTCAAAAGCTCCATGAACAACCTTCAAAAGCTTCTCGAACTGTATTTCAACATTGGCAGTATGGTGAATCCTCTTGGGGAAACGCTGAAGTCAGTCATTTAGATGGAACATGCAAAAAACAAGATAAAACTGATAGTTAGGACATGGTAACGGAACACTTCCTCCCTTCCTGGATGACCATACTCCCACTCACCACGACCAAAACACCCCCATTCCCCCCCCCCCCCCCCCCCCCCCCCCACCCAATGCCCGGAGCTGTGCGACAGAAGTGAGTCGCACACCATCCCAATCCAAAGGACAGTAAGACAACTTTCGTCACCTGGACATCGCTGCAACTTCAGGGAATACTTGCTTTGCAGAATGCATGTTTGTTTGTGGGATCTTACTGTGTGCAAATTGGCTGCAATGCATTTCCTGCATCACGCCATATACCCCTGAATATGCAGCGCCAGAACTGATAATCCAGCTCTTTATCTCACTGCTGCTTGAGGGTCTATGCTGTGTGCAGGTTGTTTGCCGTGACGACACTTCAGAAGTACTTCAGTAGCCTGTGGAGCAGTTTGCAGCATCCTGAAAGGCAGAAGGTGCTATATAAATGCAAGTTATCTTCCTTTCTGCTTCTTCCACCTCGATAGGGTACTGTGCCAGGATAGAGAGAAGCAGGCAACGAGGGCCGATTCCCATCTGGTGTATCAGTGTAATCCAGATCGCGATCCACCCACACTTAGAATGATTTTTGGAGCCAGGATGATTTGGGACGTGCGACCCAAAGAAGCGGGCAAGGTTGGATCCTAAGAGATCGGGCCGACATTTTCAGAGGCTCCCCCATCTCAGATTAACACTGCAGCCCCGCATCCGCCACATGTATCGCTGGCAAGGCTCCCTCCCTTCAGATGCCACCCTCCTTCAGCTCTGCTGCCCCCTTCAGGCCCTGCCTCTTGGAAGTGCCAACCTGGGAGAAACATCTATGGTTTGAAGGCTACAGAGGGAAGACTTTCACCCTCATCTGACATCTGATGGGGTGGCACGATGGCACAGTGGTTAGTGCTGCCGCCTCACAGATCCAGGGTCCCAGGTTCAATTCCAGCCTCGGGTCACTGTCTGTGTGGAGTTTACACGTTCTCCCCGTGTCTGTGTGGGTTTCCTCCGGGTGCTCCGGTTTCCTCCCATAATCCAAAGATGTGCAGGTTAAGTGGATTGGCCGTGCTAAATTTAGCTCACTGGGCTAAATCGCTGGCTTTTAAAGCAAACCAAGCAGGCCAGCAGCACGGTTCGATTCCCGTATCAGCCTCCCCGGACAGGCGCCGGAATGTGGCGACTAGGGGCTTTTCACAGTAACTTCATTGAAGCCTACTCGTGACAATAAGCAATTTTCATTTCATTTCAAATTGCTCTTTAGTGTCCAAAAGGTTAAGTGGTGTTACTGGGTTACGGGGATAGGGTGGGGTTGGGGGACGTGGTCGTTCCAAGGGCTGGTGCAGACTCAATGGGCCAAATGGCCTCCTTCTGCACTGTAAGTTCTATGATTCTATGATCTTGGAACTTGACATGCTGGGAGAGACATCAAAGATTTGAAGGCTACAGAGGGAAGTCCTTCATCTGACAGACCACAGAAATTGACACGTTGGGAGATTGCCTCAGCACCCTGGAGGTAAGTGGTGGAGCGTACTCAGCCCTTTGTCTCCCCTTGATGTCCTTAGCCCCCGATCTCTGCTTTTCGGGGCCTAGTAGTGATTTGCACCAGCAGGACGTCTAGCTGGGGGAGCAGGAGCATCCCGAGAGGCCGCAGCATTCCACTTCACTCGCGCTAATGAGATTGAAGTAGATGCTGATGGGTGAGAACCTGATCTCGCCAGGCGAGTGGACTGTGAGACCGGCTGCGAGTTTGCGACCTGGCGCGAATCCCATTTTTGGCCTCACGCCCGATTGAACGGTCCCGAGGGAATCCCGGCTAGGGTGAACAGCCCCGGAGAATCACCCCCCATCCCGCCCCCCGTCGTTTCTGAGTCAACCTCCATTTGCATCTGTTGAGTAATTACTGCATAAATCCAGGCTACTGCCTCGGAAAACAAAAGTCCATTTTTTAAAAGGGTTCCAACACTCAAAATACCTGGGACAACACTGTATCATTAAGCAGAACACCTCGGCAAACCTTCATAACTAGGCCTCTCTGCTCATTCTCATTTTAATTACAAATACGCATTACCTCAACACAAAGCAGTCTCTGTGCAAAGTGGGAAAGATCACCCGTGGTATCCTTTATTGGCTAAAAGGATAAAGATACAAGCGGTCCTAACAAGTGAGTGTGAGCGCACTATCATAAATCAAAAACCTACTGGTGATTCACCTTCAGGAACTCAGTCAAATATATTTTTAAAAATCAATGAGACAGGCTAATGGCAGGATACTCCAGTAAGCAGTACAAGGCTGTGTGAGTTGGTTTTATTGAGATGTCAAGCTACAGCCGTCAGAAGGCTTGGCAGAGTTGAAACTTTCTCTTTAGTTCTTTTGTGGGATGTGGATGCCACTGGCTCGGCCAGCAGATATTGCTGATCACTCACTGCCCCTAAGGAGATGGAAGTGAGCTGCCTTCATGAACCACTGCAATCCTAAATGGAACCCGCGGTTCTGCCCAAGAGGGGATTCCCAGAAGCTGGATCCACCATTCCGGCAGCCGCCAATGGGGTTTCCCATCGTGGCCGCCCCACACCGTCGGGAAACCGTGGGCGCGGTGCAGGAAAAGCAGAGGATCCCGCCGCCGGAGAATCCCGCTGCAGGACTTTGAGCCTTCAATGATGAAGAAATGGTGATCCATTTCCAAGACAGGCTGGTGTGGGACTTTCAAGGGAACTTGCTGGCAGCAGAGCTCCCATGCATCTGCTGCCTTTGTTCTTCTTGGTGTTCGAGCTCATGGGCAGAATTCTCCGTCCCGCCAACCCCGTTTTCCGGCGTGGTGCATCCCACCAGCAGTGGGATTCTCCATTCCCGTAGCCTGCCAATGGGATTTCCCATTCTGAACCACCCCATGCCATCGGGAAAAGCGCAGGCGTAGGAGGGGTGCCGGCGAAACGAAGGATCGCAGCGACGGAGAGTCCCACAGCATGGATTTGGAAGGTGCTTTTGAAGGCGTCTTAATGAGTTGCTGCACTGTAATAATAATATTTATTAGTGTCACAAGTAGGCTTACATTAACACTGCAATGAAGTTACTGTGAAAAGCCCCTAGTCGCCACACTCCGGCGCCTGTTCGGGTACACAGAGGGAGAATTCAGAATGTCCAATTCACCTAACAAGCACATCTTTCAGAACTTGTGGGAGTAAAGCGGAGCACCCGAGGAAACCCACGCAGACACGAGGAGAACGTGCAGAGTCTGCACAGTCAGTGAGGAATCGAACCCGGGTTCCTGGTGCTCTGAGGCAACAGTGCTAACCATTGTGCTACTGTGCCGTATTTTGTACATCATACACAAACCACTGTCGACTGCCCCAGCAGCCACGGACACACCCATACCCATAGCTCACAGCTTCGAAGTCAGATCGGCCTTCTTGAAAGTGAATCGCGGAAGGCGACGGGTCCGGACGGGATCCCTGGTCGCGCACTCAGATTCTGCGTGGATCAGCTTGCAAATGTGTTCACAGACATCTTCAATCTCTCCCTACTCCGTTCCAAGGTCCCCACCTTCTTCAAGAAGACCATTATCATACCGGTGCCAAAGAAGAACCAGGCAACATGCTTCTATAACTATCATTCGGTGGCCCTGGACATCGATCACAATGAAGTGCTTCGAGAGGTTGGTCATGAGGCACATCAACTCCATACTCCCAGAATGCCTCGATCCCCTGCAATTTACATACCACTGTAACCAGTCCACAGAAACCATCTCCCTGGTCCTACACTCATCCCTGGAGCATCTCGACAACAAGGACTCCAACATCAGACTCCTATTTATTGATTGCAGCTCCGCCTTTGACACTATAATCCCAGCCAAGCTCATAACAAAGCTCCAAAACCTAGGACTTGGCTCCTCACTCTGCAACTGGATCATCAACTTTCTGACCCATAGACCGCAATCAGTAAGGATAAACAACAACACCTCCTCCACGATAGTCCTCAATAGATCGCGCTCAGCAATGAGTCAGAATACAGGAGGGAGATAGAGAACCTAGTGGATTGGTATAACGACAACAATCTCTCAATGCCAGCAAAACTAAAGAGCTGGTCATTGACGTCAGGAAGCAAAGTATCGTACACACCCGTCAGCATCAATGGGGCCGAGGTTGAGATGGTTGACAGCTTCAAATTCCTAGGTGTGCACATCACCAACAATCTGTCCTGGTCCACCGACGTCGACACTACGACCAAGAAAGCACAGCAGCGCCTATACTTTCTCAGGAAACTAAGGAAATTCGGCATGGCCACATTGACTCTTACCAATTTTTACAGATGCACCTTAGAAAGCATCCTATCGGGCTGCATCACAGCCTCGTATGGCCACTGCCAGGCCCAAAACTTAAGAAACTATAGAGAGTCGTGAACACAGCCCAGTCCATCACACAAACCCGCCTCCCATCCACTGACTCTGTCTACACCTCTGGCTGCCTTGGGAAAGCGGGCAGCATAATCAAAGACCCCTCCCACCCGGCTTACTCACTCTTCCAACTTCATCCATCGGGCAGGAGATACAAAAGTCTGAGAACACGCACTAAAGATTCGAAAACAGCTTCCTCCCCGCTGTTACCGGACTCTTAAACGATCCTCTTATGGACTGATCTGATCTCTTCACACCGTCTCCACCGAGTAATATCCACTCCTGTATGCTTCACCCGATGCTTGTGTCTACGTATTTACATTGTGTATTTTATATTTGCCCTATTATGTAGTTTCTTTTCATGTATGGAATGATCTGTCTGAGCTGCACGCAGAACAATACCTTTCACTGTACCTTGGTACAGGTGACTAAACAAATCCAATCCACTATGCACCGGAGATGGTGGGGTGGGTGGGGTGGGGTGCCAGTCAGGTGGGCTGCTATGCCCTGGATGATGTTGTGCTGTTTGAGTGTTGTTGGAGCTGCGCTCACCCAGGCCAGTGGCGAGTATTCCATCACACTCCTGACTTGTGTCTGGTAGATGGTGAACAGGCTTTGGGAAGTCAGGAGGTGAGTTAATCTGCACAGAATTCCCGGCTTCCAAGTCTGTTTCTGTAAACACAGTATCTATATGGCTGCCCCAGTTCAGTTTCTGGCCAATGCTAACCCCCAGAGTTTTGATATTAGGGGGATTCAGCAATGGTGAATGTCAAGGCGAGATGGTTAAATTCTCTCTTGCCGGTAGCGTGGCCCTTGGCTGACAAGAATATTTCTTCATACTGGTTATAATGGTGGAATAGAATACAGAACCGGACAATTGCCACACAATATTAAACACCCAGGGTGGGATTCTCTGTCCCGACGGTCCTGTTTTCCGATGCGGCGCGCCCCCGCCGACAGCGGGATCCTCCGTTCCGGAAGCTGGCCAATGGGGTTTCCCATTGTGGCGATCCCACGCCGTCGGGGAACCCGCAGGCGTGGGTGCGATGCCGGAGCATGCGGACGTGTGAATCCCGCAAACGGTTTTTGTTTGAACAGCAGAGTCACTCTGCGGCTCATTTTTGGAATCTCCTCATGTGCTCCATACCGAAACCCGTATATTTCACCGTATACATCACCGGTGGTGACTTAACCTGAGGGTCACACCTCATGTGAGGGGCAAGGTTGAGAAGGCGGGGCCTTTATGGACCTCAGCCGGTACGGGGATTGAACCCACGCTGTTGCCGGCATCGCAAACCAGCCGTCCAGCCAACTGAGCTAACCGACCTGTTGAAATACGCAGCAGTCAAAGCCATTTACCCCAGAGAATTCAGCACCAAAACTTATTATCTGGCTCTTTATCTCACTGCTGCTTGAGACAGCTCCGACAACATTGGATTGGATTGGATTGGATTTGTTTATTGTCACAACATTTAGAACTACTGAAAGAAAAGCATCCGGAGATCAAGTGATTAGTTAATTATTTAATCAATCTCAATCACAATTTATCTCAATTTTGTAATAGTATAACATTTAAGTCCTTTGATGACGCTGAATTCAAATGTGACAACTTACAGCTTTCCAAAGACAAAGTGTGGGAAGTTATACATTTACACTATTCTCCTGAACACAACCTCCTCAGCCCTATCGCCTGTGTTTTTTTTTAACTTTATGAATTGGCCATTTCTAATGCCGGTGCAGCACAGCGTGCACTCCAGCCCCTGGCTGTGCTGGTCAGAGCTATTAAGAGTCGCACTGCACGATCAGACCGAGTTCCAAAATATACCAAAGTGAAAGAGATTGTGTGGGATGATTCAGCTGTTCAACAGTATCACTTTGTAAGCCTTGTATTACAATCGAAACACAATCAAACAAAAAAGCCACAGACTCAATAATACCACAACAGGAGAGCATCAAAAGCACTCCACCCCACCCACCCCACCCCCCACCCCAACCCCCCCGTCAATCGCTGCTGTGGACACTGTCAAGCACAATATTTTGGTAGCTTATGAGTACACATGAAGCCAAGTTAACACAGAGACAAGGTAGGGATGACTTCACCAAGTTCTCCGGGTGCTCTGGTTTCCTCCCACAAGTCCCGAAAGACCTTAGGTACTTTGGACATTCTGAAATCTCTCTCTGCGTACCCAAACAGGCGCCGGAATGTGGCGACTGGGGGCTTTTCACCGTAACTTCATTGGGGATGGGACGTTTCGGCGTGGCCGATTCGGCGGGGCCAGTTCGGCGTGGCCAATTGGAATGGGACGTTTCGGCGTGGCCGATTCGGCGGAGGAGTTTTTCAGCAGAGGGACGTCAAATTAGTTATAGTCGCAAAATGTTTGTGCAGCCCATTTCTTGTATCTTTTCCTTCCAGCCGCCTCAGATATCGTGTTTGTGCACCAAACCGGGTCTGACTTTACACAGCCGGTGTTACTGAAGATATTGTGACTTTACACAATGTGTTAAGTCAGACAGCAGTGTAGATCACTGGGCAGCTGCTTCAATACTTTCAGTAACACCGGCTTTCTTTAAGAGACCCGGCTTGGTGCACAAACACGATATCTTCAGTAACACCGGCTGTGTAAAGTCAGACAGCAGTGTAGATCACTGGCGAACTGGTTTAATGTTGGTGCCTTTCTTTAAGAGACCCGGTTTGGTGCACAAACACGATATCTGAGGCGGCTGGAAGGAAAAGATACAAGAAATGGGCTGCACAAACATTTGCGACTATAACTAATTTGACGCCGAAACGTCCCTCCGCCGAAAAATTCCTCCGTCGAATCGGCTACGCCGAACTGGCCACGCCGAAACGTACCAAACCCAACTTCATTGCAGTGTTAATGTAAGCCTACTTGTGACACAAATAAAAGATTATTATTATTCTTAATGTTCTCCCCATCTACGCTCTTTTGGAAACGTTAATCCACTCAGGCACTGAATGGAAGATGCTAAATGAGCAGCCGCATTCTGTCAGAGAGGGCTGACAGGTGGTGACTTCACCTGAGGATCATACCTCATGTGAGGGGCAAGGTTGAGAAGGCGGGGCCTTCATGGATAACCTCAGCTGGTGCGCCAACTATTCAATCGCTACTCAAATACCATTCCTCCATTTTGCAAACATTACCAAGATCTCCAATGCAAGTGTAAAGTGGTGCTCCCTACTTTATTTTCATGTCTTCTTGCACATCAAAATTAGTGACCAGAGGAAAAGTATACCTCATATTGAGTGTGCGATGACCTGCTGTGTGTACGTTTATAAGAATATGCATCCACCATCAATCTGAAAAGACACTAGCCGAGCAGACATAGCTCCAGAACTACCATATTTCATTCTGACAAAAAAAACAACAAGCCCAATGTCCACTCGAAGAGCACCACAGGGTGAAGAAATACTTCCAGCTTGTTGCTTAATTTCCGGTTCACAAGCATTTCTGGAGGCTGAACCGAGACAGTATATTACTTCAGACATAAACTCGCGGGACGCATGCTATATTGTCAAATTGTTAAATCCCGAGGAGACACACAGAGACAGAATATCGGCAAACACACCTGGTCTTGCCGTTCGTAAAAACGGCGGGAACAACTCGCTTTTATAACCATGGCACCGATTGGCACGGCAGTACCACGGCCGTGCCAAGGGTGCCATGGGCCCGCGATCGGTGGGCACCGATCGCGGGCAGCGGGCCCGATGCCCGCGCACTACTTGTCCTTCCGCCGCCCCGCAGTATCCATTCGCGGGGCGGCTGAGGGGCAACCCGGCCCGCGCATGCGCGGTTTCGCGCAAAAACGCGATGACGTCACCCGCGCATGCGCGGGTTGGAGTCTTCCAAACTGCGCAGGCGCGGCTGACGTCATATGACGCGTCAGCCGGCGCTAACTCCGGTAAGCGGGCTTAACGATTTTCGTTAAGCCCGTCTTGCCGGAGCCTACGGCGTCGGGCTGCTAGCCCCGACCGGGGACCAGAATCGGTCCCCCGTCGGGAAGGGGCGCGCTGCCGTAAAACCCGCCCGGGTTTTACGGCAGCTTTACGATTTCTCCATAATTCTGACATGCCAATAAAATGCCTTACCAACCTCTTCACAGGAAAAAGCCGCAAAACTCAGTGTTTGTCATGCCTTTAATGGCATTGTTGTCGCAATGCTGCATTTATGTCAGTGCCCATTAAAACACAGCAGAGAGTCCTAAGTCATATTGCAATTGTTATTGTGATAAACTATTCGGCCATGATCATCGTTATAAAGTGGGGCAGCACGGTACCACAGTGGTTAACACTGATGCTTCACAGCGCCAGGATCCCAGGTTTTATTCCCAGCACTGTCTGTTCGGAGTCTACACGTTCTCCCTGGGTCTGTGTGGGCTTCCTCCGGGTGCTCCGGTTTCCTCTGGTGCCACTTGGGCACCGTGGCAGTGCCAGGCTAAACCCCAGGTGGCACTGCCAGGCTGGGAGTGGTGGCACCAGCAGTGTCAGGGTATCACCCTGCCCAGAGGGCATGCACCTGGGACCACCAGTCCCCTGGGGACGCCCACGAGTGCCGTGCCACCTGGTCGCCATTTTGGAGACCAACACTGAATGGCGCCCACCCGAGATTTCCAAGGCGAGGGAGTTAGATCCCACGTCTTGGGTGGATCTCGGAAGTCTCGCAGGATCACATTAGATCTCGCAATGTGTGGCGAACCTGGTAGATCCTGGAAGTGGGATCTCCCGGCATCTATCGGTCACATTACGCCACGCTGCGCTGCTTTTCGGGTGCAATGCGACCAGTAGATTTCGCCCCACATCTGCTGATAGTGTGAACTTTTCCGTATTTAAAAAATTGGTGTTACTCATCATTTGAATGAAACAGCCTTGAACTGAGATCAAACGTGCGTAACAAAAAGCAGTTTATCATGAAAAAAATTAAAGTTTATTAATTATTTTTACTCTTGTCCAGCACAACTACTAACACCAATTAATGGTACTGCATTTTAAACGACTTGCATTAAGCATCATGCATCTTGGCCGGGATTCTATGGTATCCAGCGGGTGGGCTGTGCCGGTGCCAAAGGGTGGCGTGAACCACTTCGGCATCAGGTCGCCCGGAAGGTGGGAAATCCTCCGCACCTTCAGGGCTAGGCCGGCGCTGGAGTGGTTGTCGCCGAGCCAACGGGGGCCAAAGGGCCTGAGCCGGCCGGCGCGAGTTGGCGCATGCGCAGGAGCGCCAGCGTGTTCCCAGAACCGCTGCCGTGATTCCTGCGCAAGCGCAGGGGGTTTCCTCTCTGCGCCGGCCATGGCGGAGCTTTACAGAGGCCGGCGCGGAGGGAGGGAGTGCCCCCACGGCACAGGCCCGCCTGCAGATCGGTGAGCCCCGATCGGGGGCCAGGCCATCATGGGGGTCGCCCCTGCGACCGGATCCCCCCGCGCCATCCCCCCCCCCCCCCCACCACTCCCCCCCCCCCCCCCCACCACCCCACCCCCCGCGAGGACTTCCGCAGGCCGCCCTCAGAGCAGGTCCCGCCGGTACGGACCCTGGTCTAATCCACGCCGGCGGGACTAGCCAAAAACGGGCGGCCACGCGGCCCATCGAGGACCGAAGGATCGCCAGGGGGGCCGCTACCAACGGCCCCTGACCGGCGCGATCCCTGCCCCCGCCAAAAGACCGGCGCCGTAGAATTTAGCAGCCGGCGTCGGAGCGGCGGGGCGGGATTTACGCTGCCCCCCCCCCCCCCCCCCCCCCGGCGATTCTCCGACCTGGCAAGGGGTCAGAGAATCCCGCTCCTTCTTTCCACGTATGCCACGTGACAACTCAACTGCCAAAAGAAACTGAAAATTAGCAATTAAAAGAGTTTAAAATTCTTCAGCCAGGGAACGATAACACAAGGCAATCATGAATTATCTACCAGTCATATTCCGAGTGCTAGTGCAAAGATACCACCATATAGCGATAGATCAGTAGCCAGCCTTCTGACTGCGCAATGTTAAATTGTAAATGATTCAGCACCTCCAGTTTCCAAGAGAGCCATTTATATTAAACCTATCTTGTTTCAGTCAAATTGTATCTGTGTTGCCCTCTCTGTAAGTTTCTGCAGATGCATAACGGTAAAATACAGCCCAGGTGAGGTAGGAAGATTTAGAACATAGAACATAGAACAGTACAGCACAGAACAGGCCCTTCGGCCCTCGATGTTGTGCCGAGCAATGATCACCCTACAAGCCAACGTATCCATCCTATTCCAGTAACCCAACAACCCCCCATTAACCTTATTTTTTAGGACACTAAGGGCAATTTAGAATGGCCAATCCACCTAACCCGCACATCTTTGGACTGTGGGAGGAAACCGGAGCACCCGGAGGAAACCCACGCACACACAGGGAGGACGTGCAGACTCCGCACAGACAGTGACCCAGCCGGGAATCGAACCTGGGACCCTGGAGCTGTGAAGCATTTATGCTAACCACCATGCTACCGTGCTTATTACGTGACAGTGGGTTGCCAACAGTCCAGGAATGACCTGGAGTCCCCAGGAATTGGATGTGAGGAATGCAGGAGATAGCTCACAGCAATGTGAATGAAATTGTGGGGCGTTGTTTCTTTTTTTTAAAAAAGCACATGTTTATTAGCTCGAGGGGAAAAAGATTAGGCTGTTTGACAGTCAAGAATCAGCCAGTTCAGCCGTGAATAGACTGGTCACTTGACAATTGATGTGGGATTTGATGAGGATGGACACTGTTGGGTAGACAAATGTCATGAGTGGAGGTAGGACCAGCATGTGAGAAACCTCCAACAAGGGTTGGCAACCGGTGCACTCTATTCCATAAAGGCTTCTCGGTGCACTTCGACTCCCAAGTGGTTACGATCGGGATCAGGAAAGATGCTGGGGGAAGTGGGGTAATAGAGGATGGGAAATCCGTATTAAAACAGACAAATAAATCATACCTTTTGCTCTGAACCATACCAAGATCCACACAGAGCACAGAACTAGAAACTCCACAACTGTAACTCAGTCATACACCAATACTTACATTCAAAACTGTCTAGAATCAGAGAATTGGGATTGTACAGCACAAAAGTCTAGCTGATAGAGCATTACGTTTTTCCAGAATACATCCCACCTGATTATGAATTTTATTTTATCTTAAATTTTATTTTCCCCGTCTTGTTTCCACACTCTCCTCCTGACCCATGAGCCCCACTGGTATTGACAGTCTAACTTGCTACTTCATCCAAGTGACTATTGTTTAGACGTAGGTCTAGACAGTGAGGGTCAATGTGTTCCATAGAGTCCCGACAGAGAAGAAGGAGACCATTCGACCCATTGAGTCTGCACCGACCCTCCGAAAAAACACTCTGCCCAGTCCACTCCCGTGCCAATCTACCCTGTCCAGAAACCTAACCAGCACATCCCTGGACACCAAGGAGAAAATTAGCATGGACCAATCCACCTAACCTGCATCTTTAGACAGCGGGGGGAAATCGGGATACCCAGAGGAAACCCACAGATAGGGGGAGAATGTGCAAACTCCACACAGTCAACCAAGGCTGGAATGAAACCCTGGTCCCTGGCACTGTGAGGCAGCAGTGCTAACCATTGTGCAAACGTGCCCTCCTTCGACCATCTGAGCCAAACCTTCAACCGTCGGGCCCAAAATAATAAGTTTCCAGAAGATGCCTACAGCAATGGTGGCTTAATCAATGCACTGTGGTCATTACTTTCTTCCTCTAACTGGGTCTTACAATGTCAAAAAAACAGTTTGAACTGAAATAAGACCTTTTCAACGCAGGGGCTTTGAGTGCAGTTGTATTGGCAATTGTTACAGAGTATTATTATTATGCATCTTCGTATTAAATCCATTGTTGATGTCATCGTAAGTGCTGTGACATCATTAGGTGTTGTTGTTACTTGTATTCGGATTTAACTGCCATTAGTTCTGATTCTTTTCCATTATTGTTATTTTGATGTTTAACTCACTGCTCCTGTCTTTCAGTCCATTCTGTATTTTAAACATTGTTATTTTTATGTATTAAAGAAGATAGAGCATTAAATTTTTCCAGCCTTGGTTATGAATTTATTTTTATCTTAAATTTTATTTCACTGTTTTGTTTTCCCCACTCACTCCTGGCCCATGAGCCCTACTCGTACTGACAACCAAATTGCTACTTCAACTTAAGGAGATTAAAATTTAAGGAGTGGGGGGGGGGGGGGGGGGGGGGGGGGGGGGGGGGGGGGGTGGGGGGGGGGGGGGGGGGAGAAGTGTTAGTTATTAGCATCTTCTTATTTAAGTGCATTTTTGATGTCATCAGTAAGTGCTTTGATGTCTTACTTGTTGTTGTTACCTAGTATTATTTATATTAACTGCCATTAGTTCCAATTCTCTTCCATTGTTGTTATTCCGAAGTTTAGCAAACTGCTTCTGGTTTTCGAGTCCATACGGTATTCTAAACCTCATTTTTTAAAATATCCGTTAAAGATTAACTTTCACAACATGTTTCGACCCCCTTCTTGGGGGCCGAGGTTACGTCAGAACTGAACAGAGTGAGAAGCAAAGGACATCAAGATCCCAGGGAGCAAGGATGGGAAGGGAAGGGGAGGGGGCAGCATTCAGCATCTTCGGCATTCAGCCGCACTTATGAACACTCCTCACGTATTAAATAGTTCTTCAAAAGAAGTAAAACTTTTTCTAGAGCACAGAACCAAATTAACATGCTGCGGCTGTATGTCCTTATCTTCTTCTCTATCCTACATATAGTACTGCACAATAGCACAGACATTGTGCAGTATGTTTGTAATTCCAATGAGAAAGACTTCACTCATTATTGGTCTGGAGGGTTCATTAGATTTGGACTCTGAAAGCTTTTGGTCTAAAGCAATTACAATGAAATCTGTACGCAACTCCTCTATATTTTTGCATTAAGATATTATATGACAAAGTCAATAATGTGTGCGTTAAAACAAATTGTATGAAATGGGACAAGTGCAATCCATTTTGAGATAACATTTTCTGGCACTATATCCCGAAACCTCATATTAAATGACTCTTTTATAATAAAAACATACACACATCAAGTAATAATAGTTTCCATCAGAAACCTAACTTCTATGTGACTGCATCCAGCTGCGGTGAGCCTGATGAAGAACCATTGGTGCAATTTGCATCCCGCGCAGCTTTGGAGTTAACTTTGCCTAATGTTAATAAATGTTTTGCATGTTCCTACCATATTCCCCTGTCTGCTATTCTAACAGAGCTGTTAAAACATCACAGGCACGGGAGTGCCACAAGAATTTATTAAGCATCCCCCGCACTGATATTGCCAACTTCTACACTAATCCAGTCCAGTGCTGCATGGTTAGAAATCAGTTGGCATTGATAATGGGCAGCCCGGCAGTGCCCCACAGAGTTGCCTTCCCAGAGTTATATCGACTATTTGGTTTCTTGGACGACTGACGCAGACCATCTGACAACTTCACAATGTTAAGTATTGATTAGCAACTTGGTAAATTTATGTTTTTTTTATGGGCTTTTAGGGATTATAGCAGGAGGCAAAGTTGAGGCATCGGAAGGGAGCGCACAATCCCCCAAGCTGCCCATCTACCCAATTCTTCACGCATCACCTGCTCCACATGTCTGATGGATGAATCAGCCATCTCAGAACCCATTGACTTGGTGTGGAAGAAAGACATCCTTGATCCTAATAGCTGACTGAGAAAGAGAAGACTACATTTATGGATTCATCCGAGTTGGAAAACCAGCGATAACAACTTGGGTTTAGAGCAAAATGCCACAAAGCACTTTGAAGACAAAGTTTGACACCAGGCTAATGAAGACATCAAAGATAACAACGGAAAATACTGAAAATACTCAGCATGTCATGCAGCATCTGTGGAGAGAAAAGAGTTTAACTGGTTCGATTTAATGGGCAAAAAGAGAGTCCCGTTTTGAGCAGGTATAACGGAGTCTTCTCGGTGCTGCGCCGAGAACAACCCTGTTATCGAACTGGGACTCGTTGGTTTTTTGGCCCGGATGGTAACGCCCTGCCGAAGCCACATTTACTTCATTAGTGCAGGAAGAGATCAGGGCAACCATTTTTAAATGCCACCCTAATCCCTCAGTAACTAACCATGGCCTGCAGTTCCTCCCCCCTGCCCCAATTTATCCCAAAGGGGGTCTTCAAGCCCCCCAATTACCCCACCTCATAAGGGCAGGCACCCCCAGGTCCAATCCCTGGCATGGGCAATCGGGTGCCCCGGTACCAAGACAGTGTAGCAGGCCGGCAGTGTCAAGGGGACCCAGGTGGCAGTGGGAGTGCCAGAGTACCACCTTACCCTGAGCCCAACCTCTCGAGGGGCTCCGATGGCCTGGGAGACACCCCAGGTGCCGTTACACCTGGCCCACATTTGTGTGGATCAGTGATAAACGACGCCATGGCGAGGTCTCCCAGGTTCGGACCCGTTCTTTCCCGGGCCTCAGGAGAATCGGGCGCCAATATATTTAACTGAGCCTTAATGGCTCACTTGAATATAGCAATGGCACTGGGCAAGATCCAGGTCGTGACATCGCACAGGATCTCGCTCGGGTGGGGAGTTGGGCCAAGTTGGGGTCCTCTTCAGAGAGTCGGTGTAGACTTGAGGGACCGAATGGCCTCCTTCTGCACTGCAGGAAGTCTATAATTCTATTAAGGAAAAGACCAAAGCTTTCAAACCTTTTAATTTGGTTAGGTAAGAAAATAATGTTGATTGTGCTATTTGAATAGTGTTTCCTTTTTAATCAACGCCTGCCTCCCATGCAACCTCAGCTGTCTATTGATCAATCTATTGTGGAACCACAATAATCATTAAAACGGAAGATATGAGCAGCAGACAAGCTCAAAGCCACAGTGTGCACTCAGTGACCTTAGCAGGAGCACATCATTCACATATCATAGCCCAGCAAAACAAAACCACTGACGGATTATTCTAGCAAATGGTAATTACAAAACCTTTTTTGTTTTGCAGTGGATTATTGGCTGGAGTATAACCATGAAAAATAAATGGAGGCATATTTTATCTATGCCGCAATGCCCCATTAGACCCTGCGTGGCAAGATGCAAGATAGCCTCCTCTACTCTGGCCCTTCAATAGTCTGGGCCCAAAGCTTTGAACAGCACTTTCTGCCTGCCAAAAATATGAATTTATCTGCTTCCCTGCACTAGCCATCTTACGGTGTTCTCAGAGATATATTACTAATTTCACATCACTTTGGGCTAATGTTGACAGTTTAATCCTCAAATTCACTTCACATATATGATTGCATTAGTCTGCACTCAATTAATTCGCCAAAGCAGGGGTATTAGCAAATACATTGTGCGACCTAACTCCTTGGTATTTTATATTATGCAAATGCATATCATACGTACATTTAGAAAATCATACACCAGTAAACTGCAATGATTTCTCACACATTGCGGACGGTACTGTAGCAAGTACCATGACCTTGTGAAAATCGTCACTTTTTATTACAGGTCATTACCCAATAGCTAAACATCCAGCATCCTCCAGATTGACGTTACGATGCCTTACATCTGCACGAGTCCCAAATTATCGTGTGTGAGATTACGCATTAGGGGGTCAAAAGTATGACGAAGGACTGGAACTCCTGTGCTAGGATCCCACTGGACTTTGGAGTCTGAGGTGCCTGATGTTTTGTACACAGAGAATTTATGTTTCCTTTCACATACATTAGTACACAAGCTGGGAGTGCCAGCACTCACATGTGGCCTGTGACTGTGCGCGATCACAAGGCACAGTTACAGGGCATGGTTATATTGGGCGTAAGGTGCGTTTTTTTCAGGGTCTGCTCTTCCTTTGAAGAAATAGACGGTCCCACTGAATTGAACTTGACGTTAAAGTCAAAAGTAAGAGTCCTTTCATCGTTGATGGAGATACCAAAGTCTACTTCATTGCGTCTCCTATTCAAATCGCTAAACTGGTTGTTCATGGAAAGGGTTCATGTTACATAGAGTGCCTCACTGGAAAAAAAATCTCCTGATCTTAAATATCCACTTATAAATATTGTGATCTTCATCTTGACAAGTAGGAGGAGGTGTTATTTTTTCCCCTGACAGTTTGAGCCAATGCATAATGCATAAGACAATGAGGACACAAATGCATATTGCCGTCGTCAGTCAGGTCATCAGTACTGTCATAATATTGTTTCTCCTCAACCATTGTTTTGCAAGGCACTGAGCAAGTAGGGAATTAACGAGGATAGGACAAAGTGATGTCGGCTGATGGGGTGGCTCTCATTTTTAAGTGTTGGCCTGTGAAGAAAGTTAGGAAGTATTACCTTCCGGCGATCCCTCTGATGCATCAGAGCACCCCTGCTAAGGAATGGGAGGGGTCCGGTTGCATTGTAGTTCCTGCACGGTTTCAGATACTGGTTGTCATCATTGGGGTGCAAATGGGAGGAATATAGAAAACAAGAGTTTCTATATTCTAGCCCCCCCCCCCCCCCCCCCCCCCCCCCCCACATTTGTCCTGCCATTCGATGAGATCATGACTGGTCTGCAGCCTCATTTCTTTTTGATTAACAAAAATCTGTCAATCTCAGGTTTGAATTTAACAATTGATTTTGCATCAATCGACGTGGAAAGAGAGTTCCAAACTTGGTACCACCCATTCTGTGGTGGCGTTCCTAATGTCACCCCTGAATGTCTGGCTCTAAATTGTAGGCTATTATCCTATTCTCAGACTCCCCAATCAATGAAAATGGTTTCTCTCTATCTGCTTCACCTGTTTCCCTTAATATCGGAAAAACTTCAAAACAAATCACCCCTTCAACTTCAAAATTTCAGAGAATACAGCCCCTACATTTGTGTAATCTTGCCTCCTAATTTAACTTTTGGGGTCCAGTTATCATTCTGCAATCCCAATATCTTCTTTCAGCAACCATAGAATCACGTGCAGGTGGCCATTCAGCCCATTGAGTCTGCACCGGCCCTTCTTAAGGTGTGATTCTCAGAGCTGCTCACAGTACTCCAGGTGTGGCCTAACCAGGGCTTTGCACAACTGTAGCATGATTTCTATCGCCCAGGTGGGGGGCCAGTTTAGCTCACTTGACTAGACAGCTGGTTGGTGATGCAGAGCAAGGCCAGCAACATGGGTTCACTTCCCGTACCAGCTGAGGTTATTCATGAAGGCCCCGTCTTCTCATAGTTGCCCCTCGCCTGAGGTATGGTGAAAATCACCACCAGTCAGCTCTCTAACCCTCCCCCCCACACCCTCAAAGGGGAAAGCAGCCTAGGGTCATCTGGAACAATGCTGACGTTACCTCTGCCCTCACTTCTGCACTGTAGATTCTATGATTCTCAGCTCAGGTACGACAGCAAAAGGAATACTTGGTAACCCGGACACCCCAACCACCCACTCCTCCAACCATCGTCTGCCCCACCTGTGGCAGAGCCTGAACATTGCACATGGGGCGCTTCCGTTACCTGAGAACTAATTTTTAATGCGGAAGCAAGTCATCCTTTATTCTTTGGGGCTGCCTAAAAAGAAGATCCCCAGGTATTGTCCCCTAGATGTAAAGAACAGTATTCTATTCACCTCTTTGATTAGTTTCTGTACCTCCATGTGACATTTTGATGATAGATGTACCTGGACACTCAAGTCTCTTTAGACCCCCAGCGTTTCTAGCTTTTCACCATTTAGAAAAATTACCTCACATTTGCCTCTATTGAAATCCATTCACTTCATCTATCAAAACACTCTAGGGGTGGCATGGTGGTGCAGTGGTTAGCACTGCTGCCTCACGGCGCTGAGGACCCAGGTTCGAATCCCAGCCCTGGGTCACTGTCCATGCAGAATTTTGCACATTCTTCCCATGTCTGCGTGGGCCTCACCCTCACACCCCAAAGAATGTGCAGGTTAGGTGGATTGGCCATGCTAAATTGCCCCTTAATTGGAAAAAAAAGAATTGGTACTCTAAATTTATAAAAAGAATCTATCAAAAAACTCTTTGTAATGTTAGCTCCCATCTACATTGCTTACAATCTGTGCCATTGAAATTTTGATATGTGGCTTTGTATCTGATTGCTAAGTTATTTAGAAATCCAATGGAGCAGGTGAGGCCCAACACAGATCCTTGCCAAACACCACCCAGTCACATTCCTGTCAATTATCCCTCCCCTCCTTTCTATCCCTCAGACGGTTTTCCTAACCACATTACTGAGGAGCCCAATATAACCATGCCCTGTAATGTGCCTTGTGATGGCGCACAGTCACATACAAGTGCTGGCACCTCCCAGCTTGTTTACTAATGTTGTGAAAGCAATTGCCATTAAAATCCAGGAGATACAACTTTAGCTCACATCTCCTAATGAGGGACTTTACCCAATACCGTTTAGAAATCCAAATAATTCTTGGTGAGATGTTAAATCTTCTACTTCCATCGGTCCTGTCAGATAGACGTGGAAGACCGTGAGGTGCTATTTTGAAGAACAGGATGATATTGAAGCTAAAGTTTTCAACTTTTATTTCATTGATAATTAATGAGGTTTACTGTCACGCTGAACATAGTCGGCACAGGAGTGACACAAGCGTTTTAAACACCACTTCACTCATGTGCTCCACTCACTGAATATCCTCAATACCACCATAAACAGGTCACAAAGCACACTCTGTGAGAAAAGGGAGGATTGAGTGCAAGTGCAGTAAAATCCACACTACCTGGAGCCCTGCCAAAGAGAGGGTGTTTTAACAGGTTGTCCAGTACAATGTGGTCCTTATTCATTATTGTAATCATGCAGAAGAAGCCCTCATTATGAGCACTGTTTTTGCCAAATTTCCAATCTTATTGATTGGGTTTTCAGCTGATGCTGAACGCTGAGGTAGTGGCCAACAGAAAAGGCATTAATTTTATTTCGCAATGGTAAAAAGGCCAACCCAATTATAACTTTGCATATCGTTGTTGGATGCCATCCTAGAGTTGGACAGATACGAACATGAGCAAATAGTAGCGGACGTGGTATTCCACATGCAGACACTCCATGTCGCCCAAGCCTGCAAGAACTGACAACGCCCAGAATGCCAATGTTCAGCCCCAATTTGTTCAAGATTATTAAACTTTAGTTCCAATGCACAAAAGTATCATCTGAACAGTCACCTGTGCTGAACACACCCACAGGGGAGGACTGGAGCCAGAAATAGCATCTTGGCTTCACCCTGCCTCAGGGCATTTTTGTAGCCAATGGGGAGGGAGAGGTTAGGAGGCCTGATGTCAGGCAGGGGGAAGTGGGGGGAACAGGGCTACCTGCCTGCAAGCAGCGGGTGGCTTATTCCAGCTCAATAAGAGCCACGAGGCCAATGGAGGAGGCCGGTTAGATTCCTGGTTCCCAGAAGTGGCAGAGGCCAGCTTAGGCACTGGAGGTGGGGCGCAAGAACTCTAGGCCAGCCTGGGTACAGGCCGAGCCACAGGCTGACTCCCCCTCCCTCAGGGCCCCCTCCATTCCCCTCCCCCCCCCACCCCTCCCCTCCATCCCCCCAGCCACCACAATAGGGCTAGCTGCAAAAGCCGCTTTCTCATTTAAGATGCAAAATATTGGGGAGAGCAGCCTCTCTTCCAAACCTTCCCTTGTAGCTTGCTGCTCCTCTCAAGCTGGAAGCCTCTTACTGGCCCATCTGAAAGAAGGCACCTCCAACAATTCAGCGTTCCATTATTGCTACTTGATTGGAGTGGCAGTTAGGCGTTCCAATCCTCAACCTTCTAACCCCACACACGCACAATCGGATTCAACATTTACATGCGCGTTTCAAAATAAAAAGGAAAGCTAGACGAGGGAAGTAACAGCAAATGAGAGGGGGGGAATAGCGAAGAAACAACTGAAGCTGAAGAGGATCTCTGCCAATTGAGCAAGATCCGAGGAATCCCCTTCAAGAGAACATAGCTGGGTCCATTCACTGAAAGTCAGCAGCTTTTGAAACCGTTTTAGCAGATGGTAGATCACCAGCAGCTTTGTATATGGAATGTGGGAAATATGAAGGAGTAAGCCTTCAATAACACTAATTGTTCTTAGGAGCACTGTATAGAGTGCGAGTTTGTGTGTGAACAGTGCATCTGAATGAATGCCTTGTGTAAGTGAGAGCTGAAACCGGCATAGTGGTCTGTTATTGTTGCAACTCAGCAAAGCCCACTAGCTGCCGGCTACTAAGCAAAGCTCCCCTACCCAGCATTGAGGACAGAAAGATCAGCTTAAAATGGTGATGATCATTGAATGCGTCCTCTTGAATATTCCCCACAGGTTTCTGATTTTGAACCCGGCAGCGTTGACAGAAATGAATGGGCATTATTTATGAGCTTGGCCAAGTGCGGGAAATCTGAAGAAATGCTGTTTTGCAGACTTCAAATAGGCAGGCACTTTATCTGACAGCACGCAAAACAACCCCGTGGGGTGAAGGCCATCGGGCCTCTGACCATAGTTCAGGGAAGCATTGATTACAAAGGAGATAATCTACAAATGAGAATAATCTAAAGGACACGTCGAGTTTTCCAGCTGTGAGAGAGGATCCAAGTGTTTGAGTACAGGAATACCGTGATTGTGTAGGGCATTGGTGAGGCCACACCTGGACTATTGTGTGCAGATTTAGTGTCCTTATCTGAGGAAGGGTGTGTCTTGTTTGGAGTGAGTGCAGCAAAGATTTACCAGGTTGATTCCTGTCATATGAAGAGAAATTAAGTCGGTTAGGATCATATTCATTGGAGTTTAGAAGAGTAAGAGGAGATCTCATAGGAACTTAGAAAATTCCAACAGGAATAGACAGGGTACATAGATACATAGAGGATAGGAGCAGGAGGAGGCCTTTTGGCCCTTTGAGCTTGCTCCACCATTCATCACGATCATGGCTGATCATCCAACTCAATAGCCTAATCCTGCTTTCTCCCCATATCTTTTGATCCCATTCTCCCCAAGTGCTATATCTAGCCGCCTCTTGAATATAGTCAAAGTTTTAGCATCAACTACTTCCTGTGGGTCGATTCAGAAAGAATGTTCTCGATGGTGGGGAGTCCAGAATTAGGGTCATAGTTTGAGGGTAAGGGTAACCTTTTAGGACTGAGGTGAGGAGAAAATTTCTTCACCCACAGGGTGGTGAATCTGTGGAAGTTGCTACCACAGGCTATAGTTGAGGCCAAAACGTGTAATTTGAAAGAAGAATTAGATATAGCTCTTGAGGCTAAAGGGATTAAGGGATATGGGGGGGGGGGGGGGGGGGGGGGGGGGGGGGGGGGGGGGGGAGGAGGCAGGATCAGTGTATTGAACTGATCAGCCATGATCACATGAATGGTGGAGCAAGCTCGAAGGGCTGAATGGCCTCCTCCTGCTTCTATTTCTATGTTTAGAAAGCTCCATACAGCGGTGCAAACCTTTAACTTGGTTCCCCCGGCCACAGAAACAGAATCATTGGCTGCTCAGTTGTGAAGCTCAATATCTTGTCAGTATCGTTTCTGGCAGAAAAGCTAAAGATAACCTGAGCTTGTCTCACAAGACCGAAGCTGCACAAGGTGCAAGCCATTCCTGGGTATTATGTCATCCAATCGAACCCCCCAATATCAGCAGAGTGCAGATCCCTTGGTCGACAATAGTGCATCACAGATGAACAATTAGTCCCTCCGTCAGATCTATGTCTTTTCCACTCTGAAGATAAAGATGTGTTATCTGCAGTCGGTATACATAGCGGTATTTTTATAAAAACACTCTTGATATGATATCAGCATTCTTTTAGTTTGAACTTTCTCTTTCCTCATTGCAGATCTATGAACAACTTGACTCATTTTTGGTTATTTTTAAACATTTGTTCTTGGGATGTGGGGTGTCATTGGCTTGGTCAGTATTTGTTGCCCCTCCCTAATTGCCCTTGCTAGGGCTATTTCAGTGGGGGGAATTAAGAATCAACCGTATCGCTCTGTGGGTCTGGAGGTCACATGTAGGCCAGACCGGGTAAGGACGGCAGATTTCCATCCCTGAAGGGACATTAGTGAACCAGATGGGTTTTTAGGACAATCGGCATTGGTTTCATGGTCATCATTAGACTTTTAATTCCAGATTTTCATTGAATTCAAATTTCACCATCTGCCCTGGTGGGATTTGAACCCAGGATCCCAGAGCATCACTCTGGGTCTCTGGATTACTAGTCTGTTCTGTTTATAATGACAGTACTTTTAAGCATATTGTTTAATAATGTTAAGAATATGTAATTCCGGGGGGTTCGATTACCCTGATCCCACCTCCACTTTGAGTGCACTGGCTACACTGCCCACTGAAAACTACACATTCATAACATTTTTTAAACAATATGTTGAATTTGGTTCCGTGGATTTAGCTAGGTTTCTTGATTGAGAGCGACAGAACAATGGGCACAGATACAAGATTGAATGTACGAGGTTTAGGACAGAGAGAGGCAAGAGGAATCTTTTTATACAGATGCTGGGAGGCTGTCAAATGCACTGCCTAAGATCGTCAGAAATATGAACCAGAGTAGCCCCCTTCAGCCCCGGCTACTCAATAAGATCATGGTCAATAGTCTGCCTCAGCCACACCTTTACCATCCCCATATTCCCTAATATTCAAAGGTCTCATCGATCTCTGAACTTGAAGGAATACCCACAGCTCCCCGGGGCAGAGAATTCCAGAGGTTCACAGCCCTTTGAGTGGAGAAATCTTTCCTCATCTCAGTCCTAAATTGGCTGACCCCATATTCCTTTTCAAATTTTAATTTGTCCAATAAGGGGCAATTTAGCATGGCCAATCCACCTACCCCGCACATTTTTTTGGGTTCTGGTGGTCACACCCACGTATATATGGAGAGAATGTGCAAACTCCACACGGACAGTGACCCGAGGCGGGGATCGAACCTGGGTCCTCGGCGTCGTGAGGCAGCAGTGCTAACCACTCTTACTCTGTGACAGTTACACGAGCTCTGGATTCCCCAGCCAGGGGAAATGTCCTCCCAATCTCGGCCTTCTCAAGCCCTGAAGATTTTTACAAGTTTTCCAATGTGATGACCTCGTATTGTTCGAGCGAATTAGGGTGGAAGCGGGAGAGCATGGGCTGGATTGTGTGGAGCCTGTAAGGCAGGCTAGATGATGAGTGGACATGGAGGATTGCATGGGAGGCCCAAGGTGGCGGGAACACTGTAGGCAATACTGTCAGTGGCTGGAAGGGAACGCACCAGGAAACTTGACTGTTAGCAGCATAAAATTCACCGTATGCTGAACTGACAATCTGCATATTATTTAAATGCAAATAGATGCAATTTAATCCTGCCCCCAACCCACCAACTAGTGACACTCAAACATGCCTCTCATGCCTCCGGTAAAGGGAATATGGGAATATGGGCATGTGAAATTACTGTTACGATCCCAGGTGATGTTACTACGGACAATCAGGTCCCAGAATGGAACCCTGGCTCAATCATCTGTCACTATTTTGTTTGTTTAGAGATGCGAATGAACAGAGTCACAGGACTGCCAATTAACGCTTAACAAAAGAATAAAACTTAATTAACTGAGAAAGTTTGACTATGATACAACACTCCTTCACCCCACCTAGATCCGCATAGATGTGCACAGACTTTAAGGAATAACACGTTACAAAATATATCTTATACTTTGGATGTTCTGTTCATGTCAACAACAGGCCAACTGTGGCCAGACACACCACACTCTGGATCAAGTGACAAGGTGCCATCAAATACAACTTTTGTAGATTGCTCATCAAATTCCCTCCAGATGCTCATCACACTGTGAACCAACTGGTCTCACTGGAATTCTGACTTCCACATGAGCGTTTCCAAACTCCACTCTCGAAAGCACGCCTTTGAATCTTCCCCCAAATAATGCTTTCTCACGGATGGCTTCACCGAGGATCACTTCCAGGATTTCAATCTCTCCTTTCAGTATTCCTCTGCCTTGAATTTCCACATGCATTCAAGTTTCCACCCAATCTCTCAGGTCCCCAGCCATGCCAACAGAACATTACTGCTTCACAGGCTCAATCAAGGTCAACTTCTCGCTAGCCAACCTCAACAGGTCTGCACCTTTCAGCGCTGTCTTTAACTGGGAGCCTCTGTCTGCCCTTTCTTTAACTTCAGTGAACAGTACCTTGTCATACTCCAGTTCCTTTATTCCTTCGACTTCAGTCATCCTGGGACTTCTCTTTTCACTCCCAGGTATCTGTTCTTTATTTTTGGGACTCTTTTTAAAAAAAATACTCTTTAATGTCACAAGTAGGCTTACATTAACACGGCAATTGAAGTTACTGTGAAAAGCCCCTAGTCGCTACACTTCGGCACCTGTTCGGTTACCCAGAGGGAGAATTCAGAATGTCCAAATAATCTAACAGCATGGACGGGATTCTCCAATCCCGTGGCAGAGTGTCCACGCCATCGTAAATGCCATCGTGTTTACGGCGGCGGTTAACGGGCCGCTCCCAGGACCAATTCTGGCCCCGACAGGGGCCCAACATGGCGCTGGAGTGGTTCGCGCCGCTCAGCTGCCGATCCAGGCGCGAATTGTTCGTCGCGGAATCCGCGCGTGCGCAGTTGTGCCGGCGCCAACGAGGACATATGCAGTGACGCTGGTGCCAACGCGCACATGCGCAGTGGCCTCCTTTAACCCGCTGACCCTGACGCAACATGGCGTAGGAAAGGAGGCCCCCTGCCACAGAGGCCGGCCCGCTGATCGGTGGGTCCCAATCGTGGACCAGGCCACATCGGAGGCACGGTTTAAAATGAAAGTAAAAACCCACAGACAGGCAATTACCTTTGGTTTAACATGAGCTAACTGAATGTTTTAAGCCTTTCTTACACAGACACACAATATTAATGGGTTAATGGCACAACATTGAGGGCCGAAGGGCCTGTTCTGTGCTGTACTGTTCTAATTCTAATTCTAATTCTAATTAAGCTCATTTAAATCTATACCCTATTTCTAATACCCGAAAATATAAATCTAGATTACTTAAAACTATTCCTGGTTCCTGTCATTGGGACGACTATTCAGGTGGAGGATAGACACCAATATGGGCTAATGGACTGAACAGCCAAATCCAGGTTATCATTTAATGTAATTCCACATTTCAAACCATATCCACAGACCAAATGGTTTGATGCTAATTGACCAAACAGCCTCCTTTATGACTCTAAAACATGGCTTGATCTCTATCTGGAGATTATAGTTTACAGAATCTGGAGGGCAGATGGAAGCTGGTGGTAAGAGCACATGGAATAGGAGCAGGAGTAGGCCATTCGGCCCTTCAAGCCTATTCTGCCAGTCAAAAACATCATGGCTGATCTGATTGTGGTCTTGGGAACAATTTAGCAGCCACGCCAGGCGTGGGCGCCCATCCCATCATGGCCGCTAAATCTCGCAACAGGCCCAAAACGGGATTTACGCCAGAGGGATTGCCAATGGCGATCTTCCCAGACCCTCCCCAGTGACGCGATAAGGTTCATGCCCAGGAAGAGATTGAACCTAATTTGCATTAATTTGAACTCATTACCATGTTGGCATGATTGGAAGATGTAAATTTGCATAGCCGGGGAGAGTGAACCACTTCTGGGAGCCACCCCTAGTGCCAGCAAGCAATTCAACTCCAGCATAGTCTCCCAAATGGAGAATCCAGCCCAGTTCTCTCACTGCACAGAAGTTTGGGGGGCTGGCCTATGTGAGGATGGCCAAAACCTTGATCATCAGATTAGTTTCCTTCGAATAATGGCATAGAGCAGTGGTGGGCAACCTGTGGCCTAAGCGTCACATGCAGCCCATCTAGGTTCTGAGTGTGACCCACAAGACATTTTGTCCTCTGTTGCCCATGTGCAGGATTGCCACATTCTGCTGGTTTCCATCCCCGTTGTTTTATTCCTGCCGGTACGACTGAAGTGAGGGCAAATGAAGTGAGGAGCGTGCTGATTGCTCACAACATTGACTGCGAGAGCTGTGCACTCCCTCTGTGTCCAAACTATAAATAGTTATTTTGTTTCTACCATTCGAAGTTGATGATAGTTATATTAATATATGAAAGATGGAGCATTTTCTATAACTCGTTATGAAATATTAAGCGTGTATCAAACGTATTTAATCTTATTCACCGGGGTCATGGTTAGTGAACAGGCCTGATTTCAATCTTGCCGCCCACTGAGATGAAGGAGGGCCATTCATGCGGTCCACTCACTAGCCCAGATTGCCCATCACTTGGATAGAGGGACAACTGTGTATAAATCCAGGTCTGACATGGAGGCCCGTTTGTGAAAATCTTCTGCCTCAATGGCAATCTGCACATGTTTTTCAAACTCTGGCCTTAATGTGAAAGCACCAACTCTTTCCCCCAACAATTTGAAAATGCCCCAAAAAAATCAATTGTAGAAGCACAGAGTGGCCAATATTCTACTTAAACCCACCGCTGCTTTATTCAAGTTTACTTCTTGAAACAAACGGATGAGCAAATAAAATGGCACAAAGAGGATTTACTGTAGCTGCATTAAAACAGTGTGCTATAAATAGCAACACCCAGACAATTCCCTACATAGTAGGAACTTCTGTTTGGCACATAGGAAGAAACGTATATCATTTTTATCAAGTGGTTGGCAGTAGCTATTTAATGGGACTGGTGAGAATCTGGGTTTCTGAATCACATTCCGCCTCAACACTATTCTCTCCTGTTCACACATCTTAAATTCAAGGTGCAATTGCACAGCAAGTCGTTTTATTGCAACAGTTAAGAGGGGAAGTCTGAACAATCATTGGATAATTGATGGCAGATGTAGGATTTTTGATTTTAGAACGGCAACATTTTTAATATCAGTGCAGCTAACGGCATTGAAATGCCAGGGTGGAAAAGCTGGGCATTACTCAGTCAGAGCCACACTGACATCTGCTGTGGTGCTGAGTTTCTGAAGCACAGTACGAGGGGAGAATAGAGGAATCCTTGCTCTGTTTCTAACCGTCTATGTCCAGCTTGATGCTGCCATAATGGAGCTGAGTAAGAATATATTCCACTCAGAAGGCACGAATGTAACCGGCAAGAAAATTCCCCCAAACCATTAGGGTTGAGTCACGTGGATCCGCTTATTCTGTCACCATAACAAAGTTAAATGACTGCTCTCCAGAAAATCTCAATTATAATCACAGATGATTTTTTTTTTTAATACCGAGCCACCTCCACATCCTAGGTAGAAGAATCAAGTAATTAAGAAAGAATATTGTGCCAATTTAATCTTTCAGAAATATGTCTGGGAACAAGCTGATGTTTTAAGCAATCTTAGTGGCTGCTCCAGGAGGTAATATGAGCCAAGAAATACAGTCTCACTACCCCCCCTTCCCCTCCCCCCCCCCTTCTCACTGCAAGTTCAACATCATTTCATTCTCACCAAGCTCTGAGCGTTCTTTTCCTGCTGCTTTTTCAATTGTGTTGCAAGCACAGCAAGATGTCTTTTGGGGCTGGCAGACCTTTCACAACTCAAAGCTTTTGCCTGTTTTTTCTGCACCATATTCAGCAAACTGCAGAAAGTGTACCGAAGTGCAATTCTAGCATTCTAACTTCAACAAACACAAGCAAATTTGCTCGCCACCCAAAAACTATTACACATGATATTACTGGCGGACAACTTGCAGTACGTTTAGGAGAGCTATTGAATAAAGCACCGAATGTTTGATAAACCCTCGTTAAAATAAAGGCTCAGCCATTAAAACCTTGGTAGCATCTCGTCTGCGAGGGGAGGTTTGATCGGCAGCAGATAGTGACCATGAAGCTATCCTTGATTGGTGCGAAACCCCATCTGGTTCAATAATGTCCTTTATGGACTTGGAGGGGAACTTCCAGGTGGTGGTGTTCCCATAAGAACATAAGAACTAGGAGCAGGAGTAGGCCATCTGGCCCCTCGAGCCGGCTCCGCCATTCAATGAGATCATGGCTGATCTTTTGTGGACTCAGCTCCACTTTCCGGCCCGAACACCATAACCCTTAATCCCTTTATTCTTCAAAAAACTATCTATCTTTATCTTAAAAACATTTAATGAAGGAGCCTCAACTGCTTCACTGGGCAAGGAATTCCATAGATTCACAATCTTTGGGTGAAGAAGTTCCTCCTAAGCTCAGTCCTAAATCTACATCCCCTTATTTTGAGGCTATGCCCCCTAGTTCTGCTTTCACCCGCCAGTGGAAACAACCTGCCCGCATCTATCCTATCTATTCCCTTCATAATTTTATATGTTTCTATAAGATCCCCCCCTCATCCTTCTAAATTCCAACGAGTACAGTCCCAGTCTACTCAACCTCTCCTCGTAATCCAACCCCTTCTGCTCTGGGATTAACCTAGTGAATCTCCTCTGCACACCCTCCAGTGCCAGTATGTCCTTTCTCAGGTAAGGAGACCAAAACTGAACACAATACTCCAGGTGTGGCCTCACTAACACATTATACAATTGGAGCATAACCTCCCTAGTCTTAAACTCCATCCCTCTAGCAATGAAGGACAAAATTCCATTCGCCTTCTTAATCACCTGTTGCAACCTGTAAACTGACTTTTTGCGATTCATGCACTAGCACACCCAGGTCTCTCTGCACAGCAGCATGTTTTAATATTTTATCATTTAAATAATAATCCCTTCTGCTGTTATTCCTACCAAAATGGATAACCTCACATTTGTCAAAATTGTATTCCATTTGCCAGACCCTAGCCCATTCACTTAACCTATCCAAATCCCTCTGCAGACTTCCGGTATCCTCTGCACTTTTCGTTTACCACTCATCTTAGTGTCATCTGCAAACTTGGACACATTGCCCTTGGTCCCCAACTCCAAATCATCTATGTAAATCGTGAAAAATTGTAGGCCCAACACTAATCCCCGAGGGACACCACTAGCTACTGATTGCCAACCAGAGAAACAACCCATTAATCCCAACTCTTTGCTTTCTATTAATTAACCAATCCTCTATCCATGCTACTACTTTACCCTTAATGGCCATTCATCTTTATCTTATGCAGCAACCTTTTGTGTGGCACCTTGAAAAAGGCTTTCTGGAAATCCAGATATACCACATCCATTGGCTCCCCGTTATCTACCACTCTGGTAATGTCCTCAAAAAATTCCACTAAATTAGTTAGGCATGACCTTCCCTTTATGAACCCATGCTGCTTCTGCCCAATGGGACAATTTGCATCCAGATGCCTTGCTATTTCTTCCCTTGATGATAGATTCCAGCATCTTCCCTACTACCGAAGTTACACTCACTGGCCTATAATTACCCGCTTTCTGCCTACCTCCTTTTTAAACAGTGGTGTCACGTTCGCTAATTTCCAATCCGCCGGGACCACCCCAGAGTCTAGTGAATTTTGGTAAATTATCACTAGTGCATTTGCAATTTCCCTAGCCATCTCTTTTAGCACTCTGGGATGCATTCCATAAGACCCAGGAAACTTGTCTACCTTTAGTCCCATTAGCTTGCTCATCACTACCATCCTTAGTGATAATAATCATCTCAAGGTCTTTACCTGCTATAGCCTCATTTCTATCAGTCACTGGCATGTTATTTGTGTCTTCCACTGTGAAGACCGACCCAAAAAACCTGTTCAGTTCCTCAGCCATTTCCTCATCTCCATTATTAAATCTCCCTTCCCATCCTCTAAAGGACCAATATTTACCTTAGCCACTCTTTTTTGTTTATATATTTGTCGAAACTTTTACTATCTGTTTTTATATTCACAGCAAGTTTACTCTCTTAATCTATCTTACTCTTCTTTATAGCATTTTTAGTAGCTTTCTGTTGCCCCCTAAAGATTTCCCAGTCCTCTAGTCTCCCACTAATCTTTGCCACTTTGTATGCTTTTTTCCTTCAATTTGATACTACAGTAGTCCCCCTTTATAACGCGGGTGTTGGGGTCCAAGACAGCCACCCGCGTTGTATCCGAGCCAGCGGATATCCATGATGGGGGTTTTAAATTTATTTAAAAATCTATGCTAGCGCTTTCCCATTGTGAGTCTACGGGGGGGCGGGGGGAGAGGTCAGACCCCCGTAGACTCACAATGGGAAGCGCTAGCATAGATTTTTAAATAAATTTAAAACCCCCATCGTGGATCCAATTAAAATTTCAGCGGCCGGCTCACTTTGATCCGGAGAAGGAAGCTGCTCTCACTGAAAATCAGCCGGCCGCTGAAATTGACACTGCCGCTGCCTCTCTCTCCTCCAATCCAACTTTAAGTTTAATGTTTCTGATTGGAGGGAGAGAGCAGCCGGCAGTGTCAATTTCTTTTTTTTCCTCCGGCTTGCCCCCTCTCCCCCCCACATCCTCCAACTAGACACCTCTCCCCCCACACCCTCCGACTCGCCCCCTCTCCCCCCAACACCCTCCGGCTCGCCCCCTCTCCCCCACATCCTCCAACTAGACTCCTCTCCCCCCCACACCCTCCGGCTCGCCCCCTCTCCCCCCACATCCTCCAACTAGACCCCTCACCCCCCACACCCTCTGACTCGCCCCCTCTCCCCCCCAACACCCTCCGGCTCGCCCCCTCTCCCCCCACATCCTCCAACTAGACCCCTCTCCCCCCCACACCCTCCGACTCACCCCCTCTCCTCCCCAACACCCTCCGGCTCTCCCCCACACCCTCCGGCTCGCCCCCTCTCCCCCACACCCTCCGGCTCGCCCCCTCTCCCCCACACCCTCCGACTCGCCCCCTCTCCCCCCACACCCTCCGGCTCACCCCCTCTCCCCCCCAACACATTCCGGCTCGCCCCCAACACCCTCCGACTCGCCCCCTCTCCCCCCACATCCTCCGGCTCGCCCCCTCCCCACACCCTCCGGCTCGCTCCCTCTCCCCCTCTCCCCCACACCCTCCTGCTCTCCCCCACAGCGTCCAGCTCGCCCCCTGTCCCCCCACACCATCCGCTCTCCCCCCTCCCCACACCCTCCGGCTCGTCCCCTCCCCCCCCCTCCCTCCCCCCACACCCCCGGCTCGCCCCCTCCCCACACCCTCCGGCTCGCCCCCCTCCCCACACCCTCCGCTCACCCCCCCCCCCCCCCTCTCCTCCCCCGTCCCCCAACACCCGCAGGGCCCCCCTCTCTCCCCCCACACCCGCAGGGCCCTCCTCTCTCCCCCAACACCCGCAGGTCCACCCTCTCTCCCCCACACCCGCCCCCCTCCTCTCCCCCCCCTCAACACCCCGCAGGGCCCTCCTCATCTCCCCACACCCCGCAGTCACCCTCTCTCTCCCCCACACCCCCAGGGGGCTCTCCCCCACAACCCCCAGGGTGGTCTCTCCCCCACACCCACAGGGGGGGTCTCCCCCACACCCACAGGGGGGTCTCCCCCACAACCCACAGGGGGGGCTCCCCCACACCCACAGGGGGGGTCTCCCCCACACCCACAGGGGGGTCTACCCCACACCCCCGCTCCTCTCCCCCCCACACCCCCCCCCCCCTCTTCTCCCCCCCAACACCCGCCGCCCCTCTTCTCCCCCCCAACACCCGCCCCCCTCTTCTCCCCCCCCAACACCCCCCCCCCTCTTCTCCCCCCCTTCTCCCCCCCAACACCCGCCCCCCTCCCCTCCCCCCCACACCCCCGCCCCCCCTCCTCCCCCCCAACACCCGCCCCCCCTCTTCTCCCCCCCAACACCCCGCCGCCCCTCTTCTCCCCCCCCAACACCCGCCCCCTCTTCTCCCCCCCAACACCCCCCCCCCCCTCTTCTCCCCCCCCAACACCCTCCCCCCCTCTTCTCCCCCCCTTCCTCCCCCCCAACACCCGCCCCCCTCCTCTCCCCCCCCAACCCCGCCCCCTCCTCTCCCCCCCAACACCCGCCCCCCCCTCTTCTCCCCCCCAACACACCCGCCCGCCCCCTCCTCTTCTCCCCCCCAACACCCGCCCCCCCCTCTCTTCTCCCCCCCCCAACACCCGCCCCCCCCTCTTCTCCCCCCTTCTCCCCCCCAACACCCGCCCCCCTCCTCTCCCCCCCCCCCACCCGCCCCCAACACCCGCCCTCCTCCCCCCCCACACCCGCCCCCCCTCTTCTCCCCCCCACACCCCCCCGCCCCTCTTCTCCCCCCCCCAACCCCGCCCCCCTCTTCTCCCCCCCCAACACCCGCCCCCCCTCTTCTCCCCCCCTTCTCCCCCCCAACACCCGCCCCCCCTCTCTCCCCCCCAACCCCGCCCCTCCTCACCCCCCCAACACCCGCCCCCCCTCTTCTCCCCCCAACACCCCGCCGCCCCTCTTCTCCCCCCCAACACCCCCCCCCCTCTTCTCCCCCCCCCTTCTCCCCCCCAACACCCGCCCCCCTCTTCTCCCCCCCAACACCCACCCCCCTCTTTCCCCCCCAACACCCACCCCCCCTCTTCTCCCCCCCCACACCCCCCCCCTCTTCTCCCCCCAACACCCCCCCCCTCTTCTCCCCCCCTTCTCCCCCCCACACCCCCCCCCCTCTTCTCCCCCCCAACACCCGCCCCCCCTCTTCTCCCCCCCTTCTCCCCCCCACACCCGCCCCCCTCTTCTCCCCCCCAACACCCGCCCCCCCTCTCCTCCCCCCCAACACCCGCCCCCCCCTCTTCTCCCCCCTTCCAACACCCGCCTCCCCTCTTCTCCCCCCCAACACCCGCCCCCCTCTTTCTCCCCCCCAACACCCGCCCCCCTCTTCTCTCCCCCCCCTCTCCCCCCAACACCCGCCCCCCCTCTTCTCCCCCCCAAACCCCCCCCGCCTCTTCTCCCCCCTTCTCCCCCCCAACACCCGCCCCCCTCTTCTCCCCCCAACACCCGCCCCCCTCTTCTCCCCCCCACACCCGCCCCCCCCCTCTTCTCCCCCCCCAACACCCGCCCCCTCTTCTCCCCCCCCAACACCCCCCCCCCTCTTCCTCCCCCCCAACACCCGCCCCCCCGCTCTCTCCTCCCCCCACCCCCGCCCCCCTCTTCTCCCCCCCAACACCCGCCCCCCTCTTCTCCCCCCCAACACCCCCCCCCCTCTTCTCTCCCCCCACCCCCCCCCTCTTCTCCACCCAACAACACCCGCCCCCCCTCTTCTCTCCCCCCCCAACACCGCGCCCCCCCTCTTCTCCCCCCCCAACACCCGCCCCCCCTCTTCTCCTTCTCCCCCCCCAACCCCGCCCCCCCTCTTCCTCCCCCCCAACACCCGCCCCCCTCTTCTCCCCCCAACCACGCCCCCCCCCTCTTCTCCCCCCTTCTCCCCCCAACACCCGCCCCCCCTCTTTCTCCCCCCCAACACCCCCCCCCCCTCTTCTCCCCTCCGTCTCCCACACCTTCGCCCCCTCTTCTCCCCCCCAACACCCGCCCCCCCTCTTCTCCCCCCCAACACCCGCCCCCCCTCTTCTCCCCCCCCACACCCCCGCCCCCCCTCTTCTCCCCCCCAACCCCCCGCCCCCTCTCCTTCCCCCCCCAACACCCGCCCCCCCTCTCTCTCCCCCCAACACCACCCTCCCCCCCCCCTCTTCTCCCCCCCCCAACCCCGCCCCCCCCTTCCTTTTCCCCCCAACACCCGCCCCCCCTCTCTCTCTCCCCCAACACCCGCCGCCCCCTCTTCTCCCCCCCAACAACCCGCCCCCCCTCTTCTCTCTCCCCCAACACCCGCCCCCCCTCTTCCCCCCCACCCCCCCCCCCCCCTCTTCCCCCCCCCCCCAACACCCCCCCCCCTCTTCTCCCCCCCCCAACACCCCCCCCCCCTCTTCCCCCCCCCCAACACCCGCCCCCCCTCTTCTCCCCCCCCAACACCCCCCCCCCCCGCCCCTCCTCTCTCCCCCCCAACACCCGCCCCCCCTCTTCTCCCCCCCAACACCGCCCCCCCTCCTCTTCCCCCCCAACACCCCCCCCCCCCCTCTCTTCCCCCCCCCCCCCCCCCCCCCTCTTCCCCCCCCCAACACCCGCCCCCCCCTCTTCTCCCCCCCAACACCCGCCCCCCCCCCCCCCTCTTCTCCCTCCTCCCCCCCTTCTCCCCCCCCCTCTTCTCTCTCCCCCCCAACACCCGCCCCCCCTCTTCTCCCCCCCAACACCCCCCCCCCCTCTTCTTTCTCCCCCCCCCTCTCCCCCCCTTCTCCCCCCCTCTTCTCCCCCCCCCTCCCCCCCAACACCCGCCCCCCTCTTCTCCCCCCCTCCTCGCCCCCCCTCTTCTCCCCCCTTCTTCCCCCCCCCTTCGCTCCCCCCTCTTCTCTCCCCCCCTTCTCTCCCCCCCCTTTCTCTCCCCCCCCTCTCTCCCCCCCCTCTTCTCCCCTCCCCCCCTCTTCTCCCCCCTCCCTTCCCCCCCTCTTCTCCCCCCCCTCCTCTTCTCCCCCCCCCCTCTTCCTCCCCCTCTCCCCCCCCCAACACCCGCCCCCCCCTCGGCAGTGTCAATTTCAGCGGCCGGCTGATTATTTCAGTGAGAGCAGCTTCCCTCTCCGGATCAAAGTGAGCCGGCCGCTGAAATTACACTGCCCGCTGCTCTCTCCCTCCAATCCAACTTTTAAGTTTTAATGTTTCTGATTGGAGGGAGAGAGCAGCGGGCAGTGTCAATTTCAGCGGCCGGCTCACTTTGATCCAGAGAGGGAAGCTGCTCTCACTGAAATATCAGCCGGCCGCTGAAATTGACACAACTGACAGTTTGGGTCCATCAGCCCCCCGCGGTACATCGCAAACCGCGGTATTGCGGAGCGCGGTATAACGGGGGACTACTGTATCCCTTATTTCCTTAGATATCCACGGTCAATTTCCCTCTTTCTACTGTCCTTCCTTTTTGTTGATATAAACCTTTGTTGAGCACTGTGAAAAATCGCTTGGAAGGGTCTCCACTGTTCCTCAACTGTTTCACCATAAAGTCTTTGCTCCCAGTCTACCTCAGCTAGTTCTTCTCTCATCCCATTGTAATCTCCTTTGTTTAAGCACAAAACACTAGTGTTTGATTTTACCTTCTCACCCTCCATCTGTATTTTAAATTCCATCATATTGTGATCGCTCCTTCCGAGAGGATCCCTAACTATGAGATCATTAATCAATCGATCTGTCTGCTGCCCTTGCCCCTCAAGGTGGTAGTCGTTGTGGGTTTGGAAGGTACTGCCAAAGGAGCCTTGATGAGTTCCTGCAGTGCATCTTGTGGATGGCCCAAAATCATCCAGACCCACAGCAAAGTGGTTGGCTTTTAACAGCCCTTAGAAATGGCCAAACAAGCCACTCATTGTGGTGAATATCACACTGACTACAAGATTCAGATTAATATGCGGAAGCTTATACGAATCAGAAATTAAAACTGATACACAGTGTGGTTAACCCAAGAAGAATAAAATCATTATAGCAGACATGACTTTTTAGAATCCATTAGACACAGTGAAAAAGAAAGACACGTGTCTCACCCTTAGACTAATTAAGTCACCTCGGATAAACAAGGCGGCCAAAGTTCTTGGTTTGACAGACCATAAATCCCTTTGAATTACTTGACTGCAGCTGTAGCCAAACCAAAAGAGGACATCAAATGAATGAAGTAACTTTCTGTGCACATAACTTCTTGACACATGAGAAACATTCTTGAAGTTTTCTGTATATCAAAAAACTTTGACAGCTGAGAGATAACGAAATGAAGTCTCTCTCAGGAGGACCTGCTGACCGAACATATGTTAAGACGTTTGATGCAAACTGATGTTTAAAAGAAACACTCATCAGCTTTGAAAGACAGGCCATCAATAAGACCAAGTAAAGCCACGAAATTGTAACGGAAATGCTCATTATAGAGATGAGACACAAATCGGGCTTTAACAGAAATAGGAAAGGAAATGTATAAAAAAGGGCAGATTCACAGAGCTAACACTCACTCTCCCCTGTTAGAGGGTGATGTCACTGTTCTGTTCAAACTGCCTGTTTTCGTCAGGCAAATCCTGTGAGGTTGTCGCAAATATGAACCTATTATTCTTTCAAGTAGATGTTTTATAGATACTTATGGATTTCCATGTTAAAATATATTTTTCTCTTAAAGGAGATAATCTGTTAGCAGATTTATATTTTGAAGCTATGTAACATTGTTTTTTTTATACTCTGAAATATTCTAATAAACTCCACTGAAAATAAACCGTGTACAATGACATTGAGTAAATTTTAGATCTTAAGATGCTCAATTAGGACTCGCAAATGACAAAGTCCACTCTGAGAAAGTAAGAGGTTTAGTTTTGTGCGATCTATTTGACAAATATTCCACTAGGATGTAACTGAAACCTGTTTAACTGTTTAAGGCCTGGAATAGTCACCTCTCTCTAGTCATAGATGTTCTGTGTCCTCCAGGAAGATAGTTTTCCCTCCTTCGGTGGTTTAGTCAGAATGGACTAGTAAGACTAACCCCTCGGCTGAGGGAAATCCTAATCCCCTCACATCATTTCAAGGGCAATTAGAGATGGACAACAACTGCTGGCCTTGCCGGGAACATTCCCATCCCATGGAAGAATAAAGGGGATAACAGCAGTCGTTGCAGGGGCGTAATAAGGTGATGAAAGCAGAGTAACTGCAAAACTGTGATTTCTCTCACAACTTCCCGATCCACCATCAAAACACAAGGTGAACCCAACCGTACAACACAGTGAGCGCCAGAGCTACTAATGTGATACATAGCCAACAAGACATTGATGACAATTCTTGTTTTGCCGTGGTCATTTGTTTTAAGTCAGTTTATAGATTGGCTAAAATGGCGGACAGAAATTCAGACAAATGTGTCAAGTGCTTCTACAATGTTGCCTGTAACAGTTTCCTGGCTCAGATGACTTAAATCGCAGGCTTTTTCAGCATTGCTCATGCACTGAGCTCAAATATCCAAGTAGTTGACTCAACAGTTCCAGCTCCTACCACAGTATAGAGCTTGTCCACAGCTAGTTAGCCCAGTACTGGCATGGTTAGATTGGTTTGACAGGAGACACGCAAAGTAGGGATTGTGGTTGCGCACTGGAATTGGAAGCAAGTGACTAATGGCGATGTCCAACTAATCACCGTATTTATTAATAACTTAGACAACACAATAGAAAGCCGTATGTCCCAGTTTCCTGTTGATATAAAGATTTGCGGCGTAGCGAGTAGTGAACAAGGAATAATCAAATTACAAAGAGACATTGATGGATTAAAGTGAAGGAGTAAAGTTTCGTCCTCGTGCCAGTTTGACTCATTACTTCTCACCTGTGGGGTGACACGACGTGTGCCACACTGAGAAAGTGTCACATCATCAAAGGCGTCGTCTTTCAAACTAGACATTGAACCGAGGCCTGCCTGTCTGCTTACGTTAATGTGCAAGACCCAAAGGCACTCTTTCGATGAAGACCAGGGAGGTCCCCTGGTGTCCAACTTGACATGCTTTGTTCATCCAACACCTCCAAAATACATTAACAACTCCTTCAGCCCGTGCTGTTTCCTTGGACCCAAATCAGATGTTATGCTTGTTTAAACACCAACACTTCTAAACGTAATTCAAGGACCTTGAAATACCTGGGGATGTTTTGAGTTGATTATGGATGAAAGCTTTTTCTTTCTATGAAAGTGGAAGGAACCTATTTAGTAGATAACGGAGATTGATATTTAATCAAGATTTTCTCATACGTAGCTTACCACAATGAGTTTTTGAAACATCCAATTGATTTTATTCTGATAGTATATTTGGGTTCCCAGAACAAGTGGGAAGGTTCACATTTTCCCATTTTAATATGAAGATATTCAGCAAACTCCTGCTGGTCTCAAAAGCCCAACTGCTGATGGAGCTGAACCCCAAAAGCTGTAAATTCTACCAGCTCCTGGTCACCCGTTGGCCACTTGTTCAGGTGCATTGAGAACGGAGAGAAGAGAACGTTGAAGTTCGTTATTTTAATGACTCAGAGGAGGCTGGCGGTAAACGAACATAGATTTATTTACACTATTTACAAACGGGCTGCAAAACGCAGCATATCGCTCCCAGTGCAATCTTAGCTGGGAGGGCTCACCACACCAGGCCCTGTTTTGGGCCTGCTTTTATGTTAGCTCATAGCGAGCCCCAGAGAGTTGGCCTCCGCCCCCTACCCGGGAAGCTTGTACTCCACGTGTCCCACGGGGAGATCAATGATGGTTTCCCCGTGGCCCTTGTGGGGGTGATGGCCGTTTTTAAGATGGATTGGGTTATGCAGAACATTGTCGGAAAATCCAAAGGGAAAGAACAAATCACCTGTGACAGACGGTGGAGCGTGGGGAAGGGGAGGGCAGTGATCAGGACAAAGGGCTTCCACAATGATCAATCAAAAAAACAGTGGCGAAACAGCAGCTACAGTGTCACTTGGGGCTTCGCTGACTGTGCTGTTATCAGTAGATTCCAAGGAGACCTGACTGGGGACTTCCTTAAGCTGTGTGGAGGAAGGCGACAGATGGTGGACTAGCGCAATCAACAGACTGACAAGTTGTTCTCCAACTGTGCCCAGCCAGTTTACACAGAGCAATGCTAGAAAACAAAGTCAGGACGCGGCTGACGAAACAGGTTTCACACCACTATCAACTTCTTTTAGTGCTCCGTCTTCTGCCTCTCAAAAGCACTCGGGGACAGTGGTGCTGTGGTTATGCTGAGACAATAATGAATCAGCGGCCTGGACTAGCAATCCAAAAATGGGGTCAAATCCCACCGCAGCAGTTTAAGATTTTGAGTTGCAGATTGCAAAACTCTGGAGGTGAGCTACTGGCGTCAGTAAGATGGACCACAGAGCTGTCAGATGGTCGCACAAATGCAATAGGTTCACCAGTGTCCTTTCAGAAGGGAAACATGTCATCCTTTCGCCAGACTGGCCGATATCTGACTCCAGTCCTGCACCAGCATGGTTGGCTCTGCCCTCTTCAGCGGCCCCTGTCGGTCACCCAGTTGAAAAAACCACTCCAAGGAGACCCACCCCCACATTCCCGAGGACAACTGGTGATCAGCAATAATTGCCACGCTTGCCAGAAACACCCACGTCAGTTTTTTAAAAAGAGGATGTGAGTTGGGAGTACAGGTCCTCACCCCCTGAGGTTGCTCCTTGTTTTACAAATGTGGGCAAGCGCAATCCCTTCCCCCCCATGGGAAAGACTTTGAAGGATCCTTCAAGCGAAGCTTCCTCCTCCAGCCTTGCTTGGTTCCACTGGGAAACTGATTGGAAGATTTTTGGTGAAATGATTGCCTATTTCCATCCATTCATGCTGCCTTGTCCTGCGGAAGGTACCCTGGCCAAAGGATGTGGATAACCTGTCTGACACTGCGGGAGTTGCTCTTCCCTCAAAGGGAAAGGGGCAGTCGCTTTTCTTTCTGCAGAAGCTTTGTTTTCCTCAGAGCAGAGCAGGCTGATGGGGGTGTACAGAATTAGATACGGTAGACAGGGAGAAACCTTTACCCTTAGCAGCGGGGTCAATAACCAAGGGCCTTAGATTTATGATGATGGATGGGTGATTTAGAGGGTATTTGAGGGCGAACCTTTTCACCCAGAGGGTGATGGGAAACTGGAACTCGCTGTCTGAAAGGGTGGTAGAGGCAGGAACCAGCATTTCAGAAGCATTCAGATGAGCGCTTGAAACGTCATAGCATACAAGGATATGGACCACGTTCTGGCAAATAGGGGGCAAAATTCTCTGCAGACCGTCGTAACGCCGATTTCCGGCGAGAAAAATCGGTGTAGATGACTCCGGCATCGGGGCCTTCTTTTAGGCCGCTATTCTCCGTTCCCGGAGGGGCCAGCAGCTGACTGACGCGATACGCGTCAGTTTCACCAGCTGCGGAAGTGGTGAGACCCGGCGTTTGGGGGGGGGGGGGGGAGGAGGAGGAGAGAGACAGCCCGGCATTTGGGGGGGGGGAGGAGGGGGAGGAGGAGAGAGACAGACCCGGCGTTGGGTGGTTTGCGGCGTTGAGTTGAGAGGAGAGGAGAGGAGAGGGGGGGGGGGTTTGCGGCGTTGAGTTGAGGGGGGGGTTTGCGGCGTTGAGTTGAGGGGGGGGTTGCGTGTGTTGAGTTGAGAGAGGGGGGGCGGCGTTGAGAGGGGGGGGACCCCGGCGTTGAGAGGGGGGGGACCCGGCGTGAGAGGGGGGGGTTGCGGCGATGAGGGGGGTTGCGGCGTTGAGGGTGGGGGGTTGCGGCGTTGCGAGAGATGGGGGGGGTGGCATGGAGGGGGGTAGGGGTGGTGGGGAGGGGGGTAGGGGTGGTGGGGAGGGGGGTAGGGGCATTGGAGGGAGGTAGGGGTGGTGAGGGGGGGTGGTTGGGATAGGGGGCAGCGGCGTACAGAGGGGGGGGCGACGGTGCGTTGGCCCCGGGCATCCGTCGCCCCCCCCTCTCTGCACGCCGCTGCCCCCAAACCCCCCCGATGCCGCAGCCCACCCCCCCGATTGCCGCAACCCCCCCCCCCCCCCCCGGTGCCGCAACCCCCCCCGATGCCGCAACCCCCCCCCCGATGCCGCAACCCCCCCCCGCGATTGGCGCAACCCCCCCCCCCCGATGCGCAACCCACCCCCCCCTGGTTGCCGCAATGCCGCCCCCACCCCCCGATGCCGCAACCCCCCCGATTGCCGCAAACCCCCCCGATGCTGCAACCCCCCCCCGATGCCGCAACCCCCCCCCCGATGCCGCAACTCCCCGATGCCGCAACCCCCCCGATGCCGCAACCCCCCCGAATGCCGCAACCCCCCCGATGCCGCAACCCCCCCGATGCCGCAACCACACCCCCCCGATGCCGCAACCCCCCCCCCCCGATGCCGCAACCCCCCCCCCCCCCCCCCCCCCCGACACTGAACGGCGTCAACCATCATCAATGGTTGACGCCGTTCTAAAGCAACTGTGATTTTCGCCGACGTGACCCGTGGCCACGTCGGCGGGACTTCGGCCCATCCGGGCCGGAGATTTGTGGAAACTAAAAAAAAAATGAAATCCCGCCGGCGCCAGCTGTTTTCAGAGGCTGCTGGCGGGATTTGCACAGCGCCGGTTTTTGGCCGGTCAGAGATTTAAAAACCCTGCGGGAGCGGGAATAACGCCGCTGCCGGCCGATTCTCCGACCCTGCGTGGGGTCGGAGAATTTCGCCCAGGATTAGAGTAGATAGGTGCTTGATGTCAAACTCAAGGGTGGAATTTTCCCAAAATCTGGCAGAGTGTCAGGTTCGGATTGAAAACCGGTGGGTATCTCTCCAGTTACACAGCCGAGATTGCACTCCGGATTTTCTGGCACTCAGTGCACACTCACTCTGGCGGGAGGGGACCCAATAGAGCTGGCAAGACGGACTCCACAGAGATTGTGGCATGGCACCATCTTTGAAGGATCTCCCAATTTACAATAAAGATAAAGATCCTCCAACCTCCCGCATGCCACCCCCCAAGGACACAGAGGAGCACCCTGCACACAAGCAGTGGAGTGACCCACATCCACCATACAGGTATCTGGCACTTCCTGCCCGTCCATCCCCAACGCAAGTATCAGGCCTATTCCCTTCAGAGGCATCAGCCCTCAGAGGTGTCAGTGCAATGCCACAATGGCAGTGTCAGGGTGCTGCCCAGGGGCTATACTTGCCTGTGCGCACCCTGACGTGGTCATCAGTCGTGATGCACGCTGGCTGTGTAAGATCTGACAGAGAGTAGCGGTGTCAAGCCCTATAATTAGATGGTTTCTGATTAGATTTCATAGAATAGAATTTACAGTGCAGAAGGAGGCCATTTGGCCCATCGGGTCTGCACCGGCTCTTGGAAAGAGCACCCTACCCAAGCCCACAACTCCACCCTATCCCCATAACCCAGTAACCCCACCCAACACTAAGGGCAATTTTGGACACAAAGGGCAATTTAGCCTGGCCAATCCACCTAACCTGCACATCTTTGGACTGTGGGAGGAAACCGGAGCACGCGGAGGAAACCCACGCACACACGGGGAGAACGTGCAGACTCCGCACAGACAGTGACCAAAGCCGGGACCCTGGAGCTGTGAAGCAATTGTGCTAACCACTATGCTACCGTGCTGCCCCAATCAATTAGACATCCTTCCTGGGTGTCAACCCAACTGCAGCATCGGCGGGGGGGGGGGGGAGGAGATCCCAAACCAAAATCTCACTGCCACAAATCCCATTTTGGGCCTCTCGAAATATTTAGTGGCTATTATAGAATGTGCGCCTGCAGGGTAAATAAAGGCAAACAGGTGCCATGGGAAATACATTTTGTTCAAAGTGCACACACGTTTTTACAAAAAAAAATATGAACCTCAATAGAAATATCTTCATTGTTTTGACCTAGTGATCTGATCTGTGGGGCCATTAAAAGGAGGGTCGGTCCCTCCAGTGACCGATTTTGGAGGTCATGCCGGTGCTTTCCAAAGCAGCAAGGGCTCAGTCTTGGAATGAGGCTGAAGGGCGCTCTGGAGTTGCTCAACACAGGAAACCACAAGTTACAGTCTGGAAATGCAGCACTTGCAACCCACATTCCGAAAGAGTCTCCCTGAACTAGGAATGGGTAACCAATCTTTCAGAACTCAAGTGCCGAGGAAATTAAATTGCCTCTGACGAGTCACGCACCATCCTGACTTATAGTGTCATCACCGTTCCTTCCTCAACAGGTCAGAGTTCTGGAACTCTCACTAAGAGATCGATGGGTGTGCCTACCTGGTGGCACACAATGCAGTTATGCAGGAAGGCATGTCACCATGACCTTCTCAAGGGCAATTAAGAATGGGCAATGAATGCTGACCTCACCAATGACACCCACGTCCCATGAATGAGTAAGGAGCAGGAAGGTCAACCGTTCCTTTCATGGGACACTTTGGGGTTGAGTCACTGCAAAAACAGAATCACACCCCACCCCACCACCCTCACCCCATTCTCCAACACCAAGCTGACTACCTGAGGCAGCTCCGGAGAGGTTGTTACATCAGGTATGTCACCGACAGCACAAGGTCGTGGCACTTCATTGTGGCCTTAAATTCAAGATAAAACCAGGAACATAAGCACAGATCTTTTCAGGGTGCCCTATGGGAACTTTTATTCAATAATTATCTGGCAACAAAACTCCAGCCCATCGGTTCTTTCATTGTTTAATTGCCGCATTATAAAAATTGCAACAATCCCAGCGACAAATCTAAAGGATCAAAATTCAATCACTTGTGTGAAAGAATGACTAGCTCGAGATATCCTCATTGTAACTCAAACAAAGCGGCTTGTATTGAGTACATGAGTCACGCACACCTACCAAAATGCAAGCCCAACATGCTTGGGAGGCTCACACTTTTTCCGAAACCTGTTTTGATCATGTGACTGGACAACTCCTGAATCTGAATGCCAGTCAGAAACGATCCATATATTGATTTTTTTTTTTTTTACACATTCGAGAGCAAGTAAGAAATAGTTTCCCATCCGAGGAATTCAGAATAAGTGCCTTGCAGTCTTGCCAGTCGGACAGCTCTCCCCCTGGAACAACTCAGGGCCAATATTTTTATAGCACGTTGTGACTCATCCTAATGGAGAGACTCATGCCCAGCACCAATTAAGATGTTCACAGGGTCACCCTACGTCATCGGAACCCATTAAGCTTCTCATCTCTGTTTCAAGGAGAACTCACTTTTACATCACAATTATTTGTATCTTGATTTTTTTTAAATTAAAAGCTTACACACTGGGCGGGATTCTGTGATCCTGAGGCTAAGTGTTGACGCCGTCGGAAATGCCGTCGCGTTTCCCGACGGCGTCAACAAGGCCTCAGGATCAGCAATTCTGGCCCCTACAAGGGGCCAGCACGGCACTGGAACGATCCACACCGCTCCAGCTCCCAGCGGCTGATCCTGGCGTGAACTGGGCACCGCGGGGTCTGCGCATGCACAGTGGTACCGGCGCCAACGCGCGCATGCGCAGTGGCTCCTTCTCCGCGCCGGACCGACGCAACACGGCACAGGGTTACAGGGGCCCAGTGAGGAGGAAAGGAGGCCCCCAGCCAGAGAGGCCCGCCCACCCGATCGGTGGGCCTCTGATCGCGGGCCAGACCACATCGGAGGCCCACCCCTCCCCTCCCCACAGGCCGCCCCCGGACCCTTCACCCCGAGGTCCCGCCGGTTGAGAGCAGGTGTGAACAGCTGCCAGCAGGACTCGGTTTTTTTACGATGGCCGCTCGGCCCATCCCAGGCTGGGAATCGCAGGGTGGCCCTGGGCTGAGAGAATCCCGCCCGTTATTCTATAGCATGTTTCACTTATTCCCCTCTTAAAATCCAACAAACGTAAGTCGGACACCTCAGAACATTTCCCTGTTATTCAGCCTGACCACGCCGCAGACCTCTATCAGCAGCAGGTCCAACATACTGAAGCTAAGTCATTTGAGCTGGATCCAGAGCAAAGGCTCCAGGTTTTACTCATTGTCTGCAGGTGGCTGCTCCCTTGGTCATGTTGCCTGCCTATTACCACACAGCCTTTCCCTCCCCTCCTCTGCAGAAAATGCTGCTGGCTCCACTCTCTATGAAGTCCCATTCGCTTGTCAAGTGTCCATCCCAACCTGTGTTAAAAATTCTCCCCCCCTCCCCTCCCCCGCCACCGACCCCCCACCAGAAAAAACAATACTTCTCTCTCCCTTTAAGTTCAATTAGTCGAACGTTGACAAGCAAAGCAACAGTCATATACAGTTTGTCATTAACTGCACATTAATCATCGCCGACGACCGCAATCCCACCCTCTCCGATGAACGCACATTGTGACCTGAATCTACAAGCGAAAGGAGATTTTACACATTGTGTTTGTGTGCTGAAAATCCCCACAGATTGAACCACTCTCATTCTTTGTCATTGTGAGTTGTTCTACCGTGTAACCCTTTTTGCAGGAGCTCTGGCAATGAACATTTTCACAAGAATTTGGACAAAAAGCATTTACTCTGGATGTCATTCAAAGCAACCACTTGCACATGGAAAATCCAAATAAAACAGTGGGCACAGTGGCCTTCACGACCACTTCAACTTGTGCAGGAATGACAACTTCCTGAACTACTCACCCTCTCGTCAATGGCTTTCTCCCAATCATATTGCGGAGAAGCTGCTGTAATCGAACCCCACTGGAATCGAAGAGCTGACAGGTAAAAGTAGTCATTTTATGAAGTGTTGCTTGCCTTTATTCTTTATTTGTTCTGCCCAATATAGAATAACTTGAATGAGTTATTAGTAATTGTTACAATTTTCTGAGTCCTTTAGGTATGAGAATTTCAAGCAAAAAGTAATTCATTCACTTTAAACTGCCAATGCTTGGTTTGTTTTTATAATCTTTGGTCACTTTTGTACATTACATTATAATCAGAACATGAAGGCCCAAGATCTACGCCTGGCCTATGAGTCGCCATGGTGGAAATCAGTAATGGCTGCAAATCTCACGAGAGGGTTCAACAGGAATTTACGTCGGTGCGATATCGGAACAAGATCTTCCCATAGCCGCCCTCCCCCCCCCCCCCCCCCCCCCCCCCCCCCCCCCCCCCCCCCCCCCCCCCCCCCCCCCCCCCCCCCCCCCCCCCCCCCCCGTTGATGTGATCAAGTTCACCCCCAGAAAAGGCGCAAGCTTGAATGGCACATTTTAACATAAATTTAAATGTAATTATAGCGCTAAATGCCGCTACTTCCATTATCCCACCCAGCCAGCGTAATGTTTTCCTAGCCGAAAAGCAGTCACGGTAACCACGCCAGGTCGCATAGGTAAGCACAGCCCCAGATGGTGAGGGACACTGCCAGGTCAGGCCCTCTGTGGAGCCCCAACTGGGTGGGGGTTTCCTTTACGTGTGGCGGGGTGGGCACTTGTCCTGACGTAAATGCTCTGATACTTGCTTGGTAGGTGGGTGGGGTAGGGAGAAATCACTACAATGCTTGTGGATGGGGATCCTCCATGGCCACAGGATGGAATGGGAGGGAGTTTGTATTTCTTGCTGATCAGTGTGCCCTTTAAAGATGACGCCTCGATCGCCATAGAGACGGTGTTGCCGCCAGAGTGATGGCACAAATCACATCCCTAGATTTTCTGTGCAATGAGTGCTAGAGAATCGGAGTGAAAACTCGATTGTGCATCTGGACAGATACCTGCCAGTTTTCAGTCTGAACCTGACACTCTGACAAAGCTTTGAAAAATTCCCTCCAAAGATACGGACCCCCTATCCACAAGGACCTGTCCGTGGGTCCATTGAAATCCGGGTCACGGCCCGCTGATCCCGTGCTCTTTGGGATCGACCTTACTTATCCCATGTTGGGGTTAACGGCGCAGAAGTTGGCCTGCCCTGCCCCGCCCCTCATCTCTCCCTGGGGCAGAGAAATCAGCCCGGCTAGAGTTTTATTGACTCACTATCATATTCCCAAAATCCTGAAAATCAACAACTGCAGGAAAGCATCCGGTCCCAAACCTCCCGGATGTGAGGTCCGGTACCTGTGCAATACTGGAAATATAATCTCACAACAAAGAAGCTGGATTGGTTTAATAATGGGAGAAGGGCAAAATTAATTACCCTACCATGTAGTACTAACGGCAGCATGTTAGAAGCAACTAAACACACTGTGTGTGCTTGAATAAAGAGAAGACAGCATTAAATACACTGTGTGTACTTGAATAAAGAGAAGACAGCACTACGTACACTGTGTACTTAAATAACGAGAAGACAGCATTAAGTACACTGTGTGTACTTGAATAAAGAGAAGACAGCATTAAGTACACTGTGTGTACTTGAATAAAGAGAAGACAGCACTACGTACACTGTGTGTACTTAAATAAAGAGAAGACAGCATTAAGTACACTGTGTGTACTTGAATAAAGAGAAGACAGCATTAAGTACACTGTGTGTACTTAAATAAAGAGAAGACAGCACTACGTACACTTGGAAAGTTAGGTTCTGATTACTCAGTGTCAGGTGACGACAGCATATCCAAATGGCTGTTACTGATCACCTCATACAGAGTGTGTGTTAACTGATACCCCCGTTACCAAAGTTGGTGATTATATGTTGCCATCCCTTTGACAGGCTTCGAGCTGAGACTTTCTGAAAGACGTTCCTTCAGCCACTTTCCAACATTTACTCACCTAAGATTTCAGAAGCAGCAAAATATTGCCTAATGATGCCGAATGCTTGGGCCTGCACTACCCAACATTCATGTTGCATTGGCGCTTGTGAATACATGTCGTATTTGGTTTTCACTATTTGGGCATTCTCTCCACAGTATCAGGTTCCATTTTAACTGGCCACACTTGAAACGGAGAGCCATCTTTTTAATCAAAGGATGCTGAGTTTTCTGGCCGATTTGAATAATGACTCAGTCGTCGTCTTTCTCCAGGACCCAACACTTCCCTGTAGGATAGCCTCAAAATATGGAAATTAGCCTGTCTAGGATTTCAGACAAATTCACAACATGTTAAAACTGGCTTACGTTGGACATGGCCCCTCGGCAGTTAACTTAAAGCAGCTACAGGTGTTCCCTTTTCAAATACAACTTTATTCAACAAGACCAATGGAAGGAAAACTCATCGCAACCTCCCCTAAACAGTAACCCATAAAGGAAACGATTTGTGACGAACATTAGGCGTGAGTGAATGGAATATCTTTGTGTCTTTTTCACTTCTGCAAACTGATAACTTAAATTGTGACAGATACCCTCACAACTTTCACACCAGTAAGTGGCTGCCCTCATTCAGTTCGCCTGCCTTCTTCCCCTTCCTGTGGTTTTCGTGAGTTTCTAACCAACAATTTGCTCTGTTTCATTCACAAAGAATTTATTCAGTGCTTATTGTTACGCAATGCGGTAGATTGAAGTTATGCACAATTACAATAACCAAATGGGGGAGAGAGAGAGAATGTGCAAATCCAACACCAGGCAGGTGCACAATAAGGCACTGACATTATTCCAAGGCATGGCTACTTCTATCTCCCCTAATGTCATCATAGAGTCATAGATGTTTACAGCATTGAAACAGGCCTTTCGGCCCAGCTGGTCCATGCCGCCCAGTTTCTATCACTATGTTAGTCCCACTAGCCCATATTTAGTGTCATATATGTTTATAGCACGGAAACAGGCCCTTTGGCCCAGCTTGTCCATGCCGCCCAGTTCCTATCACTAAACTCATATCCCTCTAGACCCATATCCCTCTATATCCACCCTCCCCATGTAACTATCTAACTGCTTTTTAAAAGACAAAATCGTGCCCGCCTCTACCACTGCCTCTGGCAGCCCATTCCTGATGCTCATCATCCACTGTGTGAAGAACTATCCTCTCTGGTCTCTTTTGTATCTCTCCCCTCTCAACTTAAACCTATGCCCTCTAGTTCTAGACTCCTCTACCTTTGGGAAAAGAGCTTGACTATCTCCCTTATCTATGCTCATTATTTTATAGACCTCTATAAGATCACCCCTAAATCCCCCAGGCTCCAGGGAAAAACGTCCCAGCCTATCCAGCCCTCTCCTTATAACTCAAACTATCAAGTCCTGGTAGCATCCTCGCAAATCTCTTCTGCACTCTTTCTAGTTTAACAATATCCTTCCTGTAAGCGGGTGACCAGAACTGAACACAGTATTCCATGTGTGGTCATCAAGCTGCCCTCTGAACTCAGAATTTGATCAGCAACAAATTTGGTTTGGGAACAAGGACGAGAAAGAGGCAGAAAGTAACGAGGATGGTAAAAGAAGGGAGGATTGAAAGAGATAAGGAACACAGAGAGGAAAACAGCTACAAACAGCAAGTTTTGGAGTACAGAAAGTCAGAGGAAGCATTCCTGTTTAAAACTGAATAGTACAGTAACTTTAATTTAACGCTATGGGCTTTGCTCAGTGTGTTCATGCCCATGGCAGACTACGCGTAGGAAATGTAGAAAGATACGCATGAAAAACCTGTCATAAAAGAAAAGCCAGATAAGGGTATGGAATCAATGAGGAGCAATGATAAAATCACAGAATCACAGAATTGTTATGGCACAGAAGGAGGCCATTCAGCCCATTGTATCTCCAAATGAGCATTCTAGCTTTGTGCCATCACCCCACCTGCCTTTTCCCCGTACCTTTGTGCACATTGTTTCTAGTCAAGTAATCATCTAATGTCCTCTTGAATGTCTCAATTAAACTGGCATCCACCCACACTTCCAGGCTGTGCATTCCAAACACAAACCATTCAATATGTGAAAAAGAAGTTCTCACATCACATTTGCTGTTTTTGAAAATCACTTTAAATCTGTGCCGTCAGAGTTTTACAGCACGGAGAGATCCCCTTCGGTCCATCAAGTCTGTGTCGGCAATTCCATTTTTCAGCACTCCTTAGCCTTGGTCTGTAGCCTTGTTCTTGATCTTTATACAAGTGGGGACAGTTTCTCTCCATCTACTGTCTTCAGCCTCATCGTAATTTTGAACACCTCTATCAAATCTCCTCTTAGCCTTCTTCTGTCCAATCTATCCATAACTGAAGTTTCTCATCCCTGGAACCATCATTGCAAAATTTCTTCTGCACCTTCTCCAATGCATTCACATTGTTCCTATACTGTGGCACCCAGAACTGTACACAGTACTCCAGCTGAGGCCTTACTAGTGTCTTGTATAAGTTCAGCACAATCTCCTCGCTCTTGCCCTCTGTGCCCCAATAATAAAGCCCAGAATACTATAGGCTTTATTAACTTCTCTCTCCACCTGTCTTGTCACCTTCAATGATCCATGCATATATACACCCAGGTCCCTCTGCTCTTGCAACCCCTTAAGAATTATACCCCTTAATATATATTGTCTGTCCATGCTCTTCCTACCAAAATGCATCACCTCACCCTTCTCTTCACTGAACTTCATCTGCCGCTGATCTGCCCACTCCACCAACTTGTCTATGTCCTTTTGAAGTTCTCCGCTGTCCTCCTCATAGTTTACAATATTTCAGGTTTTGCAACATCTGCAAACTTTGAAATTGACCCCTCCATATCAAGAGCTAGATCATTAATATGTATCAGGAAAAGCAAGGAGCCAATACCAACCCCCAATATCAACTCCATTCCAAACCTTGCTCCAAATAATATCCGAATATTACCCATTGACCATTGCTCTCATCTTCCTGTAATTGCGCCAATTTTCTATCCACATTGTTACTGCCCCTTTCGTTCCGTGAGCTATAACTTTTTTATTTTATTCTCCTCATTTTCCACATTTTCACCAAATACACAACAAAAGATAGCCAACAATGACAAGCACAGTATCAATCCCCGAACCAGCATCCCCTTCAACATACAAACCCAAACATCACCCATACAATCCAAAAACTAAAAGACCTAAAGGGAATCAATGGTCATCCCATAAACAATATGCTCAACCCCCCCCTCCCACCCCCCCAATGTTCGATGGCTTCCAATTCTTGAAAGTGCATAATAAACAATGCCCATGAAATGTAGAACCCTTCCATCCACCCCTCTGCTCAAACTTCATCTACTTGAGTGTCAAAAACTCCAGCAAGTCTCCCCGCCACGCCAGGGCAGAGGGTGGAGAGAGTGGCCTCCACCCCAGCAGGACCCACCTCGCGGGCAATCAGTGAGGCAAAAGCTAAAACATCTCTCCAAGCGCCTGGCTGCAGCCCGGGCTGGTCCGACACCCCGAAAATGGCTTCTATGGACCCTGGTTCAAAATGCACATGTACCACCCCCGAGGTGACCTTAAAAACCTCCCTCCAATACCCCTCCAGCTTCGGGCAGGACTGCAACATGTGAACATGGTTTGCGAGACTCCCCCCACAGCGCTCACATACATCCTCTACCCCCTCAAAGAGTTAGCTCATCCTCACCCTCGTGAGGTGCGCCCTAATGATGCCGAACGACCTTCAGCGTTTACGGCCCCAACCTCACGCACGAGGTTGAGGCGCTTACCCTCCGGAGCACCTCACACCACAGACCATCCTCCATAACCTCCCCTAAATCTTCCTCCCACTTGGCTTTAATCCCCCCTCCCCCCCTCCCAAGGATACCTTATCCTCCCCCTGAAACCTCCGATAGATCGCTGACATACCCCCTTCTCCATTCATCCTGCCATCAATAACTCTTCCAACAACGTGGAGGCCAGCGCCTCCTGGAAGCTCTGAACTTTCTTCATGAGCTATAACTTTTCTGACACTTCTGTTCGTGTGGTATTTGTATCGAATGCCTTTTGAAAGTCCAATAACATTGAAAATAAATTAGATTACCACACTACAAAACATCAACCATAACAGAAACAAAGAATGGCACGTGATAGAATCGCTACAGTGCAGAAAGAGGCCATTCAGCCCATCGACTTTGCACCAACCCTCCGAAAGAGCGCCCTACCTAGGCTCACTTCCCAGCCCATCCCTGCAACCTCATAACCCCAGATAACCTTTGGACACTAAAGGGCAATTTAGCATGGCCAATCCATTTAACCTGAGGTTACTGTGGGAGGAAACAAGAGCACCCCGGAGGAAACCCACGCAGACACGGGGAGAAAGTGCAGACTCCGCACAGACAGTGACCCAAGGTCAGAATTGACCCCGGGCCCCTGGCGCTGTGAGGCAGCAGCGCTAACTACTGTGCCACCGTGCTGCCCAGGGTTATTGCATCAACTGTATCAGAGATGGAACAATGTGATATCTAATAATAATCTTTATTGGCGCAAGTAGGCTTACATTGACACTGCAATGTAGTTACTGTGAAAAGCCCCTAGTCACCACATTCCGGGTACACGGAGGGAGCATTCAGAATGTCCAATTTGCCTAACAGCACATCTTGCGGGATTTGTGGCTGGAGACCGGAGGAAACCCATGCAAACACGTGGAGAACATGCAGACTCCACACAGATGGGAATTGAACCTGGGACCCTGGCACTGTGAAGCAACTGTGCCAACCACTGTGCTACCGTGCCGCCCAGGAAGAAAGGAAGACACTGCTGAGATTTGAACTCAGGATCTCCTATTTACTAGACAGGCGCTTTAACCAACTAAGCCACAGAGCCAAATCTGATGCATGCTCTAGCTCAAACTAGCTTGGAAAGTTTGAAATCGTCCATTGGAATCCAGCTACTGGACTAGCAAACCAGATAAGCAAGAGCGATGTTCCTTCTACCATCTGTTTGCCATGTATGGCAGGTTCTTCAAAATAGGCATATGGTTATCATGCACACATCTTGAAGGATACATTGAGCAAGCATTCAGATCCCAGCATGATAAATTGCGAAATGGGCCGTAAATCCAGAAAACTGAAGCCATTACCATGTGGTTAACTCCGTCATATCAAACCACGACAAAGAAATCAAATGAGAATATAAAAGAATGGACAAACCACCATTACTGACCTGTGCACCAGGCACGACACATCCAGCCTAGTCGCTTCTTTTAGGTGGTAGTAGTTGTGGGTTTGCAATGTGCTGCAGGAGAAATCTTGATGGCATGCTGAAGTGCATCTTGTAGATGGCACACACTACAGCCACAGTCCATTGGAGGTGAAGAGAGTGAATGGTTAACGTAGTACGCGGGGTCTTCCCCCACCCCCCCAAGGATGTGGATGTGGATATTGGGGGATTCAGCATTAGTAATACCGTTGAAAATCATGGGAAGGTAGTAAGAATCTCTGTTGGTGGAGATAGTCATTGCCTGGTACATGTGTGGCATGAATGTTAATGTTATTTGCCACAGACTGCTTCGGTATCTGAGGAGTCGCGAATGAAGCTGAACATTGGGCGATCATCAGCGAACGTCCCTACTTCTAACCTGATGATGAAGGGAAGGTCATTGATGAAGCAGTTGAAGATGCTTGCGCCTCGGACACCACCCTAAGGAACTCCTGCAATGATGTCCTGATACTGAAATAACTGGTCTCCAACAACCACAACCACCTCCCTTCAGCTTAGTTGTGACTCCACCCAGTGGGGAGCATTCCCCCGATTTCTATTGACTGCAATTTTATTCGGGCTCATTGATGTGTCACCTCAGTCAAATGCTGCCTGGATGTCTTGATTTTGAGCAGCTGTAACATCAATCAATTTAATATGTGGCCTCCCCTAATATCAGTGATCCACTTACTTTGAATTGTTTAAAAAGGTCCCCCACTCTCACATATGGAAGATAATGTAGCACACCAGTAAGATAGATAACCGTTAAATTAGTATTTTGATATACTCACACCGCTACAAGAAGGCAAAAAACACTAAGTGCCCCAATAGATCTTGTTACAGATATGTTATATATTCATTCTAATTTAGTTTGGTAGAGTATCCTTAAATGTCGATTGCTGTAATCTCCTTAGCATTCCTCCAAGGAGCAAAGTAAGGAATCCTGCCTCCTCCACACAGGCAGGAAAGAGCTTCATTAAGTACAAAAAGCAAGAACTTGAAGACCCTTAACAGCAACTTATCCATTAAAATCGAATTAAAGCAGTAGTTGTTCAAAACCCTTACATACAATCACTGTAGGTCGGCTTATGATATAAGGCAAACCAATGACTGGGAAATGCCAATACGCTCTGACAGTCAGGAAAAACAATGCACCCACACATCTTACTCCAATTCTCTGCTTAAATTTGAAGTTTGATTTTATTGATTACAAAGGCAAAAAGGAATTTCAATTGGGCGGGATTCTCCCTTGCGAGTCCGTCCTTGCTCCCGCTGCCAGCGACGACGGAAAATTTGGCACTGAGCCAAATCTCCATTCACTGCAGCGGGAACGGAGAATCAAAGTAAACGCTGCACAAAAGTGTCATATTTATCACTTGCAACAAGAACTGGCTGACATAGATACATAGAAGATAGGAGTAGGAGGCCTTTCGGCCCTTGGAGGCTACTCCACCATTCATCACGATCATGGCTGATCATCCAACTCAATAGCCTAATCCTGCTTTCTCCCATAACTTTTGATCCCATTCTCCCCAAGTGCTATCCAGCCGCCTCTTGAATATATTCAATGATTTAGCATCAACTACTTCCTGTGGTAATGAATTCCACAGGCTCACCACTCCTTGTGTGAAGAAATGTCTCCTTATCTCTGTCCAAAATGGTTTACTCTGAATCCTCAGGCTGTGACCCCTGGTTCTGGACACACCCATCATTGATAACATCTTCCCTACATCTGTCTAGTCCCATTATAATTCGATAAGTCTCTATGAGATCCCGCCCTCATTCTTCTGAACTCCAGCGAGAACAATCCCAACCTAGTCAATCTTTCCTCATATGACAGTCCCGCCATCCCTGGAATCAGTCTGGTAAACCTTTGCTACACACCCTCGAGAGCAAGAACATCCTTCCTCAGAGAAGGAGACCAAAACTGCACACAATACTCCAGTGTGGCCTCACCAAGGCCCTGTACAATTTCAGCATACCATCCCTGCTTCTATACTTGAAACCTCTCGCAATGAAAGCCAACATACCATTAACCTTCTTTACCGCCTGCTGCACCTGCATGCTTACCTTCAGTGAATGGTGCACAAGGACACCCAGGTCCTGCTGCACACTCCTCTCTACCAATTTACACCCAAAATGAATAACCTCACACTTATTCAAATTATACTTCATCTGCCATTGGTTTGCCCACTCGCCCAACCTGTCCAGATCTTGCTGGAGGATCCCTGCATCCACGTCACAATTCACCCTCCCACCTAATTTGGTATCATCTGCAAACTTTGAGATGTTACCTTTTGTTCCCTCATACAAATCATTAATGTATGTTGTGAATAGCTGGGGTCCCAGCACCGATCTATGTGGTACCCCACTAGTTACTGCCTGCCAATTTGAAAAGGACCCATTAATCCCTACTCTTTGTTTCCTCTCTGCCAACCAGTTTTCTATCCACCTCAATATGTTTCCCCCAATCCCATGGGCTTTAACTTTACACAATAAACTCTTAGGCGGGCCTTTGTCAAACGCCTTCTGAAAGTCCAAATATACCACATCGACTGGATCCCCCTTGTCGACTGTACTGGTTACCTCTTCAAAGAATTCCAACAGATTTATCAAGCATGATTTTCCCTTCATAAATCCACGCTGACTCTGACTGATTCTGCCACTGCTTTCTAAATGTTCCGCTATAAAGTCCTATATAATGGATTCAAGCATTTTCCCCACTACCGATGTTAGGCTTACTGGTCTATAATTCCCTGCTTTCTCTCCACCTCCCTATTTGAATATCGGAGTGACGTGAGCTACCCTCCAATCTGCAGGGACCGTTCCAGCGTCTATAGAATCCCGGAAGATGACCACCAATGCATCCACTATTTCCAGAGCCACCTCCTGAAGCACACTGGGATGCAGATTCTCAGGCCCTGGGGATTTATCCTGCCTTCAATCCCATCAGTTTTCCCAGCACCATTTCTCTACTAATGTTGGTCTCCCTCAGTTCTTCCCTCTCACTAAACCTTTCATTCTCCAACATTTCTGGGCTTCAGGAGAAAGATTATATTGTGTTTCTTCTTTCTTTCATTCAGCTGAATATTCTTGGCCGATTAACATTTTGCCCTCAAAGAAGCCCAAATGTGCTAATGTCCAAAGCATAGAATCAACAGTGTAGAAGGCGGCCATTTAGCCCGTCAAGTCTGCACCGGCCCTTAGAAAGAACACCCTACCTAAGCCCACGCCCCCACCCTTTCCCCATAACCAAGTAACCCCGCAAAGGGGCAATTTAGCATCCACCTAACCTGCACATCTTTGGGATTTGTGGGAGGAAACCCACACAGACACGGGGAGAAAGTGTGAACTCCACACTTCCCAAGGCGGGAATTGAACCCGGATCCATGGAGCTGTGAGGCAGCGGTGCTAACCACTGTGTAGCTGTGCCACCAAACATGTGTAAAATCTTGGCCTCACTGTTTATGCAGCAAAGTTTAAATCTGCTTTGAAGTAACCTTCAACTTGTTCATTTCTGTATTAAATTATTGACGGCAATTTCTCAAAATAGCCGTCCAGTGAAAAAGTAGAAACCTTTTTTTCCAGTTCCGTGAACCCACCTCTGTACACAAATCACAGTTTAGGTATGAGGGCTGAGAATGATTTTATCCTTTCACATACACTTTGCCAAAGGCATCCTTCAGAGCTGGCAGTCGATCTACTATAACTCCCTTCCTTAGACAGTGCTTCTTTTTGCGTCCAGTAAGAAGTCTTACAACACCAGGTTAAAGTCCAACAGGTTTGTTTCAAACACGAGCTTTCGGAGCGCAGCTCCTTCCTCAGGTGAATCTCGCTCATGATGCACTCACAAAATGGTATAATTTATCATTTGCATGCAGGATGAGAATGCCAAAAATAATATCCTACCTTCTCAAATATTTAGCAATCCACCTAACCAATAGATGGCAGGAAGTTTGTAAATGTTGTGGGGGACACAATACTTTGCAAAATGACTGAACATAAATTGAGAAAATCCCAAATTTACTTGGATGCAGCCACAACTATTTGATTCATTAAAATGCGTCATAAAGTAACGTCTTTAGGCATGTTCAATTGTTTCAACATGTCAGTGTTACATATCTAGAAGTAAAAATTTCAACCAAAACACAAAAGCATCCGTAGGATGTTCTCGGCTGCTGTTTTGTGCCTCTCCTCCCCATGTGAAATGGTCATGAATGCTGATAAACAGTTTGGGAAGGGCCAAACTTACTGCCAGAAAATCCATGCCCTTGTTATTGACTCCATCACCTTCCATGTGTGTTCATTCAAATTGAATCCAACTGCATGCAATTGGCCCATTTGTTCAATTGAGAGTTCAACTTCAAGCACCTCATCATCTGCACTACCAAGATCAGCCTCTGCAACATTCACCGTCTCTCCTCGCACACTTAATTTCAAACCATTGTGACCTCTGAATTCAGCGTCTGGCCTCTGGTCTGCATCCTCCCTAAATTCCACATCAAAAGCTCTTCTGCCATCATCCTCTCTTAGGTAAAGGTAAAGTCGCCATAGTCCCAGATGACCGTAGGCTGCTTTCCCCTTTGAGGGGGAGAGCTGACTGGTGGCAATTTGACCTGAGGATCACCACATCTCGGGCGAGGGGCAAGGTTGAGAAGTCGGTGCCTTCATCCTCTCCTACATCAAGTGCCACTTACCTATCGCTGCCTTCCCCTTGACCAACACTAAGTCCCTATCTCTAAACTTTCTCCACTGTCTTGTTCTTCATGTTTATAACCTTGTTGTTTTACATTCCCTCATGCCTCCTCTCATTGGGGTTCCTCCCATCCAGTATTTCATCTTAGATAGCAGACTCTTTCACTGTCATGGTCCAATTCCTTTGAACCTTCCCCCCAGACCTCTATGTTTTATATCTTTGAAAACCTGCTTATTGCTCATTTCTCAGACCGACCTGCGTGCCCTAAAGCAATGTCATGAATGCTTCAGTGCCACCTTCTTTCCTACTGTGGAACAGACAGTACTCAAAGTTAAAGGCGCTATACAAATGCATCTTAATAAGCTAAACATTTCCACCCCTGTGGTCCAAATGTTGGGTGGTCATTGTCCTGTAGTGGAACTAGCATTCAGAGTGTGGAGAAACCAGATGAATGGACAGGATTTGGACAAGAAGATAGTTTCCACTTTGAGGGTCAGACATTTCTTTCAGCACTGTGGTGCTGCCTCCGAATCCTCCCGTTCATTTAGCTAAATAATACCCAGAGCAGACTTTCCCAGGGACAGTGGGGAGAAAGTGAAGCCGAGAGCATGCCTTCAGAGTTGCCGAGATTTCCATGAGGACAGGAAGTTGTTTGGCTCTCTCTGACGTTGACCAGCTCCAATCTGGCAGCGTTGAAACAGTTGTCATATTGGATGGAAAAAGTGTGCAACTTGGGACAGAATTAAAAACTACCGAGCAGCGATGAAATGTTCAGAACAAACCTTTCCTGACCTTAGCTCTCCATGTTCCCTGGCTACTCGGAAGATGAAGAACCTCTCTTTTTTTTATTACGACCAGGCACAGACAAGCAATGGCTGCCATTTCAGGCCAGTGGGTGGCCAACCCCAATTTCCCCCACTACTCCAGGAGCAGAGTTGTCTTTAGGGTCACTAAGACCCCCACCCTATGTAAATCCCACTTCCCGGCAGGCGTAGGCGAGAAATGAGCCAGGATTTGATTCCCATCTGAAACGGGAAAATCCGACCCCATGTGTGTTGTCTGTTTTACCCTATCACCGTGTAATTCTGCATCAATTGCTCCCAATTGGCTTTTTAACAAGAGCAGCTTTTATTCCCACGTCCCTTCTTTTTGTTAATTTTCCCCAAATCACTTTTGAATGAGTGCAAGACTCAGAACACTGGCACTTTCTCCAACTGTTCTTTATTCATGTCCACAGGAATCAGCAAAGGGGGAAATATGGCCCTCGTATTTTAAGCTCAATTCATGCAATGTCTGTAATCGCTATAATTTATAGCACTATTTTATGGTGCAGCACTGAATGGAAAACCTTTCACTGGCTTGCTATTTGAGAAACATGTCTTTGCCTGCATTTTGCTCTGGAGACCGGTTTAACTCATGGGGGCCTGTTTAGCTCAGTTGGCTGGACAGCTGGTTCATGATGCAGAGCGAGGCCTGCAGCGCGGATTCAATTCCCGCCCCGGCTAAGGTTATTCACAAAGGGCACTCTCAACCTTGCCCCTCTCCTGAAGTGTGACGATCCTCAGGTTAAACCTGAGCAGCACGTTGTGGGCAGCACGGTAGCATTCCCGTACCAGCCTCCCTGGACAGGCGCCGGAGTGTGGCGACTAGGGGCTTTTCACAGTAACTTCATTGAAGCCTACTCGTGACAATAAGCGATTTTCATTTCATTTTCATTTCATTGTGGTTAGCACAATTGCTTCACAGGTCCAGGGTCCCAGGTTTCATAGAATTTACAGTGCAGAAGGAGACCATTCGGCCCATCGAGTCTGCACCAGCTCTTGGAAAGAGCACCCTACCCAAGCCCACACCTCCACCCTATCCCCATAACCCAGTAACCCCACCCAACACTAAGGGCAATTTTGGACACTAAGGGCAATTTAGCATGGCCAATCCACCTAACCTGCACATCTTTGGACTGTGGGAGGAAACTGGAGCACCCGGAGGAAACGCATGCACACATGGGGAGAATGTGCAAACTCCGCACAGACAGTGACCCAAGCCGGGGATTGAACCTGGGACCCTGGACCTGTGAAGCAATTGTGCTAACCACAATGAAATGAAAATGAAATGAAATTCAATCCCCGGCTTGGGTCACTGTCTGTGCGGAGTTTGCACATTCTCCCCATCTGTGCATGCGTTTCCTCCGGGTGCTCCAGTTTCCTCCCACAGTCCAAAGATGTGCAGGTTAGGTGGATTGGCCATGCTAAATTGCCCTTAGTGTCCAAAATTGCCCTTAGTGTTGGGTGGGGTTACTGGGTTATGGGGATAGGGTGGAGGTGTGGGCTTGGGTAGGGTGCTCTTTCCAAGAGCTGGTGCAGACTCGATGGGCCGAATGGTCTCCTTCTGCACTGTAAATTCTATGATCTATAAACCCCCACCAATCTCCTTCAAAGGGGAAAGCAGCCTTTGGTCATCTGGGACTGTGGTTACTTGTATTTAATGCTTGATTAATAACCACACAATTTATAACGATGTGGGTAAGAAACTTAACAGCATGGAAACAGGCTCTTCAGGCCAACTTGTCCATGCCACCCAGTTTCTATTGCTAAGCTAGTCCCACTTGCTTGGCCCATATCCCTCTATACTCACTACCCCCTTTTAAAGTATGTCAAAAGTATGTAGGAACTCCAATATTTTTCCTCTCCCCCCACCCCCGAAAGGACATTAGTGAACAAGATGGGTTTTTACGACAATTGACAACGATTTCGTGACCATCCTGTAATTCCAGATTTTTATTGAATTCGGATTTCACCAACTGCCGGGGCGGGATTCAATCCCACGTTCCCAGAGCATTAACCTGGGTCTCTGGATTACCAATGACAATACCACTGGCCACCTCCTCCCCTAGGTTGAATCCTGAGGACATTATAAGTTCTACTGCTTAGGTTGTGGCTTCCTTTGCTGCATCCCACAAAATCGTGACTGAAGTTGTTTAGCAGCACCTTTAAACTGGCACTCCACAAAGGACCGCTCCAAGTAAAACGGGACGCAAAAGGGTTAATATCATGTCAACAGTATTTAGGAAAATCCATGGGCTTGTCTAAGTTTGACTAAGATGCAAAGTATACTGCATTTTGCTTAACTGCCCTGTGGCCCGTATTACATCATGTGTTTTTCACGGCTTCACGTCAGCTGTTAACATCTAAAACTAAATTTATACGAGACACCAGCAAAGAACTGATGATTAATGTTTTGATCCAAAAATCATTTCAACATGATAAATCCATCTAGACTTGAGAATTGACATGGATTATCTGTGCTACTGTTTCACACCCAAATATTTGTTTCTTTATCCCATCCTGAAAGTTCCGAAGCCAATGCGCAGAGTGGGCAGGGCAAACCCTTAATCCATCTCCTTGCTTCCGTGTAAAAACCTTCAAATTGAAACCAATTCATGGTCTCCGCAAGAGAGACATACAAGATCTAAGCTGACAAGAAAAGGCTTTGCACCTCTTCTTAGGCTCGATCTGATGCTTGATCTTAGACGTGATAGTCATGAAAAATTGTTTGTTTGATTGATCCATTTTGCACGATATTAAGGATTATTGCGGGCGGCACGGTGGTGCAGTGGTTAGCACTGCTGCCTCACGCCGCCCAGGACCCGGGTTTGATCCTGGCCCCGGGTCTCTGCCCGAGTGGAGATTGCACATTATCCCCGTGTCTACCTGGGTCTCACCCCCTCAAACCAAAATAAGATGTACAGGCTAGGTGAATTGGCCATACTAAATTGCCCCTTAATTGAAAAAAAAAGAATTGGGTACTCTAAAAAAAAATTTAAGTTTATTGCTTGCAATAAAGAAGGAGCTTGCACAACTGTTCGGCACTTGATATTCCTTTCCTATTCTTTTCAATCAAAAATAGCTCTTTTTGACTGCAGTAGAATCTCAGGACTTACCAGCTCCACAGAACCATAGTGTTTCCTGCTGAACTCCCCACGCCGACAGCCCAGGTCTTCGGAGGCAGAGCTGAAAGAGAAACGCTTCATCAATGAACATATCCAACGCTTCCCAGGTCTTTCACAGAAACTAGCTCATTGCCTATAGGTATGGCTCAACCACTTCACTCATGGCATGGCTTCTACAACACTAGCAATGAGTTTTATTCCCCTGCAAACAGCATTGGTTGCTGCCCAAGACAGCATAATTGTGCCCCAAAAAAGAAGGAATATGGAACGCCTGAGACTTGAGATGAAAACCAGTGATTCAATTAAATATTATGTCATTAATCAATCGATAAACATTTCAAGAATTCTACTCAATGGTAATTACATTTGAGAATCTTATCTTGAGAACTGGGAGCCTGCAGTAAGCCTGATTTGACAGATGCCTACGTAACCTATCTTATCGAATTTTTATTTGTCCTGTTTTGCTTTAATTAACTTCCAGGAAGGAGATTCCATTCAGCTTCTTGAAGCTTCTGGAAAGAAGAGATAATCGTGGTCCACTACCTATGTTCCACCAGGCAGCAAGCCAAAATAATAATTTTTTAATTCATTTACAGGATGAGGGCATCGCTGTCTAGGCCAGCATTATTTGCCCATTCCTAGTTGCCCTTCAGAAGGTGGAGGTGAGCTGCCTTCTTGAACTGCTGCAGTCCCTGAGGTGTAGGTGCACCCACAGTGCTGTGAGAGAGGGAGTTCCAGGATTGTGACCTGGCAACAATGAAGGAATGCCGATACATTTCCAAGTCAGGGTGACCAGTGACTTGGAGGGGAACCTCCAGGTGGTGGGTCGCCCAGGTACCCGCTGCTCTTGTCCTTCTACACTAGTGTTTTTCAAACTTTTTTTTCGGGGACCCATTTTTACCAACCAGCCAACCTTTGGGACCCAACCCATCCGATTATCGCGACCCAACCCAGCCGACCTTCACGACCCGCGCCGGCTGGCTGACCTTCGCGACCCACGCCAGCCGACCTTCGCGACCCACGCCAGCTGACCTTCGCGACCCACGCCAGCCGACTTTCACAACCCACGCCGGCCAACCTTCGCGACCCACACCAGCCGACCTTCGCGAAACACGCCAGCCGACTTTCACAACCCACGACGGCCGACCTTCGCGACCCACACCAGCCGACCTTCGCGACCCACGCCAGCCGACTTTCACAACCCACGCCGGCCGACCTTCGCGACTCACACCAGCCGACCTTCGCGACCCACACCAGCCGACTTTTACAACCCAAGCCAGCCGACCTTCGCGACCCACGGCGGCTGACCTTTGCGGCCCACGCCGGCCGACCTTCGCGATCCATCATTTTCTCTTACCTTGCAATGTTTAGGTGAAATGTGGTGAACCTCCAATTTCTAGAGGATGAAAACGTTTTCAGTTTCAGCATTTTTTCCCTGTAAAACGTTATCAAATAAAAACTCCCCTGAACTTGTAAAAAAACGCTGTGACCGTATAAAAAGAAATACGGCCGCACTGTGCATGCATACCCGCTCATCGATGCGCATGCGCAAAAACTCTTTGCATGCACACCGATGAGCGGGCATGCATGCGCAGTGCGGCCGCATTTTTTTATATGTTTGTGGCCATTTTGAGGGCCGCTTGCAGCTGGCGTAATTAAAGGCAGGCTGTTGCGCGCAGATTTGCGCAATCGGGAGCGCCACGATGGACGGCTCCGCAACCCTCCCGACACCCGCCCGCGACCCACCCGCGGGTTACGCCCCCGACTTTGACAATGCCTGTTCTAGACGGTAGTGGTCATGGAAGGTGCTGCCTAAGGAACTTTGGTGAGTTCCTGCAGTAAATCTTGTAGATGGTACACATGTCTGCCACTGTTTGTCGGTGGTGGAGGGTTTGGATGTTTGTGGAAGGAGGACCAATCAAACGGGCTGCTTTGTCCTGGATGGTGTCAAGCTTCTTAAGTGTTGTTGGAGCTGCATTCATCCAAGCAAGTGGAGAGTACTCCATTACACTCCTGACTTGTGCCTTGTAGATGGTGGACAGGCTTTGGGGAGTCAGGAGGTGAGTTGCTGTCTGAAGGATTCCTACCCTTTAACATGCTCTGGTGGTCACAATATTTATATGGCTAGGTCAGTTCAGTTTCTGGTTATTGGTAACCTATGATGTTGATAGGGGATTCAACAATGGTAATGCCATTGGATGTCAAAGGATGATGGTTGGATCCTCTCTTGTTGGAGATGGTCAGTGCCTAGCACTTGTGTGGCATGAATGTTACTTGCCATTTTCAACCCAGGCCTGGATATTGTCCAGGTCTTGCTCCATTTGGACATGAACTGCTTCAGTATCGGAGGAGTTGCAAATGGTGCTGAACATTGTGCAGTTATCTGCAAACATCCCCACTTCTGACCTTATGGTGGAAGGAAGGTCATTGATGAAGCAGCTGAAGAAGGTCGGGCCTAGGACACTATCCTAAGGAACTCCTGCAGTGGTATCCTGGAAATGCGACGGTGGACCTCCAAATACCGCAACCATATTCCTTTGTGCCAGGTATGACTCCAACCAATGGAGAGTTTTCTCCCTGATTCCCATCGACTCCAATTTTGCTCGGGCTCCTTGTTACCATACTCAGTCAAATGCTGCCTTGATGTCAGGACAATCACTCTCACCTAGCTTTGGCATTCAGCTCTTTTGTACACGTTTGACCAAAAGGCTGTAATGAGGTCAGGAGTTGAGTAACCCTGGCGGAACCCAAGCTGAGCATCAGTGAGCAGGTTACTGCTAAGGAAGTGCAGCTTGATAGCACTGTGTATGACCCCTTCCATCACTTTACTGATGATCGAGAATAGATTGATGGGGTGGTAATTGGTCAGGTTGGATTTGTCTTATTTCTTATGTACGGGACATACCTGGGCAATTTTCCACATTGCCGCGTAGATAATGGTGCTGTAGCTGTACTGGAACAGCTTTGCAAGTTCTGGAGCCCAAGATGTCAGGACTATTACCAGAATATTGTCAGGGCCCATAGCCTTTGCAATATCCAGTGCCTCAACCGCTTCCTAGAAATATAGAAAACAGGAGCAGGAGGAGGCCATTCGGCCCTTCAAGCCTGCTCTGCCATTCATTATGATCATGGCTGATAATCAAACTCAATAGCCTAATCATGCTTCCCCCCCCCCCCCCCCATATCCTTTGATCCCCTTTTCCCTTAGTGCTATATCTAACTGCTTCTTGAAAACATATAATGTTTGGGACGCAACTACTTCCTGTGGTAACAAATTCCACAGGCTGACCACTCTCTGGGTGGGGAAACTTCTCATCTCTGTCCTAAATAGTCTACCCGGTATCCTTAGTCTGTGACCCCTGGTTCTAAACACACCCACCATCGGGAACATCATTCCTGCATCTACCCTATCCAGTCCTGTTAGAATTTTATACGTCTCTAATGAGATCCTCCTCATTCTTCTGAACTCCAGCGAATACAATCCTGACCGATTCAATCTCTCTTCATACATCAGTCCCGCCATCCCAGGATTCAGTCTGGCAAACTTTGACTGCACTCCCTCCAGAGCAAGAATATCTTGATATCATGTAGAGTCAATCAAATTGGCTGAAAACTTACATCTATGATGCTGGAACTAGCTTTGGAAGCCAAGAACGATCATCTAGATTATTGAAAATGCTTCAGCCTTATCTTCTGCACAGATGTTCTGGGCTCCTCCATCATTGAGGATGGGAATATTTGTGGAGCCCCCACCTCCAGTGAATTGTTTAACTGTCCATCACCATTCACGGCTGGATGTGGCAAGACTCCAGAAATTAGATCTGATCCATTGTTTGTGCAATTGCTTAGCTCCGTCTATTACTTGCTGCTTATGCTGTTTGGCACACAAGTAGTCCCTGTGTTGTAGCTTCACCAGGTTGACACCTCATTTTTAGGTCTGCCTGGTGTTGCTCCTGGCATGCCCTCCTACATTCTTCATTGAACCAGGATTGATCCCCTGGCTTTGTGGTAATGGTAGAATGGGGGATATGCTGGGCCATGAGGTTACAGATTGTGGTTGAAGACAATTCTGCTGCTGCTGATGGTCCACAGCGCCTCATGGATGCCCCGTCTTGAACTTCTAGATCTGTTCAGAATCTAAGAGGGCAGCACGGTAGCATGGTGGTTAGCATAAATGCTTCACAGCTCCAGGGTCCCAGGTTCGATTCCCGGCTGGGTCACTGTCTGTGTGGAGTCTGCACGTCCTCCCCGTGTGTGCGTGGGTTTCCTCCGGGTGCTCCGGTTTCCTCCCACAGTCCAAAGATGTGCGGGTTAGGTGGATTGGCCATGCTAAATTGCCCGTAGTGTCCTAATAGTAAGGTTAAGGGGCGGGTTGTTGGGTTACGGGTATAGGGTGGATACATGGGTTTGAGTAGGGTGATCATTGCTCGGCACAACATCGAGGGCCGAAGGGCCTGTTCTGTGCTGTACTGTTCTATGTTCTATGTTCTATCCCATTTAGCATGGTGGTGATGGCCACACAACACGATGGAGGGCTTCCTCAATGTGAAGACAGGACTTTGTGGTCACACCTACCAATGCTGTCATGGACAGATACATCTTGAGCTGGCAGGTTGGTGAGGATGAGTATGTTTTTCCCTCTTGTTGGTTTCCTCACCACCAAGACCAACAGCTACGTCCTTTAGGACCTGGCTAATTCGGTCTATGGTGGGACTACTGAGCCACTCTTGGTGATGGTGTTATATTATCTATAAGGAATGATTCTGTGAGTATGACTATATCATGCTTTTGGTCGACTATATGTTAGTAAGGAGGACTTTGCAGATTGACAGGGATCAGTTTGCCATTGATGTTTCCAGTACCTAGATGGTGGTCCATCTGGTATCATTTCTTTGTGGCTGTTGAATACAACTGAGTGATTTGCTGGGCCATTTAAGAGTCATTGCTGTGGATCTGGAGTCACATCTAGGCAAGGCCAGGTAATGTAACATTTCCTTCCAAAGGACATTTGTTACCCAGATGGGCTTTTAATGACAATCAACAAGGGTTATCGTTAGACTTTAATTTGAGATGTTTTAGAGTTTAAATTGCATCATCTGCCATGGTGGGATTTGAACCCAGGTCCCCGGGCATTATTCTAAATCTCTGGATTGCTAGTCCGGCGATAATCCCACTGCGCCACCGCCTCCCCCTTAGCATGGCTAGGAGGATGAGCCAGAGTTTTAAATGAGTGAGTGGGCGGCATGGTAGCACTGTGGTTTGCACTGTTGCTTCACAGCGCCAGGGACCCAGGTTCGATTCCCGGCTTGGGCCACTGTCTGTGCGGAGTCTGCACGTTCTCACCGTGTCTGCGAGGGATTCCTCCGGGTACTCTGGTTTCCTCCCACAGTCCAAAGATGTGCGGGTTAGGTGGAGTGGTCATGCTAAATTGCCCTTAGTGTCCTAACGTTAGGTGGGGTTGCTGGGTTACAGGGATGGGGTGGAGGTGTGGGCTTGGATGGGGTGCTCTTTCAGGGCCGGGATAAACTCGATGGGCCGAATAGCCTCCTTCTACACAGTAAATTCTATGATTCAAACCTGTAAATCAACAGCCCAGTTCCCCTCCCCTCCAATATTAAACAAGTATTTCTATTAGGAGAATAAAATAATAAATTTTGCCCTGCTTTTATGTTGTTGCTTTTAAACGCCTCTATTTGTTTATATGCAGAGTAGTGGCCACTGTTTGCAATGCTTCTTCAGGTATCTCTGAGCATGATAGCATTTCATCTGTACTGCAATGTTGCTTATTAAGACGCATTGGGCAACTGGACTGACAAAATTTGTCAGGCAGTGCTGCTCACAGGAACATTAAGAGTGGACAACTTGGCAATAATAATGTCAATAAACCTCAATGTATTCAGCAGAAGCAGTCTCCCAAGTGTTTGCAATTACCGTCTCCTGCAAGACTGAGGTGAACTGTGAAGGTTAATGACATCTGCACAGTGACAGCAGGTAAACAAAAAGGATCTTGTGCAAAGGTATTTTTCTTGGGTTCGAGGCAAAATCAGAATATCAATGCTCCGTGTTTCTTTGTTTTTGTTAAGATTAAATACAGTTTAAGTCTGTCATAAACTCATGCCTGGTTTAATCCAGAACCTGGTTACATCAGCAGGTATGGAGAGATGACTGCTTTTCGCTGTAAAAAGGTAGGTGGTACAATGATGTGCCTTTCGTTGCCTGCTGAGGAAAAAAACACTTCTGCTGCATTCATAAAATCTTCGGTGGCTGCTGGAATTTTGCCCTTTCCTGCGGGATGCTCCGATATGATCAGTGGTTCACTGAAAGAGGAATCAATGCAGAAATGTTCATTTGTTCTACCAGTGTCTTGGCAGAGAGTGACGGTGGTGCAAGATAGAAAATTGCTTCCAACTACTTAAGCAAGGGCAATGATATCGAAAGAGAGTTATGTGGCTTTCAGGATGGAAGTGGGAAGCGACTGAAGCACTGTGCATCTTGCCTGAGCGTTTCTATTGAGGTAAACATACAGCATTTGAAAAGAGCTGTAATAACACTTTTTCTTTTTCGCAATTACATTTGAACCACATTCAAGGCGGCATCAGTTTCACATCCTTAACACATTTTTAAGGTATAAATATAGCTATCAAGTAAGACATTTTTTTTTGGTCTCCCTCATTCTGTCCTCGCCTCTCCTCTCCTGATTGCATGTTGTTCAATAATGTCCAACAATGCTCCAGTTCACTAGGAGGGAACCAGATTCAAAGCTGACCCTTCAGCAAACAACCACACACACAAGACACACACACACAGCAAGTATCAGTGCATGGACTTCCAGCCTTAGCCACTGACTCAGTAGGAACCCTGCCTGGCCAGTATTTCCAGTATCTGACCTACAGAGAAATGCAGGAGCCTCCGCCCAGAGCGCGAGCAGGCATCAAACCCCAGACCCCTCCTGATCGGTACAGCTCAGTTGCAACTCCCTGTAATTACGCTCTGGCCCAGCAGGGGAGCTCAACTCCAGCTTATTTTGAAATACGAGTGATCTGTTTTCCATGAAGCATGCCCATCCGGGGAAACAGATTTTGAATATTATGCAGCTGGGTATCATATCATTCAAAAAAAAAATACACAAACACCAATTCAAAGAGATTCCAGCTACTTATGTCTCAAACAACAGCTCCTATTTGTGCTTCACATTCACCAGCCCTGCAAGTGGAAATATTTAAATCCTTTTCAAGCATCATTTTAGAGATCCCTTAGCACTGTCAGGCAGCATAAAAACTACATTTTAAAGAAATATTTCATTGACGCAGTGTAACCGTCAAAAGGGTGGAATGCAATAAAACAGTAAGGACATTGAATAGAGGGATCTGTAACATAAATCCCTATAGAGCACCACTTTCGAAAATTGGGGGGGGGGGGGGGGGAAGGGGGGATCTTGCCCTTTATTTAAACCCATGTTAGATTTCATAAGAAACCCTCTAATATGTGGACACGGGGCAATTATATGGTACAAAGGCACAATGCTGAGTAATAGCTCTCCTGAAATTACTTAGTAATTATTATTCCTATGGGTTGTTCAGGAAATTACAGGTGTTCAGAATTACACCTAGCGTTCCCACGGAAAGCAGATACTGAACGGAACAATGGGGGGGGGGGAAGTTATGGACATTTGTACAATTTGGAGGGGGGGGGGGAACAAAATCTCAAAACAGCCCAACTGGTTTGTTCTTGGTGCCCGTGACACAGAGTGGACACCCCATACTTGTCTGAAGATACCCCCTCCCCCCCCCAAAAAAAAACGTTTTAATTTCACACATCGAGCAAGTTAGTTCATTGATGGGGAGTGGAGTATAACTAGACAGCGTTCAAATACACAACGCCCACACTTCAGTCGTGGGCCAGTCTTTATTGATAAAACACCTTGTCAGCCATCTGATAATATTTGGCGTTGGACGCCTGAAATAATAATGCATTTCTGTTAACATCTATTAAAAAAAAACAAAGTTGAAAGGAATAATAGAAAAAGTGCAGGATTTTCCGTTCCTCCTCAGTGCAAGGGAGGTGGGCATTTTTCTCGTCCACATATCAATAATAAAGTAGGAGACAGCGTATTTTACAGTACCTGCAGAAGGACTGTCTCGGCACATCGAGAAACATTCGGGAACAGCAACCCGTACTCAACATGTCAGTGGCGAGGCGCCCCGCTTATATTCTCAAACAGGCAGAATGAAAGCACACATTAAAAAATAAATATTGAAATCTGTTTTACCGTTGTGTGAAAGTCAGCAGTTTAGTGGAAGCTGTATCCGCACTGCTCATGTCCATACATGCGCTTCTCGATCAACACAACACCAGTTCTAGTCAATGGAACTAGACATTTCATCTGCAGCAATCTTTAATGGAGAAAAATGCAACTTCACGTTCAATTCTGCAGACTTATTTTTTTAACAATCCCCCAAGGCGGGTGTTGAAAGTGTGTTTTCTAGCGACGGCACGGTAGGAACAATGAAATGCCCCACAAAAATGCAACATTTAAGGGGGGTGGGGGGGGGGGGGGGAAGGCGACGCATTAGCAAGCGTGAGCCGCCCCCAGTCCAAATAATAGCAGGGTAATGAGAGCTGACAAAACGTGGCTCACATCTTAAATAGTGAATGTAGACTCTCTTGTGTTGCTTCAGCACTTCATTCTCAACAGATAAGGGGCGTAACGCACACACCCCTTTTGCAAGTGTCAACTCTCTACCCACCACCCCCCCCCCCCTCCCCTCTGCCACCGCAGCCCGAGGCACCTCCCAGCGCCAGCCCCCTTGTAGTTTCCCGTCCTCTGCCACCTTGCTTTGGGAGCCACAGGGAATGTCAATGCTGGGACTACAACTACCGGCGGGCACCGCGCCCCCCAGCCGCCGCTGATTGGTGGAGCTCCCACTGTATCCATTCCAGAGCGTTGCGCGGGTTACATTTTGACTGGCAGCTGTTAGAAATATACCTGTCAGCCAGGGTGCCGCAAAATGTACAAGGCTTTATTTAAACTGTGTTTCAGTGAGCACAACCAGCAAATGTTAACGTTAACCACGTTGCCCTGATGTGACTTGACCCCCGATCCCGTGGAGCTGCCGCACAACATTCCAATCTTCATATTTTTCAACTGTTAAAAAATATTTGGGGGGAAAATCAGAGTACTGCATTAGATTTTCGCCAAACTGCTCTCCTGTCGCTGGTCACACAAACACAGAATGCTGGCCCGTCTCAGCAGGTCTGACAGCATCTGTGGAGAGAGAAGGGAGCTAACGTTTCGAGTCTGGATGACTCTTTTATCAAAGCTGTATTGCAGTCCAGGAAACCCCCATCAAGGGACTCTGGACTCTGGACAGGATTAGCCCAATCCACATCTTCCAACCCCTGCTTTCAGATCCATGACTAATGTTACCACCCCCCCCCCCCCCCCCCCCCCCCCCCCACCAGACAGACTGGGAAACTATTCAAATTAAATGTAAACTTATATTTATACAAAACTACCGACTTTTAAAAAATAAATTTAGAGTACCCAATTCATTTTTTCCAATTAAAGGGCAATTTAGCGTGGCCAATCCCCCTACCCTGCACATTTTTGGGCTGTGGGGGCGAAACCCATGCAAACACGGGGAGAATGTGCAAACTCCACACGGACAGTGACCCAGAGCCGGGAGCGAACCTGGGACCTCGGCGCCATGAGGCTGCAGGGCTAACCCACTGCGCCACCGTGCTGCCCTCAAAACTACCAACTTAATCAATGGCTTCGGGCTGCTGAGCTGCAGAAATAAAGTAATGTGTTCAAAGGCAAGTGGAAAAGGATTCACACCAGATTGCACTTTTTGCAATGTTCAAGGAACAGCACGCAAAATTGAAAAATGATGCTTTAGGCATCGCAGCTGTAGCATACAAATGCATAATTGCACTGTGGGGGGGGGGTGTAATCTTTCCAGTGATACATTAAACAAAGGAATATCTGCCTGTCCAGGTTGACACAGTGATCCCATGGAACACCTCGAAGTGCCCGTGCAGACTCGATGGGCCGAATGGCCCCCTTCTGTACTGTAAATTCTATGATGAAGAGGGAGGTTCTCGTTGTATCCTAGCCAATATTCATCTCTCCACAAAACAGATGACCTTTTATCTCACTGTCATTTCTGAAGTTTGACTGGGTGCCTTGCCTGTACTTCAAACGTAATTCATCAGCTGTGGAGGGCATTGAAATATGCTGAAGATGATGACAGGTATTATGTAAATTGTCAAGAACCCAGCTAATGTTAAATTCTAGGGTATTCCAAATCCCGGACGGGAAACCTGGAATGCTGGCTCCTAACTGTATTTTCTTTTAATCTGGTGCAATGTGAGGAAAGATGTGAAGACCAGTGAGAAAGGCTCCAGTATTCTTGCAATAATTAAGCAAAATAAATGTTTATCAAGCAATAAAACACACAAGAAAGGCAACTAAAAACACACACTTCACTACAATCGTAGTTACACACAATATAATTAAATTGGCCCAGTTCCAACCCTCTCTATTTTCCTAAACTCAGAGCTAAACGCCGCAAACAACACCCCAAAGTTTTTAACTTGATAAGTAAAATCAAGCAATAATTGCCACACTCAGCACCTTAATCTCTTTTGGAAATTGCTTCTGGTTTAGATTAGCAACAACTGGCTATACAAACAGGGGGTTGGATTCTCCGTCCCGCCGTGCCAGATTTCTGGTTCAGCATGCTGCCGGGATGCTCCATTTCACCGGTTGGTCAATGGGAGGTTGGATTCCCCACAGCCTTGTGCTGAAATCGCTTTTGGCGCAGGGGCAGAGAATCCAATTTCATGCTGAAATCTGGCACGGCGCCGGTCCGGTGATTCTCCAGGACCCAAGAATCATCGTGATCGCGGAGTACTCCACGCGACTGGGAGCCCATTGACAGAGGCCGCCCAGCGGTCCTCCGCTCCCGACCGGTCAAGTTCCAGACAGCGTGGAACTAACCACCTATTGCCGGTCGGGTGCTTGCATGGTGGCTGCGGACTCAGTCCGCGGCCACCCTGGTGTGGGGGGGGGGGTGTTCGGGTGGATTGGACACTGGGGGAGGGGTCTTAGAGGTGGCCGGGGAGTGCTTGTGCACAGTTAGATGCTCGGGCGCGCAGCTGGTTGGGGGGGTGGGGCGGTTCTAATTTTTGCGCCTGGCTCTGTGGTCCGAGTCCGCCATGGAGCTCGGCATGGCCGCTGGAAGCTGCTGCCATGCGCATGCGCAGACTTCAGACCGGAAGTGCGGGGGCCTACTAGCCCCCTGCAGGGCATTGAATTAGTTGTGCTTTTTACAGGAATCTCTGGAGTAAAAGTCCTACGCCGGCGAGGGGACATAGTCCCATTTTGGGAGAATCCCATTGTGGGCAGCCTCACGCCGTCGGGAAACCCCCGGGCTGCCGGCAAAACGGAGCACCCCAACGGCGGAGAATCCAGCCCAGAATCCCCACGCAATGGCTGGTTTAGAGAGAATACAGCTTCCTGCCGTGTGTGATTGTGATCTCTGCTCAGCTCACCTCAGCTCAGCTCATCCCAGTTTATAGGATGTATCCTGTCACTGATATATTGCTTTTTCTTTTCATCTTTTCTTACCTGAACAACTTGTCTTAGAGATCCCTCAATGAACTTTCTTACATGAGCTCACGCTTTTAGGATGTAAGTGTGAAATTCACCCTCATCTCTCTTTTGAACTTTTACCACCCGTGCTTTATTTCCCGAAATTCTATGCCCTATTGTTCTCCACTTCACTTAGGTGTTTTCCACATATTAAAAAAACCTCAGTCAATCATCTACAGTGCAGAAGGAGGCCATTCGGCCCATTGAGTCTGCACTGACCCTCCGAAAGAGCATCTCAATCAGGTCCACACCCCGCCCCTTCTCCGGAACCCCATCTAATCTTTGGACATTAAAGGGCAATACAGCATGGCCAACCCACCTAACCTGCACATCTTTGGATTGTGGGAGGAAACCGGGGAACCCAGAGGTGACCCATGCAGACACGAGGAGACAAACAGTTACCCGAGGCTGGAATCAAACCCGGATCCCTGGTGTTGTGAAGTGCTAATCATTGTGCCACCCTGCACCCCCACCCCAATCTGCCTCGTTAACCACTTCCCATTTATTAGATTCCTTAATTTTAATTTTATCACAACTTCTTGAGAACATGCAAATTATATGATTCATTCTTCCTTGTTTTACAAGTTAAAAGATGTTAAATGCAGGGCTGAAGACCAGCGTACTAGGATTAGTTGCTCCCCTGGCCCCAGTACAGCCCTAAAATGGTCTTTTAATCATTGAGTAATGAGTACAGAGACTATTCTGTCCATTGGCCAGCTCTTTGATGAAGCTATTTCATTAATCCCACACCCCTGTTCTTTCCACACTGCATTCATTTTATTTACTTCCAAGTATTTATCCATTTTCTATTGAATGTTATTAGTTAATCTGCTGGCATCACCATCCCAGATCACAACAACTTGGTGTGTAAAACAATGCTTTTCATGTCACCTCTGGCTCTTTTGCCAATCACTTTGAATCTGTCTCCTCCGGTTACCAACTCTCATGCCACTCTCCATGTACATTGTATCCATACCAGTCATAATTGTGGACGTCAATGTCAAGTCTCCTCTTAATCTTCTCTGGTCTAAGCAGTCAACCCCAATTTATCTAATCTCTCCATATAACTCATGTCCCTCTTCCCTGGTGTCATTTCAGTGAATCTCATCTGCACCCTTTCCAAGACCTTGAAACCCTTTCTAAAGTGTGGCGCCCAGAATTGAACACGAAACTCCAACTGTGACCTAAGCAGCTTTTTTACAAAAGTACAACACAATTTCTTTGGTTTAGTATTCTATTCTGTTAAAGCTACGGACCCCTTTGCATTTTTTTAACAGTCTTCACAACTTGTCCTGCCAACTTCAAACATTTGTGTGCATAACAGCCCAGGTATCTCTGATCTGCCACCCACTTTAACATTGTATCATATAGTTTATATTGCCTCTCCTCATTCTCCTCAACAAAATGTGTAATTTCACAGTTCTCAGTATTAAATTTCATCTGCTATTTGTTTGCCGTTTTACCAATCTATTCATGTTCTCCAGAAGTCTGTCACTACCATTTCAATTATTTTCTGCATTTCTAAGTTCTATGATATTGGTAACTTTTAAAATTATGCCCAGTATGGCCAAATCCAGGTTATCAAAGTGTATCATAAAGAGCAATGGTCCTAATACAAACTCCTGGAGGAAATCAAGGCAGACAGCATTGTCAGAGACCCCTCACACTTTGGTTTTGCCCTCTTCCAGATCCTTCCATCAGGCAGAAGATACAGAAGTCTGAAGACCCGCACATCTAGACATAGGAACAGCGTCTTCTACACAACTACTGGACTCCTCAACGACTCTCCCTTGGACTGATCGGTTCCCTGTAAGAACACTATTCACGACACCCTATGCTGGTCTTGTTTGGCCTTGTTTCGCACTGTAACCCATCACTATTTATTGCTGCACCACTGTCAATGTACTCTGTCGATTATTCTTTCATCCACAATGTATATACTGTGTACGTTCCCTTGGCCGCAGAAAAATACTTTTCACTGTACTTCGGTACATATAACAATAAATATCAATCAATCAATCGACCAATTCCTCCAGTCTAACACTCAACCATCACTGCTACTGTCTGCTTTCTGTCCCTCAGCCAATTTTTATATCCACACTCTCCACAGCCCTTTAAATCCCAAGTGCTTTAATGTCACTAACATGTCTATTATGGGGTACTTTGTCAAATGCCATTTGAAACTGCGTATAAAAAAATAATCTAAACCATTCTCACCAACCCACGACATTACCTCATCAAAGAGCTCAATCAAATTAGTCAAACATGATTTACTTTCAGCAAATCTGTGCTGACATTCATTTATGAGCCCAGACTTTTCCAAATGCCACTTAATTTTCTCCTGGGTTACTGGCACCACTACCAACAGTAGGCTGACTGGCCTGTAGTTACCAGGTTTATCAGTCACCCTTAGCAGTCGGTGCAATTGCCCTGCTTTTATCCATTGATCCAAGTGGTCTTAAAGGGACAGAACACAGTTGAACAAAATTGCATCTTTGTGTTAAATATGATAACCAAACCCAAGAGTGACTGGAAGCATTTCCATAGAATATCCATGAATAAAGTTCAAATACTCTTTGAAAATTATTCCACTGGTCAGCAGAAAAAAAGTTCAACTGACCTATAGCATTGGTTATAGTGGCATTTAAGCCTGACCCTTAATTTCTTTCTCCTTTGGTATTTAGTCACAGCTCATAAGTATTTACTATTCTGCTGAACACATGTTAGAAAACACCTTCAAATCATCAAAACAAGCTTTAGTGCCAAGTCTCTCAGGCAGTGGCCATTTCCAATGAGCGAGTATCTAACCATCTCCCCTTGACATTCAATGGCATAACCATCACTGAATTCCCCCATTATCCTCCACTGGGCTGGAGTATCCTCCACTCCAGGGGCTGGTTTAGCACACTGGGCTAAATCATTGGCTTTTAAAGCAGACCCAGGCAGGCCAGCAGCACGGTTCAATTCCCGTACCAGCCTCCCGGAATGTGGCTACTAGGGGCTTTTCACAGTAACTTAATTGAAGCCTACTCGTGACAATAACCGATTTTCACTTTAATTTCATTTCATTGGGTGACTGTCTGTGATGAGTTTGCACCTTCTCCCCATGGCTGTGTGGGTTTCCACCGAGTGCTCTTGTTTCCTCCCAAAATCCAAAGATGTGCAGGTTAGGTGGATTGGCCATGCTAAATTGCTCCTTAGTGTCTAAAGATATGCAGGTTAGGTGCAGTTATGGGGTTATAGGGACTGGGCGAGGGAGTGGGCTTGAATAGGGTGCTCTTTCAGAGGGCTGGTGCAGACTCAATGGACCGATTCTCCTCCTTCTGCATGTAGGGATTCTATGGATTCGAGCAACATCCGAGGAGGTCATCACTGAACAGAAACTGAACTAGACTAGCCATATAAATACTGTGGCCATAAAAGCAGATCAGAAGCTGGGAATTTTGCAGTGAGTAACTCACCTCCTAACTCCCCAAAGCCTGCCCCCATCTACAATGCACACTTCAGGAGTGTGATGGAATGTTCTCCACTTGCCTGGATAAGTGCAGCTGGCATGCTTGATACCATCCAGGACAAAGCAGTCCACATAAATCCATGCCCTTCAACATTTACTCCCTCCACCACTGGCGCACAGTGGCAGCAGTGGTATCTATGTCATGTGCTGCAGCAACTCATAAAGGCTCCTTCGACAGCACCTTCCAAACCTGCAATCTCTACTACCCAGAAGAACAAGGACAGCAGGTGCACGGGAACACCACGACCTACAAGTTCCCCACCAAGCCACTCACCATCCTGAATTGGATCTATATGACTGTGCTTTGTCACTGGATCAAATTCCTGGAACTCCCTCCCTTCCAGCACCGTGGGTGTTGTCATGTGAGAGTACCTTTAAGAAATGAGTGTTTAAGAAATGTCCCTTTTAGAAATGGGTGTTTATCAGTGATGTCAGAGTGTGGGTGGGGCTGGGCTGTCTGCCAGCTTTTTACTTTTGTTTTAGGCTGTTTGCGGCAGGGTGTATTTTAGTTTAGTTTTCAGAGCCGGATAGCTGCAGTCACAGCCAGAAGATGTACGAGTCTCTCTCTCTGTAATCTAAAGACTGTAAATCAATCCTTTGGTGATTTAAAACTAATAACTGTTCTCAGTAGTGACTTTAACCTGATTGGCTTCTGTTTAAAGGTTTTTTAAAAGTCTTATGGATGTTAAAAGGACAGCTTAAGGATTACTTAGTGTTGTATTTTTGGGGGTTGTATTTGAATTGATGGTTGCTAAGATGTTCACTCGGTGTTTTAAAAAGATTAACTTGAGTTCATAGAATAAACATTGGTTTGCTTTTAAAATATTTTTCGATTACTGCTGTATCACACCTGTAGAGTGGGCCGTGTGCTCCCCATACCACAATCTATTAAAAGCTGTGGGTCAGGTGAACTCCATGATACACTTTGGGGTTCTCTAAACGTTGGCCCATAACAAATTGGGGGCTCGAGGCGGATAAAAGTTATCTATTGGATTGGCATGGTGAACTTAAAGACAGTGAGAGGTAAGCATATTGTGGTTGCTTTTCAGGTGTGGTATTCTAGTTTAAGTCGGGAGTGTGTTGTGGACAATGGTTCTTTCAGAGGTTCTGAAGTTTTGGGGGTGGAGATGGTCACACACAGTACCTTATGGACAGAGACTAAAAGCAGACTGTTAGATTTGGCAAAAACATTGCAGTTAACATTACCTGACAAAATGCGAAAAGGTGAGGTAATTATGGCGGTGGCTAAGCATTTAAAGTTGCCTGAGATACAGTTTGACTCATTGGAAATGGCAAAAATTCAGTTACAAATTAAATAAATGGAACATGAGACAGAATTAAAGCAGCTTGAATACGAAAGAGAGGAAAACGAAAGAGAGAGAGAGGAAAAAGAAAAGGAGAGAGAAGAAAGGATAAAAGAAAGAATAGCCCTAGTAGAACAAAAAGGAAAAGAAAGGAAGATACAGATCAGGGAAAAAGATAATGAGAGAGAGTTTGAACTTCAAAAAATGGCCATGAAATATGACAGTCAGTTAAAATTGGTAGACGTAAAGGAAAACGTACAGCTGGATGATGGTTATGAGGATAGTGAGAAAGAGCGTCAAAGTCGAAGGCTTGGTGGGGATCTATTTAAATATGTCCAAGCATTGCCAAGGTTTGATGAGAAGGAGGTAGAAGCCTTTTTCATTTCATTTGAGAAGGTATCTAAACAAATGAAATGGCCACAGGATATGTGGGTATTACTGATTCAAACAAAGCTGGAAGGTAGGGCTTGTGAAGTGTTTGCTTCACTACTGGAAGAGGTATCTGGGACGTATGAGGAGGTGGAAAAATACATCTTGGGTGCATATGAACTAGTGCCTGAAGCCTACAGACAAAGGTTTTGAAATTTAAGGAAAGAATTTGGTTAAACATAAATGGCGTTTGAAAGACTCAGAGTAATTTTGATAGGTGGATAAAGGCTTTGAAAATAGACCAAACATATTAAGCTCTCAGATAAATTATACTTTTGGAGGAGTTTAAAAGTTAAATTCCTGATGTAGTGAGAACTCATGTGGAAGAGCAGAGGGTTAAAACTGCAAGGGTAGCAGCAGAAATGGCAGATGATTATGATTTGGTTCATAAATCAAAGCTTGGTTTCCGACATCAGTTTCAGCCTGTGAGGAATAGAAACTGGGGACATGAGAAATACTCAAGTGGTAAAGGTGAAGGTGATCTGATAGTAGATAATAAGGAGAGTGTACCTCAGACTAAAAAAAAATCCAGGAGAGTGGAAAAGAAATGAAAAGTGCCAAATGTTTTCACTGTAATAAACTAGGCCATGTAAAGTCACAGTGTTGGTGGTTGAAGAAAAGCACTGGGAAGGCTGATGTGGTAAAACAGGATAAGAGAGTGGGGTTTGTTAAAGGAAAGTCCAAATGAAGCGGAGGTGCAAAATATTGTACAGCCTGATCAAGAGATGCTTGGTAAGAAAATGCCAGATCTCTTTGAAGAATTTACTTGTGTAGGTAAAGTTTACTCATGTGTATCAGGAGGAGCAGGTAAAGATGTCACAATTTTAAGAGATACGGGAGCTAGTCAATGTTTAATGGTAAGAGATCAGGAGTTATGTAGTATTGTTGCTAAGATGTTCACTCGGTGTTTTAAAAAGATTAACTTAAGTTCATAGAATAAACATTGTTTTGCTTTAAAAAATACTTTTCGATTTCTGCTGTACCACACCTGTAGAGTGGGCCGTGTGCTCCCCATACCACAATCTATTGAAAGTTGTGGGTCAGGTGAACTCCATGATACACTTTGGGGTTCTCTAAACCCTGGCACATAACAGTGTACCTACACCTCAGGGACTACAGCGGTTCAAGAAGACAGCTCACCACCACCTTCTCAAGAGCAATTAGGCAATGGGCAACAAATACTGGACCAGCCAGCAACATCCTATGGAAGAATGTTATTAAATATTATTTTTTGCTTGGCATAAACTGATGAAAATTGGAGAATAGGAACGAAAAATGCAGTAAAAAGGATTGCAACGACGTTTGAGATGTCAAGCTTTATTAAAAGAGGATTGGTTTACAAGAATATAGGTCATTCTGCAATTGCCTAAGGCCTTACTGAGACCACACCTGGAATACTGGCCGCAGTTTTGGTCTCTGTTTTTAAGGAAAGATACACCTGCATTGGAGGAGGTGCATTAAAGGTTCACTACGTTGGTCCCTGGGATGAGATGGTTGTCTCTGATGAGAGGTTGAGTAAATTGGGTGCATAGATTCTGTGGTATTTAGAAGAATGAGAGATAATCTCATTCATGCTGCACGGTAGCACAAGTGGATAGCACGGTGGCTCCACAGCGCCAGGGTCCCAGGTTCGATTCCCCATGTCTGCGTGGGTTTTCTCTGGGTGCTCCGGTTTCCTCCCACAGTCCAAAGACGTGCAGGTTAGGTGGATTAGCCATGATAAATTGCCCTTAGTGACCAAAAAGGTTAGGAGGGGTTATTAGGTTATGGGGATAGGGTGGAAGTGGGGGCTTAAGTTGGTCGGTGCAGAATGGCGTCCTTCTGCACTGTATGTTCTATGTTCTATGGCTGAGATAGAAACCTTTATGGTCCCTCAACGAATCAAGGGATAGAGGGAGTAGGTAGGAAAGTGGAGTTGATGTTGATTAGGCATAATCGTACAGAATGGTGGAGCATGCTCAATGGGTTGTAGAAGCTACCTCCGCTCCAATTTCCTGTCTTCGTTCTTATGCTTTCCACAGCCGAATGTATCAATGCATTGGTCCAAAATTTTTTGGAAAAGGGGAAGTATCTGAAATTTATTGGGCTTGATCACGTTTAGGCTTCAAACGATTTGTGTGAGAGTTGCTGAAAGTGCGAGCTGATAACATTGCAAAAGGGGAATTGAGCAAGAAACTATGTATCGCCTTAACCAATCAGATTGAAGAACTAAGAACGTACAAGGGTGAATTCAATGTAAAATCAGTCACAGAAAGAGAAATAAAGAGAGGGAAAGAAATCTTGAATTAAGAGAAAAAAAGAAAAACCAAAAAGATTTTTTTCTAATGCTACATTTTAAAAATCTCTGACAATGATTAATACATTCACTCTTTGAATTGTTCACTTCCACTATCTAGGCCATGAAGGTTACAATGATATTAGATTATCAGGTCAAAAGTAGTACTTACACTTGTCATTACTAGCTGTGAGTTTCTGCAGCAGGTTTAGTGCATGTCTACCATGTAAATACTGCATCTTTACACTGAGTTTCAGTGGTAAGGCAGACAGTAAGATGCCATTTTTTGAAAAGTTAACAGTGGAGCGAGGCAATCCGGACAGCACCTTTGGATATTGACATTTAATCCTGCATTTTCCCCACGACTGTAATTGCTGTATCATTTATTCTTAGATAATAGCAAGTTCCATTAGCGTCACTGCTACATTGACAGAAAATTCTATCCCAATATACATATTCGAATTGCTCAAAGCATAATACCAAAAAATGTACTGTTGTTCTTCACACTGATTAATTCAACTTCAATCCAATGCACGGTAGCACAGTGGGTAGCACTGTTGCTTCACAGCTCCAGTGTTCCAGGGTCGATTCCTGGCTTGGGTCACTGTCTGTGCGGAGTCTGCACGTTCTCCCTGTGTCTGCGGGGGTTTCCTCCGGGTGCTCCGGTTTCCTCCCACAAGTCCCGAAAGACATGCTGTTAGGTAATTTGGACATTCTGAGTGTGGCAACTACGGAATTTTCACAGTAACTTCATTGCAGTGTTAATGTAAGCCTACCTGTGACACTAAAGGTTATTATGTCAGACAGCTTGTTATGGACGGGAAACAGGGTTAATCAAGCCAATGAGTCTTAATGTGTGCCCTTCTGGAGCGTTTTCACCACCCTCAACCCAATACCTTATTAATTCTTTATCATCACCAATGACCGGGTCTATGTCCCATTCACCAACACATTTAATGAATGTTCCCACATCTTTGACGATGTGGCAATGCGCTCAATCAGGGGTTCATTAAAAGAATGAGCACGGCAGAACATTTTAATCAGTGCTCTGCTGTCTATTCCACTTTAGAAGATCTCTGAATATTGATGATGCACTTTGTTACAGTTTCAGTTCTGTGTTAGAGACTTCTTCAGGTAGAGTAGTACTGCTCGTTACAACACTTCCTACATGACAGCAGTGATTTCACTTCAAAGCTACCTAATTGGCTGTAAAGTGCTTTGGGACATTTGGAGGTTAAGAGGTCTATCTTTCTTTCTTTCGATCACCCCCCGTAAGCTGCCTGAGCATCGTGCATTCACAAGTACAGTCTATATTCTAATTATATAGTAGGATAGCAGAGGTGTGCAGCAATAGGATCTATCTTATGATCTAAACTGGATATTCATGTCTTTTGCCCTCAGGTGGCAAAAGGCAGGTTGAGGTTCATTTAGTTAGAAGAGTCACGAAGCTGCCTAAGGGAACGGAGTAACACTTAATAATCAAACCTTGTTCACCTCAGCCAACTTCTCTCCTCATAGAATCAGGTAATAAACTCCACGTGCTATCTCTTTTGGTTGCTGACTTACCTCCTTACACAGGTAAAGAATCATTTTTCATTCAAACCACTTCCCAGGAACAAAATCCTAATCCCCAATATCTTGGACTCCAATTCTGGCCCTTACAATTCATAGTGCTGCCGACCCGAACAGCTTTTTATCCCATCAGTTTGGTAACTCTGACCATAGGAAAGGCATACTGTGAGGTAATGTATGCCCCTAACAGAGGGCCCATACCTTCCCCCGAGCAGCGATATGGCTGGGTCATGCGAGTTAGGCTGGGTGTCTCGCTTTCCGGCCGGCAGAGATACAATGTGTCGTAAAGCTTCTGTTAATCGTTCTGAGGCAGTAGTCAAACTGACTACCCTCTCTCTTAAGAGTAAAAGGGATTTCAACCTTGCCGAACTGACAGTAACAGGATGGGAAGGCAGTTAAAATTGCCTGTGGGACTCTACATCGGCCCTGCATCTTGCAGTTTTACCTGCTCTGACCAGGTGAGGAGTGGCATCATCTAGTCAGCAGCAGAGACCTTTGCTAAATATGCAGATGAGGCTCCGCTAATGCCAATGGGGTACGACTGCTATTGTAATTATGGGCCTGAGTGGGGAAAGTGTTTGTTGTTTTTGTCTGGTTACACAACAGGGAAGTAGCTTGGAATCTTTCTCCACGTTAAGGGTGCTGGATAAATGTACGTTGTTGCGGATTTCTCCCAGGGCAATCTCCCTCCAACAAAAGGAGTCGGGCAGAAGACTCCTGGGGAGGCGTAACTCTTTTTACCATTTTTGTTGCATTCCTTCGAAGGCCAAGAGGGGCAGAAGTCCTTCAAGGAAGGTTAAAACCTCCTGTCCCTTGGGTTCCCCTTCCCAAGACTGACGTAAGACTGGTTTAGCTCACTGGGCTAAATCGCTGGCTTTTAAAGCAAACCAAGCAGGCCAGCAACATGGTTCGATTCCCGTACCAGCCTCCCCGGACAGGCGCCGGAATGTGGCGACTAGGGGCTTTTCACAGTAACTTCATTGAAGCCTACTCGTGACAATAAGCGATTTTCATTTTTCATTTCAACTGAGTGACAGGGAACGTTCTCTTCAGTCCTTGACCTCCTCCCCAACATTTCCCCGTCGCCCACTTTCCACTGCTGCTTTTGGACAGGAAACATACCAGAGGGTGGAGGTGGGGGGGGGGTCGTTAGTGATTTGCAGACGAGGCCACAATCGGGGGGTGAGGGGGGTTGGTTTGCTCACTAGGCCCAAGTGTAAAAATCTCCCAGGCCTCATGCTGCTGTGGTCAAGGGAGGATTGGTGCCCACCTTTACTCCCCCCACCAGCCTGACGCCTGTCCCAAGTTGAAATCAAGGTCACCTGTGCCCACATGAATCAAACTGTCCTCATCACAATGAACGTGAATATTTGTTAACCCTCCCCAAGACTGGATAAATAAACAGTTTAACATCCATAGTCATTGATGACCTTTTCAATGCCTAATTCATCATCATATCAACATCCCCTTGGCTCGCTGCTGTAGCCTCTCACTTTCTCCAGTGAGTAAATTCACTTTTTCAAAACAAACCACTCAAAATGTAATTCAATTCCAAATCCTTTGGAGGCAATCCAAGAGAATAGAATAAGGAAAACATTTCAAACTTTCTGACTCAACCCCCACCCACCCCGCCAATATTCCATGCAATTCCAGGTCAAGTATGAAAATAGTTGTTTAAAATGACATTGGCTCCGAACCTTTCCGGCATCTTGAGTAATGGTGGAGAGCAGCATTTAGGTTCTCTTTCCGTTATGTTGCTGAATCCTGGAATCCCAGTGGATTGGAAAATTGCAAATGGAACACCGCTATTCAAGGGAGAAGGAGGACAGATAGCAGGAAACTATAGGCCAGTAGGTCTATCATCTGTCATTGGGAAGATACTGGGATTATTAAGGACGTAGTGGCAGCATATTTGGAAAATCATAATGCAATCGGGCAGAGTCAACATGGTTTTGTGAAAGATTATCATAGGATTTACAGTGCAGAAGGAGGCCATTCGGCCCATCGAGTCTGCACCAGCTCCTGGAAAGAGCACCCTACCCAAGGTCAACACCTCCACCCTATCCCCATAACCCAGTAATCCCACCAACACTAAGGGCAATTTTGGACACTAAGGGCAATTTATCATGGCCAATCCACCTAACCCGCACATCTTTGGACTGTGGGAGGAAACCGGAGCACCCAGAGGAAACCCACGCACACACGGGGAGGATATGCAGACTCCGCACAGACAGTCACCCAAGCTGGAATCGAACCTGGGACCCTGGAGCTGAGAAGCAATTGTGCTATCCACAATGCTACCGTGCTGCCCCAAAAAGGAAATCATGTGACTAATTTATTAGAGTTCTTTGAAGACGTAACAAGCAAGGTGGATGTAATAACTCTGCCAAAGCCAGGCTTCAATTCGAACAACAAAAAGAACTGCTGCCATGATGTACTGTGCTTGAATCCCAGCCCAGAGATCTCCGGGAACGCCAGTCCGGGTATGAGCTGCAGGGTTTAAACTCCTGCCAAATGGTTCCTATTGGGGAGCATCCACCTGCTCAATAGGGAAACTCAGAATTCCACGAACCATATGGGGAGATCAATCGACGATCCAAAGTCTCCTTTATGGTCATCACAATAGTGGATAAAGAGGAACCTGTAGATTTGGTGAACTTGGATTTAAAAAAGGAATTTAATAAAGTTCCACATTAAAGTCTACTACACAAAATAAGAGTTTATGGGGCGCTTGTGAAAACGGCTGCAAAGTGGGCACCGATCGCGGGCAGCGGGTCCGAACCCCGCGCACTCTTTGTTCCTCCGCCGCCCCGCTGGATCAGTCCGTGGGGCAGCTGAGGGGCATAACGGCCCGCGCATGCGCGGGTTTCACGCATATGCGTGATGATGTCATCCGCATGCGCGGATGACATCATCACGCATATGCGTGAAACCCGCGCATGCGCGGATTGGAGCCGTCCAATCCGCGCGTGCCCGGCTGACGTCATAGTTTGCGTCAGCCGCCGTTGCCCTTGGCGCGAGGGCTTAGCGAAGTTCGCTAAGACTGCGATGCCGAGGTTCACGGGGCCCCGCTGCTAGCCCCGACCGGGGAGCAGAATCGGGTCCCGGGAGGGGGCGCGGAGGCTGCCGTGAAACATGGCCAGTTTCACGGCAGCCTTCACGGCTCTCCGCATTTGCGGAGAATCGCGCCCATGGTGTAGGGGGGCAGCAAATCAGCAAGGATAAAGGGCTAGTTAGCGAACAAGAAGCAGCGAGTTTTTTAGATTAGCAAACTGTGACTCATGGAACGCCACAAAAATCAGTGCTGGGGCCTCAATTATTTACAATCTATATCAATTACTTGAATGAAGGAACCAAGGGCGAAATTCTCCCCCCCCCACGACGGGTGGGAGAATAGCGGGAGGGCCTTCCCGACTTTTTTGACGCCCTCCCGCTATTCTCCCCCCCCCCCCGCCGAAATCCCGACACGAATCGCTGCCGCCGTTTTTTTACGGCCGGCAGCGATTCACAGCTGTTAGAAGGGCCGAAGTCCCAGCCCTTTACGACCTTTTTACGAATGGCAAACACACCTGGTCCTGCCATTCGTAAAAACGTCGTGACCACCTGGAAAAAAATAACCATGGCACCGATTGGCACGGCAGTACCACGGCCGTGCCAAGGGTGCCATGGGCCCGCGATCGGTGCCCACCGATCGCGGGCAGCGGGCCCGCTGCCCGCGCACTATTTGTCCTTCCGCCGCCCCGCAGTATCAATACGCGGGGCGGCTGAGGGGCAACCCGGACCGCGCATGCGCGGGTTTCGCGCAAAAACGCGATGACGTCACCCGCGCATGCGCGGGTGGAGTCTTCCCACCTGCGCATGCGCGGCTGACGTCATATGACGCGTCAGCCGGCGCTAAGTCCGACAAGCGGGCTTAACGATTTTCGTTAAGCCCGACTTGTCGGGGCCTCCGACGTCGGGCTGCTAGCCCCGACGGGGGACCAGAATCGGTCCCCCGTCGGGAAGGGGCGCGATGCCGTAAAACCCGCCCGGGTTTTACGGCAGTTTGACGATTTCTCCCGTTTTGGGAGAATTTCGCCCCAAATGTTTGGTAATGTGTTTATCCGATGACACAAAAATAGTGAAGGAAAGAAAGTTGCGAAGATGTTGTACAAAGAATTTAAGTAGGTTAAATGAGTGAGGAAAAAATGGCAGATGGAGTATAATGTGGAAAAATGTGAAGTTGTCCACTTTGACAGGAAGAATACGAAAGTAGTGTATTATTTAAGTAGCGAGAGACTGCAGAATTCTACAGTACACAGTGATCTGACTGTCATGGTACATGAATCACAAAAGGTCAGTATGCAGGTACAGCAAGTGATTATGAAGGCAAATGAAATGTTGGGGTCTATTTCAAAGGGAATTGAGTCTAAGTGTTTTACAGCTGTTCAGGTGAGACTACGGGTGGAATATTCCCACAATTTGTCAGTGTCAATTTAAACAGGAAAATCAGTGTGTCGCTCTCCAGCTGCACACCCAAGTTTCCTCTCCAGATTCTCTGGCATTCTGTGCACAGAGAATCTCGGGGAGTGGATTGCGCTATCAGTCTAGCAGGGCAGGGCCTGATAGAGCCGGCAATGCAGGCTCCACAGATTTTTTGTGATGTTAAGGACATTTTAATACTGTGTTAGTAATAAAATTTGTTTTAATATACCATATCCCTATTTTGTGTGAAATCACCCCTGAAGCGAAGCATTCTTTCCTCAAGTCTTACAAAATTTAAAAAAAATATGCAGCACTGTGGATAGCACAATTGCTTCACAGCTCCAGTGTCCCAGGTTCGATTCCGGCTTGGGTCACTGTCTGTGCGGAGTCTGCACATCCTCCCCGTGTGTGCGTGGGTTTCCTCCGGGTGCTCCGGTTTCCTCCCACAGTCCAAAGGTGTGCCGGTTAGGTGGATTGGCCATGATAAATTGCCCTTAGTGTCAAAAATTGCCCTTAGTATTGGTTGGGGTTACTGGGTTATGGGGATAGGGTGGATGTGTTGACCTTGGGTAGGGTGCTCTTTCCAAGAGCCGGTGCAGACTCGATGAGCCGAATGGCCTCCTTCTGCACTCTAAATTCTATTCTATCCTATTCTATTCTATTGGGGTTTCTGTCCCATTTCTTAGCCACAGTTGGTGTCTGGTCCAGTCCAGGAATGTAATCAAATTGGGGCTTGTCCGGGATCTTAATTTAACTTGTTTGTCTTGGGTTTGTTAAACTTAAAGAATGTGAGTGGAATGGTTGCATTCTTTCAGGTTTTGAAGTTCAAATAGGGGGTGACTGGAGGTGCCTCTTCCAGTTGCAAACATGTTCCTGGGTGTGGAAGAGATAATTTGGGCTGGTTTATAAAATTATTTTGAAAGGTGGCTAAGAGCATTAAGTATAGACCAAATGTACGACCATCTTAGGGAAATAATTATCTTGGAAGAATTGAAAGATTAATTTCCCGCAGTAGTGAGAACTCATGTGGAAGATAAAACGGTTAAAACTGTTAGAGAGGCAGCAGAAATGGCAGATGATTTTGAATTTGTTCACAAAGCAAAATCTGGATTTGAACATCAATTTCCATCTGCGAAGGATAGAAACTGGGGAAATGAGAAATTCACAGATAGTCCGGAATTCTAACAATTGAAAAACACTAATGTCCCATGGAAAAAGGTGGGGTTAGCACGATGCATCGATATGGCAACATCTCACGCCACAGATTTGTAGAAAACAGGTTCAGCTCCACAATCACCTGCCCTGCAAAGCCTCAGATTTGCCTCACAGGTTGATGAAACACAGAAGCAGAGATGAATGGCAGGATTTTTCCTGCGAATTAAAGGACCTGCCATCAAGCTGAAATGTGGGAAACAGTGATTCAAAGCCATTTAATCATGAATGCCAATTAATGGCCAGAGGGCAGTCTAGCATCCACGTGATTTAAGCGGACAGGCTCTCAAAGCTGCAGGGCCAATTAGAGGCCTTCCAGATTGATGGGAGCAGCGGGGTGCAATAGAAGGTAAGAAAGGGAGAGGGTTCCTCAAAATGGAGATGTCCTCTCTCTAACCTTTTCAAAATTTCAAATCAAAATAACTTTTTCAGCCAGGTCACCGCTTTGCGGGTGGCTCCCCTGTATAGGGCGGCCCGGGGCTACTGCTGAGCCCAGACAGTGAGGACATTCAAACCTGCCTAGAGTGTTGGTCCCCTGGTCTGCCACTGGGAGGCCACCTCCAGTCAATTGAACTGGCCTGTTGCACAGGTGGAAACTGGAAGCCAACTGGTAAACTGCAGTCAGCCCAAAGTGGCCATTAAAGAGTCTGATCAGCTAACTGTAGGAGCGCGGATTGTAGTCTTGCTGTCTCTCCCAATTACACCCCTGGTTATCTGGCCGGTGGAGCTCAGGCCAAGGTGTTTTCCACGCGGGGTAGAACATTGACCTTGCAGTGCAGAAGCAGGCCATTCGGCCCATCGAGTCTGCACTGACCCACTTAAGCCCTCATTTCCACCCTATCCCCGTAACCCAATAATCCCTCCTAACCTTTTTGGACACTAAGGGCAATTTAGCATGGCCAATCCACGTAATCTGCACGTCTTTGGACTGTGGGAGGAAACCGGAGCACCCGGAGGAAACCCACGCAGACACGGGGAGAACGTGCAGACTCCGCACAGACAGTGACCCAGAGGGGAATCGAACCTGGGACCCTGGCGCCGTGAAGCCAGAGGGCTAGCCACTTGTGCTACCGTGGTGGTTGGAGAGTGGCCGGAGAAATCAAAAGCAAGTGTCCAACACAGGCCATTACCTCTTAGAAACAGGTAACCGAGCAACATTGAACGAGACCTGAGAAAATGCCGTTTGTTTGCCCATTAAGTTGGATATGATGCGGTGCTGTGGAAGTATGAAAGGGGCAGCATGGCGGCACAGTGGCCAGCGCTGCTGCATCACAGCGCCAGGGACCTAGGTTCAATTCCAGCCTCGGGTGATTGTCTGTGTGGAGTTTTCACTTTCTCCCCACGTCTGCATGGCTTTCCCTCCAGGTGCTCCTGTTTCCTCCCACAGTTCAGGTTAGTTGGATTAGCCATGCTAAAATTGCCGCTTAGTGTTCAAAAATGTGCAGGTTAGGTGTGTTTAGGGGTGTGGGCCCTAGGTAGGGTGCTCTTTCTGAGGGTTAGTGCCGACTCAAAGGGCCTCCTTCTGCCCTGCAGGGATACTAAAAGGAAAAGAAGAACCCAGTAACGGCCAGTCTTAGCCGATGCATCCTCTCTGTTAAACCTACACTCTCTTATTCAGGGACCACAGATTTAGCTGAATGATGCACAAAAGCAATGCACATTTAAATTCAACTTCACTATCATTTAGAATTTTAGAATTAAGAAAATTCATCTGCATGTCTGTAGTGCAATTAACGTGGCTGCGTTTTTATTCTTTTGTTGAGGAGATAATCTCCTTGAAGCATATTTGGCCTTTAAAGGGTGTTCTCTCTGCTGTGTGTGACTGCCAGGGTTTTAGTGCAGTCCACCACAATTCCATAAACAAAACTCACTTTACAGTGTCCTATTCTCAGCTGCACAAATCAAAATAAACGGCAGCCCAACCTCCTTCCAAACCCAGTTTAGGGAGAGCAATATTTTTTAATTATCAGCTTCAAATAAATTAACACATGAGAGAGAGGATTTTATCACCACCATAAATGAAATTGTTGCTTCACCACAGGAAGGTAGCATGAATTATCTTCTGTTGCTAAAACAGATTACGTCATGATGCAGTTATCAATTTGAAACTGTTATGACTGTTAGATATGCAATTAGATTGTAAATATTTTGCCATCTTTGTATTTCTCCTAAATTTGGTCAATTCTTGAGAATATTCTTTGATATTTCAAAACATAATTTGACACGTTTAATTACCGAGCACTTATTATGTTGAAGGGTTGGACGCACGCACACCCAAAGAGTCCAAATTTGCTTCCTACATTAACAAACATAGCACCAATGTGCCCTGAAGCTCGTCAATTGTGAGAACAGGATTCTGAGGCAGCACCTTCACCACAAGCTGTGATCACATTACAGTAAAAAAAAACAAGCATTTAGGTAGCAAAGAAAGTATTGTGAATGGGAGCAAAAACTTACAGAAGGGGAGGTGAGCGATTGATTGATCGCAAGGGGGTAAAACTGTGGCCAGCTGAAGTTCAATGTGAGGTTAGCCATCGGGAACCTAAGGCAGCAATTCCTAAATGGGGGAAAAGCTTGTGGACCTGTGGAGAAGGAGAGAGAGAGAGAGAGGGGGAGACATGGTCACACAGAAATCACTAAACGCTAGTGGGCAGAAGCAAAGAAAAAGACGAATGAAACGTTTATCTTGAGGGGGGGGGGTTGGAAGAAAAATGGGTGAAAGTTATGTTTTTTAATATTTTTCCAATTAAGGGGCAATTTAGCGTGGCCAATCCACCTACCCTGCACATCTTTGGGTTGTCACGGTGAAACTCACGCAGATACGGGGAGAAAGTGCAAACTCCACAAGGACAGTGATCCGGGGTCATCGGCGGCGTGGGATGGAAGGTATGTAACAGTTGTCTACGGCTCAGGTTCGAGCTCATTTGGAATGCTGAGTTCAAGTCCAGGCACCGCACCACAGGAAGGATTGTTTGGTCCTGGATGGATAGTAGTACCAATTCATCGGAATATCACATGGCTAAAAAGATTCAATTATGCGATCAGGTTACGTATTTCCTTGCATTTCCTGAAGAAAAGTAGATTAAGGAGTGATCTCTTTGAGGTGTAAAGGATCTGATCAACTGAATAGAGATAAATTATTTCCTCTGGTCGCGGAATCCAGAAGAAGGGTCAAATCCTTCAAATTGGAAACATGGAAACAGAGAATATTGGAGCAGCAGCAGGCTGTTCAGCTCTTCAAGCCTGCCCCGCCATTCAATATGATCATAGCTAATTATCAACGCCATAGTCCCATGCTCTCCTGGTACCCCCTGATGCCTTTAGCGTCTACAGCTATGTCAGGAAGCACTCTGCCGCAGAAAAGGTAGTGGAAATCTGGAATACTAATACTCCAAAAGGTTTTGATGTTGGGCACCCATTGAAGAGTTCAAACTTAAATTGACAAGAGTTTTGTTGGGCAAGAGTATTGATATAAAGCCAAGGTGCATATTGGAGTTAAGATCCAGGACAGCCATGATATGAATGAATGGCTGAAGGTGCTGAATGGTGTCCTTCTCGACCTATGTTCCTCGTCACGCCGTCCAGGTCACTAACGAAAACCTCTAATCCCCAGTGCGTCTGCTATCAGAGAAGTCACAGAATCCCTACAGTGCACAAAGACGCCATTCAACTCATCGGGTCTACAACGAACGTCTGAAAGAGCACCCTAACCTGAGCCCGCACCCCCGCCCTATCCCAGTATTCCCACCAGAACTTTTGCACACAAAGGGACAATTTTATCATGGCCAATCCATCTAACCTGCACATCCTGCACATTCTGCATTATAGGGATTCTATGACTTCTCTGATAGCAGACGCACTAGGGATTCGAGGTTTTAGTTAGTGACCTGGACGGCGTGACGAGGAATATAGGTCGAGAAGGAGACCATTCCGCACCTTCAGCCATTCATTCATATCATGGCTGTTCTGTATCTTAACTCCAAATATGCACCTTGGCTTTATATCAATACTCTTGCCCAACAATACACTTGTCAATTTGTGATAATGGGAGGAAACCGGGGCACCCGAGGGAACCTACGCAGACACGGGAAGAATGTGCAAACACCACACAGACAGTCACCCAATACCCCCAATGTCGGAATGCAACCGGGGTCCCTGGCGCTGTGAGGCAGCAGTGCTAACCAGAGTGCCACCGGGCCATATCCTTGACAAAAACCACTGGCCTCCTGACTGAGTTGGGAACATCACAAAGATCGGGGGGGGGGGGGGGAGACGGACACATTAAACAATTCAGCAATCTACCAATCAACCCCTGGGAAGCAATGTTAACAAAGGAATTCTGTCACCACAAACACACCTCAGGGTCGACATGTGAGGACTGGGCAGAGTTGGAGTTTGGGAGGTTGCACAAGAATAAACTGGATGGATATAATTCACAGGGCACCTGATGTTTCACAGCCAGTCAATGATTATACCTAACCTGTGTGCTGAAATCAAATCTTCATCTCGGATACACTGTACTAAACTAAAAAGAAAACAATAGTTTCGGGTGAATTCCTACATGGAGAGATAGCATCACTTTTGAAGCGATGCAGGGAGCTATAATTTTACAATTATTCTCCCTCAAAGCGCTCCTTAATTAACGCCAAGAGTAATTATTTTAAATAACGTGGAGATGCATTTCGATACTGCAGACCAGGGGGATCGTCACAGACTCTGTGCACTAGATTGCATTGAGCTTACTGCATCCCGGTCTACATTTGATCATTAGGACCTGTTATCCATAAGACTTGGGAGCAGAAGTAGGCCTTTCGGCCCATCAAGTCTGCGCAGCCATTCAATCAGATCATGACTGATCTGATATGATAATCCTCACTCCACTTTCCCACCTTACCCCCATAACCCTTGATTCCCTCAGTGTCTATTTCAGCATTGATCATATTTAATGTTTAATAGTTTAATAGTTTTACCAAGACTTCCACATTGTTATGCTCCATTCCCTTATGAATGTATATTGAAGTTCTATCCAAGTGATCAAGGGGAGGAATGTTACACCCCTGTTGCGGGTAGGGCTGGGCCCTTAAAATGAGGTGAGTCATTGATACCGGTGGGATGGGAAAGTGCGGCTGATGAGAGGGGCTGTAAAATCCGGCCCTGGATTCTCCTGTTGGTTTGATATAACTTCAGAAAATCATGGACAAACTGCCCATAATGTGACATAAATTAGCCATCGCACTCAGAAACCTGGATGACATTTTTTTCCCTCTTTTATTCTTTCATGGGATATGGAGGTTGCTGGCAACATGAGAACTCAAAACAGGAGCAGACAAAATAGTAGCAGAAGTAGCCCATTCAACCCTTCCAGCCTGCGCGGCCATTTGATATAATCGTGACTGCTCTGTTTGTGTTTCAGGTACTACATTCCCTTCTTCCTGCCCACCCCGCGGTAATCTTTGTTTCCCTTGCCTAACAAGAATCTGCCTACCTCCACCTTAAAGATATTCAATGACCCGGCCTTGACCGCCTTCTGAGGCAGAGTTCTAAAGTCGCACAACCCTCAGGGACAGAATGCTCCCCATCTCCGTCCTAAAAGGGTGATTTGGTAGCAAAAACAAGAAGGCAAGCTGAATGGCCATAACTTAGGAAAGGGGAATGTGCAACGAGACCTGGGTGTCCTCGTACACCAATCACTGAAGGTAAGCATGCAGGTAAAGCAGGCGGTAAAGAAGGCAAATGGTATGCTGGCCTTCACTGCGAGAGGATTCGAGTACAGGAGCAGGAATACTTACTGCAATTATATAGGGCCTTGATGAGGCCACACCTGGAATATTGTGTGCAGTTTTGGTCCCTTTATCTGAGGAAGGACATTCTTGCTCTAGAGGGAGTGCAGAGAAGGTTTACCAGACTGATTCCTGGGATGGCAGGACTGACGTATGAGGAGAGATTGAGTCGGTTAGGATTGTATTTGCTGGAGTTCAGAATTATGAGGGGGAATCTCATAGAAATCTATAAAATTCTAACAGGACTAGACAGGGTAGATGCAAGAAGGATGTTCCCGATGGTGGGGATCACAACCTGGGGATAGGGGTTGGATCATTTAGGACAGAGATTAGGTGAAATTTCTTCACCCAGTGAGTGGTGAGCCTGTGGAATTTGTTACCACAGGAAGTAGTTAATAAGAACTAGGAGCAGGAGTAGGTCATCTGGCCCCTCGAGCCTGCTCCGCCATTCAATGAGATCATGGCTGATCTTTTATGGACTCAGCTCCACTTTCTGGCCCGAACACCATAATCCCTTTATTCTTCAAAAAACTATCTATCTTTATCTTAAAAACATTTAATGAAGGAGCCTCAACTGCTTCACTGGGCAAGGAATTCCATAGATTCACAACCCTTTGGGTGAAGAAGTTCCTCCTAAACTCAGTCCTAAAACTACATCCCCTTATTTTGAGGCTATGCCCCCTAGTTCTGCTTTCACCCGCCAGTGGAAACAACCTGCCTGCATCTATCCTATCTATTCCCTTCATAATTTTATATGTTTCTATAAGATCCCCCCGCATCCATCTAAATTCCAATGAGTACAGTCCCAGTCGACTCAACCTCTCCCCGTAATTCAACCCCTTCAACTCTGGGATTAACCTAGTGAATCTCCTCTGCACACCCTCCAGCGCCAGTACATCCTTTCTCAGGTAAGGAGACCAAAACTGAACACAATACTCCAGGTGTGGCCTCACTAACACCTTATACAATTGCAGCATAACCTCCCTAGTCTTAAACTCCATCCCTCTAGCAATGAAGGACAAAACTTCATTTGCTTTCTTAATCACCTGTTGCACCTGTAAACCAACATTTTGCAACTCATGCACTAGCACACCCAGGTCTCTCTGCATAGCAGCATGTTTTAATATTTTATCATTTAAATAATAATCCCTTTTGCTGTTATTCCTACCAAAATGGATAATTTCACATTTGTTAACAATGTATTCCATCTGCCAGACCCTAGCCCATTCACTTAACCTATCCAAATCCCTCTGCAGACTTCCGGTATCCTCCCACGGGCAGCACGGTAGCATTGTGGATAGCACAATCGCTTAACAGCTCCAAGGTCCCAGGTTCGATTCCGGCTTGGGTCACTGTCTGTGCGGAGTCTGCACATCCTCCCCGTGTGTGCGTGGGTTTTCTCCGGGTGCTCCGGTTTCCTCCCACAGTCCAAAGATGTGCAGTTTAGGTGGATTGGCCATGATAAATTGCCCTTAGTGTCCAAAATTGCCCTTAGTGTTGGGTGGGGTTACTGGGTTATAGGGATAGGGTGGAGGTGTTAACCTTGGGTAGGGTGCTCTTTCCAGGAGCCGGTGCAGACTCGATGGGCCGAATGGCCTCCTTCTGCACTGTAAATTGTATGTATGTATGATCCTCTGCACTTTTTGCTTTACAATTCACCTTAGTGCCGTCTGCAAACTTGGACAAATTGCACTTGGTCCCCAACTCCAAATCATCTATGTAAATTGTGAACAATTGTGGGCCCAACACTGTTGAGGTCAAAATTAATTGAGGTCAAAATATTATGTTTTAAAGAAGCAGTTAGATACAGCACTTGGGGATCAAAAGGTATGGGGGGGGGGAGAGAAGCAGGATTAGGTTATTGAGTTGGATGATCAGCCATGATCACAATGAATGGTGGAGCAGGCTCGAAGGGCTGAATGGCCTCCTCCTGCTCCTATTTTCCATTATCCCTCATTTTTAAATAGTTCAGAATTTACCCCAATCAATGCTGGCCACCAGTATTTATTGCCCATCCCTGCGCTTGAACTGAGTGGCGAGGCCATTTCAGAGGACAGTTAAAAGTCAATATCATTAGAAGGACTATAAGTGCTCGTAAAGGCAGAAATAGAAAGACAGAGAAGGCTTGGGCTGAAGCTGCAGCAGGAGACAGCGTGGCGGAGGACCGGACCTCTGATTTGTCGACCCAGTGGTCAACGGAACAGCTGATGCAAGTTATTCAGGAAGCCTTTGCTAAGCAGAAACGGGACTGCTTGGACCCGATAAAAGAGTCGATTGAGCGGCTGGAGCTTAGATTGGACGCCCAAGATCCGGCGATCCAGAAGGTAGAGAAGGCACTGACTGAGCAAGAGGAACATCAAACTGCGGTGGAGTTGGAGGTGGGGATGTTGAGAGACCAGCAGAAGAAGCTCCTGAAGAAGGTGGAGGACCTAGAGAATAGGTCCCGCCGGCAGAACTTGAGAATCGTTGGGCTCCCGGAGGGATCCGAAGGAGCGGACGCTGGGGCATACATCACAGATATGCTTGAGAAGCTGCTGGGGGATGGAGCATTCTCCCGACCCTTGGAGGGAACAGGGCTCATAGAGCGCTCACGAGGAAGCTGCCCGGGAGACCCCCCCCCCCCCCCCGAGGACAATGGTGGTGAGATGCCACAGGTACTTGGATAAGGAGCGCATTCTACTGCTAGGAGGTCAAGCAGACACGGAGCTGTAAGTGGGACAATAGTATCCTGCGGGTTTACCAAGACCTGAGTGTGGAGGTGGCCAGGAGAAGAACAGGCTTCAACCAGATTAGGTCAATCCTTTTTAAGAAAAAGGTGAAGTTCGGACTGTTGTATCCGGCCCGTCTCTGGGTCACAAACGAGGAACACCACTTTTATTTCGAGTCACCTGAGGATGTGCTGGACTTTGCAAAAAGGAAAGGACTGGTGGTGGACTGATAACTTCTGAACTTTGCTGCAACATACATTTTTTTTTTGCTTTTTGTTTCTCTGTTCTTTCAATAAAAAGAAAAAAAGTTTCTCGTTTTTCGTTTTGTGGAAGCTGGTTGTAATGCCTTCTGGATTGATTTCGGACCTGTGACAGAGCTCAGTGAGTTAAGGTTTTCATTTGCACTGTTGGGGGATGGAGGTGTGCCTGTTTAGATTTGGGTGTTTTTCTGTCGGGCAATTGTTAGGGGATTGTTTGATGTTGGAGCATCTTTGTATGAGCGGGGGGGGGGGGATTGGGGAGGGAACAATAGGTGGGAGACTAACCGGCGCCAGTGATGGGGGCCACCAAGCTAGCTGGGCGAGCTAGCTCATGGGAGCGCAGTGGGGGGTGTGCATCAAAGGGGTTGCGTTACAGAGTGTTGTTACTGGGGGGGGGGGAAGGGGGGAAAATGTTCTGCTGATGAGGGAGGGACTTGGGCCAAGAGACAGAGAGGAGGTTGGGGGTGGAGGCTGCCTGGGGGCGGGCTGGTGGAGGTGCAGAGCATGGGCTGGAGGCTGGCCCAAAAAAGGGGATGGTTCATCGGCAAAGGGGGGGGCAATGAGCCCCTCAACTAGGCTGATCACCTGGAATGTTCGAGGGTTAAATGGACCGGTCAAGAGGGCACGCGTGATCGCGCATCTTAGGGCACTGAAGTAACTGACCAGATTAGATTGAGGAAAGGCTGGGTCAGTCAGGGCTTTCACTCGGGACTGGATTCAAAGACTAGAGGGGTCGCGATCCTGATCAATAAGCAGGCGGTGTTTGAGGCGGGTAGAATAGTTTCAGATGTAGGAGGTCGGTACATTATGGTCAGTGGGAAACTGGAGGGGGTGCAGGTGGTACTAGTAAGTGTGTATGCGCCAAATTGGGAAGATGTGGAGTTTAGAAAGAGGATGCTGGGAAAGATACCGGACCTGGACTCGCACAGGTTGGTCATTGGAGGGGACTTCAACACAGTTATTGACACTGGCTTGGACCGGTCAAGCTCGAAAACGGGCAGGGTGCCAGCAATGGCAAAGGAACTAAAAGGGTTCATGGAGCAGATTGGGGGCGGGGGGGGGGGGGGGGGGGGGGGGGGGGTACCCATGGAGATTTGGGCAGCCGAGGGTGAAGGAGTTCTCCTTCTACTCATACGTGCATAAAGTGTACTCCCGGATTGATTTCTTCATTTTGAGCAGGGCAGGGGTCGTGGACACGGGGTACTTGGCGATCACAATTTCAGACCATGCTCCGCATTGGGTTGACCTGCAGGTTAGTAAAGACAGTAACCAGCGTCCGCATTGGAGGTTAGATGTGGAACTTTTGGCTGACAAAGGGGTGTGCGAGCGGCTGAGGAAATGTATTCAGAACTACCTGCAGGTCAACGCCACGGGGGAAATCTCAGCAGCGATGGTCTGGGAAGCACTGAAGGCGGTGGTCAGAGGGGAGCTGATCTCGATACGGGTCCATAGGGAGAAGGTGGACAGGGCAGAGATGGACCAACTGGTAAAGGAGGTACTACAGATTGATAGAAGGTATGCGGAGACCCCAGAGGCAGGGCTTTTAAGGGAACGGCGGAGGCTACAGCGGAGTTCGGCTTGTTAATCACAGGAAGGGCGGTGGAGCAGCTGTGAAAGGCGAGGGCGGTGATCTCTGAGCATGGAGAGAAGGCCAGCAGAATGCTTGCTCAGCAGCTTAGAAAGAGGCAGGCAGCCAGGGAGATAGGGAAAGTAAATGATGGAGATGGGAACCTGGTTGGAGATTCAGCAGGGGTGAATAAGGCGTTTAGGGATTTCTACAGTAGGCTGTATAGGTCGGAATCCCCTACGGGCCGGAGGGGATGAGGCACTTCTTGGAGGGGCTGAATTTCCCAAAAGGTGGACGGGGAGCTGGTAGAAGGGCTGGGGGCCCCCGATCGGGTTGGAAGAGATAGTGGAGGATCTGAAGGCCATGCAGTGGGTAATGCCCCGGGGCTGGAGGGTACCCAGTGGAGTTTTATAAACAGTTCTCTGCGATATTGGGGCCGGTGTTGATGAGGACGTTCAATGAGGCAAGGGAAAGAGGGGTGCTGCCCCAACGATGTGACAGGCCACGATTTCGCTGATTCTGAAGCGGGACAAGAACTCGGAGCAGTGTGGGTCCTACAGGCTGATATCCCTGTTGAATGTGGTGCCAAACTGCTGACCAAACTTTTGTCCTCCAGGATTGAGGATTGTGTTCCGAACGTTTTTGGGGAAGACCAGACAGGGTTTGTTAAGGGTAGGCAGTTGGTGGCCAATGTAAGAAGGTTGTTAAACGTGATCATGATACTCCTGGAAGTTAGGGAGGTGGAGCTAGTGATCGCAATGGATGCACAAAAGGGTTTTTGATCAGGTAGAATGGGATTATCTGTGGGAGGTACTGGGACGGGTTGGATTCAGGTGGGGCTTTGTTGGCTGGGTGAGGTTGCTGTATCAGGCTCCTGTGGCAAGCGTACGGACGAATAGGACAACATCGGACAATTTTAGACTGCACCGGGGGACGAGACAGGGGTGCTCCCTCTCCCCACTGTTGTTCATGCTAGCTACAGAGCCGTTGGCAATTGCTCTGAGAGCCTCAAGGGGCTGAAAAGGGCTGGTCCGGGGGGGTGGGGTGGAGCACAGAGTCTCGCTCTATGCAGACGTCCTGCTCCTGTATGTATTGGACTCATTGGAGGGGATGGAGGAAATCATGAGGATTCTAGGGGAATTTGGCTGGTTTTCGGGGTATAAGCTAAACATGGGGAAAAGTGAGATGTTTGCGGTCCAGGCGAGGGGACAGGAGAGGCAATTGGGGGAGCTTCCGTTTAGATTAGTAGGGGGAAGCTTTAGGTACCTAGGCATTCAAGTGGCGCGGGAATGGGATTGGCTGCATAAATTAAATCTGGCCCGACTAGGAGACCAAATGAAGGACGATTTTCGGAGATGGGACGCGCTTCCGTTGTCACTGGCTGGGAGGGTCCAGACGGTGAAGATGGCTGTCCTCCCGAGATTCCTGTTCGTGTTTCAATGTCTCCCCATCTTTATTCCGCGGTCCTTTTTTAAACGGGTCAACAAAGCAATCACTGGCTTCGTCTCGGCGGGCAAGACCCCGCAAGTAAGGAAGGTAATGCTTGAGCGGAGTCGGGGAGAGGGCGGGCTGGTAATTATTACCGGGCGGTGAATATAGCCATGATCAGGAAGTGGGTGGTGGGGGAGGGGTCAGCATGGGAGTGTATGGAGGCGGCTTCATGCAAGAGCACCAGTTTGGGGGCATTGGTAACTGTGCCTCTGCTGTTCCCGCCGGCACGGTACTCCACCAGCCCCAAGGTGGTGGCGGCCCTGAGAGTCTGGGGGCAATGGAGGAGACATGTGGGAGCAGAGGGAGCATCGGTCTGGTCCCCAATCTGTAATAATCACTGGTTTGTCCTGGGAAGTATGGATGGGGGTTCCGGATATGCAGAGAGCAGGGATTGAGAGGATGGGGGATATGCTTATAGAGGGGAGCTTTCCGAGTATAAGGGCATTGGAGGAGAAGTTTGGGTTGGCGAGGGGAAACAAATTCAGGTATCTGCAAGTGTGGGACTTCCTACGTAAACAGGTGTCAACCTTCCCGCTCCTACCGCTAAGGGGGATTCAGGACAGGGTAGTTTCCAGAGGGTGGGTAGGAGAGGGGAGCATCTCGGACATTTACAAGGAACTCATGGGGTCGGAAGAGACGCAGACCGGGTAGCTAAAGCGCAAGTAGGAGGAGGAGCTGGGAGGAGAGATAGAGGTTGGTCTATTGGCGGATGCATTGAGTAGAGTCAACGCGTCCGCAACCTGTGCCAGGCACAGCCTGATACAATTCAAGGTCGTTCATCGGGCTCACATGACAGTGGCCCGGATGAGCAGATTCTTTGGGGTGGAGGAAAGATGCGCAAAATGTGCGGGAGGACCAGCGAACCATGTCCACGTGTTCTGGACATGTCCGAAGCTTAGGGGATTTTGGCAGGGGTTTGCAGATGTCATGTCCACGGTATTAAAAACAAGGGTGGCACTGAGTCCAGAGGTGGCGATTTTCAGGGTGTCGGAAGATCCGGGAATCCAGGAGGAGAAAGAGGCAGACATTCTGGCCTTTGCTTCCCTGGTAGCCCGGAGACGGATACTATTAGCTTGGAGGGAGTCAAAGCCCCCAAAGTTGGAGACCTGGCTATCGGACATGGCTAGCTTTCTCTGTTTGGAGAAAATCAAGTTTGCCTTGAGAGGGTCACTGTTAGGGTTCGCCCGGAGGTGGCAGCCGTTCGTCGACTTCTTCATGGAAAATGAATCGTCAGCAGAAGGGAGGGGGTTAGTTTAGCTTAGAGTAGGGGGTTAATAAGGGTGGGACCTGTAAGGGAGGGAGACGGCTTTTGCACTATTTTTATAGTTTCATGTACATTGTTTATTGTGTTGTTGTTATAATACCAAAAATACCTCAATAAAATGTTTATTAATAAAAAGTCAATAGCATTGTTGTGGCCTTGGAATCATGTATAGGCTGGACCAATGTAAGGATGGCAAATTTCCTTCACCAAAGGTCATTAGTGAACCAGATAAACTTTTACAACAATCAATGATCGTTGTCATGGTCACCGCTAATTGAATTTTAATTCCATCAGCTGCCATAGTGGGATTTGAATCCACATCACCAGAGCCTGGGCCTCTGGGTAACCCGTCCAGTGACATTACCACAATGCCAAAAACACACGATACAATGAAAGTATCTTAAGTCACATTCTTGGGACATTGCAAAGGACATTGCATCCTGTCTTTGACATCCCCACCTGAGTTGTGAGTAGTCACTGTGAGCAAGAGGCAGAAAATTGCAAACAAAAGCCACAAAATATAAAAGTTTTCAAGGAATTTACATTTTAGATGTGATGAAAAAATGATACATTAATGAAGGTAAAGACAGTTAACAAATGCAGGAATCATGTGGGTGCAGAGGCCGGTCGGAGTATTGTATACAGTTGAACAGGCTGCGGCTCTTTTCTCTGGAGTAAAGGATCACAGAATTGTTACGGCGCAGAAGGAGGATATTTGGCCCATTGTGTCTGCACAGGACAGAGGAGATCCACTGAGCCCTGAAGCGATCAACCAGAGCTGCCAAGTTAAATCCTCTGGCCAGACTGCATGGACCCCACCTGTTTACCTCCTAATGGTTTCACGCCCTTTAGAACTCCACCTTCAAAGTTCTTTCCAACTCTCCCTTACAGTACTCGCTGACTATCGGTCTTGTGCCAGTATTTAGCCTTCGATGGAGTTTACCACCCACTTTAGGTGCATTCACAATCAACTCAACTCTGAGGAGACTCCATCCCAATGAGCCAGAGGCTGCTACCAGCCTCACATCGTCCACAAGCGAAGCCTCGGTCAGAAGGACATGGGCCCAGAAGCGTCGTCAGAGAAAGGTCCTCGATACATCACATTTCTCACAGTCGCCAGGCGAGCAGGGATTTGGCGCTGGGTTCTTCCCTCTTCACTCGCAGTTACTAGGGAAATCCTTGTTAATTTACTTTCCTTCTCTGAAGGCTGAAGGGTGAAGTCTTTCAGATTATGAAGGAGACATAACAAAGCTACTTGTAGAGCCGGTAAAACCTTTACCAAAGTATGGAATGTGGAACTTGCTACAAGGTGGAATAGTTGAGGTGAATAGAATAGATCTATTTAAGCTCGGAGGAAGAAATGGAAGGTGAGAAGAGCTGGATGAAGAGGGTGTGTGAAAGTTGGGGCAGGGGCAAAAACACACCTGTGGGCTGAATGGCCTGGTCTGTACTGTGCATTCTATGTCATTCTACGGGATCAGCAGAAAATGCACGCATTCTTCAAAGTATCACTCTGAACTCTGGTAGCAACAGCTTCACAAGTGGCCTTGATCGGAAAATCCTGGCACCTGGATTTTACGAGATATAGGCCAAGCTTCCACGGTAGCAGTGAAGGTGAAGGTGTCAGTGTTTGGCACCATTACTCTGCGAATTTGACAGGGGCCTCTGTAGTCCACACATACACGGTTATATGTGGAAATGCAGACGTTACAGTCAGTGATTCTGTCCTTTGGCCATGGGTGGGATAACAGAATGTGTTGATGGGAGCAACTGAATGCCAGGGACAGGAGGTCAAGTGGGGGAGGGGTGGGGTTGTGACCCGGAAAATAAAAACCAATGGACAACAAACTACAACGGTTGCCATGGCGGGGGGGGTTCAAGATGGAGGAGGAAGTTTACCGTCTCTCGTTATTGAACTCAATGTTGAGTTCAGAAGGCTGTGACGCACATAATAAGAAGATGAGGTGTTGTTCTTTCAGTTTGCGTTGGGCATCGCTGGGACGCTGCAGCAGGTCTAGGACAGCTTCACTGGCCTTCAGAAACTCTTTATATTTGGGGAATGACGATTCACATTTTAAAAAATTTTAAAGTGTGTCTGTGGTATTTCAGCTTCTAACTTTGCCCATGTGAACCTCTCAGTCATTTATTTCACTCTCTGTAAAGTTTTAATCAAAAGCGAAGAGTCCGCTACATCGTAAAATATTGGTTTGCTGTTAACCTCTGGGGTACTTTGCCAAGCATAATCATGGACCAATGCAATGGACGTCCACGGTCTGGTACCTGAAGTAGGAAGATTAAGTTTGACATTTGTGAGAATGGTTCACTGCAATTGGCTGCTTATTCTGCATGATGACACCACTGTTGACCGGAAATGCCCCCTGATTTGATGCCAAACTCAAACCGACATCAGGAAAGGGGAAATCTACACCACAGAGATCACTCAGTCTTTGTGGGTATCTTTCTTCGAGGTCCAAATCAGGGATATCATTTTAACCAACTTGAGGGAGTGGTGTTTAATGACCGCCTAGCGCTTGGGATGGGGGGGGGGGGGGGGGGGGGGGGGGGGGGGTAAATGAACCGTGTATCAACCAGTCGCCAAAGATCATTGAACTGGCACTGACGTATTATTTGAATGATTGAAATAAAGTTTTGCTGTCAAGCCACTCTGCTGACAAACATTTGTCAAGCCACCTAGTTATTGCTTTAAATGGATCTCAACAGCAGATTTGTAAAGCAGCAGTGTGTGTGTGTGTGTGTGGGGACGTCTTCCGATAGAAGTCAAAGATAAACAGGGACATGAGCATCTCTACTCAGCCCCTTACGACTATTGTCATGAGCATCTCGACTAAAGTGTCCAAGTGCACTGGAAAGGTGGTAAAGGATTATTAAGAATTGGCAGCTACTTAGTAACAGAGATTTTGAAAATTGTACATAAAAGAAGCACAGCGAGCATCCTGTTCAATGGAGAACCTGAGTGAAGATGGGTAAGGTTTACAATGCCACCTCTGTGCTAGTAGCTTACTTTGAAAAAAATAATAAAACCAAAGAACTGAATACAATCTAATTATTGACAATAAATGTTCTAACCATCCATTATCATCACTATTATTGAGACAATAGTCATAAGGGCTCAGGTCGAGTTGACTGCTTATGCTCCACAGCCTGTAGCTACACTGTCACCATTACAGCTCAAATTGGAGCGGTGAGGCAGAATTTTGCTGGGACTACCGGCTGGGGAGCTGGCGAGTCTGCTCAGGAAGGCTCCCTGAACCACACTTCAATCAGGCACCAACGTGGCCACCGGGGGCGGGGAATCTTTCCCTGCAATCAAGGCCCCGGGAGCAGGCCCCACCGAGTGAGAGCTAATAATAATAATAATCACTTATTGTCACGAGTAGGCTTCAATGAAGTTACTGTGGAAAGCCCCTAGTCACCACATTCCGGCGCCTGTTCGGGGAGGCCAGTACGGAAATTGAACCCGCGCTGCTGCCTTGTTCTGCATTACAAGCCAGCTGTTTAGCCCACTGTGCCAAACCAACCTCTAATAAATAAATTTATTAGCCAACCCCTATAAATTTATAAACCAACCCCTATAAATAAATGCGCATCAAATTCATGCAAACTAAACTCCCCTTGAATATGAGCACACATCTATTTAAAGCAGCCCCAGATCCTGGGCCAATGAGCGTCCGGCAGGTCTTGTGCCCAGAAGCACCACTGAGGAAGCCGTGGATGCTGCCAGAAGGCTAACCCCTCCCTCCCCCCCCAGAGTCCCAGGATCATGGAGGGCCCAAATTACAGGTACGTAATGTGGGGAGGGAGGGAAGGTGTTCGCGGGGTGGTGATCGGGGGGGGGGGAGCGGAGGGCAGAGGGCAGAGGGCAGGAGTGGGGGGTAAAGGAGAGGCAGGGTAGTCTCAGCAGTTCCCCCTTCCTGACGTTCAATCTCTCAATCAGGCACTGAGCCTTTGATTGAGGGACCCCCGCCTCACTGCCCCATCCCCAAGGTGACAAGCAGCCCATATAGTTTCACCTGTTGTGCACAATGCATGGTGACAGGCTCACCTGCAGCTGGGCTCCATGCCATCGGAGGTGGGATGAAACCCTTAAGTGGGCATCAATTGTCCACTAAAAAGCTTCAATTGGTGGCGAAGCGGGAAGATCGAGCATGATCCTTGCTGCCCAGAATTAAACTCTGGTGGAGGCGGAGAGGCGCCCGTCCAAGTAAATGCCCTTCCCTCCTCCAAGCTTACCACCAGCGAGAGTAGACGATCCCACCCATGGTCTTTGCACCGGTAACAGGTCTCAGACTAGTACCGCAAAGAAAGAAAAGGACTTGAGTTTAGATGGTATTTTTCATATTGTCAGACATGCCACGTGGGAATGAATTGATTTGACAACTGATATGCAGTCAGTGAAGGCAGCCATTTTGTGCTTAGCAAGATCCCACAAATGGCGGTGAGATAAGTGGCTATATGTTTTTGGTGGTGTGGGATGAGGGAAGAGCGAAGGACGGAATCTCTGGAGATCTCCATATTCTTCCTCACATAGAGACGTGGGATCGATACGGGTTCACCTGAGCCGAAGGTCTTGGCCGGACTTCTTGTCTAAGACCGTTGCAGCTCCAGCAGCACAGCCCACCCTCAGTACTGAAATGGAACATCAGCACAGTGCATATGTTCAAGTCCTAGACTGGGTGCAGAGCATAACCGCAGCCTAAAAGCAAAACTAACCGCTCAAAATGCTTTCTGTCCGTTTTCCTGCCTATACCCAGTCTACCCGATGTTAATAGCAAACTGTGCTTGGCAGCAGAATCCTGCTAATCAAATACCATTTGACTCCGAGATGGACGGCATATTTACGACTCAAAGTACACAAACCACAGTAAGCATCTTACATCACACATAGTAAATATTTTTGCACAGTTCATAAAACAATTAGATTAAAGATCGCAATCCAACCAGTTTAAAGTATTAAAATACATTGAACTTATGTGTGCGCTGTCTGTGCATTATAAACACTGTGTATTCACTACCTTATTATTAGAAATATCTAGACTCTGAAGTAAATGAGCACACACAGTATGACCCACTCTTTACATCGCTTATCCATCTCTGTCTTTTCCTACAGGACCTAACTTTGTTCAGTTATATATTATTAATAATTACTTTAGAACCAAGATAAAACACTTCATACCAGTTTCTTTTCAAAAATCTGATATTTATCGAATGATGTACCTCGGAATTGGGTGCAGGCCGATAAATATTTGACATAATATTAATGTTTATTAATTTAATTATCTTTCTATTAATATTCACTGGAGTGTTACAAAGGAAGGACCTCATGTAAAAATGCCATGATGAGAATGGCTGTCGGCTGACTCTGTTTCTCTCTCCATAGATGCTGCCTGACCTTCTCAGTATTTCCGCCATTTCCAGTTTTTACCTCACATCGGGAGTTCTTTTTGAAAAAAAACTTTCATGGATGTTGCCTCCCCCTAATTTCCCTCGCTTGGGCATTTCAGAGTCATCCACATTGCCGTGGCTCTGAGGTCACACGTCGGCCAGACCAGGTAAGGACAGTAGATTTCCTTCCCTAAAGGACATTCGCAAACCAGATGTTTTTTTTTACGACAATCGACAATGGTCATCATTGGACTTTTAATTTCACTTTTAAAAAAATTGAGCTCAATTTACACCATCTGCCAGGGTGAAATTCGAACCTGGCTCCCAAACGTGTTACCCGGGGTCTCTATATTACTGGTCCAGTGACAATACAACATCACCATCGCCTTCCCTATATGCATGCAGGAAGAAGCCTAGCTCTGAATGCAGTGAGTGTCACTCAGAATCCCTTCCTGCTAAGAGTCGCATGCCTGTCATTTGACCATCTGTACACAGAAATGTGGATTGCAGTGCCAAGAATTTCTTGACATTATTAAAGTCTTATCAGACTAAACAGCAGCGTAAACAAATCTCTTTAGATAATCTAGGAAACCTCCCCTGGCATTGTTCACCGGAAACCAATGGACACTTACACGGTTCATCAGATGTGTTACATAACAAGAATCCTTTACTCTTTTCTTTACTTTTTAAAAAAAATATTTTTATTCTCATCCTTTTTCACATTTTCTCCCAAATTAACACCCAACGATAATCAGTAACGAATGGGCTGTCAATCCCCACATCAATAACAACGATCGCATTCTCCCACCAAACCCCCAAACATTAGCCTGCATGTTAACATAAACAAATGAAAGGGCTGCACGGTGGCGCAGTGGTTAGCACTGCAGTCTCACAGCGCCGAGGTCCCAGGCTCAATCCCGGCTCTGGGTCCCTGTCCGTGTGGAGTTTGCACATTCTCCCTGTGTCTGTGTGGGTTTTGCCCCCACAACCCAAAGATGTGCAGGGTAGGTGGTTTGAACACACTAAATTGCCCCTCAATTGGAGAAAAAATGAATTGGGTACATTAAAACTTTAAAAAAACATAAACAAACGACAAAAAGGAATCAGGAATCACCCATACGCACCATTAACACATACAGCCCCTCTCCCCCCAACCCTCCCAGCACCCCGCTCCCCCCCCCATGTTCAATGTAATCCAATTCTCGAAAGTGCATAACGAATAACGCCCATGAATTGTAGAACCCTTCCATCCTTCCCCTCAGTTCAAATTTGACCTTTTCAAGAGTCAAGAATTCCAGCAGGTACCCCCACCACGCCAGGGCACAGGGTGGAGAGGTTGATCTCCACCCTAACAGGATCCGCCTTCGGGTGATCAACGAGGACGCGGCGATGGCAACAACATCTACCTACGCACCCATTTCCAACCCTGGCTGGTCCAACACCCCGAATATGGCCTCCCGAGGGCCCAGGTCCTGTTTCACGTGCAGCACTTGAGAGATTATCCGAAAAACCTCCTTCCAGTAATCCTCCAGCTTTGGACAGGACCAAAACATATGAACGTGGTTTGCCCCCCCCCCCGGCAACATTCACACACATCTACCCCCTCAAAGAGCCAGCTCATCCTCTCCCTTGTAAGGTATGCTCTATACATTACCTTTAGCTGTATCACACCCAACCTCACACAAGAGTTGGAGGCGGAGACGGAGGTGGAGCAACTCACACCAGAACCCCTCCTCCATACCCTCTCCCAACTCTTCCTTCCACTTTGCCTTCCTTCCAGCACCGCCTTCTCCTTCTCCAAAATAGCCCCGTAAACCGCCGATACTACTCCCTTCTCCAGTCCCCGTGCCGTCAGCACCTCTTCCAGCAATGTGGAAGCCGGCTCTACTGGGGAGCTCTGTATCTCCTTTCTGGCAAAGTCTCGAACCTGCATGTATCTAAATATTTCCAATACCATAATGGAGAAATGTGATTGCTCTAGAGCCTTCGACAGTGGACCCTCCCTCAGCACAGATTGCCAGCTCAGGGGATAACTCTACCAGAGATATTCTGACTGGGCCCCTCCAGACCTCGCAGGACAAAGGTGAAGAAAGTGTTTGTACTGGTGATTAATGCATTGATCACCCGTTTCGATCACCTATATGTTAAGGGCACAGTTGAAGGCAAAGGTCAAGTTGTTCAAATCCCAAAGAAGAGAAACAGCTGCCCTCAAGCGTATTTGCAATTGAAAATGAAAAATGAAAATCGCTTTATTGTCACGAGTAGGCTTCAATGAAAATCCCCGTCGCCACATTCCGGCGCCTGTCCGGGGAGGCTGGTAAGGGAATCGAACCGTGCTGCTGGCCTGCTTGGTCTGCTTTAAAAGCCAGCGATTTAGCCCAGTGAGCTAAACCTTATATAGTACAAGCTTATATAGTACGAGGAGAGATTTAAAATCCAGAAATGATGCCTCTGAATGCATGTGATAATTTTGTAACAAAGTAAATGTTTATTATGAAATAGAGAAAAAAAACAATGAAATAAAAGTACACTTCAATAAAACAATGATTTTGCCCAGTATCAATACTTTAAACAGGTCCTTATTTTAACTACCTTCAGAGAAAACTCTCCCCAGTCTGTCCAACAAAGCTTACAGATTTTAAGATCTGTAAAAATCAGGTAATGCTTGCCACACAGCGCCTTCACGCCTGGTGCAGTTTCTTAGGAGGACAGTTTGCAGCACTTTGCTTTCCGAATCTGGTTTTCTTTACACTGCTTGTGGGCAGGTAACCAGTTGTTCCTGCTATTGGCTGAGATGGAAAGCAGCACCCCTCATTGGTTTCAATATCCCCTTAAATACGTTTTTCCCTTTGATCTCTCCCAGATTTAATTAACTTCATCTCTTTATTTTAGCTATTAGAGTCTAAAAGAAAAATAAACTCACTTTATCCACCTTCCCCTTGACACCTTTCTTTCACACTTTGCATATCTTATCCTTTGAATCCGAACAACCCATTTCCGGTCTATTCTTGTTGTGTACCCACTCTTAATAAGTTGCCTCAGGTAAACATTTGTTTGTAGTCTTGCCCGGTCCATTAACATAGCAAATGTTAGTTTCACACAGTCACTCTGTCCATCGCCTTAACTATCATACTAACAGTTTAAAAATATGACCAAAACATAACCTACAGAAAATATTACAATTTCTTCGATTCCACTGATATCTTTTTCCCCACTTTTTATGGAAAAACAAACGGTCATCATTTTTAAAAAAGTTTCATTTTTTTCATACTTTTCATGCTATTTCTCCTTCGACGGGATTCTCCCCGCCCCCCCCCGCACCCCCCCCCCCCCCCCCCCCCCCCCCCCCCCCCCCCCCCCCCCCCCCCGCTGGGTCGGAGAATCGCCGGAGGGCAGCGTGAATCCCGCCCCCGCCGGCTGCTGATTTCTCCGCCACTGGGGTTTTGGTGGGGGGGGGCGAATCGTGCCGCACCGTTCAGCGGCCGCTATCACGCCCCCCCCCCCCCCCCCCCCCGGTGATTCTCGGCCCCGTTGGTCAAGTGAATGTAGAGCCATTTTCGGCAGATCCCGCCGGCATAAATCACAACAGGTCCTTACCAGCGGGACCTGGCTCCACGGATGGTGTGCAGAGTCCTTGGAGGGGCTGCGGGGGGATCCGACCCCAGGGGGTGCCCCCACGGTGGCCTGACCCACGATCGGCGTTGGTTGGCATGGCGCCAAGCCCTTCCGCTCCGGCTGGCGTGGCGCCAAACACTCCTCGGTGCCGGAGTGGCCCGCCCCATCGATTCATGGAGAATCCTGCCCTATTACATTATAGGATGCACTGCATTAACATGACAGTATACCCCAAAGATTCAGTAAAAAGAGTCCAAGTTCATCCTGTTTTCCCACAGGTTTCAAATGTCCAATTCTCTTCGCAATACAGTCGCTCTGTCGCTTGCCTGAACCAGCTTATTAACAGCTTTAACATTGGACTAGAGCATAAGCAGCAGAAAATATCACAACTTCTTAGATTTCCCTGATATGTTTTTGTGACAATTGTTAACTTCCCCTGACCCCTCCCCCACAAAATTCCCGTGGTCGAGTGGAAGAAGCCACAGGCGTAAAGGTTGAGGGCAATGGTGACCAGGAATGCTGCCCCTGTGACCAACGTTGTCTACAGTAGCTGCCACATATCCTCCCCGGCCTCCCTGTTCCACCTGAGCCTCTGTAAGTGGCATTCCGCATTCCTCCTCGAAAGCCAGATAGCTCTGCCTCACCCTACTGGCTACACCACTTTGGGTGACGGTGGTTACAAGTCACCCCTGGAGCAAGCTGACCCCCTTGCTATCCCCCCCTTTCCATTTTCGTCCTCCAACAATCTCAAAAGCATTTTTACTTTAGTCAAGTGATCCTCACATCACTGTACACCAGCATAGCCAGCATGGAGTGCACACTATATCCCACATACCCACCGCAAAACCTAACAGTTATTAACAAACACTTCTAAGCTTGGCAAATAATAAGGAAATTGAAGAAACAAAAGCTATTTTGCGCCAATTGCCTGAAGGAATGGGTTGTTTTGGAAGATGTATTTACAATTATGACATTTCTCTCCTGCCCCTGCACTGCAAGCAAGCTCCCCAGGCAATTCTGTGCCCCCAAGAGGATCTCAGTTATGTTGTGTAAGGGGCACAGTCACGAGAAAATGCAACATGACTGTGTTCTGTGGTGAGGCTGGGTGCTTCAGAACAAACATCTGTTTTACCTGCAGCAATTGCAATGGATTAAGCTGCCAAGGGCAAGGGACAGAGTGGTGACCAACTGGTCTATCGGGCTACCTCAGCCACATTAATGAGAAGAGTTGGGAACATGTAACAGAGTGTGCAGAGTAAGGGGTGGAATATGGGGTTGAACCTATTCAAGGCACATCTGCGACGCACAGCACTGCCAACATGATTGCAAATACGTTCAACAAATACTTTTCAAAAAGACAACAGCACACCACTGTGGCCAGGAAAACAAAAGACTCACATTTAGTGAGCACCTTATAATAATCCTTATTATTGCCACGAGTAGTGAGGATGAGATCCAGATTGCAGATTGCGGCAGGCGGAGCGAGTTGGGTGACTCGGCGCCAAGCCCGATTTGGGGATCTCGTGCGATTCACCCATTGTGCCCAGATCTGTGTCGGCGGGCTTGCTGAATCTCGCCCTCTGTTTTTCCTACCAAAGTAGACAACTTCACACTTACCCACGTTACACTGTATCTGCTTTATATTTGCCCACTCACTCAGCTTGTCTAAATCACTCTTTACATTCTCCTCATCACTCACGCTGCTGATAGTTTTGTGTCATCAGCAGATTAGTCCCTCATTCAAAGTGTTGATGTGTGTTATGAAAAGCTGGGGCCCAAACATTGATAGTTGGAGTCACACCTGACACCAGGGAAGATTGTTGTGGTTGTTTGACGCCAATTATCTCAGCATCAGAATATCACTGTCGGAGGTTCTCTGGGTAGTGTCCTAGTCCCAACCATCTTCAGCTGCTCCATCAATGACCTCCCTTTCATCATACGGTCAGAGGTGGGGATGTTTGCGGATGCTTGCAAAATGTTCAGCATCATTCCTGACTCCTCAGATGCTGAAGCAGTTCATGTCCAATTGCAGAAAGACCTGGACAATATCCAGGCTTGGGGTGACATGTGGCAAGTAACATTCAAGTCACACAAGTGCCGGGCAATGACCATCTCCTACAAGAGAGGATCTAACCATCGCCGCTTGATATTCAATGGCATTACCATCGCTGAATCTCCCACTGTTAACATCCTGGGAGCTACCATTGACCAGAAACTGAACTGGATTAGCCATTGTAGCCATCTGGGATGGCCACTTCCAACTAAGCACAGAGCAACTCGCAAAGACTGATGGGTAAAATGGACAAGCCAAGTGTCAGGCAGGTTCTGAGCCTGAAATGCATATTTGTCAGCAAAGTCCAGACGGTATCGAAACCCCGTCCCATTAGCATGTCAATCAGGCTGATTAGCAGGTGATGGCCCATCTCCCCCAACACGAAGGGCTGGTTACTCCAGCTACCGGGACAGTCCCAGACATTTCGGCGCCACTCCCTGTCCAAGGGAAACACAAACAACGGGGTCAATGACCGCTTGAGACCCACTTATTGGCTAAGGAATCGAACGGAGTGATCAGGGGTCACCCAATTAGTAAGGCCCAAATTGAAGGACCACCCAAAAGAGCGCGAAAACCCCCAAGTATAAAGGAAGAGTTCGCCACATGCTCGCTTTTATTTGGCCTTGGTACCCCGGTCACGGTCATCGCCAATCGCAGCAAAACCAGAAGCAAGTTCGAGTTCAACACCCACTACCAGACGGATGAGCCCAGCTGAGCAGCAGTTACCCCTTCGAACCCAAGAGATCCAGAATTGAACAGCGGCCACTGTTTCCTGACCTAAACCGGGTGCCCAAAGTTAAGTACAGATTGTCTTAGTAATAGGAGTAGTTACCTAGTAGTGTTTATGTTGCATGATTGATTGTACGTAAATAAAGTACCCTTGACCTTGAATTCTGCAGTGAGTAACTCACCACCTGACCCCCCCCCCCCCCCCCCCCCCCCCCCCCCAAAGCCAGTCCACTATCTACAAGGCGTCAGGAGTGTGATGGAATGGTCTCCACTTGCCTGGATGAGTGCAGCCCCAACAACACTCAATAAACTCATCATCATCCAAAACCAAGACTGTTAGGTCAGCAGATACATGGGAACACCACCACCTGGAGGTTCCCCCCCAAGTCGCTCACCATCTTGACTTGGAAATATATCACGGTTCCTTCACTGTCGCTGAGTCAAGATCCTGGGCCACCCTCCCTAACAGGACTGTGGGTGTACCTACAACACGTGGCCTTTCAAGAAGGTAGCTCACCACCACCATCTCAAGGGCACTTAGGGGTGGGCAGTAAATATTGGCCTAACCAGCGACGCCCACATCCCATGAATGAATAATAAAAAACTGAGCCAAAGCTGGCATGCGCCATAACGAAACTGTCTTGAACATTTCAAAGCCAATGGGTAGGTATGGAGCAGCCCTGTTCACTAAATGCCATCAACATCTACATGTTTTAGTATGTTGAGTCACAATGTTCCAGGGTCAAGTTCCACTGCAGGGCTTGAGCGCCAAGCTAGTAATGAATGCACTGTCGGAGGTGTAGCCTTTTGACCAAGATGTTAAAAGGAATTCCCATCAGCCCTCTCAGCTGGACAGAAAATATTGGCAAGCACCATTCAAAGAAGATTGGGGGAGATCGCCCCAGTGACTGGGCAAATATATTCCCCCCAACTAACATCACTAAATTGTCTGGTCCTTAATCTCATTGATGTTTGAGTCAACATGCATCCACAAAGTCACTTCCACATTTCTGTAAATTACAGCAATGACCACTCTTCAAACAGTATACAATTGGCCATAAAGCACTTTAAGATGTTCTGAAGTTGTGGAAGGTACTATGCGGGTGTAAGGGGCGGGATTCACCGTTCTTTGATCCCGATTTTGTAATCAGCGATCGGGCGGAGAATCCCTGCTGGATTGGATTGGATTGGATTTGTTTATTGTCATGTGTATCGAGGTACAGTGAAAAGTATTTTTCTGTGATCAGCTCAACAGATCATTAAGTACATGGGAAGAAAAGGGAAGAAAAGAAAATACATAATAGGGCAACACAAGGTACAAAATGTAACTCCATAAACACCGGCATCGGATGAAGCACACAGGGGTGTAGTGTTAATGAGGTCAGTCCATAAGAGGGTCATTTAGGGGTCTGGTGACAGTAGGGAAGAAGCTGTTTTTGAGTCTGTTTGTGCGTGTTCTCTGACTTCTGTATCTCTTGCCCGATGGAAGAAGTTGGAAGAGTGAGTAAGCCGAGTGGGAGGGGTCTTTGATTATGCTGCCTGCTTTCCCCAGGCAGCAGGAGGTGTAGATGGAGTCAATGGATGTGTGATGGGCTGGGCTGTGTTCACGACTCTCTGAAGTTTCTTGCGGTCCTGGGGGCCCGAGCAGTTGCCATACCAGGCTGTGATGCAGCCAGATAGGATTCTTTCTATGGTGCATCTGTAAAAGTTGGTAAGGGTTATTGTGGACATGCCGAATTTCCTTAGTTTCCTGAGGAAGTATAGACGTGTTGTGCTTTCTTGGTGGTAGGGTTGTCGTGGGTGGACCAGGACAGATTTTTAGAGATGTGCACCCCGAGGAATTTGAATCTGACGTCAAAATCGGGGGGCGGCGCCTGTTTGATGCTGGTTTTGCATCCTCCGCCCCTACAAAATAGCGTCATCGCTTCGCTCACCGCATGTCGGGACGGCGTTAGTGTGTCACCTGTAGGACCTTCCCCGATGCTCCACCCCAATGGGCCCAGTTCCCGGCCGCGCAGTTGATGTGTGGTCTCATTGTTCGGAACCTGGCGTGGCGGCTGCGGACTGTTCCCAGCGCGCCACAGTCGGGCGGGAGCCGTGCTGCTGGCCGGAGGGGGGCTGGGAAGGGGGGGGCTGGTGGGGGATGGCCTGGGGAGCACTATCTGGCGGGAGCCGTGCTGCTGGCCGGAGGGGGGCTGGGAAGGGGGGGCTGCTGGGGGATGGCCTGGGGAGCACTATCTGGCGGGAGCCGTGCTGCTGGCCCGAGGGGGGCTGGGAAGGGGGGGCTGCTGGGGATGCCCTGGGGAGCACTATCTGGCGGGAGCCGTGCTGCTGGCTGGAGGGGGGCTGGGAAGGGGGGGCTGCTGGGGGATGGCCTGGGGAGCACTATCTGGCGGGAGCCGTGCTGCTGGCCCGAGGGGGGCTGGGAAGGGGGGGCTGCTGGGGATGCCCTGGGGAGCACTATCTGGCCTGAGCCGTGCTGCTGGCCGGAGGGGGGCTGGGAAGGGGGGGGCTGGTGGGGGATGGCCTGGGGAGCACTATCTGGCGGGAGCCATGCTGCTGGCCGGAGGGGGGCTGGGAAGGGGGGGCTGCTGGGGGATGGCCTGGGGAGCACTATCTGGCGGGAGCCATGCTGCTGGCCGGAGGGGGGCTGGGAAGGGGGGGCTGCTGGGGGATGGCCTGGGGAGCACTATCTGGCGGGAGCCATGCTGCTGGTTGGAGGGGGGCTGGGAAGGGGGGGGGCTGGTGGGGGATGGCCTGGGGAGCACGATCTGGCAACCGCTGCAGGTCATCGCCGTGTACATGTGCAGCCACGGACCCGGCCACTCTCCAGCCATTTTTATTGTGGGAGACGCGAGTTCTACGCGGCGCGCTACAAGCCCCTCACCGGTCGCAAGATTTTTTTGACGTAAAACGCCACAGATCCTCCCCACTTAGTCTCAAAAACAGTGAATCCAGCCGAAGGTTTTTGACAGAAAGCGCCCTCCAGTAGGTCCTGATGTATTGATGTAACAGTATGTGGGGTCAGGTGGGATCGGCGGGGGAGGGGGGGGGGGGGCGGAGAGACGGGTGGTTGAGGTTATCACCAGTTTGCAAAGCAGAAATCACACTGGATTCGCTGCCACAAAGACAGATATAACCGATATTATTAATAGCTGGAGCTGAGAGTACTGACTTTGCACAGTTATTTAACAGGTAGGAAAAGCAAATAATAAGCAATGAGATAGTTGTAAGCGATAGGAGACAAGTGAGATCACCCCAAACACATTACTTAGCAGTCCCCCCTTATACTCTGATTCCTTTTCACTTTTTATCAGAGTACATACAACACTTCCATACACATTTTTCACTGAAAGCTGTCTTGCTCAATGTTTTATGACTAGAATTCCTAAGTCTGGCAGCTCGTGGTCTGTGCCCTGTTTGTTTAGTGTTGTATGCCCCCGAGAATCACCAGCAGTTGCTGAGCCGGTTTCTATGGCAAGATGATGTCATGCTTCCAAGTGTTATCCCAGTGCGAGGAAATTATTATGAGGCTCCGCGGAATGTTCCGTCTTGCCATTCGACCACCTGTGCAAAAAACATCGACGTAACAGCCCCTCCCGCTTCAAAGGAAAGCCTCCAATCTCCTTCTCCAGTCCCCCCCCCCCCCCACCTTCCCCACACACACATACACACCTGAATAGAAAGTGAGGCTGTATCTCTGATGAATTAGCTTTAAAGCTCCTGAACCTTCAGACATAATGAGACCAGACTGCCACTTTATGACCTGCTTAAAACAATACAACTTAATTTCAGTGTCAGGACACGGGGGGCCAAAAACCACAATCAACAGGTGTTTCATGGAGTTAAGAACATACGAATTAGGAACAGGAGAAGGCCACTCGGCCCCTCGAACCAGCTCTGCCGTTCAATACGATCCTCGCTGATCTGACTGTAACCTCAGCCCCACATTCCTGCCTACCCCCGATAATCTTTCACCCCCTCGTTTATCAAGAATCTCTGATCCCGCTTACCAGAGTCAGGGAGGTCCAAACTAAATATTGTCAAATTTAAATATCTCTGGTTGTCAACAAGAACTTACATTTATAGATAGCATAGAATCATAGACTTTACAGTGCAGAAGGAGGCCATTCGGCCCATCGAGTCTGTACTGGCTCTTGCAAAGAGCACCCTATCCAAGGTCAACACCTCCACCTTATCCCCATAACCCAGTAACCCCACACTAAGGGCAATTTTGGACACTAAGGGCAATTTATCATGGCCAATCCACCTAACCTGCACATCTTTGGACTGTGGAAGGAAACCGGAGCACCCGGAGGAAACCCACGGACACACGGGGAGGATGTGCAGACTCCGCACAGACAGTGACCCAAGCCGGAATCGAACCTGGGACCTGGGACCCTGGAGCTGTGAAGCAATTGTGCTATCCACAAGGCTACCGTGCTGCCTGTATATTTATATACCACCTTTAAGATTGAAAACGAGGCGCACGGTAGCGCAGTAGTTAACACATGCTGCCTCAAGGCGCCGAGGTCCCAGGTTCGATCCCAGCTCTGGGTCACTGTCCGTGTGGAGTTTGCACAATCTCCCCGTGTTTGCGTGGGTTTCACCCCCACAACCCAAAGATGTGCAGGGGTAGGTAGATTGGCCACGCTAAATTGTCCCTTAATTGGAAAAAAATGAATTGGGTAAACACCCCAAAGTGTTTTATATGGAGGTGGAGGATAAGAACAAACACACAAACATACGAGCTAGGAGCAAGAGTAGGCCACTCGGCCCCTCGAGCCTGCTCCACCATTCAGTAAGATCATGGCTGGTCGGATTATGACCTTCCAGCCCTTTCTGATAACCGTTCACCCCCTTGATTATCAGGAATCTATGTAGCTCTGCCTTAAAACTATTCAAAGATTCTGCTTCCACCGCCTTTTAAGAAATTGGAGTTGCAGAGACTCACAACCCTCTAAGGGAAAGAAATTCTCCTCATTGCTGTCTTCAATGGGCAACCCTTTGTTTTTACACAGACACCTGGGGCGGTATTCTCCCACAAGAGGAAACATCCTCCCCACATCCACCCTGTCAATACCCCTCAGGATCTAGTGAAAAACGGGACAGATAGAAGGGATAAAGCAATGGACATTGATGTACATTTGAGGGTTAAGGGAACGCTTAAAAGATAGGTTTCAAGGGGGCTTTTATAGATGGAGAAAGGAGAGGAACAGATTTATACAGCGGGTGTTTCAGATAGTTTCAGAGATGGTTCAAGCCTTTGGCACCAACAGTTAGGCAAAGGAGTGAGAGAAACACCCAAAGTTTGAAGGCACATGAAGGAGGGTGGGAAGCAATCTCAAGAGGAGATTGCAGTGATATGGTAGGGTGAGGCCATGGAGAGACTCGGATATGAGGGTGAGGATTATAAATGTATTGCACTGGGACACAGACAGCCAGTGCAGATTGGCAAGATGAACAATTGAGACAAATGTTTGTGGAGGGCGGAGTGGCAGGCCGGAAAAGGAGACCTTGGAAAAATCTACTCGAGAGGTATCAAACCCATAGATAGGGGTTTCAGTAGAAGCAGGGATCAGGTAAGGGGGAGAATGTTTTTGAACAAATTGTGACCTCCAACAAACCCCCCACAAGCTACTTTCAAACACAACTTTTCCTGACCACACTAATTGATCATCAAGATAAGGGTTCGGGTCTTTATACACTCAATGTCAGCCAGCTTGGAAAAAGTCATCCCTCCTGCCTCCAAGAAGTTACTCCGTTTGATTATTTGCAACGGTCAACTCTTATTCGCCATCAGGTTTATTTCCACGGGTAACCTCACTCGTGCAGGTACTGTGTCAGATCTTTAACTGTGCGGGAGAGTGGATGGAAGGATAGATTGCTGGAACTGCAGCCAATGAAGTACTTTTGAAGTGCAGTTGCTGTTCCAATATTGAAAACATGGCAGCCAATTTGCAAAGACTGGGCGGAACGGTGGCCCACTGGTTAGCACTGCTGCCTCACAGCACCAGGGACCCAGGTTCAATTCTGACCTCGGGTGACTGTCTCTGTGGAGTTTGCACTTTCTCTCTGTGTCTGCGTGGGTTTCCTCCGGGTGCTCCGGTTTCCTCCCACAAGTCCCGAAAGACGTGCTGTTAGGTAATTTGGACATTCTGAATTCTCCCTCGGTGTACCCGAACAGGCGCCGGAATATGGCGACTAGGGGCTTTTCACGGTAACGTCATTGCAATGTTAATGTAAGCCTACTTGTGACAATAAAGATTATTATTATATTATGGGATGCTCTTTCAGAGGGCCAGTGCAGACTCGATGGGCCAAATGGCCTCCTTCTGCACTGTAAGGATTCTATGACCCCACACAAGGCAATTAACAGATAATCTGTTTTACTGATGATGTTTGAGAAATTAAAAATAAATACTGGCGAGGACACCAGGGAGAGGTTCCCTGTTCTTCAAAACAGTGTCATGGGATTTTGTTACATCTACTCAAGGCAGCGGACAGATCCTCAGTTAATAGTTTGACTGGGAAGCAGAACCTTTAACTGTGCATCAATCAGTAGCAGGCTGCAGGGTCAGCCTCAGTCTTGTTCTCTACGCTTGGAATGGGACTCATGGGTCCAGAACCTTCCCACTCAGTGGCAAGTGGGCTAACAATAAGCCCAGTTGACACTTGCCGCCGACCCCCTCATTAAAACCTCATTCCGATCACAAGCATTTTCTATGCAGTGTCATAAAATCCCTACAGTGCAGAAGCATGCCATTCGGCCCGTCAACTTTGCACCAACCCATCACATTGAACATTAGGGGGATTGGGGGGGGGGGGGGGGGGGGGGGGGGTTGGGGAGAGGGGGACTTAATACATTAACACATTAACATGTGTTAATGGTGACCATGGGTCATTCCTGATTCCTTTTTGTCATGTGTTTCTGATAACATGCGGGCCAATGTCTGGGGTTTGGTGGGAGGATGGGATCGTTGTTATTGATATGTGGAGTGACATTACATTCGTTACTGATAATTGTTTATTGTTGGGTGTAAATTTGGGAAAAAAATGTGAAAAACGATGAGAATTAAAAAAACATTTTTTAAAACTTTGCACCAACCCTCTGTCGGAGCACTCTATCCAGTTCCACCCCACCTTATTTCCATAGTAACCCTGTAACCTAGTCTGTACATCCCTAAGCTTAAATTTATCATGGCCAATCCACCTAACCTGCACTGTGGGAGGAAACCGGAGCACCCGGAGGAAATCCCACAAACAAGAGGAGAACATGCAAACACCACACAGTCACCCAGGGCCCGAATTGAACCCAGATCCCTGCTGCTGTGAGGCTGCAGTGCTAACCACTGTGCCCCTGTGTTGCCCAAAAAGCAATGTCCTACAATAAATGGACCACAATTATATAAAATTATAGAATGCAGCACAGGTGGAGGGAATATAGCCTTCATGCCTCTCATGGTTCTTGGCACAGCTACTTAATTAAGCCCATTTCTTCATATGTCACATTGTCACGAGGGCATGCCCTTTAAAATACTGTTTTTTCAATTTTCAGCTGACTGGAAATTTTGCAATTTGAAATGAGACAGAATGAACTCCTTAAGAATGCAAGGCCGCCTTCCATGGGGAAGGTGAGGAACGAACAAGTCACCCCAGGGGGGCTGTGACGAGAGAGACATTTCCTGGAGTTCAGAGATGCATCGAAACTCGTCACTGTCTAAGGAAGAGACATTAAAAATGCCAAATGGTGGAGATTGAAACATTGGTTGGATCAGAGAGACCCACCCAAAATCATATGGAAATACACAATGGGTGAAGTATTTCAGGGCAAGACTGCCAATCACTACAGAGAGAGAGAGAGATTGCAAAAATGTTGTCAGCAGAGGAAGCAGTCTCTGTCCCTCTCTATTTTTGGAACAAGCGTATTATCTGGCTGGGAAGCCAACTTTACTAAAAATCGACCGATGAACCGAGATTTTGAAATAATTGTATCCTTCTCTACATCTGACTGTATCCACGAAACCCAAACTGGCCACAGCGTTTAAAGTCAACAACTCAGGGTTACTTAACCGTGTAGTCTTTTACTTTTTTTAATTGGACTCTAACTTATTTTATGTCTGATACCTGAGTGTCTGTGTGCATGTTTGTCTGCCTGTGTGTGTGTGTGAGTCTGTCTGTCTGTGTGTCAGTGTGTGTGTCTGTCTGTGTGTGGGATGCCTAAATGACTGCGTGAGGGCTGATTACTTGACATTGTGTCTTTATTATTTTCCGTGTGTTTGATGGTTAATAAATTTGCACTTTCTTTGACCCAATGGTACCCTGTTTGATTGGCTCCTTATTGCTCACAGTTTAAATACATTTGGACTCAGAGAAGGCAAATCCTGCTGATAAAGAATCTTTAACCGTTGTGACCAGGGGAGGTGATTGAATAGAGGGGAGCCACTTCACTTCTTCTCAACCAGTTGTAACAATACAAAAACTTTGAAGAAGCATAAATTCTGTAAGTTTATGTCAAATGGACCATGAGGTTGGGCTGCATCAATATTATATTGAGGCGTCTTAAATGGCAATCATTTTGAATTAATATTTTTTACAAATGTCTAAGGCTAGGATGGACAGGCCACCCGTGCAATTAGATCAGCAAGCAAAACAAAATAATGTAGTTAGCTCTGTTTTCATACACATCTGCGGAGCTCAAATCACCCCAGTCACCTAACTGTGTTTAGAAATGTTCTCTAGGTAGTTCATAATAAGCTGATTGTTCAATTGCATTTTCCAGCAAATGTTTAAAGTGAGCAATCAGAATAGGAGGATGCCGGAATAAATTTCAATTTTAGATTCTACCAAGCATTTTTCATTCAATGGATCTTAATTTTCCAATTATTTAATGTATTTTCAATGAATCAACATAAGGCATAATTGTGCCCCCTGGTGTATCGTGTGAGGTGTAGCACCTGTAGAAAGCCAATGGGTGGAAAACGCGTGGAAGACGAAGCTGTGGCAGCACCACAGCACCATCTAGGACACCGTGGTGGTATTACAGCCTTCCTCAGCTTCACTGCAAGTTGTGGAAGCGATGAACAAGCATGTGTCAGCAGCAAAATGGATATCTGCCTTTAGAAATGGGGACTTTATTCTCTGCAATTTTGTACCACACCCAAAGGGGGGGGGGGGGGGTGAAATCAAGGGGTTTAAACTGATATTTCTGCTGCAATCATTGTAAAGGCAGCTTTCTTGGCCCATTGCCAGTCTCTCCATGTGGTTAGCAAGACGTTGCCCAAGCAGGGACTGGACAATGCAGTAAAGAGGCTGGGGGAGGTGCGGGGAGAGGGGGGGGGGGGGGCAAAAAGCAGGGGACAGGAGACCTAACTGGACTGGTCATTCAAAGGGCTACCACAGGTGCGATGGTCCAAGTGGCCTCCTGCTGTCCACCATGATTTATTTGCCAGCACTGCTGATTTCCCTGAGACGAATGAAAAGACAGGATCGGCTCAAGGTTTTAAATAAATTGAACAGGGCTGGATCGGCCTCCCAGAGACGGTGTAAAATATTTACAAATACATATTTCCAATACCCCATTTATTATAGTGTTGACATGCAGACCTAAAAACAAAATGAAAAAAAACGAAAATCACTTATTGTCACGAGTAGGCTTCAATGAAGTTACTGTGAAAAGCCCCTAGTCGCCACATTCCGGCACCTGTTCGGGGAGGCTGGTTCGGGAATTGAACCGTGCTGCTGGCCTGCCTTGGTCTGCTTTAAAAGCCAGCGATTTAGCCCAGTGTGCTAAACCAGCCCCTAAAACTGCCCCCTTGTAACGGTACACGTCCACAGCCCTAAATAGGACCGTTCAGTCCATCAACTCTCTGCTAGGATGATCCATTACTATTCTGATCACTGCAAATAGTTATATTTTCTCTGCACTGCAACTAGCTCTATTTTACTCGGTTTCCATGACTTCTGCCATTTACCTTTAAAATTGCAATGCGCTCTGCCTCGTCTCGGGTTGCCAGTACTGGCAGGATTAATTCCTGAAGGGTTTAGGGAAGGCCACTCAGTCAATCAGCATTTTTTTTTTGCTCACCCCATCTCCATAAGTTTTGTAATTAATAAGTAAAAATGTTGAAAGTTTATCTTTTTTTTAAAAAACACGCAGAAATGTTTCTAATGCATCAATCCCTCCCAGGTTACCCGCAAGAGGTATCTAGGAAATTAATCTTTTTTAATTTCTGGAGACACCAGAATAATTCTGCATGGTTGGCCAGCCTGTGGCAAAGAATTCCATGCTTCAAAAACAATTTGTACGAAGCCATTTCTCCTCCCCTCTCCTAACTCTCCCCTTTAAGCTCTCCTCAGACTTAGCTGTAATCCCAGCATCCCGAGGCTCTTCTTATTTCTGGCCCTGACATCTTCCAGATCAATCTACACTGATTGCCTCCCAGGCCTGATTTTTACCCCACTCCCTGGGTAAGAATGGGATGGGCAGAGGGCCAAAATAGCGGCCGGGATTCTGCAATAACGCGGCTAAGTGTAGACGCCGGTGTAAACACCGGAGTGTTTCATGCCGGCGTCAATGGGCCTCTTGGCCCAGCGATTCTGAAGCCCACAGGGGGCCAGCATGGCGCTGGATTGCTCCGTGCATCCGGCAGCGATAGGCGGCCCTGCACTGCCGGCCTTGAGTCCATGCATGCGCGCATTGGCCGCTTCCGCACCGCACCCGTGCAACATGGCGGACCACAGAGCAGGCCAGCACAGAAGAAGGTAGGCCCCCCCCCACCCCCGGTCATGGGCCAGGCCGTCGTGGAAGCCCCCACCCGGGGTCTGATCCCCCCACCCCAAACCAGGACAGCCACTGCGGCCACAAGTCCGAGCTCCTGCTGGGTGGAACCACGTTAGAACCACGGCAGCGGGAACTCGGCCGATTGACCGCCGAGAATCGCTGCGGGAGCCTCTTTCAACGGCCCCTAACCGGCGCCGAGTCAACCGCGCGCGCGGCTGGCGGAGATTCTCCGGTTGCCGGACAATCGCATCCCGGCGTCGGACCCGATTGCGGGTCTAAGGCCCCATTCTCCACCCCGTGCCGAGCGCGATTTCGAAGCGGAGGCTCAGAGAATCCCGGCCAGCATTTGGGAGCTATTCCATGATCTCGCCTGCCATCACTTCAACTCACAAGTTATCATGAGCATCCCTTACCAAAGGCAAATATATTAAAATATTGAATTTTAACTGCAGAACTCCGAGGTGCCGAGCCCAGGTGCTCTAGCGCAAAAGGTTAGTATGCAGATAGAGCAAGTCATTAAGGAGGCTAATGAAATGCTATCCTCTATTACAAGAGGAATTGAACATAAAAGTAAGGTTGTTATACTTCAGTTATCCAGGGCATTGGTGAGACCACATCTCCAATACCGTGTGTCGTGTTGGTCTCCTTATTTAAGGCAGGATGTAAATGTGTTGGGGCAGTTCAGAAGAGGTTAGCTAGATTGATACACGGAATGAGTGGGTTGTCTTATGAGGAAAGCTTGGACAGACTGGGCTGGTTTCCATTGGAGATTAGAAGAGCGAGGGAGTGACTTGATTAAAGGGGATAAGATCCTGAAAGGTCTGGACAAGGAGGGCACGGAAAGGATGTTTCCTCCAGTGGGCGAGTCCAGAATCAGGGGGCACTGTTATAAAACTGGGGTCAACCTCGGAGGACAGGGACGAGGAGAATTATTTTTCTCTGAGGTGATTATGCGACTTTGGAACCCTCTCCTCCTCAGAAGGTGATGGAGCTGGGGGGGTGGTCACTGAATATTTTTCAGGCGGAGGTAGGTTAATTAGGCGAGGGACTCAAAGATTATCGGGGTGATATGGAAATTTGGGATTCGAGACACAAACAAATCAGCCATGACTTTTAACATACAGTGAAGCAGACGTAAGGGGCCGAATGGCCTACTGTGACCTCTTTGCCCTTTGTCTCCTTGTTACCTTCAAATGTTACCAGCTTGCTTTTAAAAATTCCTTGCACCTCACATAAAATGATCCTGTGTTGGGGAAGACTGCTTTGCTATTAACTGAAGTCCATTCAAACCAGCATTTAAAAGTGTAGCTACTCACTGTCCCTCAGACAGTCGCTCTCTTATTTCTAGTGAAGGTTGTCAGGTGAAGAGTTTTATCATCGATTCGACTGGAGCTTGAGCTGCGGTTTTCAGAATCACAGAAGCCAAATGGTAAACTTGCCGAGCACTCCGTGGTAACTCGCTCTGCAATCACACTGCCACCAAGTGGAAGGGAAGAAGACTGATCTGCCAGTTACTGCGACAGATTTGTTCCCTGCTCTTTGGGGATGTATTGTTTTGGGTGGGTTTGTACTTCAGACAGTATGCATCAGATGTGGGAGGTTACCTGTCAGACGCTGGGCAGATGTCTGCTGATGGGGCAGTCGTTTCAGAGGCTGGCAGGAATCTGTCGCCTCTCAAACGTTTAGCACAGAATTGCATTGTCCAACTAAAAACAGGCTCACGTCCATTGTCTTCACTTCAGTGTGAAGTTCATTTGCACTGACTCGCCTCTCCCCTGCATGCCGTTTATTTTAACCCTTTGTAGTCTGCAGAGGGGGCATTCTAATGTACCTAGAAATACATTGGGCTGGGTTCTCCGATTGTGAGGCTATGTCCTCACGCCGGCGTGGGAACGGTGGCGTTTTACAACCGAACAGTCAGCGCAAAACGGCAAATGATCCTCCGTTTGGCAGGGGGTTAGCAGCCGAGCAGAGTACAGTACCCGGTTCGAGCTGCCGATACGGCCCGGAGAATTGCCGAGTCCCGTTGCCGCGCATGCGCACGATGGTGGCCTGCAGTGGCTGCACCGTGGAACATGGCGGCGGCCGCTCGCGGACCCTGCCTGAAAAATAGTGCCCCCCCCCCAACTTTGGTCAGCTTGCGAGCCCCGAACCACCCCCACCCCTCAGTGCCCCCAGCCCCTGATAAAGTCTCCTCTGCCTGCGGATTAGCCCTCCCCCGATTGTACTTTATTTCTACATTCTTTTCCCCTTGCTCAGCTGCCTAATCTAATCCTGAATATTGACATTGTTACTGCCCGGAAATGTTTCATTACAAGAGTCACTTACACTTCGAAACTACTTTATTGGCTGAAATCCCTCATGTATAACAAGTATCATTTGGTGAAACTCAAAAGCTTCAAAGTATTTCCTCTTTTTAATAAATTTAGAGTACCCAATTATTTTTTTTCCAATTAAGGGGTAATTTAGCGTGGCCAATCCACCTACCCTGCACATCTTTGGGTTGTAGGGGGCGAAACCCACGCAGACACTGGGAGAACGTGCAAACTCCACACGGACAGTGACCCGGGGCCGGGATTCCAACCCGGATCCTCAGCGCTGTGAGGCAGTAGTGCTAACCACTGCGCCGCCGTGCCGTCCCTGATGAAAAGTTAACATTTGAGGTCAGGCGTCTCCAGCTTTATTCACCATTTTGGTGCGACTTGAGGTTTTTAAAAATATCTTTTAATCCTTGCGCTGTGGGCAAAACTGGTATTTGTGCCCATCGCTAATTGGCGTGCCCTCATTACATGCTGAAAGAACAGAATGTCCGCGGGGTAATAACTATCTTCTCCCTTGATGTCAGGTGCAATGGAGCTATTAAGTTGGAGCAAGTTAAATTACAGAAGCAGGAAAAATCATTACAAATCTGCACATTGAGCACCAGATACAAATGAATGTTTAATTGAACCATCATCTTCAGAACAACAAAACCCATAAAATTTCCTTTATCAAGTTGAAGGACTGAAGAATCTAAGGCGGGGACCTGAATACAACATAAAGTTGGGGGGGGGGGGGGGGGGGGTCGTTTGACCATGGGCGCGGGAGCTTTGCGTTTTACCAAACTCATTGTAATCCTTTATTTTGTCCTGGTGCACAGTTCATATTTTCTTTTTCTTGGTCACATGGCTTGCGCTATGTCCCTGGAGAATCCTGATTGGTGTTTCTGCGAGGACGAACCGAGACAAATCATCATTTGCAGCATTGGGTGGGTGGTGGGGGTGGGGCATCTTGTGGTGAGCGGTTGCTGGTGAGCGGGTTCCCGCTTTGGCAATGCCCCGTGCATCCGGATGGCGGCGACCATTGAAGGTACGGTTCTGGTTGAAGATCTCAGCTCTTCAGTACAGGTCATTGGAGCTCACTCTGAGGAATTGCAAGGTGGCTTTTGGAAGATGGTGAAGGCACATGAGACCATCCTTGCCCTCGATGGAGTTCTTTCCCTGGTGTTGCGTTCACTAGAGGAGTCCGCACAAGAGGCTGAGAGAAACTTTGTTCATTGAACAAGAAACTATTTCCACATTGTGCACAGGTCCTGGTTGGGACTCCTCTGCTTGGCTCCCACCCAGGCAGAGCTTTTATACATATTGTCCATGGGGGCTCCCCAACCCTCAACAGGGAAGCTCGTACTCAACCAGACTCACGGGGACACCAATTGGTCTGACCCCATAGGTCTCGTGCAGGTTGTGACACCTGGGAAGGGTCAACCTTTGTGTCATTGAAATCCTGCTGCATGGAGTGTGGCCTATCCTGACTGGTTCAGGAATTAGGGGCTGGACAAGGTGTGTCCGTGAGGCCGGTCTCTGCCGAGAGGGGGGGGGGGCTCGGCTCCCGGCTGAGTTTGACGATTGGCTGCCACGTTTTGGTAAGGAGGCAGGGTGCATTGGATTCGATGGAACACAACCAGTGATTCGGGAGAGATCCCACCAGTTGCACCGGGGAGGAGGGAATCAGCAGCCTCCCTCCCCCCTCTCCGCCCCCCCCCCTTCCCCCTCCCCCTCCCCATCCAGGGTGCCCAATTGTTGGGTGTCTTGGCGATTCTTCTTCTCCTCAAGATGGGGTCTCCCTGGCTGGGACTGGCATAATTATCCTTTTCTCCTTAGTGTAATTGGGGTCATTGAATTTCTCTCGATGAGGTTGCAGAGGTGGAGGTGTAGGTTCGACTGAAGTGGAGGTTTTGGGATATCCTGGAGGTCCTACTAGTATAGTTTCCTGTGCATCGGGATGTGCTAGGCTAGGCCAGGCCTGGTGCTGTAGTTAGTATCGTGTTCCCCTTGGAAACGTGGGATGTCCCTTCTCGAAAGCACTTATTAGGGACACCCTGAGAGGTTGGATTTTGCATGTACTGTGCACAGGAGCCAGGGGGATGAACCGAGTCACGTGCTTTAGTGGATACTGTGCTGTCCCCCTAGAGGGTTAGGCATTTTCTTGGTTGAATGAGCAGCTTGTTCTCTTCCTAGTGGGTGTGCAGCATGTGCCAGAGAAATATAGAGTCGGGGTTGGGTCCTGTTCTCTTGTTATCCTGTGGGTTAATTCTAGAAGTTCTAGTTCTTTCTCTCATCTTTTTCCTTCTTGGGTGGCCCTGAAGGTTTGATCGTAATCTGAACATGCTGTTGCCAGTCCTCTTTGCACAATTTTATGGAATGATTTTGATTCTTCACTGGGCCTCAGATTTGGGTTAAATTGTGTTTTATGTATTTAACTCCCCTTAGAACTGGGGGTTTCATGTATTGTCTTTGTTCTTCATAAGTGTGGTTACCTTCTGGTGGCGGCAATGAGGAGCTAAGCCGCACATTCGGCAGCTCCCGCTGAAACGGACTTTGGGGCTCTTTTCAGGGCCCCCAACGGAGCTGTGTCGGCAAATCCCGACGTGGGAAGAGGACAGGAGTCGACCCCTACGGTCCTATGGTCCGGACCAGGAGTGGGGTAAGGAGAAAAACAGAGAAAGCACCCCTAAAAAAGTGGGGGAAGGAAGACAAAATGGCAGCCGGCGGAGGCCCGGAGGACTGGAGGCAGTGGGCGCAGGAGCAGCAGACGACTCTGCTGCGCTGCTTCCAGGAGCTTAAGTTGGAGCTGCTGGAGTCGTTGAAGGTAACCAACAGGGAGCTGATGGAGACCCAGACAGCCCAGGGGGCTGCGATCCGGGAGCTGCAGCAGCAGGCCTCCGAAAGGGAGGATGAGGCCATGGCCGTCGCGGGGAAGGTGGAGATGCACGAGGCGCTCCATAAAAGATGGCAGGAGCGGTTCGAGGAGCTGGACAACCTGGTCGAGGAGGAAGAATTTGCGGATCCTGGGCCTCACGGAGGGGCTGGAGGGGTCGGACCTGGCAGCCTATGTGGCTGGTTATGTTAAACTCGCTGATGGGGGCTGGGTCCTTCCAGGGGCCCCTGGAGTTAGAGGGGACCACAGAATTCTGGCTAGGAGGCCCAAGCCGAACGAGCCGCCGCGGGCGGTGTTGGTGCGCTTTCATCAGTTTGTGGATCATGAGTGTGTGCTCCGGTGGGCCAAGAAGGAGCGGAGCAGCAAGTGGGAGAACACGGAGGTGCGGATTTTCCAGGACTGGAGTGCGGAGGTGGCTAAGCGGAGGGCCGGGTACAACCGGACGAAGGCGGTGCTCCACAGACGGAGTGTTAAGTTCGGCATGTTGCAGCCGGCGCGTCTGTGGGTAACCTATAAGGATCGGCACCATTATTTTGAGTCCCCAGAGGAGGCGTTGGCCTTTGTGCAGGCCGAGAAATTGAACTCAAACTGAGGGTCTAAGATGGGGGATGTTGTATAATACTGTATTTGTATTTGCTTGGTTTAATGTAAGATGTGGGTTGGCCTTAGGGTGGGTCGGGTGATGGCGATTTGTCTTTTCTGTATGGGTTTTTATGTAGGGGTCTGGTGGACGGGCAGGGGGGTAAACGGGGAGTTCGGGGAGCTGGGGGGGGGGACTGACAATGGGAGTTGCCCTAGAGGAGGCGGGGCCGGGCAGGGCGAAAGCGCGGGCTTTCTGCGGGTTTCCCGCGCTGGGAGATGGTGGGGGCGGAGTCGGGGCTGAGAAGCGCAGGTCGTTGCTGGCTGTTTTCTTTTCCCGCGCAAGAGAGGGGGGGGGGGAGGACCATTGACGGGCACGATGGAGGAGGGGTAGTCCCACGTGGGGAGGAGTCGGAGGTAGGGGGGGAGTCGCCGGGGTCAGCAGAAGTTAGCTGGCTCACGGGAGTGCTATGGAGGGAGGGGTGCGGCTAGGAGGGGTCCTAGCCTGAGGGGGGGGGGGGGGGGGGGGGGCGGCTACCGGGTTGCTGCTGAAACGGTCCAGAAAGAGCTGGAGGACGCAGGGGGTGATGGAGGGGGGAGTTGCCGCCGTGGGAAACTGGCAGAGCGGGGGACGCTGGCCGGTGGTGGGCAAGGGATGGGGTATGGCTAATCGGCAGGGGAGGGGGGCAGGGGGCCCTCTGATCCGGCTGATAACCTGGAATGTGAGGGGGCTGAATGGGCCGGTCAAACGGGCCCGGGTGTTTGCGCACCTGAAGGGGCTGAAGGCGGATGTGGCCATGCTGAGAGTGGTGGACCAGGTTCGGCTGAGGAAGGGATGGGTGGGCCAAGTATTTCACTCAGGGCTGGATGAGAAGAGTAGGGGGGTGACGGTGGGGAAGAAGGTGTCGTTTGAGGCGTTAAATGTGGTGGCTGACAGTGGCGGGAGATATGTGATGGTGAGTGGTAAGCTGCAGGGGGAGCGGGTGGTGTTGGTGAATGTTTACGCCCCAAATTGGGACGATGCGGGGTTTATGCGGCGTATGTTGGGCCTCATTCCGGACCTGGAGGTGGGGGGCCTGATCATGGGGGGGGACTTCAACACAGTACTGGATCCCCCATTGGATCGATCCAAGTCCCGGACGGGTAGGAGGCCGGCGGCGGCTAAGGTGTTGAGGGGATTGATGGACCAGATGGGGGGGTGGATCCCTGGAGGTTTGCAAGGCCAAGGGCCAGGGAGTATTCGTTTTTCTCCCACATACATAAGGCCTACTCGAGGATTGATTTCTTTGTCCTGAGCAGGGTGTTGGTTTAGAGGGTGGAGGGTGTGGAATACTCCGCCATTGCCATTTCAGATCATACCCCGCACTGGGTGGACCTCGGGCTGGGGGAAGGGAGGGACCAACGTCCGCTCTGGCGCTTGGAGATGGGGCTGTTGGCAGACAAGGAGGTGGCCGAGAGGGTTCGGGGGTGTATCGAGAGGTACCTTGAGGCCAATGACAACGGGGAGGTCCAAGTGGGGATGGTCTGGGAGGCATTGAAGGCGGTGACTAGAGGGGAGTTGATCTCCATCCGAACCCATAGGGAGAGGGGGGAGCAGAGGGAGCGGGTAAGTGTGGTTATGAAGGATCTGCGCTTGGCTCCTACATGGTGCAGAGGAGCCTGGTATCCAAGGAAAGGAGACTGCGGTGGGTCGTTGGTGCTGATGCTGCCAGAGTTGAGGGAGATATGTGTTGGTACATGCCCGAACATGGCGTGGAAAATCTATCCTGACATTCTTGTGGTAATTGCGAGCTGAAGTGGTGTGGGAGGATGTGCACCAGTGTTCCATGGCCTCATACTGTTTCTCCCTAGTCTTTGGTGGCGGTGTATAAGTATCTAGTTATGTCTAATGATTGTATCGAGCTAGTTGTCATGTTGTTCTCCTGTCCCTCTCTGTACTCATATATGTTGAGCTTTTGCCTTGCTTATGGCGATGAGTTATTTTGTTGCCAAAATATAAAACCTTAATAAACATGTAGGGTGGGATTCTCGATTTCCCGTTTTCGGCCAGTCCCGCCGGCGTGAATTACACAAGGTGTTTACCGGCGGGACCTGGCACTGAGGGCGGCCTGCAGAGTCCTCGGGGGGGGGGGGGGGGGGGGGGGGGGGGGGGGTGCAGGGGGATCCGGCCCCTGGGGGGCCCCATGGTGGCCTGGCCCGCGATCGGGGCCCACCAATCAGCGGGCGGGCCTATGCCGTGGGGGGACTCTTTCCCTCCGCGCCGGCCTGTGTAAAGCTCCGCCATGTTCTGCACGGAGAAGAAGCCCCCTGCGCATGCGCAGGAATCACGGCAGCGGTTCTGATTTTTCCTGCTTCTGTAATTTAACTTGCTCCAACTTTCAGCGCCAACTCGCTTCGGCCGGCGGAGGCCCTTCGGCGCCGGTTGGCGCGGCATCAACCATTCTAGCGCTGGCCTAGCCCCCAAGGTGCGGAGGATTCCCCACCTTCCGGGCGGCCCAACACCGGGGTGGTTCACGCCCCCCTTTGGCGAAGGTATGGCACGCCCCACCGGGTACCGGAGAATCCGGACATTCATTTAAAAAAAACATAAATCCATCACTTGTTCTCAAGTACTATCCACTGAATCTTTAAAACCATCCAAAATGGATTTTCTGGCCCTTTGCACCAGCAGGGTCTCCCTGTCCCGCCGGACGTAAACACCCCCCTCCCCACTCAGCGGGCTCCCTGATGGCAGGACGGGCAAGCTACGCAAAACGCCATCAACTTCAGTGGGACCAGAGGACCCTGCCACCCGCCAATGGCGAGCTTCTTTTAATAACAATCTTATTGTCACAAGTAGGCTTACATTAACACTGCAATGAAGTTACTGTGAAAAGCCCCTCGTCACCACATTCTGGCTAATGTTCGGGGACACAGAGGGAGAATTCAGAATGTCTAGATTACGTAACAGCATGTCATTTGGAACTTTGGGAGGAAACCGGAGCACCCGGAGGAAACCCACGCAGACACAGGGAGAACGTGCGGATTCCGCACAGACAGTGACCCAAGCCGGGGAATCGAACCTGGGACCCTGGCGCTGTGAAGTGACAGTGCTAACCACTGTGCTACCATGCTGCTGTGCTGCCTCTTCCACCTCCAGAGCAGAGGGGGGGTGGCCACGACAGCTCATCAGCAATCAACTGAAATTCAATTCCGAATGAATTTATAAATGTATGCATGATGAAGAATGAATACATTAATAATTAAATATTGTTAAACAATAAGGGGGCTATCATATCCAGGGAGCCTTTATGCCCTTTATATGCTGGTAATACGTTCACATGCAAACCTAGCCAACCTGCAAAAACTGAGCGACAGCTTCCAACAATATCAACCATTCAGTCCTGACCATTGTTCTGCAATGTGTCGCCATACTTAGTGTATAGTGGGATACAGAACGGACAGAGTACAGTCCATTGTTACACCCGCGTCCAATACTGGAAGAGGGGGAAAGTAGGGAAATAACACAGACTATTTCCCTCATTCGCTGCACCAACATTACAGGCTGCTGTGGATATTATCTCTGTAGCAGAATCATATTGCTCAATGCTTTATTTGACTGTCACAATGATACTGATACATTCATTGGCTTCCTCTCATTCCTATTGCGATAGGCAGTCTCCTTTCACCCCCATTACCTAAGGCACTCTCCCCTCATCCCCATTCATAGAGGGACTCTCCTCTCAAAACCCATTTCCAGAGACTCTCTCCCCTCATATCCTATTCCTCGGGGCAGAGTTTTCTGTCCTCTCTCTCCACAGTTCACAAGTACATTGCTCACCGCACCTACCCAGTCGTAACACATCCCCATCACCCTAATTCCCAAGGGAGCGCTGCTCATATCCTTCCCCACCCCCATCAAGTTCCCAGAGGCTGCCTCTCAGCACTGAGGTCTCCTGGATGCCCCTCTCTTCCCCACACACCCCCAGTTCCCAGAGGCGCCCATCTCTCAATCCATCCACTTCCCACAGGCATTCTCACTGAATGTCACAGGTGACATACATATGCATAACATAACATAATTTATTTGCGATAACATTATTGTCTCACCAATTTCTTTGTGATAATATTATTGTGTCACCAATTATACACTATCTACACATCTAGTGTAGTGCACTTCTTATTGTCATGATTTTTGGTGATGCTTTTCGTAAGATGCTATGTCAACATTTCCAATTTAATTTTACTATGTCAACAGTCACACTGAAGCTGCAAGCTATGACCACTAGGTGGCACAGCAGGACAGGATTCTGAAACTTCTCTCCCATTGTCATTCATGTTTGGGGGAAAAGAAAAAGCAGGTTATTGATAGAACCAGGGAAGTGTTAGGGAAATGACGATCCAGTTACTTTGCATCTCATAGCCCCAGGATACAGCTTCTTCTTTAATGGATTCCACTCCAGCCAGTTCCATAACAGCATTAGCTGAGGTTTCAAATCAAAAAATCCTGCTCCTTGCACAAACCTAAAAAGGCTCGAGGAAAGGTGGCAAGGAAGCAAACAAGGCAAGTGGAAATGAAATGAGTGTCAGGGAAAAAAAGGGGAGTTTCAAATAGCAAAATGTATAATACGCCAACCAGTTGCTACAATATCCCTTCAACTCTTGCGTACGTCAGCTTGACTCCACATCAGGGCAATGGGATGAAGATCATTTCTCTGCCTTGGAAGACGTTTTTGGGCCATCTTAAACCTAGTTCCCCAGGAACAGCACAGAACTGTCCACAATTCAACCGGTACAGGCGCTAATCCAGCGTTTTATGTCAGATAGGCCAGTGTAGAAAAACCACTCTGTAGGGCAGCTTTCAAGGTTGGATCTGAGGCGCATTGTGGGGGTTTAAAGTCGAGGCAACTTCATTTCTCACCTGGTCATGCTACACCTGACGTGGGAGCACCTAATGCTGGCCTATGAGTCAGAATATTAAAGACGTATTCCATTCCTCAGCAGCGGCCAACTCACCTTTTACAACAATCTACCTGACACAACGGTGGAAGATCAGATGGGCAGGACATCAGTATATTTCAAAATACCTGGAGTTGTCAGGGACTCCTGAGGTGATTACTCACTAAATATGCATAATCCTCGGGGGTTACTGGTCAATGAGTAAATGACCCCATGAAGCTTTAAGTGGTTCGGAAGATATTTCAATGACTGACTTCATTGATTAAGACTTTCTATTAAATATCTACAAGGTTATGCAGTATGCGGAGGAGGTGTCAGTAGAGGAGCTGAAAACAAAGTGGGAGGGGGAACTGGGGGAGCAGATCGAAGACGGGACATGGGCTGATGCCCTGGAGAGGGTTCATTCTTCCTCCTCGTGTGCGCGGCTTAGCCTCATCCAATTCAAGGTGCTGCACCGGGCCCACATGACTGGGACGAGGATGAGTAGGTTCTTTGGGGGTGAAGACAGGTGTGTCAGGTGCTCGGGGAGTCCAGCGAACCATGCCCATATGTTCTGGGCATGCCCGGCACTGGAGGAGTTCTGGAAGGGGGTGGCGAGGACGGTGTCGAGGGTGGTGGGATCCAGGGTCAAGCCAGGATGGGGACTCGCGATTTTTGGGGTTGGGGTGGAGCCGGGAGTGCAGGAGGCGAAAGAGGCCGGTGTGCTGGCCTTTGCATCCCTAGTAGCCCGGCGAAGGATCTTGCTACAATGGAAGGATGCGAGGCCCCCAAGCGTGGAGACCTGGATCAATGACATGGCGGGTTTCATTAAGCTAGAGAAGGTCAAATTCGCCCTGAGAGGGTCGGTACAAGGGTTCTTTAGGCGGTGGCAACCTTTTCTCGACTTTCTGGCTCAACGATAGGGTACTGGGTCAACAGCAGCAGCAACCCGGGGGGGGTGGGGGGAAGGGGGAGGGAAAAGGTGTGGGGGGGGGGGCGGACGATGACTATGTTTGTTTATTTAATTTAAATTTATTTTTAAGTTCTTCTGTTCATTGGGGTTGGGGGGGGGTGGGGGATGGGATACATGCGTCGATACGGTCTGGGGGTGTTACAGTTATTATGGGTTATTTTGTTGCATTTCATTGTTTGTCATTACGTTTTATATTTTCTGTAAAAAATCCAATAAAAATTATATTAAAAAAAAAGACTTTCTATTAAATCTTCAGCCAGCACCAGAAAATAATAAATTTGAAAGTCTCATATTCCTGTGTTTGATACAATGTGGTCACAGTAAAGGATGAAGAGGTCATGTAGGGCAGCGGGAGTGCCTCTAGCGCTGGACCAGAAGATCGAGTCCAATGTCAGAACTTGCCAGCTCTCGAAGGAGCATCCATAACGTGGTTCAATGGGCTGATAATCAGCTCGGCAGTCCACCCACCACTACTCTACACTTCTCCCAAAAAAGGGTAACTGTGTGGGTGTTGCTCTTCAAAAAAAAGAATTCATTGCCTCTATGGATTTTCAAAAGTATATTAATAAGCTGGATTCATGATTTACATCAACTTAACTTTCAAACAGTTTGTTTTGTGACAAAGCAGTTGTAGAAAATGCTGATAATGGTCCAATATACTTGTACTCTACCCTCAACACCATCATCATTATGGTTAGAATTTCCCTCCTCAAATCTCCAGCATGGTCAGTTTGGAGTTGGTCATCAGGAGCACTATCCCGAAAACCCATCTGGTTCACTAATGTCCTTCAGGGATAGAAATCTGCCGTCCTTACCCGGTCTGGCCTACATGTGACTCCAGACCCACACAGCGATGCGGTTGACTCTTCACTACACCCCCACTGAAATGGCCTAGCAAGCCACTCTGTTGAAGGGCAATTACAGATGGGCAACTGCCCAGCCAGCGGTGCGCACACCCAAAGAAAGAATAAAAGGAGAATGCCATCAAACCGGGGACGCTGTCGCTGTGAGGCAGCAGTGCTAACCACTGTGCCAGCATACCATTATAATATAGGCAATGCAGGCCCCAGCTGGCCGACAACAATCTCCCACAAATTGCATTACGATCATGAGCAAATTGTCTGTTGTGATGTTGGCGTTGACAATATTTGTTTTTAAAGAGATTGTATTCATCGGCAAATTCATCACTACAATTTTATTAATGACCAGCTTGCAACAGGTGCAGGTTGAGCCATTACTCATGTTGCTGTATGATTCCTTTTCGTCATTCTGAAATCAGTTCCCAGCAAGGCCATCAAAACAATCCTTTCTTTCTCCCATTATGGGACCAACCAGAGTATTACAATTTGAATGTGATACATTGTGAATATAATAGGGGGGGTTACTCTTTTTTAAAATTTAGAGTACCCAATTATTTTTTTTCCAATTAAGGGGCAATTTAGCGTGGCCAATCCACCTACCCTGCACATCTTTGGGTTGTGGGGGTTAAACCCTTGCAGACACGGGGTGAATGTGCAAACGCCACACAGACAGTGACTCAGGGCTGGGATCGAACCCGGGTCCTCAGCGCAGTAGGCAGCAGTGCTAACCACTGCACTGCCATGTCACCCATGAATTTAATGGTTGAACCAACCTCTGCCTCTACAAGACCCCCAGCAGTGGCTGTTTGTAAGCTCATTTATTCGCTTGTAAGTCTCATGTAGAAATAGTGTGACTCCGAAGCTTCTGTCCGCTTTAATCCCTGATTTTTAAATCCTTGGCTTCAACTCCCTCCATGGCCCAGCTCTCCCCATCTCTGGAACCTTGACCAGCCTCACAGCCCTCTGAGGTCTCCGCACACCTCCGATTCTGACTTCTTCACATCCCCAATTTTAATTGCTCCACCACTGGGGGCCATGCCTACAGCTGCTTTCCATACACCTCCTTGACTCTCTACCTCTCTCTCTACCTTCAAGAAACTCCTTAAAACCTCCTCCTTTTGTTCAGCTATTAACAAAGTATATTCAGTGGCAATATTTGTCCCTCCTGTGGAGCACCTTGGTTCATCTTCTACGTGAAAGACTCTATATATTCCTGATGTCATAGATTTCAGTCTGTCTAGTTATTTTGCACCAATCCCTTCTCGACAAGTTTCAGTAATCCAGGGAATGGTTAAAATAGTGCACCAACAATCCACGGACATCGCTCCATTTGATCTGTCTGAGATGGATTTGAATCAGGGGCACAAAGGTGAAAGGTTATTCTTTCAGCCCAGTAATCTGTATTCTTGCAGACCTTTCCCTACAATTATTTTGAAAAGAGCGGCCTCCGATTCGTCCTCCAGTTGATGATGATCTGAAGGAGAGTGGGCGCCATTTGCTTTCAGAACTGCTTGTCTGGAGAGTGGGAAAAGGAGCTCTGGTCTCCTCCTCCCAATCCCTAACCAGTCAACAGGCTGAAATGATTTGCTGTACTGTCGTTTGTGCACATTACCTGTGTTTTAAAATTAACCTCACTGTTGCAATGCCCCAACACAGATGTAGGGCTCGATTTTCCCACCACGTTGCACCTAGCGCTGATCCTGTTGGGCCGGGGGCATCGCGGGAGAGGCCCAAAATGGTCTTCGCGCCAGGGCTGAGCCGATCGCAAGTCACACAACTTGCTACGCCCGCCACAATCTGGGTTATGTCCTTGCTGGGCCTAATGGCTCATCTATATATGCTCGACCCGCTTTGAGGCCGCACTCTCTCGGCTCCTAGTCTTCACCAGCCGCACCGGCAAGCCTCACTTGGGCATGGATTAGTCCAGGTCTGGCGAGCAGACAGCAAGGTCACACCAGGGGGCTCGGAGGCCATTGGAGTCACTGGGAGGTCAGGGACAGGGCAGGAAAGTACCCTGGCACTACCCCTGGCATAGCCAACCGAGCAGTGCCAATCGAGGTTGGCATTGCGAGGAGCAGTGTTTGGTGCCGGGTTGGCAGTGCCAGGGGGGGGGGGGCTGAGGGGGGCCATGCCCATGAAAGGGGAGGAAGGAGGTGTGAAGGATGGGGGATGAAGAGGGCATATGAAGGGGGGGGGTTGATGAAAGTGGACGGCCTAAAAGGGGGGGCTGAAACGGAGGGGCCCTCAAGGTGGGGGACCCTCAGCAGCCTCATAGTAGGGTATTCTCACTTGGGGGGATGTCTCGATGGCCACAAGGCTGGGTGGGGGTGAAGCAGGGTCACCCTGATGCCTGAAAGGGTGAAAGGGAGGGACCATCAAGGTGGGGGGGGGGCTCATGCTAACTTTTAATGATGGGGAGGTTGCCCCCTCATTGACCAAAGGTTGGGGGTGTTGCCCATCTATGTGGGTGGGTGGGGGGGGGGGGGGGTGTCACATTGTCCATGGGTGAGGGGGGGGGGCCCTCAACCTCACTTTGTGATCAGGTAACCCTTTCAAAATGGCGCCAAGATCTCTGAGGAGCTGATCTTGCGAGTTTAGTTCCCCACTACAGAAAACAATTTAAAGTGTGGTATTTACCGGTGAGAATCTCTCTGAGTTCCATTAAGCGTGCGTCTGGATCTCGCCAAAAAGGCCTGGGTGAATCACCCCGCCAAACCCACACAAAATGACAGTCTTTCTTTGGGGTGATTCATGGCCGTAAACTTTTATTTTAGCAAGAAATACAAAACCTGGACTGGAGATATTTGTGTACCGTTGTTTGGAATGGAGCACAAAATGCAGCAAATCAGTCCGATATCCCTTGAAATAGGACTCTTTCACCTTGAATTCTGTTTCTCTTTTTTAAAATGAGGCATTCGGGAAAAAGAAAAGAGGAAACTGAGAGCTGGCTGATAGCATTGTTTAAAATTATGAAGTGGCTAGATAGGGTTGACACAGGTCATTTCCATTTGTGGAGAGTTTAGTGTTCAATGGTTTGATTAATCCGTGTTTGATTGTTATTCTGTTAACGTAGCCTCGTAATTGGACTTGATTGCTAAGAATGTGGGTGCACGTACTGACACTACACAGAGAATGTTCCAGAACAGTTCTGGGATCTGGCCAGTACAAAGTCCTGTAAGCTGTAAGATATTTTAAAGTAATGTAAATAAACTGCTTGGATCTAACTCAAGTGTCGTCTCTGCATTGTTCAGAGGTAAATTCATCATCTCAGATCTAATGGAACCTGGCAAATATACAACAGGGTACAAAAGTGAGTGGCAGAAATAAAATTACAAATAAATCCATTTCGGAGCATTGCTTTCCACAGATGCTGCTGAGTTCATTCAACATTTTCTGCTTTTATATATTTAGTGTTATCTAGCTGCTTCCTTCACTGTTGGCCTCTTGTTCGGCTTCCATCAATCCTTCCAGTACAGATTAGGCACTCCAACCCTTCTTCAAGGATAACATGCCCGAAGAGGTCTACTCATCTTTGTATGATATTATTTAAGAATTCTCCTGCACTTCCGCCTCAGTCAATATTTCTTCATCAGTTCTTTTCTTCACCCAACTTAACCTTGGGGTCAACCTTAAGCACCACATTTCAAAGCTGTTAATTCTCTTTCTACCTATTCCGCAATGCTCCACGCTTCACATCCATAATTCAGTCCTGACCAGACATAGCATTTTCATACATGGATTAGCTTTTTAAGGTTGGAACTAACCTTTCTTAAAATGTTGCTTGATTCTGTAAAAACAGGTCTGGTTTATCCGAGTGGCCGGGGTCCCGGGGAGGGCAGGGGAAGGGGAAGGGTCTCCTGTGGACTTGGGGGAGGGGGGGGGGGAGGGGTGCAATTGGAGAATCGGTGGATTAGCCGAGGGGGAATATATATTTCCTCTCTAGGGAGGAACAGTCTGGTGAGGGAACACAACTTTATTTAAACCCCTTGTTTGATCGCTTTCCGATCCCCGAGTCTGTTCTCGGGGATATCTGATCATCGTTAACCTCACATGTGTAGTTGAGTCAAATAGCATAGAAACATTTAAGGCGCACGACATAAATTAGTGCATCAGGGAGGAAGGAATAGAAAGAAATGTTGACAGGTGAGGGAAAATGAGTTACGTAGATGCTCGTGCAAGCAGAGACATGTTGGGCTGGCTGAATGGCCTGTTTCTCTGATGTGGAGGTCTCAGCAATGTCACTCGGTAGCATTGTGATCAACAATTAACAGAGGCGTTGAGCATTTCTCTGCAAAAACTGGTGACAAATCCCATGAATACCTCTTCCTGATCGGCTGACAGGAGCTGTGTCTTGTTACCATGTGCCAACCTACTGTTTTATTGTTTAGTTCCATTCTAATTTTGGGCTAAAACTGTTTATTCCGGCAACCCAATGACAGACGTATCAACTCCTATTCTGACAGCACAAGTCACGCTCCACATTAACGCTTCATGGACCAGTTTCATTCACCCGCAGTTGCAGAGGTGAAGCTGGTTGTGTCAATAAGAATGTATCTTTTCTCAGCGAATTCCAGGTGCGGCATTAACCATTGCCCAAAAGATATATTCAGCCATCCCGACTGCATCAACCTGACGGAGCATGACAGCACCAGGGCCCAACAAGCATAATTGTGAATTAAATGGCAGCAGTTAGTACGCAATTGAGTTTGGAATTGCATTTAAAAAGAATAAGTCTAAACAATTTCCAAATTAATTCGAAGGTTTGGTAATCTGCTCCTATATAAAAAAAAGTTTATTTCACAGAGAGCAATGAGTAGCTCTTCGCTCCTGCTTTGTAAGAAACGTCCCCATCTCCAGTGCGTTTATTCAGAGTGGGTGCAATTCCTTAAGCAGGCTGGACCAAAACCTTAATTGCAGTGTTTGTCACAGATCCATTCACACCACATCACTGATTTACAACTCCAACTTTCTCTCAGTGTTGAGTTCACAGAAGCATCCACACAGGAAGTGTTGGGAATGAAAGGTTTATTTACAGAAACATGAAGAGACTGTTTACACAGGTAGGGACTACCGCGCCAGGCTCACCTTGGGCCAGGTTTAAATGCTCTGATTTCCTCTCCCGCTGATAAAAGGGGACCCGCCCCTCAGCGGGAAAGCTCATACTCCACGGGGGGGGGGGGGGGGGGGGGGGGGGGGGGGGGGGGGGATCGGCCTGGCCTCGTAGGTCCCATGTGCGTTACAACAGTCACCTTGGGGGCAGGCTTTAGCTCAGTTGGCTGAGCAGCTGGTTTGTGATGCTGAGCGAGGCCAACAGGGTGGGTTTAATTCCTGTACCGGCTGAGGTTATTCATGAAGCCTTCTCAACCTTGGCGCTCGCCTGAGGTGTGGTGATCCTCAGGTTAAATCACCACCAGTCAGCTCAAAGGGAAAAGCAGCCTATGGTCAGCTGGGACTATGGCAACTTTACTTTTACAACAGCCACCTAATACCTATTGATCTAGCCTAGCTCTTCGACAATGTTCAATCTTGGTGGTTTGCTGAAATATGAACTTGGACCTTTATTGTAGCTGGTGCAAAGCGGCTTTTATATTTACTCTCATGTAGTAGAATCAATTTCATTGGTCAGAAATAATGTTGCTACACACCATGGGCATAAACCTTGATGGGTCAATCATTTATCGTTGGCTCTAAAGCAATTTGGAACAGCCTGAGGTCATGAAGGGTACTATATAAATGCAATTCTTTCTTTACTACTAAGTAACAGGGGTTAATAGAATGAACATTTAAGAAGCATCTAGATGAGCATTTGAAACACCAGAGCATACAAGCTACGGACCAAGCGCTGGAAAATGGGGTTGGAACAGGTTGGTGTTTGATGGCCGGATGAGACAAGATGGGCCGAATGGCCTCTTTCTATGCTGTAAGCACCAATCCTCCGACCGGTTAGGGGCTAGCCTGATCGGCGCCACGTAAAATGCTCAGCCTGCACGACAAAAACGGCCAGAGAATTGCCGGGTCCATGGCCGCGCATGCTCACGGCGATGACCTGCAGCAGTCGCGCCGTACAACATGGCGCCGGCTGTACGCGGACCCGACCTGCCAGATAGTGCCCCCTGGACACCACCGCGGGGGAAGGCCTTTATCTGACCTGAATCAGATAATACTTTGAGCATATGTTGTATGTAGCTTTATAGTAACCATGCAGTTCCTGCCAATACTGCCATTTACTTTCACTATTAATCCTCACAGTACCATTAGTAAATCTAATCCTGTAGGAAGGGCAGATAGAACAAATGCTACATCTGGGCTCCTTTCCTTTGCAAGAGAAGATAAGCTCAGTTGAATTGGAGCTTCTACATTAAATAAACCACCTTGCAACCATTGTCAGATGTTGTTAAAAATCCCAATTTAATTTATGAGAGGTTCCATGCGACAGGCAGCATTCCGTACAGAAAATTATCCAGATTTTCCTGAACTGCTACCCTGTAAATATGGTGCAAGAATAAATTTGCACTGATTTATTCCCCCACCACCACCCCAAGGATATTTGCATAGGGTTTAAGCTGGTTTTACACTGCAACATCACTGTGCAAATTTCCTCAATCACTTGCACCACTCCTCTATAATACCCATTAAAAACCCTACCTGGCTCGTTAACATAGCTCTGCCCCTCCACCCATGCAGAAGACAACAGAACACATGTTTCCTGTATCTTAAACTTGTTCTCAACAGTATAAACTTCCACCCAAAATTTGAAACCTGGCAGGGTCTGGTGGGGTTTTTTTTAGTATTTGTTTCAATTCTCCTGACTAAAACCTCCATAGTTTTATGCTTTGGAATATTTTTAATGGTATTGGAATGTGTTACATTCAAAAGCGAAAAAGTTCAACAAATGTGTTTTATCAAACACATTTTGATGGATGGGTGTAAAAGATGGTTGGTTGACTTCAAACCTCAATTTTTATCCATCATTGGGATAAAAACCTAAAGAAGGAAGATGATGTTTCTTGAAGACCAGATTGCTTTTGATCATTTCCACTTGTTTTATGCATCAGTTTATGCTCATGCAATTCTCATGAAATTTGGGTGCAACTTGTTGCTGCTCAGCATATGGTGGTAGCACGGTCCAGGAAATTCAGGACTAATATGTGCCCAAAACAGCAATGCTGAGAGTCACTACACAGTGGTGCGAATGCATCATTTTTGAATTTTACAGTGTTCCTCAGCACTTCCATTTTAAATTTGTGGCCAATAGCTTATTATCCCCCAGACATTTCTCAATGGCAACTTTCTGTTTCATAAGACGATGGGTTGCGCCATGGTGTGGCTCAGGCAAGGCAGTATCTGCCGCATTTACTGCAGAGCAAGACAGTGGGCTGAGAAGGTGCTCAATTCATTGGCCTCTGTTTTGTCTGGAACCCCTTCTCCACCAGCTGAGCTTCTTGTTTCTCTTTACCACTTCCAATGCCCTTCCAAAGAGGCAGCCCCTCCAGAGTTTGTGGCTGTCAGTGACTGCCTTCCAGCTGTCAATCTCAAAATCCGCCATCTCAAAGTCTCGCTTGCAGGTGTCCTCGTAGCTGAGTCATAGACACCCAGGAGGTTACGACAGAATGGCCAGTTCACCGTTCAAGAGATCTTTGGGTATCGGCCATCATCCATTCGATGAGCGCGGCTCAGTCAAGGCCGACATCATTGGCTTAGCAATGAGTGTATGTTGATGGAATCAGCACCTTTCAGCAACTCTGAGTTGGTGACCTGCCAAGAGATGCCAAGGGTATGTCTGAGACAGCAAAAGCAGAAACTGTTCAGTCTTTTCTCCTGCTTAACAAATGTTGGCCAATTCTCACCACTAGCAGAATGCACTGAGGACACAGACTTGGTAGACTTACAGTTTGTTGTTCTCAGTCAGGTTGCTGTTGTTTCACACTCTCTTATTCAGCTTGGATACAACAGCTGCTGGAGCTTTTGTCATGTGTGTTTTGATTTCCGCATCAAGTGACAGATTGTTGGTGATTCTGGAACCTAGATATGTGAATCAATCAACAACTTCTAGCATCATTTTGTCAATGCTGATAGAGAGCGGTACGGCAACAGTCATGGCAGTATTTGTCTCCCTGATGGCGATGGTCAAACCAAACTCTTTACACATATTGCTTTCATAGATCTCACCAAGGCATTTGACCATGTGGACAGAGGCGGTCTATTTAAGCTGCTGGAGAAAATTAACTGCCTTCCAAAGCTGCTTAATGGGATCTCCTCTTTTCTGGACAACAATGATGGATAAGGTCAGCTGTGAAGGGGCAACACTAGAACACTGCGAGGCCTGCAGTGGGTTCAAACAGAGATGTGTTTAGCATGGGCACTCTAGCACAGGCATTGTCAAACTCGGGGGCGTGACCCGCGGGTGGGTCACGGGTGGGTGTCGGGAGGGTCGCGGAGCCATGCATCGCGGTGCTCATGATCGCACAAATCTGTTCGCAGCAGCTGGCTGTTAAAAACTGCGACTGCAAGCGACCTTCAAAATGGCCGCGAACATGTAAAGAAAATGCGGCCGCACTGCGCATGCGTGCTAGATCATCAGCGCACATGCGCAAAACCATGCGTATGCGGGCCGATGATCAGGCATGCATGCGCAGTGTGGCCGCTTTTTTTTAAACTGTCGCAGTTTTTTGTTTTACAAGTTCGGTGAGGTTTAATTTATTTTATTCATTTATTTTATTCATTTTATTTTTACTTTGTTTTCCAAGTTTGGCGGGGGGGGGGGGGGAGGGGGTTTATTTGATAAAATTTTACCGAAAAAAAATGCGGAACTTTAGACAGATGGAGACTCCATACTTTCCGACACCAGAAGGCTTCACCTTCATCCAACAGGTTCCATTGGAGGACGGTGTATGAGGGCCAAAGGGACCCAAAACCATTTCCACCATTTTTGTCAGCAGCAAGCAAGGTAAGAGAAAATGATGGGTCGCGATGGTCGGCCGCCGTGAGTCGTGAAGGTCGGCCGGGTTGGGTCCCGAAGGTTGGCCGGTTGGTAAAAATGGGTCCCTGGAAAAAAAGTTTGAAGAACACTGCCCGAGCATATTCTTCTCATTGTTGTTGGCTGGAGGAAAGCTGCTCAACCATTCTAAACTATCCAAGGCAGAGATGCACCGAGTCCTCATCGGCTCTGACTGACAGGTCTACACTAAACATTCCACAGGGAGGCACAGGCTCAGTGACCAATGGACAGACTGTGTCACACTGGGACTTTCCAGAATGTTGTTGGCAATCAACCCAAAAAGATTAGTGTCGAATTTTAGTGCATTCTGGACAAATACAGAAAAACTCAGCAGGGCGGACAGCTATGTGGTCAGTTAACAAGTAGTTTCATCCTCATTTCATACATGCTGTAAATCGATAGGCGGGATTGATTTCACACTGCCCCTATAACATGACTGTAAATCGGATAACAAAACAAACAAAAAAATAACAACAGATTGTTTGATGCAATAGACAGGCGACAGGCTGGAAATCGAACTGGTTCGCTGAACATGCTTTTGGAGAGATTTTGCGGGTAAACTGGAGGGGGGTGGAAGCGCAGAGGGGAGGGGGGGGGGCACATCAAAGGTGGTGGTCAGTGACTGGTGCGCACCACCAAAAAGGACTTCAGCCAGGAGTGTTTGGCAAAGCTTATGCGAGTTTGTTCACGGACACATACCCTCATGTAGTCCCAGTGCGATAACATCTCCCCCCCCCCCCCCCCCGGGGGAGGGGGGTACAAATAGCGGCAGTTAGCACAGGAACAAAGCTATTTCACACAATCCCGGGCAAAACAAAACAAAAAACATTTACCGAACATTCCCTGAAGAAGTCAGTGCTTTCAAATAGGTTCAAATAAATGTAAGGGTGCATCTGGGGAGTGGGAGGTACAAGCAGGCGCGGAATGTGCACAATCCACATTGATCACCCGGGGTTTGCTGAGGAACACACAACCAAAAATCATCCAGCCTCGCATCTTCCCTCAAACTATTTCTAAATACAGAGAAATCAGCAGCTTGGCTCAAAGGGGGGCTTTCTCCTAACTTCCATCAGAAATCGTATTTGCCAATTCTCCTTTACTGGGTTAAAGACCTTTCGAGCTGAGAATCCTCTCTCTGAAAGGCAGATGCAGAAATAACCAGCATTATTGTTATTATTTTTCACATCCACCAGTCCGGTCAGTCCAACCCCGCGCCTGATGTGTGTCTGACTCCATCTACCGTTGGAAATAAAAGATCTTGCAATGGGCCACTCGCAACACAGTAACAGACACCCTTCCCCAAAAAACACATTTCTATCAGCGGTCCATTTCAGGGCGTTAAAATGAATGGGGGAGAGGGGGGGGGGGGGGAGATAAACTTTTGTCTCCATACACAGAACCTGCCTTCATGTGACATTAAGGATTAAACCGTGAAGACAGGTTCCTCCCCCCCCCCCCCCCCCCCCCACACCCTCCCCCCCCCAAAAAATTTTTTTTAAAATGTTTAACTAGAAAAGGGATGAGGGGGATGAACTGCTGATTGATTCTTTTCAAAGGAGAACAATTGTAGCAGATTAAAAATGAGACACATCTCAGCAACTCCGAACAAGGCGGTGCAAAAGATGTCCTAAAATCTGACAGCGGTTCCCAGTGAAGTCAAACAGGCTGGAGGAATGAGAGCTCCAGACAGCGCCAGTCCACCTGGCCAGTTCCTCCCACCCCCACCATGGAGACAGTTCAATGCCGTACCTTTGTATCTCGAAGCTGCACCCTTTTCTCAGGAGGAATGCCCTCTTCCGCATTTTCTCTGGGTCTTTTTTGTTTTGCCCCTTCTCTCGCGCGTGATGAATTACAATGAGTAGCGATCACTCACAATTGCTGCATAGATGTTTAGTGTCCAGCCGGCCAGCCCCTACCTGGGCCACACAACTGAAACCCCTTCTTGTGTGCCAGTGAGTGGCACTGCTCAATCCACTCTGCTCAAACCCCCCAGAATAAAATGTCCAAAAAAAAATTGAGTCAAAGTAATGCAAATTGTGCAAAACAAAAACTCAAATTAAATGATAGCCAGGCGATTATTAGATTTTTTTTTTGCTGTATGGTTAGTCAGACACAACCCCGTGAGTGCTTAACTCGTCTCATGTCCACTCGCCGGCGCTGCTTTGCCTTTTAAACTGGAGAGAGGGACCGGGATTGCACTCTGCACGTTGCAATTAAGTCGCAAGAGATGGACAGTAGCTCCAACTGCAGATAGAGGCGAACTCTTCAGGGTCCTAGCGCTCACACATAACACCAACTCAGAATTTCTCTTTGCTCTCTTTTTACTAGATGCGACTGAGGAGAGCCATTCAGTGAAAAACGGCACAGGAGGACTTCACAAACCGCACCCTCAGGACACTTAACTGATTCTTAAATGATTACAAAAGGTCTTCCTCCATTATTCTACCCAGCAACACTCCCGATTCGCTTGAACATCTGTCTCCTTGTTCTGTTTCCAGGTTGAGTAAAGGTATGTACTTTTTCCTTATCGTTTACTATCTGGTATAATGGTAGCACAGTGGTCAGCATTGTTGCTTCACAGCACCAGGGTTCCGGGTTCAATTCCCGACTTGCGTCACTGCCTGTGTGGAGTCTGCCTGTTCTCCCCGTGTCTGCGTGGGTTTCCTCCGGGTTGATGTGACCATCAATTTACTCGGGACACGATAGGAAGTAAACTGTGGTTTTAATAGACTTACAACTGAGCCTGCCTGCGACCAGAAGAACTGAGGGCAGACTCACAAGGCTGCGCACTTTATACCTCTGGTAGAGGGAGGGGCCATGGGCGGAGCCATGGGCAGAGCCGAGGGTGGAGCCCTGTACAGGCTCCTCATCTCCCCCTGTGGGCAGAGCCGCGCCACGGCTCACAGACAGAGCCCACAAGGACACAATGCTATATAGTGTGAACGTAATACTATACAGTGTGAATTACATGATGTACATTCACTACATTCACCCCCTGTAAAAAAATCAAGTCCGGCGGGGTGACGGGTCTACAGGTTGAGCCGGTCCGGTGGCCGAGTCGTCCTTTGGGATCGGCGGAGCACCGGGGTTGCAGCCTCTTCGGGTAGCTGGGTGGTGACGGGCGGTGTGGGTATGAGGGTGGACTCCAGGGGTTGTTCGGTCCGAGCTTCGTTCCTGACCAGTGCGACGGGCGAAGGAGGGCGCAGGAAACCTATAGGCGCGGGGGCGCCGAGCATGGGCAGGGAACCTATAGGTGTGGGGGTCGGGTGGGGTGTAGTGTGAGGGGTACCTCGGCTGTTGTGGTGGTAGTGGTGGTTCCTGTAGGCGCCAGGTCCCGGAGGGAAACGGTGTCCTGACTGCCGTCGGGGTGTTCAATAAGGGCGTAGTGTGGGTTCGAGTGTAGCAGGAGTACCCTTTCTACTAGTGGGTGCGTTTTATGTATCCGTACGTGCTTCCGGAGGAGTCCTCAACCAAGATGGGAGCAAAGCCCCCGTGGTAGTGCCCCTAGGGAAAACAAATAATCGTCGTGAGGGGTCTGGTTGGTGGCGGTGCACAGGAGGGACCTAATTGCATGGAGCGCGTTGGGGAGGACCTCCTGCGAGTGGGAGGTCGGGAGATTCCTGGACCGTAGGGTCAGTAGTACGGTCTTCCAGACCCTCGCGTTCTCCCTCTCCACCTGCCCGTTCCCCCTGGGATTGTAGCTGGTAGTCCTGCTCGAGGCAATGCCCTTGTCGAGCAGGTACTGACGCAGCTCGTCGCTCATGAAGGACAAACCCCTATCGCTGTGTACGTAGCTGGAGAAACCGAACAGGGTGAAGACACTGCGCAGGGCTCTGATGATTGTGTGGGAGGTCATATCGGGGCATGGGATAGCGAATGGGAAACGGGAGAATTCATCTATGACGTTGAGGAAGTACACATTTCGATTGGTCGAGGGGAGTGGCCCTTTGAAATCGATGCTCAGGTGTTCAAAGGGCCAGGAAGCTTTTACCAGGTGGGCCTTGTCTGGTCTATAGAAGTGTGATTTGCATTCCGCACAGATCGGGCAATCTCTGGTGATGGCTTTTACCTCCTCGGTGGAGAAAGGCAGAATCCGGGCTTTGATGTAGTGGGCGAGCCAGGTGACCCCCGGGTGGCAGAGGTCGTTGTGGATAGCCTTTAAGCGGTTGTCTTGCGTGCTGCCGCATGTGCCGCGGGACAGGGCACCTGGGGGCTCGTTGAGCTTCCCCGGTCGACATATGATGTCATCATTATAGGTGGGGAGTTCGATCCTCCACCTCAAGATTTTATCGTTTTTTATTTTGCCCCTTTGCAAGTGGTTGAACATGAAGGCAACCGATCTTTGGTCGGTGATGAGGGTAAACTTCCTACCTGCGAGGTAGTGCCTCCAGTGCTGTACGGCTTCCACAATGGCTTGAGCTTCTTTTTCAACTGAGGAGTGTCGAAGTTACGAAGCGGAGAGGGTTTGGGAGAAGAAAGCTACTCGTCTCCCTGCCTGATTCAGAGTGGCGGCGAGAGTGACCTCTGAGGCGTCGCTCTCCACCTGAAAGGGGACGGATTCATCCACCGCCCGCATGGCGGCTTTGGCGATGTCCTCCTTGATGCAGTTGAAGGCCTGGCGGGCCTCTGCTGACAGTGGGAAGAGTGTGGTCTTAAATAGTGGACGGGCTTTGTCTGCATACTGGGGGACCCACTGGGCATAATAAGAGAAGAATCCCAGGCACCTCTTTAGGGCCCTGGGACAATGAGGGAGAGGGAGTTCTAAGAGGGGGTGCATACGGTCCGGGTCGGGGCCCAGGACTCTGTTTTCCACGACATAGCCAAGGATGGCTAGTCTGGTAGTGCGGAAAACGCATTTCTCCTTATTGTAGGTGCGATTGAGTTTCTGGGCCGTTTGGAGAAATCGGTGGAGGTTGGCATCGTGGTCCTGCTGGTCATGGCCGCAGATGGTGATGTTATCCAGGTACGAAAACGTGGCCCTCACCCGTACTGGTCCACCATTCCGCCCATTGCTCGTTGGAACACCGAGACCCCATTCGTGACGCCAAAGGGGACCCGGAGGAAATGGAAGGTGGAGGAAATGGCGGCTATCTGTCTCGAACGCCGTGTAGTGGCGGTCCTCCGGGCAGATTGGGAGCTGGTGGTATGCAGACTTCAGATCCACCGTGGAGAAGATGCGGTACTGGGCGATCTGGTTGACCATGTCTGCAATTCTGGGGAAGGGGTACGCATCGAGGTGCGTAAACCGGTTAATGGTTTGGCTGTAATCAACCACCATCCGGAACTTTTCCCCGGTCTTGACGACCACCACCTGAGCTCTCCAGGGGCTGTTACTGGCCTCTGTGACTCCCTCACGTAGGAGCCGCTGGACTTCGGCTCTAATGAATACTCTGTCCTACAGTCTGTACCGCCTGCTGCGAGTGGCTACTGGTTTACAATTAGCCGTAAGGTTAGCGAAGAGTGGAGGGGGGTCAATTTTTAGAGTCACTAAGCTGCATATAGTGAGAGGAGGTAGGGGTCCGCCGAAGCTGAGTGTGAGGCTCCTGAGGTTACACTGAAAGTCGAGCCCGAGTAAGAGTGGGGCGCAGAGGTCGGGGAGTACGTACAGCTGGAAATTAGAGTAGCTGGCGCCCTGTATCGTTAGGGTTGCAACGGTGCGCCCTTGTATTTGGACCGAGTGCGAACCCGAGGCGAGGGAGATAGTTTGCCGTACGGGGAAGATAGGGAGCGAACAACATCTTATCAGGTCAGGATGTACAAAGCTCTCGGTGCTCCCGGAGTCGAAGAGGCACGGTGTCTTGTATCCGTTGACTTGAACGAACATCATCGAGCTCCTGAGGTGCTTTGGATGTGACTGGTCCAAAGTGACTGCGTTGAGTTGCGGGTAGTCGGTGGCTTGATCAGCAGTGTTGGAGTGGCCCTGTGTGACTGTCCGCGGAGGTCGTAGTCATCGAGGTGAACTTCGGGTGATGGCCACGATGGCGGCCCCCGTTGATCGCATGTAGCGGATGATGAAGAAGATGGCGTCCAGGATGGCCACCCCCGTGGATCGCACGTGGTGGGCGGCGAGGAATATGGCGCACAAGATGGCGGCCCCCATGACTTGCACATGGCCGGCCGCATGGGGGAGGATTGACAAGATGGTGGCCCCCATGACTCGCCCATGGCCGGCCACATGGGGGAGGATTGCCAAGATGGCGGCCCCCATGAGTCGCACATGTCAGGCGGAGGCGGAGTCGGCAGACACGCTGCAACGTTGCGGGGTCTGCGGGCCTGCGAGTTAGGGGAGCGATTGCTCTGGACTGCGGGGGGTTAGAGGGTTTTGATTTCAACAGGCATACTTTGGCATAATGTCCTTTTTGACCGCAGCTGCTGCAGGTCGCGTTGCGCGCCGGGCAGTGCTGCCGTGGTTGTTGGGGCTGGCCATAAAAATGGCACGCTGGCGCTCCATAGTGAGTGGGTGGCCATGCGGCGCCGGCCTGGGGCAGTCACTGGTCAGGGTTCCACGATGGGGTCGCTTGGTCTGCGGGGAATGAGTTGAGACTTTGAAACGCGACCTCCATTGAGGTTGCTAGTGCTACCGTGAGCTCCAAGTTCTGGGCCCCATTTTCGAGTGGTCGCTGGCGCACATAATTAGACCGGATCCCCGCAACGTACACATCACGGACAGCGAGTTCCATATGCTGGGAGGCAGTTACAGCCTGAAAGTTACATTCCCGTGCAAGGGCTTTTAAATCACGCAGGTAGTCCTCTAGTGACTCTGCGGGGCGCTGGCGGCGGCTAGTGTGCCGTGCGTAGACCTCGTTTACAGGCCGCACATATAATCGGTCGAGCATAGCGAGGGCCTCGGTGTACGAGTCGGTACTGTTGAGTTGCGTAGTGATGCGATGGCTCACCCGTGCGTGCAGTAGGCTGAGTTTCTGCTCATCTGTAGTCTCGGAGGTGGTCGATGCAGCCAGGTAGGCCTTGAAGCACCGAAGCCAGTGTAGAAAGATTTCCTTGGCCTCTGCAGCCTGCGGGTCGAGTTCTGGACGATCAGGTTTGAGGGCTGATTCCATAGTAGTTTTCTTAAGTCTATTAAATTAATGTGACCATCAATTTACTCGAGACACGATAGGAAGTAAACTGTGGTTTTAATAAACTTACAACTGAGCCTGCCTGCGACCAGAAGAACTGAGGGCAGACTCACAAGGCTGCAGCACTTTATACTTCCGGTAGTGGGAGGGGGCTATGGGCGGATCCATGGTCGGAGCCGAGGGTGGAGCCCTGTACAAGCTCCTCATCTCTCCCTGTGGGCAGAGCCGCGCAACGGCTCACAGACAGAGCCCACAAGGACATAGTGTGAACGCAATACTATACAGTGTGAATTACATGATGTACATTCACCACGCAGGTGCTCCAGTTTCCTCCCACAAGCCCTGAAAGACGTGCTTGTTAGGTGAATTGGACATTCTGAATTCTCCCTTTGTGTACCCGAACAGGCGCTGGAATGTGGCGACTAGGGGATTTTCACAGTAGCTTCAAAACAGTGTTAATGTAAGCCCACTTGTGACACTAATACAGATTATTGTTAACTTTTTATCAATCAAGTACAAAAATCAATGAATACAAATGAGAGGGGTGTGTCTGGTATATCTCCATATGGTTACCTCTCTCTCATCCACATTAAAGATCGAAAAGCCCTGTGATCTGATTCAGACCTACGGCTCTTCGAAGAACTGCCTCTGGGTCTTGTACCTCGATGACCAGAATTGAACATTGTACCCAAAGTATCAATCAATCCATCTTTTTCCATCCATGCGACTGCATCCCAAATCATTTTGATGATCCATTTAGTAAATGCACTTCAAAGTATACTGGCCAGCCTCCATTTCGCCTTCATGAAGATGGTTTCCGTAGCTACAGAATGACCTCTCGTCGGCTGGTCTTTATCCCTCCGCAGCAACGAACTGACATAAAGGTCGCTCGAGGGGGAAGGCAGAATGTGAGCATTGTCTGAGACAGCAACAACCTCAGATCTAGTTCGAGTATCAGCCATGGCCGGTAATAATGTGGATGTGCGCCCAGACAGTAAGCCTAGTGATGCACCATCGATTGCACACGAGGCGAGTGATTTACCAATGTCAGGCTTTAATTAACTAGAACACAGCCTGGCGATCGTCTACAGTGGAAAGGAACGATCGTCAGGCTTCTGAGCAGTTATACCTCGTTGATAGAGGCGTGGTTAACTCAGCCTCTCGGCCAATCGGTCGAGAGGCACATGACCGACCAGGGCCAATGGTAAGCCGACGTTCTGGCCCAATGGCAGACGAGTATGCAGATCATATCATCACACCTAGTCCATTAGCAAAGAACACAAAAAGATGGTGTGCCAGAAGAGGGGGAACCTGGGGACAGTCTGTTTTTGAAGACTGCCAAGAGAAGAGTGGAAGCCCAACCACAAGTCAGAGGGGAGTGCCACTTTTTAATTCTGTTAACAGTCACTATAAATAATAATAATCGCTATTGTCACAAGTAGGCTTCAATGAAGTTACTGTGAAAAGCCCCTAGTCACCACATTCCAGCGCCTGTTCGGGGAGGCCAGTACAGGAATTGAACCCGCGCTGCTGGTCTTGTTCTGCATTACAAGCCAGCTATTTAGCCCACTGTGCTAAACCAGCCCCGAATAAATAAATTTATTAACCAACCCCTATAAATAAATGCACATCAAATTCATGCAAACTAAACTCCCCTTGAACATGAGCGCACAGCTATTTATTCTGAGCGTGACAAACTGGGACCATATCTCCGAGATCACTGTTTTAACAGTTGACTGTTGAGGACAGAGTAAACCAACTTTTCTCATCTACCACTTAAACATCTTCCTTACAACTGTCATCACATTCCTATACGCTGACTCAGGACAGTCACAAATCCATTACTCCAACACTGGAGCTACTGGCTGGCTTTTCCCTTTTGCTATTTCTTACATCAACATTCCACATATGGAAACTAAATTAAGTGTAACTTAACGTGTAAACATACGCTTGACGCCACGGATTGCTGCTCTACTACACAGCGGCACAATAAAAAATCCCCCTATTACATTGGTACTCATGCACAATAATGCATATGGTTGCTTAGAATAGTTGTCGTACCTGTGAGGTATACAATGTGGGGCCCAGTCAAAAGCAGCATCGCGGTCAATGATGGGGTAAGGGGAAAGCAGGCATGTCCCAGAGGTCAGACTCAGAGTGAATCCTGTCACAGAAGAGGAGAGTGTACAGGCCAACTTTCTTAGTGCTGCACTGCATACATCAGCAGAGCTGGTGGAATGGGGGAGAGAGCTGCTCTATTCACAGAGGTACAGGAGTCCCCGCCTCAGACAAACTGTGCGAAGGCCCCGGGGACAGATTGATCGCTGTGGCATCCAATGCTAGCAGATCAGGCCTCGAAGGCCAGGATTATTTTGTACATTAGTGTGCAAGGAAACCTTGTCCCATTTTGAATAATTTACGGAAAGTACAGTCAGATTCATCGAGCGGGATTTGTTGGGAGGACGTGCACTCATGGGAAAATGCTGCCAGAAACATTAGCAGAAGCAAGAATTATCTGGCCTCCCTGTGCAGGGCTAATGAATTGGCCAGTGATAAATATTGTTCACATAACTAATCCAGTCAGCTTCGAGCTAAAGCTGACGCTGGCTGTGGTCACAGAACTAGCTGCCAAATACAGCTTAACATTCAACAGACTAGGACTCCACGGTCATAATAGGAGTTAGAGATCTCTTACAGGCAAAGAGTAAACATATTCTCTGTCTGTGGTTTTTAACTTATATTTCATTAAGGGTTTTCATCTCAGTTATCATTCATGTTGGTATGTTACGTTTTAATTACACAATGTTTGCACCAGCAGTCCACTAATGCATTAAGGGGACACAATATGGTTGTATTTTTACTGGGGCAAGTAAATCCTGTGTGGCAGATTTGGTAATCCACTGTATGTGCCAGTCAAATCTGCAGTAATCCACTTAGCAAGCGATACGTTGACAGCTTGTTTCATTGCCTGGGTTTGAGGGACTTACGCCTCTCCTGAGGGCTGGTACCTGTGCCAATGTGCGATAAGAGAAGGTGGTCCCGGCAGATCAAGTCGTCAGAATCTTACCAGCGGTCTGTTTGGGCAAGTTACAGGGTTTTTAACTGTTAATTCTCCAGGTGTACACCTACACTGGAGTCACTGCCCTTGCCAACCTGATCTAATTTCCCTCGATTGAGCGAGTAGGTGTGTTCCTATGAAGTGACAAGATGCAATCTCCCACCGGAATGTACAAACTGTACTTGTGCTGATTTATTAGTGATTAGGCTTGGAGTTCCCTAAAGTGATGGAGTTCCCTAAAGTGATGGATTTCCACCAAATGCAGTAAAATGGGTCTGGCTTCTCCATTTATAATAATAATCTTTATTATTGTCACAAGTAGGCTTACATTAACACTGCAATGAAGTTATTGTGAAAATCCTCTAGTCGCCACACTCCGATGCCTGTTTGGGTCCACTGAGGGAGAATTCAGAATATCCAATTCACCTAATAGCACATCTTTCGGGACCTGTGGGAGGAAACTGGAGTGGAGGAAACTCACGCAGACACGGGAGAAAGTGCAGACTCCACACAGACAGCCATCCATGGTTGGAATTGAACCCGGGCCTCTGGCGCAATGACCCAAGCCGGAAATCGAACCTGGGACCCTGGGGCTGTGAAGCCACAATGCTAACCACTGTGCTACCATGCTGCCTCATTAGGAAGTGGTTTGAGTATTAGAGGAGGGGTGGTATTTATACCAAGAGGATCGCTGGGAATAATGTTCGAACTGTTTGTATTTCCCCAGTTCCAGGCAGTCACTGGCATCAGTCACTTGTAATGGCATCTTACCTAACTGCTCAACTCTGCTTAAGTAGTACGTTTGTTGTGGGGAGGGTAGTGCCCTGAGAAAATATGGACCGGACCTCCTCATATTAGCATACAATATGACTCGGAAATGTCTGTCCAGCTACAGTCCCTCCAGTATATAGTCTTAATCAAAAACTGATCTGTACCTCTGGTTTCTTATGAGTAAAGGCCATCTCCTATCATGTGGCATTGTATTCACAGAATCGCTACAATGCAAAAGGAGGCCATTCGGCCCATCGGGTCTCCACCAACCCTCTGAAGAGCACCCGTCCTCGACCCATTCCTCCGCCCGTTGCCCATAACCTCATCTCACCTGCACATTCCTGGACACTAAGGGCAATTTAGCATGGGCAATCAACCTAACCTGCACATCTTTGGACTGTGGGAAGAAACCGGAGAACCTGGAGAAAACCCACGCACACACGGGGAGAACGTGCAGACTCCGCACAGACAGTCAACCAGGGTTGGAATTGAAGCCGGGCATCTGGCACTGTGAGGCGGCAGTGATAACCACTGTGCCCCACGTTGTCCTGGGGCCATCGGTGAGTGGGCTGAGTGAAACAGATTCCAAGATGACATGCAGTCAGTCAATGCTGTGGTAAACCCGGCCACCTGAAAGCTGAACTGATCAGGTCCACAGTACTCCGGGACACAATTAAGGACTAAGCAGCTAATCTTGCTCACTAATGGATCCTCAGGAGTTAGACTTATTTCCCGAGACTAGGGCCTGAATTTGTCACCTGTCGGGCGCATTCCAGAAGTCGGGCGCATGCCAGAACAGGCCAGGAAGCGGGTGTGAAACGGGTCCCCGACCACTCTCCCAATTTTACTGAACAGTCAGCCAGCGTGAAACACGCACTGCAAAAGGCTGAGCGCTGCCTCGGGAAGGGCGGGAAGAAGGCGGGCACTGAGAAAAGGGAGCGTGTGGGCTGGAGCTTCAAATGTGCTCTCTCAGAGAGACAACGGCTGCGGAGCTGTCCCAGGGAGATGCTGACCCGTGAAACAGAAATAGCAATGGGAAAGCTATGCAAAGTGTGTCCAGGCAGCACATTATAAAACAAACCTCAGTCCCTAAACACCTTTTAAAATTTTATTCCAATCCCGGATATTTCTCCCCGCCCTGGATCACGCTTGAAGCTAAAACGTAAGGGATACCTGACCAATCGGCCTGCCCAGCAACCCCAAAGGCTGGTGGGCCACATAAAATTGTATTCGATTGACCCCACTATGGGTTAAATTGCCTTCTTAATTGTCAGTTGGTGGGTTTCCGACTCTCACGCATTCCCACCAACTGAAATATTGCATGAGCGCACGATGATGTCGGAATGAGTGGACAATGTCTTTTTGCACAATTTCACGTGTTTCTGGATCAGGTTTACACCCCCAGTAAAATTCTAGCCCCGGATTCTTCCCATTTGCCTGTGGGGAATCCTGTGAGTTAATACTCTTCCTATACCCTCACTTTCCTCAGCTAACTCATTAATGTGAATGGTTGAGGCCCGTGCACAGATCCCTGGTCACATCCTGCTAATCAGCCAAAGGCTCATTGATGCATACTCTCTGTTTTCTGCCAACCAATCTTCAATCTAGCTAATGTGTTACCCTTTACACCATGAGCTTTTATGTTTTGCAATAATCTTTGATGTGGCACCTTATCAAATGCTTTCTGGAAATCCTAGTTCAGTACATCTTCAGGCTCCCCTCTATCCACAGCACATGTTACGCCTTCGAAGAACTCGAGTAAATTGGTTCAATATGATTTCTCTGTCATAGATGCATAGAAACATAGGAAATAGGAGCAGGAGGAGGCCATTTGGGCCTTCAAGCTTGCTCTGCCATTTATTATGATCATGGCTGACCATCCAATTCAATGGCCGAATCATGCTTTCCCCCCATATCCTTTGATCCCCGTTGCCCATATCTAACTGCTTCTTGAAAACATACAAGATTTTGGCCTCAACTACTTCCTGTGTTAACAAATTCCACAGGTCGACTACTCTCTGATTGAAGAAATTTCTCCTCATCTCTGTCCCAAATGGTCTACCCGTATCCTCAGACTGTGACCCCTGGTGCACACCCACCATCAGAAACATCCTTCCTGCATTTATCCAGTCTAGTCCTGATGGAATTTTCTAGGTTTCTATGAGATCCCCCCCTCATTCTTCTAACCCCAGCGAATATAATCCTAACCGATTCAATCTCCTCTCATTTATCATTCCCGTCATCCCAGGAATCAGTCTGGTAAACCTTTGCTACACCCCCTCGAGCAAGAACATCCTTCCTCAGATAAGGAGACCAAAACTGCACACGATATTCCAGTTGTGGCCTCACCAAAGCCCTGTAGAATTGCAGCAAGACATCCCACCTCTGTACTCAAATCCTCTTGGTATGAAGACCAACCTACCATTTGCCTTCTTTAACGCCTGTTGCACCCGCATACTTACCTTCAGTGATTAGTGTACAAGGAAACCCAGGTCTCATTGCACATTCCCCTCTCCTAATTGATGGCCATTCAGACAATAGTCTGTCGTCTTGTTTTTGCTACAGAAGTGGATAACTTCACATTTTTCCAAATTATACTGCATCTGCCATTCATTTACCTATTCACTCAACTTGTCCACATCACAGGATCTCTGCATCCTCCTCACAGCTTACAGCTCACCTTCCCACCCAACTTGGCATCATCTGCAAATTTGTAGATATTACATTTTATTCCCTCATCTAAATCATAAAATATACTGTGAATACTGGGGCCCTAGCACCGATTCCTACAGTACCCCCACTAGTCACTGTCTGCCAATTTGAAAAAGACCCGTTTATTCCTATTCTTTGTTTCCTGTCTGCCAAACAGTTTTGTATGCACTTCAATACACTACCCCTAATCTCATGCACTTTAATTTTGCACACTAATCTCTTATGCGTGTCTTTGTCAAAGCCTTCTGAAAGTCAAAATGTACCACATCCACTGGCTCCCCCTCATCAACTCTACTAGTTACATCCTTGAAGAATTTCAATAGATTTGTAAAGCATGATTCCCTCTTCATAAATCCATGCTGACTCTGTCTGATCCTGCCACTGTTTCTAAGTACCCTGCTATAAAATCTTTGATCATGGATTCTAGAATTATTCCCACTACCGACATCAGGCTGACTGATCTATAATTCTCTGTTCTCTCTCTACCTCCCTTTTTACATAGTGGAGTTACATTGGCTACCATCCAATCTGCAGGAACTGTTCCAGAGTCTATAGAATTCTGGAAGATGACCACCAATGCATCCAGTATTTCTAGATCCACTTCCTTAAGTACTCTGGGATGTACATTATCAGGCCCTGGGGGTTTATCAGCCTTCAATCCCATCAATTTCCACAACACCATTTATTAATATTGATCTCCTTCAGTTCATCCCCCTCACTAAACCCTGTATTCACCAACATTTCTAGTATCTAATTTGTGTTCTCCATTGTGAAGATAGAACCAAAGTATGTGTTTAGTTGTTCAGCCATTTCTTTGTCCCCCATTATACATTCTTCTGTTTCTGACTGTAAGGGACCTACATTTGTCTTCACTTTTCTTTTTCTCTTCACGTACCTATAGAAACTTTTACAGTCGGTTTTTATATTCCCTGCCAACTTTCTCTCATACTCCACTTTCCCTTTCTTAATAAATCCCTTGGTCCTTCTTTGCTGAATTCTAAACTGCTCCCAATCCTCAGACCTGTTATTTTTCTTGGCCAATCTGTATGCTTCTTCCTTGGATCGAATACTATCCCTAATTTCCCTTGTAAACCATGGAGGGCTACCTTTCCCATTTTACTTTTGTGCCAGACAGGAATAAACAATAGTTGTAGTTTCTCCATATGTTCCTTGAATGTTTGCCATTGCCTATGTCCTCCCTTTAAGTAACATTTCCCAATCAATCAAAGCCAACTTATACCTCATATCATCGTAATTTTCTTTATTAAGATTCAGAATGCTAGTCTCAGAATCAACTACTTCGCTTTCCATCTTGTTGAAATTTATGTCATATTATGATCGCTCATCCCCAAGGGCTCTCACACAACTAGATTGCCAATGATCCCGTTCCCATTACACAGTACCCAGTCTAGGATGGCCTGCTCTCTAGTTGGTTCCTCAAGGCATTGGTCCAGGAAACCATCCCGTATACACTCCAGGAATTCCTCCTCTATGGTATTGTGGCTGATTTGATTTGCCCAATGTATATGCAGATTAAAATCACCCATAATTACAGATGTCACTTTATCGCATGCGTCTCTAATTTCCTGTTTATCTCCAACATCACCACTGCAGTTTGGGGGGTCTATATATGATGCCCACTAATGTTTTTGCCCCTTGGTGTTTCTCAGCTCTACCCATACAGATTCCACATTGTCGGAGTTAATATCCTTCCTCACTATTGTGTTAATTTCCTCTTTAACCAGCACTGCCACCCCACTGCCTTTTCCTTTTTGGCTGTTCTTCATAAACACTGAATACCCCATGACATTCAATTCCCATCCCTGGTCACCCTGCAGCCATGTCTCCGTCATCTCAATTATATCATACCTGTTTATATCTACTTGCACGATTAGTTCATCTGCTTTATTGCCAATGCTCCGTGCGTTAAGGCACAAAGCCTTTAAGCTTGTCTTTTTCACATCATTTGTCTCACTCCCAATATTTTTCACTGTGGCCCTGTTTAAATCCTTGGTTTCTCTGCCTATCACTTATCTTATTTCCCTTTTTGTCTTTTGTTTTTGTCCTTTTTTCTCCCCCCTCCGACTCCTTGCATAGGTTCCCATCCCCCTGCCATTTTAGTTTAAACCCTGCCCAACCACTCTAACAAACAGTGCCCCTAGGATATCAATCCCGGTCCTGCCCAGGTTTAACCCATCCAGTTTGTACTGGTCCCACCTCTCCCAGAGCTGGTCCCAATGCCTCAGGAATCCAAAACACTCCCTCTCACACCATCTCCAGCCACGTATTCATCCGATATATCCTGCTATTTATACTCTGACTAGCATGTGGCACTGGTAGTAATCCTGAGATCATTACCTTTGAGGTCCGACTTCCCAACTTTCTTCCTAACTCCCTATATTCTGCTTTTAGGACCTCATCCCTTTTTTTTAACCTATTTTGTTGGTACCAACATGTACCACAACCATTGGCTGTTCACCCTCCCCCCTCCAGAATGTCCTGCAACCTGTCAGAGACATCCTTGACCCTAGCACCAGGGAGGTAACATACCACCCTGGAGTCTCGTCTGTGGCCACAGAAACACATATCTATTCCCCTTACAATTGAATCTCCTATAACTATTGCATTCCCACATTTTTTACTTCTCCCTCTGCAGCAGCGCCAAACATGGTAGAACAAATTTGGCTGTTGCTGCTTTTGACAGAGAGGAGATCCCTGCACTGCCTCCCTAGCTCTCTTGCCCTGCCTGCTGGCCACCCATTCCATTCCTGCCTGCGGAGTCTGAGCCTGCTGTGTGACCACCTCTCTCGACGTGCAATCCACAACACTCTCCACCATGCAGGTGCTCCACAGTGTCCCCAGCCGCCCCTCCAGCTCCAAATCCCGGGCTTCCAGGAGCTGTAGCTGGTGACATATCCTGCACTCACTCTGGTCCCGGGCACTGGAAATGTTGCTGGCTTCCCACATGGAGCAAGAGGAGTAAACCAAGGCTTTCAGCTCTCCTGCCATGACTTACCCCTTTAAATTAAACCGTTAGAAGATCCTTGATATTAGATTAAATCCAATTCTTTCCTTGTCCTTATTACTACCAATTATAGCCCTTACAGTTTGTGAACCACAAAACGTATCTTCAACGATAAGCAACAAAAGTTGTGAAGACTTACTGACCTTGCCCACTACTCACCAATCAGCTCCCTCCCTTGTAACCTCAGCTACAGCAGGGCAAGAACACTCTCTGAAGATTTAAAAGTTACAAATCACGCTGACTCATCACAATTAGCTTGAGCTTGTCTAAGAGCCCTGCTATAAACTCTTTAATAATGTAGGTCAATCCTAACTGAACAAGTGGCTGTACATTCTGGGTATTTGTAAATGGTGCCATTTATCTACTTCAACCTTGGCAGTATTCTTGCACATGGTGGAAGTCCCCAAACCCTGGATCTGCCAACACTTGCCTAAACATTCTAGATTGAGGAGGGTGGAGTGTGATGAGGAAACTGTAATATTACAGCTTGTAGGGATCTCACTGGTTTGGGTTGGAGACTTATAAAAATGCTGATGTTTTATTTCATTAATGGTGCACAATAGGAATATTTTCTTAATGGCACAGTTGTAAACTGTGGATATGTAGAGGACAGTTCCCACTCACCAAGTCCTGTCTCTTTCTGGCACTGCTATTGGGAGGCATGGAGTAGCCGTCAGGTAACTTCCTGTGGGATCACTTCCAAACAGATGATCCAATACCACGCACTGGTGGAGGACCTCGGAGAAGATTCCCCAACAACACTTCTGGTTGCAGGAGTCCCCAACACACAGTCATGAAGGAGAAACAAATAAAGAGGGTGGGGAGTGGAACTCCATCTACACCTCCCGCTGCCGGGGGAAAGCGGGCAGCATAATCAAAGACCCCTCACACCCGGCTTACTCACTCTTCCAACTTCTTCCATCGGACAGGAGATACAAAAGTCTGAGAACACGCACAAACAGACTCAAATACAGCTTCTTCCCCGCTGTTCCCAGACTCCTAAACGACCCTATTATGGACTGACCTCATTAACACTACACCCCTGTGTGCTTCACCCGATGTCGGTGCTTATGTAGTTACATTGTGTACCTTGTGTTGCCCTATTATGTATTTTCTTTTATTTCCTTTTCTTTTCATGTACTTAATGATTAGTTGAGCTGCTCACAGAAAAATACTTTTCACTGTATCTTGGTATACGTGACAATAAACAAAATCCAATCCAAATCCAATCCAATTAGCCATATGGGACATATTTTTTAAATAAAAACAAACTTCAAATGACCAACCTTAAACCATACATTCAGCAACATTTAACATGAATTTATTGATTTCAGGTCAGACAATTATGAATTATTATTTTGCCAATAGCATGGTACAGCATGGATATTAACAAACAGCTCACTTTAAGCATAAAGCAATAGCGTCAGATTGACCCTTTCATTCCGCAGTCTCTGAGTTCTTCATGCTTTGGACATTAAAAATAATGAGCAACTACTTAAAGTAAAGGCCCTGGGGAAACTTAGAAATTGTGCTGTGAGCTGAATCAATCTCACATGACCTTCACCAATAATGTTGGGTTGGAAAATGGGACCCATCAAGGACAGAGAAAGAAGCCAGGATCTAATTCAATATCTAACTCCCTTTGTGAATGGCACACTTCATCACTATTCCTGTTTTCAATGTGATTTGGGGCAGCAGGGTAGCATGGTGGTTAGCATAAATGCTTCACAGCTCCAGGGTCCCAGGTTCGATTCCCGCCTGGGTCACTGTCTGTGTGGAGTCTGCACGTCCTCCCCCTGTGTGCGTGGGTTTCCTCCGGGTGCTCCGGTTTCCTCCCACAGTCCAAAGATGTGCGGGTTAGGTGGATTGGCCATGCTAAATTGCCCGTAGTGTCCTAATAAAAGTAAGGTTAAGGGGGGGCTTGTTGGGTTACGGGTATAGGCTGGATATGTAGGTTTGAGTAGGGTGATCATGGCTCGGCACAACATTGAGGGCCGAAAGGCCTGTTCTGTGCTGTACTGTTCTATGTTCTATAATACAAATTGTTTATTTCAGCCCATCTATAGGATAACATCTCTACAGTATCGAGGTTAGGTTACCATGGCGACCCATTGGCAGTGGAAACAAGACAGAATAATCAAAACTTGAACCTTTCGTGAGCAACCAGGTGTTCCACAGCCAAACATCGATGGGAAGGAAAATATTATTTCTGAAACAGAATTCCAAAGCAGGAGAGCTTGGACAAAGTTGGTTTGAAACAACTCTATCTTCATGAACACAAACGAAAGACCCAAGATCATTGACCAGAAGTATTAAATATGCTTCTCTTTCCGCAGGTTGTGCTCGAGCTGATGCGTGTTTCCACCATTTTCTATTTTTATTTCAGCTTTCCAACACTCACAGAATTTTCTTTGTACCCGGGTTCATGAAGTGGCGGAGGAATGGTTTCTTAATGGTGCCACACAGGTCCTGTTAAAGAGAGAAGTGATTTGGGTATCCAGGTACACAGATCATTATGGCCAAATGGTATAGGTTCAATACACAGTCAATAGGGGTATCTCTGGCTGGAATACAAAGGGGAGATAGTTATACTTCATTGTACAGAGTTTTAGGTAGTTTTGGACACATCTCCACAGGAAAGATTGTGGAGTGTTAGAAGTACAGATTCACCAAAATGATATAACGTTGGAAATGATTGTGAGGTCGGTTTGAAGTAATTCAGCTCATGTTCCATTTTGAGTTCAGAAGGTAGAATGGTGATCACATTGGGGGTCTTTGAAACAATGAAAGGATTTGATAGAAGTAGGTTGATACAGAAAAAATATTCCTTCTGGCCCGGGAATCCAAATTAAGGGAACAGAAACGTAAAATTAGAACTTGGTTATTTGGGAGTGACGTCAGGAACGATCTTCTCACAAAAACGGTGGCAAAAATGGGGAATTCTTTCCCCGAGAGTTTGTGGGATTCACAATCAAGTGGAAATTTTCAGGGCTGAAATCGACAGTTTAGGGAAAGGTGTCAAGAGATAAGGAACTAGGGCAGCACGGTGGCCTAGTGGTTAGCACAACCGCCTCACGGCGCTGAGGTCCCAGGTTCGATCCCGGCTCTGGGTCACTGTCCGTGTGGAGTTTGCACATTCTCCCCGTGTCTGCGTGGGTTTCGCCCCCACAACCCAAAAATGTGCAGAGTAGGTGGATTGGCCACGCTAAATTGCCCCTTAATTGGAAAAAATAATTGGGTAACCTAAATTTGTAAAAAAAAAAGAGATCAGGAACAAAGGTGACAAATGGAGTTAAGCTGCAGACTGATGGAGCAAGTTCTCAGAGCAGGCTGTCTTATTCCTGATCCTAAAAAGTGGAATAACTAATGTATTGGATTGTAGACCCGAAAACCAACCAGCTTCATAGTAATGAACATGACGAATTGATCAATAATCAGTCAAAAAGCTGAGGCTGGGATCTCCCTCCCCCCCCTCGCCATTGGCTACCGGCAGGGTCTTCTGGTTGGGTTGCTCACTGGACGGGTTGGCAAGGAACATGCTGGCCAATTCAACCAGCCTCCGCCACTGGGAAACCTGTCCTGTAGGGGAGGGGCTGGAAATTCTGGCCTGAGTTATTGTACAGATATTTCAAAGGCATGTATCCAATTTCACAGTGTATCCATGGCAACACCAATAACTACAGGGAAATCTCTCAGTTTTCCTTAAGTTCCAAACAAGACATCTCTGAGTACATTGCCCAGTGCCTTCTGATCTGTGGCTGCTTTTGACTTTGTAAAATTCTGGTTGGATGAAAAAAAAAAGATCTTTCGATTTAAAATCGGCCAAGGGAATGGCAATAATCAGGTGTGAACTTGCAGCAAAACCTTTCCGAGAATCATAGGGTAATTATGGATGAGGAAGACCATTGGGCCCATGTCAATGAATCTATCCACTAACACCCTACAGTTTCTCTATTGCCACATCTAGTTGTTTCCGAATTGATCATTTCTGCATTGCTGCATCATATTGCTTTTTAATAGACTCGCCTCTGACACCCTGCTTGGGAATCTATAGCAAGTATTGATCAGTGTCTGTAAGAAGAAGCCTTTTCTGTTGTCTGTCCTAAAGTGTCAGCTGTGGTTCAATGGAAACACACTTACCTCTGAATCATAAAGTTTGGTTTTATGTCCCATCCATAGACTGAAACATATGAGGGCCTGATTTTACTAAAAGGATCAAAGTCCCATAGCGAGCGTGTTTAGCCGCGTGTTTCCTGGCACTCGCAGCTCTGAGAAACACATGGCTATAAAATGCCTTTCACGTTAGATAAGGCGCCTCAGTGGGGAAGGTATGGCCATGGCCGCATAGAGCCCCGTTTTCGGCACTGAGGAGCTCCGCTCACCGGAACTTCTCAGTATAGCCAGAGATTGGGATGCCAACTTCAAATGGCATCCAAATCTCAGGGGCACCCCAACACCTCCCAAGCATCCCCAGGCATCCCCTCAACACCCACACAGGGCACCCCCTGCCCAATCGCCACTGCGTGGAAAATGCAGCTTGGCACTGCCAACCTGGCACCTTGGCAGTGCCCATGCTAGCTGTCAGTGCCACCTGGGAATTTTGGCAGCATCAGGCTACTACCCTGCCCAGAGGGCATGCACCTGGGGGCCTCCGAACCCCTGGGATAGCCCACAAGTGCCGTTCCACCTGGTCCCCGTTTGTGGAGGCTGACACTGAATGGCACTCACCCAAGGGCTCCGAGGTGAAGGAGATTGGTCCTTCGCCTCAGGCAACTCAGGAATCTGCACTTTACAGTGAGACTAGCTGTCTCGCTCTAATATGCAGATTTGTTCAAAATTCCTGGGCAGCATAGTGGCGCAGTGGTTAACACTGCTGCCTCACGGCACCGAGGTCCCAGGTTCTATCCCGGCTCTGGGTCACTGTCAGTGTGGAGTTTGCACAATCTCCACGTGTTTCACCCCCACAACCTAAAGATGTGCAGGGTAGGTTAATTGGTCACGCTAAATTGCTCTTTAATTGGAAAAAAGAATTGGGTACACCAAATTTTAAAAAATATTCCAGGTGCCAAAAGGCAGCCCAACAGGATAAAACTCATCCAAACAGCACCATGTCACCCACCTTCCAACAACCTGCCCCAAGAGGAAAAAGACTCGGGCTCAGAAATGGAGACTGAGGTGACTGACCCGCAGTGGGAAGTCACCATTGAGGAAGTGCCCCCATCAATGGACCTTCGACGCTCAGCTAGGGAGCTCTGATTCCCCATCCATTTCACATCCCCAGATCCGTCTCCATTGATGATGGACTCAAGGCCATGCGCAAAGGGGTAAAGGGAGGCCTCACCATCGCGGGAGTAAGAGAGAGGATCTGGACTTGGGGGAGGCGGTTGGAGGCAGGCGATAACTCTCATGAAGACGACAGGGAATCACTTATCGATCTCCCATGGGGTCGTGGAGTAGGAGATCCCATAGTAATGGGCGGAGGCCCACCCAGCTTTTTAAATGCCATTCCAGACCCAAAGTGGGAGTTCCTGCTGGTCCCGTGCTGGGACACTTACGTTGGCATCATTGGTCTAGCCAATGATGCCCATATCCTATGAAAGAATAAAAAAAGTCTCTTCAATACATGAACTCACCAAGGTTCCTTAGGCAGCACCTTCCAAACCCACAACCACCACCATCCAGAAGGACAATGGCAGCAAATACCTGGGAAACCCGCCACCTGTAGATTCCCCTCCAAGTCACTCAACACCCTGACTTGGAAATATATCGCTGCTCCTTCACTGTCGCTGGGTCAAAATCCTGAAACTCGCTCCCTAACAGAACAGTGGGTCTACCTACACCTCACAGAGTGCAGCGATTCATGAAGGCATCTCACCACCACCTTCTCAAGGGCAATTAGGGATGGGCAAGAAATACTGGCCTAGACAGCGAAGCCCACATCCCATAAAAATGCAAATTAAATATCTCTCTGGTGTCTATATAACTATAATTGGAAAAGAATAGACAAGATAAGGGAAGGAAGTGATTAATCAAACTGTCCTGAACTCTGATCAGGTAATATTGCTATTTTTTTGTCTTTATACTGCGGTAATAGTAACCTTTGCCTAGTCAGTCGATTTCGATGCACTTGAATTCACCAAACCAAACTGTTGAAGAAAGACTGACTCTGAAACACTGGTTTGCTCACTTCAGTTATCCTCGTGAAAAGACATTCTAATACAACTCTGATGCATCCATCTCGGAGAACGTTAATCATTTGATAAGAAGTTCCGAAGAAGGGGATGTAATGATATGTATATATCAGGTTAGTGAAGGGTTAATAATTACATCTCTGTGCCAATCAAACACTGGAGGGCGTCACGACTTCTCTGTATTTCAGACAGCCTCTCAGGGAATTCTGGGAATAGCATAAGGAGAAGCATGGTGAAAGCACAAGAAGAAGCTTAGAGTAGTTAGAGATAGCACAAGGTTAGATCATAGCATAGTTAGTGACTAGATATAATATTGAGTCCTGTAAGACAGATTCAATATCATTTAATTATTATCTGTAGCTCAGTAGAGTGTTCGATCTTCATTTAATTAGTAGTGTAATAATAAATTAGTTTTGGTTCAATCTTTCGATTGGTATATTCTTTGTCAACACTACATCAGGTGATTCTGGAAGAAAGGACAAAGAATACAACATATTACCAATCATGGAAATATAACAGGGGATTTCTGCAACTATATTCTTTTCAGAGGCAAGAGCCTGGCATGGAATGCACAATGTCAGATTAACAATTAGATGTTTTACATGGTAAAATAACAATTTTATGTAACAGGAGTGAAACTATCAATATGTCAATTAATTTGGGGACTCCTTCTGTGCTCTTTCGCTCATAATTGTCCATGTCACACAATAAATCCCCGAATCAGAATTCTGGGCTAATTTGTTTCATTATTCATTTACAGGATGTGGGCGACACTACCTATCACTGTTGGTTTGCCTGTTTTGAGCTCGTATGTCGAGGACATGCATTTCACTTCAATCAAAATTGTTGATTTTACTTTGGTTTTCTCCATCTTGCCGGTTCCTACCATCATAACTTGATTTCCCAACAGTATCCATCGTTGTTTCCTTGCCTCCGATAATACTGTCTCTGAAACATGGTTATCCTGGCCTGGGTTGTCTTAGTCCCATCACACCTTTTACATAAAGAATGTTTTTCAGAAATATCTCTGAGTTCCTGTGAAATCGTACCCTCCCCATTGCTTCAATATTACCTGATATGCTCCTATATTTCTTTATCTCTTCCTTTTTAGTTAACACACTGTCAGACACACCCATCTCCGTTTATTTCAACCTGTATTCCCCTCTAATTTCTCAGCCATAACTCCTATTCCCCAACATCAGTGTTTCCTCTGGGCTATTTATCTTAAACTTGGAGTTTGGCCCATGCTTCACTTTATGAAGGGAATGAACGTGATCCTTGCCAATGTCTTATCAATGACATTGTTATGGTTTAATGGCAATTAATGGTGGGTATTTGTACACCAATAAGTGTGGATTGTTTGTTTAATTCTGCCTGATTGGTTAATTCATTTTGCTTCAAAAGAATATAAATGGGGATAGCTGGGACACTGGGATGGTTGGGAGTAATTTTGACTGGATAAGGTGATCTCTCTCTCTCTCTCTCACTCACTATCTCTCTCCAGCAACAAGAGTAGCTGTGTCTTAGTTTTAACCAACCAGCAAGGATCTAGTTAACAGCATAAACTTCTAGCTCGCTTTATTTCTAGACTGCTGATTTTTTTTTTTAAACAACTACGTGTCCTCTTTCATTGCTTCCTCTCCAGTAGCAGCAACAGCTGGCCGTATTTTCACTGCCCACTGCCTTTGCCTCTATCACATTACCTGGAGAATTACTCCACATGATTGCCCCAAGATTAAGTCAACTTGTGAATTATTATGAGATAATTGGAGAAGGAAATATGCATTTTGGAACATATCTACCACCAAACCTGTTACAACCACAACCTGACACACAATGAATCATTTGAAATGAAAATGAAATGAAAATGAAATGAATGAAATGAAAATCTCTTATTGTCACAAGTAGGCTTCAAATGAAGTTACTGTGAAAAGCCCCTAGTCGCCACATTCCGGCGCCTGTTCGGGGAGGCTGTTCATCATCAGCTGACAAGAGAGTAAAATACCTAAAGATTGATGGTGAACTTATTGTTCACATGGATACCAACTCTGGCAGTGATTTCCTTCTTTGGTATTTCCTGGAGCACGGTGATTTATGGCTCCTCCAGTTTTAACTCAGGGTGCCAGTGAGGTATAGGACTTGGGGGATGACAAACTCACAGAGCTGTGCTGGTGGTGTGAGGTGTGAGCTATTTTAATCCCTGAGCCTCCCTGCCATCATCAAGAATTGACTCACGCCCAAATCAGATTTGGACATGGGAGGAAGGACCATGATGCCAAGTTGAGTTCTCAGGAGGACAGTGAAGGCTGTTGGGAAGGCGTGTTCACGGGAGGGGAATAACCGAGGTTGGCGGGGGACGCCATAACATTTTCTTGTGGAACCCAGAGAAGCAACTCCCCTTAAAAACCTACCTTTCTTGCCTTTTCCTGGCCCAGAGCCTACATGTTGACAGCCTTCCCTAGTTTGACACTGCCCATGACCCATGGCCAAGCAGGTTCAATTCCCGGCTTAGGTCACTGTCTGTGTGGAGTCTGCACGTTCTGCCCGTGTCTGCGTGGGTTTCCTCCGGGTGCTCCAGTTTCCGCGCTTGTTGGGTGAATTGGGAATTCTGAACTTTCCCTCAGTGTACCTGAACAGGCGCCGGAGTGTGGTGACTAGGTGATTTTCACAATAACGTCATTGCAGTGTTAATGTAAGCCTACTTGTGAATAATAAAGATGATTATTGATGGTGTCAGAATGCAAAAGATAGTATTGGCCCCCAACCCTTGATAATTTCTGAGTTCCTCACCTGCCTGTGGATGATTATCTCACATGCCTTCCAAAATGCCTCGGAGACATTGGATGAGTGTCATTCAGCACAGGTCCCCACAAATGGACGGCACGGTAGCACAGTGGTTAGCACTGTTGCTTCACAGCACCAGTGTCCCAGGTTCGATTCCCGGCTTGGGAGATGTCTGTGTGGAATCTGCACGTTCTCCCGGTGTTTGCGTGGGTTTCCTCCAGGTGCTCCGGTTTCCTCCCACAAGTCCCGAAAGACGTCCTTGTTAGGTGAATTGGACATTCTGAATTCTCCCTCTGTGTACCTGAATAGGCGCCGGAATGTGGCAACTGGGGGCTTTCACAGTAACTTCATTGCAATATTAATGTAAGCCTACTTGTGACGCTAATAAAGATTATGGGCGCAATTCTCCGCACTTACGACGGTGCGGAGAATAGCGGGGGTCGTAAATTTTTACGGCCACGCTAGTCCGACGCCCTCCCGCTATTCTCCCCTCCCCCACGCCCGACTCCCGACACGAATCGCTGCCGCCGTTTTTTTACGGCCAGCAGCGATTCACAGCTGGCCGATGGGCCGAATTCCAAGCCCTTTACGGCCGTTTTTACGAACGGCAAACACACCTGGTCTGGCCGTTCGTAAAAACGGCCGTACAGTCCCGATCTAGGCAACCATGGCACCGATTGGCATGGCAGTACCACGGCCGTGCCAAGGGTGCCATGGGCCCGTGATCGGTGGGCACCGATCACGGGCAGCGGGTCCGATTCCTGCGCACTCTTTGTCCTTCCGCCGCCCCGCTGTATCACTTCACGGGGCGGCTGAGGGGCATCCCGGCCCGCGCATGCGCGGGTTTCGCGCAAATGCGCGATGACGTCATCCGCGCATGCGCGGGTTGGAGTCTTCCAATCCGCGCATGCGCGGCTGACGTCATGTGACGCGTCAGCCGTCGCAAACTCTGGCAAACGGGCTTAACGAAATTCGTTAAGCCAGCGATGCCGGAGTTCACGGCCGTGGCATGCTAGCCCCGACTGGGGACCAGAATCGGTTCCCGGTCGGGGAGGGGGAGGCTGGCGTCAAACCCGCCCGGTTTTGATGCCAGCCTTACGATTTCTCCCTGTCTGGGAGAATCGCGCCCTATATTTTTTAAAAATCTGGGAGTTCAATTGGGATTAAGTGAGTGCTTGGGGAGGAGACTAGGGGCTTTTCACAATAACTTAATTGAAGCCTACTTGTGACAATAAGCTATTATTATTATTATTATAAATGTTCTGCCCCAACTTTAACACTCCACCTGTCCCGTTCCTGTCAGGTTAAAAATGGGCCCTATGCCTTATTCAGCTCTCTTTCTATATTTTTTGCTCATGTGATTAAAGGATATGATGCATTCACTGTCATTGTGTCCTTGAAAGCTGCCTTTATGGATGGTGCTGAATAAAAGGTATACCGAGAGAATATCAGGCCAACAAGAAGTTGAATATAAAACATCTGAATAATAACCAGTAACAGTACAAAACCTGCCGTTAACAAGGCCGAGGGTCACTGCAAGGTCATGTTTTTCACATCAGTGCAGCATGGGATGAAATGAGAAGCATAGAGGAGGAGAAAAATATGTTTTCGGCCTTTAACCTGTATTCTGAAAGCGCTTAAGAAGACTCTTGGGAGAGAAAACTAGTCAAAAGCAAAGAATTCCAGTCATAAGAAAAAATCAGAATCACACAGTTTAATGTTAATCTCAGGGATAGAATAATAGATAACTGTTATTGTCAACTGAGCATGGAGCTTGCTGTTAGCTGATCTGTATGTTAATAAATGTTCAGAACACTTTTATAGGGCCTGATAAGCAAGGAGGCTGGTGCACAAAATAACAAATTAGTATTCCTGAGTGTGTGAATTCATCATGATTTCCCTGAGAAATAAGTTAGCCATATTTTCTACTCTGAAGTAATAGGAATTTACATTATTAAATGTTCTTTTGTTCTTACTGTTGTTTGGGAATAAGATTGGTTCTCAAATTGAACACACGCAGAGTACATTTTTACATATGTTTGCATAATGATGTAAAAGCCTGTGATAAATACGCATGCCTTGAAACTAACCTTTTGTTAAAACCTTTGAACAGATGCTTTATCGCATTTTTTATGTTTAGAGAGCCACATTAAACACTAAAAACACCTTGAAGCTTACAGCCTGAACCTTTGGTATTAAACTCCGATAATGTGATGACAGTCTCAAGCAGGGGTTTGAGCACATTATTATTTCATGGCAGGAATGGAGAAATGCAGTTTGGCAGATAAGGATGAATCAGAATTAAATTTTCATCACCGTCACTGTTCAGCAGAAGAGAAAATCTTTATTTCTGTCTTCCTTTCCCTCCATTTGCTTCAGGTAAGGGCACCAGGGGCTATGGAGATAAAGCAGGTAAATGGGGTTAAGTCACAGACCAGCCATGATCTAATCGATTGGGGGAGCAAGTTGCGGGGCCTGTTCTTAATATTCCTTTCTGCTTCTTCCCACCTGCCCTAAAATAATTGAGTTCTTCGAGAGCAAAGGTTTGCGAAAATTCCCTTGCCGCTCCTTAAGAAATATATCGCCTGAGGAACGCCTCATACCTCATTTAACATGTGACCTTGTTCGCTCCAAAGTCTCTTTCAGCCCTAACATGCCGACTCCATCAACAGCAATGTGAACCAGTTTTACTTCTGCTCGGAACAGCTCATGGTCTCCTGCTTAAAGCATAGCTCCAATCATTGGAACTTGGCCATGAAACAGGACAATGGTCAAGGCATTAGCTTTAATGATACAACCCCTCAAACACCCAGTGCTTTCCACTTTAGAAATATCTGTCCGGTTGCACTGCCAGACTGATCTGCTAACAGATTCCCAGTGCAATACCTCTGCCAAACCACTGCGATGGCAACCGGAACCCAATGACCGTCACGCTATTCCAAACCATCTTTGAATCTCCAGGAGCTTCACTTTTCGTTGCTGGGTGCCCTCTCGTATGCATCTCTCTTCCTCCAATTGTTTGCAACCTTTTCCTTTCAAAGAATAGCCTTTCTTCAATCGTGTTACTGTGTGGCTAAGCAATGCTGGCAAGGCAATGTGTGATGGGGAACTCCAGCAATGTCATGAGCCCAGACATGCGGCGCATGTAAGATGTCTGATGGGGAAAATGCCAACAGGACATCGTTTGATGAGAGAAGACGTGTGTCTGTTGAGGGGAAGAGCGAATGGAAATGTTACAAAATCCTGGTGGTGATGTTGGTGCTGCAACCAACCTCAGGTACTGAGAGGTGTTCGATCAGATTCATACCTTGTTTCTCCGCATGAGAAAGAAAAACTCACATTTATATCGCAATTTCCACATCCTCGGGATATCCCAAAGCACTTTACAGCCAATGAAGGTATTTTGAAGTGTATCATAGTTGTAATGCTAGTTTAATAATAATAATAATCTATTATTGCCACAAGTAGGCTTACATTAACACTGCAATGAAAGTACTGTGAAAAGTCCCTAGTTGCCACATTACGGCGCCTGTTCGGATACATCGAGGGAGAATTCAGAATGTCCAAATTACCTAATAGCACGTCTTTGTGGGAGGAAACCGGAGCACCCGGAAGAAACCCACGCAGACACGGGGAGAACGTGCAGTCTCCGCACAGACAGTGACCCAGCAGGGAATCGAACCTGGTGCTGTGAAGCAACAATGCCACCGTTTACACAACCACAAACAGCAACACAATCACAGCTGGAAATCCTGGTTAATAATGTTGGTGGAGGGATACATTTTGGCCAGGATAGTAGGGATGGCTCATCCACTCAAAATAATGCCATGGGGTCTTTTATGTGAGGGTAGAGGGACTTTGTTTTAACTAAAGGATGGCGTCACTGACAGTGTAGCACTCCCTCAGCGACAGACTGAAATGTCGGCCTGGATTTTGTGCTTAAATTTCAGGAATGGATCTTGAACCCACAACTTTCAGATTTCAAGCGTTCTGCCCCTGGACCACAGTTCGTACTGTGCCATTGAACCTGCACCAGACCCACTTCACAAATCCTTGTGCCACTACAATTCATGCACTTTTTGCCACCCTGCAGTCATGTTGGGCACCTTTCAACTGTACTTTACAAAAGGATCCTGTGATCTATGTCCCTGCATTGATATTTCATCCAAAAAGGGAGCTTGCGCTGTCAATCCCAGCAGCAGTCAATTCCAGCAACCCCCCCCCCCTTTACTCTGAATTGCAACCCAATTGAAATAACCAATCATTCTTAGAAAAATACCGGAGGTCCTTGGCCGCCCAATAATTACAGTCACCAGGTTTGTAAATGTAAACACAATTAAGTTTATTAATAACAATAACCTAATTAAATATGCAGCAAATACAACAGGCTAACCATTAACTAATTCATAACCACGCATTTCACTCACCCACACTCTCTACACACACACACTTTTCTATTAAATTTAAAGTCCCCAATTCATTTTTTCCAATTAAGGGGCAATTTAGCATGGCCAATCCACCTAGCTTTCACATTTTTGGGTTGTGGGGGTGAAACCCACGCAAACACGGGGAGAATGTGCAAACTCCACAAGGGCAGTGACCCAGAGCTGGGATCGAACCTGGGAATTTGGCACCGTGAGGCTGCAGTGCTCACCACATTGCCACCGTGCTGCCCTGCACACACACACATGACAAACAAACACAGAGGGGAAGAGAAAGGTGAAAATAATAAGTAAAAGGTAAAGTCCTTTTTTCAGATCGTTGTTTCTAGCACACTTTCCTTCAAACCAGGCTTTCCGTTTGGGATTTCTGTTTCCAGTCTGTAATGGTTTTCACTGTAGACTCATTGAGGTCTCTACAGTTTCAGAAATACAGCAGTTTTTCTGGAGCAAACAAGAGAGAGGGGGAGAGGGAGAGAGGGAGAGAGAGAGAGAGAGAGTAGCTACTTTCCCCTGGGTGTGCAGAGACATGAATCTGCTTTCCTTAGGTCTTCGGAAATCATCCCACTCAGGAAGGATCCTATCACCACCTGTTACTGGGCAGAATATGGCCTTTTGGCCAATTCATTGGCCACCAGTCAACTAATCGAACCAAGTCTCACCTCATTGCTAGGGCGCCACAAAGTCTGAGTTTTGCTATCCAAAGCTAGCAGAGCGTTCTTTTATGTAGCTTTTGAATTTCTCATTTTCCGTGCTCGGCTTCAAGGTATATGTCCATTCAGAATCCATGAATCAAAATGTTAACAGCAAAAATAAAGAAAAGTGGAGTAAGGAAATATCTGGAAGGATGCTTACACTTGCAGATACAATTGAGGACATCTGGAAAGTAAGCAGCAGGTTACTACAGAGATAGACAACATTTCTACTGGAAATCAAGCTGAGACTTAACCATTCCAGATGCAAAAGAGTAACTTTCCAACCCTAATCATCCGATAAATGATATATTACTCCTGAATATGGGCTGAACTCAGGTCGCAAAGTCAACACAGCCTCTTTCAGGTAACATAGCCTTTTGACCGCGACACAGCCCCTTTAAGGCGGCGCAGCCCCTTTAAGCTTTATACAGCCCCTTCAGACTTGCTCTATGACTGTCACTTCCTGGGCTTCTTTTTTTTTTAAATTTAGAATATCCAATTCATTTTTTCCAATTAAGGGGCAATTTAACGTGGCCAATCCACCTAACCTGCACATCTTTGGGTTGTGGGGGTGAAACCCACGCAGACACGGGGAGAATGTGCAAACTCCTCACAGACAGTGACCCAGGGCCGTGATTCGAACCCGGGTCCTCAGCGCCGTAGGCAGAAATGCTAGCCACTGTGCCACCGTGCCGCCCCTCTTCCTGGGCTTCTTGATCATTCACCCAATAGCCAAAGGCTACACGTGTTTGGGCAGAGAAGTAGCTGATGGAATTTAATACCGATAATTGTGAGGTGGTGCATTTTGGCAGAAGCTTTAGGCTGAGGCAATATAGCCAATATAGGCACAGTTCTGACGAGCATGCAGAGACAGAGTGACCTGTGGGTTCATGTGCATAGATCTTTGAAAGTGGCAGAACATATTGAGAGAGTGATTAGCTATGAAACCTGGACCTTAAGATCCATTCATAGAAGAATTGAGTCGAAAAGCTGGAAAGTTATGTTGAATCTTCTAGTTAGGCCACAACTAGAGTATTTCATCCAGTTATAGTCACCGCACTTTAGGAAGGATGTGGGGGTCCCTGAGCAAGACTTAAGTCATCGACCTGAAACGTTACCTCTCTTTCTCCCTCCACAGATGCTGACTGACCTGCTGAGTATTTCCAGGATTTTCTGTTTTTATATATAGAGCAATTGTGAATCTTGATTGGTCAGTTGAGCGGGTTGACAATCAGACTGAAGCAGATGCTACTTTTGATGTTTGCCGTTAAGTACCACAATGCAACACCTTAAAGTCGTGAAATATTGAAAGAGCAATTAAAACTTTAATAAAATTAAAGTTAAAGGAATGCATACTCAAGATCATATTACTAGTTGGGGCAAAGAACTTAAAACTAGTTCTTTTTTGGCATTTTTTCACAGGACAAAGAAAGTGCCCTGAAGGCTGAAGTCAAGAAATGTAACATCGACATCACCGCCTGCGAGCCCTCGCTCAGAAGTGACCTACTTGGAGGAACCTCCTGATTTAAAGGAGACAATTCTCCGAGGACACCCAATGACCATAGAAGGCCCGGAAAAAGAGCCTGAGTTAGGAGTACCTGTGACCTAGTTTCCAAGGGCGGATCCCATCTCCTGGAAACACTTGCCAAGTGTGTAGTTGAAGATGCGGCTCTAGGATCAGGCTCACTGGCCATGCAAGAACCCACAGAACCCATGACCAGCAACACAGAGTTTCTTCGGTGGACAATCATACTCGTTAGCGAGTGAATCATACTCGTTAGCGAGTGAATCATACTCGTTAGCGAGTGAATCATACTCGTTAGCGAGTGAATCATACTCGTTAGCGAGTGAATCATACTCGTTAGCGAGTGATTGTCGAAGAAGAGAAGAAGATTAATCTTCCTGGTGGCTTCACTAGTGGGTGAAGATGAAAATGTTGGGCTGGGTGTTCTGCCAGATTTGGGAGCACAACAAAATCAACCCGGTATGGGGGTCACGGGCCCACCAGCAGCGTCAGCATGCCCTCAGGAGCAACTTTTTAGGGGGCCTCCACCTGTTCTGTTAAGGACATGGCGGAGTCCTGACGACCTGCTCTCTGAAGGAGGGAACTTCCAAATACTAATAACCCTCAGAGCGAAGAAATTCCTCCTCATTTCCTCATTAAATGGGAGCGACCTATTTTGAAATCGTGCCCATTAGTTTGAGGTTCCCCAGTGAGAGGAGTCATGACCTCAGCTGCATTGAAGACTATCTGTCCATTGAAAGTGATCAAGATAATCGTTGATTTGAGATAATAGACACTCCTTACGAAATGTGTGAGAAAAGGTTATGCATTGAACATACTGGTTTGAATCAAATGCTGGAGGGAAAGAAGATGTCTAAAATTAAATGGGTGGAAGCAAGTCATTGACCGTTTGATTGTCCATACATTTCCTTTTCTAAAACAAAGAAATTATTTGGGGTCCTGGAAGATGGTTGGCTTGCAAGGTAATGCTTCATTCAGAATAAAGAGATCTTTGATTGAATTTATTCTGAAATTTTGTTTGTACGTATAGAATCTAATTTTTATTCAGAGAAAAGGGAATCTGTTACTTTCATATTAATTATTTTTAATTGTAGGCAGATGGGGAGGGTTCACTTGTGTTCGTATAAATAATAACAGAATGATACTGTGGTTATTGTGCAAGGTGGTACTTGCTTGCAACCTGTAACTGTGTAAGTCAGAAAAGTGTGTAAACATTGGCTCCAGTTATATCCTTCTGTTATAACCTGCCTGCTTGCCATTGGCTGGGGACTAATGACAATCCCACAATCCTGTGGGAGTATGAGCTTCCTCAATGAGGGAGCGGAGAAATCTTTAGCAGACACCCTGCATAAATAAAGCTGGCCAGTTGGGAACCAGCAGAGAGAGAGGAGTTAGCTGCAAGGAAAGTTGCTGCTGTTGTATACATATGTTATTGTAAATAAATGTTAATTCTTTGTATCCTGAAGACTCGTGCTGGATTCTTCGTGGCCCTCACAAAACCTTCACTAAATGTTTTTTTGAAAATGTAACACTGACCTTGCTCCAGGAGTACATTAAGAGAGTCCAGCTTTCAGATAATCATGTCACTCCAAAGTAACAATACATAGCAATAACATAAAATGCAAGACATATCTGAATTTTTAAAAAATGCATATTGTGAGCTGAGGACCTGGTGTTGTATTGTTGACCCGTTCTCTCCAGACTGTACTGGAACGACAAAGATAACAGGAAGTGGTGCTGCTGTTCTGGCTGTCTAAATCCATAACTGTGTCTAGCAGTTTATGCAGTCTATACTGTGATTTATTGAATCTCCAGGACTACAAAAGCAATTTAAAATGTTGTACACACAAATTCCAGTGGTAATAAATTTGCATGGCTGATCCAAAGACGATCAATATCTTATGTTGCCTCAATGTGTCATCTATTTTTGTTAGTTGTGTTTTTTTTGCTATTTATCGACATACAGGACTGAGCTCACATTTCCTGACCTTCCCACACAAACTGTAACCGCTCAGAGAGGGAGTGAGAGAGAGGGAAAAAACAGCAGCTGTCGCGCTGCGAGTGGAAAATACAAAAAATCCGTGCCAATCCCATTGGAAAAATAAAAACAAATATTTAAAAATAAAAATAAATTTAGAGTACCCAATTACTTTTCCCAATTAAGGGGCAATTTAGCGTGGCCAATCCACATACTCTGCACATTTTTGGGTTGTGGGGGCGAGACCCACGCAGGCACGGGGAGAATGTGCAAACTCCACACGGACAGTGACCCAGAGCCGGGATCGAACCTGGGACCTCAGCGCCGTGAGGCAGCTGTACTAACCACTAGGCCACCGTGCTGCCCTAAATAAAAACAAATATGAAAGCATTGAATGAAACAGTCCGTGGGTTTATGAAGCAGCACCCCGGCTTGCTCAAAATGGAAGAATTCAGTGTTAATGAGAGATTACTGTCAATGTAAATGATTGCAGCTCATCTATCTATCTCAGTTTCAGAGACGGCAACATGCCTCTGACTGGCAATTGAAAAATAAAGTGCTATATGAGGGACCCGCAGTCGCCCGTTCAAATATCTTTACTTGGAGAGTGGGGATAATGTAGAACATGTTCCCACATGGAATAGTTGAGGCAAATAACATGGATACTTTCAAGGGGGGGGCAGGTAAGGGCCTGAACAAGAAAGAAGGCAGAGGATATGTTGATAAGATGAGCTGGAATATGGTGAGAAGTTTGTAGAGAGGTAGTTGGGAAGGTAAACCTGAAACACAAACCGATCAGCCATGATCTTACTGACTGGCAGAGCAGGCTCGAGGGGCCAAATGGCCTGCTTCTGCTCCTAATTTGCATGTTTGTATGTGTTTTGCACTCGCATAGATCTGTTGGTCCTCGCCCTGTTCAGCTATAATTCTGATTTAAAGTATTTTTTATGTTTACAAACTCTGATATTTTGTACTGTAGCAATACACTCTTGACACCGTACTAGATCATTTAAATCACCCAAATTTGATATTTTGCATTTGTTTGACATTTCATCACCATGGTTGCCCATTACTGGGCATCAATTTTCCTTCCTCTGCTTAGACCTGGCAAAGGGTGGTGAAGCTATGGATCAGGTTAGAGAATTGCCCATGTGACCTTGTGTATAACAAGAGTTCATGCACCTGATCCCTACACACTGAGCACTGGGTCTTAACCCAAACTGAAGCAAGTGAACCTGACTCCAATGGGTGAGGCTTGACAGATGGGTTCAGCTTTAAAGTCATTCCCAGTTGCAATTATACCAACTTTAAAAAATATATTTAAATGCTTCCCCTAACTACCAAGTACTCTGCAGTTCAGACTCGACTGTTTTTGGGGTGAGGGGAATAATCACTGGCGTAGTGACACGTAACGTAAATTGCTTGAGAAATGTGCATCACAAAATCCAGCTTGAGAACTCGAGAAGCAGGGTTTGACGTTTAGGGTCAGGGTGCGAAATCTGATTCCTCCATTGCGTTTAAGTGAGTGGAGAGAAGTATTGTCACATAGTTTATCAAGCGCTCTCAGCAATGGGAAGATTCATATTGATAGGCAGGGCAAGAAAACAATTTCTGCATAGGCTGACAGCACAGCGGTTCAATCAACCTCTCACCCCAGTGTTCAAGTGTTGTGATCCTGCAGCGACTGACTCCGTGCGACTTTCGTCACACTTTGATTCATCAAAACCTACAACTCAGAAGGAGGCCATTCAACATGGAAACAGGCCCTTCAGCCCAGCTTGTCCATGCCACTAAGCTAGTCCCACTTGCCTGCATTTAGCCCATATCCCTCCATACCAACCCTGCCCATGTAACTGTCTAACTGTTTTTTAAAGGAACAAATTATACCTGCCTCTACCACTGCCCCTGGCAGCCTGTTCCAGATGTTCACCATCCTCTGTGTGAAAGACTTTCCCCTCTGGTCTTTTTTGTATCTCTCCCTTCTCACCTTAAACCAATGCCCTCTAATTCTAGACACCTCATTTAAATCCCTCCTTAGTCTTCTCTGTACAAAGAAAACAATCCCAGCCTACCCAATGTTTCTCTATCGCTGAAATGCTCTATTGCTGGCAATATTCGACTACATCTTTCCTGTACCCTCCCTAGGCATATGGATGATAAGGGAATAGTGTAGAGGGACTTTAGAAGGGTTTCACAGGACGGTGCAACATCGTGGGCCGAAGGGCCTGTACTGCGCTGTAATGTTCTATGTTCTATGTTCTACCTGGCCAGCCAGACCTCCAGGTAGTACGATTGTGAAATTTACTTGGTGAAAGATAGGGAGCAAAATAAATGATTTGGGTGTACATGTTAGAAGCTGAAATATAAATAAACATTAAAATAATTTTAAAACTTCTCACATTGGAGAAATTTAACATTACAAAATGTAAAATTAATTTTCCAGGGCCCAAAACATGTTACAGTTGTAGCCATGACTTATTTTGTCATTAAAAACGCAGTTATGCTTCATTAACAAGATGTAACCTTTTTGGGAAATTAACTTTCATGTCATAGTGTGTAAAGGAAGGTTCTCATCAATGCATTGATTTGTAATTGATTGAGGTCTGTGTTCACTGCCGTTACGCCTCTGAAACTGACAGCAGAATCCGTATTTCTGTGTTTAACTGCACATGTGCAGACACCAGACATTGCTGTCACTTTCAGCGGTGTTATGGAAGCAAATGTTGACTTTCACTTTCAGTACCACTGGCCATTGTGCATACCAGTAAGACGCCACTGTTTAAGTGCATGCATGACATAAACAGTTGAATTATAACATCTCCAACTATTGAGAATATAACAGTTTTTCTGATTTAAAAAAAAACTTGACAACAGACAACCCTCATAGAACATAGAACTGTACAACATGCGAAAGCGGTTTATAGATTCTGGGTCAGCTGCTGTGGTGACAAGCTATCACCCTCATAAAGTTGATAATTTCTGAGAAGAATAAGTGCTTGACCCATATCAGTAACAATGCAGTGATTTATAATAATAATAACCTTGTATTGTCACAAGTATGAAGTTACTGTGAAAAGCCCCAAGTTGTCACATTCCGGCCCCTGTTCCGGTAAGCTGGTACAGAAACTGAACGCGCGCTGCTCTGCATTACAAATATTGTTCTGCATTACAAACCAGCTGCCTAGCAAAGGACCATTTCAATAATATGTAGCTCAATTTATATTTAGATAATTTAGCCATTCTGCTGCATGGAAAGTCCTTGTGGGGGCATCATGGGATCTCTACATTCAAGCTGTGCTCTGACAATTGAATCTTGGTTTTGTCAGCACGTGAAATCCACATTGTCAATATCTTATCAGTGACATTGTTCAGGTTTGCTGGCAATTACATTGTTAAACAGGAGATGGGAATTTGTCCCTCTATAAACAAGGATTTCCTGAAATTGGCCAAACCCGTCATTAACAGGTCCAGGCTGCAGACGGCCAAGGGTGTTCGTCCAGCCTGCATCTGTGACCCAGCTATATTTGTAGCCTGATGTCCCTGGAGAGAGAGAATGCGGTGTCTACTGGCACCATCAAAGAATTCCATAGCCAGTGGGCACTGAGGGGACTGGGGTGATTTATCAACACACCCATCGCATTTTGGGTTAATGTTTTTAAATTTTTTTCGTGATTTGTTTTTTTTGATACAGTGTCCTTTTAAGGTACTGCCCTTTCCCTTAGTTTGTTTAATTTAGTTTAATTGGTTGATTGTTATGCTCAAAAGAGCATAAATGGAGTTGGCTGGGACACTGGGTGATTGGAGTGGTCTTGACTAAATTCTCTCCAGCAAAGGAAGCAGCTGTGTTCAGTTAACATACATTCCCCAAGTCCCGTAAAATAAAAGAAAGGCACGTTTTCTGATCACTTTAACAAAAGAGAGGGCAAAAAGAGGACCCGGAGACAATAACCACCACCTAGTGCTGGCCAACAGGGGGCAAGAGGCCGTAACCATCACCTAGAAGAGTGGGTGAAGTGAGGACCCCGATACAGTAACCTGGACGAGTGGAAAAATTCAATTCAGTCCTGTCTGAATTGTCCACTTACCTGGGGGTCGGAGAGGTAACTTATCATTCACCTACTCAGAAGTGGCCCAAGCAGAGTTCAAATAGAGTAATAAAGCAAACCATGCATTAATTGGTTGGTAAGGGAATTCTGGATTGCCTTTAACTTTAATTGCCTGTAAATGATTATTTTTAAAGAAGTAGCTATATTTGGGTTAAAGCGAGAAGCACTGGGAATAAGAAAAAGTCAGGGCCAGTATAATAAATTAATATAAGTATTCCAAAGGGAACATAAGGGAAATGAAGTTAAAACATGACCGGCTCAGCCAAGTCGAATGTGTGTCCTGTTATATGTGGGAAGTAACAGAAGCTACTGGTGTCCTAGATGATCATATGTGCAGGAAGTTGCAGAAGTTTGAGGTCTGGGATTCTAGTTACAAGTGGTGGCTGGAGTCACTGTGGGGCAGACTCGAGCCACACAGATAGCACGTTCAGAGAAGTGGTCACACCACAGCTAAGGAGCCTGGAGGCAGAGAGGGAACGGGTGACCATCAGGTAGTTCAAGATAACCAGGCAGGTAGTACAGGAGTCCCCTGGGGTCCTGCTCACAAAATAGTTGACCATTTTGGAAGCTGGTGAGTGCGCTAGTTCCTCAGAGGAGTGTTGTCAGAGTCACGTTTGTGGCTGTACTGGAGGGAAGAAAGAAGAATGGAAGAGCCTGCATGTGGCTCCAGATCCACAGCAATGTGCTTGACCCTTAAATGTCCTCGGGGGAGGGTGATCATGTGATGTGGGAGCAGCCGAATTGCGCACGTTCTGGCTCTTCTCATCTTTCTATTTTATTTTTATTCTTGTGCACATCTCTTTTATATCTTTTCTCACTGACATGGCTTTTACCGTGTACTGGGATTTGTTGATCAGTGCTTCAGCACTTTTGAGTCCTCACTGTTTTGTGGTGGCTGGAGGGAGTTAGGGTGGGGCCTGGTGTTTGGAGGCACAGCTGCCTTTGAGAGGTTTCCTGCACTGACGATGTGTGCACACTGATGGATGATGGTTGCTAGCATGATCCATCTGATAGTCTTGACTCTGTGGTGCAGGATGTTAAAGCCCAATTTTGAGAGTTACGACGCGTCTTTATGGAAGTGGTGGTGGTGCACGAGGAGGCTCTTGTAGCAGAGAGAGCACTGTCTTTGGTGGAAATCCACCTCCATATGGTTAGATTCCTGTTGCATGGCCTGTTGTCCATCCAGGGGTATTCGGGTGAGGACAAAGGCGAATCAGTGGGGAGCCACTTTACAGATCATAGATCATAGATCATAGAATTTACAGTGCAGAAGGAGGTCATTCATCGAGTCTACACTGGCCTTGGAAAGAGCACACTACTTAAGCCCACACCTCCACCTTATCCCCATAACCCAGTAACCCCACCAAAACGTTTTGGACACTAAGGGCAAGCCACCTAACCTGTACATCTTTGGACTCTGAGAGGAAACTGGAGCATCCAGAGGAAATCCACGCAGACACAGGAGAACTTGTACACTCCACAGAACACCCAAGCCGGAATTGAACTGTGAAGCAACAGTGCTAACCATTGCGCTGTCGTGCCTAGGTGAGATCCAGGCCTAGACACCGTCAGGAGTGAGATCCAGGCCTAGACACCGTCAGGAGTGAGATCCAGGCCTAGACACCGTCAGGAGTGAGATCCAGGTCTAGACACCATCCGGAGTGTGATCCAGGTCTAGACACCTTCTGGAGTGTGATCCAGGTCTAGACACAATCGGGAGTGTGATCCAGGTCTAGACACCTTCCGGAGTGTGATCCAGGTCTAGACACAATCGGGAGTGAGATCCAGGTCTAGACACCATCGGGTGTGATCCAGGTCTGGACATCACCAGGAGTGAGATCCAGGTCTAGACACCCTCGGGAGTGAGGTCCAAGTCTAGACACCGTCGGGAGTGAGATCCAGGTTTAGACACCATCAGGAGTGAGATCCAGGTCTAGACACCATCGGGAGTTTGATCCAGGTCTAGACACCATCGGGTTTGAGATCCAGGTCTAGACATCATCAGGAGTGAGATCCAAGTCTAGACACCGTCGGGAGTGAGATCCAGGCCTAGACACCATTGAGAGTGACATCCAGTTCTAGACACCATCAGGAGTGAGATCCAGGTCTAGACACCATTGGGAGTGAGATCCAGATCTAGACACCGTCGGGAGTGAGATCCAGGTCTAGACACCATCGGGAGTAAGATCCAGGTCTAGACACCTTGCGGAGTGTGATCCAGGTCTAGACACCACCGGGAGTGAGATCTAGGTCTAGACACCATCAGGAGTGAGATCCAAGTCTAGACACCGTCGGGAGTGAGATCCAGGTCTAGACACCATTGGGAGTGAGATCCAGGTCTAGACACCATCAGGAGTGAGATCCAGGTCTAGACACCATTGGGAGTGAGATCCAGGTCTAGACACCGTCGGGAGTGAGATCCAGGTCTAGACACCATCGGGTGTGAGATCCAGGTCTCGACACCATCAGGAGTGAGATCCAGGTCTAGACACCGTCGGGAGTGAGATCCAGGTCTAGACACCGTCGGGAGTGAGATCCAGGTCTAGACACCATCGGGAGTAAGATCCAGGTCTAGACACCTTGCGGAGCGTGATCCAGGTCTAGACACCACCGGGAGTGAGATCTAGGTCTAGACACCATCAGGAGTGAGATCCAAGTCTAGACACCGTCGGGAGTGAGATCCAGGTCGAGACACCATTGGGAGTGAGATCCAGGTCTAGACACCATCAGGAGTGAGATCCAGGTCTAGACACCATTGGGAGTGAGATCCAGGTCTAGACACCATTGGGAGTGAGATCCAGGTCTAGACACCGTCGGGAGTGAGATCCAGGTCTAGACACCATTGGGAGTGAGATCCAGATCTAGACACCACCGGGAGTGAGATCCAGGTCTAGACACCATCAGGAGTGAGATCCAAGTCTAGACACCGTCGGGAGTGAGATCCAGGTCTAGACACCATTGGGAGTGAGATCCAGGTCTAGACACCATCAGGAGTGAGATCCAGGTCTAGACACCATTGGGAGTGAGATCCAGGTCTAGACACCATTGGGAGTGAGATCCAGGTCTAGACACCGTCGGGAGTGAGATCCAGGTCTCGACACCATCAGGAGTGAGATCCAGGTCTAGACACCGTCGGGAGTGAGATCCAGGTCTAGACACCGTCGGGAGTGAGATCCAGGCCTGGACACCATCGGGAGTGTGATTCAGGCCTGGACACCATCGGGAGTGTGATTCAGGCCTGGACACCACCAGGAGTGAGATTCAGGTCCAGACACCATCGGGAGTGAGATCCAGGTCTAGACACCGTCGGGAGTGAGATCCAGGTCTAGACACCACCGGGAGTGAGATCCAGGTCTAGACAGAATCGGAAGTCAGATCAAGATCCAGACACCATCGCATGTGAGATCCAGGTCTAGACACCATCAGGAGTGAGATTCAGGTCCAGACACCATCGGGAGTAAGATCCAGGTCTAGACACCACCAGGAGTGAGATTCAGGCCTAGACACCATCAGGAGTGTGATCCAGGCCTGGACACCATCGGAAGTGAGATCCAGGTCTAGACACCACCAGGAGTGAGATCCAGGTCCAGACACCATCAGGAGTGAGATCCAGGTCTAGACACCATCGGGAGTGAGATACAGGTCTAGACACCATCGGGAGTGAGGTCGGGAGAAACATCATCGACTTCCAAGGTTAAATCATCATTGTGGCAGTAAAAACAGCGCTCAAGGAAATACTTGGAAACCGTGAGGTTTACAGCAAGGCTTCAGCAAATCATCTAGTCAATTGTGACAGCCGCTCGAGCAAGTAAAAGTTTTTTTTAACGGACAACTGCGAGTTACTGGAGGCTTACTTCAAATAGAGGATCAAAACTTTCACTACACTCACCAGTGTAGTGGATGGAGCTGCAGAGACCACGCACAAAATTCTGAAGTGGGCCCCGGGAACGCAAACCCACGGGGCTGCCGACTACTGTCCGGGAATCGATAGCGGGGCATAGGAACAGCTAGTCTGAGTTTGTCAAAATAAGAGGGAAAACAGGCTGAAGGCTGAGTAGCACAGATCAGAGAGCTGCAATCTAAAAATGGCGGGAAGAAAAAGCGCCATGGACAGGTTTGATGTGAACGAGGAGACAGGGAATTCTTGTGAGGAAATGGTTCCTGAAAGCCAATCAGACACCAGCAGACCTGCCTACCGAGACCTTTCTCAGCTCAGTTGGGAGGAAAACATTCACGTTGCTACAGAATTCAGCCAACATTGTTAAGTATCAGAGTAACGCCGTTGGCTGGTGTACTGCTGTTGTACAATTGTTGCCGGGTGTACTCGTACAACCCTCTATGGGAGTTGATAGTGACGTATTTTCTCGACGCCGTGTCTAACTGGATGTAGGCGTGGCTCATTTCCAACTTTGTAAATGAGTGAACCCCAGCCACCTTCGCGTTGAGGTCTTTTACCCGCGGTATGGGGTATCTGACCAAGCAGGAGGCCCTGTTTACTGTCAACTTGTAATCGTCACACAGGCGAGCGGACATGTCTGGCTTCAGCACCGGGACCACTGGCACTGCCCACTCTGCCAACTGGACCGGGTGTATGAAGCCCAAGTTCTCCACCCAGCTTAGCTTGTCATCTGCCTTTGACAGCAGGACGGGCCCTAAAATATTTGGGTTGGGCCTCTGGATCAACATAGATTTTTGCTTTGGGCTGCTTTCCCCCCCCCCCCCCCCCCCCCCCCCCCCCCCACCCCCAGGCCTTCCTGGAAAACCTCTGGATACTTTCCGAGGTCTTCATACAAACTGCCAGTACCCACCCGTAAGATTTGTTGCCAGTCCAGGCGGAGTCTTTGTAACCAATCTCGGCCTAGGAGGCTGGGCCTGGTCCCATGTGGTAGCCAGACAGACTGTTGTCCGTGGGTCACCGTGGTCCCAATGATGGTCAATGTTTCTCAGTGTATGTTGCCAGACGGGCCTTGGTATCCTTCAAGCCCAGGTGCTGGATCCCCAGACAGAGCTTATGGAATGCCTGTTGTCCAATAATTGAAACAGCAGCCCCTGTATCAATTTCCATGTCTAAGGGGTGACCATTAAATTGAAGCATTATTGTTATTGGGGCTACTTTGGGGGCCGTGATGCAATTTAACTGCAAGTGGTCATTTTCTTTGAGTGGGGAAATGTGCAAAGCCCTGGCTCAGGGTGCTTGTGTCAGCCGGCCAGGGCGACACGTTTGCTGTCGATCCTGGTAGCCGCGATCGCCAAGGTTCCTGCCACTGCAAAGTGCAGCACCATTGTGGGTACCCCTCATCACCCGCTGGGGAGATGTCCAATCAGACTGTGGTGGCCCATGGCCAACAGGTCTGACCACGGCGTTGTTTTGGTGGTGACTGGGTCATATAAGCCTTATTCTTGATGGGGGGGGGGTGGCGTCGCTGGTTGGACTGGGAGCCGGTCAACGTTGTGTGCGTCATAATTCATGGAACCCTGGAGCGTCTGGACCCTTTTTTTTGCATTCTATCAGGAGAGTGACACTTCTATAGCCCTTTTCATATCCAAGGCCGGTTCCGTTGACAACTTCCTTTGACTCGCCATATTGTTAATGCCACACACCAACCGATCGCTCAGCTTCTCAGGGAGGATGAGCAGCAGTCACAATGTTCAGCTAACTTGCGAAGGTGCATCAGAAATTCCGCAACTGATTCCCAGGTGTTCGCTCGGCCCTATTGAACACATTTCTCTGCAGGATTACCAGTGGCTTAGGGTTATAATGATTCACTACAAGTTTCATGAGTTCCCTAAAGGTTCTCGAGTCTGGGGCCGCTGGATAGGTGAGGCTCTTGATCACAATAAATGTCGGGCCTTGCAGGTGGTCAGGAGCATTACCTTTTGTTGGATGTCCCCAACAATTCCATTTACCTGGAAGAAATACTGCATCCACTCAGTTTGCTGGGTCCAGTCTACTGCGCCCACGTCAAGGACTCGACCCTTCCAAAAAGTGGCATGCTTAAATCTCGCCAACCTTACTCTCAGGCTGGGAAATCTGGTGCTGTTTGGACTTCCAGGATCGCAGCTGTTGTTTACCTTGCCACCAGTATAAAAGCTCAATAGGTTTCAGGAGGTAAGTCAAACAAAATTTAATTTAACAACAAAAGCAAAGGCCACAACATGGTTTACAGTCCAAAGGTCACAACCGGGACTACTGCTCACGCTGGTCCCAGTCTGGGTTGGCTTTTATAAGCCGATTTTTCAAGTCCTAGCCTGCGTCCACTAGTGGGGGAGCTCGTATTCCACGAGTCCCATGGGGGGGGGGATCAATCAGGGTGCCCCTGTGAGGCGTGTGAAGGTTATTACCTTGCATTATGTTCTACAACCTCGACATGTGCCACCTTTGATTCATTCCTGAATATGACACAGATGGAGGCAGGGAGCATGGTTGTGGTACTAAATAAATACTATCCATCTGTCTTTACAGATGCTATCCAGGCCATGGTGACTGAGGACAGACAGGTTTAAAATTAGTATGAAGGAAGTGTTGGACAAACTGTCAGTATTGAAAGTTGACAAGGCACTGGGACAGGATGAGAAGCATCCAAGGATATTGAAGGCAGTGTCAGTGGAAACTGCAAGGGCGCTTGCTATAATCGTTCCACCTTCCCTAGATTCAGGAAGGTGCAGGAGGTCTGGAGAATTTCCAACATTGCATCCTTGTTTGAGAAACGTTGTAAGGGTAAGCCCAGGTACAGACCAGTCAGTTTAACTTCAGTGGTACGGAAGCTTCCAGAAACAATTATTAGGGTTAGAATTAGTGGTCACATGGGTTGATTAGGAAGAGCCAGCATAAATTTATTTTTTCTTTATAAATTTAGAGTACCCAAATATTTATTTTCCAATTTAGGGGCAATTTAGCGTGGCCAATCCACCTAACTTGCCCATCTTTGGGTTGTGGGGACGAAACCTACGCAGACACGGGGAGAATGTGCAAACTCCACACAGACAGTGACCCAGGGCCGGGATCCAGCCTGCGTCCTCTGCGCTGTAGGAAGCAGTGCTAACCACTGCCCATCGTGCCACCCCGCCAGCATAGGTCTCTAAAGGGGAAATCGGGTTTAACGAACTTGCTGGAGGTTTTTGATGAGGTAACAGCAAGAGTCGATGAGGGTAATACTGTTGGTGTGGCGTACATGGGCTTTCAAAAGGCATTAAATACAGTGCCACACAATAGACTTCTTATTGCTAAGAGGACATGAGTGCAGGGGTGAGGATGTCTTACGGCAGCGGGACAGGGCCTTGGTGAATGAAATGAAAATGAATGAAAATCGCTTATTGTCACGAGTAGGCTTCAATGAAGTTACTGTGAAAAGCCCCTAGTCGCCACATTCCGGCGCCTGTTCGGGGAGGCTGGTACGGGAATTGAACCGTGCTGCTGGCCTTGAGCCCATACCTGGAGTATTGCAGGCAGATTGGGTCTCCTTACCGAAGAAAATATATATTTGCCATCGAGGGAGCGCACTGAAGGATCACCAGACAGATTCCTGGGATGGTAGGGCTGTCGAATGAGGAGAGGTTTGGTGAACTGGGCCTGTATTCACTGGAGTTTAGAAATGTGCTAAATTCTGACAGGGCTAGATAGACTGGATGCAGGGTTGCTGTTTCCTCTGACTTGGGGGGAGGGTCTAGAACATGGGGTCACAGTCTCAAGATACTGGGTAGGCCATTTAGGATGGAGATTAGGGTGGTGAACATGTTGAATTCTCTACCGCAGAAGGTTGTGGAGGCCAAGTCACTGAATATATTTAAGAATAAAATAGACATATTTTTAGACTCTAAAGGGTGTGGGGAGAGCGTGGGGCTATGACGTTGAGATAGAGGACTGGCCATGATCATATCCAATATTGGGCAGGCCTGAAGAGCTGAATCACCTGGTCCTGCTGCTATTTTCTATTTTTGAAGTACATCCATGTACATAATGCATAAAAGTATGAGGTGATGCATTTTGGTTGGAAGAACAAAGAAAGACAATATAAACCAAAGGTACATTTCTTAAGGGGATGCAGGAGCAGAGGAACCTGGGTGTACATGTGTATAAATCATATGAAGGTAGCAGGATAGGTGGAGAGAGCAGTTAATAAAGTATACAGTGTCCTGGGCTTTATTAATAGGGGCATAGATGATGCGACCATCAATTCACTCGACATAAACCGTGGCTTTAATCAACTTAGAACAGTGCCTGCCTGCAACTGATCTAATACTGAGAACCGCCGACAGGTCGACTGCTCTTTATACCTCCCTTCAAGCAGAGGAGCCATGGGCGGAGCCCATACATTCCCCAACATGTTCCCCTATGGATAATGCCATACAATGGCCCATAGGAGAAGCCCACAAGGGCAACAGCATAGCACAGATACAAATACAAGGGCAACAGCACAGATACAAATACAATGGTGGATTATTGGCATAATACATTCACCACAATAGAATATAGGAGCAAGGAGGTTATGCCGAGCTTATACAAGACGTTAGTTCGACCTCAGCTGGAGTATTGTGGACTGTTCTGGGCCACACTATAGAAAGAATATTAACGCTTTGGAGAGCACGCAGAAGAAATTTACAAGAATGGTTCCAGGGATGACAAACTTCAGAAATGAAGATAGATTGGAGAGATTAGGACTGTTCTCCTTGGAGTGAGGAAGGCTGAAGAGGAGATTTGATAGAGGTGTTCAAAATCATGCAGGGGCTGGACAGAGTAGATTATGGAGAAAATATTCCTGCTCGTAAAAGGATCGCGAACGAGAGGGCACAGATCGAAAGTGATTTGCAAGAGAAGTAAATATGACATGCGGACAATCGGTTTCACACAGCGAGTGGTTGGGGTCTGTAATGCACGGCCTGAAAGTGTGGTGGAGGCAGGTTCAATCGAGGCTTTCAAGGGGACATAAAAAGATTATTTAATAGAAACAATGTGCAGGGCTACGGGGGAAAGGCAGGAGAATGGTATTGACTCGCAATGCTCATTTGGAGAGCTGGTGCAGATACGATGGGCCAAATAGTCTCCTTCTGCCCCGTTACAAAACTCTGCCACTGGAAACTCATGAATTCCTGATGAATTGATACCTGATGCAGTGCTTATTATTCATAATTATCCAGACTGGAGAGTTGAGCGGAATGTACACACAGCCTTTTTGGGCAGGATCAATAGCAATTCAGAACCGTTTAGAAATGACATGCTTTAAGATGTGTAATGGTCCCCAGAGCCTGTATTATGAGATAAAATTACCAGGCACATAAAGTTCATTTGGGCCAGTCACAAAGATTTCCAATGTGGTTGACTAACCTTACAAAATTCCATGCAGGGTGGATACCAGGAAACACCATGGAGCTTACAGGGATTTTTAAAAAAAGCACAAGCTAAGGTAACAGATGAAAAGACTGAGCATGCCATGATAGTGCTCTAACAATTCAGCAGAATCTGAGCACTTGGATTGAGATATGGTCAAAAGGGACTTACTGCCATATTTGGTCATTTAGGGAACAGCATGAAATGACACAAAAGTGAGATGTGTGACAAGGAATATAAAAGATAGCTGGAGCCAGGCTAGTCTTGTTGGACAGACATGGGTGATTTTAAAGAAAACTGAAGTGATGCATTTCAAAATAAGGATGAGGTCCGGACGTACACGTTGATCGCTAAGGTGTCAAATAGTGAATTAATTCTGATGGGAACTCTGATGAACGTGACAGGCCCATAAAAAGACAAAGTGAAGTTTGGATTTGTGTATGGAGAGGTGTAAATTACTAAGACAAGGAGGTAATGTTAAACTGGCCGATGAGGTCCTCACATTCCCGTTGTTGGCGGTCGGTCCCGTTTCAGCACACTGGGCTAAATCGCTGGCTTTGAAAGCAGACCAAGGCAGGCCAGCAGCACGGTTCGATTCCTGTAACAGCCTCCCCGAACAGGCGCCGGAATGTGATGACTAGGGGCTTTTCACAGTAACTTCATTGAAGCCTACTCGTGACAATAAGCGATTTTCATTTTTCATTTCATTTTCCACCCTCCACAGTTGCTCCATTTCCAACGCATGTCCATGGCAAGATTCTGCATCATGCTACTGGAATTCTGTAGGCTATTTCTGCAAGCCCCCCCCCAATCCCGCCACCCTCCCTCCCCCAACCACGCTCCTCCCCTCGACTGTCGAACCATGAAAAGCCTCATCAAGTCAACTCTCTTTAAGGTTCTATATATCAATGCTCTAACTATATTGTACTGTGGGCCAATAGGGATCTATTACCTGTCTTCCAGTGAGACAGATTGTCTTCATATTGCAATCAGTTCCACAGTGATTCCAATAGCAATTTAGAACAATGTCTGAGTGGCGATTTGAATGAGAGGCTGGAGATTAGAGGCTGAATTCTCAGTGACCCACATCACCAGATGGGACCTTGAATGTGAAAGACGCCATTAAGCCATTCTGCTGTGGTCGAATGGTAAGGCAGGATCTCTGTAAATTTGACACCAAGAGTCAACAGGATATTCTCCCATGGACATCATCACAATGGAGCCAAATCCTGCTCTTATCTAGTGGCCCCAGATTAGCACCTTCTAGCAAGTTTTTTTTTTTAAATTTAGATTACCCAATTATTTTTTCCAATTAAGGGGCAATTTAGCGTGGCCAATCCACCTACTCTGCACATTTTTGGGTTGTGGGGGCGAAACCCACGCAGACACGGGGAGAATGTGCAAACTCCACACAGACAGTGACCCAGAGCCGGGATCGAACCTGGGACCTCAGCGCCGTGAGGCGGTTGTGCTAACCACTTGGCCACCGTGCTGCCCTACCTTCTAGCAAGTTAACACCAAGGCAGGCCAGCAGCACGGTTCAATTCCCGTACCAGCCTCCCCGAACAGGCGCCGGAATGTGGTGGCTAGGGGCTTTTCACAGTAACTTCATTGAAGCCTACTCGTGACAATAAGCGATTTTCATTTTCATTTCATATTAATGCGGGGCAGGGACCCACGCTGCTTTTCACCCTACCTCACTTTGGGGATACTGACAATCATAAATTTTCTGAGTGTTCAGGTTCGCTGGAAATAGAACATAGAACAGTACAGCACAGAACAGGCCCTTCGGCCCTCGATGTTGTGCCGAGCAATGATCACCCTACTCAAACCCACGTATCCACCCTATACCCGTAACCCAACAACCCCCCACACCCTTAACCTTACTTTTAAGGACACTACGGGCAATTTAGCATGGCCAATCCACCTAACCCGCACATCTTTGGACTGTGGGAGGAAACCGGAGCACCCGGAGGAAACCCACGCACACACGGGGAGGACGTGCAGACTCCACACAGACAGTGACCCAGCCGGGAATCAAACCTGGGACCCTGGAGCTGTGAAGCATTTATGCTAACCACCATGCTACCGTGCTGCCCATAAATCTTGGTTTATGCCAGAGGTCAAAGTCAAAATGGCCCTCAGGTTTTGAATATAATGGATGGGAAATGTGGACTATTTTGTTGTAGGCTTTTGGATACATAGGTTAACCATAATACTGACCCTTAGAACTATTTACAAATATACAATAAGGGTACAAACTAGGAGCTGTCCACATGCTTGCTGGTACATACGGCTCATTAGACTGACCCCTACATCCTAGTGATTGTTTTTACATTACTATGTACTGTACTCAGTCCCAGGTTAACCCTATGGGCGTGATTGTATGGCCTCATCACGCACGAGACGCGACACGGCCGTTAAATATTGCAAGAGACCTTTCAGGACACTCAGGACGCTCCTGGAGATCTAACCGGATCTAGCGAGATGTTGCAATCTGGATCTCGTCCTCACTGGGAAGGATCCAGAATGGCATATTTACATGAACAGTTAGCCTCACTTCAGTATATTGTTGCTGGATTCTCCCAAGGCCCGGAATCGAAGACTCACGGCTGGAAGACCCCGCCGTGGCACTGTTCAACTGGGGGCATCACTCAGGCCATCGGAGGCCCCCGGGTGGTCGGACTCTGGGCGGGGTTGTACCCTGGCACTCCTGCTGCCACCTGGGTACCTTAGCACTGCCATCCTGCACTACCACCTGGGTACTCTTCCAGGTGGCAGTGCCAAGATGCCCGGGTGGTATGTTGTCCATGCATGGGACCGGCTCGGGGGTGTCCTGCACTTATGAGGTGGGGTGAAGGGTGCTCGACGACCCACAACAAGTAAGTTGGGTCATTTGAAGGATTGTGGAGGTTGTGGTGTGGAAGGGGTAGAGAGATCGGGGCGGCATTTAACAATGAAAATGAAGACAGGTACAGCCTCGGCTGGGGCGTCACTCAGCCAGGTCCGGTTTGATAGCAGATCATTCTCAGTGCTGCAGGCAGCACAAAACACCCCACTGATTGAGCCCAAACCGGGACTCTTGTTTTCTTCCTGTTAAATTCTACCCTATATGTACCTGTCCCTTATATAACTTGTTGATGCGATGTCCTGCTGTGTGTCTTTGGTTAACGCGAGGTGAGACTTATCCCTGGGACCCCAACATCGGTCGCTCAGCAGCTGCCGACCTTTTTAAAAATATGCTCAATGAAGAGAGTTTCGACATAGTGGTCACGCTATTACGCAACGTGATCCTTCAATGATGCAAGATGCTGGCGGGAATTCTCCAGCTATTCGCCGGAGGCAGGTTTCTCTGGTCCAGCCAGCAGCGCACCCCCGCCCACGAGTGTCCTGATGGCAAGGTGTGGCTTCAACGGAAATTCCCAATGACAGCGGCGGGAGCAGGGAATGTCGCCGCCAGCGAACGGCGCGCCGCTTCCCATTATCCGAGAAACATGCGGCTGTGAGGCCAGAGAATCATAGAATTTACAGTGCAGAAGGAAGCCATTCAGCCCATCGAGTCTGCACTGGCCCTGGGAAAGAGCACCCTAGTTACTGCCCACTGTTTCTAACACCTGTAACGATCTTCACAGCAGCAGCTTTGTTTTTGAATTATTAAATATAAATTTTGTAAAAGATTATTGTGTGTTCAACAATGTAAAGCAAAGCATTCAGTGGGGAATTGTCAATGGTAGAACGCCTCACATGGGAAGCGAATCCAATTTTCACGTCGCCACAGTCGTGATTTATTAAGGCTGTCTCAGTTGAAGAATTAAATCTGTGTTCCTGGGTCCTCAGCCACTAACCTCCTCCCTGGAGAATTTTGGAACTAATCTGCATGTTTGCACCTGGCTCAATAAAAATAGACAACGTTTTACAAAAGCTGCTCTTTGAGAGGCAAATGGTGACAAGTGCAGCATCCTACTGCTGTTTTACATATCTTTTATCAAAGGAACACCCACGAGTGACTTACTATTGTAGAAAAGCAGCTGCTGATTAAATTCAGGTTTCAGGAAGCCTGGCAATGATTCAAAACCTATTTTTACATCCTTCCATCTTTCAACAGCAGTGAACGACCAACAAGTAACATCATAGCAAGTTGACAGAATCCCACTGGGAAAGATCACGGAGAGACTAAAATATATCAGTCATATGCACAAAAATTATAAATCAGAGAGGAACTAAATTTTAAATCTTAGAAGGACCAAAATATATAAGCTATTGGCAAATACAGACTCTGTGTAAAATCGGAGCTTGCCGGCTGTTTACACCGGCGGGATATTCCGGTGGCACCAACGGGTTTCCCAGCGATGAGGGGTGCAGTCAACGGGAAATCCCGTCGACAACGGCAGGATCAGAAAAACCTGCTGGCGGACCGCCTCCACCGCTGTGAAACACGTGGCGGTTTGGTTGGTAAATCCCACCCAAGATATATAAATCATGCAGCACAAACGCGTTGGCGACCGATTGTCCCTGTGCAAGAACCCTCTGCCCAGTGGTGAAAATGGCGGGAGTGCCCGAGAGCCACAAGTGCTGCCCTCGAACAAGGCAATTCCCATTTTCGCGGGGTGGGTGTTCGTGTTTTGTGCAAGCACGGATCACGGAGACAGCCGGCCATTTAAACCGTCAGTTGCTTCCACTGAAGTCGGATTTTTGTCACCCAGGTGTGTGAAATCCGAGGTGTGCTGAGTAGACCTGGTAAGAGCAGGTCTGAATATTGGGCATTTCCTTGGCTAGCCAGGCTACCCCTTTGGAGAGGTACGGTCCGCCTTTGGATATGGTCCCGGTACTTTAGGAGAGCTTCCATGCCCTTGGGGGGGGGGGGGGGGGGAGGCATCACGTGTCCTTTAGAATTGTTACAGGTAGGCGTAAATGTACGTAAAAAGTGCATAAACTCATTAACTGTCAGGCACATTGGAACTGTCAACAGACCTGTAAAAATTAACCACAAAAGCAAATGTCAAGATGCCCTGTCAAAAGTGTCAAGAGGAACTTGTCAAAGCGAGCTGTAAATGCATTTAAAAACATGGACCTTCATATCTTTGAAAAAATGTCTCCAGAGTTAAAAAGAAATGCTTGCTTGCTATTTCACGCTGTCTGTTTAGATAACCGAGGGTTTCCATGACTGGATTAATGCTGTATGACTGATTACACAAACATCCATTATCATTTACAGTTTGTTTGACAGCTACAAGTGGTTCTAGACTCTTTGAAGCAATGAATGCCAATACTTGTTGTTATAAGGGATTATGCACTTAAAAGAAATGATTGTTGTTATAAGTTCTCTCAGGAATGTAAAGTAGCAAGTGGGGTTTTCTGAACAAGAGTGCTTTTTTTTTCTCAATATAGTGAATTATTAAACCATTATTGTTTAGAGCTTTATTTTATCTAGGTTCTGCATGGATACTGAGGTCTGCCCATTGTGGACACTGGGTGAGTTGGCATGGCAGGTGTAAGGGCAAAGAGTGGTGGATAGGGAGGTATATATTGCCATAGTGGCTATAAAGCATCATGGGGTAGGTAGGTACAGGGGCAATAGCTTGGCATGGAGGGTTGGAGAGACCATGGGGTTTTCCATTCATTCGTGGGTGTTGCTGATGAAGCCAGCCTTTGTTATCCATCCCTAATTGCCCTTGCATAGCCTTCTTAGGCCATTTCAGAGGAGCAGTTAAGAGTGAACCATTTTGCTGTGGGTATGGAGTCACCTAGGTTCTAAAGTGAAGCAGATGGTTTTTTATAACAATCGCAGATTGTTTCATGGTCACCATTACCAAAACTGCCTTTATATTCCAGATTTATTAACTGCATTCAAATTTCCCCAACTGCCATAGTGGGATTTGAACCCACGTCCCCAGAGCAGGGTCTGGTCTCTGGATTATTAATGCAGTGACAGTACCGCTACACCACTGGCTCCACTGTACAAAACCATAGGTCTACATCCGGCAACCTCCTCACAACTTGCAGGGCCACCTGACCTGACCTCTAATATAACCTGCTCCCCCGGACTAAAGATGCGCGGTCCATCCGGCCATTTTTAAATGTTGCGTTTACATAGATAAATACATAGCACGTACAGTGCAGAAGGAGGCCATTCGGCCCATCGAGTCTGCACCGACCCACCTAAACTCTTACTTCCACCCTATCCCCTTAACCCAATAACCCCTCCTAACGTTTTGTGGACACTAAGGGTAATTTAGCATGGTCAGTCCACCTAACTTGTACGTCTTTGGACTGTGGGAGGAAACCGGAGCACCCGGAGGAAACCCACGCAGACACGGGGAGAATGTGCAGACTCTGCACAGGCAGTGACCCAGCGGGGAATCGAACCTGGGACGCTGGCGCTGTGAAGCCACAGTGCCAGCCACGTGTGCTACCGTGCTGCCGTGTTTGTGGAGCAAGGAATTCCCCTGACCTTGTACACCCGACTGGTGAACGAGAATCCAAGCTATTGAGTGTACAACTGAGAGACATACTAAAATATAGAAAACCGATAAACTTATAGAAAACCTTCTTTTGAAATTATCCATTTGTGGGATGTGGGTGTCGTTGGCCAGGCCAGCATTCATTGTCATTCCCTAATTTCCCTCGAGAAGACGCTGTGGAGCTGTCTTCTTGAACTGCTGCATCCCATGTAGCGTTGGTACACTCACGATGCTGTTAGGGAGGGAGTCCGCGGATTCTGACCCAGCAACAGTGAAGGTCTCAGTCTGTCCCGTTCCATCCCTTTGAGCAGTTTGATGCAACTGAGTGGCTTCCTGGGCCAATTCAGAGGGCATTTAAGAGACAACCATATTGCTGTGGATCTGGAGTTACATGTGAGCCAGACCAGGCAAGGATGGCAGATTTCCTATCCCAGGGCATTAATGAACCAGATGGGGTTTTTTTGACAATTGACATGGTCATCACTAGACCTTTCCAGGCTTTTGTTGAATTCAAGTTTTGCCATCTGCTGTGGTGGGATTCAAGCCATGATCTCCGGTACACTACCCTGGATCCCTGGATGACTCGTCCAGTGACAATACCACTACGCCACTCAACGGCATCTTCTCAAGAGAAATTAGGGATTTCCTGTTGAATAGTGAAGAACCCCTTTGAATGGCTAAAATCATTCAAAGGCGGCATTTCTCAAAGATTGGCACAACCTTCACAAAAACTCTTCACTGGCAGCAAAGGGAGCCTGAAAATAAGTATTGTAGAGACGCTGTGAGTAAACAGGCGTCAAGTAGAAAAGCAAGCAAGTTATGCAGAACCTTTACAAAACAATGGTTAGGCCCCAGCCGAAATATTGTAGCCAGTTTTGTTCAGCATACTTGAAGAAGGATAGGCAAAGAGAAGGTTTAGTAGAAGGATATCAGGAATGAGAGAGTTCAGATATGTGAAGGGATTAGAGGTGGAGTTATCTCCCTTACAGCAGAGAAGGTTAAGGGGGCATTTAAAGGGTTTTACATTAGAAAAATGAGCAACTGTAGTCTTTACAACCTATCACAGTAACTTTATTGCAGTGTTAATGTCAGCCTACTTGTGACAATAAAGATTATCATTACCCTGAAAGTCTGACCCCTCGGTCTAGAATCTCCAGCCATTATCCTGTCCAGCCCTCTCAGAGTATTATCCATTTCAGTTAGTCTACTTCCCTGTGGTAGTATGACTAGAGGTACTACGGTACCTGGGAGTGTGAGCTACCATTGGTGGAGAAGGCTCGCTGCTCATTAGCCCGTGTTGCTTTATCATTGGTCAAGACATAAGGTAACTCCGCCCAATGAGGTGGGGTATAAGACCCCGTGTTTCCCAGCAGCCATCGTTCTTTCTGTACTCGAGCTGCTGGAGAAACATCTTGTAGATTAAAGCCTTCAATTCGGACTACTCCTTCGTTTTAGTGGTTATTGATCGCGCATCACTCCCATCCTCCTAAATCGCAGAGCGTCGGCTCATCCAACTGAATCTCTCTTCATGGTACAGCCCTCTCATCCCAGCAATCAATCTGGTTGACCCCCATTTCTGCCCCACCCTGGCCCCTAACCCCCAGTCTGAGGCAAGCTGACCAGTGCACGGTACTCTAGGTGTTTGATCACTGTTGTAACTACGCTCAGACCTCCTTACTCCTGTTCGCGAAATCCTTTGCAATGAGGGCCAACACACTGACTGTTCGCTAAACCTGCATGTTAACTTTCTGTGATTCCCAAATATTTCTGAATAGCAAAATAATTAACCTTTAGAGTAAATGATGAGGAGCTCTTTCCAGTGACGGGAGAGTCAGTAACCGGAGGACACACATTGTAGGTTATTGGCAAAGAACTAGAGGTGATGTGAGGAAAAAAGCATACACAACAAGTTGTACTAATCTGGACTGAACGGACTACCTGAAATGTTGGTGAAAGCTCATTCCATAACAACTTTCCAGAGAATTGAATAAATACTTGAAGAGGAAGAAGGTACAGGAGTGTGGGAAGGACTAGGGGAATGGGAATCATAGAATCTGTATACTGCAGTAAGTGGCCATTTGGCCCATTGAGTCTGGACCAACCCTACCTAGGCCCAATTCCCCACCCTATCCCTGTAACCACACAAAGGGGCAATTTAGTCTGGCCAATCCACCTAACCTGCACATCTTTGGTCTGTGGGAGGATACCGGACCACCCGGAGGAAACCCACGCACACACGGGGAGAACGGGCAGACTCCACACAGTCACCCAAGGTCGGAATCAAACCCTGGTCTCTGGCTTCACATTTTTAAAAAGGACCGCTGAAAGATGCCCGCGTGATTTCTCGGTGGGGAGCCGGTTAATTCCCAGGATGCCATTGCATTCGATATCAATCTCGCTAATGAGATGGAACTGAATGGAAATGGGAGTTAATATCTGGGCATGATCCAGGACATTGGGAGCGGGCTGGTTGGATAGCAAAGGCGCAAATCTCGATTTTGACCTTTGCCTCTATTTAACCGGTGCGCCCATCCGTGTCAGGCAAAACGTGGTGGTTAAATCGTGCTCTATAAGTCAGAAAAGGTGCAGTGAACAGATCTGGTAATTGAAGCTAGGTTGATGGCTAATAGTCAGCCTTCAGTGTCCAACAATTTACTCTTTATTATGATGGGATGATCTCACACAGCACAGCCTGCTAAGTCTGCCAATCTGTGACAAACTGAAATCTCTCTGTGCTATTTCCACAACCTGAGTTTCTCCTGCAGTCAGCGATGTATATCAAAGCTAATTGGTCAAATCAGGAATCCAGCATGATCAGTGTTCTAGCGATTTGACTTGAGCGAAGCACCAGAGGTTAAATGTGCAACTTTACTGCATTGATCACTCTGACAGGTACCAGAATTCAGAGAGAGCTAAATCACTGTAGCAGCCAAACATGAAGAAAGGTAGAGTTCAATCCACCATCACACCACACAGGTGATTCCCTTATTAAGTAACAGTCATGCCACGATCACTGTGTTAAACCACACAATTTCTGAAATCAGTTAAACAATAGGAATGTCCTTCGATGGTGTCCCTCCAACCCAAATCTGGCCCATAATTGAATTTCAAAGTCAGAATGAGTTACAACCCCCCCCCCCCCCCCCCCACTCCCCCCCCCCCCCCCCCCCCCCATCCTCCCCCCACCCGCATGGTTGGTAAAGTTCTTGAACCTGAGGAGCTGCCTCTTTCCACTCTAGAAATCAAAGCTTGACGAAAGGTAGAATTGGGATCCTAATTGAAATGTCTCAAATGTTCCCAACAACCTGGTAAAGATGCCCTTTTTTTAATGCATTAAACATGTCTAAGAGGGATTAAAGAAGGTTTGACAACTGATATTCACCTGAACGAAGATTTCAGCAAACCAGCTCTTATTGCTTACTTAACAGTTTAAGATGTGGAGATGGTGGCGTTGGACTGGGGTAAGAAGCCTTACAACACCAGGTTTAAGTCCAATAGGTTTGTTTAAAATCACTAGCTTTCGGGGCACAGCTCCTTCCTCAGGTGTATGAAGAGGTATGTTCCAGAAACGTTCTATATATAGACAAAGTCAAAGATGCAGACAATGCTTTGAATGCGAACATTTGCAGGTATTTAAGCCTTTACAGATCCAGAGATAGGGGTAACCCCAGGTTAAAGAGGTGTGAATTGTCTCAAGCCAGGACAGTTGGTAGGAATTCACAAGCCCAGGCCAGATGGTGGGAGGTGAATGTAATGCGACATGAATTCAAGGTCCCGGTTGAGGCTGTACCCATGTGTGCGGAACTTGGCTATAGATTTCTGCTCAGCGATTTTGCATTGTTGCGCGTCCTGAAGGCCGCCTTGGAGAATGTTTAGTTTGCTGCCTTCAGAACAGCAACCATGACACCACACAACCCTGCCATGGCGTCAAAACCGGCGTGAGCGACGTCGGCATCAACAGGCCTCCAGGCCCAGTCATTCTCTCGGGGGTGAGAACTGTGCCGGGGTGCTGTGCGCTGCTTGGCGCCGAAAGCCGGCCCTACACGGCCGGCGCGTGACCGCGCAGGCGCGCCACAGCCGTCGCATGTCCGTGCATGCGCGCCATGGCCGTCTCCATGCCGGCGCGTGAACATGGTTGCCGTCTCCAGGACGGCCCCATGGGCAACATGGCGGAGCCCTACAGAGGCCCGGCGCGGAGGAACATAGCCTCCGCCGCCCCCGGAATGAGCATGCCCGCCGATCGGTAGCCCCCCGATCACGGGCCTGGCCACTGTGGAGAGCCTCGCCCGGAGTCGGATCCCCCCACCCCCCACCAGGACGGCCCCTGCAGCCAGAACGCAGAGGTGGGACCAAAAGTAAACCACGCCGGCGGGACTCGGCGGAACTCAGCGTGCACTCGGCCCGTAGAGCGCGGAAAATCGTTGCGGGGACCCTTTAAACGGCCCCCGACCGGTGCTGCAGCCACCACGTAGGCGCGATTGGCGCCGATTCTCCGGTCGCTGGAGAATCAGCGGCCCGGCATCGGAGCGGCGTGGTAGGGTTCTCGCGTCCCCGCAGCAACACTGTGCCCACAGTTTCACATCGAACATGAAAATTGAGGAGGCTGGAAAGTAACAGCAAGAATTCCAATTTAATGAAGAAAGGTCGCCAAGGTTTTTTTTCAATTCAAGATTCTCCGGGGACTGATAAAACAAAATTTAAAGGTTCCTTGAAATATATTCAATACAGTTAAGATAAGCAGGCAGCCTGCATCATGGTAATAGCTTTGATTGAAGAAATTGACTGTTCAGTGTATTAATTACGACCCGGTGCCTACTCAGAAGAATACCATATATTAAAGAGCTGTGCAACAACAAAACTTTATCTAATTAAGTTCTTGCTACCGTAGAATGCAAAGTGGGTGTTTCAAACAATTAAAAAGACCTGACTTAGGGCTCTTTTAATAGCAAACTGCTTCGCTACAGATACCTTGGTAACCACATGTTTTGTTTGATCTTTATGGTGTAATTAAATAAGAAACAATTCCTCCAACGGTGCAGAATGTTGCCCCTCTCTAACTGTTACGTGTTCAACTAGGATCTAATTGAAAATCACTTGTCGGCAGATCGATTTGGGTCCAGGCTTCTACTTCTCATGTGGCATTGTGGGTTTTAAAAATCAATTTCAGACAAGTAGAGCGACAAACGATTGAGTTTTAATAACACGTGAACGAGAAGTTTCTGTTGTCCATAAAAACCCATTTGTGTCTAGTCACAGTCCCCACAGAGAGCTCCAAACTAGTAATGAATACCACACATTGACATATAGCTTTGCAAGGTGGATAATCCCATTTGCTGCCCTTTAATTCATGTCCGACAAATAAAAGGTGAGGCAGTAGTGAGCAACTGATTTTCACCTCTCGAACCTAAGTTCGAATCTAGGCCAGGCCCTATGAAATGCGTTCCCTTGGTCTCGACGTTCACAGCACAGACCTATCCACAGTTCAGCAGAGGACATGTCTACTAAGGCCTGGGTTAATGAAACACTGCCTGAGGAGGGATCAACCAGGTGAGAAACCCCAACTCTGGGAGCAACTAATGCTGACATTGAAAGACTAAAATTGGTGGAGCCGGTGCGCGGGGGGTAGGGAGGGTGAGGGCGGTGTTGGCAAGGGTGGCTCTTGCTGCAACTCACCACCTTTGGGGCTCTGCAATAATAGTCCCATGAGCCAAGGTGCTGAACCGCTCTCTTCCTGGCTCCACATAAATATCACTCAGGACATGTGTGGGGGTTGTATTTTGATAAAGTCCCTTTGAGCTGCAGGTTTGACACCAGGTAATATGGGTGGAGTGTGCACTTCATTAGCACTGATTTCAATGTTAAATATGACACATTGGAGTTGATTATGTTTCAAAAGGGAAGTATTAATGCTCTAATAAATCTCAAGCTACGGATTTAGAAATTCAAAAATTAGCCCAAACTGGGCAGATTTGGCGGTGACGTCCCAGGAATGCTGCATGCAGATTGACGGGAATATGGGAATATAACCAGAGTTAGTGTTTGAGGGAACGATAGAGACAGAAAAGAAAAGTAATTAGTGTTTTGGAAATGAGGAAGGCAGGTGGCCTGAATTTTATGTCTTTTTAAAATAATCTTGGGAAGTGGGACCATTTCTGAGTCCTGACTCCACACATCCTCGCAATCTGTCCGGCCACACTATCCTCTGGGAGGGCCGCCTCGCAATTGGCTGCCTCTGCTACAGTCATCCAATTCAGGGTTGCGGGTGTGTTGCTGACCTGTAGGATGGGAAGGCCTCTCGAGGGTGGGAAGAGGCATTTCGTTTATAAAAATTCAAATGTGGCCAGAGGTGCAAGGCCATCCCTGCGGAGGGGAAAACCCACTGGAACCCCCTCTACCCCAGGATGGACTGTGGCCCACAGCCATTTCCTGTTAAAACCTGCAACGCTGGTTGGGTGGGTGGTGCGGTACTGAAAGAGGCCTCACCACCTTCCCCGCCCCCATGGTTAGCCACCAGCAACACAGGCCCAGGCACCTGATGAGATTTTGCCTCAGAAGAGGTTTTTTTTAAATACTTTTTATTGAAAAATTTTGAATTTATACAACAATAACGCACCATAGTAAAGTACCAAAAATAACAATAATATTAGCAATCATAAACATTCGCCCCACCTCCATGAACAACACAGCATTTTAACAACAACGCAAATTAACACAATATAAAGTTACAGAATAGAAACTACAATAAGGAACACCCCCCCCCCCCCCCCCCCCCCCCGCCCCCCCCCGGGTTGCTGCTGCTATTGACCAAGTTACCTATCTCTGAGCCAGGAAATCCAGAAAAGGCAGCCATTGTTTATAGAACCCTTGTATTGATCCTCTCAGGGCAAATTTGACCCTTTCCAATTTTATAAATCCCGCCATGTCACTGATCCAGGTCTCCACGCTTGGGGGCCTCGCATCCTTCCACTGTAGCAGAATCCTTTGTCGGGCTACGAGGGACGCAAAGGCCAGGACATCGGCCTCTTTCGCCTCCTGCACTCCCGGCTCTACCGCAACTCCAAAAATCGCGAGTCCCCACCCTGGTTTGACCCTGGATCCAACCACCCTCAACATCGTCCCCGCCACCCCCTTCCAGAACTCTTCCAGTGCTGGGCATGCCCAGAACATATGGGCGTGGTTCGCTGGACTCCCCGAACATCTGGTGCACCTGTCCTCACCCCCGAAGAACCTACTCAACCTAGTCCCGGACATGTGGGCCCGGTGCAGCACCTTAAATTGGATGAGACTAAGCCTCGCACATGAGGAGGAAGAATTGACTCTCTCCAAGGCATCCGCCCAAGTCCCGTCCTCTATCTGCTCCCCGAGTTCCTCCTCCCATTTAGCCTTCAGCTCCTCCACTGACGACTCCTCCACCTCCTGCATTACCTTATAGAGTCGGACACCTTCCCCTCTCCGACCCACACCCCCGAAAGCACTCTGTCCATCGTCCCCCGCGAGGGCAGCAGAGGGAATCCCTCTACCTGTCGCCTAGCAAACGCCTTTACCTGCAAGTATCTGAACATGTTCCCTTGGGGAAGCCCAAATTTATCTTCCAGTTCCCCCAGGCCCGCAAACCTCCCGCCAATAAACAGGTCCCTCAATTTACTGATGCCCGCCCTTTGCCACCCCCTAAATCCCCCATCCTTGTTCCCCAGGATGAACCGATGGTTGCCACCCAGTGGAGCTTCCATCGAGCCACCTGTTTCCCCCCCATGCCGTCTCCACTGTCCCCAGATTCTTAGGGTCGCCGCCACCACCGGGCTTGTGGTAAACCTCTTAGGGGAGAGCGGCAATGGCGCCGTTACCATGGCACCCAGGCTCGTACCTCTACATGACGCCATTTCCATTCTTTTCCACGCTGCCCCCCCCCTCCATCACCCATTTACGCACCATTGACACATTGGCCGCCCAATAGTACCCCGGAAGGTTGGGCAGCGCCAGCCCGCCCCTATCCCTCCCTCGCTCCAGGAACACCCTCTTCACTCTCGGAGTTCCATGCGCCCACACAAAGCTCAAAATACTGCTAGTCACTCTCCTAAAGAAGGCCCTGGGGATAAAGATGGGCAGGCACTGAAAGAGGAACAAGAACCTCGGAAGCACCGTCATTTTGACGGACTGTACCCTCCCCGTCAACGATAATGGCAGCATGTCCCACCTCTTGAACTCCTCCTCCATCTGATCTACAAGCCTGGTGAAATTATGTTTGTGAAGAGTCCCCCAGTCCCTGGCCACCTGCACCCCCAGGTACCTAAAGCTCTCCCCTGCCCGCCTAAGCGGGAGCCTACCAATTCCTTCCTCCTGGTCTCCAGGGTGCACCACAAACACCTCACTTTTGCCTAAATTTAATTTATAACCTGAAAAGGTCCCAAACTCAGCTAGCAGCTCCATCACCCCCGGCATCCCTCCCACCGGGTCCGCCGCATACAGTAACAGGTCATCGGCATACAACGACACCCTATGTTCCTCCCCACCTCGCACCAAGCTTCTCCACCTCTCTGAATCCCTCAACGCCATCGCCAGTGGCTCGATTGCCAGTGCAAACAACAAGGGGGACAGGGGGCAATCCTGCCTGGTCCCTCGGTAAAGCCGGAAGTACTCCGACCTCCTCCTATTCGTGGCCACGCACGCCATCGGGGCCTCATATAGCAGCCTTACCCATCTAATGAACCCTTCACCAAATCCAAACCTCCCCAACACCTCCCATAGGTACCCCCACTCCACTCTATCGAAGGCCTTCTCCGCATCCAGCGCCACCACTATCTCTGCCTCCCCCTCAATTGCCGGCATCATGATGACATTCAGCAATCTCCGCACATTCGTGTTCAGCTGCCTTCCCTTCACAAAACCTGTCTGGTCCTCGTGCACAACTCCTGGCACACAATCCTCTATCCTGGTGGCCAGGATTTTTGCCAGCACCTTAGCATCCACGTTGAGGAGAGATATGGGCCTGTATGAACCACATTGCTGGGGGTCCTTGTCCCTCTTTAAAATTAACGAGATCAGCGCCCGCGACATCGTTGGGGGCAAAGTCCCCCCTTCCCACGCTTCATTGAGTGTCCACACCAGCAAGGGGCCCACTAGGTCCACAAACATTTTATAAAATTCCACCAGGAACCCATCCGGCCCCGGTGCCTTCCCTGACTGCATCTGCCCGATCCCCTTAACTAGCTCCTCCAGCTCAATCGGCGCACCCAACCCCTCCACCTTCTCCTCCTGCACCTTCGGGAAAGAAAGCCCGTCGAGGAACCTCTCCATTCCCCTCCTCTCCCCCGTTGGCTCCGACCGGTACAGTTCCCCGCAAAAGTCCTTGAAGACCTCATTCACCTCTACCCCCTTCCGCACCACATTCCCACTCTTGTCTCTCACTCCAGCAATTTCCTTAGCCGCATCCCGCTTGCGGAGCTGATGAGCCAGCATCCTACTCGCCTTTTCACCATGTTCGTACACTGCCCCTTGTGCCTTCCTCCACTGTGCCTCCGCCTTTCTAGTGGTCAGCAAATCAAATTTAGCCTGCAGGCTGCTCCTCTCCCAGAACAGTCCCTCCTCTGGTGCCTCCGCATACCTCCTATCTACCTCCAGCATCTTCCCCACCAGTCTATCCCTCTCACTCCTCTCGCTCCTCTCCCTGTGTGCCCGGATGGATATCAGCTCCCCACGAATCACTGCCTTCAGGGCTTCCCAGACCGTCCCCACCTGAACCTCCCCCGTATCATTCACCTCGAGGTACCCCTCAATACTTGCCCGGACCCTCCTACACACCTCCTCCTCCGCCAACAACCCCACATCCAACCGCCACAACGGGCGCTGGTCCCGCACATCCCCCATCTCCAACTCTATCCAATGCGGAGCGTGGTTGGAGATTGCAATGGCCGAATACTCGGCCTCCTCCACTCTCGGAATCAGTCCCCTACTCACCACGAAGAAGTCTATCCGAGAGTAGACCCTATGTACGTGGGAGAAGAAAGAGTACTCGCGTGCCCTCGGCCTCACAAACCTCCATGGATCCACCCCACCCATCTGGTCCATAAACCCTCTCAGTACCTTGGCCGCTGCCGGCCTCCTACCCGTCCTTGAACTGGACCGATCCAGTGAAGGATCCAACGCCGTATTGAAGTCCCCCCCCATGATCAGACCTCCCGCCTCCAGATCCGGGATCCGTCCCAACATACGCCTCATAAAGCCCGCATCGTCCCAATTTGGGGCATACACACTAGCCAGTACCACCTTCTCTCCTTGTAGCCTGCCCCTAACCATAACAAACCTACCCCCCTTATCCGCCACCACCTCCGATGCCTCAAACAACACATTTTTCCCCACCAGAATCGCCACTCCCCGGTTCTTCACATCCAACCCAAAGTGGAAAACCTGCCCCACCCATCCCTTCCTCAGGCGGACCTGGTCCGCCACACTCAGGTGGGTCGCCTGAAGCATTGCCACATCTGCCTTTAGCCCCTTCAGATGAGCAAGTACCCTCGACCGCTTCACCGGCCCATTCAACCCTCTCGCATTCCAGGTGACCAACCGAATCAGAGAGCGTCCCGCCCCCCCTCCCCCGTCGACTAGCCATAGCCCGTCGACTGCCCGCCCCAGACCAGCACCCCCTGCCCGACCCCGTCCCCACAGCGACCACATCTCACCTCTGTCCCCCCAGTCCCCACCAGCTCCTTCCTGGCCCTACCAGCAGCAACCCGGTATTCCCCTTTTCCCCCTCTCCCTTCCCCCCCAGGCTAGGAGCCCTCCTAGCCGCGAACCGTCCTCCATTGTACTTCCGTGGGTCAGCTAACTTCTGCTGACCCCGGAAACTCCCGCCAATAACCCGACCCCTCCCAAAGTGGGATCATCCCCCAATCTATCCTTCCTCCAGGCACCGCTCCAGCGCGGGGAAGAACCAGTTAAGGCCCCGCCTCCCCCGTCACCGTCTCCACCCCCCAGCCCCGCAGCGTGGGAAACCAGAGGAAAGCCCGCGCTTTCGCACTGCCCCTCCACACCCTTCTGACGCAGCTCCCAAATACCAGCTCCACTCCATACCCCCAACCTGACATAGAATACAACAAACCCCCCCAACCCTCCCCGCAAGATAGAAAACTCAAACAATGCCCCACAGCAAAAAAAAACATAACAGAACAACACTCCCATAAATAACCATATCAAAATTGCAAAAGTACAAAAAAACAAAAAAAAAGAACACAGCAACAGCAGAAACCAGCAATAAAGCATTACAACCGACCCCGCAACCCCCAACCCCTAGTTCAAGTCCAGTTTCTCCGTCCGCACGAAGGCCCACGCCTCCTCCGGAGAATCGAAATAGTAATGCCGGTCCGAATAAGTTACCCACAAGAAGAGGGGTTTGTCCATGACTGGGAAGATGACAAGGTTACAGAAGACATAGAGCAGAGAAATAGGCCATTCAGCCCAGCCAGACCTAGCTAGTATTGCACTACTGAAGCATCCATGTAATAATGCCAGACTGTGACCAAACTCAGGTTTATTTCAGTAATGAGAGAAGCTGCTGCTGAGGCTTGTGGCCCAGCCCGGGACCATCAGGAACACCGGTCCGGGTCTGGGTTACAGGTTTTAAAGTCCCGCCGGTCTGTCCCCATTGGGCAAGTGTCCGCCCGCTCGATAAGGGAACTCATATTCCACAAAGTTCATGGAAAGATCAATCAATGATCCCTTGTGGAGTTCGTGGGCATCATTACATTCCTCCCAACTTTTCTCATATAAATCTACCATCGTAACCATCTATTCACATCTCCATCAAATGCATGCCTAGTCTCCCCTTAAATCCATCAATACTATTTTTCATCCGGCGCCGGTGCTAGCCCCTCACCAGTCCCAGAATCGGTGAGGGTTGCACGCATATTCTTTGGTCGTAAAAGACCACACATACTCCGCTGGGGTCAGCACTTAGCCACTGAAACGGAGAATCCAGCCCATGGTCTTTTGAACCAGGTGTTCCAACCTGGGGTCTTCCCGTCCAGTTATAGAATAAACTGGGCTCGTAACGTGACCATCATTTGAGAAGATCGTTCAGAGGTGAGAACCTGCGGACCGCTGACCCAACGTCCTCATTTCAAAATGTCCTCCCAGTCCTGCTTTCAATCCTGCCTCTCCGTGACTGGGAACATCCTGTCATATCACTGCAAGACAGACATTTCTTTTCAAAAGGGCACAGATTCTTCTAGTTAGGCAGGAGCCAAAGTGTTGATTTCTGATCCCATCACCACTGTTGGTGCTTGGCCCAGCTTTGCATCTATCAAACCAGCTCCTATCCCAGGCTAACCTAGCAACTATGAATGGAGCCCTTCCAACACCACCCCCAACTTCCTCTCTGGAATGTATTCATGTAATTAATCGTCTCAAACTGATGCGTTATCTGAGAAGCACAATCCTGGCCAAATCCTTCAACTGGAATTAATTTGCATTCCCAGAATATGGATTCCTTTGTGAACTCAATTTAATTCAATGGCAATATTTGAATAGAAATTAAATGACATTCCTGTTAGACCTATTCCTGTTAGAACCTGTTAGATCCAACTGTTAAAAAACCTTGACACCCGACAATTGAAATGAAAATCGCTTATTGTCACGAGTAGGCTTCAATGAAGTTACTGTGAAAACTATATAAACGCAACTTACTGGGGATGCTGCAATCTGAAACCAAAGAGAAAATGCTGGAAAATCTCAGCAGGTCTGGCAGCATCTGTAGGGAGAGAAAAGAGCGAATGTTTCAAGTCCGATGACTCTTTGTCAAAGCTAACAGACAGAGAAAGTGGGAAATATTTATACTGTGGAGTGAGAATGAAACATGAGTCATAGTTACAGAAATCCGGGGAAGGGGGGCGCTAATAGCCTTAGAAACCAAGAGGAAAGAGTGTCCCTCTTTCTAGCAGTCCCCAGAGAGGACAAAAGGTGTGAACGGCCAAACAGCAGAGAAACTAACATCAGAGGGTAAACTGTGACGTAGATGTGGCGGGAGGGGAAGGGGAAGCAAAGGGAAGAAAGGGTAAGGAAAGGGGTTAAGGTGGGGGTGGTAAATATATATAAAGAAAGACAAGAAAGAAAGAAATGGTAAAAGACAGTTAAAATGAAAAATGCTGCCGGACATGCTGAGATTTTCCAGCATTTTTTCTTTGGTACCTGGCAATTACTGTTGTTTTTACTTTAACAGAATGGTAAAAATTCCACATTCGGAACTTTCAGAAAGACAATAAAATTTGTTCTTTCAAAGTCGCCAACACAAAAGAAAGACTTGCATTTATAAAGTGGCCTACATCTCAAAGCACTTTACAGCCAATGGAGTACTACTGAAGGGTCGTCACTGTTGAAAATGTGGGAAACAGGAAAGCACGGTGGCGCAGTGGGTTAGCACTGCAGTCTCAGGGCGCCGAGGTCCCAGGTTCGATCCCGGCTCTGGGACACTGTCCGTGTGGAGTTTGCACATTCTCCCCGTGTCTGCGTGGGTTTCACCCCCACAACACAAAGATGTGCAAGCTAGGTGGATTGAACACGCTAAATTGCCCCTTAATTAGAAAAAATGAATTGGGTACTCTAAATTTATTTAAAAAAAAGAAAATGTAGGAAACACAGCAGCCAATTTGTGCACAGCAAGATCCGACAAACAGCGATGTGTAAATCACCAGATGATGTATTTTTTTGTGATGCTGTTTGTTGGAGAAATATTGCTGTTCTTCTTCAAAATACTGCCACATGATCTTTTACATCTACCCAAGAGAACAGACGGGGCCTGGGTTTAATGTCTCACCTAAGAGACCTCCGACAGTGTAGCACTCCCTCAAAGCCAACACTCCAGCGGAGCACTGACTTTTGTGCTCAAGTCATGGAGCATAAAGAAATTACATGAACATGACCCCTGTAATGAGGGTGAAGTGTAACTTGTTGAATCTCCCCATTCATATACATATGACTATTTAAATAAGTTCATCTATACCTAACAAGAAATAAACCTTCAATAGTTTGTAACATTTGTGTTGGAGTTCGACTGGTTAGCTTTGTAAGCAGAAATATTAACGTAGGATATCGTCGAGAGAAAAAAATTCTATTGGATCTTCACCCTTCAGAAAAGCTTATCGATGGCAAAAAGCACAAGTTAACTACAAATCTTGTGCTCATAAAGGACATAAAATAAGAAATGAGAACTTCAAACTTAAATTTAACACATACCCAAGGAATGCCAGATGAAGAAAAGATACCAATTCTATCCTTCTTCATTTTACAGCACATATGCTAGAACTTGTGTTATTAATTTGCAGTACTGACAATGACGCAGCATTTTTGGATGTTTAAAGGAAGCTGATGCGCGTCTTCCATCCACCATCTTTGCTGGCCATGGCACTCCAACCTTCTAATGATCAATGCCCACTACCTTGAAAGGCTTTGGATCAGGAGGAAGTCACCTGTAGCACTTCGCCAGCTGCTGAAAGGATACCCATCACTAATCCAGAGAACATTTCACCCCCAACCTATACCTGAGCCTCAGGCATATTATGGGAATATCACATTGTAGCATTTTTTACACAATGGGAGAGAGAAAAAAAAATCTTGATATAATTCTCCCTCTCTGAAATGTCCTAAAGCAATTCAAATGTAGCAAGCCAGAGACAGGGTAGTATTGTGTTTAGGTTAGTGGGCTAGAAATCAGGTGTCTGGATGAAGACAAGAGTTTGAATCCCACCATGTAATTTGGAAATTTTTAATTCAGTTAATTAAGCCTGGAATAAAATGACCATGTAGCTCCTGGGTTGTTGGAAATATCCATCTAATTTACTGCCCTTTCGGTGAAGCAATCTGCTGGCCTTACTTGGTCCAGCCTTTATGTGACTCCTGGATTCACAGCCATGTAGGTGTCTTTTCATTGTCCTCTGAAACAGCCTCTGCCCCTCAGCTGTGACCGACTACTCCCCACATAGACCGGAGCAGTTCAGAAAGGTATCACCTTCCCAAGAGCAACTTCAAATGAACAAGAAATTCTGAACTGGCCACATTCCATGAATGAGTTTTTAAAAATAATTCTGAGGTGAACCGTGGCTGTGTGAATGAATGCAAAATGCATGTGGCACGGAGGAACAACCTACAACCGGCAACGAGATGAATGGCTCTCAAACAATTTTTCATGATATTGGTTGAGTGAAGAATATCGGATTAATGATGGAAGGAGGGCTGGTCTGCCGCACATCCCTTCCCTTTCCCCTCCCAGCTGGATCCAGCTCAGCAGTGAATCATCCCAGCTTTAAATTATCCTATTTCCCCATTTCTCCACCCCAGGACCAAAAACCCCCGAATTATCCTCATAGCAGGTACACGTCTGGTCCCGACCTTCCAAAAGAATTTTGCGTGAAAATCATGTGAAATTACACAAAGGCATCGGCAACAAAGATGCAAGCAGAAACATTTGCTGTTACAATTTCTAAATTCAAAGTGTTAAGAAAGGTGTTCAAGCCATCATCTCTTGGTGATGTTGCCGCGTAATTGGCAGGATTACAGAGTTGTGCATTTGACTGTAAAGTGCGGCACAAAATGCGACATTAACAGTTGCATAAAATATCATACGGCACCACCTGCTTGGTATTCTGACGTGTGTGCAGCCTCGTTGCAGAGAAAAGGTAGATCAATTATTGTCTTTTGAATGACATTCTCACCACACACCATTAATCATCAAATACATTTCCTAATATCTCCATTTATCATCCAATCATGTGAGGTTTTCCTTCCCATTCTGTCTCTCATCGCGTCATTTTGACTGAATTGTTCCAACGTATATGTTTGCCAATTAAGCAGTAAATAAAAACTTTATTTTGTACAGATTGAAATTGAGAAATGAACCAAAATAGTTGTGCGTAAGAATAGACAATTGTACATTGGCCTTTTTCTCTATGGTGAGTGTAACTAATTTATTTGTCTTCATGGGATGTGCATAGCCTGGAGCTTCTTGGGTTACAAATCAAATTTCAATCCATGATTCAATAAAATTGTGTATCTCATGATGATGGTGCCAACTTGTTTAGATTTTCTGATTTAGGATTTGGATGCAAAGGACTCAGTAACCCTGGAGATATTGTGTGATTTTTTTTGTTGGTTAGATACTGATTAACCTATTCAGATAGTCATCTGGTAAAATGTCCTACATTTTTTTAGTTAAGTTAGAAATTCAAGCTTCGAATTGATATTTAAACACTCAACAATCTGTCCACTCTGTACAGGAAAGTGCTCTTCTGAATAGTTTTCCTTGGGTGTTTTATTGAAATCACTTATCACAGGTCTTGTGGTTCCAAGAATTAAGGGAGAAATTTGGACATGGCAGACAATTGTCATCGATCTTCTTCAACTAGCAACTAGCAATCAGATCTGAGGACAGGTGACTTCCGGTGTGCATCATGAAGTGAGTGAGCACACAGAGGCAGCTCCTGCCTAAGGTTGCAGAAAAGAGCTCTTTTTTGGGCAGCACGGGTTGAAATTTCGATGAAAAGTCGTGGGTGAATGTTCAAGGAGTATTTTCCCCCAGGAATAGGATGTTTCTTGGTTATCCGACCCTCAGAAACAGTGCAAGATTTGTCTGAACAGCAACAAACAAAAGCCTCTGCAAGCATGCTAGCGGGGGAAGGGCCAGCTTATAGGTCTCAAGCTGACCTGAGGGCCTTTATGAAAGCTGAATTCTAGCAGCAGAGGGAAGAACTGTGAAAAGATCTCACCAAGGCCATTGAAGAAGCGGAGACGGACTTCCGGTAGCGGTGATGCGGAGCTAAGCCGCACGTTCAGTGGCTCCCATTATTTTCGGACTTTGGGGCTCTTTTAAGGGCTCGTAGTGGTGCTGTTTGGAATTTTCCCCGTGTGGGAACACTCCTTTGCGATCCTGGGGGAGTTGGAGGAGAAATTTGGGCTCCCCCCAGGGAACATGTTCAGGTATCTGCAGGTAAAGGCATTTGCTAGGCGGCAGGTGGAGGGATTCCCTTCGCTTCCCGCGAGGGGGGTGAGCGACAGGGTGCTTTCGGGGGTCTGGGTCGGAGAGGGGAAGATATCTGATATCTACAAGGTTATGCAGGAGGCGGAGGAGGCGTCAGTAGAGGAGCTGAAAGCTAAGTGGGAGGGGGAACTGGGGGAACAGATCGAAGACGGGACATGGGCTGATGCCCTGGAGAGTGTTAATTCTTCCTCCTCGTGTGCGCGGCTTAGCCTCATCCAATTCAAGGTGCTGCATAGGGCCCACATGACTGGGACGAGGATGAGTAGGTTCTTTGGGGGTGAAGACAGGTGTGTCAGGTGCTCGGGGAGTCCAGCGAACCATGCCCATATGTTCTGGGCATGCCCGGCGCTGGAGGAGTTCTGGAAGGGGGTGGCGAGGACAGTGTCGAGGGTGGTGGGATCCAGGGTCAAGCCAGGATGGGGACTCGCGATTTTTGGGGTTGGGGTGGAGCCGGGAGTGCAGGAGGTGAAAGAGGCCGGTGTGCTGGCCTTTGCGTCCCTAGTAGCCCGGCGAAGGATCTTGCTACAATGGAAGGATGCGAGGCCCCCAAGCGTGGAGACCTGGATCAATGACATGGCGGGTTTCATTAAGCTAGAGAAGGTCAAATTCGCCCTGAGAGGGTCGGTACAAGGGTTCTTTAGGCGGTGGCAACCTTTTCTCTACTTTCTGGCTCAACGATAGGGTACGGGGACAGTAGCAGCAGCAACCCGGGGGGGGGGGGGGGGGGGGGGGGAAGGGGGAGGGAAAAGGTGGGGGGGGGCGGACGATGACTATGTTTGTTTATTTAATTTAAATTTATTTTGAAGTTCTTTTGTTGTTCATTGGGGTTGGGGGGGGGGGGTGGGGGGATGGGATACATGCGTCGGTACGGTCTGGGGGTGGTACGGTTATTATGGGTTATTTTGTTGCATTTCATTGTTTGTCGTTATGTTTTATATTTTCTGTAAAAAATTCCAATAAAAATTATATTTAAAAAAAAAGATCTGAGGACAGGGTGGATTTTCCTCTTTGCTTCTTAAAAGACTGTTCTGTCAGTGTTACTTCCATAGTAGAGCAGCTGGTGCAGAGAATGAAAGACAAGCAGTCTTGTGCCTTACTAAGACTGCCTACCTCAGTAGCACTGCCCGACTGCACCTTAACTCAGCCCCTCTGCTGTGGAAACCCTCACTGTTACCCCTAGAATCGATCAATCCAAATCACTCATTATTGGCCTCCCACACCTACGCTCTTTAAACATCCAAACCTTGCACGAGGTCCCATTTTCCCATCTCCACTGTGCACCCTGGCCTACCTTGCCTCCTTGTTCAGCAACACCTCCAAAGCACTTGTTTCCAAATCCTTCAAAATCCTCTCTATCCCTGTGACCTCACTTTATCCTACAACCCAATGAAATATTTGTGTACATCCAACTCTGGTCTCGTGCACATCCCAATTTTACTCACTTCATCACTGATGGCTATGCTTTCAACTGGAAGATCTGAATCTCCAGAATTCACTCCCTACACCTCTCTTACCTGCTACCTCTCTTTACTCTTTCAAGACACTTCCTAAAACAAACAACTTTAGTTTTGGTCACCTGCCCGAATTATCACCTTGGTGGCGAATGTTGTTGATAGCATTCTTGCGAAGCGTGTCAGGGTACTTTACTGTGTGAACAGTGTTATATGAATGTTGGTGTTGATCAGAGACAAGGAACCACTATGATGACTACCTCAATGCATCAGCTATCAGGTCCATCTCCTCACTTTTCAAGACCGTTACATTCATTTTGTTATTGATGTAGCAGTTACAAGCAGCATTTGCTTGTATACAAGTGTAACAGACCAGAATCCAATATCATCCATTTAATACCAGATGTTTTGGACCTGGTGAAACCAATGACATTTATACGTATTAGTCCCATCCAGGAGTGATGCCTTGATCTACTTCAAACATTGCTGTAAGTATATATAAACACAAGTTCCCTCGCTCTGAACCTCATTAATAGTCCATCTGCCAAATTTAAAACTCTTGGCCTGCATCAGAAACAATCCATTAAGGAGACGTTTGAAGTATATTCAAAGTGGCTGTCGACAGATGGTGTTTAACTGACTTTCCCCACTGTGCGAAGAAAGGCAGGAGAAAGATGAGGGAGCTGATTTTTAGTATCAGCTGAATTCCAATCTAACACATCAGTATTTTATCTATTCCCTTCAGTTAAATATTTCTCAAATTTTACCATGATTCTCACTTTAGAAATTACAGGAAAGGTCACTTTTGTGAGAGAATTCAATATTTTCTGGTGGCGATTTTCTGGGGCTCTTAGCCCAATCTGGGATTCCCGCTGCCTCATTGAGTTGGACTCAAGGCCCCAAACGGTATTCTTACTGGGTGTCGCACCCGCCGCGTGTCTCCCGGCCCACTCCCCTTGGCGGGATGAGCTTCTCACCCAGACTCATCAGTGCGATTGAAGTGAAATGTTGCGGAATCTCGGGATGCCCCGCCTCCACCGCCCTCCCCACCATCACCACCACCACCATTTGCAGGATGTCCTGCAGTCACAAAATCACTACTGGTCCCCAACAGCAGGTATCAGGTACCAGGAACACAGATGGGGTGATCAGGGGTGAGTACCCTCTCTACATATATCTCCAAGGTGCCGAGGAGCATCCTTCAGGGGAGGTAGGGGTCAAGGGGCGAGTGGTGGGCTGTCCCAACATGTCAACTTCAATGATCTGTCGGATGAAGGTTAAAGTTTTCACTATGTAGCCTTCAAACCTTTGATGTCTCTCGCAGCATGTCAAGTTCAAAGATATGACTGAAGTGTTGGAAACCTTTGAAGTGCTTTCCCACAACAATTTCATTTCTCGGTAAGTTTCAGAAGCCCATGTGCTTGCTGAAAAATCTAAAAGCTTTGAACTGCACTGTTTACATTCAATGTCATGATCCATTACCTTTTAACAGCCTCTGGGCCATTTCAAAGGAGGGATTAGCTTTCTTTTTATAGCTTTTCACGGTCCATTACCCTTTACAAGCCTCTTGACAAGTCCAGGCTATTTTAAAGGCGGGATTAGCTTTATTTGTTATTATAGCTCTTCCTGGTCCATTGACCTGAAATGTTCCCTCTTTTGAGCAGGTGTTGTTTCTAACCGCGGCTTTTAAATGGAGGCAATTTCATTGGTCTGAAATGCTTCCTAGAAAGAGCATGCATTGTTTCTAAACATAGTTTTTTTTTCTGCTGAGGATTCTTCTCTTCTGAAGTCCTTCCTAGAAAGGCCAGATGCTGGTGCTGTCCCCTTGCAGTGCCAATCTGGCAGAGCCAGGTCACCACTGCCAGGATGCAGTGTCAGGATGCATTGCCAAAGGGCTGGGCCTGAAGGTGGGTGAGGGAACTGAGGGGGGCCTGAAGGAGGCTGAATGTGGGACCTAAAGGGGGGGCTTTGCTGAACCCATAGCGGGGTGTCACTCACTTGGGATGGGGCCCTTGCCAACGATTGGAGGGGGGCTTTACCAGTGATTGTGCAAGGGGTGGGTGTGGGGGGGGGGGGGGGAGAGGGTGAATTGTTATTCGGAGATTGGGGAGCCCTTTAAAATCCGTGCCCCTGAGGATACAGCCTTGCCCACTTCTTCAGGTCGCACGGCTTTAATCATCCCCGTTCCAAAACATTTCTAAGTGTAGGTGGATTGTGATCTGAATCATGCTGATCCACCCAGTAGAAATTGCATCTCAGTGCATCCCAGGGCAGCACGGTAGCATGGTGGTTAGCATAAATGCTTCACAGCTCCAGTGTCCCAGGTTCGATTCCCGGCTGGGTCACTGTCTGTGCGGAGTCTGCACGTCCTCCCCGTGTGTGCGTGGGTTTCCTCCGGGTGCTCCGGTTTCCTCCCACAGTCCAAAGATGTGCGGGTTAGGTGGATTGGCCATGCTAAATTGCTCGTAGTGTAAAAAGTAAGGTTAAGGGGGGGGGGTTGTTAGGTTACGGGTATAGGGTATACGGGTATAGGGTGTATACGTGGGTTTGAGTAGGGTGATCATTGCTCGGCACAACATTGAGGGCCGAAGGGCCTGTTCTGTGCTGTACTGTTCTATGTTCTATGTTCTATGTTCTATTTCCCACTGGAGACCACACTTCGAAATTTGGGAGTAAAATTACACCCGCTGAAACTAAAGACAGGGTGCAAAGATGCATTCCCATTATACGCAGGTTTCATCGTCAGCCAAGATAACAATAACAATGGAAACGGTGTCGTTGAACTCCTTTCTGTGAACTCACCCTCGCTATCTTGAAGCATCCACCTTCCCAAACATCCCTGTTCAATGGATTCCAAGCCCAATCATACTCCAATCCAATAACAATGGTGCCCCTTCTTCAATCTGTCTGCCCTCTCAGGTAGATCCAAAATCAGGTGGTTCACTTTGGAAGAACAAACCTCACCAGCACTTAATCTGGTTATTGTCATTGTTGGCGATTGTGTGTACGCACTGTTGTAACTTTGGAAATGAGGCAGTCAATGACCCTTGGCTGTGAAGTTCTTTGGACTATTGTGCATCATGAGAGGTAGGCCCCAGTGCAATAACTGATCCTGGCCTTGCAAAATGGATTGTATCATGTTATACCATGGTAGGAAAGGGTGTCTTACTTAATTACTTAATGTGAGAATAAAAACACACATTACTGCTCAGGAAATCTCTTCTTTCCAGTCACCAGGAATGGCATAGCTGTTCCAACATTGGGCAAAAAAGAACAGATGGGAAATGGCATATGGTGCGAAATAATCGGCCTATGATCTGGAACATTACAATGTCATGTAATGGAGGGCAAATTGCGCTCAAAGAGGCAGAAGTGAATGGCGGCATGTGGCACAGTGTTTAGCAATGGGACTGCGGCGCAGAGGACCCGGGTTCGAATCCCGACCCTGGGTCACCGTCCGCGTGAAGTTTGCACATTTCCCCCATGTCTGCGTGGGTTTCACCCCCACAACCCAAAGATGTGCAGGTTAGGTAAATTGGCCACGCTCAATTACCCCTTAATTGGAAAAAAAAATAATTGGGAACTCTATATTTATTTGTCCTGAGAAATTCATAGGGTTTGCTGGCTTTATCTGAACAAATTTCAACTGCTTTCAAAAGGAATTTAAAATGTTTGTGCACTGTAGTGGAGGAGAAAACCCTTGCGAGTTTGCTCCAAAACTAGATTTTTCTGCAACGTACTGGCACGTTGCGCAAAACATGAACATGTTTCAAGTCAGCTATTCGCAATTATCATTTTAATTTAAATAACAGCAAGTTCGTCTTTGCAGTTGCTGAGGGGGTATTGGTGAAGTACCCAATGAAATGCCAATTGCCAACCCCTCTGTTGTTGAACAGCAGCTTTATACCATCGTGTGAAAAGGACAGTTTACCCAACCCTAACAATTTAAAGTCATCAATTTGTGCTCAGTCATTGAAACTATGCTCACAAATGAAGCAACTTTGGTAAAATGGGAATTTAGAACTAAAAACGAATGAAATTATTGGATGACTTGAATTAAGTGACTGAATTAAGAGGAACAGGCTGCAAAGAAATAGGTTTTGAATTGTTACAACACCCTGGGCTAGTGCGCGGTCAATTCCAACCCCACATGCCCCGGAGTCACAACACAAGTGAATTAACTTATAATTTGTATATATTTTCTGAGATCTTTGACCCTTGTCTGCTCCAAAGACTTACAGGCACCAGATTTGTAAGTAAACACAAAAAGACAGTTTTATTTATAAGAAGAGATGTAAGGGTGACAATAGAATAATGAACTGCTATTCTAATTGTCCCCCCTTCACCAACCCACCCTCTACCCATCAATACGCAGTGGGGAAGGGGAGGATAAAAATAACAGGGATTAAAATGGGAATGCGGGGTGAGTATCCTCACTGCTAAGGTTGTAGTTTCTGTAGTCGGCTATCTTCCCAGGACGATAAGTGTTGAAACCCACTGGTTTGGGCGTTCTGGTTTGTGACTTCATTTAGAACCTGCAGGCTGTACTGTAGAATTCCCCCTGGGGAGTCACTTTAATTTGACTAACCTCTACCAGATCAGCTCTCAGTCTCACTGAGATAAAAATCGAATTCTCTACCTGACAATTGAAAAGAGGGGCTTGCCCACTCTGCCTCTAGACCGATGGCCTGATCTTTCTGCAGGTCAGAAGAGATGTCAGCCTGGACTTTCCTCAGCCTTTCAAACAGGTATTAAGCTTTCACAGACATAAGATGATAGTGAGCGTCCAAATCTGTGTCCCGCACTCTCCTGAGTCAGAACAGAACTAAACTCAAAATTGAGTCTGCCTCCTTTGTCAGAATCTTCTGGAACTCCCCTGCTAGCCAAGTCCATCAAAATGTGACATCACTGGACCAAACTAAATATCATATTGACCTGGAGGTCTCCTTGGGCCAGACCGTGTAGCACCTTGTATTGTGGGGTGTTTTGGTCATTGTCCAGAAACAAAAGTTAAAAGTCAACAAGCACAGAAATTATAAAAGGAAACAAGGGGACTGACAAGGATTGACAAGAGGTTCCTTAAGGAATGTAGCTTAAGTTAGCAGAAACACATCTAGCGAATGAAATGCACTCCATGGCCACTCATTACATTGTCACTACTGTGAATGGTGTTCGCAAAATGGTCCCCAAAATGTGCACAACAAATAACCATTGCTTAGCACTGCTGCCTCACAGCGCCAGGGTCCCGGGTTCAATTCCAGCATTGGGTGACTGTGTGGAGTTTGCATGTTCGCCCCATGACTGCGTGGGTTTCCTCTGGGTGCTCCAGTTTCCTCCCACAAGTCCAAAGATGTGCAGGTTAGGTGGATTGACCATACTAAATTGACCCTTAGTTGTGGGGTTAGGATGGGGGGAGTGGGTCTTGATAGTGGGCTCTTACAGAGGGTCAGTGCAGACTTAATGGGCGGAATGACCTCCTTCTGCACTGTAGGGATTCTTTGTATATGGGAAACCACTTTGAGACTTCAGGAGACTCAGTGAGGCATTGTATAAATACAGGTTGGTCCCTTTCCACAATCTCAAATTGTTAATAATAGAACAACTATTAATGCAGAGAAACGGAAAACATGAGGAACCATTAAGGATAATTGAATTACATCAGGATCGTACTGATCACTGACAGGAAATGAAATTCAGAATAAATTATGGTTAGCAGCAATAATGGGTTCTAAATTAGATTTCACAGTTCTCATTATATATTCTGCTTATACCACATGGTGGGCAGGTAAATAAAAATGATGAGAATTAGCTGAAACTATTAATTTTAAATGTCATTTCCAAACATATCAAAATTCCAACTTTTAAAGGTAAGTCAGAGGTTTATTTTCCCCAGTTCTGTCTGTTCTCAAGTTTATCAGTTCTATTAAACACACAGATATCGGGATGATTTCACTAGAACATAGAGCATAGAACAGTGCAGTGTAGAAGGAGGCCATTCAGCCCATCGAGTTTGCACCGACCCACTTAAGCCCTCACTTCCACCCTATCCCCGAAACCCAATAACCCTTCCTAACCTTTTTGGTCACTAAGGGCAATTTATCATGGCTAATCCACCTAACCTGCACGTCTTTGAACTGTGGGAGGAAACCGGAGCACCCGGAGGAAACCCATGCAGAGACAGGGAGAACATGCAGATTCCGCACAGACAGTGACCCAGCAGGGAATCAAAACTGGAATCCTGGCACTGTGAAGTCACAGTGCTATCCACTTGTGCTACCGTGCCGCCCAAAGCCATGATCATCATTAGAATTTTTTTAATCCAGATTTTTATTGAATTCAAATTTCACCATCTGCAGTGGCGGGATTTGAACCTGGGTTACCAGAGCATTACTCTGGGTCTCTGGGTTATTAGTCCAGTGACAATACCGTTATGCCACCGCCTCCCCTTTTTTGTGCTATGATGGAAACTCTTGCACGAGAATTCAGGTCGCTGTCTAATATTGTGCAGCGTTGCTGCATTGAAGATTTACACAAAGTTGGCAAGTATGAATGGTCTTGAGACACAGTGGTAACATTTAGGTAGCAAAACTTGCTACTGTAGCCACCAGCAAGTTTTCATGGAACTGGATGTGGCTGAGCATTCCAAAAAATCTGCCTCTTCCAATCCTCTTGACTTTTCCATTTTTCCATATGAATTGCTCAGGCCTCGGATATTCCATTCCAGATGTGCATCGTCAGCACCAAACTATCTCTACATCAATATGTGGAACGTTTATCAACTGATAAAAACTTTGTCTAACTCGGCCCCAAAATACAAGAGCAATTCATACAGCGGAAGTTGGATAGTTAGCCATTTCGCTGAGTCACTTTGTATCCAAACCTGTTAAGAACTCAACTGAGCCGAATCCACTCATTTCACATCTGCCGATAATTTAATTACTTCAGTTCCATACATCTTCATATCTGTTCAGAACATTCCGCTAACATCTTCATTGCAGGAAAACTAATCAATGCACTACACTACTATTGCCATGCACCATTACTGTAATGCACCACTGCTACACTACAGCTGTAATGCACGGTTACCCTAGTACTTTAATGTGCCATTACTATAATGCAGTGGTTTTCAAACATTTTTGCCCGGGACCCATTTTTACCACCCGGCCATCCGTTACCTTTAATGTGACAGCTGTGTCTGCTTGGTCCTCACAATCTCACTCGCTTTGTCATTCGATGAGCTGGATTCTTCTGCCCCGCACCCCCAAAGATCGCCACCGGTGACGCGGACAATGGGAAAGACCATTGACCTCAGGCAGGGTTCTCTGGTCGCCAGGGGAATGCAGCCGGAGAATCCCGCCCAATGTTACATTGCTGCTAAGGAATTCAGCTGATGATTTAAGATCTCGCTACATCAGTTGAAAAAAATCAAGAGGTTTGTCCTTGAACCTGCCATGCTTACTCTTGCAATGCCTTTGAAGTTTTGGGGGTTTTAATCTTTCATTTGCCAATACTACCTGCATATAACACACACAAACTTTGCACCTGTTTTGCGTTGGCAGAATCAATAAACCCATACCTCAAGAAATCATCTTTACGCCGCTTTGTTCCTGTCCTCAGCTTCTTCTTCATGGCTTGTTCACCAGAGGCCCAGGAGCTCACACCAGCACTGCTGGCGGCTACAAAATGGACAAATTTCTCGCACCCAGAGCACGTGATGTCAGAGTACAGGGCGCGTGACCTGCTCTCTGCCGCCCCTTCTGGAGAGAGGGCTCCATTGATTTTTTTCAGAAGAATCTGCTCCTGCTTTCCTGCTTCAACGTGCTGAAGTCAGGACGAGGTGGTCTGCCTCACTGGGCTCCTGGCTGGCACACTGCTGAGGGGGCCGCGCATGCATGTGATGGCTGGCGATTTGAATGCCGGTTGTGGCCGTTGGGCACTTCTTCTCGCGATCGGGAATGCCGCAACTGAAGGCATCGCGGACCTCCTGACACCTGCCCGTGGGTCGATATCCTGGCTTTGAAAATGACTGCTGTAATGCACTCCTACTGTAATGCACCACTACACTGCTCCTTCAACTTACCACTGCTGCAATGCACTCCTACTGTAATGCACCACTACACTGCTCCTTCAACTTACCACTGCTGCAATGCACTCCTACTGTAATGCACCACTACACTGCTCCTTCAACTTACCACTGCTGCAATGCACTCCTACTGTAATGCACCTTAAGGCCACGGGCAGCATGTTAGCACAGTGGTTAGCACTCCATGGTCCCAGGTTCAATTCCCGGCTTGCGTCACTGTCTGTGCGGAGTCTGCATGTTCTCCTCGCATGTGTGCGGATTTCCTCCCGGTGCTCCGGTTTCCTCCCACAAGTCCGGAAAGTTAGGTAATTTGAACATTCTGAATTTGCCCTCTGTGTACTGAACAGGCGCCGGAATGTGGCGACTAGAGGCTTTTCACAGCAACCTCATTGCAGTGTTAATGTAAGCCTACTTGTGGCAATAAAGATTATTTTAAAAAAAGATACAGGAGCAGAATTAGGCCATTTGGCCCATCGAGTATGCGCCGCCATTCGATCATGGCTGACATGTTTCTCATCCCCATTTTTCTGCCTTCTCCCCATAACCCCTGATCCCCTTATTAATCAAGAACCTGTCTATCTCTGTCTTAAAGACACTCAATGATTTGGCCTCCACAGCCTTCTGCGGCAAAGAGTTCCACAGATTCACCACCCTCTGGCTGAATAAATCTTTCCTCATCTCAGATTCAAAGGCTTGTGCCTTCAGCCTGAGGCTGTGCCCTCGGATTCTCGTTTCTCCCATCAGTGGGAATATCTTTTCCACGTTCATTCTGTCTCAGCTTCTCAGTATTCTGTAAGTTTCATTAAGATCATCTTCTATACTCCACTGAGTACAGACCAGAATCCTCTTATGACAAGCCCTTAATAAACTGTAATGAAAATGAAATGAATGAAATGAAAAATGAAAATCGCTTATTGTCACGAGTAGGCTTCAATGAAGTTACTGTGAAAAGCCCCTAGTCGCCACATTCCAGCGCCTGTCCGGGGAGGCTGGTACGGGAATCGAACCGTGCTGCTGGCCTGCTTGGTCTGCTTTAAAAGCCAGCGATTTAGCCAAGTGAGCTAAACCAGCCCGTCCACTACCAGCTAATGCACCACCACTATTGCAATGTTAATACACCAATACGGTAACATAGTGCTACACTATTGCCATGCACTGCTCCAGCTAACCCAGTCCTACTCTTGCCTCTAGACTTCCAACAAATTCCAATTTTCCTGCTGCAGCTAGTGGTGCACTGAGGCAAACTTCCATTTGTTTCCATAGCTAGTACTTCCCGGAACTTGTCGCTAGTCTGTTGCCAGAGATTTATAGCTTGAGTGATGTCACCCCACATCAATTGTGGCTGACTATGAGTCTCTCCCATTCTTACCGCCATCAATTGATATGTTTGGAAGGATTGGCAGGTTTGACCACGTAATGAACGCACTTTCCTTGGCTGGTTTAGCACACTGGGCTAAATCGCTGGCTTTTCAAGTAGACCAGCCAGCAGCACGGTTCAATTCCTGTACCAGCCTCCCCGAACAGGCGCCGGAATGTGGCGACTAGGGGCTTTTCACAGTAACTTCATTTGAAGCCTACTCGTGACAATAAGCGATTTTCATTTCATTTCATCATGTCCTGGGGTTGAACTCAAACCTGGAGTTTCAGGCTCCGAGGCAATAATGCTACCCACTACGCCACAAGACCCTTCAAATAAATAAAATGGATTAAATGGCCTGATTATGGCAATTTAGTTAATCTCCATCTGAGGTTGTGCAAGGTTTTTAAGGACATTCCAGCTGGAAATGCTTTCCTGCTCAGAGGTTCTTCTGGTGTTTGGGCAGTGCTCAGGTTACCTGTAATGATCGCTTTCAGTTGGCCACAGTCCTATCTTACTCTGGTGAATATTATGCCTGCATTCCAAGCATTGTCCAGCATCTCTGACTTTGTCTATATAAATGTTTCTGGAACATACCTCGCCATTCACCTGAGGAAGGAGCTGCGCTCCGAAAGCTCGTGTTTGAATCAAACCTGTTGGACTTTAACCTGGTGTTGTAAGACTTCTTACTGTGGTAAATATTAGGTCATTCGGTCAAAGGTGGCATTTAAAACTGAAGCTTGGCGTCGCCTGGCCACTGCTATTTGAATCATTTTGTTAACCTTTTCCTGGTATCATTGTGTCTTTTTATGAATGGAGAGCATTTCCTCTTATTTCCTCAAATTGAATGAATCCACCAAATCACAGTAGTGGGTATGGATGTTTAATTCCACAGTGTCATTCCCAGCGCACGCATGTCATATTATGAACTTTCAGTCAAAATTGGACAAAAGTAAACTGTTAAGATGGCTGCTGCAAATCATGTGACTTTTGGGATTTGGAAACAGGCAGTATGAAGTTTCCAATGAGAATCCATTAAATACAATAAATTAAATACGATACGTAACTCTTAACCATTTGTGGAATTCACACATCTCAATGTTTAAGGATGGGCCAATAGCTAAAGTCTATGGCGTTTCCAGGATCCTTGTCTCCATGTTTCACACTGGAAAAGGAAAGATAAAGGGGTCGATTGTCCGAGCGCTGCATTGGGCCGGAGAATCACCTCAACTGCGCCACAACGCCAGCACGCGATTCTCTGAGGTGCAGAGAATCAGCGGCATTTGCGGCAGCGCGTTTGGCGCAGCGCCGGTCGTAGGTTGCTGGAATCGGCGGGGCTGCCGATTCTCCGTCCCGGATGGGCCGAGCAGCCGCGCTGATACAACGGAGTCCCGCCAGCACCGTTCACCCTTGGTCGCTGCCGGTGGGAACTCTGCTCGAACAGTCGAGTGGCGGCCTGTTGGGGGGGGGGGGGTCTCCTTCACCGGAGGGGCCTCTGATGGGGTGTGGCCCACGATCAGGGCCCACCGATCGGCGGGTCGGCCTCTCTCCCCCCCTCCTGGGCCTACTTCCCTGCACGGCCGGCCCCTGAACACTGATGCCATGTTGAGTCGGGGCTGGCGCACTGGAGAAGTCCCCCGCGCATGCGCAAGTTGGCGCGGCGCCCATTTGCCGCTGGAAAAGGAGGCTGGAATGGCATGAACCGCTCCAGCGCCGTGATGGCCCCCTGTGGGGGACTGTATAGGTCGTACCCTGGCCCGCGACGGCGTTCACGATGGCGCGAACACTTGGGCTCCATTTAGGAGAATCGCCCCCAAAAGCCATTATCAGCTTCCCATTGTATCACGATGACCTACCCCATTCAAACTAGACTGGGTGGGCCTAAGAAGTATTGGGCGAGATTCTCCGGTCGCCGACACCGAAATTGCATTTGGCGATCGGCCGGAGAATACCCATTTGCGACCAAATCGGACGTTGTCTGAGGCCCACCCTTCGGTGCTCCGCCCCGACCTGCCGAGATTCCTACGGTGTCGGTCGCCTGTGGTATCATCCCATAGGAACTTGGTGTGGCGGCTGAGGACTCAATCCAGCGCCGCCACAGTTGGGGGAGGGCCGATTGGTGGGCAGGGGGGAATTTTAAAAGGGACAGCCCATCAATCCAGTACTCATGTAATCATAATTTCTTTCAAGGTCTGCACCTTAATTACCCCAAACCCCAACAGATTAATCAGAACTAGTCATCAGCCAGTCTGAGAACGGGACTCTGAAACTAGCTGGGAGTCATCAGACAAACAGTCATCAAACAGCCAAACATCAAACAGTACTTAACCTGGTCCAGTTTCACAGTTCATCTGAGAGTTAATTCAAGAAGCCATAGGCCTGCCATGTGGGAGACCAAATTAACTGTCAACTGAAAGTGAACAATCTTTATCCAATATTTGTGTCGGTGAAGACTTTGTGTTCATTAAGGTTAAGTGTGTGACAATAAGTAACCTTGTTCGTTTTAAACTCGTGAAAGCTTGCTGCTGGATAATTTAATTGGAATGCACACATCTCAACGAAATGGACAACATAACCGCACAGGACTGCGAGCCTTGATTTTGGTGCTCAAGCTCTAGAGTGGGTCTTGAATCCAGAGCCTCGTGTCTCAAAGGTGAGAGTGTTCCCAACTGAGTTACTGTCGATATGTTGCAGTTGCAATGGAACTGAAATCAGTATCTGTCCCGTTGATATTTCATGCCACATTTAGCTCCATCCGGTTCTTATACGATTGAAACAATAGAGTACATTGTGAAAATATCACACACGTTTTAACAAACTTTATCAGACTTTAATTTCAAATGAGTTTTAGGGCAGTAAGGTGCAATACAAATTCTACTGTTCAAATTTGGTATCAACGATAGCATTGGCTTGACCAAGAGAATGAGCAAAACAATAAAAGTCATAATATTTCTTTCAGAAAATTCACATTTTTCATCTAAGTCACTGTAATCAGATTTACACAGTAACTGCATTTACAAAAAAAAGAGGGAATATAAAGTATATGGAAGAACACTCTATTCTCTAAGTGCTTGGGCATTACTTTGGGACTACCAATGCTGAACTGCTACAATGATGTGGAGATGCCGGCGTTGGACTGGGGTGAGCACAGTAAGAAGTCTTACAACACCAGGTTAAAGTCCAACAGGTTTGTTTCAAACACGAGCTTTCGGAGCACGGCTCCTTCTTCACCTGAAGAAGGAGCCGTGCTCCGAAAGCTCGTGTTTGAAACAAACCTGTTGGACTTTAACCTGGTGTTGTAAGACTTCTTACTGAACTGCTACAAAGTTAAGATGTCAGAAATATTTTCTAGACAGCATTTTATTGCTTATTTCTGGCAAGTTTAAAGTTCCTCAGCGTTATAATCACCAAAACATTCCAAGCAGGGATCGATTCATGAGAAGACAAGGAGTCTTCATAACAAAACCATATCTACAACATTCATCTACCACACTGTTCTGAAAGAGGCAGTTTGGCAAAAAATAGATTTATGGTATTTTATGGAGCACCTTTTTCTGGGCCTGTCTTTGAAGACAGCAGCGTTGCTGCAGTTTGCTCGTATTTTGTCGTATGTGGCATCCAGACCACATTCCGTTAAAAATATCCTGGCCTTACCTGGAATTTGCAATGGTCTCAATTAGTGACGCCAATCCTTAATTTTGGGGTAAGCAGCGAGAGGATGATGTTCATCGCATATCTCCAGAAAAGCTGTCCACAAAGAATTAACCGGCTCCAGTGCATCGATTTCCTCTATTCTGATCTCACTTGGAATTTGCTACATTCTGTGGCATCTAACAACAGTGCAGGTTAACTGCCTCATCAAGTTAAATTATTTTCACAGACAGAAAAGCAGGAAATAAAAAGCCGGGTTTATATTTCAAGTTTTAATCACGCTACAGAAAGTAAAATGAAAAATGGGACTTATGCATGTGATTAAGGTATAAGCAGAAATAATAAACAAATGTGGGGGAACAGATTGCTGTAAGAAATAATGGAATGATTAAATGTTTTACTGAGAGAATTACACTCCATACTTATAAAATTAGGTTTTCAGGAAACGATTAAAAACTCATTCAACAAGGCATTTTCACAAGTATAAACCTCATTTTCAATGGTTTATACATGTGAAAAGGTGAAATTCACATCAATTCCCTGATCTGTGTTCATTGGATCTCGAAAGACTGTGGAGAAGCAGGGTAGCGTTGTCAGCAAGATCTGGATTTCTGTAATCAACAGCACGTGCAGGGGCCAGAAATTGTGGTCACATCAACTCGCCAATGGCAGCGTCTGCTGATAGTTTCACCTTCATTACAACTGGAAATTCTGGCCCAAAATTGCTTGTTTGTTTGGAAGGCAGTTAAGGCTGCACCAGTGGGGACATTCTGTCAGTGGAGATATGGAACATACAACTGCACGGGTACAAACACTGCAGATGTCACAATGTATGCTAATCACGGCAGAATCATAGTACTGACAACATAGGAGGCCATTCGGCCCATTGAGCCTGTGCCAGCTCCTTGAAAGCTATCTAATACATCTTATTCTGCTGCTCTTCCCCAACGTTACCATTGAAGCTGCTTCCAACATCCTTCCAGGCAGTGCATGGCATTCCAGAAATATCAAGATTGTCAGCAGGTTACAAGGAAAACACAAACAGCTCCAAGCCCCAGCTTCACAAATGCACTTTTGCAAATAAAGCTGTTTTAAAAGCTGTAAGCACACTTCTGTCATTTATATAATGCTTCCACATACCAGAGTCAAGATTATTCACCCTATTATTCTGACTGCTGAGTTAATCAATTAGTTATTAGTCATCTTTGGTTCCACACTAACCTTGAGACATGACAGCTTTAAACTGTACTGGTACACAACCATGCTAACAAGGGAATTCGATACCAGTTGATGCTGGAGCTACTGCCATGAGGAAGTGCTGAATGAGCAGAAAGATTCAAACCAGTGAAACAGATGGCAGTCTCCGAGCTTGGTAAGATGCTTTCCGATTACAAATGAGTTCGGTTCCATCAGAATCAATAAAACTTGACATTTATTTCAAGTACATTAGAACGTATGCCTAGCAATTGAACTGTACCCAACACTCCAATCAATATCACAGTAGTCATTCCCTCATTTCAAATTCAAAAATGTTAGAAATGTCAGAAACTTAGAACTCCCTTTTTAGGAGCTAGTAATTTGAAGTCCTTAAAATTGTTTTCACCTGTCGTCAGCGCATCCTAGTTACAGAAAATCTTGCTCCACCTGCCAAAGTATCCATTGCCTTTTGGAGCCAAGAGTTCCAGATTTGAATATTCCAAACTCAGCTGATAGTGGCCGATGCTTATTACAGATCAATCCAACATGGATTAAATGGGGGCCGTGAGGAAACCTAATGGGGGTGCAGCGATAGTGAACTTTACACTGAATGTGCTTCCCTGCAGTATCACATCAAGTGCAGACTCCTGGTCCCCAGTATTGACGTATGGGTTTAATATTAATGCCTCCAGGTCCTTATTTATGTTGGCTGACTCAAATGGAAAGCTGTGAGTGGTGTCTGGCTGCACTGTAAGCAGGATGGGCAAGACAATATGTCGTGCTCTATTGGTAAAGATCCCACTGAGACAACCTGCCTGCTACAGTGACAGAGTGGTCACATTAATATAGAAATAAGGGGTCACATGCTTTAGGTGTAATCAACGTCCACTCTGCACAATTTAAAGCTGTTTTTTCATTCAGATTGATCCAAATGGTACAGAATAAACAAAATAGATTTAGCAAAGAAGCTGAATTAAGCTACTTAGGATTAAAAGGAGCAGTCTGCACTAATTACAAACGTAAAGATTTAAAATGATATGGGAAGCGGGACTAAGTGACCAAGTCAAGAGGACCCACCAAATGGGCTCCCGTCAGTGCCACAGGGTTGAATGAGGCAGGTTTTGACTTTGTGCGATATACTGAAATAGGTGCTGGAGAGTTGGCAGCCTGTTTGGCATCTCTCCCGAGTTTTGCTTCCTTCGACTATTGCCCATTTTCCAGTCTGGCAAAGCATCAAAATCTACCCCAATGATGCTCGGCTCAGCACAAGCTCAAGCTAGCTACAAATTTCCAAAAAATGCTTAAAGTTGTGTTAAATCTGGAAGACATTGCTGCGCCTGAACCAACCTATCCAGCTCCAGCAAGATACAACTATCAGCATCCTCAGCTGAACCAAGCCTTTAACTAATGTCTATCAGTCTAACCGGGTAAGTTGAAACCACTGGCATCAGAATTTCTTGGCCTGTTTAAACAGCACCGCTTAAAATTAAAATCTTTCAGCCAAGTAGGCAGCAGGGTAGCATGGTGGTTAGCATAAATGCTTCACAGCTCCAGGGTCCCAGGTTCGATTCCCGGCTGGGTCACTGTCTGTGCGGAGTCTGCACTTCCTCCCCGTGTGTGCGTGGGTTTCCTCCGGGTGCTCCGGTTTCCTTCCACAGTCCAAAGATGTGCGGGTTAGGTGGATTGGCCATGCTAAATTGCCTGTAGTGTCCTTAAAAGTAAGGTTAAGTGGGGGGGGGGGGGCGTTGTTGGGTTATGGGTATAGGGTGGATACGTGGGTTTGAGTAGGGTGATCATTGCTCGGAACATCGAGGGCCGAAGGGCCTGTTCTGTGCTGTACTGTTCTATGTTCTATATAATGAGCAAAATCCAATAATGCCCGTTTACCTGGCAACATATTTACTGTGCCAGTTACCCTTCATTTTTATAAATCTGAGTTTCTTTTTAAAGAAATTGTGACTTTCTCTATAAAGATCTTTCTAGGTCGAGTCAGTGCTGAGCAAGACTATGTCAACCCGTTTGGCAGTCTGTGGCATGACAGGATTACAGGAATGTGCTCCATGTCTGCCTTCACGAGATAGCTTTGCTGGGAGCACCTCTGCCACCAGCAACAGAGCTCAGTACAGTTGGACGAGGACAGATGCAAATCTGTGGAAAACTTCAAAGGGCTGCCTGCAACTCACGGGCTCGCAGTTATATATCTGCTTTCAGCTATTAAAATAACATGGCTCACAGCCGCTGGGCATCAGGAATGATCGTTCCCACTTCGACAGTATTGTTATCGATAGCTCAAATAAAGATCAGCTGCACATCGAGGAATAACTGGCAAGTTGGCGCAACGAGGATTGAGCTGGGACGGGAGGGGTAGGTGTAGATGGTCACTGAAGTCAGACAACTCCCACTCGGGTCAAGTGGGAGGGTGCAGGGATCACGACCCCCATGTAGCGCGCCCTGCAGGCAGATTTGCAGCCTTGTTCCTGCAGGTATGGAGGGAGGGTGTGTGGCAGATGAAGACTGCAATGGGAAAGGGAGGAAATACTTCAGAGGTGGAATTTCTTTTGAAAAGAAAATCAAATGCTGCCGGCTTCCATTTTAAAATTATTTTTGACCATTTGGGTGCATATAATTTCCAAGCGAGTGACGATCGGCCCTACGCATCAGGCAACAACAGGTGTGCATTAGTGGCCAGGAAGTATAGAACATACAGTGCAGAAGGAGGCCATTCGTCCCATCGAGTCTGCACCGACCCACTTGAGCCCTCACTTCCACCCTGTAATCCAATAACCCCATCTAACCTTTTTGGCAACTAAGGGAAAATTTAGCCTGGCCAAACCACCTAACCTGCACGTCTTTGGACTGTGGGAGGAAACCCACGCAGACACGGGGAAAAAGTGCAGACTTCGACAGACAGTGACCCGAGGCTGGAATTGAACCCGGGACCTTGGAGCTGTGAGGCAGCAGTGCTAACCACTGTGCCACCGTGCCTCCCGGTGTCATCCTATCCTTCTCACTCAATTCTCTGACCACCGCCAAAAGTGGTAGATTCCAATATGGAACACAGATCCCAAGGCCCCAAGAGGACTTTACTCTCCCTCTGCGTGTTATCCACTCTCAGATTCAAAATCAGACAGAGAAAAGTGCAGGAGGAAACATTCACCATTTGCATTGACGTGAAGCCAGGTGCAAGACCCTCCGTGTCACAGGGACGAATGGCCCAGCGGCAGGTGTGGGAGGAAATGTGTCATCTGATGGGGGAAAAGGCAGAAGGAACTGAAAAACGATGCCATTTCTGACTTTCCGAAGCACAAAACCTCTGATCCATTTCACAATGTAAGATGCAAGAGGGTTTTACTCCAGAGAGATAGTGTATTCAAAGCTGATTACATTATTATATAATATAAAACGGACTCAATGTAAAGATTGGAATGAGAGGTTCTATATATTGTTTTGCTGGTCAGTCATTCAGTAAATGGCAGTGCAAGAATAGCAGTTATATTTGCTGATTTCAATACTTTTTCTTCCATCAGTATAGTGAACAATGAGAATATCCTACAATGGGATACCAGTCGCAGCAATGGCATCATTGGAATGGCACCCAAAGAAAGTGGCGAATAAATCAGGGTCCCCTCTCATTTTTTTAGTTTGTGGCCTGTTCATTTCAATGAATCTTCTTTAAATGTGTGTGCGCATAAAGTGGATAATGTGGGCGGCCGGCGCAGTACCCTCCAGGTTGCTGAGGGGCCTCACGTGCATGCAGCTTAGAGGGAACACTGTGTCAATGGCAGTGGTCTGCAGATGGTTGTACTGTGTATCAGAGAGCACACCATTAGAGGCTGGGGAGATCAATAACATCTTGTAAGAAATCTCTCATTTCCCCCACCAACCCCGACTGTCAACGATCTCAAATAAATTTAATGTTCAAACTCCCGTTCTCTTACTGGGCATGAGGATCCTTCGGGAGGCTAGTAATCCATGGAAGTATTGGGAAAGAATTTCCAGAACTATAGATTCTTTCTACAGCTGGAGGTCAGCTGACCCCGAAACACACAAGAATGAATGTGTGATGAAAATAATCCTGTGGCAGCAAAGGGCAGCGTTAGCCAGAAGTCAGTCGATTTAAAGTTTGCTCTTCTGTTTCCTCCACTGAGGCTTTTTGAGGTTCTCTTGAATCTTCAGCATCATTGCACCACATCTCATCCTCTGAGAAGCTGATGTGCAGGCAGGTCTCATTAACTGGTGGGGAAAAGGGTGGGGTGTTTATGGCATAGTCCACAACATCGGATCTGCCGTCTCGACTGTGCAGTGGGAAATCTACAAGGGGCTCCATTGTCCAAGCTTGGTTCTCGCAACTTCCAGGCGTGGTGTTTACAGTACTGCTTTCCTCACTTGACCCTTTGCCGAGGACCGAAGAGGGAGGCTGGGCTGCAAAATTGTCTGCTGCAGGTGAAAACCCGCCCATCCACACCTCTGCGGACAGTCCGGCCTCAGCTTCAAAGGCAGACGCAGCAAAGGTGCAGGAGGAGACATCTGTAAAACTCGACGCATGTGAACTCTGCAGCAGGCTGCTCATGACCACCTGTTCGGTGCCTGGCGAGGTTGTCTCAGTAGCTATCAGGAGCGACTTGGTCGAGCGCTTCCTCATGATGGGTGGTGGTGGGTTTAATCGTGGTATGGTCTGATTAATCCTTGAAAAAAAACAAAAGAGACAGTTCAAACTTGGCCACCTGCTCTTTTTGGTCACATTTCACTGACTCCTAAATCATTATCTAGAAGCCATGAAACTGCAGGCAACTATCAGACAGTTTCTTATTAAAAAACGTGATTTGAGGATAATGTTAGCTGTGCAAAATAGTCAGCTTACCAGATTTGATCGTCCAATTGCAATTAAATGTCTCGATAGATTACTCTGAACATTGTCTGTAAATGGATCTTTATATTAGTGGCTTGTCTTTCCGATGAAAGTTTTTGACTGCTCGACATGATAATAGCCCGCAATTAGGCTAATTTTATGACTTGGAGTGCAACATGAAGAGAAATGTTACAATAAAACAAACTGTTGGATGGCGGCCACATTTCAAAGTTTATCCATTTAGGCTGGGAGATGGAGAGCCAATTGCAGTTTTAAAGAATTCTCAAATCTATCATAATCTTAAAAAAAATAAGCTTTCAATTTAACCGAGAACAACAAGAGGAGATGGAAGCAAAATACAGTCTATAAATAAATTAAATATGATTGAAATGGTTTCCCTTCAAATTTAGCATCATATTCAGCAAAAAAGGGAACATTCACGAATGGCAAATATCTAAAGGGCAGATATAAACTCGGGCACGTGCGCAAAGTGCGGAGATTGTAGGGTTAAGTATGAGCGGGGCATTAGAGAGATGCCTGGACCATTAACTGTTGGGTGCCAGGCAGGCCTCCTGCACAAACCCAGTGGCAAATGGCTGCTTATATTGCTATTTTCCCTGGCCAATCAATGGAATTAATGTCAGCACATTGGAAGAGGAAACACCTGATACAATCATCACAGGAGACCAGCAAAGGTGGGGTGATAACTAGTGTAGGCGGACTTTTCAGAAACCCCTCTTCACTCTGGAGTGCTGAATACCCCCGTGTGACCAAATCCCCCCCCCCCCCCCCCCCCCCCACCCCCCAACAAGGGTGTAATCAGCTGGTGATTATATCTGAGCTGGAACTATGTTCAGGTTTAATCATTCCGAGATTGTTAAGAAACTGGGATAGCCACCCTTCTTTGTTTGAACTGTGCTTCCATCCTGAGAATGGCCCATTCACTGCAGTTCAAGAGAAGATTGCATTGTGAGAGTTCTTCAATGAGGCTTCTTTGAAGCCTGGATGGGGGCAGTTCATTTTTCAAGCTCATCACATTTCCACAAAGTTGACGGGTTGTATTCAGGGTCGCTCACAGCTCGAATGCAGTGATTGGAATCCCTGCACCAAATGCTTGATTGTCAGAAGAGAAATGCTTAACCAGCTCACCAACACAGCTGGCAATCTCACATCCAGTTTTAGTAAAGGGTTCAATTGTGAAAAAAATGAGAAGAAACTTGTCGCTTTGTTAAATAGATCAAAATGGGTCAATATCACAGTGATGGCTCCATGTTGCCAAAAATACAAGTTGATTTCAATAAGGTAGCAATCAAATCAGCCCTGAAACTGCATTAAGAGCAGATTTATCCAAACTCTCCAAATGCTCTGTGCATTGTGTAGGATTTGCTGAGTCTTGGCCTGTATTGAGTTGACTGATTACAGCCAAGTCAATTACAATGGACTTCAGCATCTTCAGGCTAAAGGACCAACAAAATGTCTTTGTGTCCGGTCACATTTATGTGCGCACATTGACTCTCGGCAACAATGGAAATAGTTTCCACTGTATCTCAGCAGGGTGTCACAGGAGGCTGGCTGACTTGGGCGAGAGGTAGTGACTTGGCAGACTGTTGTCCTGCCTCCTAACCAGGGAACCCCTACCTGAGCTGAAGAAGTCAGCACCTTCCACACAAGAGGGAGCAGGACGGTGAATGACACAGAGAGGGAAAAAATAAAATGAGATCAATCTTGTGAAACTTTTGAGGTGGAAGTTAATGTGGGAGTTAATATTGTTGCTGAAGGACTCAGAAAAGTTGGAGGGGTAGAGAAAGAGAAGAACTGAGGAAAAAAGGAGGGGGCGGGAACTGAATAATTTAAACATTCAGGTGATAGAACATATGCTTATTTCTGAAAACATTAGAAAGCAATCTAAAGCTCAGGAAACAGTACATCTTCGGTCTGATGCCTTCAGATAATAAGGACACCTTGTGGATTATTTACTGGATTGTCATTTGCCTCGTGTTCAATTGTATCGCTGTCAGGCAGGTAAAACTCAACACAAAGGAGTGGAAAATATTTTCCTTCAGGAGTGAGAGAGTCAGCATAGCCCACGTTTCCGTGTGAAGGGCATGGAGTGGGGGAGGTGTGAAAACACCAGGGAACTAACCTCCCACAGCCTGCTCACTTGCTTTCTCCAACTGAGAGAGGGCAGCACAGGGTGAGAGGTGAGCTGGTCGGGTGGTTGGGAGCATCTAGTTAAGTGGAATAACAATACATTTAACTCTACCTTGCAGCCTTTGCTTCTTGGCCCAGGCCATCCAATTTAAATTCAGCCGCAAACTCTCCCCCGGCAATAGCTTTTTCATTGAGCTCACAACCTTCAATCCTTCTGCTTGTCTCTTTCTTCCCATTCATTGCCCTGTAGTTGCCATTTTCCTGGTTCCCCTGGCCCAAATTCATGAGATTTTTGAAAGTTTGACTGTTGTCAGGGCAAGTCTGGGTGCTTGGCCCACAGGAGGCAGTAGGGGCCTTTCCAGGTGTTGAGGTGCAAGGCCCATTCATTAACAGCTCGTGGTGGTGAAGACTCAACAGCGAAATTTGTTCTGAAATTGAACTCAAACTTGGGTCAGCTGAGGATTCAAAAGAAAGATAAAACTTGCTTTAGTGATTTGTAGGTTTCAACTTACTCAAGGTTAGAGTCCATCGAAGGCAACCCACTTTGGAACAGAATCATAGAATCCCTACAGTGCAGAAGGAGGCCATTCGGCCCACCGAGTCTGCACCGTCCTCTGGAACGAGCACCGTACCGAGGCCCACGCCCCCACCCTATCCCTGTAACCCAGTACCCCCAACCTAAACTTTTGGGCACTAAGGGGCAATTTAACATGTCCAAGCCACCTAACTTGCACATCTTTGGACTGTGGGAGGAAACCGGAGCACCCGGAGGAAACCCATGCAGACACGGGGAGAACGTGCAAACTCCACACAGCCAGTCACCCGAGGCTGGAATTGAACCCGGGTCCCTGGCGCTGTGAAGCAACAGTACTAACCACTGTGCCACCATCTTGGAGTTATTTTATGTACAAATGATCCCTGTACACAGTAATTAATTATTTCCATATTTTACTGATATTAGGGGACACTGCATTTGGAACTTATGAAGTGACGTTTCTAATAAGAGTTTCAGATTGCACCAAGATACAGAAGAGTAATACACTGGAAGCCCCTATTCGACATTAGACATGGTGCAGTGCTTATTGTGGACTCTCTGCAACCTATTGCTATTGTTACTGGATACAGTACGACTACAGTCACCTCATTCTTGGACTTTAGGCGTTTATCAGATATTAAAAGCTGCTGTCTTCACCAATTAGATCATTGGGAATTAACAGCCTCCCCGAACAGGCGCCGGAATGTGGCGACTAGGGGCTTTTCACAGTAACTTCATTGAAGCCTACTCGTGACAATAAGCGATTTTCATTTCATTTCAATAGTCATGAAGTGACCGTTAACTTAAGGAAATGAGCTACAATTGTTTTGAGGCATTTAATGCCTGGCTTCGACTATGAGTTTGACACCTAATGTATTTTCTGCAAAGAAATTGAGAAATTTTAACTGAATAAATGGGTGGGCTTGGGTCAGCTGGCGGTGGGGGTGTTAAAAGTCTTTTTTAAAAATCCCAACACCAATGAGCCCATTTCTGGCCAACACAGAGGCAGGGAGGTGGGTGACTGACTGACCAGCCTGGAGGAGGTAGGCTGGCAAACTAGATATATTGTTATTCAACTTTGTGAATGTAACAGTGAATGGTGGGGTTTCTGAGCCTTGAGAAAACCAGTTATACCCAGACAAGAGCTGCGCTGGTTCCATCATGCCTGCCTGGGTGACCCAAGTGATCAGGCATCTCTCTCTTTCTCTCCCCCCACCCCACCCACCCACCCAAGACTTTCTCTATGAAGCCCCTGTCTCCCCTCCCCCAGGACTCCTATTCCTATCTCGTCTCTCCATTCGTAATGATGTGGAGATGCCGGCGTTGGACTTGGGTGAGCACAGTAAGAAGTCTTACAACGCCAGGTTAAAGTCCAACAGGATTGTTTCAAACACGAGCTTTCGGAGCGCAGCTCCTTCCTCACCTGAGGAAGGAGCTGCGCTCCGAAAGCTCGTGTTTGAAACAAACCTGTTGGACTTTAACCTGGCGTTGTAAGACTTCTTACTCCATTCGTAGGCCTCCGATTCCCCACTAACCTTCCACACAGGAGCCTTCCAGCTCCCTCCGCCCCCATATCCCCTGAATTAGCACCACCTTCTTGAATGCTCCCCACTGTTCTGTCACAGATTTACCTAAAAGTGTCTGCTCCCTGTCCACTCCGGTCATTTTTGGCCTTCATAAAATCGGCCTCCCCCCCCAGTTTAGAACTTTGATTTCAGGCCCATCCTTGCCCTTTTCCCTAACATGGACTTGCTGAGGCTCTGGAATGCTCCTTACCCGTTTGCGGTGCGCACATTCTGTTCTCCAGATCCTTCAGCTGTTTGACCAAGAGGCCCACGTGCTGCAAGAGGTCCCGGTTCTGTAGCATCAGCTGGTGAACACGAGCCTGGGACTCGATTCGAGCTGCAGTCTCAGCCGACAGCTGGTCTTTCAGCAGATGCACCTGACACAACAGAAGGAGCAGTCTCTGTAACATGTGAAGGAAGTGTAGCTTTGTACCCTGTGAGATAACACCCCCACACCACAACACCCCCGCCACCCACACGGATTTACAATGCCACAAACGGACTCGCAGCTCAGTCAATAGCTGGGGGGGGGGTAAGACAAGTGGTGACAGATATCTTTAGATTTCAATTATGTGCATTTGAGTTTGGTCCAGAGAACCTTGACAGTGCTGTTATAAGATAACAAAGCATCTAATCACATGCTAGCTGGATGTTCAAAGCTAAAGGAGGGCAGCGATGCCTGATAAACGCCATCAAATCTTCTTTCTGTGCAATGTTGAACAGCAGTAATGAACCATGTTTACTCTCTCAGACACTCAAGCACAGCAATCATCACAATTTATCCTCTACTCTGCGAGATAATGTGAACATAAATCCATTACTGCGGTCCTCTTGTTTGACCCCAATTGTGCGACATGAGTGATTTGTTGCTCATACAGGCTGGAACCTGTCCTGAAACACAGTGCCCCCCGCTGCCCTGTAACAGCCATTTGAACCTTGGCGGGAGACTGCAAGCCCTGAATTCATGCCTGCGTTTTGATGTGTCTGTTAAATGTCCCCTGGTGCGACTGCACTCTCGTGATTGCTTGCTCAAGGTGTTCACACAGACGCTGACGTTGTGCTGGTGAGTGAGTGAGGTAATTGCTACAGGTTTATAGAGTGGATAATATCATTTCTGGCTGTTGGTAATTTCGCGCGCACTCCATTATAATGTGATCAGGGCCTTCTGGCTGTGCTAATTTAAAAATCCTAAAGTGAGAATTTTTGATGGATTCTTGATCACACAGCCACGGACGTCAGTCTGCTCCATGGAGAATAGGCCGAGACTGATTAAACTGGCTGCCTACTGCCTTTGTCCCGGGCCCTTTGGTCTACCCATGAAGGGAACGTATGACCTGGGCTCTTAGCATGCTGGGGAAAAACAAAGATGCTTCCCCTCTTTCTATTATTGTTGCAATGGTGCAAACTATTCATTCTGATTCTTCCAAGTTTCAAGCAGACCAACCTACATGTTTTGCCTCTTCCCTGCTACATGCTGTGCTGAGATTAAAGCTGATTTTACCATCTCCATCTCTTAATTTAATAATTTCCAGAATCTCAATCCTTCCTCCTTTGGGCTTTCACTTGAGGTCTCCCTCCTACTCTGCTCCAATCTAGGTCCAAGATGATTTCCTTTGTTCCTTCAGTTCAATTTCTTAATAAAACAAGGCCATCTGTTCCTTGTATCAGGAAACTAAAGGTTATTTTAAGGGATTTATATTTGTATTGGTAAACATCAGAAATAAAGGCCTAGATTCTCCGATTTTGCGGCAATGTTTGGAGGAAGCGTCTGGTCTTACGACCAAAATGTTGGCGGTGCCCCCGCACCCATCCTCAGCCCGGTGGGGGGCTAGCAGCCGCGCCATGTAAAGCCCCCCGGCTTTACCTGCAGATACGGAGGCAGAATAGCCGAGTCCGTGGCTGTGCATGCGCACGGCGGCAGCCTGCGCCGTACAACATGGCGCTGGCCGTGTACGGACCGGGCCTGCTAGATAGTGCCCCTCTGAAACCACCCTCACCTCCCCCGGACTACCCCCCGCCGAAGCCCCCCTCCCAGCGGAATGGCACCCCACCCCAATCGGCGTCGGCAATCGGAGAATCCCACCCCCCCCCCCACATTGAAAAATAAATAAATTTAGAGTACCAATTATATTTTTCCAATTAAGGGGCAATTTGGCCAATCCACCTATCCTGCCCATTTTTTGTGTTGTGGGGGTGAGACCCACTGTCATGTGAGAGTACCTTAAAGAAATGGGTGTTTAAGAAATGTACCTTTAAGAAATGGATGTTTATCAGAGTGTGGGTGGAGCTGGGCTGTCTGTCAGCTTTTTACTTTTGTTTTAGGCTATTTGCTGCAGGGTGTGTTTTAGTTTCATTTTCAGTGTTGGAGCTGAAGCCAGACAGAGTAGGTGTACTGTTGATCTCTCTGCCATGAAAAGACTATCTCTTGATCATTTGGTGAATTCAGAATTATAAATGTTTTCAGTAGTGAATGTAAACCTGATGTGCTTCTGTTAAAAGGTGTTTCTTCTGTCTTCTGGATATTGTTTGGTAAATTATTAAGGATTACTTAGTGTTGTATTCTTTGGGGGTTGTATTTGAATTAATGGTTGCTAAGATGTTCACTGTATGTTTCAAAAAGGTTAACTTGAGTTCATAGAATAAACATTGTTTTGCTTTAAAAATTAGGTTTCCATTTCTGCTGTACCACACCTGTAGAGTGGGCCATGTGCTCCCCATACCACAATCTATTAAAAGTTGTGGGTCAGGTGAACTCCATGATACACTTTCGGGTTCTCTAAAACCTGGCCCATAACACCACGCAGACACAGGGAGAATGTGCAGAAATAATGTATTATTTTAAGTGTGTTTAATTTACTGTTTCTGTGCTGGGAAGGGTAAAATCAATAGATTCATCAATGGATTTGCTGGACAAAGGTGTCTGCATATGTGTGGAGATTGGTTATGTTTCAACTGTGTTTCTATTGTATGGCGTGAAGAATAAATAGAAAATCTTTTAAGTTTTAGTTCAGCTAAGTTGTGGGCAATTGGAGACAGAACCTCAGGGGTTGGACATCTTTCAACTCTGCCCAAAGAAAGACTGGATAAGACAAGAGCTGCAAAGTGGCAGGCTTCCTACAGTAAAAGTTGCTGTGCAGATAGCTAGGGAATTGGGTGAAAAAGAACGTTTAATAGGCTTGATGTTAAGAAAATAGAGACGCAGGTATTGTTCAGAAGAATTCAAGGAAGAGTAAACAAAGTGTTCTGCGTTACAGAAACAATTGCAGTAACTATATTTAAAGTGGAACGGCAAACTTCAGAAGGAGATGAAACATTTGATCAAATTTTGATACAGTCTGGGAATTGAGAGTTAAAGCAATTCTGAACAGCTTGTACAGCTGTGAAGTCAAGGAAATCCTAAAGGGGTGGGTGTAGAATCCTGGACTGGAACTGGGGTTAAAAGTGGAGCGGAAGCTTTGGTTAAAAGTGTCATTTGGAAAATCTGGTCTGCATTTTGGAACGTAACCCGCTAAGTGAAAGCATTATTATGAGAGAAGATTTCAAAGCTTATTTTTGGGAGTGGAGTTTGGAACCTCTCGTGTGATCATCATCTGTGACCATTTGGAGGACAAATCTACAGCCATTCACTTGGAATCAGAGTGGAGGAGGGGGGAGTGAGAGTGTGTGCATTTAACCACAGTTGTATTATGTGCGTAAAGCGACTTTTTATGTTAATGAGATAATTGTAGTTTAATATGTACTTTGTAATCATGTTTTTTTTTGCAAAATGTCCAATTAAGGGGCAATTCAGCGTGGCCAATCCACCTACCCTGCACATCTTTGGTTGTGGGGGTGAAACCCACGCAAACACGGGAATAATGGGCAAACTCCACATGGACAGTGACCCAGGGCCAGGATCAAACCCGGTACCTCACCGCCATGAGGCAGCAGTGCCACCATGCTGCCCCTGTAATCCATGTTAATCTTTAAATATGTGTGTATTTGTTAAGATAAGGAGGGGAGTAAAGGAGTATTTTTTATAATCCAATTTTTCCTTGTTGAGAAATGTTTGTTTATTTTTTAGGCTAATTAGCGGTTCATGTGACTCTGTTCCTGTATATTTTATTTTCTGGGATCTTCCCATCCAGTTATAATACCAACTGGACAGTGACATGTGGCACTCTATGTTGAGAAATGTTGCAATGATTCCACTGAAATGTGTCCAGGAGCCAGGAATAATTGAGGGGGACATCAGTAATGAGGGAGGAAAGTGAGGGGGAGAGCAGTGAGCAGCAAAGGAAGGGGAGTGAAGTATAGACTGTGATCAGAGAGAGGAGAGTGAGAATAATCAGAGGGGGAGACTGAAAGGGAGAACAGTAACCAGAGAGAAGAGAGTGAGGCAGAGAGATCAATGATCAGGAGGAGGAGAGTGAGAGTGACCAGATGGAGGGAGGAGAATACAAGTGACCAGAGGGAGGAGAGTGACCAGGGGGGGTTGGGGGGGGGGGGGGGTAAGAGTGGCCAGATGGAGGGGGGGAGTGAGTGACCAGAGGGAGGAGAGTGACCAGAGGGGGGGGGGGGGGGTGAGACTGGCCAGATGGAGGGAGGGGGGGGGGGAGTGACCAGAGGGAGGAGAGTGACCAGAGGGGGTGGGGGAGGCGGGAGAGTGGCCAGATGGAGGGAGGGGGGGGAGTGAGTGACCAGAGGGAGGAGAATGAGAGTGACCAGATGGAGGGAGGGGGGGAGTGAGTGACTAGAGGGCGGGAGGAGAGTGACCAGAGGGAGGGAGGTTGGAATGTGACCAAAGTAAGGAAAGTGATGGAGGGAGGGGGATAGTGAGTGGCCAGATGGAGGGAGGGGGCGAGTGAGTGACCAGAGGGAGGAGAGTGACCAGAGGGAGGGAGCACTGACTAAAGGGAGGAAAGTGAGGGAGGGAGCAGTGATCGGACAGAACGGAGTGAAAGGGGGGCCAATGGATTAGAGGGAGTAGAGTGCGGGAGGAGAGAGGTGATCAGACTGAGAGAAAGACTCTATTGGGTTGCTAGGAATAAAAGAACAAAAAACTGAAACCAGTTTGAAGGCTGAGAGATCAGAGACAAAATAGAGAGTGATCAGGTGTAATGAAAAAAAAATGGGAAAAAAGAAGCAATCTTTTTACCAAATGCAGGAGATAATAATTACGTTTGTGATACAACGCACAGCCATACAAGTTGGACCACATGTGTCAGTTCATAAACCTAAAGGAAATGAAATGAAAATCGCTTGTTGTCACAAGTAGGCTTCAATGAAGTTACTGTGAAAAGCCCCTAGTCGCCACATTCCAGCGCCTGTTCGGGGAGGCTGGTACGGGAATTGAACCATGCTGCTGGCCTGCCTGGGTTTGCTTTCAAAGCCAGCGATTTAGCCCTGTGCTAAACCAGCCGGAAAGCTTGTGGCCATCCCGATAGACACTCATGCGACCTTCCCCTACTCCCAATACATCACCCAATTGCCTCTTTAATGATTGCAGTTTGTTGCCTTCACAACCCTACTCGAATTGTTTGACCATCTGCCCCATTGAACATTGTACTTCTCGAATTGTTTCTCATAGTAAAATTATTCACACCGAACAAACCATCCATTTTCTAAGGAAAAGGGTAAGTCAACTTGGGTCAGTGGAAAGTCAAATTGATATGTTTCTGTTGGTGAATTGCAGTAAGTCTTTGCCGACGGCTGCTGGGTTTGAATCCTCTTATCTCGATGATCCAGTGAAAGGAACATTAGAGCGGGTACGGCACAGGGTCAGCCTACAGCACCATCTCATGGCAATAATGTGCCAACACATACTCGGGCAAAGTACATTGCACGCCTACATTCCTCACTGCAATAACCGGATAAACATGCGCCACAAGGAATGGAGGCTTTTGGTTACTGGCTCCTTGGACAATTTCTATAAGGTGGCACTGATGCTGACCTTGTCATTTGATCCAAAGTCCCTCGGGGCCACTTTTGCACCAACAGTTTGCATGAGCAAGTGAAGAATTAAAGTCAAAAAGAGATCCTTGGAGCCAAAGCAGGAGATGCGTTGGGAGTATTGAAACTCTATTAGGAGCAGATTCTAGCTGAAGAACAATTACATTGTGTCTGTTTTGTATAACAACTAATCCATTTTGTTGCTCTTTTAACTGTATAAGTGTGAGGGCAGCACGGTGGCGCAGTGGGTTAGCCCTGCAGCCTCATGGCGCTGAGGTCCCAGGTTCGATCCCGGCTCTGGGTCACTGTCCGTGTGGAGTTTGCACATTCTCCCCGTGTTTGTGTGGGTTTCGCCCCCACAACCCAAAGATGTGCAAGATAGGTGGATTGGCCACGCTAAATTGCCCCTTAATTGGAATAAATAAATTGGGTACTCTAAATTTTAAAAAAAACTGTACAAGTGTGTTACTTCTCATTTATAAAATGTGCACTATAATGTACCAAAATCTTTCTCCATCTTCATATTTTCAAAAATTCTGCTTGTTTCATTAATTCCCCCTGCAGAACAGAACAGCAACATGGGAATTTCAGCTCCAATTGACTCCAGCTGACTTCGAAGCCCCTTCCGAGCAGATAAAACAGGTTATTTTTTAATATTCATTCAAGGGATGTGTGTGCGGCTGGATATGCCAGCATCATGAAGAGCCCTCGTGAAGGTGGTGGTGAGCCGCTTTCTTGAACCGCTGCAGTCCACGTGGTGTAGGTACATCCATAGTGCTGTTAGGAAGGGCATTCCAGGAACTTGACCCAGCGGCAGTGAAGGAACGGTCAATATATTTACAAGTCAGGATGCTGGGTGGCTTGGAGGGAAAGTTGCAAGTGGTGGGTGTTCCCAGGTATCTGCTGTCCCCGTCCTTCTAGTTGATAAAGGCCACGGGTTTGGAAGGTGCTGTCTCAGGAGTCATGGTGAGTTTCTGCTGTGCATTCTGTAAATGGTGCACACTGCTGCCGCTGTTCGCTGGTGGTGGAGGGAGTGAATGTTTATGGAATGGGTGCCAAATAGCAGGCTTCCCACTTGGCGTGGCTCAATGTCAAAAGGCTCCAGGAACAAAGCCAGATTCCCACCTTCAGTCACTCTGAAACCTAAGCGAGGTGAGTGTAGAGAGGGACTATCTCTGTAACATATCTCCTGTGAGACACGGTGTCATTCCTATCACATTCTCACCAGTCTGCTAATGTGGCTTCGTCTGTTTGCATGAACGCTGCTGAATCACAAATTGGCTCAGTAGCAGCAGGCAGAGGGTGATGGTAGAAGGCTGTTTTTGTGACTGGAAGCCTGTGTCTAGTGGTGTTCCACAGGGATTAGTGCTGGATCCCTTGCTGTCTGTAGTGTACATTAATGATCTGGACATGAATGTAGGAGGTATGGTCAGTAAGTTTGCAGATACCACAAAAATTGGTGGTCTGGTAACTAGCCTTAGATTACAGGAGATTACAGGATGGGCTATTTAGATGGGCAGAAGAGTGGAAAATGGAATTTAACCATGAAAAGTGTGAGGTACTGCAGTTTGAGACAACTTACAAGTGAACAGACAATGAATGGTAGGACTCGAGGAAGTACAGAGGATCAGAGGGACCTTGGTGTGCATGTTCACCATCCCTGGAGGCAGCAGGACAGGTAGATAAGGTGGTTAAGGAGGCATAAAGGACACTTGCTTTTATTAGCTGAGGAATAGAATATACGAGCGGGGGGGGTTATCATGGAGCTGTATAAAATGCTGGTTAGGCCCCAGCTGAAGTGCTGTGTGCAGCTCTGGTCGACACACTACACGAAAGATGTGATCACACTGAGGAGGGTGCAGAGGAGATTCACCAGGAGATTGCCTGGGCTGGAGTGTGTCAGCTATCAAGAAACTGGTCAGGCTGAGGTTGATTTCCCTGGAGCAGAGAAGGCAGAGGGGAGACCTGATTGAGTGCATAAAATTATGAGGGACATTGATAGGATGGAAAGGAAGGAACATTTTCCATCACCAGAGGGCCAATAGCCAGGAGGCATAGACTTAAGGTGATTTAGAGGGGATTTGAGGAAAAACCTTTTCACCTGGAGCGTGGTGGGAATCTGCAACTCACTGCCTGAGAGTGTTGCAGAGGTAGGAACCCTCACAGCATTGAAGAAGCATTTAGATGAGCACTTGGAATGCCATTGCCAAGGCTACGGACCATGTGCTGGAAAATGGATATAGAGTAGATGGGTAATTGATGGCTGGCGTGGACACGATCGGCCAAAAGGCCTCTTTGCGTGCTGTTGACTCTATGCCTCTATTAAGCAGCCTGATCCAGTGACTAAACGTCACCAGTGTAAACTCCAGCTCATGTAATAAGAGACTGTCAGTGGGAAGCAGATGTTATAATGCTTTACAGAGCGCTCTTAGGATGAGGGACTGGAAGGGTCCAGGAAACGGGAAGAACTGAGCTGATAAACAGCTGACGCTTTAGACAGAGAAACAGACTTTTTAAATAATTTAACTTTTTTTCCCAATGAAGGGAGAATTTAGCGTGGCCAATCAAACTACGTTGGAAAACTTTGGGTTGTGGGGGTGAGACCCACACAGACACCGGGAGAATGCACAAACGCCACACGGACAGTGACACGGGGTCGGGATCGAATCCGGGTCCTCGGCGCTGTGAGGCAGCAGTGCTAACCACTGTGCCACCGCACCACCCTGGAAAAACTTATAACACTCTAAAATGAGATGTGATATTCAGGCCTTGGAATTATGTTTCTTTCAAATGGGTCAATGAGGATTGAGAATCTTCCCTTTGTTTCCTCCCCTGCCAGGTAGCAGAGAAACTAACCTGTGCCACGGCCACCTGGGTCTGCTGTTGCTGCTGTAGGAGCTGGTGCTGGAGCAGCTGCAAGTGGTGCTGGGAGGCCAGTGGGGTTGGGGAGGAGCACTGGCTGCTGGGAGATCGTGGCAGCTGGGTTGACAAAGCAAGAGGCGTCCCGTTCTCAGAATCCTAGAAAGGAAACAAACCAAAAACACTGCAGTTGACACCATCGATTTCAAACCAAATACATTAAAGTCAAAATTACTGAAATAAAATTCTCTCTGTCTACAGATACCCTCCTCTCCTTGACTTCCTTGGACATGTCCTCTCTGCTGTCATGGAAACTCATCTTCCTGCGTACCCAAGAGCACCAGTGAGCTCATGCAATGCGCCATCAATACCTTCACTGGCAGTCAATAAGATGTGCATTGAGCTGTGCAGCGTGCTTTTGCAATTAGATTTCAGGTTCTAAGATGAAGAAATGCAACAGGGTAATCAGATGGAAAAGTGGATGCGTCAGTTGGCCTCCCTGGAATTGTTCCTGTTACAATTAAATCACACCAGCTGAAAGGAATTGTCACAGAGAGCCGCTGTGATGTGATGTGCTCCGCCTGAAAGGATGATGGAGGCACATTCACTGGGAAAAGGAATAGGATACATACTTGAAAAGAAGGAATTTATTCCTTTGAACAAGAAACAAAGTTTTGGTTGGCATCAGTGGAGCTGCTGGAGGTCCCCAAGTGGGGAAGGCCTGAATATTGGTAGTAGATCCTCTGAAAGAGCACTCCTCCTGAGGCCTGCTAACCTGCCCTACCTTTCGTAACCCCACCTAAACTACACATCCTTGGACACTAAGGGGCAATTTAGCACGGCCAATCCATCTAACCTGCACATCTTTGGACTGTGGGAGGAAACCGAAGCACCCGGAGGAAACTCATGCGGACACGGGGAGAACATGCAAACTCCACACAGACAGTCACCCAAGGCCAATATTGAACCCGGCTTCCTGGTGCTGTGAGGCAGCAGTGCTAACCACTGTGCCACCGTGCCGATTCTTGGCACATTGACTATAAATAGGCTGGTAATACATGCTGTCACGGACCTGATCCAATCAATTGAATTTCCTGAGGAAATGTTCTGCAGAGTTGTTTCCATGTGCCCCAAAGTATGATCCCAGAATCCGTGTCTAACCCCTTATTGTACATTGGAATTCCAGGGTTCTAAATTGAACGTCACTGGACCTGTTTAATGGACACATATGGGTACCATCTATACGGGTACACCTCAATAAGGGAGAGGAATTTCTATGCACTGAATATTGAAGGTGGGGTGGGGGCATGATCCATACATTGTAGGACAGATTTTCTAAATTCTCACCCCCATTGGCCCATTGATAATCACAGCGCTCCTGCTGATGTATGGCTGCCTGCTGTGGCAGCGCCAAAATATTAATGTAGGTTCTAAGGATCTCCAATAAACTGTCGGTGAAGCCATTACAGTAATAAACTGCACAGACATTATTGATCTAATAGAGTACAAAGCAAGCTAATCTTCCTCTCTAATTAGTGTGTGATGTACATGGCCTGCATGATGTCTGGTTCACTTTGTCTGGATGGCTGCCACTACAACAACATTGAAGATGAGAAACCCCAGCCAGGAGAAAGCAGTCTGTTTGACTAGGGCAGCACAGTAGCACAAGTGGCTAGCACTGTGGCTTCACAGCGTCAGGGTCCCAGGTTCGATTCCCGACTTGGGTCTCTGCCTGTGCGGAGCCTGCACGTTCTCCCCGTGTCTGCGTGGGTTTCCTCCGGGTGCTCCGGTTTCCTCCCACAGTCCAAAGATGTGCAGGTTAGGTGGATTGGCCATGATAAATTGCCCTTAGTGTCTAAAAGGTGAGGAGGGATTTTTAGGTTATGGGGATAGAGTGGAAGTAAGGGCTTAAGTGGGTCGGTGCAGACTCGATGGGCCAAATGGCCTTCTTCTCTAATGGGTATAGGCCCAAACTGTTCAATATTTCTTCATAAGATAGGCTCCCATCCCAGGAATGAGATGAGTGAACTACAATCTCCAGAAAGGCATCTCTAGAAAGGCAATCAACAGGTACTCCATTTCTTCCAAGTTCCCCTCAATGAAGTGACACACCGTTCTGGCTCGGAAATACGTCAGCTGTCCTGCATCGTTCCCGGATCAAGTTTCTGGAATGCTTTTCCTACCAGCAGTGTGGGAGTAAATTCGCCACACACACTGCATGGATCAAGATACAATGGCACCGCCAACCTCTCAGGGAAATTAGAAATGGGCAATAAATGCTGGCCATCCCAATTTATTATGGACCAGGGTTTATAGAAAACCAAAGTATACCATGGAGTTCACCTGACCTACAACTTTTAATAGAGTTTGGTTATGGGGAGCACAAGGGCCCACTTTACAGGTGTGGTGCAACAGAGAACTAAAAGTAATTTTAAACAAAAACAATGTTTATTCCATGAGTCCAGTTAACATTTTATAAACGTACACAGTAAACAGTTTATCAACTACCAACCCTGAACACCCCCCAAATTTACAGTACTCTATAGATAACCCTTAATGACTTCCCAAACAACATCCATAAGTTAAACCCTTTTTAAATAGACAGCAGGTTTAAATTCTCTACATAAACAGGTATTACTTTGAAATCATCAAGTGATGTGGAGACATTCTTTAGATTGCAGAGAGAGATTAACATCTTGCTGTGAATGCAACTCTCCAACTCTGAAAATGAAACTAAACACACTGCAGCTGCCAGTTCAAAACAAAAGTAAAAGCCAGACTGACATCCCAGCTCCACCCACACCGACATCACTGCAGCTATTTGATAAACATTAATTTCTTAAAGGTACGTTCACCTGACAATGTCAGTCACGTTCACATACGGGCACAGAATTTTAAAAAACAATTAAATGGCTAACCTTTTCAGAAAAGCCTATTCTTTACCATAGTAATTTATTAGTGATTTTCAGCCCCACTCACTTCTCTGTCCATGCTCCATACAATGATGGGATAGCCTAGTCCCGTCCCGCCCAAAGTGAACAGACCCGTTGCTGGTTTTGTCAAATGTCCTGTCGCATACGTCACGATTCCTGTGGCAGGCAATTCTGGGCTGCCCCCCCAAGGTATTAACAAACACATTTCACAAATCCCAACTGCCTAGTCTCTGGCTCTCCATTAAAAACAATTCTTCGAAACCATTGATCTGTTTGAAGACACCCACACATCCCTTATCTACAGTCGAACCTTTACTCCTTTCATGGTTGATCTCCTTGGAATGCACCTACATCTTCACACTTTCAAGTTTAGAGGGTACAGGTATGAGTGGCACAAAACTAGTTGAGCCATCCATCACCAGGGTTATCGGCAGCACGGCGGCACAGTGGTTAGCACCGCTGCCTCACAGCGCCAGGGATCCGAGTTCGAATCCAACCTCGGGTGGTTGACTGCATGGAGTTTGCACTTTCTCCCCGTGTCTGCGTGGGTTTCCTCCGGGTGCTCCGGTTTCCTCCCACAGTCCAAAGATGTGGAGGTCAGGTGGATTGGCCATGCTAAATTGTCCCTTAGTGTCCAGAGGTTAGGTGGGATTTTAGGGATAGGGCGGGCTGATTGGGCCTAGGTAGGGTGCTCTTTCAAATGGTCGGTGCATATCCGGTGGGCCGAATGGCCTCCTTCTGCACTGTAGGGATTTTGTTATAATATGTGTTTCTGATTCTCACTCTCAAAACTCATCAGTATTACAGAATCATCTGGAAACCAGAGATAACCGTTTCTTTTCCCTGCTGCTAACCATCTCTCCACCCCCATTTCCTCCTGTAGTTCATGGATTGCTTCATTACGATATTGAGACCATCTGATCATCTGTCTCTGGAGTCCATACCTTTCCCTTACTCATAAAGCCAATGTCACAGCGCCCCCCCCCCCAACCCCCAAATCTCCCCAAGCCCTAATCCCCAACTGTCCTTCTCTACCTCCAGCTTCCCTCATCCTGCATCTCAGCCCCACCTGTTGAGGGTGACAGTCAAAGAGCAGTCACACTCATTGACTGCTCTTCCGCTGTCAGACCTTTTGTGGCGAGGTCGGCCTTAATATCCTCTATTTTTGGGTGATGGGTCTGGTGGGGTGGGCCCTCATGGGAGGGTTTTGTTAGGTGCCATGTTTCACATGGGCCTAGCTTTAAGGGTTGTTGGATTGGGGGTGGGGGGTGGGGGACGTTAATGGTAATCTTGGGGGCTAGTTCTTCCACCTCTTAATTATTGTGGTGGCGCTGGGCTCGGCCAGGCCCAGTGTCGCAGTCATTAGCCTGCTCCTCCTCGGGTGGTGGCACCTCCTTTGTGAGTGCCCTGGGGGTTCCTGGGGTGGGTGATCCACATTCGGAGTGATGTTGAGGTGGGATGGGTCTGAAGGTGGAACCCTGTCTTTATCCTTGGTTAATTCCTCCTGAGAGTCATGTGGGCCCACGTGGCGGTTGGTTGCCGGTCTTTGTTTTGTCCTAATATGGTGGATGCAAGTGTTCTTACAGTTCTTGTCCTTCCTCATTTTGTCTTTGGGCTTGGCGAGGAGGAGCGTTCAATGTTGGAAGGTGGGCTTTGGTGATGGGCAATAGATATCGATTTACGTTGGTTTTTGGGTGGCCGGGAGGGGGCGGGGGGTCATGCAGTTCCCGGGGATCAGACCTGCCCTCCGTCCCAGGGCACCCCCCCCCCCAGTTTGGGGGCTGGTCTGAGGGCCCTCCCATCCTCATGTGGGTTCTCACCCTATCTCTCCGACTGGAATCAGGCTATTTTCCTCGAGTCCCGGGTCTTGATTCCAAGGTTGCGTTTTGCCCTCTTGGGGGCGGTGTTGGTGTTTTGATGATGTGTTTAGCCTTTGGTCCCGGGGCTGGGAAATGGGGTTTGATTCTTCACTCTTGGCTCTTGCTCTCGTTTTACTTTCTCTGCCGGTGACCCTGGGTCTGGTTGTGCTCGGTCCTCCCCTTGAATTTGCCCTTGTCGTTTGCCATCCTGAATGTGAGGGTGGTGCCCATTCCAGGCTGGGTTTGGGGAAGAGTTCAAATTGCGGTGTTAGAGTTCGCCGAATTCCCCTTCGCACTGGAGTTCTCGGCTGTTGTTTTCCTTCTTCTGATTTTAAGCTATGGGTGTGATCTCGGTCTAAATTGTTGCCTGTATCCTGTCCGGGGGCAGACGGGTCATTTATCTGTGATGGGGACGTGTTGGGGATTTTGTCCCTGATTTATCCGGTCTTGTTGTTCCTAACGCTGTAATGGTTGCTGCTTTGGGCCGTGCCTGTTGTACATTGACATCTCCAGCTGCCTTTTTGCCTTTTGTGCGCATTTGTGTAAAAATTTTAATACTCCAATAAGTAGACTTAAAAATAAAGAAGAAATCGTTGCTTTCTGTGTGTGGAGGTTTTATAATAATGGTGTGTAATGAAAATTAAATCACACCGTTTATAGGAACTTGCTGCATTTGTACATTAAACCTGCCACAGGAAGTTAGGGTTGGAATATTAGGGTGTTCTTGATGTGAAATTGATAATCCACCTCTCTGGCCCAAAAGAGGGAACAATTGAAACAGTTTAATCTTATTTTACGGGCGGCACGATGGCGCAGTGGTTAGCACTGCTGCCTTACGGTGCCGAGGACCCGGGTTCGATCCCGGCCCTGGATCACTGTCTGTATGGAGTTTGCACATTCTCCCCGTGTCTACTTGGGTCTCACCCCCACAAACCCAAAGATGTGCAGGGTAGGTGGATCGGCCACGCTAAATTGCCCCTTAATTGGGAAATAAAAAAAGAATTGGGCACTCTAAATTTATAATTTAAAAAAATAATCCCATATTACATGGAATTGATTGTTGTTTAAAGGTTTCAACAATGTCAAATTAAATTTTTTAACCTTTTTGTCTTATTTTCCTTTCTGTCACTTTGTTCCCTCTCTCAATCTAATCTTTCTTTCCCTCTCGTTATTTCTCTGCCTGTAACGAATTTGAAATTGAATTCACTGCCTTCAAGTCACTTTCTTCACCCTCCCTCAGCTTCATTTCACAACCTCAAATCCTGGATCTTGTTGGCTGCTGTACTGCTGGATAAAGTGCACAAAGGCCCGGTTTTGCACAGCCATATTTGGTGCATGAAATACGTCCAAGCTATATTAGCTCATCGGGCATCTCTGGTACCCAAAATTCATGTTTAGGGGTCAATTTAAGAACCTCACTCGGAAACCGGCCTTTGCTGGGCAGAGCAAGCACAGATTTCTAGCTTCTTCTGTAGCCTAAGCCACCACTCTTAACACAATCATAAGCTGAAGTTCTATCACTGGCTCCACAGCATTACTGCTGGCCGCTGCTAATGGCCCACGCCCCATCCCTTCACCATCCAAGGGCTTATTTGAGGGTCGCTGCTTGCACGAAGCTCCACAGACTGACAAACTGCCCAACAAGGAATCTGCAGCTCACCAGAGCCCAAATATGGATGAGTTTAGTGTCCCAGATACCTGGCGTGCAGTCTGATCTCATTGCTTATTCCACAACCCAAAGACGGGCCTGAAGTAGTTTGTAGGCCAATGCATAACTTCACCCTGAAAATGTACATTTGTGGCACTTTGATGATACCAAGTTCAATTGATAAATAAGCAAGGGAGGAAGCGGGTGGGTTCATTCAAAAGTTTGTTGTCAATCAGGCCAAACAGCTTGGTGAACAATCAATTTAAGAGCCTATGGACATTGTGATTCTGAACATTTAGCGTTTCAGGGTTTTTCTTTCTGCACGTTTATTAATGGCTGCTTTTGTTAAGGCCCCCACCCCAAGTATAGCACATCAATTTGTTCCTTAAAGCCCCCAAATTCAGCTGACTGGAAAAGACGGTTTTCTGATTGGTGGATTATGAATAAGCCACGAAATAGCCTTTGGAAGCCCACTTGGCTCATGAACTTTAAACAGATGAATGTCCAAACCTGTAGAAATCGGGCGAACACATAAATGCGGAGACAGGAATTGGCAAGAAGGTTTGGGATCAAAGGAGTCTGCAGGGTACCTCTCTGACACCCTGCTTTAGGATATGTATTTAAATTCACTGTATTCTTTCTTGCTTTGAGACTTTGGTGCATTAATAATGCAGTCTCCAGACAGTTAACAACATTGCATTGGCTTGGTAGTGTTTGAACTTTCAGTCGTATGAACGTTAGAACTCCAGTTCCAATATGATTCAAAGTGAACAACAACAATAATTGTATCCTAAAGATAGTCAGCCTGTTTAATCAAAGTACCTGATAATTTATTTCCTTATGGGTTTCTGTTGAATTAATGATTTTCAGATCAATCTCATCACATGGTAACTCCTTGGTGCTACAGGATTTCACATCCTTGTCCATTGTACCGTTCTGTTCTGATCCAGGTAACTGGTGACCTGTTTGAAGGAAGTGGGAAGGTTAGACTGCTGAAGGGGCTGAAGCCAGTTATGTGCATTGGATACACTTCCAGCAACAACTACTGCTGCTGAATACATAGAGATACATGGAGTCTAAAGCACAGAATCCCCAGTGATCCATGCTGGTCCACACCAGCCTCCCGTTTTTCTTGATCTCACCACATAAACATATCCTCCCGTCTCTTTCTCCATTATGCGGTAATTTGACTTCCCCATCAGTATATTTGTTGTATCCGTCTCAACTACTTCTTGAGGTAGCAAGTTCCACATTCAAACTACTCACTGGGTTAAAGAGGTTCCTCTTAAATTTCTTACTGAATTTAGTACTGACCACCTTATATTGATTACCTTTAGTTTTGGGCCACCCTACAAGTGGAAACATCTTCTGTACGCCTACCCTATAAAACCCTTTTGTTACCTTAAAGGTCTCCATCAGGTCACTCCTTAGTCTTTTTCTTTTGTAGAGTAAAAAAGCTTCAGCATGTTAAGTCTTTCCTGATAGTTAAAGCCTCTCAGTTATCAGATCATCCTTGAAAATCATTTTTTAATTGCTTCTCCAGTGCCACTATGTTCTTTTGTGATGAATCTAGGTATTTCCGATATATTGTATTACATGTGTTTGGTGCAGTAAGTGTTAAAAGCCTGTTAGCGTGTGTGTGACTGCTGAAGTAGTGTTGTTAAAAATCCTGGTTTACAAGACACTCTAGCTACAGAGGTGCAATTAAAGCGTCGTAAAAATGAAATCATCTTTCATTCCAACCATGCATATTGTTTACCTGAAGTACGGTTAATGGAATTTTGTTCAGATAAAGAAGGTTCCCTGGGGAGTAGATAATGAGAGATATGGGGCTGGATTCTCTATTTCATGGACTAAGTGTTGACGCCAACAAAGCATGTGTGGTCTTTTACGACCAAAGATTCTGCGGGAAATCCTCACCAATTCCAGGATTGGTGAGGGGTCTAGGCATGGCGCCGTGTGAAACACCCGGCTCCCACGCCAGAAATGGCCGGAGAATGGTCGGTCTCTGACCGCTCATGCACACGGCTGACTACCTGCGGTGGTCGTGCCATACAGCACGGCGCCGACTGTGTGTTGACCCGACACGCCATCCGCAATCCCACAGCTCACCCCCTGGCCACCCCCATACCAGTTTCCCCCAGCCCTTGTGGAAGCCCCCCCCCCCCCGGGCCAGCAGCATGCACCCGGCCGGGTGTGGCGGTGTTGGACACATTCCGCAGCCACCACGCCGGGTTCCCGCACAGCTGAGACCACAAGTGTCCCACACCGTCGGGAACCCGGCCTATCGGAGGTGGAGCACCATGGGAGGGCCGGCCAATGATGTGCCAACGCCCTTGCAATGACGCCATTTCCGGGATGGCGGAGCATGGCTGACAGAGTCAAAGCGGCGCCGGCCCTGATTTGGGCGTCGGAGTTAATTACGATATCGCCATCGGGCAGCGGAGAATCCCGCCCATTGTGTTTACCTTTAGTAAGATGATGTAGTTAATGGGAGAGGCCAGGGGCTGAAACAGCCAGGTGTTGAATTTCAAATCAGTTAAAGATTTTTCTGTGAACAGACTAACAGTTTTTCCTCAAAGAAGTTTAGATGAAAAGATTTTGCTTGTGAACAGAACAGCAGTTTCTGAAAAGGCTGGCAGGTTAAGCAATAGTTTGACACAGGTAAGAATCAGCAAGTTGGTTTCCTGAAGGATCTCTCCCTCAAAGTGGTTTAGCCAAGGCATTTCTTTACAGCAAGTTTTCCTGGGTTAGTTAACTGTATTTAAAAGTGGATTTTGACCCGAGGTGGATTTTCTTGAGTGGAGATAAAAGGTAGCAGTTAGGGTTTTGTGTTTCATTGTCATTGTTAAGCATTTTTAACTGGTAATTGTCAGCTGTTTTCTTTATGATGTTAACCTTAGTAATAAAGTTTGTTTTAATATACCATATCCCTATTTGTGTGCGTAGTCACGTCCGGAGATAAGTATCCTTTCCTCACAGTCTAGCAAATTAAATGAAATATTGGGATTTCTGTCTGGTACCCTGGCAACCACTGGGAGCTGGTCTGGGATTGTAAAACTTTTTATAATGTGGAAACCGGAACAGTGGACAATGTTGTTCCAAGTGTGGTTTACACTGTATTTCATCAACAGTTGACATTTTTACAGCAAAGCTGAGTTCATCTGTTCTTATTCGCCATCTGGAAATTACTGCTGCCAACTTTCAGGAGCGTATTTCCTTTCTGCTTAGCTCTGAACACTGACCGACACGCTACGTTTCCAAATGACAGATTCCACGTAACTGGAATCAACCATTCAAATAAGGAGCGTTAGTTCCACCACATCAAGTGAGCCTGGCTTCACTGGGCAGCTGCACCTGCCAGATGGACATCAAGGTATCTCCCAGAGGGGCGGGTTCGTTGGAAAGGCCGACCTTACCTCCAGCGAATTGTTCTTCCGTTGCCTGGTCGCTTGCGCCATCCGCCTGCCCATCTGCATTTTGTTCAGCGTGTTGTAAACTCAGCTTATGACACACCTCAAAGGCCTGTCCCACTGTACGGACAATTCGCATTGCCTGGCTCTGAGGCAGAAAGATTGATGAACTGTAGATACGCTTTCAAATCATCCAAACAGAACAGTGTTTTATAATTTTGCTGGAATACTAGCATTTACATAGCATAACAATCAAAAACAAATCACAAAATCCGAGTAGCATATTACGTTTGAGGTCACTATTGGTACTTTGGCAAACAGTACATGATCCAAACATTAACATGATTACAAGGCAAATATATTTTATTCCACTTTCGATTATTCTAAGTATAAAGTGCATTTCATTGTAACAGAGCTGGGTGCAGTGCATTTTCCCCACATGCACCAGCTTCAAAGCCAGTCCAGTTATTGAAGTGAGTCTCATTTGCTTGCTGCAAGGATCCGGAGTGAAAGATGTCTCAAGCCCAGAGGTGGAAGTGGCTGAGGGATACACTCCTGTGTCTGAGGTATACACTGCTGTGCCTGAGGTATACACTCCTGTGCCTGAGGTATACACTGCTGTGCCTGAGGTATACACTCCTGTGTCTGAGGTATACACTGCTCTTCTGAGGTATACACTGCTGCGTCTGAGGTATACACTCCTGTGTCTGAGGTATACACTGCTGTGTCTGAGGTATACACTCCTGTACCTGAGGTATACACTTCTGTGTCTGAGGTATACACTGCTGTGTCTGAGGTATACACTCCTGTGCCTGAGGTATACACTGCTGTGTCTGAGGTGTACACTGCTGTGTCTGAGGTATACACTCCTGTACCTGAGGTATACACTTCTGTGTCTGAGGTATACACTGCTGTGTCTGAGGTATACACTCCTGCGTCTGAGGTATACACTGCTGCGTCTGAGCTATACACTCCTGTGCCTGAGGTATACACTCCTGTACCTGAGGTATACACTCCTGTGTCTGAGGTATACACTGTTGCATCTGAGGTATACATTGCTGCGTCTGAGGTATACACTCCTGTGTCTGAGGTATACACTGCAGTGTCTGAGGTATACACTCCTGTGTCTGAGGTATACACTGCTCTTCTGAGGTATACACTCCTGTGTCTGAGGTATACACTGCTGTGTCTGAGGTATCCACTGCTACGTCTGAGGTATACACTCCTGTGTCTGAGATACTCCTGTGTCTGAGGTATACACTGCTGTGTCTGAGGTATACACTCCTGTGTCTGAGATACTCCTGTGCCTGAGGTATACACTGCTGTGTCTGAGGTATACACTCCTGTGTCTGAGATACTCCTGTGTCTGAGGTATACACTGCTGTGTCTGAGGTATACACTCCTGTGTCTGAGGTATACACTCCTGCGTCTGAGATATACACTCCTGTGTCTGAGGTATACACTGCTGTGTCTGAGGTATACACTCCTGTGTCTGAGGTATACACTCCTGTGCCTGAGGTATACACTGCTGTGTCTGAGGTATACACTGCTGTGTCTGAGGTATACACTCCTGTGCCTGAGGTATACACTGCTGTGTCTGAGGTATACACTGCTGTGTCTGAGGTATACACTCCTGTGTCTGAGGTATACACTCCTGTGTCTGAGGTATACACTCCTATGTCTGAGGTATACACTCCTGTGTCTGAGGTATACACTCCTGTGTCTGAGGTATACACTGCTGTGCCTGAGGTATACACTCCTGTGCCTGAGATATACACTCCTGTGCCTGAGATATACACTCCTGTGCCTGAGGTATACACTCCTGTGCCTGAGGTATACACTGCTGTGTCTGAGATATACACTCCTGTGTCTGAGGTATACACTCCTGTGCCTGAGGTATACACTCCTGTGTCTGAGGTATACACTCCTGTGTCTGAGGTATACACTGCTGTGTCTGAGGTATACACTGCTGTGTCTGAGATATACACTGCTGTGTCTGAGTTATACACTGCTGCGTCTGAGGTATACACTCCTGCGTCTGAGGTATACACTGCTGTGTCTGAGGTATACACTCCTGTGTCTGAGGTATACACTGCTGTGTCTGAGATATACACTGCTTTGTAAGAACAGATGCACTTTTTTATTCAATTCAAGAAAAAAAGTGCAGCAATGTGCAAAGCACAACGGCTGCAATTCAGAATTTCTGGTGGTATGACGGCCTGGCACTGCTGGGGTCCGCACATTAAGACAGACAGCCCAGGGAGAATACTGATGAACGTACATCGAATTTACAGAACATAAATAGGCTTCTTGGCTCAACAGGTCTCCCCTGGCGTTTATGCTCCAGGGTCTCCTCCCACCTTATTTCATCTCACCCGATCTGCACATCGTTCGATTCCTTTCTCAATCGTTACAATTATGAGCTTAATGTATTTTAGGACCGTCACTTTAAATTTAAGGTAAATTACACAGTGTGGTAGCAAGTGCCACATTCTAATAATAATCTTTATTATTGTCACAAGTAGGCTTACATTAATACTGCAATGAAGTTACTGTGAAAATCCCCTGACGTCACACACCGGTGCCTGTTCGGGTACACTGAGGGAGAATTCAAAATGTCCGATTCACCTGACAGCACGTCTTTCGGGACTTGTGTCAGGAAACCGGAGCACCCGGAGGAAACCCACACAGACACGGGGAGAATGCGTGGACTCCACTCAGACAGTGAAAGCCGGTAATCCATCCTGGGACCCTGGGGCTGTGAAGCAACAGTGCTAACCCCACTCTCTCAATTAAATACATTTCTCCTGAATCCCTAACTGGATTCATTAGCAACCGTCTTTTATCAACGCCACCAAATTTTCCGAAGTGGAAACATCTTCTCCACCTCCACCCAACCAAATGCTTTCATAATTGTAAAGACCTCCATCAGGTCACCACTGAGCCTTCTCTTTTCTAGAGGAAAGAAACCCCGCCATTTTAGCCTTTACCAACCTTCAATAATGGATTCTTACTTCAGCAACAAGTTAATATTTATGGAGAAAGGTTTTTCTTCTGAGAACTTCTGTTCATGGAAATGGAGCTGTGGTTCCTGCACTGAATATAAAAATCATGCACACAAAATTTAAGAAAGGGTTCATACCTTTTTTTTTGATTTAAACACATTGCATCGGAAGGTATTGTTGATGCCATCCCTGGCAATGTAGCTGAATATCTTCAAATCCTGGGAATCATGTGATACATAGAATATTCTAGAAACCAGGAAAGAAAAAGAAAGTTGCTCATAATTAGCAACAACAGCATGTCAGATTGATGCCAAGTAACAGCACTTCATGACTTACTGAAAAGGAGAGGCGGAATTCAACCCAAACATTTCGAAGTGTCATTTTGGGCGAGCTTGGCCGGGTGTTTCTCGCTGTCTTTTTGGGGAGATCCAGGCTGCTATTCACCCAGACTTTGGGTGCGACTACCGGCTGTTCAGGCTGGCAGGATATTCCACCATACCGGCCCACGGGTTTCCCGGCAAGGAGGGGTGCAGTCACCAGGAAATCTCGTTGACATAGATGGGGATGGTATATCCCGCTGGCGGGCTGCCTCCAACGTTGAAAAACACGCGGTGGGTTGGTCAGTAAATCCCACCCGTAGTCACTTTTTGGGGCCTTGGGGAGTTACTCCTCCATCCAACCCACACTTAAAATTTTGTTCATCACTGGGGAGCTGATTCTGCCGCCGAGCTGGCTCCTCAGACATGGGGCCACCATTTTGAAAGGACGCAGAAAGGACCCAGATTGCGAATATCTCGATGTCTCAAGCGTCACGAATCTCGTGAGAAGCTTCGAGAGAGATTCACTGGCTTTGAACCGGCACCAAGTCGGGCGCGACAAGGCAGGAATATAGGCCCGACGTTTAAAAATACAGGGGGAGCGATTCTCCGCAAATGCGGAGAGTCGTAAAGGCTGCCGTGAAACTGGCCGTGTTTCACGGAAGCCTCCGCGCCCCCTCCCGGGACCCGATTCTCCCCCCCTGGGCGGGGCTAGCAGCGCAGCCCCGCGAAGCACGGCATCGCGGGTGTAGCGACGGTTGCTAAGCCCGCGCGCCGAGCATCACGGCGGCTGACGCGCACGATGACGTCAGCCGCGCATGTGCGGATTGGACGGCTCCAACCCACGCATGCACGGATGACGTCATCACGCATATGTGTCAAACCCGCGCATGCGCGAGCCGTCATGCTCCTCAGCCGCCCCGCAGACTAATTCTTGCGGGGCGGCGGAGGAACAAAGAGTGCGCGGGTATCGGACCCGCTGCCCGCGATCGGTGCCCACCGATCGCGGGCCCATGCCACCCTTGCACGGCCGTGGTGCGGCCATGCCAATCGGTGCCATGGTTGTCTGGAACGGCACTTTGCGGCCGTTTTCACGAACAGTGAGAACAGGTGTGTTTACGTTCGTGAAAATGGCTGTAAAGGCCTGGGAACTCGGCCCATCAGCCAGGGGAGAATCGCTGTTCGCCGTAAAAAACGGCGAGCAGCGATTCATGTCGTGGGGTGGCCGGGGGGGGGGGGGGGGGGGGGGGGAATAGCGGGAGGTCGGGAAAAATGTTGGGAAGGCCCTCCCGCTATTCTCCGACCCGTCGTGGGCAGCGGAGAATCGCGCCCAAGGGTTATTTCTTAACACCAATGCAATTTAATCTGGCTCCCAGCTGTAATTAATATGGAATAAAGGAGCAGGAGTAGGCCATTCAGCCCTTCCAACCTGTTCCACCGTTCATTATGATCATTGCTGATCATCCAACCCAGTAACCTGTTCCCGCTTTCCCCCAATATCTTTTGATCGTTTGAGCCCCAAGAGCTATATCTCACTGCTTCTTGAAAGCAGTGGGTGGGATTCTCCGGCCTCCCAGCCGGGTGTTTCCCAGCACCGGGAGGTGGCGCGCAGTTCGGCGGCAGTAGGATTCTCTGCTCCCGCCGCGGTCAGTGGGAACTCCCATTGAAGCCAACTCACACCGCCAGGAATCCCGGGGGAGGGGGGGGGGGGGGGGTGCACTGCTGGCGGGACCAGATAATCCCGCTGCCAGAGGACAGCCGGAGAATTCTCGCCAACAATGTTTTGGTCTCAACTACTTTCTGTGGTAACGAATTCCACAGGCTCACCACTATCTGGGTGAAGAAAGTTCCCCCGTATTCTTAGGCTGTGACCCCTGGTTCAGGACTCCCTCACCCCTGGGAACATCCTTCCTGCATCCAATCTGTCTAGTCCGGTTAGAATTTTACATGTTTCTAGGAGATCCCTCCGTTCCTCATTCTTCTAAATTTCATCGGATATAATCCTAACTGACTCAATCTCTCCTCGTACATCAGCCCCGCCATCCCAGGAATCAGTCTGGTAAACCTTCGCTGCACTCCCGCTAGAGCAAGAACATCGGGCACAATTCTCCGCAAATGCGGAGAGTCGTAAAGGCTGCCGTGAAACTGGCCGTGTTTCCCGGCAGCCTCCGCGCCCCCTCCCAGGACCCAATTCTGCTCCCCGGTCGGGGCTAGCAGTGCGGCCCCGTGAAGCACGGCATCGCAGGCTTAGCGAACGTCGCTAAGCCCGCGCACCAAGGGTCATGGCGGCTGACGCGCATGATGATGTCAGCCGCGCATGCGCGGATTGGACTGCTCCAACCCGCGCATGTGCGGATGACGTCATCACGCATATGCGCCAAACCCGCGCATGCGCGGGCCGTCATGCCCCTCAGCCGCCCCGTGGACTGATCCAGCGGAGTGGCGGAGGAACAAAGAGTGCGCGGGTTTCGGACCCGCTGCCAGCGATTGGTGCCCACCGATTGCAGGCCCATGCCACCCTTAGCATGGCCGTGCCAATCGGTGACATGGTTGTCGGGAACGGAACTTTGGGGCCGTTTTCACGAACGGTGAGAGCAGGTGTGTTGGAGTTCGTGAAAATGGCCGTAAAGGCCTGGGAACTCACGGTAGCATGGTGGTTAGCATCAATGCTTCACAGCTCCAGGGTCCCAGGTTCGATTCCCGGCTGGGTCACTGTCTGTGTGGAGTCTGCACGTCCTCCCTGTGTGTGAGTGGGTTTCCTCCGGGTGCTCCGGTTTCCTCCCACAGTCCAAAGATGTGCGGGTTAGGTGGATTGGCCATGCTAAATGCCCGTAGTGTAAGGTTAATGGGGGGATTGTTGGGTTACGGGTATACGGGTTACGTGGGTTAAAGTAGGGTGATCATTGCTCGGCACAACATCGAGTGCCGAAGGGCCTGTTCTGTGCTGTACTGTTCTATGTTCTATATGTTCTAACTCGGCCCATCGGATAGGGGAGAATCGCTGTTCGCCATAAAAAAATGGCGAGCAGCTATTCGTGTCGTGGGGCGGCCGGGGGGGGGGGGGGGGGAATAGCAGGGGGTCGGGAAAAATGTCGGGAAGGACCTCCCGCTATTCTCCAACCCGTTGTGGGGGGCGGAGAATCGCGCCCATCCTTCCTCAGATAAGGAGACCAAAACTGCACAAAACTCCAGGTGTGGTCTCACCAAGGCCCTGTATAGCTGCAGCAAGAGATCCCAGCTCCTGTACTCGAATCCTCTCGCTATGAAGGCCAACCTACCATTTGCCTTCTTTACAGCCTGCTGCACCTGCATGCTTACTTTCAGCGACTGGTGTACAAGGACACCCAGGTCTCGTTGCACATTCCACTCTCTCAATCTATAGGACATTCAGATAATAATCTGCCTTCCTGTTTTTGCTACCAAAATGGATAACCTCATATTTGACTGCATTGGTGTTTCCCAATTCACTAGTTTCAGCTGGTTTAAGTTCAAAAGCACCACATACGTTCAAGAAAGGTACAGGACAACGGCCGTCTACAGCTTTTTATTCCGCCCGGTCCCACTCGTATTGAAAAGCACTAGCAGGCCTGACCTTCTGCGGCAACTTTAATTATATGCACACTTTGTAGAGTGCTAATGTATCACCCCATTCCTCACCCACAGGATCTGGATGTACACTGGCTCTGATCCTAGATCCTGCCTACTTTGTCCCAACTTGTCTACACTCAAGCTGACAAATGCTTACGTTTCTTTAAGCGATTTCTAGTAAGAACATGGTTTATTTTATAAGCCTGAGGAACAAGTAGGAAGAAAAACAAAATATCAAATAACTGAATCCAAACAAGTTAGGAAATGCTAAGAGACAAACTCTGAATACGGAAAAAAAAAAATTCATGTTGCTGTTTTTTTGGAACCACATTTGAACGCTCATTGATCTCCCCCCCCCTCTCTCTCTCTCTCTCTCTCTCTCTCTCTCTCCCCCCCCCCCCCCCCCCCCCCCCCCCCCCCCCCCCCCCCACTTTGCTTTCTGGTGAAAGTATTATTTTGCTCACAGAAACAGCTACTGAAGGTTTTCCGAACAAACTGGGAACTCTGCCATAGGGCTATTGGCAATGATTGACTGGCAATTCTCCACAGGCAGATCTTAACTCAGTGATTAAAAACAATGTGAATTCTAAACGGAGATCACTCAGGTAGATGCAGGAAGCATGTTTCTCCTCACGGGGAAAATCGAGAACCAGGGGTATATTTTCAGAAATGCAGGGTCGCCCATTCAGGATGGAGATGAGAAGTAATTTCTTCTCCTATAGGGTTGTGAGCCTTTGGAATTCTTTACGTCGGGGCGATGGTGGCTGAGTTATTGAATAGCTTCAAAGCTGTGTTGGACAGATTCTTGAACTACAAGGAGGGTCAAGGGTTATGGGGAACAGGTAGTAAATGAAATTGAAGCTAACTTTGATCTTATTGAATGGCAGAGCAGGCTGAATGGCCTGTTCATGTGAGACCGCAGCTCCCGATAGCTGAAGGATTCCTGGGAACAATTTATTCACCTCCAGCTCCAGACTAGCTTTAATATTCTGCGTTAAGCAGCAACGGGGACACAAAAGGAGAGGGAGCCAATTAAATGATTGAGTGCAGCACCAACATGCCCTGAACATACACACCAGCAAACAACAAGAATTCAGGACGTCCAGAATTCAGTTTCAAGATTGCTCACTGTGGTGTCTGGCGCCTTTAAGGGGCGATCGGCTAATAGGATCACACAACCTGGAAAAAATAATTGGCAGGGAACTAGGGAAGGAGTTAGAACATAGAACAGTACAGCACAGAACAGGCCCTTCGGCCCTCAATGTTGTGCCGAACAATGATCACCCTACTCAAACCCACGTATCCACCCTATACCCGTAACCCAACAACCCCCCCCAACCTTTACTTTTTAGGACACTACGGGCAATTTAGCATGGCCAATCCACCTAACCCGCACATCTTTGGACTGTGGGAGGAAACCGGAGCATCCGGAGGAAACCCACGCACACACGGGGAGGACGTGCAGACTCCGCACAGACAGTGACCCAGCCGGGAATCGAACCTGGGACCCTGGAGCTGTGAAGCATTTATGCTAACCACCATGCTACCGTGTTGCCCGTTCACCCTAGCAAGCGCGGGATTTAGCCTCAGATCGATTCCAGACAGCCACGAGCTGCAAGACCCTGTTAGGTAATACATTGTAAATAAATGTTAGTTTGTATCTAGCTCGTGAGTCAGAGCTATTACAATGGCAATAATAATAATCATTTATTGTCACGAGCAGGCTTCAGTGAAGTTACTGTGAAAAGCCACATTCCCGTCTCGGGGAGGCTGGTACAGGAATTGAACCCGCGCTGCTGCCTTGTTCTGCATTACAAGCCAGCGGTTTAGACCACTGTGCTAAACCAGCCCCTGAGGATGAGGATGCAGCAGACGATAATGCAGGGGAGGCAGTGGCGTAGCGGTATTGTCACTGGACTAGTAATCCAGAGACCCAGAGTAATGCTCTGGTGACCCGGGTTCAAATCCCACAAGGGCAGAAGGTGAAATTTGAATTCAATAAACGGCGAATGACAACCATGAAACCAATATTGATTGTTGTAAAAACCCATCTGGTTCACTAATGTCCTTCAGGGAAGGAAATCTTCCGTCCTTACCTGGTCCGGCCTACATGTAGCTCAGACCCGCAGCAATGTGGTTGACTCTTAATTGACATCAAGGGTGGGCAACAAATGCTGGCCCAGCCAGTAACCCCCACATTCCATGAATGAATAAAGAAAAATAAATGTGGTCCCAAGACAGTGAGTACTGTTGAGGTTGAAGTCAGATTACGAAACAAGGCAAATACCTCTCAAAACAGAAAATAAAAAGTGACTCTCAATTCCTGTTCTCTGTGAAATTGAAAGTGTTGTAAATTACTGTTGGCCTCTGGCACCTCAACAACTAGAGCCAACACTTTACCAACAAAAACCGATATTGATAATGCACCTTTAATGTACTACCCCACGCATCTCACAGGAGCTTTATTAGGATAGATCACCACCTCATAATTTAGCACGGTACTTGTTTTCTCTAAGATGTACCCTACCTAGAGGAAACAGGCTAGTAGGAGAAGGGTTGATTCCAAGAAAAAAGAGGAAGAAAAGGAAGGGAATGTCTAGGTGGCTTGAAAATTGAAGTTACTGGAAAATGAAAAGTCTGGTACTGGACAGAGATATAAATACAGACGATTCTGAGCCGAGGACCTTCCGGTAGAGCACACATGACGACTGTACCTGTAAATAGGGTCGTGCACCACCAACATCTTATTCGCATCCCATGTCCACTCCTTTCTCTAGAACAAGATTACAACGTTTGATTAAAAGATGACCCCTAATACATACACAAAGCATAATCCTTTAGAGGCTGAAAGAACTCTCACCTCAGTCAATGGCTCATGACACCTGAGCCCACATTGCAATTTTCTAGATCAGGAGCACACACTTGAACAACAAGCACTTGCTTTGCCGCTCAATTGAGTGGAAGGTTTTTAAATGAAGGAACTGTGGCTTCCTGGGGAAAGTGTGAATATTTAGGGATGAGCAATACATGCTGGACAATTAGCCGTAGCACCCTGCAATGCCCATCAGTCTGAGTGCCAGACGGGAGCATGCATTCGATTGTGGTGCGCTGCTCGCACAGCACGAAGCTTGCTCCATCATAATGATCACAGTTCACATTACTCGATGGTAATGCAAAACTCCTGGGACTGGATTCCCTGGTCCCCCAGCCACGTGTTTCTCGACGGCGCACCATTTGCTAGCGCCCAGATTTTTTACTCCCGCCTCTTGTCAATGGGATTTCCTATTGAAGACATCCACACCGCCGGGAATCCCGCAGGCGGGAAAAGAGAATCCCGATGACCGGAAAATTCCAACCATTGGGTAAGACGGTGTCTGTTTACAGGAGACAGCTGTGAATCTGAACCTGAGGGAGGAGGTGATACAGCCCAGAGTCTGTATCTCAAGGATTTCCTTGATGCATGATTTGTTTTGTATCCTCACATATCCTTGCCAAAAGTGGGGTCACAGGTTTACTCCATCCAAACACCGGGAATAGTTGGGAGGGAATATTTTGTATGGTTTAACACTGGATGAAGGGCTGCTGTTGATTGGATTACCACTTTGATGGGAGCAAGAATCTCATTGGTACAATCCCAGAGGTACGGTTTTCCCGAAAGTGCAAAGGTAACAATATTAAAAACAAATTGTGTATCAATAGGGCTTACAGATTTAGGATGTTTCCCCTAAGTTGTATTGAACAGCCGGAAGGCAGAGGTCGGTGTCTTGGGTATGAGAGAGCCAGGCTTTTGTGGTGACGTACAGCTATCATTAAAACAAATGATACTGATAGCATGCATTTCCCATTTTTGGGATGCAAGGCCGTCTTCTACTGCCCATATCCAGCTGCTCCTGAAGAGGTGGTTGTGGGCCAGCAGTATGTGGAGTGAAGGCATCCCAAAAATATCATCATATAGGGTGTGACTGGATTTAGACCCAGCAATGATGAAGGAATGATTAATTATACAAGTCAGGTTGGTACACTCAACTTCCCAATTAAATGTAACGGGAAAGGTGGGGGTCTAAGGATACACAAAGTTCCCTGAAAATGTTCTTCCCAGGCAGCAGTACAGAGGGCAGCAGTCAATGGAACAAGAAAGCCATCAGATTTATTGTAGGTGTAAGGGCAGCACGGTGGCGCAGTGGGTTCGCACTGCGGCCTCACGGCGCCGAGGTCCCAGGTTCGATCCCGGCTCTGGGTCACTGTCTGTGTAGAGTTTGCACATTCTCCCCTTGTTTGCGTGGGTTTCATCCCCACAACCCAAAAATGCGCAGGCTAGGTGGATTGGCCACGCTAAATTGCCCCTTAATTGGAAAAAATGAATTGGGTACTCTTAAAATTAAAAAAAAAGACTTATCGTAGGTGCTGACTAAGCTGCAATGTCTCTTTCCCCAGGCCGTTGGCATAGCAACAGCTGGATGGGCCTGATGGGTTTACACTGATGTCAGTCATAGCATTGAACCCAGACTCTGAGCTAATGGCCCTGAGAATAACGTATGAGGGCTGAAGGCAAAAACCAACTCAAAGAAACAGATCAAGGTTAACAACAGCAATTAACACTGGAATCTCTCAGGAGAACGCAAAGTGATGGACTTGCCTTTTGCTTTTTCCTCAGGACGACCTTCACTCCGTCCACGGACACCACAATGCTCACCTTTTTCTTCTTAATGTTCTTGGCTTTGAACTCGTACTGGGAATAAAACAGTATCGGTTTTACATCACGGCTCAATTGAGGCTAACAGCTGTCAGCAGCAGATAAGGGTGTGTGAGCAGCAACAATAGTTGTGGCAGTGAATGTGGGAACATGCTCCAGAGGGTCACCAGCGAGGGTCAGGACTTTCAATGGCCCCATTCAGCTTGTTGCAGCCACCAGAGAAATTGTTTTGTGCAGACAGCGTATCGATAATGCGGCATTTACTAACCACTGCGAATCGGTAATAGAAAACCTCACTCCCCAGGAGTGCTACCTTTTGATCCAGGTGAAGCGAGAGGAACGAGCTCTGTTATTGAACACACGCACTTACTGATTTGCAAAATTAGCTGACACTGCAGATCAATCAAAATAGGTTTTGTTGCTGGACGAATAGCAACCAGTCGGATCCAAAGCAGGTGGACAACGATTAATCTGATTGCAGTCACGTGACTTTTGTGCCACTTTGGATGAGTCTGGCCACAAACAATATTCAGATTCGACCAAAATACATTGTGGGGCCTCGTTTCCCACAACTTCACAAGATTTCTGCCAGTTCCGTGATGTGGATACTGCTCTCAGTAAGTGCAAAGCCATGGGCATTTTCTATTCTGTATCTGTATCACTGACACTGGGTGAAATTCTCCGGCAGGGCTGGATTCTCCGATTCGGAGGTTAAGTGCGGAGTTTCCATGGAAAAGAATCGGCACCGCTCCCTTACCGATGCTGCGACCGGTGAGGAGCCAGCAGCCGCGCCACGTAAAGCCCCCGGCCTCCACAAAATAAATGGCCGGAGAATGGGCGGGTCTGTGGCCGCGCATGCGCACGGCGACGAACTGCGGCGGTCGAGCCGTAAAACATGGCGCCGGCCGTGCGCGGACCTGACCTGCGAGATTGGACTTCAGAAGCATCTACTTCATCAATTCTACCAGTTACATCCTCAAAGAATTTCAGTCGATTTGTCAAGCAAGATTTCCCCTTCCTAAATCCATGCTGACTCTGTCCGACCTGCCACTGTTTTCTAACTGCTCTGCTATAAAATCAAGATAATGGATTCTAGAATTTTTCCCCACTATTGACGTCAGGCTTACTTGTCTATAATTCCCTGTTTTCTCTCTACCTTTTTAAATAGTGGAGCTGCGTTAGCCACCCTTCAATCTGCAGGAACTGTTCCGCAGGATATAGAATCCTGGAGGATGACCACCATTGCATCCACTATTTCTAGATCCACCTCCTTTAGTACCCTGGGATGTAGATTTTCAGGCCCTGGGGATTTATCAGCCTTCAATCCAATCAATTTCCCCAACACATTTCTCTATGAGGACTTAAAGTGGGTTGGTGCAGACCCGATGGGCCGAATGGCTTCCTTCTGTATTGTATGTTTTACTGATATTGATCGCCTTCAGTTCCTCCCAACATTACTGGCATCTTATCTGTGTCCTCATTTGTTATGGGGCCCTCCTCTACAGGAGGTCTGTGTGGGGGTACCTCTATCTCGGAGTTTCTTTGGGGGGAGAGGGTGAGTCGGGTCCACCCCGTACTTGGGGGACAGGCCACAAAATCCAGGGATGGGGGGCTGATTTGCGATGCGGCGGGTGGCCAGCGCGGGACCTTACTATTGGGCTCAAAATGGCAGCCCAATAGCGGGATTCCCTCTGACAGGAAAACATAGGGCGAAATTCTCCGTTCCCCGACAGCGATTCCGTAATCGGCGATCCGGCGGAGAATCCCTTTTTGCAACAAAATCAGGGGCGGCGCCTGTTTGACTCGTATGCCCCACCCTCTCTGAAACAGCGTCATCGCGGCGCGCGCCACACGCCGTTGGGACGGCCTCAGCGCATCACCTGAAGGCCCTCCCCCAATGCTCCGCCCCCGATGGGCCCAGTTCACGAGGGCGCAGTTCACTTCCGGTCCCAGCCGTGCAGGAACCCGGCATGGCCGCTGCGGACTGTGTCCAGTGCTGCTAAAGACAGACTGGAGCCGTGCTACTGGCGGGGTGAGGGAGTGGGGGCTTCCGTGAGGGCCGGGGGGGGGAGGGGGGGGCGGGAGGATGAGAATACTCAGCCACCACCACTGAAGGGAGAAGAGTTCTATCTAGAACAAAAAATATTAATCCACAAATATACTTGATGGACATGCGAAAAAAAATGAAAAATCTTTATCACTTGAGAGCAAGAAGTGGCAGATATTTACACTCCCCCCACCCCACACCCTTCTCCATCTGCGTCAGGAAAGACGACAAAGCCCTGACAACCCTTTATGGAGCAAAGAATTTAGGCTTAGAATGATCCAATCTAGAGTCCAAGACACAATTCAGGTCCCCACCTAAAATAAGCTGATATGAGTCTAAATTGGGTAGGGGCGCCAGCAGGGTATTAATAAAATTAGTATCCTCCCAGTTGGGGGCATAAATATTAACCATGACCACCAGGGAGCCACAGGCAATAACATATCGACCTTTGAGGTTGGCTACAATCTAATAGGCTGAAAACGGGACCCTTTTGTGAATATAAATTGCCGCACCGCTGTCTCTACCATAAAAACCCAAATGAAAAATTCGCCCTCCCTACCCCTTGCGTAGCCTAGTTTGGCCTCTGACCTGCAAATGAGTCTGTTGCAAAATACCACATCGGAGTTTAAGCTCTTAAGGTGAGCAAATGCCCTTGATCTTTTCACTGGGCCATTCAAACCACTAATTTTCCAGGTGACCAAACGAGTTTGAGGTCTTAATCCGGAGTCAGACATTTCCAGCAAGCGAGATTATCCAAGGGATATTTAAACGGTACAGCAAACAAATCCACCCAAGATAGCCACCCAACAAAGTCAAAAGAATCGACAAAGAAAATCTACAGATACCATCAGCAAACTACCTCTACCTCCCATTCCCCTTCCCCAACGCCATTCTCCTTGAATGCAACCACTCCCAAGGACAAATACAAATGGAAGTGAGGCAAACAAAAACTACAAAAGTTTAGGTCTAACAAACCCTAAAAAAAAAATGTTAAGCTCATTATCTAAAAAAACTGCAACAATGAGCGGCAGCGAACCCTTCAAACCCGCTGCCATTAACTAACTCTTTTATTAGCAGGGAGGTCCCTGACTGGAGAAGAAGAAAAATTGATGTAAACAACAAAATACCAAAAGCTCATATACCTTGCACGACAAAAGGAAGTTATATATTATCATAATGAACAAAATTCCACGTAGTTTAAAACCTCAAATCTAAACAAGAACTATCAGAACTCAACCCCAACAAGAGAAATCCAGAACAAACTTTGAATCTAACAATGTAACAATTCAACACGCCTGTGGACAAAACTAAAAATTCAATTACACCGCGCCCAACTTGTGTCTTTTAGCAAAGGAGTCTGCCTCTCCCGGCGTATCAAGGAAATAGGGCGGGATTCTCTGTTTTACGATCGGCAAGAACCTCTCAACGATTCCGGTACCGGTGAGGGGCTAGTACCAGCGCCGCGTGGAATGCCCGTGTATCACGGCGGAAACGGCCAGAGAATTGCAACCCGCCATCAAACCAGCACCGCCTCCGATTCCGGCGTCGGAATCGATTCTCGCCCGATCGCCGATCACAATTTCGCCATCGGGTAACGGAGAATCCAGCTCATAGTCTTTTCCCTCAAAAGTAACTGAGCCGAGCTGGGTAGACCAAAGCAAACCAGACTCCACTCTTATACAGGGCGGCCCTGACTCCACTAAACACGACCCTGACTCTATTAAACACGACCCAGACTCCATTAAACACGACCCTGACTCCATTAAACACGACCCTGACTCCATTAAACGCGGCCCTCTTCTTTGCTCGCTCTGCACACATGTCCTGATAGAAGGAGTGGCCTTCCCACTTAAAGTCACGGTGCTCTTTTGCCCAGCGGTAAACTCTCCTTTTTTTCGAAGCTGTGGGACCTCGCTATCACCGCATGTGGTGGATCTTCAGGACAAGGTGCTGGCCAAAGTATAGGATGCGATCGGTCCAATTCAGGAGGGGATGTGAATCCACCTTTACCCACATTCTTTTTTTTTCCTATTTTAAAATAAATTTAGAGTACCCAATTAATTTTTTCCAATTAAGGAGAAATTTAGAGTGGCCAATCCACCCACCCTGCACATCTTTGAGTTGTGGGTGCGAAACCCATGCATTCACGGGGAGAATGTGCAAACTCCACACTGACAGTGACTCAAGGCCGGGATCGAACCTGGGACCTCGGCGCCGTGAGGCAGCAGGGCAAACCACTGTGTGTCACCGTGCTGCCCTCTTTACCCACCATCTTGCCGAACATGCCTGAGAAGTACTCCCTGGGCATTGGGCCCTCCATCCCCTCTGACAACCCCACATTCCGAATATTTTGCCTCCTGGGCCTATTTTCCAGGTCATTCACTTTGGCTCTCAACGATCTATTTGTTTCGATCACCGAGGACAATCCCGACTTCCATATCTTTGATTATGGCACCCTCGGCTTCAACAGCCTGATTACATTTCCCCAGAGCCGTTCAAATCGGTGCCAAGGCCTCTTCAATTGATTTCTTGAGGTCTTCCGACACAATTCGTCCTTGCTTTTCAATTCCTTCGCCAAGGGACCAGAAAGCGCCTCGACCATTAGTGGAGTGGGCAGAGAACCAGGAACTGACTCCGCCATTTTACTTGCCGGTAAGCTCAGAGAGGCCTCAGACTCCGCCGACAGATTTCTGCTCCCAGCCTTCTTGTCCCCAATTTTTTTGGGGGCATTTCAGTCATACATGGCTTTTATTCCAATAAGTATGTGGGTTTTCGAGAGGAAACAATCTATAGGACTGAGAAAAGGGGCCAAAAGTACCACACTCCAGCGGGAGCCACCTCGTGTGCGTCTTCCCCCCCACATTACGCCATCGGGAGTCAAGATCCAATATTTTTATGCAGGCTTTGGCTCTGAGTTTAGGCCAGGGCCAGCCCAGCATTGCAATGTTGCAGTACCATATCTCCGCCACTGGAGGCCCTCTGCAATCTATGGAAAGTCTCAGCAACGTCTGCTGGCAAGAGTTACACAGCTGCACTCCTCGGATTATCCAAGAGCTTTCTGCAGCTGCCAGGCCAACCTCCATCCGAGAGCTGTCAGCGGGTGGTGGGTTAGGAAGATTATTTCAGACCGATGCTGTGGGGCCAGCGGGACAAGATCACGTGCAAGGGATTTTGACCAAAAGGACAGGAGAGACCTTTTTGCAAGGCTCTCCAAGGATTGGAGTGGTTATGCTTGTGCAGTAGGGATCTAGAAATCTGCATTAATAATCTGGAGATTATGAGTCCGAAACTCAACAGGGCAGAGGGAATTTAAATGCTGTTAATTCAATAAATCTGGAATAAAAAGTCAGCAGTGGTAATTGTGTAACTGCCGACTGTCATAACAATACCCAACTGGTTCACTTTCAGCGAAGGAAATCTACTTTCCTTACCCTGTGTCTGACCTTTGTGTGACTCACCCCACAGTAATGGGGTTGACTCTAAACCGCCCAGTGGAAAGTGGCCCAATAAGACACCCAGTTTGTCACGAACTTCAAGTGTAATGAGGGATGCAACAAATGCTGAATTTGTCAGTGATCGTCACACCCTGTGAATGTATGAGAAAGTCAGAAACTGTGTCAGCACTTCAGATTGGATGGGTGGATGAAGGAAAAAGGGGGTTTAATGAACAAGGCCACATATGGGTCGAGTTCTCAACGGCGTGGGCCACGTGTGGTCCCAACGGTCGGGAACCCGGCTTGCCGGCTGCGGACTGCGTCCAGCGCCGCCACGCTCGCCCGGGATCCTTGCCGCTGGCCGGGGGGGCTTCTGCACGGGCTGGGGGGGGACTGGTGGGGGGGTGGCCAGGGGGGTGGGATGTGGGGTTGGGGCCGTTGTGTCAGGGTGGCAGCACGGCTGTCGCCATGTTTTCCGGCATGACCGGTGCAGGCCGTCAGCCCTGCGCATGCGCGGCTCGATCCGGCTATTCTCCGGCCATTTTCCGCGTGTGGTTCATTCGGCGCTATGCCAGCCCCTCACCGGTACCGGAATCGGTGAGGGGTCCGCGCCGATTTCCTGTTGTGAACCACCCGCGGATTCTCCATTGGCGCCGGCACTTAGCCGCTGGAACGGAGAATTCCGCCCCATATCTTTGCCCTTGATAAGTGCAAGAAAGATTAAAAGGAAATCAAATCAGAGTAATGAACATTAGAGTACTTCCTGAGGTGTTGGGTGGGGGGGGGGGGGGGAATATCAAGACAAACGAAGACTCATGTTAAAAGGATGGACCTTATTCAGAAACTAACAGTCCTCAATGATGCGATGTGCTGTCTGACCGTGAGGTAATAATGACTCAAGAGCAGAAGACCTGAGTAACAGGCTATTGATGGAGAGAATAAACGTTTGAATGAAAATTAAATAAAGGGAATCGATTTTATTTCAAAGTCTTTTGCATGTAGACTCACGTCTTTGATGCAGTGCTCATGGTTGCAATGTTCTTTAGAAATACACTTTCGATGCTCTCCACAAGCAACACGCTTCAACACAAACAAAAATCCCAAGGTGCTACACAGTTAGGCGGATCTAAACAGGAGCAGAAAGGGAAGGTTAGAGGGAGAACATAGGACAGTCGGAGGCCATTCCGCTCCCCCATTCTGTTCTGCCAAGCAATTAAAGAGCCATCTTGGAAGGCAGTTGAGGGAGGTTTACCAGATTGATACTTGAAGTGAGCGGGTTGTCTTATGAGGAAAGGTTGGACAGACTGGGCTTGTTTAGAAGAGTGAGGGGTGGCTTAATTAAAGTATATGGGTGCAATCTGATGTGTTGGGTATGCTGGGTCTGCGAGGACTGCGTTTACCATAGCAGTGAGAGAGACAGGCTGCCAACACTTGGAGAAATGCAACTCTATTTTATTGAACTCTTAACTATTAAACATATTTTAACTGTGGGTTGACACTATGCTGAGTTGACTGGAGACCTGAGGCTAACCTGACCAGATTATCTTACTACCACATGGTGGATGTTCCAGTTGTTGCTCACAGGCTCTGACTGTCTCAGAGGCTGCATCCCGAGAGAGCGGGAAAACTAGTGCCCTCTGGCTTTATAGTGGCCGTGTCCTGTCTGGTGATTGGCTGCTGTGTTCTGTGTGTTCATTGGTCATCCTGTGTGTCAATCAATGTCTGTCTATGCACCATCATATACTTGTGTGTATATTATGACACACTCTATCGGCCTTGTCAGGTCTGAAGGCCGGTAAATCTCGCGAGAGGCCTCTCGCACGATTTGCCGTCCTCATCATGCCTTGCGAGATCTAACAAGATCTCCCAAGGCATTGCAATCTCGATCCCAACCACTGAAATCGGGATCCAAATTTGTATATTCAAGTGAGTAGTTAGTCTCACTTGAATATTTCTGCGCCGGATGTACCCAGCGCCTGGGATCGAACGGCCTCGCCTCAGAAACCTGAAGCGGGCACCGTTTAGCATTGGTTTCTACAAACGCTGACCAGGTGTGGACTCCCAGGCAATCGGAGGGGGGGTGCGGTGGTCGGACACCCACAGCCTGCCTGGGTAACTTCATTTTCCTGAAGGTGGACTTGGGTGCAACCTAACATTTCTCAAGAAATCCGAATGCGGATCAGTGAAAATATCTGACAATCCAAACTCAGTTCTGTCCTCGCTCAAACTCGCTCAGTCCTCATTTCCAGTTACAGAAAGAAACAAACCGCGTTTCGTTCAAAGGGACGAGGAGATGCACCATCAATGCCTAAAAAAACAATGAGTTGTGAAAACTGTTTGACTTTTACAGCCTGTACAATAGGCATCAATAGCAATGGGAAATGTGTTCAGTAATTCTGCAAATGTCACGAGTACTTATTGCTTCTCACTTATTCCTGGGTGGCTCATTTGCGCGATTACTTTGTATTCCTCCGCTTATTGACCCCCAGTTTTATTCAAGTTGCTGCTCATAAGAAGGCCAATACAAGACAAAGGAAAAGGGGACCAGTTACTCCATGCACCTCAAAGCCATTACCATCTCTCTTCAAACACCATCTCAAGTTACTTTCCCCTCCACAAGCAGGATCACCCCTGTGAGAGAAGTAATGATTTTGCCAGCAGTTGATGACATGACCAAGCTCAGGGGATGAACTGTTCACAGTTTTTAATCTCTTACAGCTCAGGACAATTCATTCATGTGCTTTCGGCAACACCATTCAGAAAGCTCTGTCGAGGCAGCAAATTAGAATTAGTAAGTGTGGGAGAACTTGCAATTGCGCGCACTGTCCTTTTTTAAAAAAACATCCTCGCAGGCTTCACGGACAATGAGGTGCAGTCTCTGTTGTTATGCGAGCAGCCAATGTCTCACACAGCCAAGTCCTCCAATTAGCTAACTGACTAGGTGCCATTAATTTGTGGTTTTCCAGTGAGAGAGTCTGACCAGGTTATCTGGTATTTGAGAAGTGATGAAATAGTGTCTGAAACTAGAACTGATTAACACCACCCGCGTCTGCCAGCGGAACACTATCCGGGGGTCACAACTCAAACGCCCGGTTGCCCGAATCAGCTTTTCTGAGCTTTAGGGCAGAATTTTCAGAGCAGTTTGAAAAAAAAAGTTATCATGTATTTTCCCTGCCAGGTAATGTTACCCTGCCCTCTAATGAGAGGCAGACAGACAAGCAGAGGTTGCAACGATTACGCAGATAATTTCTTGTTTCTTGGAAGTACATTCCTGTTGTTATTGGGGCTAATCCCAATCTGACACTGGCTGTGGAGAAGGTGCCAGCTGCCCTTGCAGCTGAAGGGGGATCTCCGGGAGCAGTCACTCACAGCTAGGAGAGGGTTAGAATGCACTGGACCACTCAGCAGTTCAGATCATTGGGAATGATCACATCAAAACTTGTCCAGCCTTTTTACTAGTTTTTTAAAAAACCACCAAAAGCGGTGCCTTCTCTCCCATGCCTGTGTGTAACCTCCCTGGGAGGGCTCAGCATGAACTAACCTGCCTAATTCAGATAACTCAATGCACAACTTGGCAACTTCCTCGAGAGATTGCTTTAGCTGCCCGAAAATATGTTGACTGGGGATTGGTGCTCACACTAAAGGTTAAAAGAAGCACTTCAAAGGGACTGCAGGGGTTGTTCGATGCTCTGTTAATAGGTCATCTGAATCTCGCCCTTTTTGGGATCTCACATTCCTGCATTAACACCCCACTTGCGATTAGCTGCTGATACGAAGGTACGAGACTCCCACATCTTGCAGATCACTGAAGTGTGCTCCACTGGGATTAAATCATCTCCCCCATCTCTTCAAGCAATTTGGAGCAAGGCCGCACCCAGCATTAGGCCTTGATAGCCCACAATGCTTCCAATCGAGATTTCGGTACCCCCTCTACGGACTGTCCTGAAGAACTACAGGTGCAGCCAAGCATTTTGATGTCTGAACTAGTTAAGATAATAAGTAGCTGAGCTGTAAAGGCCATGAATATTCAGGTTTTGATCCTTGCTGCATTCTGGATTGGCTGCTCTATCAGGACAAGGACCCAGCAAGGTGTTAGTGCCTTCAGTAGTCAAGGACAGAAAATCAAAAGGCTCCAGCCACAGATGACCCCAACCGCCCCCTATCCCAAATAGTCATGGTGCCGGTGAACATGATGTCAGGAGCCAGGGGGGCAGCAGGTTCCACTGAAAGTGGACACATAAGAAATGCTCAGGAGGATATACAAACACGGTGCTTGAATTAATATACAAAGACTGCTTCAAACTGATAATTACTGAACAAAAGAAAATTTTAACATATTAATTTAATAGCTACATTAGCAGCAGAGCACTCGACATAAATTATGCAACAATTCAAACAATCAAGGGATCAGTAACAACATACATTTCTCAAGCAGTGCCGATTTGGCTCATCTTGCTAAATCCAAATTGCTTTCGTTTCTGAATTTCACATCCCACAAATAATCAAGTGACGTATCACCGCAGTTTGCGCCAGATAATGTAAGTGCATTTCCAAATAAATGGGACCTGACAACTTTTCCATTATTAACAGCGTGTTAATCAAACATTTAACAGAAGCAAGAGTTTTGCCTCTGTAGGGTTCCACAAACTTCTACATTTAAATAAACACAAATCACTATGACCCAAAGCCCCCTACCATCGTCCAGAGATATCGCTTTCACACAGCTGGGGGAATCTGTCACTGAATTTTTGACCAGACTGCAGAAACTGGCAGAACATTGTGAATTTGGCACATCCCTGACCGAGATGTTGCGGGATAGATTGGTGTGTGGGATAAACAAGGCGACGACTCAAAAAGGTTACTGGCAAAGCTAAATTTTGATCTAAAGAAAGCCACTGAAATAGCCCAATCTCTGGAGAACGCAGGAAAAGAATTTCAGGAGCTACGAGGGGCAGCAGACAGCAATGTCCTCCAGTTAGGGGGAGGGTCCTAGTGTAAAAGTGACCATTCCTCTGACCATCACTAAGTCAGAGCTCAGCGCGCGGTCATGGAAATATTATGCTATGGAAATTGCTCTGGAAGGTTGCAGATGTCAGACAAGGGACTATTGTAAATACTGTAAAAGTGCACAGCCAAGGCAAAGCTACAGGAATAGGCAATACATGTGCTACTAGGGGCTTTCCACAGTAAATTCATTGCAGTGTTAATGTAAGCCGACTTGTGACAATACAGGAATAGGCAATACATGTGCTACTCAAGGAGGAAGCCAAGGCCAGCACAGGCCCATACCATGCAGGTATACCTACTCTCAGAAGCAGAGACAATACAACTAAACTGTACCATCACGACCAAGGTTGCCCAATAATGGTAGAACTGCTGGTGAATGGTCATCCATTCTAAATGGAGGTGGACACAGAGGCTGCCACCTCTGTCACTGGAGAGCATCTGATCTCATTGTTTGGGGACCTCACATGGTGGTTGCGGACTGTGTCGCTTGAAGCAGTTTTGTATTGGTTGCAAAATGGGCTCCACCTCCAGGAAACCACTGATAGCAAGGCTGTATGTAGCGGCAGGATGGAAATGATTGGGTAATTCCCCTGTCAATCACACCCAAACTGCTGTAACTGACTGGGGTGAACTTTACACATTTAACTGTCCTCCACTCACTGCATGAGCAACAGCAGACAGGAGACTTTGCTGTCGTTTCTGTTTGCTTTAGTTTACAGACACTTCTTAAATAGGCTGGGGACTATTTTCTCCGAGTGCGCTGCTTAAACGGAAACAAAAAGTTCTGGAAAAAAACTCAGCAACTGTGGAAAGTGAAACAGACATTCCGTGTCCAATATGACTCGTCTTCAGGGTTGGTTCTTATCCAGTTAGTGACAAGTGACACAGCAAAATGAAGGGGTAAGAGGCAACAACAACTTAGATTTATATAACACCTTGACCATAATAAAACATCCCAAGGTGCTTCACAGGAACATTATTAAATAGAATTTGACGCCGAGCTGACCAAACGTTTGGTCAAAGAAGTACGTTTCAAAGACGGGTAGAGAAGGAGGCAGGTTTAGAGAAGGAATTTCACTGCTTCGGGCCTTGGCAGCTGAAGAACAGAGAAATCTGCAGATAGCCATCATGATGTTATCAGCTACATTATATTAACACTGCCACACATTCTTTCCACAGACACTGCCTGATGTGCTGAGTGTTTCCAGCTATTTCTGCTTTTGTTTCTAAACTGTTGGTTATGTATCAGAGAATGCCGTATCAGAGAATTCCCGTAACAGCCTCCCCGAACAGGCGCCGGAATGTGGCGACTAGGGGCTTTTCACAGTAACTTCATTTGAAGCCTACTCGTGACAATAAGCGATTTTCATTTCATTTCATGCATTTCTGCTGTTTAAGCGACATGCGATCTGTAGTGATGTCAGCAGAGCATTTGCGTTGGCTTTGGGCAGATCATCATCCTGACTGAATCAGCAACACTTTTTAATAAGCAGCTCATCGTCTTTTACAAGAATCCGCAGCGTGGGCACCTCCATACCTTTCCCCGTTGAGGTAACAAAGAAATTTAACAGAAGAGAAGACTGGCGACGAGAACTGTGGCAGACACATCACTGAACTGAAAAGTTTTTTTTTGTCGACTAACAGTGGAGACGGCATCAGGAGCAATGAAGATTCTCGGGTCTGCATGCACATACACACGCATGCGCACACACGCACACACACACCAGGGGAAGGTTTAACAATTTTTTCGACAGCAACAGCAAGTGAGTGGGGTCTGGGTTGCAGGGACTGTGCACGTGACAAAGCTACACAGGCTGCGGGGAATGGGGATTTAGAGTCTGCCGTCTCTGCACAGGCCACCACTCAGGGCAATTGTCGAACAACAGTCAGGCAAAATAGGAAATAATCTAATTGCTTGTAAAAGGAGTTGTTTGTGCCATACTTTCCATTAAAAATCGGAAGGGAGGAAATGTAGATCCTAGGAGCCGGAATCCAAAATTAGCGGGAAAACCAGGCGCCATGGACCCGTACCAGCTGAGGTTTTTCATGAAGGCCCCACCTTCTCAACCTTGCCCCTCGCCTGAGGTGTGGTGATCCTCAGATTAAATCACCACCGGTCAGCTCTGCTCCTCAAAGGGGAAAGCAGCCTATGGTCATCTGGGACTATGTATTTCTTGCTCATGGACAGTGTACCTGTGACTTCATCTCAAGTTCAAAGATATACAAGAACCAATCTAGTGATGGGGAAGGTGATGAACTTGGTCCAAAAAGAAACGCTATCAGACATCGATCGGAAAAATCCAGACATCAAGCCGTACATCACACATAGACTTGTGTTGACCATACAGAATGGAGAATCTGTGTAAATATTCCTCCAAACTTTTGTAGTAGAGTCCTTGACCAACTGCATGAGGGACATCCTGGTGGGGTGAGGATGAAGGGATTGGCACACAGTTATTTTTGGTGGCCAGGGTTAGATTCTCAAATTGAAGAGAAAGTTGGGCAATGCCAATCTTGTGCAAAAACTAAGGAACACTCCAGCATTACAACCATTACATCCGTGCGAATGGCTGACTCAGCAATGGCAGAGAATACACATCGATTATGCTGGTCCACTGGAGAATCACATGTTCTTAGTGATTGTGGACGCCCACTCGAGATGGCCTGAAGCCTCAATACTGATATCAACGACCATTGACTAGATGAAAAATCTGCACGATTTGGAACACTGGAGCAGATTGTCAGTGATAACGGTACACAGTTTATTTCAAAGGAGATTGAGGACTACTTGAAAGGGAATGGTATACAACATATCAGCAGGGAGGCAGGGTGGCACAGTGGTTAGCACTGCTACCTCACAGAGTCAGAGACCTGGCTTCAATTCTGTCTGTGCGGAGTCTGCACGTTCTCCCCGTGTCTGCGTGGGTTTCCTCCGGGTGCTCCGGTTTCCTCCCCCAGTCCAAAGATGTGCAGGTTAGGTGGATTGGCCGTGCTAAATTGCCCCTAGGTGGGGCTATGTGGATAGGACAGTGGATTGGGCCTAGGGAGGGTGCCCTTTCAGAGTGTCGGTGCAGATACAATGGGCCGAATGGTCTCCTTCTGCACTGTAGGGATTCTATGATATCAAGCCAGCTCCATATCTTCCAGCAACAAATGGAACGGCTGAACATTTTGTGCAATCATTGAAGCATTCTATCAAAGCATCGAAGGACCAGAAACATCAAGAGGAAACAAATTTTGAATATCTTATCACAACACTGTACATACTACCACACAATGTTCACCGGCAATGCTATTGTTCAAGAGCAAACTACGAACACAGTTTGATTTGTTAACCCCACCTGATACTTCAGAGATTGTCAAATGACAGGAATAAGCACAAATTGCTTGGAGGGAGTGAACCTCTAAAAAAACGAGTATTTAACCAGGGAGAGAGAGTGCGAGCTAGGAGCTACACCACTAACGAGAAATGGGTATGAGCTATGATTCTAGCGAAGACAGATCCAATATCATTCACTGTGCAGACGGATAATGAAAGAGTTTGGAGACATCATGCTGATCAGTTATTGCTGCACAAAATTTTGAGTTTGCAAAATCTTCTCAGGTGGTTCTAACCGTAGAAAATCGAGAGAGACATACTTCGGTTCTGAGACTGGAGACAGTGGCAAGTTCAGATCCTGTTTCAATGTCGGTGGTGACAGATACGGAAATGACTACTCAAGTGTCATCTAGAGAAAGGAATGAGGACACTTCAGAGGTGACAAATAGCCAAGAATGTTGAATTCTACCAAAAAGGGAATAAATGTCCACCACAGATTGAATTGTATATACGTATGGAAATAATATATTGTGTAAATATTAATTGTACTAATGAAGCAAAGAGGGAGGGATGTTATGCATCAGATAGTGCATTCCTGCTGGTTCTGCATCACATGATGTGTAGTGACATCAGCAGAGTCTTTGCGTCGACTTTGGGAAGATCATCTCCTTGATTTTGTGAGCAACATCCTTTTCTTATTAAGAAGATTATAAAGAAGAGACTAATAAACCTCTCATTGTGTTTTACAAGAATGCAGAGTGTGGACACTTCCATATCCTTTCGCTTTGCAGCAGAAAAGAAATATAGTACTGTCCAAAAGGCTTTCCGACGTTAATGGATTCTAGAACTGATGGCACTGTAGTGTCTTCAGCAATGGATCTTGAGTGTAGTTCTTCTCTCAAGCGCATGTAGGGAATGCTGATACTGTGATGAAACTGCATTGCCCTGAATATTTCGGCGCGCGATATCAGCAATAGTCATTTAATAAAAAAATGGAGGGGGTTCCTATAATAGTTTCAATCATTATTAAAGAGGACTCAGTCTAACCGTGATGGTGCAGCAACACACTACAGAAAAATACACTTCAAATACTTATCACCTCAACACTCACATCCCTTCAAGTGCCAGTGGCAGGCTCAGTATCGGTCATGTCTCACCAGCTTCAACACAGACAGTAGCCCATATTCAACCCATTTTTCAGATAACAAAATCTAGAATTATATAACTGGGTGTTTTTCACTTTCCTAGGGAAAGTATACACGCCCTCCTTATACTCTGCTAAAATCTTAATGAGTAATGACAACACAGGATTAAATTTTCAAGGAGCTGTCTATGTAGTGTCTGGCATACTTGACTCATCCTGTGTATGTACACCCTGAGGAAGTGAAATTTTCAGCAGGGATTAATTAAACAATGTAGAGGGGCAGGGAAAGTCTCTGTGGGTTGTGTAATGCAAATAATGACTAACATACTCAGCTGTAAGAAACCTATAGCAATTGGGCAGTGTTTTCACAAAAATAAAACATGTATAATAGTAGCAATGTTCCATTTCATCAGTTTTTTTGGTAAGAAGCTAGAGCATTTGGTCCATCACCAATGCCTGGCTGAGGTCACGCCACAACATGTGTGGAACCACTATTATGAACCTTTGTGTTTCCAGCATAGTCACAACTGAGATGTCCCACAGCAACACTAAATAAAGGCACTTTAAATTCATTTACCCATTTGCTTTTAGTTGTGGTTCATATTTTTCCTTTAGGAAAATACCATGGGCCAGATTCTCCGTTCCTGAGTCGAAGTGCTGACGCCAACAGAGGATATGTAGGGGGTGATTCTCCCAAAGGGAGATAAAAGTCCCGACTCCGGAGTGAAAACCGGAGTGTTTCAGTCCGGCGTCGGAGCCCGCTCCCAGCCCCCTATTTTCCCGCCCCCGGGGGGCTAGGAGCGGGGTCGCGTTTTTTACGCGCGCTGGACCGTGGCACCGCGTAAAAAGGGGCGCCGCGTAAATGACGCGGCCAGCGTTGCGTAAATGCGCGGTTGCCATCCTCCCCGAGGTCGCCCTGCAAGAAGATGGCAGATGGATCTTGCGGGGCGGCGGAGGAAAGGAGGTCCTCCTTTAGAGAGGCCGGCCCACCGATCGGAGGGCCCCGATCGCAGGCCAGACCCCATCGGAGGCCCTCCCCGGTGAAGGACCCCCCCCACCCCCCCCAACAGGCCGCGCCCCCCCCCCCCCCGTGTTCCCGCACAGTTCCCGCCGGCAACGACCAGGTGTGGACGGCGCCGGCGGGAACCAGTCGTGTCGTAGCGGCCGCTCAGCCCATCCAGGCCAGAGAATCGCAGCAAACGGCAAGCGCCGATTCTCCGAGCGGCCCGGAGCGATTCTCGCAGCGCTGGTTTCGGGGGGGGGGGGGGGGGTGAGAGAATCACGAGCGGGTGTCGGGGCGGCATGGTGCGACTGGCACGGCGCCCCGGCGATTCTCCCACCCCACGTGGGGGGGGGGGGGGGAAATACCACCCGTAGAGTTCCTCGATGAAATAATCGGCGCCACACCCGCACCGATTCCGCTACTGGTGAGGGGCTAGCACCAGTGCCACATGAGACACCTGCGGAACACGTGGAGGAATCGTCTGCACCTTGATGGACATGCACAGGGCTGACATGCTGCAGCCACACGTACACTTACACCCCCCACACTCATACCGATCGGCGGAGTGCTGGGCCACGTACTCGTCCACCCCGACCCCACAGCCCACTTCCTGGCCATCCCTCACTACTCCCCCCAGCCCTGGCAGAAACCCCCTGGCCAGCGGCACGACTGTCGCTGCAGTATAACGGTGCTGGACAGTGTCCGTATGCCCCCTCTCTCCGCAGTCAGCATGCCAAGCTCACGACTGTTAAGAGAACACGTTGACTGCGCCATAAGGAACTCGGCCCATCAGATGCGGAGTATCGTCGGTGGGCCCAATAAAGAGATGCGGATGCAGATGCACGAGGCGCATTGACGCTGATTTGGAGCATCGCGACCCGCCATTAAACCGCCGCCTGCCGCGATTTCCAGAGCTATTCTCTACCCGAACGCTGTTCCCGATTCCGGCGTATGCCAACAGAGAATCCCGCCCCATCTGTTTTTGTAGGGGGGGTGGGGAACTGTTGGTTAGGATTGTAAATTATTGGAACCAAACAAACCACACAACCACAGTGTCTCTCCCCCACTATCATACCATGTTCAATGAATCCACTGCCACTATTATCACATTCTGAATGCACATATTTAACCAGCGGGCCTTTTATTAGGAAACACAATAGCATTTAGCAGATCCACAATCACGGGCCCACCCTCTCAGTTAAAGAACTGTGTGTGGTAGCAACTTATGTTGATATAGCATCTTTATTACAAAGAGATATCTCAAGGTACTTCACAGACTATGGAGGGAAACAGATGCCAAACTAGGAAGCGACCAAGATTAAGTTCACCAAAAACTTGGTCAAAAAGCTGGGTTTTGAGATGTATTTTGTTGAGGTTGAAACGTTTAGAGACAGGGCGTTCCCAAGAGAAGAGTTGGGACAGCCGAAGACGGCCATCAAAGCTGAGGTGAAAGGAAGGGGGGGTAAATGTGCAAGAGTTCAGGGGCAAAGGAACAGAGGGTTCAGGAGGGGAAACAAGACTGGAGGAAACTGAAAACATTGGATGAAGCAATGCTAAGGCAAGCTTTCTACACAAGAGCAGAATTACATACGTGTTGGGAAGCCATCAACAAGGAGGGTGTGATGAGAAGTGGGACAAAATATTGCAGCACGGCCTTGGGCACGTTAAAGATTATAGAAAGTGGAAATAGAATGTTGGAATAGTTATGTCTGTAAGTGGATAATAGGTTTTAACAGCAGAGAAGCTGGGTGGACACAAGTGCACTGTGAAGGTAAAAGCAAGTAGTCCCATTTATGGATAGGATTTGGAGTTTAAATCCCAGCTCAAGTTCAGAATAGGTCCATTCAGCCCATTGAAGAGGGAGGGAAGAATAGAGAATTAGTGGCTGGGGTATAGAGTCAATGGTGGAAGTCAAAGACAAGACATTAATTGAAGAATCCAAGACGTTACGTTGGCCTCGTAGTCTCATAGAGTAAAGGTTGCTGAAGAGTCAGAAGACGTACGGGGTATCGTCAGCATATATAACTGACCATGGTGCCTAAGAATGATGTTGCCGTGAGGCAGTGTGTAGATAAGGAAGAATCATAGAATCCCTACGGTGCAGAAGGATTTTGGCCATCGAATCTGCACCGACCCACTGAAAGAGCACCCTACATCTAGGCCCATTCTATTCTCGTACCCTGGACACTAAGGGACAATTTTAGCACGGCTAATCCACCTAACCTGCACATTTTGGACTGAGGGGGGAAACCGGAGCACCCGGAGGAAACGCACGCAAACTCCACACAGTCACCCAAGGCTGGAATTGAATCCAAGACCCTGGTGCTGTGAGGCAGCAGTGCTAACTACTGTGCCACCCAAGATGGAGAGGATGGAGAAAAAGAAAGATTCACAAGTCATATGGAAGGACCGTGAAGAGCTGGCAAGAAATGGCGCTTTCCAATAGACAGAAATGGAGTGTGCAGGTATTGCCATGGAAAGGAGATGTGAGAAAATGATGTGGTCAGCCTCATAGAATGCTGCAGGGGACTCAAGGGAGACAGGGATATGGGAGAAAATAGTTAATTTCTGTTACAGGCAGAGTTCAAATGTCGCTCAAAATGGTGGGAGATATCATATGAAGGTCACTCACACAGCTACCTAGAAGTGTGATTGGGCTTAAACTGCGGAAATCTGTGATTTCCACTGGCTGCCTTTTTGATCGGGGACAGTGCTTGATTTCCCAAATCAATTTCATTCACTTCTTCTGTTTTGAGCTGTAAATCATCTCAAACTGTGCAATTAGCCCTGAAGCCAGTGTGCGGTATTATTACAGACGATACATTGGAGGCTGTAAACACAGCCATTTGTACAGTAATAGTAGCTGCCTCAGCACATCAGAGGCCACCGTGGGGGGTAGTTGGAAAGCACCGTTGTGTACAATTGGTTATTTGTGTGAATTAGTTACTCATTTCCCATCTCCACCAGGAGCCTTTGGGCAGGTAACATAAGTTTCAGTGAGGTCGCTTTGAAGAATCCAGACCTACACAGGAAATAACATTGAATTCTCACCACGGTGCATCTGTTTAGACAATACTAACACAATGCTTCAAGTTACATGCTGTAGGGCATTTAGTGAGAAAGAAAAAAGGTCAATCATCCCAATAGCAAAAGCAACTTGTGGTAAAAGACGCTCATTCCCGAAGAAGTGAACAAAGAGACTAAGGTTTGAATTTTTGCAATGAGCCTCTCCATCGCTGTGAAAATGGTGGATGATGGGTGAGTTGGCATGGTAGATGCAAGGGAAAAGGGTGGTGGGCATGGGATGGAATTATGTTGGCATAGGTGCTATAAAGGGCCATAAGACCATATGATGCAGGAGCAGAAGTTGGCCACTCGTCCATTGGGTCTGCTCTGCCATTCAATGAGATTATGACTCATCTGATGTGATGTTCCTCAACTCCACTTTCCCATCTTATCCCCATAACCCTTGATTTCCTTACTGACTAAAAATGTCTACCTCAGCCTTGGACATAACAAATGAGTCTGCACATCTCTCTGCGGTAAAGAATTCTACAGATTCACTACCCTCTGAGAGAAGAGATTCCTCCTCATCTCTGTCTTAAATGGGTGATCCCTTACTCTGAGATGATGCCCTCTGGTCCTAGACTCTCCTAAATGAGGAATCATCTTTAGAACAGTACAGCACAGAACAGGCCCTTCGGCCCTCGATGTTGTGCCGAGCAATGATCACCCTACTCAAACTCACGTATCCACCCTATACCCGTAACCCAACAACTCCCCCTTAACCTTACTTTTTAGGACACTACGGACAATTTATCATGGCCAATCCACCTAACCCGCACATCTTTGGACTGTGGGAGGAAACCGGAGCACCCGGAGGAAACCCACGCACACAGGGGGAGGGCGTGCAGACTCCGCACAGACAGTGACCCAGCCGGGAATCGAACCTGGGACCCTGGAGCTGTGAAGCATTGATGCTAACCACTATGCTACCGTGCTGCCCTAATGCTACCATGCTGCTTCTTAGCATCTACTCTGTCAAACCCCTTGAGAATCCGATATGTCTCGATAAGGTCACCTCTCATTCTTCAGGAGGGCATAGTCTGGCATGGAGGATATGGGGGGCCATGGGGGTTGGATAGAATGGCATAAGGTGTACATGGAGCATGGTGAAGGCATGAGGTGGCATGGGCTTCCATGGACAGGACATATGGGGCGGGATTCTCTCGTGCCGTATGGGAGAATCGCCGTTCACGCTATTTTTTTCCCCACAGCGCGGGTCCGACGCCGGCAGGCGATTCTCCAAGGAGCGGAGAATCGGCGCCATCTGCATCGGCACGTTTGGTGCGGCGCCGGTCGGGGGCTGCTGTCCGCGGCTGCGCAGCCGATTCTCTGGCCTGGATGGGCCAAGTGGCAGCGCGGAAACAGCAGAGGCCCGCCAGCGCCGTTCACCCCTGCTCACAGGCGGCGGGAACTCTGCGTGTAGGGTCGGAGGGCGGCCTGAGGGGCGGGGAAAAGCGTTCCTTCACCGGGGGGGGGGGGCCTCCGATGGGGTCTGGCCCGCGATCGGTGCCCACCGATCGTGCTGGCTGGCCTCTCCAGCCGCGGCCCTATTTTATTACGTGGCCGGCCCCTGAACCCCGACGCCATATTGCGTCGGGGCCAGCGCATTGGAGAAGTCCCCTGCGCATTCACGGGTTGGCGCGGCACCACTGTGCATGCGCGGGTTGGCGCCGCCGCCCTCTGTGCGCCAGGAAGTGAGGCTGGAGCGGCGTGAACCGCTCCAGCGCATGCTGGCCCCCTGTAGGGGCCAGAATCGGTACTCCCAGTGGGCCCATTCACGTCGTCGTGAACGCGACGCCGTTTCCGATGGCGTGGGCACTCTGCCGCCGAATGGGAGAATCTCGCCCATGAATTGTTCGGGGCTGGGGAGATGTGAAGGATGTTTATTGTTTTAATGCTTTTTCAAAAACCTTTGGCAAGTTTCCACTGCATCGAGGTAGGCCCTTGCCGTACCCGCTTCCGGACCCTGAAACCCCTGCACTCGTTCTGCGGTCGGCCTGACTGCCAACTTCCGTGGTACTTTCTCCCGAGTCTGGTTTGCAAAGCCAGGAATTGTATCGACTCTGCACTCCCGATGTGGGGCAAAGATTTGCGCCAGAGTGTCTGCAGTTTTAAACATCAGACAGCAGCTATCCTGTGATGTTTTGATATTTGTTCACGGGGCGTGGGCATCGCTGACTGGGCCAGCATTTATTACCCGAGGGCACTTAAGAATCAACCACGTTGCTATCAAATGTAGGCCAGACCAGGTAAAGGTGACAGATTTACTTCCCGCAAGAACATTCGTGAACCAATAAAAATCACAGAATGATTCAGATGTTTTTTTAGGACAATTGGCAACGGATTCATGGCCATCATTAGATTTTTAATTCCAGATTTATACTGAATTCAAATTTCATCATCTGCCGTGGTGGGATTTGAACCCAGGTCGCCAGAGCATCACCCTGGGTCTCCGGATTACTAATCCAGAGACAATACCACTACACCACCGCCTCCCCTTATTGTATGCATAATGCATCACTGGCCAGCCATGATTAATAATGGTTGCAGAATAAAACTGACATACAGTTCAAAGAGTTTGTTACAGGTAATGCACAAGAGGAAATAAAGAAAGAGAATGCTGGAATCATTCCTGCGGAGTTGGAATTCTTATTCCTGACTTAATATTTCAGGAGTTTGGAAGTTGACCTAATATTTAAGGAGTTTTGAAAGTTTGGCCTGGACTGTCCAAGTCTGCAATCCCAGAACAATTCTCAGGAAATTTCACGCTCCAGACCATATTTAAAATGAAAGGATGCAAAAAAATGAGCCTTTGGGCAGAGCACACATGAAGGAAGAAGGAACAACTGTTTCAGATGAGCTGGAAGGATCCATTAAATTCTTTCTGTGTTTCATCAAAAATTCAGCTGCCGTCCTATTAAATAGTAACTAACTGTGATCAAGTTGTAGAGTGGATGTTGCTTCTGAAGTGTTAGTGATGTTGAGAGCAGAGGTAGGATGAGACATGTCAGAGCAGAAAATGATGCTCAAACTTTGTTGGACTGAAGATCACAAGTGGATTTAAACAGTCAAATCTGGAGGTATCCTGTCACTTATTGCACTCTATGCTGCCCAGGCTGCAGTTACTGTGCCATCCACTGCGTTCAAACTGCAGGCAGTTATTGTACTGCATACCACACACTGCAGCACAGTGGCTAGCACTGTTACTTCATAGCTCCAGGGTCTCAGGTTCGATTCCCGGCTTGGGTCACCGTGCGGAGTCTGCACATTCTCCCCGTGGCTTCGTGGGTTTACTCTGGGTGCTCCAAGTCCTGAAAGACGTGCTGTTAGATGAATTGGACATTCTGAATTCTCCCTCTGTGTACCCGAACAGACGGCAGAGTGTGGCAACTAGGGGATTTTCACAGTAACTTCATTGCAGTATTAATGTAAGCCTACTTGTGACAATAATAAAGATTATTATTATTATTACACTCAGGCTGCAGGCAGGTACAGCTCGAGGGCAGGTAGTGCCCTCAGACGGTAAGCTATTTGTTTATTACTTTGCACAACACAGCCACCCCACCACCATTCAGTCTGTCAACAGCAGTTTCCAGCAGAACTTTTAATATTTTTCGATCAATTCTATTCATTACATAATTTTGTGAATAATCGCTGCATTCAGGCTGCACGTAATGAAACACTTGGAACAGCCCTGTTAAATGAAGTAGTATCAATGGGGGCTACACTCTCATCCTTCTTTCTTTTCTGTTTGTAAACATGAACAAGTGCTCTTGTATAAAAAGCAAACCGCACGGGTATCAGGAATATACCCATCAGTGAGTTACACAAGGTCTGGATAATAATAATATTTATTGTCACATGTAGGCTTACATTAACATTGCAATGAAGTTATTGTGAAAAGCCCCTAGTCGCCACATTCCGGCGCCTGTTCGGTACGCAGAGGGAGAATTCAGAATGTCCAATTCACCTAACAAGCACGTCTTTCGGGACTTGTGGGAGAAAACCGGAGCACCCGGAGGAAACTCACGCAGACATGGGGAGAACGTGCAGACTCTGCACAGACAGTGGCCCAAGCCGGGAATCGAACCTGGGACACTGGTGCTGTGAACAACAGTGCTAACCACTGCGCTATCATGCCTGCATGCCCATTCAGGTCTGCATTTGCAGGCACAGGTAAAAACACTAGTCTTTCCTTAAACTTCAACTGACTCATTGAATTGTTAAGTTTATTCATAAATTTATTCATAAATTCATTTGACATGGTGTCACTTTAATTGCATTATTCTTTCGCCGTGAGTGTAGCTAGCCTCATCGAGGGGCTTTCACTGTGGTCTGTATCGTCCTGAAGCCTTTGATGCACCTCTACCAGATGCATGCTGAAGCAGTTCTGATAAGTTGTTTCAAAATCCATGAGCTGGATCCTATTCCTCTGCATTACTGATGTTACCTGTCTGAACAAGTTCTCAGAATGACTCTTTCCAGCAGCTTTAGCAACCTCAAATTTAAATATTTACAGAATAACACCAGCGAGCCTAATTATTCCAACGTGCCACGAGAACCACTTAGATGGCATCGGGAAACCAGGTCTGGAGCAAAATATCACTGTTTTGCAGGAATTCTGCTGTGGACAATGATGTGGGCCATGCTAATTAAATAAAATGATGCGTCTGACAGACAATTCAAAAGGAGTACGAGAATGACCTCAGCTAAATCCATAGACATTGGCTTGGCAAACCGAACCACAGACACACTCACACATCGCAAACACACACACAGAGACACACTCACACACCACAGAGACACTCACACACACACACTCACACACAGACACACTCACACACACAGACACGCCACACCACACACCCACTCACCAGGGCTCCAGGAAACAGAAAAATAACACTCGGAATCACCAAGACACTATTTAAGTATTATTTAAGGGGCAGCACGGTAGCATTGTGGATAGCACAACTGCTTCACAGCTCCAGGGTCCCAGGTTCGATCCCGGCTTGGGTCACTGTCTGTGCGGAGTCTGCACATCCTTCCCGTGTGTGGGTGGGTTCCCTCCGGGTGCTCTGGTTTCCTCCCACAGTCCAAAGATGTGCGGGTTAGCTGGATTGGCCATGATAAATTGCCCTTAGTGTCCAAAATTGCCCTTGGTGTTGGGTGGGGTTACTGGGTTATGGGGATAGGGTGGCGGTGTTGACCGTGGGTAGGGTGCTCTTTCCAAGAGCCGGTGCATCCCGATGGGTCGAATGGCCTCCTTCTGCACTGTAAATTCTATGAAATTAAATTATTAGGAGAACCCTCCCCCCTCCGATTGGTTGCTTCACCTATATGACTACCGTAGCATGCCTTTCCCTGTTATTCTGTAGTATCCTGTCCCTCTTCTCAAAGAGTTTATTTATCATTTCAGTGTCAAAAGTCCCAATTTATATCCTGGGAGCCACACGGTCAGAAAGATCTGCTTCATTACTGTCCATAGTCCTTTCCATATACTTGGAGCAGATGTGGGTTTGCTAATTGATTATTTATTGCAGCAGACAATGCAGTCGTAACAGGCCCAGAACCACTCCTATGTTCTATTAATAATGAATTCCCAGTTGCTGGGCAACAGCTCAGCACAGCTATTTGGAAGTGGCTTTCGTTATTTATGGATCAAAGGTCAGCAAAGCTCCAGTGTAGCTGTCTGGACACGATCCAGCGAAAAAGGTCCCTTTACCAAGTTCTTGGTAGGAGAATACACTTTTTCCAAGGAAGCCTGAAACTTTCCAATGGACTGCAGGGATACCGTAGCTGGGTTTCAGTGGAGGGCCATTCATTGTCAAATTGAAGGACTGGATGCTTCCCTCTGGGGAAATGGGCCATTATTTGGATTCTCAGCACAGAGTTTAAGGATCTTGCAAGACAGGTTTTGTTCACGACAAAAGGAGGAACTGGAGGTGTGATATCCTGCCTGAATGCTTGAATCCCATTGCCTGGGGAACCGCACACCTCGTCGCCAGTTTTGTGACGGCCACAAAGAATCCAGCACAAATTTGCAGAGTCAAAAAGAAAATACCTTTATTCGCATTAACATACTCAGCAGCAGTAGCTCTCCTCTCCTGCCTACTCTAACCGGTAACACATTGGCCAGCTCTATTTATACAGCTGCAACTGCTAATGATTTCCCCAGCCCCCTTACTAGGGGAGCTCCGACTCCCCAAGAGACCCAGCCAATGGGGTTCAGGCAAGTTATAACAGGAGGACCACTGTGTCTCTACAAAAGCAGAAAAGGCTGGAAATACTCTGCCGAGCTTGGAAGGGGCATCATTGTCCTGGAGTGTTAACTTGGTTTCTCTCCATGGATGCGGTCTGACCTGCTGACCATTCCCCGCCTTTTCTGATTTTATTTCACATTTCCAGCCACCGCAGTATTTTGCTTTGACTCTCAGCGCTTCGAGGTTTATCTGTCTTCACTATCAGATTTCTACGCTCTGCAGTATTTCACTTCACAGTGTTTCACTTTTCGCGAGTGCTCGAGGGGGACCTTCTACAAATATGGGGAGAAGGCCAATCTTCCTTTGCCATACCAGCTGGGGCAGCACGTTGCCCCCCCCCCCGGGGATCGCGCAGATAAGGGATTCGAGTGCCAGGTTCTTTCCGCCACAGGGAAGGTCAATGTTGCGTTTGTGGCCTTTTATCGTGAGCTACGTGAGTCAGAGCCTCCAGAGGAGGGATTGTCAATGATGCCATTTTTTGGACGGGTTGTCCTTCCCGGTGGTGGAGTAGGGAGAAGGGAGGTGTTGGAGGTGATGATGGGACCATCTTTTCAAAGAGTCGCAGTTGAGGGGTCATGGCAGGTGGGTGGAGGAGCACAACTGGGGTGTATGAACAACCATGAGGAGTGAGTGGAGGGATACAACTTGGCATGGAGTGTATGAGGGGCCATGGGGGTTGATGGAAGGCATATGAGGCCTTGCTGTTTTTATTTTGACTCAGGCAAGGTCCCAGAGCACCCAGGTGGGCCTTTTAAGCAGCTCGCTGCCACACCCAGCTGCCCCTTGTGGCTGCTTGCAAACATTTACTGAGGGGTGGGGAGCCCAACGCCGCTACCCAGCATCACCATCCCGTTCCCCATATGAAAGTCCTGTCTTGGTGGGCATTTTCACCGAACTGGAAAATGTCCCGATCATCCATAGGCTCTACTATTAATTCACAGACTGATGCCATTATCTCCAAACCTAAATACCTTGTACCTTCTCAGTAAAACAATCTAAGCTTTCCTTTGATCTTTAACAATCAAACCATCCAGACTTACTGTTGACAAACTTCAGCAAAGGTCATATGACCCCCTTCCACCCTAAATTAGAGGCACAGTTCCAAAAGATCTTAGACACCTCACGATTGTAACAATATGCTCGGTTTGATATGTGAGTGTCAAGATGTGCACCAGTGTACCGAGCCAGTTCAATGCACTTAGCAAAGAGCTGGTTGCTCCAAACATAAGACCAATAAAAAAGACAAATCTGAGCAGCCGTCAGCTCAGGATGTTCATTTTCATGAATTGATGGAGACTAAATTGCATTACGCAAAATCATCTACAGACGAGCGGTGTGAAGTAAATCTCCTGCGTAGTCCTTTAACGCACATTATGAACTGGTTAGATCTGGTGTATATCGCAACTACAAGGACATCTCAAGCTTTAAATAACAGTTAGCACACAAGCAGCCAATAAAAATGATTGAATAGCAAGTGGCCTTCAATGAATGAGTAATAAATAAAAGCAAACTACCCCGGATACTGGAAATCTGAAATAAAATCAGAAAGTGCTGGTAAAACTCAGCAGGTCTGGCAGCATCTGTGCACTTTCTCCTCTTGGACCAGTCACATTTCTACCTCCCTTCAGTTCCAAGGAAGAGTCATACTGGACTTGAACGTTAGCTCTGCTTCTCTCCCCACAGATGCTGCCAGACCTTCAATGATATGGGCTTTGCAGAACTTACACATCTGGACATGGTGGGCTTTCATGCAAAGAATATTTTAAATGTACTTTTCTTTTACTCAGTATGAAATAAAAATTTACCCAATAATAATAATAATAGGGCACAATTCTCTGCTCCCCACGCGGCGTGGGAGAATCGCGGGAGGACCCCCGACAAAATTCATGCCCCCCCCCCCCCGGCTCGGAATGAAAACGGCGAGTGGTGATTCTCCTACCCGGATGGGCCGAGCAGCCTGCCATTCGCGGCTGTTTCACGACGGCGGCAAACACACCTGGTCGCTGCCGTCGTGAAATGGGAGTGAGAAGCCCGTTTGGGGCTTGTAGGTGGCCTAGAAAGGAAAGAGCACCACGACTGTGCCCGGGAGGGGACAGGTCCGCGATCGGTGCCCACCGATCGTCGGGCCGGTGTCCAAATTGGACGCACTATTTCCCCTCCGCTGCACCGCAAGATCAAGCCGCCACGTCTTGCGGGGCGGCTGAGGGGAAAGACGGCCACTGTGCATGCGCAGGTTCGTCATGACGTCAGCCGCGCATGCACGGGTTGGAACCGGCCAACCTGCGCATGCGCAGCTGATGTCATTAGGCGTGCCGGCCGTGTCATTCTTGGCACGCGCCCCCGCGGCCGAGATTTACGGAGCGCCACTCCTAGCCCCGCCGGGAGGGGAGAATAGGGGGCGAGGAGCGGAGAATTCCGCCCTAATAATCGTTATTGTCACAAGTACAAAGAACAAAGAAAAGTACAGCACAGGAACAGGCCCTTCGGCCCTCCAAGCCTGCGCTGACCATGCTGCCAGACTAAATTACAATTTTCTACACTTCCGGGGTCCGTATCCTTCTATTCCCATCCTATTCATGTATTTGTCAAAATGCCCCTTAAACGTCACTATCATCCCTGCTTACATTAACACTGCAATGAAGTTACTGTGAAAAGCCCCTTGTCGCATGTCCGGATACACAGAGGGAGAATTCACAATTTCAATTCACCGAACAAGCACATCTTTCGGGACTTGTGGGAGGAAACCTGAGCACCCGGAGGAAACCCACGCAGACACGGGGAGAACGTGCAGACTCCACACAGACAGTGACCCAAGGCGGGAATCGAACCTGGGACCCTGGTGCAGTGCTATCCACTGTACTGCTGTGCCGCCCCACAATTGCTACATAAGGTGCGAACTTTACCCAACCGGCCCCAACGTACGGCATCCAAGTGTGTCCCAAAATCTTTCAAGTGTCTCTAATTAATCCTGGCAGAACAGTATTTGTTGACTCTCGTAACACACAATATGTTTTGTGCTAATATTTCCTCATTTACACCACCTCATTGCTCGAGTATATTGATTTTCTGATTATATCAGCATGTACTCCACAGATTCGACACTAGTTCCACGTTAGTCACTGCGGCACTGCTAAAAGAGACAGAACAAAGAACAAAGAACAACACAGCACAGGAACAGGCCCTTCGGCCCTGCAAGCCTGTACCGGTCATTATACCAACCTTTGTCAAAACCCTCAGCACTTCCTCATGCCGTATCACTTTATACCCACCCTATCCATGTGTTTGTCAAGATGCCTTTTGAACGTTTTTAATGTATCTGCTTCCACAACCTCCCCTGGCAACACGTTCCAGGCACTCACCACCCTCTGTGTAAAAAGCCTGCCTCGCACATCTCCTCTAAACTTTGCCCCATGGACCTTAATCCTATGCCCCCTGGTGACTGACCCCTCCATCCTGGGAAAGAGTGCCTGCTCATCCACTCTATCCATGCCCCTCATAATCTTGTACACCTCTATTAGGTCACCCCTCAACCTGCATCTTTCTAATGAAAACAGTCTGAGTCTATTCAGCCTCTCCATATAGCTAACACCCTCCATACCAGGCAACATCCTGGTGAAACTCCTCTTCACCCTCTCCAAAGCCTCCACATCCTTCTGGTAGTGCGGTGACCAGAATTGTGCGCAATATTCCAAGTGCGGCCTTGTACTGTATTTTAGTCAGACTGAGAGGGGAAAAGAAAACATTTTGAATATTTAGATGTCAAAGTTGACAAACGCCGAGTTCATCAATTACAAACTGAGCCCAAATGGCTCCATTTTCTGCGCAGCCGCCGAATTTCCCCTCGTGGGAGAGTCTCGGAGCAGAGGGCATAACCTCAGAGCACGGAGTCGCCCATTTCAGACCGAGGAGGAATTTCTTCTCTCAGAGGGTAGAAAGTAAATCTGTGGAATTCTTTACCATGGAGGGCTGTAGAGGCTGGGTGGTTACGTATGTTGAGGACTGACATAGACAGATTTCTAAATCAGTCAGGGAATCAAGGGTTATGGGCATAAAGTGGGAAAGTGGAGATGAGGATTATCATATATAAGATCATGATCTCATTTCATGGCGGTGCAGAGTCGTTGGCCGAATAGCCTACTTCTGCCCCTACGGTTCATGGTTTATTTTCCTCACCGTCGGTGGCACATCGGTACTGAACAGACAATGAGACTTTGGACCAGAGAAACTTTGTTCATAAACTTGAAGGAAATATCGCACCATCAAGTAAAGGTTCATTTTCCACAGCTGTGAAGAGCTGATACCAAACCAATGCAACAAACTGAAAGGGACAAAGTTTCAAAACTCTCCAAAATTTTTAATACTTTCAACATCTGATGGAAGATTCCTTAAAGCAGTTCACAAACATGCAGACTTTTTAGTTTCCAGGCGCATCTCCATGCAGCCTTAATGTCCTATATCATTAAACCAATCATTTGATTTTAAGTAAATCCTTGGTTGAGGGACTCTAAACGAAGCTCCTCCAACACCAAATTTTTAAAAACAAATTTAGAGTACCCAATGCTTTTTTTTTCCAATTAAGGGGTAATTAAGCGTGGCCAATTCACTTACCCTGCACCTCTTTGGATTGTGGGGGTGAGACCCACGCAAAAAATGGGAGAATAGGCAAACTCCCCATTGACAGTGACCCCGGGGCAGGGAATGGAACCTGGGACCTCGGTGCTGTGAGGCAGCAGTGCTATCACTGTGCCAGCGTGCTGCCTGTATCCAAAATTAAATTAGAGAGACAGAGAACCTTCAGTCACTTGAAACACAAGCTGGGTGAAATTCCTCTTTTGGCTAAACCCCCCCCCCCGGACCAGAATGATCGCTCTTCGGCATAATTCATAGCTGCTTTGGTATCTCATGAAAACAATCAACTGTCTATCCCCCAATCTAGACTTGCTGCATTTATTAAGGCCAGCTGAAAATCAAAGTTAGCCTGCCAGGAACTGGGAGTACAGGTGCCTCTCTAAAAACTGTTGAACCATTTCTTTGGAAATCATTCAAGTCCCATGAATTCAGGCTATTAAGGTGAAAACTATGGACTGTCACGTTTTCCATTGAAATAGGAATTTCACTTCCAATATACATAGGGAAAGATTTTTCTTTTAGATTGGCTTGTTAGACTGAATTGCGTTTTTCTGTTTTGCATCAAGCCCTGTCTATCATCTCTGACCATTGGTGGGCACGCCCTTAGCTGCCCAGGCCCAGAGTTCAGGAATTCCCTCCCCAAACCTCTTTGTCTCTCTATCCTTTAAGCCAGGGTTTTTCAAACTGTGGGTCGCAGCCCATGGGTGTGTCGGGGGAAATCGGTCGCGGCGTTCCCAATTGTGGGAGAAGCGCCCAACGGCCACTACTTTAAATTGAGATTGCCAGCCACTACTGGGTTTTAAATAGAACGATGAAGTCTTCCGGCCAGAAGCGACGGCAGAGAGGTCACTCGCCCGGCACACACACTGACGCCACGCGCCCTGTACGTCCATGTTTTCGCTGCGAAATTACGGAGGAGAGATTCCTCCATTTTCTAGCTGTGAGCAAGCAAGGCAACAGGACTGTGAAGAACTGAAGATGGATCGTTTTGATCTAAGGAAGAGAGGACCAGAGACACAAACAGACCAGGATCTCACAACAGAATCTGCTGGAGAGAGCTGCTCAGGAGAGTCCACGGCATGACAAAGCTGTGCTAGTGCTAGCTCTGTACAGAGGCTCCAGGGCCTTTGGTGAATAGCCAACAAAGAAAAAAATATAAATTGGGAACAAAGCAGTATAAAGATGATTTCTTGAGGTGTTGCTTTGTTAATTGTGCCAATGTAAATCAGGATGCAAAGCCCATTTGTATTATCTGCAGGGAAGTACTGGCAAATGAGAGTTTAAAACCCTCAAAACTTCAAAGGCAGTTGAAGCATGGCAAGCTCAAGGACAAGCATCTTGATTTTTTTCAAAGGATGCAGCAAAAACTTAAATCTTCAGTTGAAGTACTTAGAAAAAATGTAACATCGAATGACAAAGCATAATTAGCCTCTTACATGGTACCCTATCGTGTAGCTAAAGAGAAAATCCCTCACACTGTAGCAGAGAGATCAATTTTCCCTTCAGCATTAGACATGGGTTGTACGGTCCTAGATGAGAGGTCAGGTGAAAAACTGAAATGCCACTTAGTGATAACACAGTGGCTAACCAAATTTGTGATATTGCTGAAAATTTAATGCCTAAATTTCCAGAGGAGAAGTTTCGGATTTTGAGAGAGAAGCAGTGGGTGCAAGGTCCCTTTGAGTTTGAGACACCAGAGTCAATTATTAACTTACAGCTGTCTCCAAATAAAGAGACTTTAATTCTGCACCTGACCTGTGACAGCAGATTAAATTACACATCACAAGTCCATGAGCAACATGTTAGAATAGTGTCTCTGAGGAGTATCCAATGCTGAGTAAAACAAATATTTTGTTGCTATTGCCCTTCACAATGACCTACATGTGCGAGATTAGATTTTCCATCCTCACCAAGATGAAGACAGCATAAATGAACCGGCTGAACTCTGCACCTGACGTGAGCATTGCCCTCTCCTCCTGTGAACTTGATTAGAGTGAGGTTGTGAGGACCAAGCAGGCTCACATTAAAGGTAAGCGAAAATGGTGGGTTGTGAAGGTCGGCCGGTCAGGGTCGCGAAGGTCAGCTGGCATGGATAGAAGTGGGTCCCGGGAAATAAATTTGAAACACATTGCTTTGAGTTGCTTCCTGGAACCCTTTTCTTGAGCAAGGTTTTAGTCACAGCTTTAATATTTCTTTATGTGCCTCAGCGTCACATCTTGTTGATGAACATCCTGTGAAACATGTTGGGACTTTAACGTTTTATTTCTCATTTAATGTTGGATGAAAATGTCAATCAATGTACACAGAAATTCAGCTGATTGCTAATGAAGGTTGCTGTACAGGATGGGCATTTACAGTATCTTTATTATTCCTAACGGACAGTTGACTACACCCTCCAGCATTTTAGAAATGGTATAAAATCATTATATACAACCACCTTAAAAGGCACTATTATTTTTGTTGGTAAAGATTCACAATTTCTTTAACAATCTCCACTTTATGATACCGAAAGAGATTGTGCTAAGTGTTGACAGGGTCAACAGTTTACTCATCACTGTTCTTAATTGCTCAAACATTGAACAATGTTACTTTGTCGACTGCAGACACAATGATAGGCCTCAGACAACAGCAATTTGCGCTGAATGAATTGATTGTGACACAGCTGCTGTAGAACTCGAATTGTCACCAGTGGTTTGATGTACAGACGCGGAAAATGCACAAATGTCACAAACGGTGCATCCCAATAAATGAACACGAGCCGTTAAGTGGTCCATTCTCGCTCTTTGTAACAGTTTTAAGGACAGGGCTCTGAGCATTCTGTGAAACCTCTCAGGCACCATGAATAATTTGCGACAGGCCCGGTTCGGATTTGCAATGTTGGGCTATGTTGTGGGCTGCAGCAAGTAAGAGTTTGATCAGCTCGCTGCACTAATCAAGCCAGTCAGATGGCCCGTGCTATTTGTACACAACTGGCAAACAGATGGATCGCAAATAGAAAACCTCTTAAGAGAAAAAGCAACGATTAAAGATTAAAGAGTGCAATCAATCAAAGTGAAATGCACGGAGATGATCAAGCTGGACAATGATCGATATTACGTGCGACACATGGACACAGCCCATTGCATCTCTCCCTGGCAACGATCCACAACAGCGGGTTTGGCAAGATCAGAATCCCGTTCCTCGAGAACGTGTGAGAAGCAACTTACAACTCTCTTACACACATAGAACAGTACAGCACAGAACAGGCCCTTCGGCCCTCGATGTTGTGCCGAGCAATGATCACCCTACTCAAACCCACGTATCCACCCTATACCTTAGGGGCAGCAGGGTAGCATGGTGGTTAGCATAAATGCTTCACAGCTCCAGGGTCCCAGGTTCGATTCCCGGCTGGGTCACTGTCTGTGTGGAGTCTGCACGTCCTCCCCCTGTGTGCGTGGGTTTCCTCCGGGTGCTCTGGTTTCCTCCCACAGTCCAAAGATGTGCAGGTTAGGTGGATTGGCCATGCTAAATTGCCCGTAGTGTCCTAATAAAAGTAAGGTTAAGGGGGGGTTGTTGGGTTACGGGTATAGGGTGGATACGTGGGTTTGAGTAGGGTGATCATGGCTCGGCACAACATTGAGGGCCGAAGGGCCTGTTCTGTGCTGTACTGTTCTATGTTCTATGTTCTATACCCATAACCCAACAACCCCCCCCTTAACCTTACTTTTTAGGACACTACGGGCAATTCAGCATGGCCAATCCACCTAGCCCGCACATCTTTGGACTGTGGGAGGAAACCGGAGCACCCAGAGGAAACCCACGCACACACGGGGAGGACATGCAGACTCCGCACAGACAGTGACCCAGCCGGGAATCGAACCTGGGACCCTGGAGCTGTGAAGCATTTGTGCTAACCACCATGCTACCGTGCCCAAATGATAATGACATGATTTGACAGCCACATTTATAAGAAATAAAAGAAAAATTCAACTAAATCAAACACTGTGCAATATTGTGAAACATTGCCCTGAAAGTTAGTTGGAGGGTCAGCAATAGGGAATTGCTGGATAAGAATGTTTTGGGTATAAAACTGCCAGGGTAGAATCTACGTCAACGGCATTTCCTTTTTAAAAAAAATGTTCCAATTAAGGGGCATTTTAGCGTGGCCAATCCACCTACCCTGCACCTCTTTGGGTTGTGGGGGTGAGACGTACGCAGACACGGAGAGAATGTGCAAACTCCACACAGACAGTGACCTGGGACCGGGACCGAACCCGGTCCTCAGTGCCGTGAGGCAGCAGTGCTAACCACTGCACCACCGTGCTGCCCACGGTGGCAAATCAAAAGTTTGCTCTTTCATTTCAATAATGGGTGTGAGGTAGTCACTTAATCCCAATAAAACAGCTCCACATCTCCCAAATGCAAACGTCCTAGTGATTTTGCTCAGAGAAAGCATTGAACCCCACCTGCCCTTGAGGAAAGATTAATCTCTGGTCATCTGTCGAAGGAGGGAAGTAACCTGTGATTTTTTTACATCATGGGGGGGGGGGGGGGGGGGGGGGGGCATTTCTGCGCCACTCACGGTGGCAGGAATCGGCCTGCACTTGGCCAGAAGCAGAATCTTCTGGTCCTGCCGCTGTCAATGGGATATACCAATGAATTTGCCAGGAAACCCACGGCGGGGGTCCGTCGTCGGTGTGACCAAAAGATCCCGGTGGCGGGAATAGCCAGAAAATCCCCCCCCCCCCCCCCCCCCCCGCCATGTTTTCATCTTGCAAAAGGACAACTGTGGCTATATGTGTGACCCGGTTCTCTCTGTGACTTACTGCTCCACCTCACCCTCCCGCACACTCTGATCTCTCTATTTTCTGTCCCTGATACTTGTCCAACTCCCTGCATTGGACTCCTCCTCCCCCATCCTGGCCCTGCCAGGCTCCACACAACCTCCCCGCCCCAAACCGAGATTTCCAATCTATCAACAACCTGAGGGTTACCGTAGAAACTGAAGTGGACAAGCCAGGTGACTACTGTGCACAAGTGCAGGACAGATACTGGAAATTCTACAATGGGTAACTCACCTCCTGACTCTGATGCAATGCTCTCCACTTGCCTGGATGATTGAGTGCAGCTCCAACAACACTCAAGAAGCTCGACATCATCCAGGACAAAGCAGCCCACTTGACTGGCACCTCAACATCCACTCTCTGCAGCGCAAGTGCACACTGGCAGCAGTATGTTCCATTTACAAGATGCACTGCAGCAACTCCCCAAGGCTCCTTCAACAGCACCTTCCCAATAATGACCTCCACCACCTAAAAGGACAAGGGCAGCAGATACATGGGAGCACCACAAACTTCAAGTTCCCCTTCAAGCCACATATTGGGTGAAATTCTCCTGAGAACCTGGCGGCTGGGCGCAAGAATGCTTTCTGCATGGGCGGCACAGCAGCACAGTGGTTAGCACTGTTGCTTCTCCGCACCAGGGTCCTAGGTTCGATTCCCAACTGGGTCACTGTCTGTGCGGAGCCTGCACATTCTCCCCGTGTCTACTTGGGTTTCCTCCGGGTGCTCCGGTTTCCACCTCCAAGTCCCGAAAGACGTGCTGCTAGGTAATTTGGACATTCTGAATTCTCCCTCTGTGTATCCAAACAGGCACCAGAGTGTGGCGACTCGGGGCTTTTCACATTAACTTCATTGCACTGTTAATGTAAGCCTACTTGCGACAATAAAGATTATAATTATTATTAGTGCTGCACTGCTTACCACTCTGCTGGGGCAGATCAGTTCCAGCAATCCATCGCCATGCCAAGCTGGTGTTCATGGACAGCATCCTGCTTCTGGACCCATGGACTCTCCTGTATCACTGCCTCGGTTCAGTGCTGTGCCTGGAGTTGGAAGTACAGGGGTTTCCTTCTCCGCCGATGCCACAAACGTGGGTCTACCTGGGCAGCGCTGTGCTGTGGGACTCATGCAGCCACCGCGGCAAAGGTCCAAAGTTCAATTGGGGAGCAGTCTGTGAGGTGAGAGGCGATGGAAGCAGTGGCCTGATGAAGACGAGGAAAGCAATGTGGAAGGAGGGCTGTGCAAGGAGTTTGGGGGAGGGGGTGGCAGATGGGCGAGGGCTCACGACGGCACACAAGAGGGACAAAGAGGGGGATAAAGAAGATGAACAATGGAGGCAAAGGGAAGACCATGGGGAGGGAAGCTGGAGCCCAGCAAGCCTCATGGAAAACTCACAAATAAGGGGGTCAAAGGGATCCCTCACTGGATGGGAATGGCTGAAGTGTCCAGAGACCGTGGGTAGAGATCCAGCTGGGGCATGGGCTCCTCATAGGTGATAGGCTTGGAGGGGCGGGGGGGGGGGGGGGGGGGGGGGGGGGGGGAGGCTGTTGAATGGAGGAACAGACTTCTTCTTGAGGGTACTACCCTTTTCCCCTAGTTTGTTGACATCCTGCACGGTCTGGTGAAGATAAAGTGTAGCCATCTGGGATGGCCACTTCCAGAATACAAAATGGATGTTTGCAAAGACTATAGGGAAACATGGACAATGCTAAGAAAGCAGGCAGGCACAGAGCCTGTATGCTATTGGAACCACAGCCCCCAGATGAGACTGAAACTGTGAGGCAATTAGCATATTGATGGTCCATCTCTGGGAACAAAGGAATAACATTCAAGTAACCAATACTAAGGCAGACACCCCGGTGCCAGAAAGACACAAACAAAGCAAGGCCAACGGCCACCTAAGACACGCACAGCCATCAGGGCACCCACCCCTTTATTGGTCAAGATTAATACCAGTGATCAAGATGCGGTCCAATTAATTGGGGCCAAGTTCAAAGCCCGCCCAAAAGCGCGTGAAGCCCCTTCGGGTATAAGAAGAAGCCCCCGAGAGAGAATCGCTCTCTTGGACTCGGCTCTCGAAGCGGAGAGACCCGTCCACCAGCTGCACCAGAAGCAAGTAAGTCCAATGTCAATGCTCGCTATCAGACGGACGACCTTAGCTGTTCTCCTGTTACCTCTTCGTACCCAACAGCCTCAGATCCAAACAACGGCCATTGTTCCTCTGACTGAGTGCGCACCCGAAGTTAAGTACAGGCGTTAGCGTTAGAGATAGTTTAGTTTATGGTATTTTGTGCATGAGTAGATATTGTGTGTGTAAATAAATAGTATTGACTTTGAACTAACTAACTGGTGCATTGGTTCTTTGATCAGTATTCGGGTTTGAACCTTGTGGCGGTATCGAAAGATACCTGGCAACTCAAGAGCAAACATAATTAGGATCAAGGAATGCGACCATATTGATCGCTGTATTTAGAACCAGAAAAATCTAGCAACAAAATGAGCTGGACAGAGTGATAAGAGACTAGACTGGTATTTAAATATGGCACCGGGACCCATGTACCCGCCAGCTGAGGGTGGGTGGACAAATCAACTGTTGGACCATCAAGAGTCACAGGAGAACTTACCAGTGCATGTGGTTTGAAGCACGGAATCTGACTATCTTGGTCGGTGGGACAGGCGCTGCTGGAGCCACCCGCCACGACATTCTCTGGCCATGTGTTTCTCAGCGGCACGCCGCTCGCTGGCAGCGGAATTCTCTGCTCCCACTACTGTCAATAGGAATTCCCATTGAAGCCACCCCATGCCCGGGTTTATGGGCAGGAACAGAGACCCCCGCTGCCGGCGAACTGCCAAAGAATTCCAAACTTTGCCTCAAAATGGCAGAATTCCACCCATCATCCTGACTTGGAACCATGTCGATGTTCCTTCACTATCGCTCGGTGACTGACCTTGTCCTGTGGCCTCCTCTGGTTTGCTCCCTGCGTGCCTGGAAGCCAAGGCTTGTTGAGCATGGCTGCTACCAGATGAGGAAACTCCACAGCATGTGAGGGAACCCTGACTTCTTGCTTCCCTCCGCTTTACCTACCAGACCTAACTTCCCAGCAGGTCAGATAAATTAAAATTCCTCCTTTGACTTTAGCAACCTCAGACCTCAACCGCACCTTGGATTTTAGCAGCTGGGAGTGCTGAGGATGTTGCCATCTGGGGTCCATTGTTCTCAGGGAGAACTTTGGTGGGAAAATGAATCGCCCATTCCAGCTTATCCTTTTAGACTAATGGATCTGTTCTGTAGATATTTTCCATGTATAATTTTGTTATTATAACAATGGCCTGCACGGTAGCACAAGTGGATAGCACTGTGACTTCACAGCACCAGGGTCCCAGGTTCGATTCCCCCTGGGTCATTGTCTGTGCGGAGTCTGCACGTTCTCCCCGTGTCTGCATGGGTTTCCTCCGGGTGCTCCGGTTTCCTCACAGTCCAAAGATGTGCAGGTTAGCTGGATTGGCCATGGCTAAATTGCCCTTAGTGTCCAAAAAGGTTAGGAAGGGTTATTGGGTTACGGGGATAGGGTGGAAGTGAGTCCTTAAGTGGGTCGTACAGGCTCGATGGGCCGAATGGCCTCCTTCTGTATTGTATGTAGCTATGTAGTTGAATATTTTAGTGAGCTGAATATTTGGAATTATTTTGTCATTACTGGATCATCATATACTGCCAGTAACTGGTTCCTTGAAAACTGCTGATTCACCACTCAACATACAGACTAAGAATAAGATTATCTGCTTCACCAAAAACTGAAACTAATCTTGAGAAATCCCGTACATTGACTCCCGATCACATGGTTGACTTCAGTAGCCTCCCACTGAAGCAATGCTTCCTGTCTTTTGCTGCAAAAGGGAATAACGGGCAGGATTTACTGGCCGTTTGCGCCGGCACGATATTCCGGTCTATCCACTGTCATAAAGTAATGAATGCATTAGACAATACCTGCAAAGCCCAGTCCCAAAAACAGCAATGTGAGAATCGTCTGATAATTGCTTTTGGATGATGTTGTTTGCGAGATTAAGATTAGCTCGGACAATATGTCCCCCGCTTCCTTCAAAATACTGGAATGACGGGCAGTACGGTGGCACAGTGGTTAGCACTGCTGCCTCACGCCTCCGAGGCCCCGGGTTCGATCCCGGCTCTGGGTCACTGTGTGTGGAGTTTGCATATTCTCCCCGTTTCTGCGTGGGTTCCGCCCCCACAACCTAAAGATGTGCAGATACATGGATTGGCCATGCTAAATTGCCCCTTAATTGGAAAAAATGAATTGGGTACTCTAAAAAAAAATTCCTTTTAACTAAAAAAATGCTGGAATAGGATCTTCCACGTCCAAATCCACCTGAGAGAACAGACAGGGAGGTAGTCTTATCCATAGCCCTGCATCTAGGACAGTGTAGCCTGAATTATGCACTTGAATCTTTGGAGTGGTGTTTGAACCTTTTGACTCAGATGTGGGTCTGCTACCTAATGAGCCACAGCTGACTTTAATCACTGTCCCTTAAATCTAAATCTAGTGAACCCAACTAGATAAACCCAAAACTTGTCCTGAAGCCAACTTTTTCTGGACTCAAACCAATGATTAAATGTAGCTAACAAAACCAATCTGCATTTTTCTACGAACCTCAACATCATAAAACGTCCCATGATATTTCACAGGCATGTCATCAAAGATCTGACACAGCACCAAATATAGGATAATAATAATAATAATCGATCATTGTCACAAGTAGGCTTCAATGAAGTTACTGTGAAAAGCCCCTAGTCGCCACATTCTGGCACCTGTTCGGGGAGGCCGGTACGGGAATTGAAACCACGGCTGGCCTTGTTCTGCATTGCGAGCCAGCTATTTAGCCCACTGTGCTAAATGAGGATAAACGAGGACCTAAAGACTGGCCAAAGGGGTACCTTGTAAAGACCATCATAAAGGCACCATTAGACGTTTCACTGGGACAAATTATTGAGAGAAAATAATTATTAAAACCATTTAAAATGCTTGCTCTGTATTTCACTCCCAAGGACTGAAGAGTGAGCTTTCTGGGTCTGAAGAAACATCATCAATCTGAAAGTTTTTTTTTCCCATTCCATGCTGCTCACAGCTCAGCCTAACACTGCTCTGCTGCACACCAATATCTCGTGGCTCTGAATCTCTTAACCCACCGCTGAAAAAGATCCACACTACAGCCAGGATCAGAATCACAACAAAGACTCGCCAAAGGCAGAATCTTGCACTGTTCCCATGGCAGGTTTGGTGTCAGGGGGATGTATTTATTCAGACAGCTTGGGGTCCCTACCAAAGAGCCTCATTCGCTGCCACTGGTATTAATCCAGCGGCAGTGAAAGCTCACCGTACATGACGAGCAACCCACACCTGCTCTTCACAGATAGGACGTCCACCCCTGGCATCCTTGAAAGTACCCAAGTGGAACAAGATGTGGCGGGCCTTCCTGAAACAAGGCAGTGCCGGGCTCCCACCAGCTCTTCAGCTGGCAGAAGGGACCCCTGTAGCCCCCACAAGATTCCAGCCCAACTGTTTAAGCGTTTGCATAATTTCCCTCAATGGGCCTCAGGAAGACTGTTGATGTGAGGTCCTTACTCCCAGGATAATGGGAACCATTGAAGGTTACCTCATGATTACCTGAACACAAAATGCATTTAAAGACATGGGGCGCGTTTCGCCGGAAAGATTTCTATGTCCGTTTTCAGGCAGGTTTAGTGGGGTGTTTCTCCGTGGCTGTAGCACCAAGAAACATCTCGCTATTCAACGCCAATGTGATGGTCCCGGCCAAACTTTGCTGATACCAATTGTACATCATGTTTAACCTTCAGTAGCTGAAGTTGTTTAACCAACATGTGGCGGTCTTTCATTCCAGAGGTTCTATCATTTTGTAGTACTTGAGGGCAGCACAGTAGCACAAGTGGATAGCACTGTGGCTTCACAGTGCCAGGGTCCCAGGTTCGAATCCCCGCTGGGTCACTGTCTGTGCGGAGTCTGCACATTCTCTCCGTGTCTGCGTGGGTTTCCTCCGGGTGCTCCGGTTTCCTCCCACAGTCCAAAGATGTGCAGGTTTGGTGGATTGGCCATGATAAATTGCCCTTAGTGACCAAAAAGGTTAGGAGGGCTTATTGGGTTACGGGGATAGGGTGGAAGCGAGGGCTCAAGTGGGTCAGTGCAGACTCGATGGGCGGAATGGCCTTCTTCTGCTCTGTATGTCCTATGTACTCCATGTGCGACTTGGCAGGCACCAACAAGAACCACCTGGCTGAGGTGAGACAAGCAGCTCATGATCCATGCCTTCTGATTGGCTATGAGTGCTCAAACATTGACATCAGGCTCCTCAAAACCCATCGGCACTTCAAGTTACAAAAATACCAAATGCTGAGCTAACTGTCTTATTCAAAGCTGCTGGATGACAGATTTAATTCCCAGGAATGACGAGCTGGCAAGGGTTCTGACAGACTGGATATATAACAGGAGGCCATGTTGGAAAAACTAACACTTCATCAGCATTAAAAAAGTACAAAGGAGACTACCGGCCGTGTACTAAGCTTCCCAACTCCTAATGCCAAAAACTACAATGAGAGTAAGGATAAGGAAAAGAAATATAGAAAAACATGAATAAACAATCGTCATACAGTTAAAGCTGAATACTGTAGCAAGCATGTTCAATCACTATTTTAATCCCAATGTCTCTTCATCTGGCTATGTCTTTGAATTTCTTACGGCTGCTGTGGAATTATTCCCAGAGTTGTGTGACAACACAGTTAGGGCTAAATTTTACTGCACACAAGAATGTTTTGCAAAGTTCATTTCTACTGAAAGGCATCCCAAAGCCATCATTGACATGCGCCAATTGCTTGGAATATAAAACCTGGGGCTGCATTTGGGCATGTTATCAAATGGGATGGGAAGGGAGCACGTAAATAGGGCAGGTGCCCACCCCACCACCTTTCTGCCCACTCCTAGAATACGGTGGGTGGGCAGGCACCATAGTCAGCAGCCCACCCAACTCAGGATCAATTGGGCTGGTTACCAAGCCAACTGGCCCCACTAATACACTACCCATACCTTAAATGTTGGCATGGGCATGGAGTCATAGATATTTCCATATGGAAACAGGCCCTTCGGCCCAGCTGGTCCATGCTGCCCAGTTTCTATCATTAAGTTAGACCCACTTGCCTGCATTTGGCCCATATCTCTCTACACCCCCCCCTGCTCATGTAACTGCTTTTTTATAGAACAGTACAGCACAGAACAGGCCCTTCGGCCCTCGATGTTGTGCCGAGCAATGATCACCCTACTCAAACCCACGTATCCACCCTATACCCGTAACCCAAACAACCCCCCCTTAACCTTACTTTTTAGGACACTACGGGCAATTTATCATGGCCAATCCAGCTAACCCGCACATCTTTGGACTGTGGAAGGAAACCGGAGCACCCGGAGGAAACCCACGCACACACGGGGAGGACGTGCAGACTCCGCACAGACAGTGACCCAGCCGGGAACTGAACCTGGGACCCTGGAGCTGTGAAGCATTTATGCTAACCACCATGCTACCGTGCTGCCCCTTTTAAAGGACAAAATTGTACCCGTCTCTACCACTGCCTCTGGCAGCTCGCTCCAGATGCTCACCACCCTCTGTGTGAAGAAAGTTCCCTTCTGATCTCTTTTGTATCTCTCTCCTCTCACCTTAAATCTATGCCCTCTAGTTCTAGACTCCTTTACCTTTGGGAAAATATATCGACAATCTACCTTACCGATGCTCCTCGTTATTTTATAGACCTCTATAAGTTCAGTCTATAAGTCTATAAGGGCAGTCGGGCAAGAGAGGGCAGTCTGATGTTTGTATTTCAGAGGGTAGGCAGGAAGTGGGGGTACTATGTTTGGGGATAGTGCAGATTTGGCTCATTGCAGATCAGGGGGACTGCTCCGCCCAAGATAGAACCCTACCCCCTTTCTTCTTTCCCACTTGCTAAATTGAACCCACCACCACCACCCAGTCCCCCTCCCTAAGCTGCTGAAACCCTCCCTACCCAAGATCCTGGACATGCCCATCTCCAGGATCCATTGTGCCTTCCTCCTCTGCTTGCACCACCACCCCCCCCCCCCCCCCCCCCCCCCCCCCCCCCCCCCCCCAATTAATGTGCTCTTGGTGCTACTGATTGGCCGGCAACTCTAATGGCAGGACTTGCTCCACAATGAATCAGTGAGGGGCTGCGGGCGGGGGAGCTGGCATGGAGCCGGCAGCACCACGTCTACTTTGCTTCTTGGGGGATGGCCTAGATTGAGAAGTTAGGTTGGCAATAATGGATTTGAACTTTTGAACTACACATTACTACTGAACACAGGTGAAAAAGTTGATTTTACTTACAGCAATGGTGCATTTACATTTCATAAAGCAGAGTGCATTTTTGGAGTTCCCTTTGGATTCTGAAAAGCGGATTGACTTCAGCTTTTCTAAATCCAATGTTTATTGTCCAGCTGCTGAAATCAGCCGTAATCTTGTTTGCTGTCCAGTGGCCACCGTAGCTGCAATGCACAGGCCTTCTGGTCCATTCCTGCTACAACTCCAGCCAGGAATGTAGAAGGCAGTCCAGGAAATAGGCCACAACCCTGATGTGTTATGAATGCCTCTTCGCCCACCCTCTGCCCCCCAACCCAAACTCCCAAAACCAGCTAGTGGGCACCTGTAGCAGTGTGGGCACCCACAGAAGCCAACGCAAACAGGGTGCCCAACCCGTGGCCTCTGCACAATCTAGCCAGCTCAATGCGGGAGGGAGGCCACGGGCGAGTAGCATAACCAACCCATGTTTCAACGTCACACATTACACTGCAGTGAAATACTCAAACAAGATTGTTGTTTTGCCATTATTTCACAATTGCATGTTTGACAGCTAAGCTTCTTGTGTCCTCATAATGCGGGAAGTGTAACCTTCCAACCACAAGGCCATAACTGGGATCTGATTTGTAGAAACTGCCATGTCGGCTGAAGCCTGGGTTCTGTCCCAACTGCTGGAGGTTTTACTCCAGCCACTTCCAGTCTGACCCGCAATGGCATTGCTTCAGTGAATATCTGCTTCAGACATCAACTTTAGCGCTGCACTGAAGTGGATACTATTTTGCTAAAACACTGAAGTCGCTGGAGAAATCACACTGCAGTACCAGAAGGAGAAGGAGTTCTCCACAATACTGAAAAGTACATGTGTGCAGAGGTCCAAAGGAACAATATCGTGCAACAGAAACATGAAGTAGGAACGTTATAGCATCTGAAAATATTAATTTAGCCCATGATTTTTATTAATGTAAATAACAATGGCTTTCAATAGCACCCAGGAGTGCAATAGTACAGATGTCGTCTACCTTAGTTACACAGGGGAACACCATAACGCTGTCAGAAACTGCTGAAGGAAATGGTTAAGCAATTCAGAGTCTGGCGCAATTGTTTTTGACCTACGTTAGCTATTGCCTCAGGCTCACCACATGCTCTTGTAAGGCAGCCTCTTATCAGCTCGAATTAAATGCTGCTCCTCTATGCCTTAGTCAGTTAGTATTCTGCTGGAAATATTGAATGAAAATCCATTCTATCTTAATGACAAGAAATACCTTGTGCTTTCGACAAATCAATGTCAAAGCTAATAGAATTTACAGTGCAGGAAGGAGGCCATTCAGCCCATCGAGTGTGCATCGGCTCTTGGAAAGAGCACCCTACCCAAGGTCAACACCTCCACCCTATCCCCATAACCCAGTAACCCCACCCAACACTGAGGGCAATTGTGAACACTAAGGGCAATTTATCATGGCCAATCCACCTAACCTGCACATCTTTGGAGTGTGGGAGGAAACCGGAGCACCCGAAGGAAACCCACGCAGACACGGGGAGGATGTGCAGACTCCGCACAGACAGTGACTCAAGCCGCATGTAACTTGTACAAGTGAATTATTAGAGAGCTGCAAAATTACAGAGTAGTTATAATGGGGGACTTTAATTATCTGAATATAGACTGGGATAGTAACAGTGTAAAGGACTGAGAGGATTTTTTTTTTTTACAGCCTTATATTTCCAGTCCAATGAGAAAGGAGGCACTGCCAGCAGACCTAGTTCTTGGTAGGAAAGTGGGCTAAGTAGGTCAAATGTGAGTGGGAGAACATTTAGGAAACAGTGATCATTGTATCATATGGTTTTGGCTGATTGTGGAAAAGGACACAGAGTAACAATAATTAACTGAGGAAAAGCCAACTTCAATGGGGTAAGATCTGGGCCAAATATATTGGAGTTAAAGGTTGACAGGAAAAATGGTAGCTGAACAATTGACTACCTTTAAAGAAGAGATAGTTTGTGCACAGTCAAGATGTAAAAGGGAACAAAATTAAGATAAAAAAGAAAAAATGTGCTTGTGACAGATGTTAGAAAGAAAACACAATTGAGTACCAGGCTGAATATTGAAGGTTCCAAGAGGAGGTGAAAAAGCAAATATGAGAAGCAAAGAAGGTGTGTGAAAAGAACTGACAGCTAACATAAAAGGAATCTTAAAGTTTTCTACAGGCATAGTAAAAGTGTGGTAAAAGGAGGAATAGGGCTGATTGGGGCAGCACGGTAGCACAGCGGTTAGCACTGTTGCTTCACAACGCCAGGGACCTGGGTTCGATTCCCGGTTTGGGTCACTGTCTGTGCGGACTCTGCACGTTCTCCCCGTGTCTGCGTGGGTTTCCTACGGGTGCTCCGGTTTCCTCTCACAGTCGAAAGATGTGCATGTTAAGTGGATTGGTCAGGCTAAATTTCCCCGTGGTGTCAAAAGGTTAGGTGGGGTTGCTGGGTTACCAGGATAGGGTGGAGGTGTGGGCTTAGAAAGGATGCTCTTTCAGGGGCCAGTGTAGATTCGATGGGCTGAATGGTCTCCTTCTGCACTGGAAATGATACTACGATACAAAAGGGGGATTGACACATGGAAGAAGAGGGCATTGCTGAGGTATTAAAAGTAACTTTGCATCTGTCATTACCAAGGAAGATAATAATAATCATTATTGTCACAAGTAGGCTTACATTAACAATGCAATGAAGTCACAGTGAAAAGCCCCTAGTCGCCACATTCTGCCGCCTGTTCGGGTACACGGAGGGAGAATTCAGAATGTCCAAATTACCTAACAGCACGTCTTTCGGGATTTGTGGGAGGAAAACAGAGCCCCTGGAGGAAACCCACGCAGATACGGGGAGAATGTGTAGACTCTGCACAGACAGCGACAGAAGCCGGGAATCAAACCTGGGACCCTGGCTCTGTAAAGCAACAGTGACAACCACTGTGCTACCGTGCCGCCCTACATGCGACGCAGGTGATGGTGAAAGAGGAGGTAATTAATAGAATCCCTACTGTCCATTCAGCCCATCGAGTCTTCACCTAGCCTCTGAAAGAGCATCCTACCTAGGCTGACTTCACTGCCCTGTCCCCATAACCCCATCTGCGGGTAAGGAAGGAATGCATGAGGGGGGTCGGGGAGAGGGCGGGCTGGCGCTGCCAAATTTTAGTAACTATTACTGGGCGGCGAATATAGCCATGATCAGGAAGTGAGTGGTGGGGGAAGGATCTGAATGGGAGCATATGGAGGCGGCTTCAAGCAAGGCCACCAGTTTGGGGCATTGGTAACTGCATCTCTGCCGTTCCCGCCGGCACGATACTCCACCAGCCCCGTGGTGGTGGCGACCCCGAGAGTCTGGGGGCAATGGAGCAATGGAGGAGACATGTGGGAGCAGAGGGAGCATCGGTCCGGTCCCCAATCTGTAATAATCACCGGTTTGCCCGGAAAGTATGGATGGGGGGTTCTGGATGTAGCGGAGAGCAGGGATTGAGAGGATGGGGGATATGTTGATGGAGGGGAGCTTTCCGAATATGACGGCACTGGAGAAGTTTGGATTGGCGAGGGGAAACAAATTCAGGTATCTGCAGCTGCGGGATTTCCCACATAAACAGGTGTCAACCTTCCCGCTCCTACCGCTAAGTGGGATTCAGGACAGGGTAGTTTCCAGAGGGTGGGTTGGAGAAGGGAGCGTCTCAGACATTTACAAGGAACTTATGGGGTCAGTGGAGACGCAGACCGAGGAGCTGAATTGCAAGTAGGAGGAGGAGCTGGGAGGAGAGATAGAAGTTGGTCTATGGGCGGACGCATTGAGTAGAGTCAACGCGTCCGCAACCTGTGCCAGGATCAGCCTGATACAATTCAAGGTTGTTCATTGGGCTCACATGACAGTGGCCCAGATGAGCAGATTCTTTGGGGTGGACGACAGGTGTGCAAAATGTGCGGGAGGACCAGCGAACCATGTCCACATGTTCTGGACATGTCCGAAGCTTAGAGGATTTTGGCAGGCGTTTGCAGATGGCATGTCCACGGTGTTAAAAACAAGGGTGGCGTTGAGTCCAGAGGTGGCGATTTCCAGGGTGTCGGAAGATCCGGGAATGCAGGAGGAGAAAGAGGCAGACGTTCTGGCCTTTGCTTTCCTGGTAGCCTGGAGACAGATACTATTAGCTTGGAGGGACTCAAAGCCCCCGAAGTTGGAGACCTGGCTATCGGACATGGCTAGCTTTCTCTGTTTGTGAAAATCAAGTTTGCCTTGAGAGGGTCACTGTTAGGGTTCGCCCGGAGGTGGCAACCGTTCGTCGACTTCTTCATGGAAAATTAATCATCAGCAGAAGGGAGGGGGTTAGTTTAGCTAAGAGTAGGGGGTTAATAAGGGTGGGACCTGTAAGGGAGGGAGACGGCTTTTGCACTATTTTTATAGTTTCATGTACATTATTTATTGTGTTGTTGTTATAATACCAAAAAATACCTCCATAAAATGTTTATTAAAAAAAAAGTCATTTAAAAATGTCATTTTAGAATAAAGATGCAATGCAAAATGAGGATTCTTGCCACAGAAAATATTAGCAATATCATTCGAACCAAAATCTTTTCATCCAGAAACACAACATAATTAGAGAGTGACACTGAATTCAAAGCGATTTGAAAGATCACTTACAGCGAAACGCTTGGGAAACAGAAGAATGAGAACAGGTGGTGGCAGCACTCCCCGCAGCACTCAAAGCACACAATGAAGGTTTTCTACTGCCCGCCAAGCCTAAAACTGGAGCTGCAGACCCAATGGCCGGTGTTCATTTTCAATGATACACCTGACAGTGGCGATTGGGCAGGACCTACACTGGGCAGTCAATCCAGAGCACCAGAGTTACACCTGGGGCCGTATGTTTAAAATCCACCCCCAGGCTCAGCCCTTTTACACACCATTGCTGGCGGAGTGCGTTTTCAATACTGCAGCAATGATGGAATTCTGAAAGGCAGTACCCCCCCCCCCCCCCCCCCCCCCCCCCGAGGTGCTCACTATTGCTACCGGGAAAAGGGAAATGGTGATAAAATCCCTGGAGTCAGTATCGGCTATGATGGCTGGTAATAAAAGTACTGGCAGAGCAGTGCCAATCGAGAGTGGTTATTCTGAGTGTCGGCATATGTTCACCAAATGGGCACACTGGGCTAAATCGCTGGCTTTTAAAGCAGACCAAGGCAGGCCAGCAGCGCGGGTTCAATTCCCGTACCAGCCTCCCCGAGCAGGCGCCCGAATGTGGCGACTAGGGGCTTTTCACATTAACTTCATTGAAGCCATCTCGTGACAATAAGCGATTTTCATTTCATTTACAAACGAGGAAGATGTGGAAAATATACAGTAAACATTGATAACAGGTTTCGATGTCTGGAAATTGGCCATGATGACAAGGGTTAACCATGTTCACTTCCCCCTCTTTGTTTAAGGGTTTTTTTTTTGTACCATTGAGCTGGGAGTACTGAACCCGGACCGACCCTCCACATCATGCCTCCTCTGCACCTGCCCACTCTGCACTGTGCCTCCTCCATACTGTGCTCCTTGTTTAGTTTTGCATGGTTGGGTGATATTGATACCTTTTCTATTATTCTAACCATTCTAATCATCTTTTTGTAAAGCATTCAAAAAGGGAGAAAAAAAAATATCACCTGACTTTAATTAAGCATTTGAGCAGCTTTGGTGTAACAGGTTATTAAGAGCTCAGCTCCACGCCCCAATAACGCTCCCATTTTCCGACCCTTACATCCGAAACCAGTTCCCTTTCAAATTGCACAAGCTCTGCAACTGCCTACTTACAGATTTACCTTTAATCACATCGCCCAACCAACTCCTCGCTTTGCATCTTTAAACAATTCCAGCCAATGTTAAAACTACTGAACTGAAACCTCTTTTCAAAACCGTCCAGCAATAACTCTGAAAAGCAAATTTCAGAACCGGACACACATCCACAAAGCTCCTCCAAATAAGCAACACTGGATTTTAAGCAATCTCATAGCTGGATGACAAAGAATTCCTGGTCAACTCAATCTTAATAGGCTCTTTTCAATTGAATGCGTTTTTAGTATTTATGCACTGCAGGGTTTGCACTAACTGATCATCAGTTTTTAATACAACCAAGAGCTGCAGGTGAAAGGAACAGTGCCTGTGACCGCATGTTGTTCATTCCTGTTTCCGCTACATTTAGCCTCCGTTTTTGCCACCCGAGATATAATTCAGCCAACTTCGGTGTGAAGTGGAGTTTTCCCAAAGGCTACTGTGTTGATGTCTTGCCTCTGCATCTGCAGCCAACATGGAAATCAGAGTATTTTTAGACAGACGTGCCATTGAAAGGCCAACAGTCCTGCTGTCAAATTCCAGCACTTTGTTTTCATTTCAAATCTCCAGCATTTGTAGTTTCTTTGTTTCTCCCATTTGTTCCCATGTTAGGCTTCCTAATGTATTTTCTTCCAAATCCATATCAACACCAGAGCAATTTCATACAGTAGATTTAAAAATGAGGTTTCCACGAACAACATGCAGGCTCCCCACACAAGAGCTTTATATGAATCCGTGCTGGACACAGACAATGACAATATCTGTATACCCTCTGTACCCTGCCCCTTCTGTGCCCTCCCCCTCTGTACCCTCCACCCTGCCCCCTGTGCCCTCCCCCGTATCCTGCCCCTTGCCCCCTCTGTAATCTGCCCCCACCCCCTCTGCAATCTGCCACCCCATGCCCTGCCCCCTCTTTGCCCTCCCCCCGTACATTGCCCTCTCTGTACCCTCCCCCTCTGTGCCCTCCCCTGCACCCTGCTCCCTGTGCCCGCCTCCATATCCTGCCCCCTGCCCCCTCTGTACTTTGCCCCCTGCATCCTATCCCCCTGTACCTTGCCCCCTCTGTAATCCTGCCGTATCCTGCTGCCTCTTTACCCTGTCCCCTGCCCCCTGTCTATTATTGTCGGTGATATTGATACCTTTTCTACTTTGTTAATCATTTAAATCCTCTTTTTCGTAAAGAATTCAATATTGAAAATTAAACAATAGTTGTATATTATCTGACTTTAATGAAGTGATTGGCTTTAGTGAACCAAATTACTAAGAGCTTTGCAATGCACTTTCAGGTTCATAGATGGTCGTAAAAACCCTTCAGTGCAGAAGGTGGCCATTCGGTCCATTGGTTCTGCTGACCCTCGGAAAGAGCACTGTACCTAGGCCCGCTGCCCGGCCCTACATCTGTAATCCCAATGCACTGATCATGGCCAATCCACCTAACCTGCACATCTTCGGACTGTGGGAGGAAACTAACATACGGTCAGCCACATAAGGAGACAGTCGGACAGGTGAACAAAAGCTTGGTCAAAGAGGAAGGAGCGACTTGAAAGAATAATAATAATAATCTTTATTAGTGTCACAAGTAGGCTTATATTAAGACGGCAAATGAAGTTACTGTGAAAAGCCCCTAGTCGCCACACTCCGGAGCCTGTTTTGGTTCACGGAGGGAGAATTCACAATGTCCAATTCACCTAACAGCACATCTTTCAGGACTTCTAGGAGGAAACCGGAGCACCCGGAGGTAACCCACGCAGACACAGGGAGAACGTGCAGACTCCACACAGACACTGACCCAAGTCAGGAATCGAACTCTGGTCCCAGGCACAGTGAAGCAACAGTGCTAACCACTGTGCTACAGTGCTGCCCCTCAAGGAAAGGCCTGTAGAGAGGTACAGGGAGGGAGATGCCATGGGGCAGTTCCTGGGCACTGCGGGGCCATGTCGCTCTCCCACTGGGGGCTACACTTACCTGTGTGGCCCCCAGTGGGCTCCCTTCACCTGGTTCATGTTTGTAAAAGAACTTGTTGTAAACCTTGCCGATGTGATGCGGGAGATCCCAATGTGGGGGGTGAACATATGGCGGGGAAGCCCTTTAATTAGATTATAATTTATTTAAATGAGGTTCCCGACCTTTCCGGACAGGGAGAATTGATAAACGAGATCTCGCGGCAAGATTCTTATTTTCCGACTCTCGTGATTTTTTGTGCCCTCATTGCCATGAAGGACTTACCACGACCCCCTCCCTGCGGATTCTCTGCAATGCCAGCAGGATAACACACTGGCGTGAAACACATTTGGAACAACCTGGTATGCAGATGTCAGGCCTCATCTGAACAATGCCTGGGGAAGCCTCTGGATGGAGGCCGCCCGCAACCCTGGATCACAGCAGTGGGTCGGGGAGCATCTGCAGGTGGACCTTCTGTGTCCGGTATTCCTAGACATCCATCTTCATTCTCCGGAGGTCCAGCTTCCGATCTCAGAGTGCTTCCGGAGATCTATCTTCATTTTCAGGTGGTCCACCGCCCCTCTTCAATGGTGGGTCAGTGTTGTTGATCACCTTTTCAATATGGCGTCCGGGTATGATGGTGGACCATGCACCATCCAGGCCTGTCCCGCCACTGAATACAACGTAAAACACCTGGGTCCATAATCACCAAGGCCGTTGCCGGAAGAATTGGCGCGTTTCCCCACTGGCCGTCACGGCAGGAAACACACCACTACCCCGCCCCCACCACTACCCCGCCCCCACCACTACCCTGCCCCCACCACTACCCCGCCCCCACCACTACCCCGCCCCCACCCCGCCCTCACCACTACCCCGCCCCCACCCCTACCCCGCCCCCACCACTACCCCGCCCCCACCACGGCACTTTGAATCTTTGGGCAGAATTCTCCCAGTTTGATTCTAAGATCACCATCCCGTTCTCCAAATCACAGGTGGGCTCTCACATAACTGCTGGATCTTCCTAATACTCAGATAACATTCAATTTATTATAAATTCTATCTGCTGATCAAATAAAAAATAAACAAATGTATTGCCTGTTGGCATTAAGGCCTAGTCCTATGCATCATTTCTGGTGCTGCGGTCATATTCTATCTAATTATTCAGATATGCTGCATGGGTTTAATTAATGATCACTTGCTTTTGATGTTGAATTATATTCATACAAACATGCTTCTGTAATGGCCATTTGCGTTGATTTCATTTAATTATATGGTTGGGGTGCAAACGTTTCCAAACTTGCTTGATCAGCACTGACAGGAACCTCCTGACAAATATACATCCCTTGGTAAACTAATTATTAAATTGGTTGCAGCACGAATATTTGTAAATTTAGCATTTTTACCTGCACTTTATACAAATCCTGATTCAATCAGACTGTATCTAGTAATGATGTGGCGATGCCGGCGTTGGACTGGGGTGAGCACAGTAAGAAGTCTCACAACACCAGGTTAAAGTCCAACAAGTTTGTTTCAAACACTAGCTTTCGGAGCACAGCTCCTTCCTCAGGTGAATCCCTGAGGAAGGAGCAGTGCTCCGAAAGCTCGTGTTTGAAACAAACATGTTTGACTTTAACCTGGTGTTGTAAGACTTCTTACTGTATCTGGTAAATTAGTTCTTCATATTCAGGGATTTAAATGCATCAAAGCTACTCATTGACGCTGGATAAATGATCAAATGTCACTGCTGTGGGACTCATGTGGAAAATAAAGTATACAATTTAGGTTGTGTTGATCAGTTTTTTGGATAGCATGTAACAACCGAGGCGAAAAAATCTCAGTCTTAAGAGATGCTGTTCAGCAATTTGAAGGGTGAAATTTCAATGGCGACCCTTGAAAAATGCTTTTAGAAATTGATATTGATCTGTTCAGGGTTCAATAAAGATCTGAGGAATAACACAGACTATTTCGGGAGCATCAGGCAGATTTAACAAGTCTGACTATGCAGAATAGGAATCAGGTTCTTCGCATCAGCACCATCTCGCAGGCATTCCTCACAGACCCGGTTAGGCGGTTGGGGTTAAAACAAATGGAGGTATCGTATATATGGAAACCCTGGATAATAGGGAAACCCTGGATGTAAGAGGCTTGCATCAGGTCTCCCTTTTATGCGGGTGTCGTTACTTTCAAAATGGTCAATGTATGTACAATGAATCGGTGGAGTTAAATCACAGAATCTCTCCAGTGCAGAAGGAGGCCATTCATCCCATAGATACTATGCTGGCACTCCAAAAGAGCAGCCTCCCAAGGTCCACTCCCCACCCCCTATCTAACCTTTTGGACATAAGGGACAATTTATCATGGCCAATCTACCTAAACTGCATATCTTTGGACTGTGGGAGGAAACCGGAGCACCCGGAGAAAACCCACGCAGACATGGGGGAATATATAAATTCCACACAATCACCCACGGTTGAAATTGAACCCGGGTCCTTGGCGCTTTGAGTCAGCAGTGCTAACCACTGTGCCACCATGCCACCCAATATCCCAATATCAACTTTATCTGCTGGAATATTCCTTCTTTTTTCGACCCTCACTTGGATTGTGCCTAATTAATGAGCTCAGGAGAAGATTTCAGTTCTTTGTTTGTTCCGTTTCCTAGTTCATTGCCGTCCTTTTCGATTGAGGGAACGATATCCTGCTCCTGGGATTTGCTATGTTGGCAGCCTGCGCAGGCAAACTGTGATTAGGTGATCCCTACCAAATTGGGGGAAACAATGTCCATTAGACTGCTGTCTGGGGCACCCCCCGTCTATGTATTGAAGGTAAACTGACAGCTAATGAGTAAGAGCCCGTGAATAGTTCGTACTAATAGAGTGGAATGGCTCATTCTGGTTGGAGGAGGCATTCCAGGATCACATGATGATGTCTATGAGGAGGATGCCATGGGATTGGGTGTCCAGGTTTTTCGAGATAGATGAGCTGAAATGGGTTGAATGGCCTCCTGTATTTACTTTATGATTTGAAAAATCTGTCGTTTAATGTATTACTAGCAAGAAATGCTAGATTGTGATTTTATTAGGGACAGCAGTCCAATGGACATTATTTCTCCCAATGAACTGAAATCTTTGAACTGTTGGACGGAATTTTCCCAAAATTGCAGAGTGCTGGGTCAGGCGTGAAAATCTGGGTGAGACTTGCTAGCTTCACAGATGCCTTTCTCACCTGATTAATCACAGAATTTACAGTGCAGGAGGCCAACAGCAAAATTAAACAACATTTTTAAATTGCTGGTGAGGAGCACAGAGCCAGCTTTGGGAGGAGGGGGATTGCAATGGCCGAAAGGCGGGAAAACCGGGATTCTGAGATCAGGGTGCCATTTTTAAACGGCCCCCCAATATCAAAGTTAAATTAGAGGTCCCTCCTTCACAGATAGAACCATAGAACAGTACAGCACAGAACAGGCCCTTCGGCCCTCGATGTTGTGCCGAGCAATGATCACCCTACTTAAACCCACGTAACCCGTATACCCGTAACCCAACAATCCCCCCATTAACCTTACACTACGGGCAATTTAGCATGGCCAATCCACCTAACCCGCACATCTTTGGACTGTGGGAGGAAACCGGAGCACCCGGAGGAAACCCACGCACACACTGGGAGGACGTGCAGACTCCACACAGACAGTGACCCAGCCGGGAATCGAACCTGGGACCTTGGAGCTGTGAAGCATTGATGCTAACCACCATGCTACCGTGAGGCCCAGATATCTGGACCCCATCCCCGGTGGTCAAGGGGAGCATCCACAACCCTCACACTCAGTAGGTCAACCACTCCCACAACCCAAATACCTTCCTCCCCCCCCCCCCCCCCCCCCCCCCCCCCCCCCCCCCCCCCCCCCCCCCCCCCCCCCCTCCCAACAAGCATCAGGATAATCCCATCCCCCAGCGCACTGGGGACACACACATCGCACTCCAGCACCAATCCCACACCCCTTCAAACCCTCCCCACCCCACTCAGTCTTCATGCCAACCCCCTTCAAAGGCTCCTGCCACCTCATCAGAACCATACATAAGGGGAACAACCCAATGGGGCTCCCCAGAAGGCCCACTCCTAGCAGTGGCAACCTGCAGGGCACTGCCAACCTGCAGGGCACGGCGTGGCCATGTCCCTCACCAGCCGAGAGCTATATTCACCTCCGTGCTCCCGTCGTGGTCAACCAGTGCTGACTCTCGCCAGCGTGACGTCACGCCACCTGAGGGCTGAGGATTTAACGTGGCCGAACGCTCCGACGTAAAGTGTTTTAATTACATTAAAATGTATTTAAAATAATGCAAATCAGATTCACTCCCAGTAACTGGCGGGAGGGTGGGGAAGATGGCATTCTGAAATTACACTGGCGCAAATCCCATTATGGCCCTCGTGAGATTTTGCCGTCATAATGGTTTCGCGTCTACAACAAACGGTCCGTTAAATTCCGCCCGTTGCTTCGGATTTTGCTTCTGTTCGCACTGCGGCCATTGCTCCGGCATTGAATGTGAGTGACTCGGTACACGGTGGTCACTGCCAGTGCAGTGAAACAGGACAGCCACAGAAAGCTTACAGGATCCAAATGGCAAAAGTGAAATATGCAAAAAGTCAACTAAAATCCTGCACTACCCTTACAGTCAAAGAATTGGTTTGGTCCATAATCTGTGCCGAGTTAAAACTGGACTCAGTCATTGTGCCAGCAGGGGAACTACAGCTGACTTTGCTAATCCTGGTTATCATATTAATGAAAAAATGAAAAACGTTCCCACTCCTGGGTGGGGATTCTCCGACCCCCCGCCGGGTCAGTGAATCGCCGGGGGCCGGCGTCAATCCCGCCCCGCTGTGCCCGAATTCTCCGCCACTAGAGATTCGGCGGGGGCGAGAATCACGCCGCAACGGTCGGCGCCCACCCCCCTCCCTCCCCCAGCGATTCTCCGGCCTACGATGGGCCGAAGACCCTCCGCTGTCAAGCCTCTCCCGCCGGCGTGGATCAAACCACCTACCCTACCTACTTAGGCGGTGCGGGCGGCTCCGGGGTCCTGGGGGTGGCGCGGGGTGATCTGGCCCTGGGGGGTGCCCCCACGGTGGCCTGTCCCGCGATCGGGGCCCACCGATCGGCGGGTGGGCCTGTGCCGTGGGGGCACTCTTTTCCTTCCACCTCCGCCATGGACTTCACCATGGTGGAGGCGGAAGTGACCCCCTCCCCTGCGTATGCGCGGGGATGACACCAGCAGCCGCTGACGCTCCGGCGCATGCGCAGACTTCCGCCGGCCGGCCGAAGTCACTTCGGCCCCGGCTGGCGTGGCACCAAAGGCCGTTCCCGCCGGGAACTCCCGTCCCGCCGGGTAGGGGAGTATCCCGCCCCTGATCACTAATTAATGACTCCAGCTGGAACCAGCACGTGTACGAACGTCAGGTGAAAGCAAAGTCAAGTTTGGCCTCAATTTAAAAACTTTCTTCCTGGTTTTCAAATCTCCTCAAAGCCACGGGCCTCCCCCCATCTCAGCACCTCCTGGAGACCCCACATGGGTCAGTCTCCATGCGTTCCTCAAATTCTGGCCTCATGCGCATCCCTATTTTTATCTCAAATTCCAGCTCTCAGAGAATGTAGCTGCCGAGGCCCGAAACTCTGGAATTCTCTCTATGCTCATGAAGAATCTTAAAATCTTAACTCTTTGCCCAAGTTCAATCTCTCTATGTCGCTCAGAATGACATTTTGTTTGATAATCCACGACTTAAGTGTCTTGTGATATTTCACTCCATGAACGGCGATATAAAGATGCAAGCTATCGTTGCCCTCTGCAGTTGAATCTTTGACCAACACACAGCGTCTGGAGTCACACGTGAAGAATAGTCAGGTAACGGAGGAAGGGGAGAAAATGAAAGGGAGCTAATTTATTTTTAATTCTTTGTTCATCACAAAGCAAGTTCTGAATATCAGCCAGCTTGTCTTCACAGACTAGATGAGCAAACATCAAATGCGACACTCCTCCTCGTCTCCTACTTGATGATTGAAGAGTGGAATTGGCATAACACTGGGAACAGCTGTGTTACCTGATAATCAGCAAGTCGTGGATCTAAACTGGGCAGGGAGGAATTTACTGAACGGGGGGGGTGGAGACTGGGGAGGACTTGGCTTCAAATTTGTGGAAAGAGAAAACGGTCACATTAAAATAAGCACTTCTGAATTCAGTAATGAAAATTGTGGGAAAAGCAGATTCATGATCCAAATTCTACTGTTCAGGCAACTGGTGGGTGGCACTTTAATGCCAATGCCTGAAAAATTCATTTCCAAATTGGCATTGCACCTTTTGCGGATATCGGGAAGAATCTGAAGAATATAATGGGCTCTGCTGCGTGTATCTGACAGATTTACAGATTTCAACGAAAGCTGAGCAGAGTAGGAATCACATGCACTTTAAAGCCATTCCTCAAAAAACCAGTCAGGCTGTTGGGGAAAAGGTACAGCATATTCCTTGAAATCAGGTACAATGTATTCTTGTTTGTATTTCTACAGGGAAGCATTATCAAAAATTAACCAGGCATCAAAGGTTTTAACTAATACTGAAGATCGACAACCAACATGCCACATGCAACAACTCTGTCCTGTAATGAGATCTGATCATTGTCATCAGATTTAGCTGCCCAAGTTAGCAAGGAAGAATGACTACAGCAATCATCTTTGAATGTATTCTGCGCATAAGAATGGGTTACTTTGCAATGCAGAGCTGCATCCTCATAAATCTCTATACATCTGCATCACTCGTGTAAATGTGCAAAACACCAACAGGAAGAGCCACAGAACTCATGTGTTTTCTTACTGCCCGTGATCATTATGTTTGTATGCAAGGAGAGTGTGTTTTCTTGCCCTCAGAGTGATTGTCCGAATTGAAATTGTCCCAGCAGTGTGTTTGAAGGTTGTTTATTATCACACCCTTGCCTTGGATCTTTAAAACGTGACAGCGCACTCACTCAGCTTACACGCACTATCATACACACACACACACTAAGATTAGATGCAGACAAACATAAAACAATACAATTAACGATTGTCCAGTCTCTGGCAGGCCTGTAGTTTCTCAGATGAGTTGATGCTTCAGTGGAAGTCAACGTCTTTGTAAAGCAAAGGAGTCTCAGAAAGCCACAAAGCCTGTTGTAGTCGAATTTCCAGGAGGTTGGTTCTCAAGCGAACTTTAAGTTGGAACTGGCTAGGCTGTCCTTCTCCCAATTTTAAGGAATTATGTTAATTACCATTGCTGCTTGGGTGACTTTCAGCTGGTTTTATGGCTTCCTCATCGAACTCCATCGAACAGTCTCTTGCTGTTATTTTAACATCAGGCAACAAAATGGTTTCCTCGCTGTGTGGCTTTTGCAGATTCAAAGTATTTTTTGCAAAAAGGGCGGGTGTGTTGATTTCACTTACTGTGTTGTTGTTTCACACCTTGAAATTCACACAGTCTATTTCGGATGAGAGGCCATCATAATACAATGGAAGGTCGATGGAATCCATTCATATAACACACACTCTAACTAAAGTGGTACTAAAACAACAACAACTTTCCCTTTGGTAACATGATGGGATTTTTACAGTTAAACATCTATAAGGGAGCGTTGCCTGGAAAATGTTTACTTGTGGTTCTGACCAAGTAGGGTATCTTTTCAGGGGAATGTTTCTAAGGCTAATCTTAACTGCTCATTGTAATTTTGCCTTTTATGTTCTCTTTTGTTGTTAATAAATATTTTAAATTCCAAAAGTGTACTGGATTTCTTGCTGCTGCAATTTGGATGTTTTCTTTTCAGAATACAAATAAAAAGGGTTATGGTATGGCGGCCAAGTTTCCCTCTGGGATTTAGTTTGCTCAGCAAATAACATCTGCCGTGTTCATAACAATCACTTTCAAATTAAATTCCTGCTGATTAGAAGGACAATAGCAGGTGCATGGGAACACCACCACCCCCAAGTTCCCCACCATCCTGACTTGGGAGATTTATCTCTGCTTCTTCATTGTTGCTGGTCAAAATTCTGGAAGACCCTCCCACAACACATGCATTCCAATCATTGAAGAAGGCAGCTCACCACCACCTTTTCAAGGTAAGGAGAATATACGTTGTCCCTGCCAGCGATCCTCACATCCCAGGAACAAATAGGAAAGGAAACGACGCTTTCCGGATCCTATTGTGTTGGTGTTTTTCCTGTTCATTTCAAGTAACTTCTTCTCTCTCAGTCATACACAGCCCATCAGTATAGTAATCAAATTGCACGCAAGAATTCAGTTGCATTTCAGAGAACATCAGCAGAAAATCAGCGCTCCAATTAACTGAATACGGAATATACAAGACCATAAGACATATGAGCAGAATTAGGCCACTCGGTCCATTGAGTCTGCTCTGCCATTCAATCATGGCTGAAATCATCCCCATTCCCCTGCCTTTTGCCCATAACCCCTGATCCCCTTATTCATCAAGAATTATTAATGTGGAGAATTTAAAATGGTAGCCTCATTTTAACAATGTCTTCTCCCTACCATAAGGAGCTATCACTGCCCAACTGTAATTATCATTAAAGATCATTCAGTGACATGACTGCAATGGTCAAAACTGACCTGCTCCTCGTTATGTATCCGTTATGGTATTTTACCTCAAAGATGAGAATTTGGAGATCAGCAACTCTTCAATAAAAATGATTTTGGAAGAGCAAATTAGTTATTTTCTGCTTAAAATATACATTGGATCATCTTTTAGAGTTCTTTTGAATTAAAAATACCAAGAGTGGAAAGTTTCCCTCCAACGAAAAAGGGCCAGAACTGCATCAGGCCAGCTACATTGCCAGGCTGGGCTTGGATCAGACAGGTTAATCACACATGACCTGGGCTGGCAACAATGAGTTAGTTAATCATCACTGAGAATTATTCACAACTCTTAATCACTCGGTGCCTCATGGAAAACACCTTGAAATAATTACTTCATTAACATAATTAAATACTGCAGTTTTAAATTCATTTCTGTTTTTGTGGTCTTAAATAGGGTGCTCTTTCCAAGAGCTGGTGCTGACTCGATGGGCCGAATGGACTCCTTCAGCACTGTAAATTCCATGTTTCTATGATCCTATATCAAGAGGCTCCACAGTTTGGTTTAATTATTAATTTATTCAAGCATAAAGCAAGATTGCAAAGATATCGCTACAATTAAAAATCCATAAATTCCTACGCTCTGCCTTTCTGAATTTTTCATTCATCAACATTTCAGTGCTTGTGACATAAATGTAAGCAATGAAACTCGGAGCCTTGAAATCTATAAATGGTGAATCTAAATGGTACCTCAAGGCATGAATCAGGACAGGGAGAGATACCCTTCCCAGAGAAGAGCGAAGGCCAAATGCCAGCATTTTAATGTAGCAACTGGTGGCTAAATGCAGGATTTAACAATAATTCTTGCACTGATTTGCAACGAATTATCTTAATTCCCAACAGCGTTCCTCAGAGGAAGCATTTGCTCTGGGAAAAACATACCCTGTGCCTGTGCTAATTCTTCAGTCCGGCACAGGAGTCACGGATGAAGAAGATATTCCAAACTAGGAGACACCTCAACTTTCTAATCCTACAACTGGTATTTAGAACAAAAGGCATGTGATCATATTTCTGCAGTTTACCACATACGCTGAATCACATTCTGCACCTCAAGGTTGAGCGACGTAGTGGAAGCACACGTGGCGTTTTCTCCCGACGATCCTTTTTACATGCACAAGTTTTCTTTTAATATGCCCAAGAATTTAAAACGTACAGGCTGGAAAATATTAAATGATAAAGATATTCCTGCCAGCGACAGCTACAGTGGGCTACAACAAAAATGGTGGCCGGCTCTCCCCATGCTTCTAACAACAGAGACGCTCAGCGAAGGTCTGGTCACTGAACTCGACAAATCCTGAAGTTTGACACCACTCATTTAGCTGCTGACTCTCAGAGCAGCACCCTTGCCGACATAGAGACGGCCCTTTCAGACAGTACGCTGGAGTCCGGGCTGGCTGTAGTGATTAAGGAGAGCGTGCCATCGCGGGGCGAAATCGGTGACCTGGAAAACCAGTGAAGTCGGCAAGATCTACGCATTGTTGATATGCCAGAAGGGACCGGAGGCTGAGCCCCAACACTATTTATGTTGGAATGTTTCAATACGATAGTGGGTTAAAATACATTCCCCAAGCCCTCGGAGCTAGGCCGAGCCCACCGCACCCTTTGGTCTAAACCCCGGCCTGGTGACCCCCTCCCGAGCCACTGTAGTCCAGTTTCATCACTACAAAGATAAGGAGCTTGTTTTCCGGTAGGCAAAGGAGCACCACGATGTTACTTACCAGGAGCACTCAATCAGGACCTACCGAGACATTAGCGCGGACCCAACAAGGAGCGATGCAACATTCAATAAAATCAAGTCCACGCTCTATAAGGAAGGAATTAGCTTTGGGCTGATTCACCCTGCCCGTCTTCACCTCATGTTTAAGGGAGAAGATAATTTCTTTGACACACCAGATGAGGCAGACCCTTTGCTTCAGCAAATACTGAATTCTTGCCAGGCTTATTAAGTTTGTGGTTTTGTTTTGGGGTATATTGGGCGGGATTCTCCGCAAACCGGTGGGGCGGGCAACTCCGGCATGAAGGAGTGGCGTGGGGTCGGAGAATCCCGCCCCATTGTGTTTGAATACCTGTATATGTAATTTAATATGCTCAGAATGAAGGGCATGTTCAACCGTTTATTCATTCTCGGGCTCTGACTATGCGGTTAGAACAAGCAACTTTGCGATGGAGTATTATATAACCTAGCTCATAGTCAGGGTTTGCCCTATTATGTCATACAAGACAGAATACCTGCTGCTCGTCTTGCTTATAATGGCGAGCTTAGGATTTGGTCCATGGTTTTATTTACTTAAAGGTTTACTATCACACGGTTTCTTGTTCCAGTGGTTTGGGAGTATGGTGATTGTTTTGGGGATGGTGTGGGGTGGCAGGGATTTTCTGCATTGACAATAATCAAAGACCTTTTTGTCTTTGGCTATTTTTTATCATTTAATAGATCCTCTTTGCTTTGCTTTCTTTTCCATGCAATTTACTGACCCTTTTATAAAGTCTCCCTGTACGTACGAGGCAGTCAGGGTGGTACGGGGCTCTTGATCAGATTAGTCACATAGAATGTTAGAGGGTTAAATGGTCCAGTAAAACGTTCCAAAGTGTTTTCGCATCTCAAGAGCCTTAACGCTGATGTTTCACTCCTTCACAAAACACATCTTCGTGTTGTAGCCATCTGGGATGGCCACTTTCAGCATATAAAATGGACACTCGCCGAGCATACAGGGAAAAATGGACAATGCAAAGTAACAAGCAGGCACAGAGCCTGAATGTGTATTTAGAAGGCAGACTGCAGACAGAACCGAAACTCTTGGCCGATTTGCACATTGATGGCCCATCTCCGATGAACAAAAGACTAGTGCTCAGGTAGCCGATACCGTCCCAGACATTCTGGTGCCACTACCTCAGCAAGACGATACAAACAAAGACACACTCAGCCATCGGGGCACCTGTCCCTTTATTGGCTCAGATCGATGGCGGTGATTGAGAAGCTGCCCAATTAATTGGGACCCAGTTTAAGGACCGCCTAAAAGCGCACAGCAGCAGCAGCTTCCCTTGGTGCTCACTCCTCTTTCTCTAGCCGGTTCCAAACTGGCCAGCTTTACTTATGCAAGGAGTCTGCTAATGATTTCTCCGCCCCCCTCATTGGGGAAGCTCATACTCCCAAAGGATTGTGGGATTGTCATTAGTCCCCAGCCAGTGGGAAGCAGGAAGGTTATAACAAGTATGAAGATTAAGTATGCCATGAGAGGATCCACTTTTGTAGATGGTAACCATTGTTTCTTTCTGTAAAGAGTTAATTCTGTCACCTGTTAATTTCTTTTTCTAGTTTTTTTGTTTGTTTATTGGGGCCGGGGAAAGAGTTGCATTATGGTACTGCATTGTACTTTGTTTACCTGCTCTTTTTCTCTTTTGTAAAATTAATAAAAAGAATTTACAAAAAAAATGTGTCTGGGATTTTGGAGGAGAATATATTATTGACCAAATTAACATGGAAATACAAAACAGGTTAACCTGGTTGAACTAGAATTCTGCATTACTTTGTCCACATAAACTGAAGGGAGACTCCAAACCCTTCCCAGTAACAGGTGGTAAAAGAACTGAATTTTTCTGGATTATAATTTTTTTCCCATGCAGTATAATCCCTTCAAAAGGGATCTGGACTAGAATAACCGCATTTGCCAGGTTATTAACAGAAACAAATCCTTGCCGTCACATATTTTCAGCTCTGATCAAACAACTTTCTTTTCAATTCCCAGAAAAAGCCTTCAAGTCTGCCAAATATATGTCCGCTGTTCATTTGCACCACAATGTGCATGTCAGGTATTAACATCATCTTCCCCCATGAAGGTTAGCTCTTTAAATCTCTATGTATTGGGGACGGAGGGACAAACTAATGATAGAAATTATTGCAAAAGTGTCATTACAGGATTCAAGCACTTTTAGCTTATTTTTACCAATAAACCTGAGCTGAACACATTCTTGCTGAAGAGCGTAGGTAATTATGCATCAGGTCCTCATTGAGTGATGGCTCTGGTGAGGGAAATGTTGCCTCCCCTCCCCCCCGCCTACCGCAGTCACTGGACTAACAAGATTTATTAATGGCACAAGCAGTATATTAAGCAAAACAAAACTATGATCTTTTGCCCGGAACCCAGAGATTGTAGTGGAAGATGCAAATATAGGTTACAGAAAATTGCGCACAATTGTCACTTTAAACCAGCAGTCTCTTCTGTAAACATTAAACAGGAACAGTTGGAGGTTGATGAAGACACTAGGAGGCATAAACAAAATTAAATGAATTTTGAGTAGCCAACAGCAGTATTGAATTTTAAATCCAAATTCTCCTACTTCTGATTTAATTTAATTTCCCTTCTAGAAATACTTAACCAAAAAAGCTTAGTTTAAAGCAACCTTCAACACAGCGGCTTCCATTCTAAAATGGGCCTGCTCAATGTCAACTGCACATAAATCGGCTGCAATGAGCCCCAGCAAAACGGATTAATATTTTTAAGTAAATGCAATTTTATGATTGCTGCTTTGGTGGCGTTTCCACTGTCAAAAGTAGTAGGTTACTTTACAAGTTACAATTGTAGAGAAGGCTACATGAATCAAACTATAAATAGCATACCAAACCTAATTAAAAACTAGACAGGCAAAGCTTAGCGAACATTTTCACAATGGATGTCACTTGTTCAGTGACAAGATATTAGCTCAGTATGTCCTGCACGTATATGTATATGTTTCCTAATTATATTTTCCATTCATAAAATCCAAAGCAAAATCTCAAATTGATTAATAGCTGATGCATAAATCGCAATAGGTTGGACCAGGTTATTGTGGCTACATCATACACAGGAACCTTACGGACAAGATTTATTGGGTAGTATAAATAACTTGCACTGTAATAGTATTTGTCATTAAAGTGTTAGCTGCATAATTTTATTTGTGCGCTGAAGTAGTCTGTCTGAGAATGGTATCATCCAATCCCGAAAACTTTGCCCCTGCCGCATTCATTCCACTCAACTAGCAGCATGCAAATATTCAGGATTAGGGCACCACCAACAAATACTGGCACAGGTCTGGGGACCCCTTCTGCTCGCCTTTTTTTAGAAACTGTGCCAGTCCAAATGAAAACAATACTACCATTGTATAAATGAGGGGCTGGTTTAGCTCAGGGGTTGGTTTAGTTCACTAGGCTAAATCGCTGGCTTTTAAAGCAGACCAAGCAGGTCAGCAGCACGGTTCAATTCCCGTACCAGCCTCCCCGGACAGGTGCCGGAATGTGGCGACTAGGGGCTTTTCACAGTAACTTCATTGAAGCCTACTCGTAACAATAAGCGATTTTCATTTTCATTTTTTCATTTTTCATGTTATCGTTCAACAAATTCAAAAACATTATATAGAATCCTTGAGATAATGTGGGTGTAATGTGGGGTGTGGGCGACCAGAGGTCAAGGCAAAGGTAACCCAGTTAGATGCAAGAGTATATTTTCTGATTGTACACGACTGGTGAAAAGTGTCATTCACCATGAGCATATACAATATCATGGAGTCACAGGACGGGATTCTCCCATCTCGCATCGGAGCCCCCCCCCCCCCCCCCCCCCGCGGGATTGGAGCCCCCTTCCCCCCACAGGCCGCGACCCGATCCTTGGATCAGAGTTCCCGCCGGCTGCGAGCAGGTGTGGACGGCGCCAGCGGGACTTGTTTTTTTTTCACGGCCATTCAGCCCATCCGGGCCGGAGAATCGGCGAGCCGGCCACAGAGCGGCCCGCGACCGGGCCAACCACACTGGCGGCCTGGCCCAGGGCTGGGAGAATCATGCCCATAGAGTCCTATAGCACAGAAAAGGTCCGTCAGCCAGTTGCATCTGCGCCGATCAAAAACGCTGCCTCACAGCGCCAGGGACCCAGGTTCAATTACGGCCTTGGGTCACTGTCTGTGTGGAGTTTGCACGCTCCCCCGTGTCTGCGTGAGTTTCCCCTGGGTGCTCCGGTTTCCGTTCCCAGTCCAAAGATTTGCAGGTTAGGTGGATTGTCCCTTAGTGTCCAAAAGCGAAGTGTAGGTTAGATTAGCGGGTTAATGGGATAGGGCGGGAAAGTGAGCTTGGGTGAAGTACTCTTTCAGAGGGCCAGTGTGACTCGCTGGGCCGAATGGCCTTCTTCTGCACTGTAGGGATTCTATGATTCTAAGTTCCTGACTATTCTAATCTCATTTTCCAGCACTTGGCTCATAGTCTTGCATAGCAAGTGCACATCGATATACTTAAATGTTATGAGGGTTTCTGTCTCCACCACCCTTTCAGACAGTGAGTTCCAGACTCCCAACACCTTCCGGGTGAAACTTTCCTCACATCCCCTCTAAATCTCCTGCCCCTTACCTGAAATCTATGCCCTCTGGTCATTGACCCCTCCACCAAGAGGAAATGTTTCTTCCTGTCTACTCTATCTATGCCCCTCATGGGTTTCCTTTGCTCAGGAAAATCAACCCAGTCTATCCAATCTCTATTCATAACTAAAACTCTCCAGCTCAGGCAACATCCTGGTAAATCCCCTCTGTACCCTTTCCAGTGCTATCACATCCCTCCTATAATGTGGATTCCAGAAATGCACACAACTCTAACTTGGCCTAAGCAACATTTTATACAGTTCCAGCATAACCTCCTTGCTCTTAAACTCTATGCCTAGGCTAATAAAGTAAGAGGTCTTACAACACCAGGTTAAAGGTTCAATAGGTTTGTTTTGAATCACTAGCTTTCAGAGCACCTCTCCTTCCTCAGGTGAGTGTTACCGGTGTTATTGGAATTAACCTGTTGTTGTAAGACTTCTCACTGTGCTCACCCCAGTTCAACGCCGGCATCTCCACATCTTAGGCTAATAAAGGCAAGTGTACCGTATGCCTTCTTAAACACTGTACCTATCTACCATGCTACCTTCAGGGACCAGTGCAGAATCATAGAATCCCTACAGTGCAGAAGGAGGCCATTCCGCCCATTGAGTCTGCACCGACCCTCTGAAAGAGCACTCCATCCAAGCCTCCTGCCCTGGCTTATCCTAACCCCTTAATTTAACCTACACAGCTTTTGAACACAAAGGGGCAATTTAGCATGGCCAATCCACCTAACCTAACCTTCACACCTTTGAACTGTGGGAGGAAACTGGAGCACCCAAAGCAAACCCACGCAAACACAGGGAGAATGTGCAGACACCACACAGTCACCAAAGGCTGGAATTGGACCCGGGTCCCTGGCTCAGTGAGGTAGCAATGCTAACCACTGTGCTACTTTGCCGTCACTAGATGCACACCATGGTCCATCTGATTCTCGATGCTTGTTGAGTGTTGCTGGGGCTGCACTGATCCAGTCAAGAGGCAAGTATTCCATCACACTCCTAACTTGTGCCTGGTCGGTGGATTTGTAACAGAAGACACGTGTAGTATACAGAATGTTGAATTAAATACATCTTATAATCTGCATGCAATCCATGAGCAACTGGATAGACACTGCCCAAAGTCATCTCACTTGGAACATTTAGAAATAAAGCTTTGATCTAAACACAATCCAGGCATTCAAATTCAGATTGCAGAGCTGAAAGGAGAGTGCCTACTTCGGGACTCAGAACCGTCCTTCAGAACATACTTCAATGTAATTGTTCATTTTAATTATTCATAATTGTTACAATAATGGGTAACAAAATTGTTCACATACAAGCTTTAAGCATTTGTGAAAGGAAATTGGCTAAGGAAGAATTGCTGGAGCCAAGGTCTGCTCGGACACAGGAAGAAGTTGCATTTATATATCACATTTCACACACTCAGGGAATCCCAAAGCACTTTGCAGCCAATGAAGAACTTTTGAAATGTAGTCACTGCTCTAATGTAAGCAAATGCAGCAGCCAATATGTATACACAGCAAGGTCCACAAACAGTAATACGTTAAACAATTAGATAAAGTGTTTTAATGGTGTTGGTTGGGGGGGGCTGAATGTTGAAGAGCTTTGCTGCTCTCCTCCTTCGGATCCTTGAGAGCCACCTGAACAAGCAGACAGGGCTTCGATTTAATGTCTCATTCAAAGGCCGGCACTCCAAAAATGTAGCACTCCTTTAGGAGTGCGATTATATGCTTATCTCCGGAGTGGAGCTTGAGGACCTACTGACTCAGAGATGAGAATTCTACCAGACAGCCAAGGCTAACAAGGGTGTTCAGCAACTCCCCTTAAAAGCACTTGCAGACTATACTGCTTATACTAACTATCCATAACACAGGCAACTCTGTATTTAGCTTTTTGGAGCCAGACACAGGTCTTTGTAATCCCGAGTACTGATGGTACATGGTGGTACAAACAAAGGGCCTGCTCAGACTGCCACAAATACAGTATACAATTGTCTGTCCGCAGAATGGAAGCCTCCACTGATGCTCTCCATTGTCATGCTTCCACATATACACAAACCTGCCACAGTAATCTTGATCCGATATCGGACATCCAGCTTGTTAGAGGGCAAATGTCATTGGGTTTTTTTTTGCCTGACTGTATTTTGCTGTAAGCAAAATTCTGTCGCCCAGTGAACTAGGCCTGAGCTTCAAGTCCTATGTTCCGCACAAAACAATGGATCCATACCACCCAACCTTTCCACCCAATCCCACTCCGCCCCATGGTAATCAGCATGCACTGTTCCTGCACCCAGCAATGCATCACAATGCCACTCTCCTCTCAATGGATTGCAGACACAGCAGGTCTGATAAAATCTGCTCACCTCACCCCCCCCCCCCCCCACTGTCCCTCAACCCAGAAAGAGCATCTCTCACCACATTTTTCTCGTACTTAAATGACAACTTTTGCTTTCTTGTATAGATTATAATCAACTGGGACCAGAGTCCTGGAACAAAAATTCCTCTTCCAATAATCCTTATTTTTTTTAAAGGAATTCCAGAAGACTTCAAAAAAATTTAATTAGCATTAGACATCTCGCAGGAGTTGCAATATGCAAGACTTTGCCAACTCTATTTTTGTTAATAAAGTGATTCTGGATTGGCTTTTCAATTTTTAGCAGATAGATTCTAGTAATAATAATAATCTTTATTAGTGTCACAAGTAGGCTTACAATAATACTGTAATGAAGTTACTGTGAAAATCCCCTAGTCGCCACACTCCGGCGCCTGTTCGGGTTTACAGAGGGAGAATTCAGAATGTCAATTCACTTAACAAGCATGTCTTTCGGGACTTGTGGGAGAAAATTGGAGAACCCAGAGGAAACCCTTGCAGACTCTGCACAGACAGCGACCCAAGCTGTGAATCGAACCTGGGACCCTGGCGCTGTGAAGCAACAGTGCTAACCATTACTACTGTGCAGCCCATAATCAAGCATCATTCCCTGACCGCACCATTTAAATACTTCAGGAAATAAGGTACTGCTGAAAATATCACAGAACAACAATTTCTCACTGACCAACATGACTCTGAAATGTTTCTGAAGCAGCTCAGTTTTTCAGTGTTTGTTTTAATCCTGGGTCTCATACAGTCAAACGTATATAAGGCAAGTAGCTCATTTCAGGAGGAGGGAATTTTATAAGGAAGGAAGGGATTATGGTTCAGGTAGATCATGGCTACGTCAGCTTCCCTGAATTCTTTCACGCTTTGATTTATCACCATTCTTTCTGGACTGTTTCTTTGGCAAATTCGAGTGTGGTTGTGTTATTTCTTGCAGAAATAATTAGCTCCCTGGGAGTAGAACGTGCAGCTTCTGTGTCGATGCAGAGGGATCTGGGTGTCCTTTTGCATAAATCGCAGAAAGTTAATACGTAGGTGCAGTCGGGAATAAGGAAGACAAATGGAATTTTGGCATTCATGCTAATGGAATAGAGTGTAAAAGTAGAGAACTGTTATTGCAACTGCATAGGGCATTGTTGAGACAGAATCTGGAATACTGTGCACAGTTTTAGTCCCCTTACTTGAGGAAAGGCATAAGTGCAACAGAGGTGGTTCAGAGAAGGTTCACTAGATTGATTCTAGGGATGAAAGGCTTGTCTTATGAAAAGAGATTGATCAGTTTAAGCCTGTACTCGCTGAAGTTTAGAAGAATGAGAGCACATCTAATTGAGGTATACAAGATGCTAAAGAGGTTTGACAGGATAGACGTAGATTGGATGTTTCCCCTTGTTGGACATTTTAGAATGAGAAACTAAGGGGTGGCAGATCTAAACCAGAAATGAGGAGGAATTACTTCACTGAAACACAGCAACAATCTGAAGCGATAGATAGGTTTTTAATAAATAGCGGGATGAAAGATTATGGGGAGCAGGAAGGAAGGTGTAGGTCCCACACGTGTCAAAGAGGGAGACAGACCATCCTAACCCCCCCGAGAACTCAAGGGGCAGAAACAGGACCTCCTCCCCCCCCCACAGCAAAACAAAAGTATACATAAAGAATGTACATAACCCTGACAGTAACTGTAAATACATATGTAAAATTGCCTATAATTCTTATTATTAAATATTAAATGTCCCAATAAGAACACCTTTTTTAAAAAAACTGTATAATACACACTGATCTAAATAAGGTAGGGCATAATAGTACTGGACTTCTGTCACAGACACAGTAGCAGTGTATGATACCTGTGCTGGTGCTATTATCATTTGGTTACTATTATTGTTTTTATATTGTTTTCATATTGAATGCAAAAAATGAAACGGTGGGATCAGCCATAATTGTATTCAATGGCGGAACAGGCGCAAGGGACTGAATTGCCTACTCCTGCACCTTCTGTTCTTTTAAATGAGATCTGCTATAATATTTACTTTTCAAATTAATTTAACATTTGTACAAGTTGGATGGATTTACCAATCTACTACAACAAACACAAAGAATACTCTAATATGTGCACAAACTAATCTCGGCAAGCGTACCATGGAATTTTAACAATGACGTCACAAACCTTATCTGTGTTGGGAAAAAAATGAATTCAGATGAAGCAAAAGTCTTTTTAAAATCAGAAACATTCTTTTCCAAATAGGGTATGGTGGCATATTACTGTGTTGTTGATGTATTCTTTATGATGTTGGACTGGTGACACAGAATCCTGAGAAATGCTAATAAACGTCATCATTTGTTGTTCTGCATGAGAAAAATAGATGCCATGGAATCTGCCAGAATCCTGGATTCTGTACCTACATCCTCCTTCCCCTTAATGTATTAGGGTTCTCCCTAATATTATTCACGAGATCTTTCTCATGCCCCATTTTTGCTCTTCCAATTGCTTTCTAAAGTAACCTCTTCCTATATTCCTCTCAGGCTGCAGTAGAATTTCTCCCTTTGAACTTGCTAAAGGTTTTTTCTCCTCCCCTTTATCCAGTCCTGGATTGTCCTCGACTTCCTGGGTTCCCTGAACTTATTGCTCCGACATTACCCCCTATAAGGAACATGTTGGAACTGCACTCTCCCATTTCCCTTTTGAATATCTTCCACTGCCCGCTGTAGATGTTCCCCTCAAGAAGCTGTTCCCAGTCAACATTGGCCAGATCCTGTCTTATTTTAGTAAAAAAAACTGCCTTGCCCCAATCGAAAATCATCTTTTGCAGATCATCTTTTTCCTCGTCAATAACAAACTTGAACCGTACCGTGTTGTGGTCGCTCTCACTAAAATTCTCCTTCGTTTGAAGACCCTTCCAAGGTATCATCTCTTCTTATTACAGTAATTGATTTCTTAATTAATTGAAAGACAGCGAGGACCCGGGTTCGATCCCAGCCCCGGGTCACTGTCCGTATGGAGTTTGCACATTTTCCCCGTGTCTGCGTGGGTCTCACCCCCACAACCCAAAGGTGTGCAAGGCAAGTTGATTAGCCACGCTAAATTGCTCCTTAATTGGAAAGAAAAATGAATTCGATACTCAAAATCTTTTTCAAATTCTTAATTAATCGTGCAACACCACTCCATTTTTACACCCTCCTCTATCTCGCCTAAAGATCCTGTACCTGGAATGTTAAGTTGCCAGTCCTTCCCTTCCCTTAACCATGTCTCTGTGATGGCAACAATGTCACAATTCCATGTGTCAATCCACACCCTTAACTCAACAGTCTTACCTATATATCTCCTAGCATTAAAGTAAAGATCATAATAATAATAATAATCGCTTATTGTCACAAGTAGGCATCAATGAAGTTACTGTGAAAAACCCCTAGTCGCCACATTCCGGCTAGGCATCAATGAAGTTACTGTGAAAAACCCTAGTCACCACATTCCGGCGCCTGTTCAGGGAGGCCGGTACGGGAATTGAATCCGTGCTGCTGGCCTGGTTCTGTATTACAAGCCAGGTGTTTAGCCCACTGTGCTAAACCGCCATCCAGCCTAGTCTTACTCTCTTGACATTCAACATAGCTGAACTCACTCTGACTTGCTTCCTTTACTATTGGCATGATGTATCTCTATTTTGCTAGTATTCTGTGTCCCCTCCCCCAGCCAAACTAATTTAAACTCGTAGCAAACCTACCTTCAAGAATGTTGGTCCCAAGTGGTTCGGGTGCAGACCAACCATCCCTCTTATACATGTCTCACCTTCCACAGAAATGGTCCCAATGATACAAGAATCCAAAACCCTCCCTCCTGCACCAAATCTTGAGCCACGCAGCCATGTGCCCTATTTTCCTAATTCTGTACTCGCTTAGCACGTGGCACCGGGAGATTACAGCCTTCGAGGTCTTGCTTTTTAGCTTTGCATGCCAGTCACACTGTGGCAAGGGATAGACCATGTATTTTCCGACTGCCAATTAAAAGATCCATTCTTACAACACCCGCCTCTCTACCTCAGTATTTTTTTATGAGCAAGCAGTCATGTTATCACGTTAACCACCTGGCTTTAGTCAAAAATACGATTAGAAGAAGCATTTTCTTCACTAATGAACTGAATGCTTACAACTTGCAGGTGCGTCCTCTCAAAATATCCCTATCTTCAGAGAGTTCTGTTAAATAGGAGATAGACTGAAGCAATGTTTGCCAGTTATCTGTATTTTCTTCTCAATTCTTCCTCCTTGTTCTTTCACTTCATTGAAAGCAGCTGCACAACTTGAGATCCAATACTTGGTCCAAATGGCTGCTCTCCATGTGTGAGCTGGATGATTACCAATTAAGCTGGCAGAAGCTCTCAAGGTGAGATAAGGACAAAGTTTATTATGCAACAAAGTGTTATTGATCCAGAATACACTGTCTGACAGGGTGGTGGAAGCAGATTCAATAATCGCTTTCAAAGGAGAATTGGAAATGTGGGGAACGGGTCGATGAGTGTGACCAATTGGGTAGCTCCATCAAAGAGCCAACAGGCACAATGGGCCAAATGGCCTCCTTCAGAACTGCGTTGTTCTATTATTCTGATTATCAGCTGGTGATTGCTGAGGGAGTTTGCAACTATGCCATATTCTTTTTTGATGTTATACAATGTTTTATAGGGGTTCAGATGTAGGATCAATGACCTGAAATATTGGGCGGGATTCTCCCGTACCCGGCACGGCGGGGGGTCCCAGCTGGACGGAGTGGCGTGAACCACTCCAGCGTCGGGGCCGCCCCAAAGGTGCGAAATCCTCTGCACGTTCAGGGGCTTGGCCGGCGCTGGAGTGGTTTGCGGCAGCCGGTGCGTATCCACGCATGCACGGGAGCGTCAGCGGCTGCTGACATCATCCCCGCGCATACGACGGGGGAGTTCACCTTTGCGCTGGCCATCGCGGAGGCTGACACGGCCGGCGCGTAGGAAAAGAGTGCCCCATAGCACAGGCCCGCCCACGGATCAGTGGGCCCCAACCGCGGGCCAGGCCACCGTGGGGGCACCCCCCGGGCCAGACCCCCCCCAGGACCCCAGAGCCCGCCCGCGCCGCCAGGTCCCGCCAGTAAGGGACCTAGTCTGATTTACGCCGGCAGGACCTGCATAGAACAAGCGGGACTTCGGCCCATCGCGAGTCGGAGAATCGCCAGGGAGGCCGCTGTGGGGTTACGTGTGTTGGTGGTTGATACAATGTTTACAGTATATTTATAAAATGTTAACTGGGTTCATAGAATAAACATTGTTTTTGTCACAGGGCTAAAGAGCTGGCTTTTAAAGCAGGCCAAGGCAACCCAGCAGCACGGTTCAATTCCCGTACCAGCCTCCCCGAACAGGAGCCGGAATGTGGCGACTAAGGGCTTTTCACAGTAACTTCATTTGAAGCCTACCTGTGCTAATAAGCGATTTTCATTTAATTTCTTTAAGGTCTCTGTAGCATAACACCTGGAGAGTGGACCCTTCTGCTCCCCATAACCAAAATCTGGGTCAGGTGAACTCCATGATATACTTTGGAGTTTTCTAAACCCTGGCCCATGACAAGGGTTAAAGAAAATATTTTTGTATTTGCACATTACAATATAAAATAACTGCATAAAAAACATCTTTATGCATCAATGCTGTTACAATGGTTTGGATATGTGTGTCAATGTTCTAAAGAAGCGTAATCTTGTCTCATATACATCGACAAAGCTTTTAATTCTTTGTCTTAGATTGACTGAGCCATACCTCACCACATTCAGCACAAAGAATAGATCTATAAGCACTTCATCCGAAAGATGCATAGTTCTGACATGGTCAATTTTTGAAAGACTAAATCTGAGCTATAAACTGGGACCTTCCAGACCCATCTACCAATGGGATCTTTTAGTCCCGTCCAAGTCAATAGACCTTTGACTGGCCACCGAGGCCCCCATGGCAGATCCCACAACAGCGAGGCCGAAAAATCCTAGCCATAGCTTTAAACTTGATGGAAATCCCAGTAGGAATCTATCGTTTAGATTTGCGAATTATACCTTCCCCACAACAAAATAGCAGGGCTACTAGATTGGCAAGTAATAAAAATAATTAAAGCTAGATTCTCAATGCTAAAATATCGGCCAGTGCAACAATACATATAATTGTTACTTTAAACCTCAAAAGGAAATTCTGCTACACAATGTCAAACTACCCATGTACAAAGAGCTCTTTGAAGATGTAAGTGTGCAGGCAACCCAAAGAAGAGGGAGAAGCATCTTTCTAGCAAACCCTTCTGCTTTAGTTTCAACATTTTAGAATAAGATTTCAGAGTTACCAAAAAAAAAAGTGTCAGCTAATTGGATCAAAATAGTGGAGATGCAGCACATACAAAGAAACAAATTATGAACAGGTGTAGACCACTCGGGGCCCTCGAGCCTTCTCCGCCGTTCAATAAGATCATGGCTGATCAGATTGTAACCTCAACTACACAATCCCACTTAACCCTGGTAACCTTAACCCCCCCCTTGTTAATCAAGATTCTATCTAGCTCATCCTTAAAATATTCAACAGCTCTGCTTCCACTGCTTTTTGATGAGGAGAGTTCCAAAGACTCTCAACTCTCTGAGAGAAAAACGTTTTTTCATTTGTCTTAAATAAAGGAACATTTATTTTTAAAAAGTGACACTGAGTTCTAAATGCTCCCACAATAAAAAATATCATCCTGTGCACATCAGCCCTGTCAAGACCCCGCAGGATTTTATATGTTTCAGTGACCTCTTACTTTTCTAAACTCCCGCCGATACAAGCCTCGCGTGTCCAACCTTTCCTCATAAGATAACCTGTCCATTCCTGCTTTTAGCCTCTTAAATCTTCTCTGAACTGCTTCCAACACATTTACATAAGGAGACCAATACTGTACACAGAATTCCAGACGTGGCCTTGCCAGTTCCCTGTACAACTGAAGCATAACCTCCCTACTTTTGTATTCAATTTCCTTCATAATTACTTGTTGTACAAGCACACTAGCCTTTAGTGATTCATGCCGGGGGGGTGGGGGTGTTGGAATTGTAACCTCCTTATGCCCTGTTAACAACTTACTTTCCTACCTATCTTTGTGACATCAGCAAATGTAATAACTATACCTTTAGTTCCTTTATTCAAGCTGTTTAAACACATTGTAAATTGAGGTCCCTGCATTGATCTCTGTGGCCCACCACATTACATCCTGCCAACTATAAAATGTCCCATTTATGCCTGGCACAGATTGGTAAGTAGTAGATGTTATTAATAATAGCTAAAATAGCTTATTTATAGTACTCCTTGAATACAACAAGATATATTAGATCACTTTATTACAGGGGCCAAAAATGGAAAAGGAGTAGAGGAAAGAGTGAGAAAGAGATTAATGGTGGAGCAGAGGGTGTGGACATTGGTGCATAAACATTGCCAGAGGAACGAGCACTGTACCTTTTAAAGTAGATGTAGGCTGGGGGGGATCATTGAAAAAGGCAGGATAAGTGCATGAAGTGATGCGGAGGAAAATATGAGGATTTGCTGGTCGCGAAACCCATTGGATCTTGAGAAAGACTTGGATGACCGGAGTCCAAGTCTTTGTGCTAGTGAAAGTGCAGTCTGTGGTTTTCTGAATGAATAGTTGTGGATGGTGGAGGGTAATAAGGAAAGAGAAATATACGCTGGGATAATGATAATTTATCTATGGAACAAGGGTTATTGGGAAAGTCCATCTTTTTACTCAATCAAATTTACACAGTTAATTAGGACAATTTATTCACTTTCAGACAACAAACGTGATCTTTAATTGTTAATAAAAATATTGAAAATTTAATTCTGTCAACAGCCTATTTTTAACTGCAGTTCTTGGGCTTGTTACAAAGTGACTGTAACAGCCTGCAGTAATCTTCACCTCACATTCTTTAAGACAGAAACTACCCCATGGCACCATCAAGTGAGGCAATCAGATGGTCTAGTACTGCTTCAGAAAAGCAACAGTTTTTGAAGTGATGCCAGATTGCAGTGTGGAGACTGCTGCAGTGGTGAGCACCGTACTAATTTTTACAGGTGCACCATATGAAGCATCCTATCTGGCTGCATCACAGCTTGGTATGGCAACTGCCCAGCCGAAGACGTAAGAAACTTCAGAGTGTCGTGAACACTGCCCAGTCCACCACGCGAATCGGTCTCCCATCCAGCGACTCTGCCTACCTCGCCCGCTGCCTTGGGAAAGCGGGCATCATAATCAAAGACCGCTTCCACCCAGGTTATTCTCTCTTCCAACCTCTTCCATTGGGCAGAATACGCACTAACAGATTCAAAAACAGCTTCCTCGCCGCTGTTACCAGACTCCTGGATGACCCTCTTATGCACTGAACTGATCTCTCCACGCAGCTTCTCTACTGAATAGTACTAAACTCCATATGCTTCACCCTATATCTATGTATTTACATTTTCTATTTATCATTTGTCCGATGTTTTTCATGTATGGAACGATCTGCCTGGACTGTATGCTGAACAATACTGCTCACTGTACCTTGGTACATGTGACAATAAATCGAAATCTAATCATTGCTACCTGCAGCTTTAAAATGGTGGCTTGTTCAATGGGTATTTCAGAGACAAAAAGGGTCACAGGTGTGGATAATCTCCCAAAATGCATCACACTTCAAAGTGGCACTGTCACTCAACAGCCGATTCATCTCAATACCAAGAAAGTATTAGACAGAGGACGATAATATCTTACTTTTCACACCACTCACAGTATTACAGTTCCTCAAGACTGTGCATTGCCTTTGTTGAGGGGTTTTGCAGCAGCTAGTAGATTGTGCAACAGTTTTAGTTGATGAGATAAATATCGTGCAATATTTCATAATATCCAACAGTTCGGCTAATGTGACTACGCAAGATATAAAGACTGTAAATAGCAGGATAGAGAATGTTATTGCCTTCTTGTTATCTAACCCTTGTTTTGCAGTAATAACGCTGGCAGAACGGCCAGCGACTTCCAGAGTCGACACATGCGCAGTTAAACATAGAAATGCGTCTCTGGAGAGTGTGCTATTGAGGTCCGCTAAGATTAGGTGCCTTTGATTTTGGGACCATCCTGACCGCAACCATCTCCACACACACCCCCCCCCCCCCTTCCCCCACACCCCCAAAACCCAGAAGTCACAAGCTGGCTGCATGATTTTAGTTGCCATGCATGCCACATGGCCACCTGCAGCTGGGCTAATACCAGTGGTGATGGGGTGAAGCACTTAAGTGGCCATCAATTGACCATTAAAGGGCCTCAAATGATAGCGGGATAGGAAAGTCGACCATGGGCCTTTCCACCAAGAACTTAATTCTGATAGAGGTGGGAAAGAAGTGGGGTTATATCGCCATCCCGTCTAATTGCCCACCCTTCCCACTCCCAAGCTTGCCACCACAAAACATTCCAACTTAGTCCCACTGTAAAAACCCTTACAGTTACAGCTTGTTGAATGAGATGTAACAGGGCTTCCCACAATGTACTGTGTTCATAATTACTGCTGAACATTCTCATTGGCTCTGAAACTGTAATTTTATATTTGCTGAATTTTAAGTTTATATTCCATGTATTTTTAAAGGTAGACATTTTTGAATTGTGTAACTTCTACCGTAATATCATGTGTACATCTCAATCATTTATTTAATTACATGTAAACAATTTCAATATCAAACTAAAAAAATTTATATCCTGGCTTGTTATCTATGAGATTACATCAAAGTGATAGGCTGTTTAACGTGTTTGGTGACATCACCGCTGTTGAGCAACTTAAGATGCCCTTGACTTGACGCCAGAAACAAGCTGGCATCTGGATAGAAGCCAGCGCCACAGAGGTCACTAGATATTTGTGGGCACCTTTTGCCCGAGGTCAGCAGCGAGCAATATTATTTTGCCACTGACGTCGAACTCTAGCTCAATCTGTTTCACATTACTTGTGCCTGAGAAGTGTCAGTGAAACTATATGGTCGGAGGCATCATAGCTGAGCCAATCCTAGAATTTACAGTGCATAAGGAGGCCATTCGGCCCATCGAATCAGCACAGGCCCTTGAAAAGAGCACCCTATCCCTGTAACCCAGTAACCCCACTCAACACAGATTTGGGAGTAAACCATGAACAGTTAAGGTAGTCAAATGTTCTTTTTATCTAATTGCCACTATGACCGAATGCACTTGTCCATGGACAAATCACTTCTTCGTAAATATTTCCGGAGTAATTAAGTGCCATGCACTGTACTGCTTATACGCATGACACTAAAAAATGCATACCTATCGGGTGGTGGCCTGCAATGAACTTGCACTTGTCTGTGCAATATAAATTGGCAATACTCTCAGCTTCAGTTCATGATTCCATACTACTGAATCATTAAAGAGGGGAGAGAATTGAAGAGAAATTCCAGAATGGAGGCCTTAGTGGTAGATGAGAATAGGTTGTGATAGGAGAAGGCACAGTGTGTCTTTAAAGTCAAGTGGAATTACTTCAATTCCTTACTAGAGCACCCTGCCAATCTGTTTACACCATTCAATCACAGTTATTGAATGAAGGGGAGGGAATTTGTTGGTGCTACTGGTGTCATCTGTAGTCAGCATTATAAACCTTCTGATGAACTGACATTGACATGAAAGGTTAACTCTGTTTCTCTCTCCACAGGTGCTGCCAACAGCACCGAGTATTTCCTGCACTTTCTGGTTTTAATCACAGATATTATGCATGTCACGTTGGGCAACTGTCAAAATATACAGCCCTCCCATAAAACATTTCTATTTTAAGGCCAGAGATGGAAATATAGTTTATATAAGATCCCAGACTTGCTGGTTTTATTTCTATTGACAAGTATTTCTCACAAGAGGATTCCCCCAACTGCAGACATGCCCATTTAATTTGTAAAAGTGTAATAATGCTCAGTCAATGGATATTACATTCTCCACAGCTATAAATGAGTAGACTATATGGCAACCTATATTTAGACAGTACCTTTAACACAGAAACATCTGTTAATATGCTTTGCAGAGACATGAGGGGGGGGGGGGGGGGGGGGGGGGGGGGGGGCATCATACACATCCACCTAATCAGGTAGATTAGTCCTCGAATTAATGTCTCGCCCAGAAGACAGTGCAGTGTTCCCAGAGTGTCAGCCTTGAACCCAAAATCTTGTGATGCAGAGGTGAAAGTGGGACCAACTGAGCCACAACTGCCACTGTGGATATAAACAAAAGGCTGGACTGAGAGGGATGGAGAATTCTGTTAAGAGATTGAAGGAGATTACAGAAACAATGAACGACAAGTCCATGGAAGAGTAGAAATACAAGGATTAGGATTTATAGATTCTGTGTCAGTTGTGGCTCAGTTGGTCGCACTTTCCCCTCTGCATCACACGATTTTGGGTTCAAATCTGTCTTCTGGGCTCGAGCACAAAAATCAAGGCTGACACTGGGAACACTGCACTGTCTTCTGGGCGAGACATTAATTCGAGGCTTAATCTACCTGATTAGGTGGATGTGTATGATGCCCTTTCCCCCCCCCCCTCCCCCTTCATGTCTCTGCAAAGCATATTGACAGATGTTTCTGTGTTAAAGGTACTGTTGAGGAGCAAGAATGAAAGCGGTGGGCAAGTGGGTTTTCCTATTTCTGGTCCATGCTGCTCCATGGCAACCTTATCCAAAAACATTTCACTTTCCACATGTACACTAACAACACCTGGTTCTATTTCCCAACCATCTCAGACCTCCACTGTCTCTAAATTGTCAGACTACTTGGATCAGCCAGAAATTTCTTCCAACTAAATATTAAGAAGGCTGAAGCCATAGGTCTGAAATTTCAGAGCTCCATTGCTGTGTATCTGGGGACTACCCTAAAGATTAGCTGGGCAACCTCCCACAAAGGCTCCCAGGTAAGGATTGCATGGCATTTGCTCGGGAAGTTCAAACTTCCGAAGGGCAATTACCCTGCACTGGGAACCATCCTTAGGTTGCAAACATCAGCTGGTGCCAGCCATCTTGTAGCAATAGTTACCCAGGAAAGATTAGAAGAATTAAAACCACCTCTAGCTTATGGGTGACCAAGTACTCTTCATTGCTGACTCCCCCCCCTACCCCCAAGGGGACACCCAACTATCCTCCAACCCACTATTAGCCCCCATGGGATATCCCTCCTTCTCACATGCCCCAGACCACCCACAGGACTCCACTTTGGCGCCCTGCATGGCACCTCCACATATCGGACTGTGTGATGTGCCACCGGCCATAGATCCATGCTAACACTAAGACCGCCTATTACCACTTCCACAACAGCATCCAACTTAGTTGCTGCCTGAGCTAATCTGCTGCTGAAACTTTCATTCATGTTTCTGTTACTTATAGACTTGACTATTTCAGTGCACTGCAGTCAGGATCCCACATTCTACCCTCCATAAGTTTGGCCAATCCAGAGATCTGATGCCCGTGTCCCAACATGAACCAAATTCTATTCACCCATCTGTACTCACTGACCTACATTGGTTCCCAGTTAAGCAAAAGCTTGGTTATAAAATTAGCACCCTTGTTTTCAAATCCTTCCAGAGCCTCACTCCTCCCTACCTCAAACCCAGTCCAAACTGGTCCCAGTCTGCTGAAGTGAGCGTGTGACGAATTTTCTGATTCTAGTCACATGTGTGTGGAGTGCTTTATAGAGAACTGCATCCCCAAACTAACCAGGAAGTAAATATAATGATCAGGGGTATTGTTTGTAATTACAACATAAATTGAATATGTAATTGAAAAAATATACGCAAGTGCAAAAATCTTCCCGATCTCTGTAATGTCATCCAACCTTAAAACCCTCTGAGAAATCTGCACTCATCGAATTCTGGTGTCTTGAGCATCCCAGATTTTAATTGTCCCACTACTGACAGCATGTCTTCAACTGCTTTGGCCCCAGGCGCTGAAATTCCCTTCCTTAAACTTCTCCAGATCTCTCTCTCTCTCTCTCCTCCTTTAAGAAGCCCCTTAAATTCTATCTCTTTGGCCAAGCTTTTGGTCACCTCTCTTGATAGCTGTTACAAGGGGTAATAACTATAAGGTTCAGGGTGGGAGATATAGGAGGGATATCCGAGGTAGGTTCTTTACTCAGAGTGTGGTTAAGGTGTGGAATGGACTGCCTCTGTGATAGTGGAGTCTGACACTTTAGGAACTTTCAAGTGGTTATTGGATAGGCACATGGAGCACACCAGAATGACAGGGAGTGGGATAGCTTGATCTTGGCTTTGGACAAAGCTCGGCACAACATCGAGGGCCGAAGGGCCTGTTCTGTGCTGTACTGTTCTATGTTCTATTACCTCATGTGGCTCGGTGGCACCATTTCTATAATACTCCTCTGAAGCACCTGAAGAAACCTTATCACGCTAACGGTGCTATTTATACAAAAGTTGTTATTATTGAATAGATTTGAATGAGTTGAAATGTTGGAAGGAAATAGCCACCGTTGGATTACATCTAATTGAGCGATGACAAGTCGTGGATGATGGTTTCAGCAGGGACTGACTGGCTACGGGGCAGAGATGAGCGAGGTTGTGGAGACGAATGTAAGCAGTCTTTGTGAAGAAGAGGATGTACAGTTGGAAATACAGCTTAGAATTAAACAGGAGGACTTCCGGTTGCGGCTATGTGGAGCTAAGCCGCATGTTCGGCAGCTCCCGCTACTTAAGGACTTTTGGGCCGATTTGAGGGCCCCAAACGGCGCTGTTTCGACGAATCCCGGTGGGGGAAGGTGTCTAGAGGAGCATTCCCCATAATTTATGGTGCTTACCCGGAGTGGGGCAAAGGAAAAAGCTGCAGCAGCTCCCCAAGAAAAGGGGGGGGGAAGAAGGACAAAATGGCGGCCGGCGGAACACCCGAGGACTGGTGGAAGTGGGCGCAGGAGCAGCAGGCCTATCTCCTGCGCTGCTTTGCGGAGCTGAAGGCTGAGCTGCTGGACTCCCTGAATGCAACTACCAACAAGCTGCTTGGGACCCAGGCGGCCCAGGAGGCGTCCATTCAGGAGTTACAGCAGCTGAGAGGGAGGAGGCCGTGGTCCTCGTGGGGAAAGTGGAGTTGCACAAGGCTCTCCACAAAAGTGGCAAGACCGCTTGGAGGAGCTGGACGTTCGCACGAGGCGAAAGAATTTGAGGATCCTGGGCCTGGCGGAGGGGCTGGAGAGGTCGGATCTCCCGGCGTATGTGACCACAATGTTGAGCTCTTTGATGGGGGCGGGGTCCTTCCATTTGCCCCTGGAGCTTGAGGGAGCTCACAGAGTGCTGGCCAGGAGGCCTAAGGCAAATGAGCCTCCAAGGGCGGTGCTGGTGCGGTTCCATCGATTCAGCGACCAGGAGTGTGTGCTGCGCTGGGCCAAGAAAGAGAGGAGCAGCAAGTGGGAGAATTCGGTAGTGAGAATCTACCAGGACTGGAGTGCGGAGGTGGCTAAGCGGCGGGCCGGGTTCAACCGGACGAAGGCGGTGCTGCATGCCAAGCAGGTCAGATTTGGAATGCTGCAGCCTGCGCGCCTGTGGGTGACATACAAGGACCGGCACCACTACTTCGAGTCCCCGGAGGAGGCGTGGGCCTTTGTACAGGCGGAGAAGCTGGACTCGAACTAGGGCCCGGGGACACACTATGGCCGTTGCTGTTTTCGCTGGCGTTCGAGGCGGCTGAGGTAGTGTCGGACAAGGAGGGCAGATATATTATGGTGAAGGATAGGCTGCAGGGAGAGAAGGTGGTGCTGGTTAATGTATATGCCCCGAACTGGGATGATGCTGGCTTCATGAGGCACTTTTTGGGCCGCATTCCGGACCTGGAGGCAGGGGGCCTGATCATGGGGGGAGACTTTAACACAGTGCTGGATCCCCCACTGGACCGGTCCAGTTCAAGGACGGGTAGGAGACCGGCGGCGGCCAAAGTACTGAGGGGATTCATGGACCAGATGGGAGGGGTGGATCCCTGGAGGTTTGGGAGACCGAGAGCGCGAGAGTATTCCTTTTTCTCTCATGTCCATAGGGTTTATTCACAAATAGATTTTTTCGTCCTGAGCAGGGGATTGATCTCGAGGGTGCAGGATGCCGAGTATTCGGCCATAGCGATTTCAGACCATGCTTCGCACTGGGTTGATCTGGAGATGGGGGAGGCGCGTGACCAGCGCCCGCTCTGACGCCTGGATGTGGGGATGCTGGCTGATGAGGAGGTGTGTAGGAGGGTCCGGAGAAGTATTGAGGGGTATCTTGATACCAATGACACGGGGGAGGTCCGGGTGGGGATGGTCTGGGAGGCTCTGAAAGCAGTGATCCGGTGGGAGCTGATCTCCATCCAGGCCCATAGGGAAAGGAGGGAGAGGAAGGAGAGGGAGAGACTGGTGGGGGAGCTCCTGGATGTGGACAGGAGATACACGGAGGCACCGGAGGAGGGGTTGCTGGCGGAACGGCGTAGTATGCAGGCCAAATTTGACTTGTTGACCACCAGAAAGGCAGAGACACAGTGGAGGAGGTCGCAGGGCGCGGTATATGAGTATGGGGAGAAGGTGAGCAGGATGTTGGCGCATCAGCTCCGTAGGCGAGATGCTGCTAGGGAAATTGGTGGAGTGACGGATGGGGGTGGGAATGTAGTGCAGAAGGGGACAGAAGTAAATGGGGTTTTTAGAGACTTCTACGAGGAACTGTACCAGTCGGAACCTCCGATGGGGAGAGGGGGGATGGAGAGCTTCATGAACAGGCAATGTTTCCCAAGGGTTCAAGAGGAGCTGGTAGAGGGGCTGGGGGCGCCGAAAGAGTTGGAGGAGCTAGTCAGGGGGATTGGACAAATGCAGTCAGGTAAGGCCCCAGGGCCGGACGGGTTCCCGGTGGAATTTTATAAAAAGTATGCGGATCTGGTGGGCCCCCTGTTGGTGCGAGCCTTTAATGAGGCATGTCGATGTCGCGGGCACTGATCTCTCTGATCCTAAAGCGGGATAAGGACCCCTTGCAGTGTGGATCATACAGGCCTATCTCGCTCCTCAATGTTGACGCCAAGTTGCTGGCGAAGATCCTGGCCACCAGGATAGAGGATTGTGTGCCAGGGGTGATACACGAAGATCAGACAGGATTTGTCAAGGGACGGCAGCTCAACACGAATGTGCGGAGACTGCTAAATGTTATCATGATGCCGGCAGTGGAGGGGGAGGTGGAGATAGTGGTGGCGCTGGATGCAGAGAAAGCGTTTGATAGAGTTGAGTGGGGGTACCTGTGGGAGGTGCTGGAGCGGTTCGGATTTGGGGAGGGATTCATCAAATGGGTGAGGCTGCTCTACGCGGCTCCGATGGCGAGTGTAGTTACAAATGGAAGGAGATCGGAGTACTTTAGGCTCTACCGTGGGACCAGGCAGGGGTGCCCCCTGTCCCCCTTGCTCTTTGCACTGGCGATTGAACCTCTGGCTATGGCGTTGAGGGAGTCAGGGAGATGGAGGGGTCTGGTGCGGGGTGGGGAGGAACATCGGGTATCGCTGTATGCGGATGACCTGCTGTTGTATGTGGCGGACCCAGAAGGGGGAATGCCGGGGGTGATGGAGCTGTTGGCGGAATTTGGGGACTTCTCAGGCTATAAGTTAAATTTAGACAAGAGCGAGGTATTTGTAGTACACCCGGGAGATCAGGAGGAGGGAATTGGGAGGCTCCCGTTTAAGAGGGCAGTGAAGAGTTTCAGATATCTGGGGGTGTAGGTGGCCAGGAGTTGGGGGACTCTCCATAAGCTTCATTTTACCAGGCTGGTGGAGCAGATGGAGGAGGAATTTAAAAGGTGGGACATGGTGCCGCTATCGTTGGCGGGTAGAGTGCAGTCCATCAAAATGACGGTTCTCCCGAGGTTCTTGTTCCTCTTCCAGTGTTTGCCCATCTTTATCCCTAGGGCCTTTTTTAGAAGGGTGACCAGCAGCATCATGAGCTTTGTTTGGGCGCATGGGACCCCGAGGGTGAAGAGGGTCTTCTTGGAGCGGGCTAGAGATGGGGGGGGGGGGGGGGGCTGGCATTACCCAATCTCTCGGGGTACTACTGGGCGGCCATGTGTCAATGGTGCGCAAGTGGGTGATGGAGGGGGAGGGGGCAGCATGGAAACGGATGGAGAGGGCGTCCTGTGGAGATACAAGCCTGGGGGCCCTGGTAACGGAGCCGTGGCCGCTCCCTCCTACGAGGTATACCACATGTTCAGGTATCTGCAGGTAAAGGCATTTGCTAGACGGCAGGTGGAGGGATTCCCTTCGCTTCCCGCGAGGGGGGTGAGTGACAGGGTGCTTTCGGGGGTCTGGGTCGGAGAGGGGAAGATATCTGATATCTACAAGGTTATGCAAGAGGTAGAGGAGGCATCAGTAGAGGAGCTGAAAACTAAGTGGGAGGGGGAACTGGGGGAACAGATCGAAGACGGGACATGGGCTGATGTCCTGGAGAGGGTTAATTCTTCCTCCTCGTGTGCGCGGCTCAGCCTCATCCAATTCAAGGTGCTGCACCGGGCCCACATGACTGGGACGAGGATGAATAGGTTCTTTGGGGGTGAAGACAGGTGTGTCAGGTGCTCGGGGAGTCCAGCAAACCATGCCCATATGTTCTGGGCATGCCCGGCACTGGAGGAGTTCTGGAAGGGGGTGGCGAGGACGGTGTCGAGGGTGGTGGGATCCAGGGTCAAACCAGGCTGGGGACTCGCGATATTTGGGGTGGCAGTGGAGCCGGGAGTGCAGGAGGCGAAAGAGGCCGGTGTTCTGGCCTTTGCGTCCCTAGTAGCCCGGCGAAGGATTTTGCTACAATGGAAGGATGTGAGGCCCCCAAGCATGGAGACCTGGATCAATGACATGGCGGGTTTTATTAAGCTGGAGAAGGTCAAATTCGCCCTGAGAGGATCGGTACAAGGGTTCGTTAGGCGGTGGCAACCTTTCCTCGACTTTCTGGCTCAACGATAGGGTACTGGGTCAACAGCAGCAGCAACCCGGGGGGGAGGGGGGAGGGAAAAGGGGGGGTGGGGGGGGGGGGGGGGACGATGACTATGTTTGTTTATTTAATTTTAATTTATTTTTAAGTTTTCTTGTTGGGGTTGGGGAGGTGGGGGGGATAGGATACATGCGTTGATACGGTCTGAGGGGTGTTACAGTTGTTATGGATTATTTTGTTGCATTTCATTGTTTGTTGTTATATTTTATATTTTCTGTAAAAAATTCCAATAAAAATTATTTTTAAAAAAAGAATTAAACAGGAGTTGCAAAGTTGAATATTCCAGGAAGCATCAAGGGGACAGGGTTGCTGGTGGGAGCAGAAACCTTTGTTCTCCCTCGTGTGCAGTTGGAAGAAGTTGCAGTTTATCCAAGATTAGCATCCAACAGCAAAGTTGTGGTCACTCTACTGTTTGATTCTGAACCACTTAAAAAGATTGAAATCTCTTGTATCATTCTAACCAATACATCCATAATGTTCAGAAATGCAAGAAGACCCTGTAGCTGTTGTAGCTCACATTGGCACCCAGGACTTTTCCCATTAAAAAAAATAACAGAAGCTTCCTCAATGACTCGAGAGGTACGTGCACCACACAGTACAATGCAGAGCCAGTCCAAGGTGGCCCCGATCCCATTGAGGTGAGCCTGTGATGAATTTTCCGATTTAAGTCAGGTAGCTGTGGGGTGGTTTCTGGGGTAGGGAGTGATATGAGGGTACACTGAAGGTAGATGCATCGCCAAATTAACCAGGAAGGGTGGAATGGAGTAAATATATGGATGAGGGTATTGTTCGCAACTACTACTTATATTGAATATATAATTAAAATGTTTATTGAATACTGTTTTTAAAAAATATTAGTTTATTTACATCGCTGTTATATGCAACGACAAGTATTTCCCTACATCTGCCAACAACGACTAGAGCTCCCCCTCCCTAACCCAGCAATGCTTTCATCTTGTAACAGGGGTCAATAGAGACGCTGTATCAACCCCCCACCCCTCAAGTGACTGCACACCTGCTGGCTGGCATGTGTATGTAGAGTGGCGGGGGCATTAATCTCTCATTAATCTCGGCACTCAGAAAGTAGGCATCAGTGCTCTGACTGTACCCCCCCCCCCCCCCCACAACCAAGTGCCCTGACTGTACCCCCACACCCACCCCTTTCCACAATGGTGACTCTACACACGGGGGCAAGCTGACAGAAATGCAGGAATGATTCCCACTCACCCGTATCCTCCGCATGGCCGCCACGATTTCCACACGACTGTTTGGCCTCTGTACATCCAGGCTCCCGACGTACTTGAAATCAAAACAAAAACAAAGAAGGTGCGAGTTGTATCAATGTCCAGCTGGAAGGGATTTCCCGGCCAGGAGGCTGGGCTGGAGGGAGGGAGGGCGCTGCGGGCTGGAAGCGGCCAGCGAATTTCTTTTGTTAATTTCAAACTCTCATTTCACTGTATCCATCGAATGTATCATTTGAATGTATCATCTGAGCTGATGCAAGATGCGGCTCAACCAGGTCGGCTCTCTGCACAGGCCGGCGCCGGGGGCGGGGGGGCTAAAAGTTCAGGACGTGTTCTGAATTCCCACCACATCATTCTCGCGTTCAAATTAAATCCTTAAAAGAGAGCGCGTTCTGCCACATCTGCAACACAATTGTTGCACAACCCACATTTAAATCTTCAGGCTGCGGTTTAACTTATTGCATTTTGGTTGTTGCCGGGGACACACAGCGATGAAAAAAGCTATTGTCGGGGCTATTTCTGAAATGTTTGGAGCAGGCAAACCGATGGTAGGATTCGCACAACCTTCGCGCCTTTTGCACCTTGCGTTTACTGTTGGTACAGACTGACTTTTTAAACAAAAACACCGCAAGGGACAAACGTAAGGTTATCGGTGGACGTTACCTTGGCCTGGAACTGAATGCCGTGCTGGAAAGCCTCCTCATTATGCAGGGGAGTCCGGGAGTCTCCAACGTCATCCACCAAGTTGTATCTGTTCCTGGCCGGCATTTTCAAAGGTTACCCAGCAGTCACGAAGTGTTGGTGGCGGCGACAGCAGAGTCGAGTCCAACGGGTGCATAGCACCCAGAACAGAGAGAGAACTCCAAGCCTGCAGCACAGGGGGTGGGGGGATCAGAGAGTGAGAAATCTCCCAGAGCACGGGGGGGGGGGGGGGGGGGGGGGGATCAGAGAGTGAGAAATCTCCCAGAGCACAGGGGGAGGGGGAGGGGGGATCAGAGAGTGAGAAATCTCCCAGAGCACAGGGGGGATCGGGATCAGAGAGTGAGAAATCTCCCAGAGCACAGGGGAAGGTCAGGGGGTGAGAAATCTCCCAGAGCACAGGGGGAGAGGAGGATCAGAGAGTGAGAAATCTCCCAGAGCACAGGGGGGTCAGAGTGTGAGAAATCTCTCGGAGCACAGGGGGGTCAGAGCGTGAGAAATCTCCCAGAGCACAGGGGGGAGGGGTCAGAGTGTGAGAAATCTCCCAGAGCACAGGGGGGGTCAGAGAGTGAGAAATCTCCCAGAGCACAGGGGAAGGTCAGGGGGTGAGAAATCCCCCAGAGCACAGGAGTGGTCAGAGTGTGAGAAATCTTCCAGAGCACAGGGAAATCTCCCAGAGCACAGGGGGGTCAGAGTGTGAGAAATCTCCCAGAGCACAGCGGGGTCAGAGTGTGAGAAATCTCCCAGAGCACAGGGGGGTCAGAGTGTGAAAAATCTCCCAGAGCACAGGGGGGTCAGAGTGTGAGAAATCTCCCAGAGCACAGGGGGGTCAGAGTGTGAGAAATCTCCCAGAGCACGGGGGGGGGGGGGGGGGGGGCAGAGCGTGAGAAATATCCCAGAGCACAGGGGGGGGGGTCAGAGAGTAAGAAATCTCCCAGAGCACAGAGGGGTGAGAGCGTGAGAAATCTCCCAGAGCACAGGTGAAGGTCAGGGGGTGAGAAATCTCCCAGAGCACAGGGGGGGGGGGGGGGGGGGGGGGGGGGGGTCAGAGTGTGAGAAATCTCCCAGAGCACAGGGGAAGGTCAGGGGGTGAGAAATCTCCCAGAGCACAGGGGAAGGTCAGGGGGTGAGAAATCACCCAGAGCACAGGGGCAGAGATCTCCACACAAGTCAGAGAAGTCAGAGACTGCAAGGTCAGAGAAACACATATTCCTGAGTGTAGGGAGTGGGCGAAATCTCCTGGAGCACAGTCAGATCGATCGCAAAGTACAAATCAGAAAGACAGAAATTGATCCCACAGCACAGGGTGAGTGTCAGATTCCCAGAGCGGAGTTAGACAGGAGACACAGTCAGAAAAGGGGAATGATTCCCTACATCACTATTGCAAGTCTGATACCTCCCAGGTCGAAGTGATCCCAGCCGCACAGACACGTTCAGAACAGGAACCACTGCCGCCCTCAGCCAGTCACTGCCTCACCTGCCCGCTCCCATTGATCCCACCCTCAGCCGATACCTCCACTCCCTTCTTAGAGAAGGAAGAAAGCCGGGGTCGGTCTGGTTCCAGATGTTAACTTGCCCCCACAAAAAGCCGCAGATGATCCCACTCTGCGTCCCCGTTTGGCCAGCCCGCAGCCTCTAACAACTTGTAGGCAACGTGCGGGCGAATAGCTGCCCTCCAGGGCTCTGCCTGTCTGTTTGCGTGTTTGCCATTTACTGTTTGAATATGTTCCTTTCACGAGTGGGGAGCATCACTCGTCTTCTCCCCATTGGGCCAAAGTTGCATCACATGATTTGAAGGAAAAAAACCTCTCGACCGGTCCCGCCTCTTCATAAACAAAAGTGTCTCCGGAATAACAGGAAATCCGGATCCCGTGTCACTTTCGTTGTGGTTGTGAGGGAATTGTGTGCAGGAGCCCAGGGAAACCTCTGCTACCGCACAGGGCACCGCAACGTCCAGGTCCGGAGTAGGTCGCCGCTAATCACTTCAACGAGTGATCGATCGATTTGCATTCATGCTGGATGGCTTGAGTGCTAAAACATCAGGCTTTCCCAAAGTACTACACAGTTCTGGCGAAAGGGCATGGACCTGGCAGGTTAGCTCAGTTCCCCTGTTGAAAGATGCTGCCAGGTCTGCTGAGTATTTCATCAGAATTTTAATGTTGGTTGCATCATAAATCAATCCTTTACTTTTAATGCACAATAATATATAAATATTGTAACTAAACACAATAAGTATCTTTTTTAAGACGTTTTATTGTAATGTGATACATTTTCAAGAAACTAAGGAAGTATACAGTAGTTTTATTACAAAGCCAATAATGATCACACTTTTGTTTTTTAATTCTTAGTGTTGCTGGTAACATAGAACATACAGTGCAGAAGTGCTGTGAAGCCACAGTGCTATCCACGTGTGCTACTTTGTTGCATTTATTGCCCATCTTTTGCCCTTGAGAAGGTGTTGGTGAACCTGCTTGAACCTTTGAAGTCCACGTGGTGACGATAGCTCCGCAATGCTCTTGAGATAGAGACGATCTGATGATGATGATCTTTTTATTATTGTCACAAGTAGGCTTACATTAACACTGCAATGAAGTGATTGTGAACATTCCTCCAGCCGCCACACTCCGGCACCTGTTCGGGTACACTGAGGGAGAATTCAGAATGTCCAATTCCCCCAACAGCACGTCTTTTGGGACTTGTGGGAGAAAACCGGAGCATCCGGAGACCACACAGACACGGGGTGAACTTGCAGACTCCGCAAAAGCTGTGATCCAAGCGGGAACCGAACCCGGGACCCTGGTCCTGTTAACCACTTTGTTACCGTGTCACCCTAGAGTTCCACAAAGAGGATATTGCCTATTTATCATGGTTTTATTACAAACCCCATGAGGATCACTACTTCTGTTGCACTTTGTATTCCTGCACAGAATTGTAAAATAGATTCATAGTTCCACAGCAGGTTTAGTAACCTGATTTATATTTTCTCTTCTTGTTAGAATCCTAAAAGCAACCCGAGGACGAACATAAAGGTTAATATGTTGAATGGTGACATCCTCCAAACATTGCAAGTAGTTTCAGCCTCAATGTATCAGAACGTCACCAGTCCAAACGACTCTCCAGGACTTGGCCATGCCATCCAGGCTGACACTTCTATGTGTAACTGAGGGAATGCTACTCTTGTCTCTTGAATGAAACACTGGACCAAGAGCCTGTCTGCCCTCTTGTGTAGATATAAAATATCCCGCAGCACTATTTAAAGAGCCAGGAGTTTTGTTGCTGCCCTGCCCATCATTTGTCCTTCAATGACATTGCCAAAAATAGATGAGCTGGAGATTCATCGGAATGCTGTGGGACCTGACTGTGGGACGGATTGGTACATACACTGACATACAAAACAACAAAGACTGTGCTACAAAATTAATTAATTGGCTGCAAAGTGACTTGGGATGCCCTGGGAATGTTAAAGGCACTTCGCAAATGCTATTCCCTTATTTTATTTATTAGGGAAGGCATCAGTAACATGCCATGCCTAAACAGCAATAAAGTAGAATTGATTATTTCAACATAAATGACTTGAAAGAACTAGACAGGCTAAAAGAGCCAAAAAGGAATCACAGAAATGGATGGTGTTTATCCCTGAGCACTAAGATAAACAATTACATTATGAGCCACTGCCGGTGATCGAAAGACTCATTGAATACTGAGGGCTGACAAAAGGCTGGAAACAAGCTAACGGTGCCTATTTTCTAAGGCTGACAAAATAGACATAGGCAATGACAGGCCCATTAGAGTTGCATCACTGCCAAGTAAATGTAAGGGTTACTCTCTGATGCTAATCTGGTAAACAGCAGCCTAAGTGAATTCAGCAAAGGAATACCGTATCTGTCCAACCTCTATTTTTTTTCTTGTACTTTGACTTTCAAAATACATTAGCTTTGCACAAAATATTATTTCAAGCAGTTAAAATTCAGGGTAAAACAAAGGAAATGGATAAGATATTGGCTGATGGGTAGAAGGCGCAGGCAGTATGTTAAAGGAGTTAAACTGGGGCGTTGAGTGCTGAAAGGAATGCTCCTGGGATCCGTTTAAGGATCTTAATTGTTTCTGATTTGCATAAATCGTTTGGATCCAAAATTTAGTGCAATCCAGGCAAGCCTGCAGATAATTCCAAAAACAAAGTCGAACCTGAGGATGCTGCTCAAGATTTACAAAATAAAATGGGCGAAAATGCAAGTGGAGCAGAGAAATGGCAGATTAAATTTAGCATGGCTGAGCGTAAAGTACTGCAAGTATGAAGGAACACAAATGGCACTGTCCACATTACGGCTGCTTGGTCAGGAGCCAAGACTAATACAAGCAATAGCTCAGCAGGATCTGTTTTGACAAGTGAAGTGAATGATTGACTTTGCTTGATTGATACCTTTAAAAAAAAAAATTTAGAGTGCCGAATTAATTTTTTACAATCAAGGGGCAATTTATCATGTCCAATTCACCTACCCTGCACATCTTTGGGTTGTGGGGTCGAAACCCCTGCAAACACGGGGAGAATGTGCAAACACCACATGGACAGTGACCTGGGGCCAGATCAAACCCGGGTCCTCAGCGCTTTGAGGCAGAAGTGCTAACCACTGCGCTACCATGCTGCCTTCTTGATTGATACCTTTAAGAGATTACAGTAAGTTGTTCTTTCTGTGATCTGTTTTGTCATTGTCTCAAAGATTATTTGGACACGAGTAGAAGGTGTGAAGTGTTTGAAGCCTCTAGTATTGATACCTTAAAGGTCTGTCTGATGAAAATCATCAAACGGAAATGTTAACTCTATTTCTCTCTACAGATTCTGCCTGACCTGCTGAGTATTTCCATCATTTTTTTTTGTTTTACTTTCATAATTCCAGCATCCACAGTCGCAAAATCATAAAATCCTTACAGTGCAGAAGGAGGCCATTCGGCCCATCAAATCTACACCGAACCTCTACTTAGGCCCACTCCCCACCCTATCCCTGTAACCCTATAACCCCACCTAACGTTTTAGACACTACAGGAAATTTAGCATGACCAACCCACCTAACTTGCACATCTTTGGACAGTGGGAGGAAACCGGAGCACCCGGAGGAAACCCAGGCAGACACGGGGAGAGCGTGCAGACTCAGCACAGTCACTTGAGGCTGGAATTGAATCCGGGTCCCTGGTGCTGTGAGGCAGCCGTGCTTGCCACCGTGCAGCCCAGTATTTTGATTTGCTAGAATGATCTGTCTGACTGCAATATATGCTGGATTTAGCAATTTGTTAATTGACCTCAGAATACCAATCAACCAGAAAGTAAAGTCACTAAAAAACATCAAGTCCATTTGTTTAGCGACAAGCAGACTAACAGAGACGAAAACATAACATCCACCCACCTTCAGTGGTGGAGGTCACAATGCAATTTTAAAAAATTTCTCTGAAGAATTTATTACATGAAGAGCTGATTCTCCACAGTTTAATTGGGTAACTTCCTGGTTCATTGGCATTGTGTTAACAATTAACACATTGCTAAAAGGACATTATGCTGTTATGTATTACCTCTAACGTTCTATGTGCAAAACAAACAGTAAACGTTTCTTCTTGTTAGAATACCCCCCAAAAAAAGGTTGTGATATGTGGGCCAGGTTTCCCTTTGGGATTTGGTTTGCACAGCAATTACATCTGTTGGATCATAACACCTACAAAACCTTTCTTAAGTTCAACTGCAACACTTCCTTCACCACAGAATCTGGCCCATTATAATACTGGAGCAGATTCATCCATGTGGTTGGAAACAGAGAACCAACATCTGTCCTGATTGGTAGAATTCACTTTTCTGGTGATGTGGACTTAAATTACGAATGGAAAAGAATGTTGCAGGGCCTTTGGCGTAGGAGGAAATCCATCTCTTTCTGGCCAGCGTGGGTTATTAAATGGGCAGCACGGTAGCATGGTGGTTAGCACAATTGCTTCACAGCTCCAGGGTCCCAGGTTTGATTCCGGCTTGCGTCACTGTCTGTACGGAATCTGCACATCCTCCCCGTGTGTGCGTGGGTTTCCTCCGGGTGCTCTGGTTTCCTCCCACAGTCCAAAGATGTGCAGGTTAGGTTGAATGGCCACGATAAATTGCCCTTAGTGTCCAAAATTGCCCTCAGTGTTGGGTGGGGTTACTGGGTTATGGGGATAGGGTAGAGGTGTTGACCTTGGGTAGGGCGCTCTTTCCAAGGGCCGGTGCAGACTCGATGGGCCGTATGGCCTCCTTCTGCACTGTAAATTCTATGATAAATGAAAGTGACTTTGTATTGCTTCCTTTGAAGTTGGGCTGTACCGTCCACAGGGGGTCATTAGTGACTCCTGAGAGATAACGAGGTGTGGATTTTCATGAAACTGCCAAATGACTTCTTTTGTTCCAGGGTCACCGTTTTAGGCATTTTAAAGGTCTTCGTTCAGTTTTTAAAATTTCAGAAATAGCAACGCACATCTAAATATACACTATAAAAGTATATAGTGTGACATCTTAGTCTCTTAATGTATACAGTAAGAAAATTAATTGGAGAGCCTCTATTAGTAAATGATGAGTTGTGCTTTTGTTTTATAGACTACAATCTCAGCCAAAACAGACACTACATGGGCAAACCAATTAGTGCCATATGCCGCCAGTCACTTTGCATAACTGCTAGTTATTACTTATACAGAGGTATTTTCTCACCTGAGTATACTCGCAGTCACCCAACAGAAATAAGCATCCCTCCATCTTACACTATTAATCGAGTTTACACTTCTAGGAATCAACAATTTACTTTTCATCAATTTATTTATTTCAGGTAGAACATATTCACAGACAGTCAAACATTAAAGAAAATGAAGTTGAATTGAAAATGTTAAAATCGGAAAAATAATTAATGCACAAAGGAAAGTAACATGTGCTCCAAATATTGTAAATACAGTGGACTCGATATATGTTCAAACTTGACCTTAATATTGAATCATTCTGTTTAGTAGTTGCACAGGAGCAAGACAGCATTTTTCCTTTTTTAATTATCACATAATTATTATATGATACCCTTCAACTATGATTCCAGCAATCCCACACCAGTCTTCTATCTCTCACATTTGCAACAGCTAATCAGTATTACTGACAAATTAAGTTCTTTACCCATCAGTCTGGCCTCAATAAAACTCGAGAGGGATTTGTAGGTATAGTATTATTTATTTTTAAACAACTTGCAAGGCTGACCCGCTCTGTAGAGATTCGGAACACATGCAGTCTTCTGAAGCCCCAGAACTGAGTGAAATCGGAGACAAAGAGAACTCTGCACATATCATTCAAATGGCATCAAGTTTCACATACAAGATTCCCATAGGTCATCCTGTACACCTCCTGACCTAGCCATATATCTTGATTGGCTCACTTTGCATTCCTCAACCCTGGGCCTCTTCTTACCCAGCACCCTTTTCACCACCCTGCACGAGGCACCCTCCCCCCCCCCCCCCCCCCCCCCCCCCCAGCCATGCTTTGCTGAATCCCTTTGTTCTCTGTCTTTGAGCTCACTATCATCAGACTGGCTCACATCTACATTATTCTAACTAATAATCCTATTTTATATCACATTCGTTTGTTCAATTCCTCATTACCTCTCAGTGTCACACCTCTAGTCACTCAGTTGCAGGCCAGGTTGATGTTGAGCTTTTTGAGTGTTTTTGGAGCTGCCCTTATCTAGGAACTGGACAGTATATCACAGTTCTGATTTAGATGGTGGAAAGGCTGTGGGCTGTCAGGAGACAAGTCACATTCAACAAAATACCCAGCCTCTGACTTGCTCTTTTAGCCATGGTACTTACCTGGCTAGTCCGGGTAAGTATTTGATCAATGATGACCTCCCACCCCCTGAACCAGGATGTTGATGGTGGGCAATTGGCGCTGGTAATGCCTTATGTTCCCTTTAAGGTGCATTGTGTGACCACAAAGCACTCTGAATTGTACTGCATACTGAAATAAACAGGACACAGGACAACAGGTTCAAGTTGGGCGTGGGGGCAGGGGCGGGGGGGCGGGGGGGGGGGGGGGTAGTGATGGAGGAACAGGAATGGCCATGAAAACAGATTCACAAAAGAACAAGGGGATGGAGTGAGAGAGAGAAAAATGCAGCTCTGTTTGGAGGAGTTTGAGAACAGGAGAGATGGAATCCGTGATTGAAGGACAGCAAGCTCCAGTGGGTGAGAGAGTTGGTGTATACTGAGGATCCTTGATGCCACTGCTGTTCAAATGGTGCCTTGTATCAAAAGTAGTTACTCTTATTTCTTCTGTGGAATTCAGCTCTTTTGTTCACTGTTGGACTAAAGTGGGAATGAGGCCAGGGGATATGTGACCCAGAGCAAACTGAGCGTTGGTGAGCAGGTTATTGCTGAGTAAGTGCTGCTTGATAGCATTACAGACGGCAACTTCTATTAATTTACCGATGATTGAGAGTAGGCTGATGGGCAGTAACTGGCCAGATTGGATGTTGTACTGTTTGTTTGTAGATGGGATGTAACTGGACAACTTTCCACTCTGTTGGATACATGCCAGTGTTTTGGAACAGCTTGACCAGTGGTGTAGCTTGTTCCTGGAGCACCAGTCTTCAGCACTATAGCTGGGATGTGTTGGGGCCCATGGACTTCACTGAATCTAGTCCACTGAGCCATTTCTTGATATCCTATGGAGTAAATGAAATTGGCTGAAGATTGGCTTCTGTGATTGTGAAAATTTCAGAAGGAGGCCGAGACAGATTGTCTGCTCGGCTCTTCTGGCTGAAGATGGTTGCACAAACTTCAACTTTGTCTCTTTTATTTTCAGCGTTGCTGCATGATTTATAAATTCCACAACTGCAAATAATTGTACACAGCTGCATTTTGAATGTGGACTGTATATAGTGCCTTTACCAAATTCAGTCAGTCGAATAGAACTGAGCATTGTTGCGATAAAATCTAAGAACTTAGAGTGTACAAGAAAGAGCACAGTTCAATATCTTGAATACTTGGCAGTAAATTTTCCAAAGTCCCTGACATTCCATTGTATCAATTTTCCACTGCAGTAACACAGAGGATATTAAAAGTCACTGGTTTACAGCTTTCAGAAACAACACAAAATTGAATTCCCAGAGTGTCAATTGGCTCAAATCACATTTGAGTAAAATTAGAATTTAACTTATTCCTTGATTATAAACCAATTTCCAATTGAAAGAGGACAGAACCATGAGAATTCACCCCCAATAATCCTGTTAAAAACCCACAGAAGCCTCGGTAATAAGAAATCAATTGCATTTTTTCTGTCAAGAATCATTGAACAACAAAGTATATTTTACCAGTGAACATATCCAAATTTTTTTGTATGTACAAAATCAAAGGTGTCCGTAAAACTCAGGCATGGGCGGGACAGTGGTGCAGTGGTTAGCACTGCTGCCTTATGGTGCTGAAGACCCGGGTTCAATCCCAGCCCCAAGTCACTGTCTGTGCGGAGTTTACATATTCTCCCCATGTTTGCGTGGGACCCACTCCCACAACACAAAAGATGTGCGGGTTAGGTAGATTTACCACATTAAATTGCCCCTTAATTAGAAAAAAAATAATTGGTTATTCTAAATTTATTTTTAAAACTCAGGCATATTCGAATGGAAAATAAAACACAATATAAGAAATAGGGAAGTTATTTCAATGAAATATCGGACAAATATTAAATATTTCAGAAACCTTAACCTGCAAATAACAAACGCCAAATATCCCAAAATGGCGAATAAAGTAAAATAACAGTTATAAAGTTTTGGTAAAATTATATTATTTCTGGATGAATTAAGTTCAACTTTTGTCTTCTGTTAAGTTAGCACACAAATTAATTCCAACCAAGCAACCTGATACCCATATGTTGCAGAATCAGATGAACTATCAAATAGGGCATCGCTCTTCCTGATCCAGCTATCTGTGGAATGAATGGAATAATGCTTTAGGTATTCAATATATTGTGGTGCAATGGTAGAGCGCAAAATACATTAAATGGAATGCAACTGAGGCATAATGATCAAAGAGGAGTCTCTGCACATAGTTATATATTTCACTTTCATTGTAATGTTGGCAAGAGACGTGCAGATTTCCAGTAAGTGATGGAGACCCAGAAGAGCCAGAGTCCCCACCACTTTGTGGAGTTTTCTGGCTGTTCAGTGAAGCCTACCTCTTTGACTGCTCATCTCCTTTTGTGGCTTGCTGTCAAATTTTGTTTCTTAATGCTCATGAGCACTTTGAGAAGTTTTACTGTTAAAGGTGGTGTTATTGTTTATTATAAGGGGCAGAATCTCTGGCTGCTATTTACAAGGTAAATGAAGCAATTCCTTGAGCCCTTGCTCCTGATCCTTGAATAGAATTCAGTGTTCTACAAGGACACATATGCCAAGTGTATGGATGTATACTGGTCTCCACAAAGACACACGTGAGTTGCTATTGTTGTTGTTGGTGTCTTGCCAGTGTAACCTAGGCTGGGCAAGTGAACTGGATCACAGGAAACTTCAGAAATTGTTTTCTTGGATCAATCCCCTGAGTAGAATGTAACAGGGGTCCTGGGGAGGATGTTTGCCTATGTAAATACCACAAGGGTGGGTAGGTTGGCATGGTAGCACAGTGGTTAGCACTGATGCTTCACAGCACCAGGGTCCCAGGTTTAGATTCCCAGCTTGTGCCACTGTCTGTGCACAGTCTGCATATTCTCCCCATGTCTGCGTGGGTTTCCTCCGGGTGCTCCGGTTTCCTCCTACAAGTCTCGAAAGACGTGCTGGTTCGGTGAATTGGACATTTTGAATTCTCCCTCTCTGTACCCAAACAGGTGTCGGAGTGTCGCAACTAGCGGCTTTTTACAGTAACTTCATTGCAGTGTTAATTAAGCCTACTTGTGACAATAAAGATTATTATTATTAAATTTTTGGTCTTCTCAACTCTGGAAGGTCATATCCAGCACAGAATGAATACAACAGAGCTTCACCAGACTAATCCCTCAGATGGTGGGATTGTTTCATGAGGAGAGATTGAGAAAACCGAGCCTGTATTCTCTACAGCTTTGAAATTTGAGTGGTGATCTCAATGAAACTTACAAAACTCGTACAGGATGTGACAGGGTGGATAGAATAGGATATTGTCCTTGCTGGTGAATCTGGAACCTGGGGACATAATCTCAGAGCAAGGGTAGACCATTTAGTTTTGAAATGAGGAGGACTTTCTTCACTCAGAAGATGTCGAATCTTTGGAATTCTCTACCCCAGTGGGCTGTTGAAGCTCAATGTTTGAGCATATTCAAAATATAAATTGATAGGTTATGGAGATCAATGCCATCCAGGGATGTGGAGATAGTTTGGGAAAGTGTTGTTGAGATGGATGATCAGCCATGATCTAATTGAATAGAGGAGCAGACTAAATAGGCTAAATGGTCTCATCCTGTTGCTATGTTCCTAATCACTAGCAAAGGAGTGGGTAATATTGAATGATGACCAGAGCAGGGGGCACTGATACAGGGAGCAGAAGTAGCAAGAAGTGTTATATCTGTGGCTTCCATGCAGCTTTTACTTTGTCAATTATATTTTATTTGCAATGAACTAGTATGCACAATCACTGAAAGGTCTTCATTTCTCTAGCAGGAAGCTCAAGGTGGCAGATAATAATGACAGCTATCAGATTTAGTTCAGTCATATTAACAAATTTTCATTAAATGTTTCTGAATCATGAACCAAACTTCCAAGTTTCCATTTTGTCGTGTCAAATATAAATTCCCAGAACTTTTCGGAAATGTTCCTTAAACTTCTTAAAAAGTGACTTCCGGTGGTGTTTGCGAGAGGGTGGGCCGCATCGAGAGGAACTCCTGCCGGGGCCACTATTTGCGGCGCTTTTGGGGGTTTCCCGATTCTTCGCTCCCCCCGCCCCTGATTATTGTCGGCCTTTGGGGCCGTCCCGGGCATCAAGTGGGGCCAGTTTGAAAACCGGCGAGGAACCCCACGTGGGTGTTGGGCGGCTGGTGATGAGGCATTGGGCTCAGCGCGCGCGGAGGTCGGAGCAGCGGGGGCGAAGCCAAACAGACGTCAAGGCGGCAGGCCCGAAGCCAGGGCGCAATGTAGGTGAGATGTCCCACATCGGGTGGCTCCCGCCCAGAATGTTGTAAGAAGACTGAAGTCCGGTCCCAGGGGAATTCTGGAGGAATACAAAAAAGAAGAAAAAGAAGTTTTAAAGAAACTTGGTGAAAATTTTTTTTCTTTTTTTTGAAGGAAGAATTTTTAGTTTTTCTATAAAAAATAGATTGAAGAAGGAAAGAAGGGTGGAAAAAAAAGGAAAAATAATAAGTCACTAAAGGATGCGAAAAGCAGCGTCGATGAAGGGAGGAAACGCGGGCTCGCCATTGAATGAGAGGACCAGCAAAAGTGCTGACAAGATGGCAGATGTCGGACCGCATGGTGGGGGCCGCACTACGTACGTTGGAGAAGATGACCAAGGTGATGGTGGTGGAGCTGGAAAAGCAGTTTGCGAGGCACATGGAGGCTTCGAGGAAGGAGGAGGAGGTGGTGAGGGTAGCGCTGGCAAAGACATCGGCCGAGGTGAGACAGCAAAGCGAGAAGATAAAGGAAGTGGAGGAGGCCATGTCGCAGCACAGTGATCAATTCACCTCGATGGGGGACGAGCTGCGGAGGGTGGTAGAGAACAACAGAGGACTCCGAGCAAAGTTCAAGGACTTGGAGAACCGCTCGAGGCGGCACAATCTGAGAATTGTGGGCTTACCCGAAGGGTCAGAGGGCCCAAGGCCAACAGAGTACTTCGCTAAGAGGTTGGTGGAGTTGATGGGGGAGGGTGAGAACCCCTCCCGGTACGAGTTGGACTGAGCTATTCAGTCATTAAGGCCGACGCCAAGATGAATGAGCCGCCAAGAGCAGTAATTATCTGCATCCATAAGTACTGCATGAAAGAGAAGGTGTTAAGCTGGGCGAAGCAGAAGCGCGAGATGCAGTGGGATAGTGCTGGAGTTCGGATCTACCAGGACTTGACGGTGGAGTTGGCAAAAAGACAAACGGCGCTCGGGTGAGTGAAGGCAGCACTGTACAGAAAGGGGGTGCGAATTGGTATGGTATACCCGGCGAAGCTGAGGGTGACGTATGATGCCAAAGACTTTTATTTCGAGACAGCGGAGGCGGTTGAGGCATTCGTGAGGGCAGAAGGCTTGGGACAGACGTGAGGAGCGGAGCTGGAAGAGAGACTGTGGACAGTCATTGGGGAGCTGGAAAATGTACAAATGCTATAACTTTCTTTTTACTGCGTGTATTGTAATTTACTTCTCCACATTGTTACAGAGTTCACGTTATTAGGTGAGTTGATTGGCATTCTGTGTTGCGACGGTTATATCTTATTTTAGTGAATTGTATGGGTTGGGTTGTTGTTTCTGTTTTTTCTTTCTCTGGGACTGGGTGGGAGGGGATGGTATACCTTGGCGGGGGGAGCCACCCTCGCTAGCGAACTAAAGTTGGCTAGTGAATAGAGGTGAGGTGAGAGTAGGGCTGCGGACATTGGAGCCTTGGTTAGCAGGTTTCGATGGGCTTATGAGGCGAGCGAGGGAGGGAGGGGAAGGGATTGATGCTGGGAGATGTTTTTTCGAGAGGAAATGTAGGGGGGTTTTGGGAGGGAGTAGAGGGTTCAATGTTAATAATGGATAGGGGTGGGTCAGGCTCATGGGGCAGGGCCCGGTGGTATGATGTTGGTGGATAAGAAGGGTGGGGGGGGGGGTGAGAGACCCCTAGTTAGGATAGTCACGTGGAATGTGAGGGGGTTAGGGTGTCCGGTCAAGAGGCCACGGCTGCCTGCGCATCTTAAAAGTTTGAAAGCCGATATACAATGCTGCAGGAGTCTCACTTGAGGGTGAAGGACCAGGTGAGACTTAAAAAGGGCTGGGTTATTCAGGTGTTTCACTCTGGATTTGACGGAAGGGCTCGAGGGGTAGCGGTAATGGTCAGCAAACGAGTATGCTTCCAGATGGAGAAGGTGGTGGCAGATCAGTGGGGTATGGAAAGGAATAGTGCGGGGGTTGGAGGGGGGGGGGGGGATAGAGCATAGGGTGTCCTTATATGTGATTGTGACAGGGGCGCTGGAGGGGAGGTTAGTGGCGCTGTTAAGTGTATACGGTCTCAATTGGGACGATGTGGGATTCGCAAAGAAGGTGTTTGGGGCCATCCCCGACTTTGACACACAAGGACTGATAGTGGAGGGTACTGGAACTTGGTGCAGGATCCAAGGTTGGACAGGTCACGGCCACGCTCGCTGGTCCCATTGGGCGGGCGAAGGCATTGGCTGGGCTAATGGTGGAAATGGGAGGGGTGGACCCTTGGAGGTTTCTGCAACCGAGGGAACGGTAGTACTTTTTTTCTCAGCAGTCCATAAGGTATACTCGCGGATCGACTTTTTCGTGGTGGGGAAGGCTTTGCTGGCTGGGGTTAAGGGGTCGGAATACTCGGCAATTGCAGTGTCTGATCATGCTCCTCATTGGGTGGATATGGTATCGGAGAAGGGAGTAGCATAGAGGCCGGGGTGGAAATTAGATATGGGACTTTTGGGGGACCAAGGGTTCTGCGACAAAATTGAAAAGGTAATTGAGGAATATGTAGGTTTCAGCTGTACGGGTGAGCTGTCGAAGGCAGTTGTCTGGGAGGCTCTAAAGGCGGTGGTGAGGGGTGAGGTGATTTTATTTAAGGCCAGGGTGGACAAAGAGGAGATGTGGGAGTAGCAGAGGGCAATAGATGAGAAGGTGGAGGTAGATAGGAGTTATGCAGAAGATGGGGACCCAGCGAAACTGGAAAAGAGGAAGGAACTACAGGCAAGCTTTGACCGACTATCTACCAGGAAGGCAGTGCGCCATCTGAGACGAGCAAGGGGTGCAGTTTACGAACATAGAGATAAGGCGGGGCATATGTTAGCAGGTCAGCTCCAGAGGGAGGCAGCGGTAAGGGAAATTGTTCAGGTGAGGGATAGGGTAGGGAAGTTGGTAGTGGCTCTGGATCTGACTAACAAAGTTTTTGAGGAATTGTATGAGAGGTTGTACAGGTCTGAGCCACCTGGGGGAGACCAGGAGATGCAGAAATTTCTAGATGGGTTGGAGTACCCGAGGTTAGGGGAGGGGGACAGGGCTACATTAGAAGGAGCGATAGTGGAGCAGGAAATAGAGGATGCGATTAGGAGGATGCAGTCGGGGAAGGCGGTGAGGCCGGATGGGTGTCCGATGGAATATTATAAAAAAGTTCAAGGATAAGCTGGCACTCCTGATGGTGGGGATGTTTGAAGAGGCGATAGGGAAGAGGGTGTTGCCACAAACTTTGGGGCAGGCATCAATTTCCCCGTTGCTAAAAAAAGATAAGGATCCAACGGAGTGTGGGTCGTTTAGGCCCATATCACTTCTGAATGTGGATGCAAAAGTATTGGCGAAGGTACTGGCGGGTAGGCTGGAGGAGTGCCTCCCGAAGGTGATAGATGAAGATCAGACAGGGTTCATGAGAGGGAGGCAGTTCTTTTCAAACATTAGACGGGTATTGAACATCGTTATGGCACCGGCAGAGGGGAAAGAAACAGAGGTAGTTGTGGCATTGGGCGCTGACCGGGTAGAATGGGGGTACCTGATGGCAGTTCTAGAGCGGTTTGGAATTGGACCAAGATTTGTGAACTGGGTAAAGCTACTATATAAGGAGCCGAGGGCGAGTGTCCGCACAAACAACATCAGCTCGAGATACTTTTCTCTCCACCGTGGGACTAGGCAGGGGTGTCCTATGTCCCCCCTGCTGTTTGCACGCGCGATTGAGCCATTGACCATTGCATTAAGAAGTTTGGGCTTATGGAAAGGAATAGTGCGGGGGTTGGGGGGGGGGGGGGAGGGGGGATAGAGCATAGGGTGTCCTTATATGCCGATTACTTGCTGTTATACGTGTCGGAACCGAGTGTGTTGATAGGGGAAATATTGGAGCTGCTTCGAGTGTTTGGGTCTTTCTCGGGGTACAAACTAAATCTAGACAAGAGTGAATATTTTGTGGTGTCTCGGCCAGGGGTGGGGGCAGGGGTGGGGGCGCTGCTATTCCGTAGGGCAGGGACTCACTTTAGGTATCTGGGTGTGCAGTAGCCTGGGAGAGGGGGGGGGGGGGTGGACTCCGCAGGTACAACATTTCTAGTTTGGTGAGGAGAGTGAAAGCTGATCTGGCAAGGTGGGATGGCCTCCCTCTATCACTGGCGGGTCGGGTACAGGCGGTTAAAATGAACGAGTTGCCGCGATTTCTGTTTATTTTTTCAATGCCTGCCTATTTTCCTGCCAAAGGCTTTCTTCAGGGAGATTGAGGGAAGGATTACTTTGTTCACATGGGGAGGGAAGGTGGCCAGAGTGAGAAAGGTGCTGCTACAGAGGGGAAGGCAGGCAGGGGGTTTGGGTCTTCCGAACCTGATGCATTACTACTGGGTGGCAAATGTGGAGAAGGTGCGGAGCTGGGTCAGAGGGGTTGATTCCCAGTGGGTCAGAATGGAGAAGAGTTTGTGCAGGGGTTCGGGATTGAAAGCACTAGCAACAGCGCCGCTCCTGATAGCCCCCGGGAAATACTCAGGGGGTCCGGTAATAATAGCTTCATTGAGAATTTGGAGGCAGTTTCGCCAACACTTCGGGTTGGGGCAGGGTCAAGGGAAATGCCGATTCAGGGGAACCACAGATTTGAGCCAGGGAGGTGGCATGGAAATTTTCGAAATGGAAAGCGAAGGGGATTAAGACACTCAAAGATTTGTTTCTTAGGTGTCGATTTGCAGGTTTGAAGGAGCTGGAAGCGAAGTATGGGCTGGAGCAGGGGGAAATGTTGAGATACATGCAGGTTCGAGATTTTGCCAGAAAGGAGATACAGAGCTTCCCGGTGGAGCCGGCCTCCACATTGCCGGAGGAGGTGCTGACCACAGGGGCACTGGAGAAGGGGATAGTGTCAGCGGTTTACGGAGCTATTTTGGAAGAGGAGAAGGCACCACTGGAAGGGATCAAAGCAAAGTGGGAGGAAGAGTTGGAAGAGGATATGGAGGAGGGGGTCAGGTGTGAGGTGGTCCGGAGAGTGAATTCCTCCACCTCGTGCGCGAGGTTGGAGCTGATACAGATGAAGGTTGTATACAGAGCACACCTCATGAGGGCAATGAGCCGATTGTTTGAAGGAGTAGAAGATAGAACATAGAACAGTACAGCACAGAACAGGCCCTTCGGCCCTCGATGTTGTGCCGAGCAATGATCACCCTACTCAAACCCACGTATTAACCCTATACCCGTAACCCAACAACCCCCCCCCCCCTAACCTTACTTTTTAGGACACTATGGGCAATTTAGCATGGCCAATCCACCTAACCCGCACATCTTTGGACTGTGGGAGGAAACCGGAGCACCCGGAGGAAACCCACGCACACACGGGGAGGACGTGCAGACGCCGCACAGACAGTGACCCAGCCGGGAATCGAACCTGGGTCCCTGGAGCTGTGAAGCATTTATGCTAACCACCATGCTACCGTGCTGCCCTTGTTTGTGAACGTTGCGGGGGGGGGGGGGGGGGGGCTAATCACGTTCATACGTCTTGGTCCTGTTCAAAGATACAGGATTACTGGAAGGAGTTTTTTAGGGTAATTTCTAAAGTGGTGCACGTGAAACTGGACCTGGGCCTCCGGTAGGCCATATTCGGGGTGTCGGACCAGCCGAGGGTTGGAAACGGGTGCGGAGGCAGATGTTGTAGCCTTCGCCTCGTTGATCGCCCGAAGGTGGATCCTGATAGTTTGGAGAGAAACCTCTCCACCCTGTGCCCTGGCCTGGGGGGGGGGGGGGGGGGGGGGACCTGTTGGAATTCTTGACTTTTGAGAAGGTTAAGTTTGAACTGAGGGCAGGATGGAGGGGTTCTCCAATACATGGGCATTATTCATTGTGCAATTTCAAGAACTGGAGAACATCGAACATTAGTTGGAGCATGTGGGTGGGAGGGTTGGGGGGAGGGGGGGCTGTGTGTGTTGACGGCGACAATGGATGAACATGCGGGCTAATGTTTGGGGTTTGGTGGGAGGATGGCATCATTGTTATTGATATGGGGATTGACATATTGTTTATTGTTGGTGGGTGTAAATTTGGGAGAAAATGTGAAAAAGGAGGAGAATAAAAAAATATTTTTTTAAAAAACTTCTTAAAAAGTAAATCTCATTTGACTGTTGGCCCCTGGTGGCTAGCTTGTTACTTCCATGAAAATGCTGATATAAAAATCAATTTCAATAATCCATTTCTGCTCCAAGGACATACAGCGGAACCCCAAATACCCGGCAAAGATCAAGTATGGGATGAGGGGGTCGTTAGATGGGTTTTACTCAAGGTGGCAGCTGTGTATTGCCTTTTTTAAGGGAGCTGGTTACTGTCAGCTGTTGGGGGGGGGGGGGGGGGGTGCAGGGAGGAGGGTTGGTAAGTTAATTCGGGTCTCTTTGTAGAAGGGGGGGAACCTGGGGACGGGTTGAGGGCAGGGATTATAGGTATAGTATTTGGTTGGGATAGGTTGCATTGTGTTGTATATAGATATAGAGAAATACAGCACAGAACAGGCCCTTCGGCCCACGATGTTGCGCCGAACTTTTGTCCTAGGTTAATCATAGAATTTTGGACAATTTTTCATGGCCAATCCACCCAACCTGCACATCTTTGGACTGTGGGAGGAAACCGGAGTACCCGGAGGAAACCCACGCAGTCACGGGGAGGATGTGGAGACTCCACACAGACAGTGACCCAAGTCGAAATAGAACTTGGGACCCTGGAGCTGTGAAGCAATTGTGCTATCCACAATGCTACCGTGCTGCCCTTAAGAAGTTAACCTACACTCCATTATTCTACCCTAATCCAAGTACCTATCCAATAGCGGAGTTATTTTTGTAATATAGTAACATTTTGTTTGAACAACATTGGGTAGTTTGTGTTGGGGTTATTTTTGTAACACTAAAAAAGTTTGTTTGAATAATAATATTTAAAAAAAACAAAACCCAAAAAGTACAACTAACTATTGAACAATTGAGAGAAAATGAATTTTATAGATAATATTTAAATTTTTTTCGATTGAAATTCATCACAATTTTCAGAGGTTTACAGCATCTAAGTGCAGCTTTTACTGACAGACAAGAATCTGAACTGTCATCATACACATCCATGTATATAATGGAGTGCAGACAGGCAGTGATTGACACACAGGATGACCAGTAAGCACACCGAACACATCAGCCAATCACCAGACAGGACACGACCACTATAAAGCCAGAGGGCACCAGTTTTCCTGCGCTCTCAGGATCCAGCCCCTGAGGCAGTCAGAGCTGGTGAGCATAGCCAGTGCAAACACCATGTGGTAGTTAGTAAGTCTGGTCAGGCTAGCCTCAGGCCTCCAGTCAAGTCAGCATAGTGTCAACCCAAAGTTGAACATGCAAAATAGTTAGAAGTTAAATAAAATCATGTTGCATCTCATCAAGTGTTGGAAGTCTGTCTCTCGCTACACCTCATCAAACGCAGTCCACATAGACCCAGCCTGCCCAACACATACATCATGGTACCAGGAGTGGATGCTGAAAATTGACAGACCTACCTTGAGTGAATCAACGTTGACCAGCAAACAGCCATCCAGTGACATGGACAACGTCCGCCCTCCTCCGCAGCTCCGCATCGCCGGCAACCTCGGTGCAAATTAGAAGATCATCAAACAGAAGTTCCAACTCTATTTCGAAGCCACCGACCTCGAGGCCGCATCGGACGCCAGGAAGATCACACTCTTCCTCTCCACAGCCGGGGACCACGCCATCCACATCTACAACTCCCTTACATTTGCTGAAGGCGAAGAAAAGATGAAATTTAAAACAGTCCTGCTGTAGTTCGACAGCCACTGCGACATTGAGGTGAATGAGAGCTTTGAACGGTACATTTTCCAGCAGAGGTTTCAGGATAAGGATGAACGTTTTCAATCCTTTTTGACCCATCTCCGCATCCTAGCGCAGTCATGTAACTATGACTCGACAACTGATTCCATGATCCGGGATCAGATCGTTTTCGGGGTCCACTCCGATTCCCTTCGCCAGCAGCTCCTGAAAGTGAAGCAGCTCACCCTCACCATCGCCATCGAAACGTGCGTTCTCCATGAGCATGCTAACAACCGGTACTCCCACATCAGGGCGGCAGAAACGGCAAAACTAACCCCCCACGAGGCAGGACGGGTGCAGGCCATCGCACAAATGCAGGGCCTGAGTCTTGATGAGAGTGGCCATATCGCGCGCTTTTCCCGGGCTCCAGCGCATGCGCGTCACGACTGAGGTGACGGCGAGACCGATGACCAGCCTGCGCAGGTGCATACATCATTCGACTGCACTGCGCATGCACGTTGGCGCACGGTACACGCTGACGGTGATGTCATGACGTGTTCGAATTGTGGCTCCGCCCATTTAAAGCGGCAATGTCCGGCAAAATCACAACAGTGTCTACAGTGTGGCAAGCTTGGCCACTATGCAGCCCTTTGCAGATCTGCTCCATTGCCCAGCATCCAGCGATCCCAGCCACAGCGCAGGAGCGTCCGTTCGATACAGCAAGGCATGCCAGATTCCGACCCCGACAGCCCAACAGATCCTGACGCCGAGTGCCTCAAATCCCCATTCCGTATGGGCATCATTACGAAGCATGTGCCGCCTTTCTCAAAGATGGTGAAACACCTCCCAATCCTAAGCATGGATTTTGATGATGAGTGGTGTGCTGTCCTCACAGCTAACAAGGCTCGTATCCGGTTCAAACTGGACACCGGCGCATCAGCGAACCTAATTTCGAAATCCGATCTCGAGACCATCCACGTCAGACAAAGCAGTCTTCCACCGGCCTGCCAGCTCCTTGACTACAATGGCAATGCCATTGCTGCCAGTGGCTCATGCCAACTCGGAATTTCCAATAGGTCACTTAAAGCAACGCTGCAATTTGAGATTGTAGGACCTGACAGAGCATCCCTGCTCGGTGCTCGGGCCTGGAAACCCCTGAACCTGGTTCAGCGAGTCCGCACAATGTCATCCGCACAGGCGACGGCCTCACTTGATGAAAACTTCCAGGCTCAAATTGATGACATCATAGCGCAGTACCATAGCGTCTTCGAAGGTATGGGCACACTCCCATACTGATACAAAATCCTGCTGAAACCAAACGCCACCACTGTGGTTCACGCACCATACCGGGTGCCGGCACCCCTCAAGGATCACCTCAAGCAGCAGTTGCAAGACCTCCAGGACCAGGGCGTCATGTCAAAGGTCACAGAACCCACGGACTGGGTTAGCTCCATGATCTGGTCAAGAAGCCGTCAGGGGAGCTTCAAATCTGTATCGACCCCAAAGATTTAAACCACAATATCATGAGGTAACATTACCCAATACCAAAACGAGAAGAGTTAACCAGCGAGATGGCTCATGCCAATTTCTTTACGAAGCTGGATACCTGCAAGGGGTTCTGGCAAATACAGCTGGATGCATCCAGTCGCAAGCTGTGCATATTCAATACCCCGTTCAGACGCTACTGCTACAACTGAATGCCTTTTGGCATCATCTCTGCCTCAGAGGTATTTCACCGCATAATGGAACAGATGATGGAGGGTATCAAGGGGGTGCGAGTGTACGTCGACAATGTCATAATCTGGTCCACAACCCCTCAAGAACACGTCGATCGCCTCAAGCGTGTATTCCAGAGGATCTACAAGCATGGCCTCCGACTCAACAGGGCCAAATGCTCATTCGGTCAACCAGAATTCGTCGCCCGCCACAGAGACTAAACTTATAGACTGAATTTTTGCACAACTTTGTTACCTCATCGTTTGACATCTGTAAATTTCGTTTTTTTTACCGTTTCATCTGCCCTATATCTGCACTAGCGACACCTTCCTATGTATACAAGTCCATTTTAGCATATCATGTATATAGTCACGTACATTTACACATCTTCACGCACATGCACCTTAATATTTATTATCTGAACACAAACTTCAAAAAAAAGGGGGGCAGATGTCATAATATACATCTATGTATATAATGGAGTATTGACAGGCAGTGATTGACACACAGGATGACCAGTAAGCACAAAGAATACAGCAGCCAATCACCAAACAGGACACGGCCACTATAAAGCCAGAGGGCACCAGTTTTCCCGCTCTCTCGGGATCCAGCCTCTGAGACAGTTGGAGTTCGTGAGCATAGCCAGTGCAAACACCATGTGGTAGTTAGTAAGTCTGGTCAGGCTAGCCTCAGATCTCCAGTTAAGTCAGCATAGTGTCAACCCACAGTTGAACATGTAAAATAGTTAGAAGTTGAATAAAATCGTGTTGCATCTCATCAAGTGTTGGAAGTCTGTCTCTCGCTACACTGCATCAAACGCAGTCCACATAGACCCAGCCTGCCCAACACATCATGAACCTGGAACAAAACATTTAGTTAATAACAAATCTGTTATGGACAGGAAAGAGGGAAACAACACTTCCTTATCCTCTCCCTGTCTACAAGTAAAGGGCACATGGAGTTTAATCCAGACAAATGTGAGGTAATGCATTTTGATAGGTCTAACATAGAGGGGAAATATACCGTTAATGGCAAAACTCTTAGGAATATAGAAAGTCAGATCTGGGCATGCAGGTTCACAGATCTTTGAAGGTGGCAAAACAAGTGGACAAGGTAGTCAAGTAAGCGTAAGGAATGCTTGCCTTCATTGGACGGGGCATCGAGTATAAAAACTGGCAAGTCATGCTACAGTTGTATAGAACCTTGCTAAGGCCGCATTTGGAATATTGTGCACAATTCTGGTCACCACACAACCAGAAGAATGTAGAGGCTTTGCAAAAGGTGCAGAGGGGCATGGATAGAGTGGACGAGCAGGCACTCTTTCCCAGGGTGGAGGGTCCAGTCACCAGGGGGCATAGGATTAAGGTCCGTGGGGCAAAGTTTAGAGGAGATGTGGGAGGCAGGTTTTTTTACACCAGGGGTGGGCAAACTACGGCCCTCGGGCAGCATGCGGCCCGCCAAAGGTCTTTATACGGCCCACCAAGTCATTTAAAAAAAAAAATTGGCTCTATTAGCCACAAAGGCATGGGAATGCAAATCTATAGCTATAAAAGCTGCCTTTTTGCAGGGACATCAGCTTCAGAGAGTCATTTTTCTCCGTCCTCCGAAAGAGGCAGCCAACATAGAAGTTGAACAAATGTGTATATAGTTTAAATGATGCGTCTAGAGTTTGGTATTTTTCGGTCAGGTAAGTTTTGTTAAAGTTCGGCTGTTGCCAGTTGAAAGAGGATCCGGAAATGTTTTACTGGCACTATAAAGGAAATCTTTCTGGCATCTTTATGATGCATCTTGATGATTTTTTGTGGGGTGGGACTAGTGATTTTGAAGCTATTGTAATCTCTGGGTTGAGGAAAGAATTCAGGGTTGGAAGTCAGCTTCCGGTATCTTTAAATATATTGGACTGGAAATCGGACAGACTAAGTTAGGTGCAACTTTACGTCAGTAATCTTATCTGGAGACCATCAGCCCAATAGAATTAGTCGTGGTCGGGGTTCGCAAAAAGACACAGTGGTTTCAAAGATGGAAAAAGAGCAACTGCATAGTTTAATTGGGAACTGAATTGGTTAGGGAGACTGACTAGACCAGACATTAGTTTTGATGTCTTAGAGAAGGCAGTACAAAAATTAATGATCCTAAAGTGGAAGACCTAATGAGAGCAAATAAAGCATTTGTCAAGCTAAGAATGTAGGAGTGTGTTTTGAGGTTCCTGGTTTGAGGTGATCTTAGGCACTTGAAACTCATAGTTTATAGTGATGCGGTCCTTTGCAAATTTATGTGATGGGGTTTCAAGCACAGGAGGCTTTATAATTTTCCTTTTGAGGAACAATGGTAAATGTTGCCCTCTTGTGTGGGAAACACAGAAAATAAGGAGTGGTCAAAAGCACTTTGGCTGCTGAGACATTAAGCCTTGTAGAGGCGGTGGATGTGACCTTTAACATATCGCAGATATTGAAAGACATTTTGGGATTAGGGGATTTGGGGAAACATACCCACTGACTGTCGCATTGACAATAAAACCCTGTGGGAAAATGTGCACTCTACAAAAAATGTAAATGTGAAAAGGTTAAGAATAGACATCGCAAGTTTGAAGCAAATGTTGGACAGAGGGGAGATTGCAAAAATTAAATGGGGTGACAGTAGCTAACAATTGTCCAATTGTTTTATGAAAAGAGGGGCTAGTTCACAGAAACTTTTGGATATTAGTAATAAAGGGCCTGTTTCTGTGACTTTAAAAAAAAGGAGGAATTGCGTGTGTGTTTGAGTTTCTTGTAATTTTGTTTTTTCGGAGGAAACCAAAATTTACCAAATATTTTTTTTCTCCAAGGAAGGGGAGACTGCTAAGGAATGGGTTAAGAGGCATTCCAATTAGATGTCTCAGTTATGTTAAGTATCCAATAATTGACACTGATACGTAAAGGGGTCGCAGGTGGCTCTTGGGCATGTGGTGTGGTGACAGAGTTTTGTATGGAATGTGTTCAAGGAAAATAAAGGTGTTTTGTGAAAAGGAGCAGACCTCTTGACATTTTACTCAACAGCAGCTAGAAATTAACAACTCCATCCATCAATATCCTTTATTTTTCTTCATAAAATCTCCTGGAATACAAATTGTCCCATCAGCCACCATCAATGACTGATCTGCTTTCTCTCAAAATTTTAATTTGTTTACTTATTTTGTCAGTGAGAAAAATGTCTTCATTTGAAATAAAATGTCCAGAACTTCCAATAGCTTGACTTCCCCCGCCAGTACTCAAATAATTCTCTGAACTATCTTGAGATCTATACCCCTTTCTCATTGATTCTGAAAGAACATGTTTCACCTGCATCACTGATGTTGGAACTTAACCAACATCCACACATAGAAATACCTTTGTCCAGCATGAATCTAACTATAGGTTTTACCTTTCCAGGCAAAGAAACATTAAAATAAACACACTTGAAACCTTATTTCTAATGTTTTGCCAAACAAATATAAATTCCTTAAAAGTACCTTTGTTTCCAAGCAAAAGCATTATTCATTTAACATGCAGCAATAAAGAGCTACATGGGTCAAGTCAATTACTGTGGAACATGTGCAGATATTTGTCATAAATGTCTGTGGGGAGTGAGAAACATTGGTTTACTCTTTCAAATAGTCATTTGAGAATAATAATAATTGAACTCTCCTGCTTGCACGCTTCAGATTGACATACGTGACTAGGGCACCCAAGAAGGATCCTAAGCCATACAAAATGGAAATTTACAGACCTGAAATGTTAACTCTGTTTATCTTTCCAGAATCTACCTGACCTGCTGAGTGTGTACAGCATTTTCGATTTCGATTTCTAGAATCCACATTATTATGCTTTTGTATGAGAATTTTCAGTTTCCTTTAATTCTGTAGATTAACCAATTTAGAGCATTAAGATAGGGGTGAGAAAGGAAATGTGCTGCCATATTTATGACATAAATGATTGTGACAGATTGCAAACACATTTCAACATATGGAACCATGTGTATATTTAGAGTGAGATACTGTGGAATCACCATAGCAATTTGATTCATCAAGAGGTGCTGGAATTTTTCTTCACTTGAGCCACCTCCTCTAATTCCATGTTTCTGTTTATTTCCCACACTTATTTTCTCAAGCAGTGATCTAATTCCCTTTTAAAATATGTGGGCTATGCATCAACAACAGATTGTGGCAGGTAGTTACAAATTGTAACCTCCCTCAACATAAAGATTTATTTTCTTTTTGTGATCATCTTAAATTTGTACCCACACTACCGTAAATAGATTTTTTAAAGCAATATGAATGAGACTTAAAGCTGACATTTAAAAACACAAAGTCCAGGATTCATAGCTCTTAACATCAATAAAAATATTAGTTATATTTCTGGTAAGAAATAATTAGATGGATGCAAACCTGTGTAAAAAGTATAGAGCTATTGTATGCTATTAAACCAAAATGAGTAAGTCTAATTTTGAAACTGGATAGGTCTACAGTATGAGTTTATTGAGACCAAGGATGCATTCACATTACAATTGTAATGCTGGTATGAAGTATTTTGCTTTACAAAATGCTGCAGTCATAATGTAAATGGAGTTTGAATCCAATGTCAGGGTTTGACTTCACACCACATGAATAACAGGGAGCAAAACTTCACAGAGGACAGAACCTCTCTCTACATAGTTTCTATGTCATATGGGTATTCATACCCAATTTAGATTCATGTAGGGTGTGAGGTTTCCGCTTTGCACCATTAATAAACATGTGAGCACTCCCTAAATGTCAATGAATTCAAGGGAAAACCTATATGATCAACAAGGTAAAAGTAGAAATAATAATTATGCAGCAGTTATTTTTCAGAGCGACATTAGGAGTGAAAAGGGTGCAATTTTAAACTAAAATGAATGATTTCATACAATAACCTAAATAAGTGGATCACACTTGTGGATCATAGGCATAGAAAGAGGCCATGTGGCCCACTGTGTCTGTGCAGGCTCTTTGAAGGACCTATCCAATTAGTTCTACTCCCCTGCTCTTTCCTAGGGCCTTGAATTATGTTTTTATTTCTTTTCTGAAATAAAAACTGAAAGTTACGATTGAAGTGACTTTTACCATGTTTTCGGGCAGACATTCCAGATCATAAAAAATCCCTGCATAAATAAAAATTGTCTTCCCTCGGATTCTGGCAACAATTTGGATATTCCTTCTCAAATGTACTTACTATTAACATAGTATCAGCTGTGATTTAGAGATAGTGTTCTATGGATTGAACCTTTTATTTTATATCGATTTTCCTTGTTCTTCCTATCAAAATGTACCACTCCACATTTCTCAACATTAATTTCAACTGCCGCATGTCCACTCATTCCACCAACCTGGCTATGTCCTTTTGAAGTATATCACAATCCATCTCTCAGTTCACAATACTTCTAAGTTTTGTGTCAACTGCAGATTTTGAAACTGTGCACTGTATATTTAAGTCCAGGTCATTAATATTCATCAAGAGAAGCAGTGGTTCCAGCCCCCCCAAAAATTCACCAATACTATTTCCTGTCACTCAACCAACTTCATATCCATGTTGCTACTGTCCGTTTATTTCATGTGTTTTACATTTTTGGCAAACCTATTCTGAAGTCCAAGTACACCATGTCAACCAAGTACACCACGTCTCTGCTATCTAACCAAAAAATTCCATCAAGTTAAACATGATTTGCCTTGACCAAATCCATGTTGGCTTTCATTAACTAATCCACACTTGTTCATGTGACTGGTAATTCTGGAATAGGTTATGCTAATAGAGTTAAATGAAAAGGGTTGGGAGGAGGCACATATCAAATATAAACCAGGAAGGACCAGTTGGACCAAATTACTTGTTTTTTGTACTGTACATTTATTGTTTGTTCTTAATTAAATTGTATGTAGAAAATGGTTTGGTGTTGCCATCCTCAAATAAAAAACCTAACAAACGTGCCTTCTTTTTTAATGAGACGTCCAACTAACATAGAACCCAAGTAGGAAAAGAACTTGTAAACTTAAATAATAACAGTCCATTATGCCCACCAATTCTGGTCAGTACCAATTATGGAATCACCTGTCCGGTCAGACATTATGACCAAGATTCTGGTCCTGCTTGTGGCAGGAATCGTAATAGGTGGCACAAAAAATTTGATGGACCAGCCAAAGATCTACAGGACTGGAAAATCCCAGCCTATATTCTGAGTTTTGCAAGTTAAGTCAGTATCTACTCCATAGAAAATAACTGACGGGACATGCTTTAATGTCCATTAGATATGGTTGGAGATTGGAAAGCACTTGCTGAACAATCCCAAGTATGCCAAGAATTACAGTTTGGATTGGATTGGATTGGATTTGTTTATTGTCACGTGTACCGAGGTACAGTGAAAAGTATTTTTCTGCAAGCAGCTCAACAGATCATTCAGTACATGGGAAGAAAAGGGAATTAAACAGAATTCAAGAAAATACAAGAAACTACATGAGAATACATAATAGGGCAACACAATATATACAATGTAACTACATAAGCATTGGCATCGGATGAAGCATACATGGGTGTAGTGTTAATGAGGTCAGTCCATAAGAGGGTCATTTAGGAGTCTGGTGACAGTGGGGAAGAAGCTGTTTTTGAGTCTGTTCGTGCGTGTTCTCAGATTTCTGAATCTCCTGCCCGATGGAAGAAGTTGGAAAAGTGAGTAAGCCGGGTGGGAGGGATCCTTGATTATGCTGCCTGCTTTCCCCCGGCAGCGGGAGGTGTAGATGGAATCAATGGATGGGAGGCAGGTTCGTGTGATGGACTGGGCGGTATTCACGACTCTCTGAAGTTCCTTGCGGTCCTGGGCCGAGCAGTTGCCATACCAGGCGGTGATGCAGCCCGATAGGATGCTCTCTATAGTGCATCTGTAAAAGTTGGTAAGGGTTAATGTGGACATGCCGAATTTCCTTAGTTTCCTGAGGAAGTATAGGCGCTGTTGTGCTTTCTTGGTGATAGCGTCGACGTGAGTGGACCAGGGTAGATTTTTGGTGATGTGCACCCCTAGGAATTTGAAACTGCTCACCATCTCTACCTCGGCTCCGTTGATGCTGACAGGGGTGTGTACAGTACTTTGCTTCCTGAAGTCGATGACCAGCTCTTTAGTTTTGCTGGCATTGAGGGAGAGATTGTTGTTGTTACACCACTCCGCTAGATTCTCTATCTCCCTCCTGTATTCGGACTCGTTATTCGAGATCCGGCCCACTATGGTTGTATCGTCAGCAAACTTGTAGATGGAGTTGGAACCAAGTTTTGCCATGCAGTCGTGTGTGTACAGGGAGTAGAGTAGGGGGCTAAGTACGCAGCCTTGCGGGGCACCGGTATTGAGAATTATTGTGGAGGAGGTGTTGGTGTTCATTCTTACTGACTGTGGTCTGTTGGTCAGAAAGTCAAGGATCCAGTTGCAGAGTGGAGAGCCAAGTCCTAGGTTTTGGAGCTTTGATATGAGCTTGGCTGGGATTATGGTGTTGAAGGCGGAGCTGTAGTCAATAAATAGGAGTCTGATGTAGGAGTCCTTGTTTTCGAGATGCTCTAGGGATGAGTGTAGGGCCAGGGAAATGGCGTCTGATGTGGACCGGTTACGACGGTATGCGAATTGAAGTGGGTCAAGGCGTTCCGGGAGTATGGAGGTGATGCGCTTCATGATCAGCCTCTCGAAGCACTTCATTACAACTGACGTCAGGGCCACCGGGCGATAGTCATTGAGGCACGTTGCCTGGTTCTTCTTTGGTAACAACCAATGTAGGATTATCAGTCAGATTGCAATATGCCAAACTTCTGCTTGTTAGAAGCTACATATAGTCATATGCAGGGACCTGCCCTCTGCAGGCAAAAGGAACATGCCTGGGTATTGCGCTGCTTTTAAATCTAAACAAAAGCTTGGGGCGAATAACTATTCTTGGCACATTCTTAATGGCAATGTCTTGACCAGTCTACTTGCCAACTATTCAGCACCCTTTTCTCATGCAGTATAATTTTTATCTACTTTGAAATTTGGCATTCTTGTGTCAGTCCTAATGAATACACAACCAAAGGCTTTGCCAATATGTCTCTTTTTACAGCAATATTCATGTTCTATACAGTAAATCCCCACTTAAGTGTCCCCTTTTAAAGTGGTTTCATTTTAAAGGGATTTATTTTTAAATGTTGCATTCCATTTAAAGTGCAGTATTCCCCATTTTAAAGTATGTGAGAGTGTGATGACGTCATTACATCCTGAGTCTGGCTTGTGATCAGCATCATTTTGTCCTTTCTGTACATTCAAGGACATCATTTTTTTGCTGTATTTTCGTCTGCCCCTGCGCTAAACTAAAAATCATGTTTAAACTGTTTCTTTACTGTATCTCGTACTAGTTGAGGAACTCTGTGAACATCTTTGAAAAAAATGATGTCCTTGAATGGGGGAAAACCACTACAAACCTTCCTCCAGCACAAAATATATCCATCGGCCATTACTGCCTTCTTCCTATTATTCAGCCAATTTTGTATCCACATTGTTACTGTCCTTTTATTCCATGAGCTATAATTTTTATCACAAGTCTGATTTGTGACACTGTATCGAATGCCTTCTGAAAGTCCATGTAGACCACATTAACAGCATTACCCTCATCTACCCTTTCTATTAGCTACTCAAAATACTCCAGCATGTTAGTTAAAACTTCTTCAGAAGTCCATGCTGGCTGTTCCTAATCAACCCATATTTTTCCAATACCTAGTAATTCTATCGCGAATAATTGTTTCTTGAAGCTTGCCCACTATTGATGTTAACCTCACTAGCCTGTTAATTGCTGGGGGTATCCGTACAACTTTTTTGAACAAGGGAGTAGCATTTGGCACCTTCCTAAAGTCTAGGAAACACTGAAAGATAATGGCAAGCAATTTCCACTCTCACTACCTTCAATATCCTTGGATGCAACTCATCCTGTCACAATGTCCTATCAACTTCAATACCGACAGTCAATCCAACACTTTCTCTTTATCAACGTTTAATCCTTTAAGGGAAATGATTTCCTTAAGTCACACAACCACTACATTGTGACTAAGCCATAACAGTCACACTGTGCTAAATCCACGGTGCCAAAAACGCAAATCTGGATCGGTCAGTGAATTGGACATCTGGACCGTCTGTGCGCCAAAGACTTTGGCTAACCAGGGAGACCGGGTGCCACCTCTGCCCAGGGGGTTTGGAGAATACCCACTCCCGGTGGCCGTCAAGGTGACGGTTGTCCAGAACATTTATGCCTCTGTGTCTTTCCAGGGGCCAAGTGGAGACCTGTTTGGGTTCTCTCAGATATCTGTACACCGGTGCATTCATGCTTCGATGGATGCCCTATGCACCCCAGTAGCTGACTATATACATTTCAGTCTGGACCAGGCACACCAGGATGCCTGGGCAGCAGGATTTTCAACCATCCTGGCATGCCCAGGCCCAGGGAATGATAGATGGCACCCATGCCCCCATATGAGCACCGGCTCTTCAGGGGGTGCCCTTCATCAATCAGAAGGGCTTCCACTCCCTGAATGTGCAATTGGTGGGTGACCAACAACTGCACATCATGCACGTCTGCACCTGTTACCCAGACAGCGTGCACAATACATACATATACAAGACGGATGTTTCAGATATGTGGGGGTTTCCAGAACCAGGGGTCACAATCTGAGGATACAGGGTAGACAGTTTATGATTGCATAGTGGTTAGCACGGCTGCCTCACAGCTCCAGGGACCCGAGTTCAATTCCAGCCGCGGGTGACTGTCAGCGTGGAGTTTGCAAGTTCTCCCCATGTCTGTGTGGGTTTCCTCTGGGTGCTCCGGTTTCCTCCTAAAGGTGTGCAGGTTACATGGATTGATCATGATAAATGATCACCTTTCGACTCAGTCTGACTCCTGTCCTCAGGATCACATTCCACTGCCCGCCCGGGTGATCCGTGCATGTGTGCTGGCCATTCCATCTCATGGGGTATATATCCTTTGGTGGGGTGGTGGAGGAGGGCGGAGGTTATGGAGATGTTGTGGTGATGGGTCACTCACTGGGTAAGCGGTCTTACAAGGCAGTCTCATACTTGTGGCCCCGTTCCCTGCCATCTCTGAAGGTGATCCCAGATGGAACGCTCAAGTGTCCTGGGGGCCCTGCCCCATTCCATCCTCCAACACCCACACCACCAACCTTCCCCCACCTGGCACACCCTCTAAACCTAGCCCAGCCCATCCCTCACACCTTTCAGACAGTGGATTGAGGCAGGTCGGAATGTTGATGAAATGGTTATTAAGTGTGACGATAGCAATTGTTGTGCCCTGACCCCTACCTCTAACCTGCACCCGTGCCAACCTAGTTTTTTCTTATGTGCTCTAATGGTCCTTTTAGGTGTGACACCAGACAGCACATCAGACGTGGTGGCGGCCTGCTGCGTATTTCGCCCTTTGACCCGAGATGCCTTTGGCAGCGGTCCTCTGGAGGGCCTGGACCTGGATAGGCCCAGCGACTTTTGGGTGTCACAGGTGACGAGGTATCATCCTGTTCTGCCCACTGCCCATGAGATGTGCCAGTGTCAGGTAGGGGGATTCAGAAGCGCTGAGGTGTTCCAGCAACTCCCCTTCGGGAGGCACCGGCATGGACCCTGTAACTTTCTCTTCCCATGGGATGCTCGATGGCTCCTGGGCTACTCTATGGGATGTAGGTGAGGCAGGAGTGAGCTCTGCCAGTCCTGGAGGCCCGCTCTAGTCCGAACCAGGGTCTTGATGCCCTCAACCATGAAGCACTGAGATTGGATCACGTCCCTCAGCGAATGAGTCATGCCCCTCACTGCCTCGGTCATATCCCTCTGTGACTGGCCCAGGTCAGTCAGCACCTGGTTAAATCTCTCGACGCCCTCAGCCATGACCCTTTGTGAATGGGCCAAGCTCTGGAGCGCTGCAGCAATATCCATGTGGACCCAATACATGGCTGCCTGCCTGAGCCTCAGCCATCGACTGCACAGATTGCCCCAAGCCTTGTATGTCTTTTTTAAAAACAAATTTAGAGTACCCAATTCATTTTTTCCAATTAAGGGGCAATTTCTTCGGGTTGCGGGGGCGAAACCCACGCAAACACGTGGAGAATGTGAAAACTCCACACGGACAGCGACCCAGAGCCAGGATCGAACCTGTGACCTCGGTGCCGTGAGGCAGCAGTGCTAACCACTGCACCACCGTTCTCTCCACCTTGGATGCCTAGACCCATGGCAGTGACGTTTTGATCCAAGGTTTTCACCAAGGACACCACCCATTAAGTGTTGGCCTCAGTACCATGCATGGTCAACATGGTCTCCTGCACCTGAAGGCGGGACTCCTCCATCTGCACATGCAGGTGCTGGAAGGTTGTTGACACTCTCTCCTGTAAATCTTGGCTCTGCGTCTGCATCTCCACCAGTGATGGGATCATACTTTCCAGAAGCACGATATCTATCCAGACTACTGCTGTTTCCTGGGATTGGGCAGCCCTCCAACAGTCCGCTCCTTCGGGTGTCCCTACCTCCACCTGGTGTGCTGCAGCATGTGTGACACGCGCACCAAATGGTGATAGTCTCTGCGGTTGTGGAAGTTGCAGGTGACAGCAGTGACGAGAAGTTGGTGTCGGCCCCAGACTGCTGTTCCGGGGTATGCTGGGAATGTGGCTGGAGGCAAGATACCCCAAATGGGCCAGCAGTGTCTAATGGCGATCCTGCAAGACAAAACACATGGTGAGATCTGGGGAAGGAGTGATCTGGGGGAAGAGTGGTGACTCACTTGCTATTGGGACATTGCTCTGCATTGGGAGCTCACTTGGTTCTCATGTGCCGACCTCCGCATCTGAAATGGGCCTGTCCTGCACCTCTCCGGCCAACTCCAATGTCCTCTGCCCTGCGGTGGTTAAAACCTGGAGGTCCGGATGCCCCCTCCGGTATTCTCCTGCTCTTGTCTATTATTGGCTCTCTTTCCCCCAGGGACACATAAAGGACATGATGCGACACATGGAGGCGAGTTACATGGAGGGGCATTCTGTGGCTGGTGGCATGTGTGTTCAGGCACCTGGCCAAAGAGGACAATACGGGTATTGGAGTTTGGTGCAGGGTGGGATGCGAGGGAGAGACAGGAAGGTGAGTTTTGAATGGCCTCTATGGGAGAGGGGGGCGTGATGTAAGAAGTGGGGGACATGAGTGATATCAGGGGAACAGAGGTGGTGACTCAGCCGAGCTGTCGTGAGGTCGATCGTCTTCTTCTGATACTGTGTGCCGGTGCGCCTGGTGAGGCTCACATCACTGACCGCCTCGGCCACCTCCACCCAGGCCCGATTAAGGATAGCGGGCTGGACCCGCCTGTCCACCCAGGGGAAGACGGTGTCCCGTCTCTCCTCCACTGTGTCTCACATCGTATTCAGATCACGGTCAAGAAACCGAGTAACCGCTCTCCTCTGTGCCATCGTCTTGGCTGCAATGAGAGTGTTTTGGGGAGTAGAGTGCTTATCGGCAGTTCCAACTCGTCAGGGACGCCGGCGGGAATTAGAATAGCTCTAGATTTACATGGGCAGACTGCTGGTCCATCAACAGATCCTGAATTGCTCCACAAATAGTGTCCCGGCCCGTAATTCAGTAGTCTGGGCACAGCGAAGAATGTGGTATACTGACTTGGAGGAGCTTACTATGCGTAAATTGAGCAGCCAACTTGTCCAATGGCTACAGTTCACAAATGAACCTCCCTTGGCTTCGGGACGTCCAGAAAGGCGCTGTACAGATTATTTCTGCCCTGCGGTGGTCCACCGGTCGTGGATTACGAACCGCGGGCGTTGGGAGGGATCTGGAAAAGCCGTGGCAGCCCCCGCGCGCTGCTCCTTTCCAACCGCCGACGGCTCTGAGTTGCTCGGCTTCCGTCGCGGAGGCCGTTGCGCTGTCAACCGGCGCGTAAACAATGGGAGCGGCGCGGCGCGCGGCCGGGGGGAAGGCGGCGCGAGGAAGGCGGGCGGCCGGCGCTCAGAGGGAGCTCGAGCAATGAGCCAGCCGGCGGCAGCGGGGCCCAGCGATGGCCAGCCCCAGGCCAGCAGGGAGGAGAGGCCCGCCTCGGGAGGCAAAGAGAAGCCGGCGTCCACAATCCCGCCGCTGCTGCTGCCGCTGGCGGCCCGCAGGGCCCTGGCGTCGCTGAGCGAAGATGTGTCGCGGTCGCGCCGGTCTCGGAGGCCGGAGGAGGGCAGGCAGGGCCGGCACGGCAGGCAGAAGAGGAGCAAGCGGGTTGTTACCGTGGACAGCTCCAAAGCCAAGACCTCGGCGGAGGCGCTGAAGATGTGCATCCAGCAGCTGAAGTGGAAGGAGGTAAGGGCGGGGGCCCATGTACATCAACAGAATTACCCTCACTGACCCTGTTGATACCTCTTCAATAAACCTCAAGTTAGTTAAACACTATTTCCCCCTCAGAAATCCATGCTGGCTCTTCCTAATCCACCTACGCCTTTCCATGTGACTACTAATTCTACCCCAAATAATTGTATGTTTCTAGAAGCTTCTACAGCATTGACGTTATGCTGACTGGTCTGTAATTGCTGACCTTATCCTTGCAACCTGGTTTTTGAACAAAGGCTAAATGCAACCCATAGAATTTTTAAGGTGGAGGAGGTGGCATAGTGGTATTGTCACTGGACTAGCAAACCAGAGACCCATAGTAATGCCAACTCAGCGAGATTTAGATGGTTGCTCATTATGACAGTTGGATTAAGGTGATAACAGGACTGTTTTATCTTTGACTGGTATTAAGAGCGTATGGTCTTTTTCGGAGACATCTTAAACATATTACGAAACAGCAGTTTTGTAGCGATTTATTGATGTGCAAAATAAGGCACCTGCCAGAAATGCGATTATATATGGGATGGGATGTATGTCTTTTGTGAATGGTGAATGTAGAAATTGTTCTATATTATATTTCATATTTATTGCAGTAATATGAAAAATCCCTGGTTCAAAGTACATGGGGCTGGTTTAGCACAGGGCTAAATCGCTGGCTTTGAAAGCAGACCAAGGCAGACCAGCAGCACAGTTCGATTCCCATACCAGCCTCCCAGAACAGGCGCCGGAATGTGGCGACTAGGGGCTTTTCACAGTAACTTAATTTGAGGCCTACTTGTGACCATAAGCGATTTTCATTTCATTTCATCCAGGCAGTATGCCTGGTAAAGTAATTAAGGAGTCATAAAGGTGATGTCATGATTCCAACCACTTACTTGATTACAGATAAAGGTCTAATGGGATGATGTTATGATTGCTGGAGATTCCCTGGAGAGTTGATACTTTGAGGGGTTGTATTTAGTCCTAGCTAAGCAGGTCATGTGACATTTTAGTTGGGTACAGATGATGTAATTAATGGGAGGAGCCAAATCTGACTATGTAGTCTTGCAGTTTGCCATAGGGTTTGAGTCTAACAAGACAGAAGGATTTTAAGTTGGACAGCAGTTTTGCAAAAGGTTGTTGGTTGAGCAGAAGTGTACTAAATCTTGAAAGAAAGTCTCTCCAAAGGCCCACACAACTCAGCAAGTAATCTGTTTAAACCTTAAAAGTTGTATTTAAACTGTATTGGATTACTTAATTGGAGTTAGTGGCAGGAATAGATAGCAAGTTCAAGTTTTTCCTTGTGTTGAGGAACTGCTCAACTGATAATTATAAAGCTATTTTCTTTGACGTTAATTCTTTGATGTTAATTCTATGTTTAAATTAATGTTTATTTTAACATAACTATTGTCAGAGTCATCACTCCTGGGGTGAAGTATCCTTTCCTCATAGTTTTACAAATTAACAAAAATTGTTTGGGATTCTTGTCCGGTATCCTAACAAATGTTGGGGTCTGGTCCAGTTTCATAACATGGTTTATTTTTAACTACTTGATACTTAAGTAGCTATTAAGCTATTAACTGATTTTGAATATGTTGTCCCTCTGTGATGCAACATTTTGGAACTTTGGATCCTCTGGAAGAGCATCTGTTCATTACAAGTTAACAATAAGAATTGATCTAAAGCAGGAGTACCAAATATACTGCCTGCATTGTGCGATGATGTCTGTCAGGAATATACAGGAGCCACCCTGGTGCCTGACATTTCTGGTTATGCACTGTTGGGAAATCGGAGAGTTCAATTCATTTATATTTTGTATTGTGGGTATTCAAAATAAGGTACACATTTAAGCTTACTTAAGGGTTAAAACTTTAGTTAATTTCATGTTAAACAAAGGTGCCTGCATGTCAATAGATTTTAGTTTCACTTTAAATTACACCTGCATTGTAATTGGGGATTTACAAAGTGAAAGCAAGTACAGGCTTTAAGAAAAACTAAGCTGTTGTTTAACAACCAGAAGCTCACCCTGGGACAGCCAGAACTTGAGTTGGTTGCAAACTGGACCCAGGAGATGCTGGACAGGACCAGGGAGCTAAAGAAAGCAACCTTCCAAAAGAGCAAAATGTCCAAAAAAGAGTGGGAACAAAAAGAATATCTCAGGAAGTCAGTTAAGGAACAAGTTGAACACTTCCAGTGGTGGCCATGGAGGAGTAGGTCGCACATTTGATAGCTCCTGCCTGTGATGGACTTTTGGACCTTTTTTCTCCTGTTTCTTTTAACAGATTTTATTGGATGAATCGGTGGAGAGTGAGAGGGTGAGGAGAAACCCCCTCTCCAGTGTAATGAGGATTTCCCAGAAGTGGCCATGTAAGAAGACCGAGTTCTACAAGAAAGATGCGAGCAGAACTGGCAACGCGGGAAAGCATGGCAGAGAAGCAGGGCTGCGGGGAGACGGGACAGTGGTCGACGGAGCAGCTGGTGATATTTTTTTATGATTGCTTCGCCAAGCTTATGAAGGACACGCTGGACCCGATCAAAGCTTCGATTGATCAGGATGTGCAGAATCAGGAAATCCACGGACGTGCGATCCAGGAGGTGGAGAAAAAGGTGTCCGAGCACGAGGAATACCTAACTGTGCTGGAGACCAAGGTGGAGATGATGAATGACTACCAGAAAAGAATGCAGGAGAAGCTGGAGGACTTGGGGAACAGGTCCAGGAGATAGAACCTGAGATTCGTCGGCCTCCCTGAGGGTAGTGAGGGATCGGATGCGAGGGCCTATGTGATGAACATGCTGGAGAAGTTGATTGGGGCGGATGCGTTCCCCCGGCCCCTGGAAGTGGATGGAGTGCACAGAGCCCTCGCGAAGAAGCTCCGAGCGAACAACCCTCTGAGGGTGATGGCGGTACATATGCATCGATTCCTGGACAAGGAACACGTTCTGCAGTGGGCCAAGAAAGAACTGAGCAGCAGGTGGGAGATCATCAAGACCTGTGCGCGGATTTGGCCAAGAGGCGAGCCGGGTTTAATCGGGCAAAATCGTGCCTTTTTAAGAAGGGGGTGAAGTTCGGGATGTTGTATCCAGCGCATCTGTGGACCAGGAATTTTACTTCGAAACACCGGATGATGCATTGACTTTCATCAGGGAACAAAGACTGAATGTGAACTAAAGACACTGAATCCTTGGGGAGAGTACTGCAATGGCGATTTGTTGACAATTTTGTGCTGGTTTGAATAATTAGTGTTATGGGCAATAAGGGGCTGTTCTGATGGCTAAAGTTAACTTTGTCTTACATGGGGGTGTGTTCTGTGGTGGGTTTTTTTTCTTGCAGTTGTTTTCCCACTTTTTTCTTTTTGTTTACTGGGGAATGTGATGCTTTGAATATGTTTGTCCAAGTGGGAGAGAGGTGAGAGAACAATGGGGAGACAGTCTGTTTGGTGCCATGAGTGGGAGCTATCAGGTCAGCTTGGTCAGCTGACTCACAGAAGCACAGTGGGGGGGGGAGCAGGTGAGAAGCTTGAGCTTGATATGGGGTGTTGGGTTTCTGGTGCTGTTACCGAGGGGGTGGGGGGTGGGGAGCTGCTTTGCTGACAGGGGAGGAACTGTTACTATTGGACAAATGGGAGGTCGGAGATGGAGGATGCCCAAGGGGACGCTCGAGGAGGCCAGGGACGCGTGCTGGAGGCTGGCCTAAAAAGGGTGATGGCTAGTCGGCAGGGGAGAGGAGGGAGGGTGGGGGGGAAGCGATTTTTGATTAATAAACAGGTGGCATTTGAGGCAGGGAGAATCATCTCAGACATGGGGGTGTGGAGAGGCGGGGGGGGGGGGACAGCAGGTACATATAGTGAGTGGGAAGCTGGAGGGGGTGCAGGTGGTACTCGTGAACTTGTATGCTCTGAATTGGGACGATGTAGAATTTTTGAGGCGGGGTTAGGTAAGAGCCTAGACTTAGAGTCACATAACTTGATCATGAGGGAGATTATAACACAGTCATTGATCCGGAATTGGACCGTTCAAAATCCAGGACAGGGTGGCAAATGAATTAAAGGAGTTTATGGAACAGATGGGGGGAGTAGACCCATCAAGGTTTGCACGGCCAAGGGCGAAGGAGTTTTTTTTTTTCTCAGATGTCCACAAGGTATACTCTCAAATCAACTTTTTTGTTCTGAGCATGGCCCTTTTCCCCCTCCTGTATACCCTCCTTTGTCCCTTTTTCCCCTGTTCCTATCCCCGTTTGCTCTCCCGCCTCTGTTAAGTGCCCCCCCCCCCCCCTGCCTGGCACGCCCCCCCCCCCCCCCCCCCCCCCCCCCTTGTTGGGGGCGCACTGCGGCCCTGCTTTGTTGCATGCCCCCGGCGCTAGCTTTCCTGCTAGTGCGGTGGCTCCCCTCTCGGGAGTAATTGTCTCGCTTCTGCCTTGCTTGGCCTCTGCGGCTTTCTGCCCGCTTTTCCCCAAGCCGACCCTGCACTCCTATTTCTTGCTCTCCCTTCTCCGCTACTCTCTTGCTGGGGCCTGGTCTCCCACCTGAAGCGGTCCCTCGGGCAGTGGTTTGCTTTTTGTTCAGGGTGCGCTTGCCGTGGTGGGGGCGGGTGGGCCTGGCGTTGCCTCCCCCCGCCCCTCATCTGCATGTTGTTGCCCCTTGCCAGGGGCCCCTTATTTCTACCCTAGCTGTTGGTTTTCCAGCCCATGTTCCTCAATAGACTTGTTTGCTTCGGTGGGGGCTGTGCAGAAGTATTCTCTTTCTTGGTATGTGACCTAGAGTTTCGCTGGGTATAGCACACCAAAACGCACTTCGTTCTTGTGAAGAGCCTCTTTCGCTCTTTGAATTTGGCCCGTCTCCTGGCTAGGTCTGTCCCAATGTCCTTGCAAATTCTAATGAAGTGTCCTTCCCATTTGCAGGTTCTGTTTTTCCTGGCCCAGCGCAAGATTGTTTCCCTGTCTTGGTACCGGTGCAGTTTAGCTATAACTGCTCTCAGGTGGTCCCTGCCTTGGGCTTCGGGCGCAGTGACCGGTATGCTCTGTCCATTTCTGGTGGCTTGGGGAAAGTTTTCCTCCCCACTAAGTTGCCCAGCATCTCGACCACGTATGCCGTGGGGTTTCTACCCTCGATCCCCTATGGTAGGCCCACTATCCTGACATTTTGCTTTCTCGAGTGGTTTTCCTGATCGTCCACTCTGCCTTTCAGGCTCCCCTGTGTTGTGCCCAGTCTCTCCACCACCTTCTCCAGGGCCGTGATCCGGTCGCTCATGTCATTTGCGGCTTTCTCCAGCTCCTTAATGGTCGTCTCTTGGGCTTCCAGTTTCTCCTTTGCTCTGCCCAGGGCGTGCTACACCTCCACCAGGGCCTTGGCCATTGCTGCCTGCACTGCGGCCTCTATGTCTGCCCTAGCCTCTGCCTTGTTTTCCTGCTGATGTTCCCTCAGCGCCTCGGCAAAGGCTGCCTTCCAGTTCCAGTTCCCCCCTGGCGCAGGGGGAAAATGCTCCTGTCTGCCCAGTTCTTTTTGTTGCGGCAAACCTTCTGTTCTGTCGCTTCGTGAGCTGATTAGCTCATCTGAACAGGCTCGCACATTGTCCCATCTGCTTTTGGTGCCCTTTCTCCCTCTGCTTTGGCTCCCTTCTGACATTTTTTCCCTCCCTTTTTCTTTTACCCTCCCTTCTCTCCTTTACCACTTTCTTTTATAAAAATCTTTTCGAGAAATTTAAAAAAAAAATGTGAAAATAAAGTGAAAAAAATTCTTTCTCTTTAAAAGTTTTCTTTTCAGAGTTTTGTTTTTGCAAAAGGGGGTTATTTTTTCTTTTCCCCCTCCCTCACCCAGGGTCGAGAGAGAGAGGCTTCTGGCCGGGAGTCCATCTTTGTTCCTGCCTCGTGGTGGTCGCCGCGGGTTTGGGGGGGGGGTTGGTCGGTCTTTGCTGGCTTGATCTTTGCTGCTGGCTCGGTCCCCACTTTGGTCCCTGTCTTGGTCCGAGCTGCCGCTCGTCTTACCCTGCGCTCTCCTGCCCGGGGGGGGGGGGGGGGGGGGTCGCTCCACTCCCGAGCGCCCAGTTCTCTCGCTCTAATGAGCTTTGTAGTCTGGGTTTTTCTTTGTCCCGACTTTCTTGTTGCAGGGAGGGGACCAAACGGGTGAATTTGCACGCTTGGCTGCAAGTTCTCGGCGAGGAGCGGGACGCAACTTTGTTCCACTCCAGGAGCTCCTCCACCTGCGACTGCTTTCTTCCCCCCCGCTGGAAGTCGAATCTTCCACCGGGCATACATGACGGTGGCCCGGATGTGCACGTTCTTTTGGGGTAGAGGGCAGGTGTGCGAGATGCGCGGGAAGCCCAGCAAATCATGTCCACATGTTTTGGGCATGCCCAAAGCTGAGAGGGTTTTGGCAGGGTTTCGCTTGGGCCATGTCCACAGTACTCAAAACAAGGGTGGTGCCGAGTCCAGAGGTGGCGATCTTTGGAGTGTCGGAAGAGCCGGGAGTCCAGGGGGCGAAAGAGGCTGACGTCTTGGCCTTTGCCTCCCTGGTAGCCCGGAGACGGATGTTTTTAATGTGGAGAGATTCAAAGCCCCCGAGTGTAGAGACCTGGGTTAGTGACATGGCTGGGTTTCTCGGTCTCGAGAAAATAAAGTTTGCCTTAAGTGGGTCAATGTTAGGGTTCACCCGGAGGTGCCAGCCGTTCGAAGACTTTCTCAGGGAAAATTAAAATGTAACCAGAATGCCAAAGGCGGGGGAGGAGAGGGCCAGACTGTTGTTTTATGGTTGGGGTGTGTGAAGATTGTGATGGGGGTGGAAATGTATAGTGTACCATGTTATTGTTATTATTACAAAAATTGCAAATACCTTAATAAAAATACTTTTTTAAAAAAGGAACAAGTTGAACGAGGTACTGTTCAGGAGAATCCAATAAAATACAGAAAATGTGCCCAAAGTTAACGAGACAGCTGCAAGAGCCAGATTTAAAGTCAGCTCGGTGAGAACCCAGACATCCAAGATAATTCAAAGGTTTGGTGACAGCTTGTGAAGCAGTCGTGTTCTGTTGGAATAGCTGGGCACTTGAGAGATTGATGTGGAAGCTTGAATGCATTTAGCAATCCAGGGGAGAGGAATAATGAAAGGTGAGGTTGCAATCCTGGATGTGAATCTTTGACAGAAGCTTCTGAGAGAAATCAAAGAGCTGGGGCTCCCTCTGGGACCTGACTGCCCAGTAGTAACATCAGCTGGGATTGTAACAACTGGGAAGTTCATGACTCAGAGGCTACAATGGTCAGTCCCTTTCTGGGGAGTTAAGGCTGCGGTTAGGTAGGTGATGGGTCCATGCTTGGCTCTGTGTTGTGACAGCCTAATGATGCTAGCGGCTGAGCATGGGGAGCTGCATGTTCTAAATTGGTTGCAACCCTGTCTGCACAGGGCTGAAAATAATTCATTGCTCCTGGAGCAATTCATGATATCTGAGGCCATTTTTTTTTAACTTCTCCAGCTATACGAGTAAAATGCAATATTTTATACCTGTTAGATTATACATTCTTTTAAATCAACTGTCTTTTTTTTCACATTCCAGTTTCCTACAGGGCGTCGCCTCCTTTGTGATATCTATTGGCATGGAGTGTCTTTCCATGATGGTGAGGTTAGCTGCTCAGGACAAGTTAACAAATATCCAGGTACATCTCTGATGTCAATTCTGTTGCTTCACCCAGTATATCAGCCTATTTTCCTATTCTGAATTTCAATTATTGCTCGGTAAACGTAAATATTATTTGTGGTATAATTTTGTGATGAGCGCGTCAGAAGAAATAATTGTAAAGTATCCAAAAGGAAACTCTTTCATTCACTCCGAGGTCTATCCTTGTATGAAAATCAGTAGAACAAAGGGTGATCTAGTAATTCTGGGCACTAAATAATTTGATCCATAGCAGACAATAAAAGCTCATTGGTACGGGGTAAGAGCATTGCTAGAAGATTGGCAAGATAATAGGAAAAGTGATCTAAGATATCTTTTCACATCCGAGCACGCTATTGTAATTCAAATCTACTACTTGCTAATCTGTGGTAGGCATAAATGGGCCTCACATCTTGGTTTGCAAGATGTGATGAGTAATGTGCCACAGGGATCAGTGCTGGGGTCTCAACTTCTGATATAAATAACTTGGATGAAGGTTGTTAAACTTGCTGAGATACAAAAATAGGTCAGAAAGTTGTGAAGAGGACCTCAGTGGCTACAAAGGCACATAGATAGGTTAAGTGAATGGGCAAAGATGTGGCAAATGGAGTATAATATGGGAAAATTTAATTGTCCATTTCGGCAAAAGAAAAAAGGGCATATTCTCTGAATGATAAACTGCAGAGCTCGAGATGCCTAGGGATCTGCGTGTCTTGGTGTGTGAATCACCAAAAGGCTAGTCATGCAGACACGGTAGGTAATTGGGAAAGCTAATGGAATAGTATTGTTTATTGTGAAAAAAATTCAATACAAAGTAAATAGGTTATACTTCAGTTATGCGGGGCAATGGTGAGATCTGGAGTACTGTGTACAGTATTGGTCTCCTTATTTAAGGAAGTGTGTTGGAAGCAGTTCAGGGAAGGTTTACTAGACTAATGCCTGGAATGGGAATGTTGTCTTACGAAGAAAGGTTGGACACACTAGGCTTGTATCTGCTGGAGTTTAGAAGAATAACAGGTGACTTGATTGAAACATTTAAGATCCTGAGGGGTACTCTATTTTGGTGGCAAATCAAATAACCAGTTAAAATAAATCAAATAACCTGGAGGGACAAATTAAAGGAACAACCCCATCACGGGATACTGTCTTAAACCAAAAACAAATCACAAATTAAACTTAAGATATCAAATCCTAGGGCAGCACGGTGGCGCAATGGGTTAGCCCTGCTGCCTCACGGCGCCGAGGTCCCAAGTTCGATCCCGGCTCTGGTCACTGTTTGTGTGGAATTTGCACATTCTCCCCGTGTTTGCGTGGGTTTCGCCCCCACAACCCAAAGATGTGCAGGACAGGTGGATTGAACACGCTAAATTGCCCCTTAATTGGAAAATAAATGAATTGGCTCCACTATATTTTAAAAAAAGATATCAAATCCTGAGGGATACAATTGCACCCACAGTACCATTTGTAGCTGTCGGGGCTTTCAATATAATTAAGTGTGGGTTACAAATTAGGTGACCGGCTCTCTTTCGGAGAATGCATCATGCAGTTCCAGGAATAGCAGAGTTGACTTGTTGCCTTCTAAGATTGCTGTTGTGGATTTTCTTTTTATGCGCCGTGTTTTTAACTTTTGTTAAATGGATTTGGATATAGTGTGGCTCTAATAGCAATGCTTTTATAAGTAACATAATGCTAATATGAGAAAATTAGATATACATCCATTTTGATTTTGAGCATGCTTTACTATTTAGTCCTCAATATTTCATAAGCAGTAAAAAAAAATAATCCAAGTTTTCGGAGTGAACCATTGCAAATCCAACTATGTGATTGTTTTATGAAGTTTGCCTCTTCTGGTGCGGTTCTATCTTTTCCAAATCTTTGCAAAAGAGATGCACAGCTCGCATGGATAGTGTAATAACTTCAAGAATTGGCTCCACCAGTTAACGATTTATTCCAACAATCCACAGTGCTTTACAACAGTCTTTCCATACTTCGCTCTGGGGTACAACAGCTGGGATAAGCCTCACTGAATTCCCATCCGTCCTGGATTGGACTGGTGTGTCACATGACCCCCTCCCTTGGCGAACATCCCTTTAAAGGGGTTAGCTACTACATCCTTCCCCCTTCAAGTCTCTTTTTGCACATAGGAATAATTAAACTGCACAATTGTCAAAGCAGTAATGATCATGAACACTTTGCACTCATCCATCAATAACTGTCTGGTGATGACTTCTTGTCGAGCGAAGGAGCTCCAATGACTGAAGTTGTTCCATTTGAGGTAGTTACTGTTGGCCTTGTTTCATAACGACTCACTCCTCCTACCAACGTTTTATCTTACTGTGTTTCCTGATGGATAACTCTCACCTGTTACTTGCTGATCTGATAGTCCAGTCCTCCGGCATCCCAATATGCTTCCTGCTGCCACAATTTGGGTCATGCCACAGCACAGGCTCTTGGAATAGCTCTTGCCTACACAAGTGATCTACATGGTTCATTAAAATCTTGTCCTGTACTTCAAACTCATAGTACACAAGCCCTTAGCATTGCTGCCTCATGGCGCCAAGGTCCCAGGTTCGATCCCGGTTCTGGGCCACTGGCTGTGTGGAGTTTGCACATTCTTTGAGTTGGCATGGCTTTTGCCCCCGCAACCCAAAGATGTGCAGGGCAGGTGGACTGGGCACGCCAAATTGCTGCTTGATTGGAAAAAATGAATTGGGTGCTCTAAATTTTTTAAAAAAAGTAGTATACCAGCCCTGTTCTGGCCACAAAAACTTCTGGAACCCTGTATGGCCCATTAGCAACATTCTTCACAATCACTGGATCCTCCATCTCGAGTGCTCTTACACTTTTAAAAGAATTATGATTCCTCTGGCTTGTCTCAATGCTAAATTTGGGAACACCAGGCTTAACCTGATCCTCAGACAAAGATCCATCAGCAGCTCAGCTGGAAAGGCAGCAGGAACCTAGTCAACTTGGTATTTAAATATGCGGGTGGTTGCTTCTTCAAGTGAGCCTTGAAAGTCTGCACTATCTTCTCGGCCAATCCATTGGAAGAAGTATGGTGCAATGCCGTTCTGATATGCTTCATTCTGTTAAAAGTCATAAACCTCTGAAATTCGGCACCAGTGAAAGCTGTTGCATTGTCCAAAATGAGGACAATGGATTGCAAAACACTGGTGCAGCTTCTCAAACTTGTGGCGTAAGTAGTTATGGATCTCGCCTCAAACACTTCCATCCACTCAGAATGGGCATCCACTACCAACAAAAATACTGCCCATAAACGGTTCCACAGTGTTGACGTGGACTTTGATGGTCGACCTGGCCATTGCCATGAATGTAACACAACTGTGGTAGGTAAACTGGGCTGATATTGGCACTAATCGCAATGCTTTACCCCTTTTTCAATTGCAGTGCCAATAACAGGCCACCACGCATAGCTTCTCGTTAGCATTTTCATTTTAGGCATGCCCAAATGGGCACTAGGTAACTCTTCCAGTAATGATTCTTTTCCAGGCCTGGGACTACCACTTTCGATCCCCAGAAGTTGATCCAACCTCGCAGCTAAGCTCGTCTTTGCTGATCTGGAACGGCTTCATTTCCTCTGAAGCTCTCTCGTTTTGCCATCCATACAATATAATCTTTTTCACCTTCGACAACATTGGTTTCCTGTTTGTCCCAGTGAAAGTGAGGCCCTCTGCCTCAATTTGTGAAAATCTCTTCTTGCACCTGTTAAGATTTCTCAATGTATATCCCATTGCTCTTTATGACCCGTCATCCATTCTGTGGCATAAAACGACCTCAACGCCATATGGGGATGCATCACATATTAGTATTATCTTCTTGGCGGTGTCGAAGTGCAGCAGTAAACACGATAACTGCAACAACTGTTTGATTTAATGAAACGTCTCTTTTTGTGGTGCCTTCCAAACCCATTTCTGTTCTTTCATTAATTATGCATGTAATGGAGCGAGCATTGTTAACAGGTTTGGGAGGAATTGCTCATAATAGTTGACCATCCCCAGAAAGGGTTTGAGTTCTGAGATATTCCTAGGGGCTGGTGCCTCTGATTTCTTTCACCTTGCCCTCCATAAGGTGCAACCCTTGTGCATCCACCCAATCACCCAGGTAAGCCACCTCATTAGCCTGGAAGGTGTACTTTTGTATCTTGAGGCGCACACCTGCTTCCTGGAATCTCCTTAATGCTTCATCCACATTCGTCCAGTGTTCTTCTGTAGGTTCTGTCACACTACATCATCCAATACACAACAATGCCTGGCAACCCTTGCAATAAACTCTCCATGCTTCTTTGAAATATAGCACACGCTGAAGGGCAAACCTGTGTACTGGTACAACCCCTTTTAGGTGTTATATGGTCAAATATTCCTTCACGGCGTCATTGAGCTCCAGCTGCTGGTCGGCATGACTCATGTCTGACTTGGTGAACATTTGACCTCCGACTAATTTTACATCTAAGTCTTCTATTTTGGGTATGGGGTACTTGTCCATTTGCATGGCCTTGGTTCACTGTCAGCTTGTAATCCCCCCCAGATGCAAATGGTTTGACCCTGTTTCACTACTGGCACAATGTGCTGCCCATTCTGTGAATCACACTGGTTAAATGATGCCTAGGTCTTCCAGCCTTTTCAACTCTGTTTCAACTTTCTCCAATGATGCATAGGGTACAGGTCTGGCCCTGAAAAATCTTGGGATGGCTTCTGGGTTCACATGAACTCTCGCCTTGACTCTTTATTTTCTCCAGTTCTTAATATTTGCTGATTATCTTGAGCCAGCCCCCTTCTTTCATGCTAAAAATCTCTAGCAAATCTAATTTGATCTCCTGGGGCTGGTCAAACCCACTAAGTTCTGTCTCTGACCACCCACTATGACTAAAGGCAGCTGAGCCGATTGCTGTTGATGGTGTTATGACACTGTGCACGGTCAATTCCAGCCCCACTCGTCCAGAATCGCATAACAAAGTCAATTAACCAATAATTCTTTTTTTTTTTTTTAAATCGTTGGCCCTTGGCTGCCCAATAATTACAGTCACCTGCTTTGTAAGTTTAAACATAATTACTGTTTATTTATAACTAGAACAAATATGAAATATGCAGTGAATACAGTTGTCTAAATATCCTTTTGACAGCTGGCCCCTGTTATAACCTGCCTGCTTACCATTGGCTGGGGACTAATGACAATCCTGTGGGAGTATGTCACTGTGTGCGATTCAACATACCCCCGCCCTGACTGACACTTTGCGTCTTTGTTTGTTTCTCGACCTCGTAAACTATTACGGAAAGTTCCTCCCCAATCTGGCAACCATGCTGGCCCCGTTGCACCTTCTGCTAAAGAAGAATCACACCTGGGTTTGGGGTCAGCCGCAAGAAACCCCTTTCCGGCGGATAAAACAACAATTGTCGTTGTCTGGGTTACTAACCCACTATGATCCTGGAAAGCCTTTGCTCGTCACATGTGATGCATCCCCGTATGGTATGGTATTGGGGCCGTTCTGTCCCACAAGATGGAGAACATGGACCAAGCAGCCGATAGCTTTCGCCTCCCGCACATTGACTGCAACGGAAAAAAAGTACGTGCAGATCGAGAAGGTGGGCCTGGCAGTGGTCTTTGCAGTGCAACGTTTCCACCAGTACGTATATGGCCGCCACTTCACTATCGTGACTGATCATAAGCCTCTGCTGGGCCTTTTCAGAGAGGATAAGCCAATACCGCCCATTGCTTCTGCACAGATCCAGCGCTGGGCTTTGTTGCTCACTGCATACGAGTACCAGGAACCCAGATAGGGAATGCCGACGCACTGAGCCGATTGCCTTTATCGACCGGCCCCATGTCGACCCCCACGACCGGTGAGGTGGTTGCAACCCTAAATTTTATGGACACCTTGCCTGTCATGGCATCACAGATCCGTGAGTGGACCCAGACGGAGCCAGTCCTGTCGAAGGTTCGGCACATAGTCCTGTATGGTGGGCAGCATGGACAGCTCCCAGGCGAGTTGCGGGCGTTTTCCTCCAAGCTGTCCGAATTCAGCGTGGAAGACGGCATCCTTTTGTGGGGGACGCGTGTGATTGTCCCGGAAAAAGGACAGGAGCTGATACTGAGAGACTTGCACAATGGGCATCCAGGTGTGACCAAAATGAAAATGTTGGCCCGGAGTTATGTCTGGTGGCCAGGCCTCGACACCGACATTGAGAAGGTGGCCCAAAACTGCTCCATCTGCTTCCGCCAGCCGCGCCCCTACATCACTGGGAATGGCCAGGGCGGCCTTGGGCGCACTTGCATGCTGATTTCGCCGGCCCTTTTCAAGGATCCATGTTCCTGCGATTAATCGACGCCCAGTCTAAATGGCTAGAGATGCATACGATGGGAGGCACAATGTCCTGCGCAACAATCGAGAAGATGAGTTTGTCTTTCAGTACGCATGGCCTCCCCGAGGTGCTGGTCACAGACAATGGCACTCCGTTCACAGGTGAGGAGTTTACAAGGTTCATGAAGATGAACGGTATACGCCATATCCGCACTGCCCCATACCACCCGGCTTCAAATGGGTTGGCGGAGCACGCAGTGCAGACATTCAAACGATGGACACGAGACTGGCTCGGTTTTTATTTTCCTATAGGACCACCCCCCCATGCGGTGACTGGGGTAGTTCCCGCAGAACTCCTAATGGGCCGGAGACTTCGCACCCACCTTAGCATGGTTTTCGCGGACATGGGCGCAAAAGTAAGCCGCACACAAGAATGGCAGGGACATGGTTTTTCTCGGCATCAGCAGTTTACGCCCGGTGAGCCAGTGTTCGTTCGGAATTTTGCTGGTGGTGCCCAGTGGGTCCCTGGCATAATCTTTTGACAAACGGGCCCTATCTCTTACTAGGTACAAGCCCAGGGGCGTCTCCAGCGCAAACACGTAGACCATGTTCGGTCCAGAAGACTCTCCCTGCCAAAGATTCCCCACCCCAGGAGCTCATTTCTACAGCCGCAGAGACCAGACACAATGGAAAGTATTCCTCACAATCTTCCTCTGGTGCCTCACTCAAAGCCTGCGCAGGTCGTGACAGAACCGCGTGGAGATAAAGATGCCGAGATGACGGAGCAGCAGACTCTGACTCCGAGGTGGAGACACAAGACACCTCAGAGGGGGAATCCCGGTCCCATGGGCTGTGGATGTACAACCGTTACGCCGTTCATCACGGAAGCGCCGGTCTCCATCTCGTTACAAACCGCCCGATCCAGCGCCTTGTGCAAATGGTGTCCGGCCTGCGGCAAACCGAGTCCAATGCCCTCCTTCGCCAGGGTCTTCGGTGGATTCCTTGGGCTTTGGGGGGGAGGGATGTTATAACCTGCCTGCTTGCCATTGGCTGGGGACTAATGACAATCCTGTGGGAGTATGAGCTTCCCCAATGAGGGGGCGGAGAAATCATTAGCAGATTCCCTGCGTAAATAGAGCTGGCCAGTTTGGAACCAGGGAGAGAGGAGTTGGCAGCAAGGGAAGTTGTTGCTGCTGTTGTATATATACATGTGATTGTAAATAAATGTTATTTCTTTGTATCCTGAAAACTCGTGCTGGATTCTTCGTGGCCCTCGCAAAAGCCCCACACTTGACAACCACACACAAAACCGACAAACCCAGACGGGAAGGAAAAGGGTGAAATTAATAAGGATAAAAGTCAAAAGAAACGAGCCTTTGCTTGAGATCGTAGGTTCTTTAGTAGCTTTACTTCAAACAAGGCCTTCAGTTCCAAGTTTTCTTTGTGTGGATTCATTAAGGTACCTGTAGCTTCAGAGATACAGAGTCTCTTTGGAGATGAAGTAAAACCTTGTCTTTGTCTACAGCCCATGATGACTTTTCTGTAGATCGGTTCAGCCAGATTTTCTGTGGTTTCAAGGGTGCAGTATTCACCACTTTCAGCAGCTTTATGGAGAGGGTTATATTAGGCTCTCGCCTCTGCATTACCAGAATTCAAAATAAAAGCAAAACCTGCCTTGTGATTCTGGCAAACATCACAGTGGGATCAGATCCAATCACCACCTGTTTCTGGGAAGAGCATTGCCTTTTGGGCCTAATTATTGGCCACCAACCACATCAATCAATCTCTGTCATCACTGATGTCAGTCTGAAACAGCACATTTTCTGGATCGTCCTGATTGAATGAAAGGCACAGGCTTTGCACTACTTCTGTTTGAATTAAAATTACAGGCTGCCTTAAAGACATCTCCATAAATCATCCATGGATCAAAATTAATGGGGAAATAAGGAAATAAACAGGAAAGACTCTAGCTCAGTGGGGCCATCATTGTGCCAATTATCTTTATGGGTTCCCCTGTTTATGTCGTCAGCCTGGTCCCAGCGTTTTTCAACCTCGGGGAGTGGACCCCTTGAAGGTACGGATATAGGCCAGCCTCCTCCACCACCCCCCCCATCACGGTGACTGAGATCCCGGTGTCCACTTCCATCCATAATGCCCTTCCGTTTACCACTAACTTCACTGTGATCAGGGCCGCTTTGCCCACTTTTACGTTATTGGCAGACAAAACCTTCTGCTCTGCCTCCGGACCATCTTCCATACAGTATACTGGTGCTGTACTGTTCGATCTACTAGTGGTAGGCAGTCTCTGTTTATACTTGCACTTGTGTCTCAAATTTCCTTTTTACCCGCATCTGCAGCATTCTGTGTCCCTAAATCTGCCTAGGTCTGGGGGTTGGCTTCCTCCACTTCTGTAACACTCTGCGTACTCGGGTCCCCTTTTGGTTGTGGGCTTAATCTTCTGTACCTTCTGGCTCTTCTGTTCCCACATTCATTTCCTTGCTTGGCCTTCTAGCACCACTGTTGCCTGCAGTTTGCACCCTAACTGGTGGTCTCTGCTGTTCAGACAGCTTTGTAACGCCTGGGGGCTTTCTCCATGCGCTCTATGACTAAAGCAATCTCCAGCGTCTTTTTAAAATCTACTTCCAACACTGCCAAAAACTTCTTTTGAATGGCTTCATTGTTAATGCCACTTACAAAACAATCTTAGCATCTCATTTAACGTAGTCTCAAAATTTCACGCTCTGCTATCCTCTTGAGCCGCGCCACGAACGCTACAATGGTCGTCTTTGGAGCTCTCCCGGTCAAATCAAACTTGCAACGCTGTGAAATTACTGGGGGCTTGGGATGGCAGCACCCATCAGGGGCATCTGAAATGTTAAGCTTTGAATCAGACTGCCTGTCTGTGCCCCACACGTAGTTAACACAATCTACTCTGCTTCTCCTCCCCTCTATTTCATTTGCATTGAAAAATAATTTTAAGCGTTCCAAGTACTGTACCTAATCTTCTGTAACAGGATCGAATGACTAGTTTCCCAAAAAGAGACATTTTGATTGTTCTCTTCCTTGGAGGCAGACTTGTCCTTGCAATCTGATATTTCCATGAATTCTTGCAATCTGAGACGTTGGTCTTTACCTCGTCGCCAATGAAATAACTTCAAGAACTGACTCCATTATTCCAACTATAAACAACTATTTACAGAATGTTTTAAAACCGTCTTTCCATATTCAGCTCTAGGGTCCAACTGTTGGGACAAATCCCAGTGAATTTTCAACTCCCTTCTCTGATTGGACCAGTGGATCACATGATCTCTCCATCAGAGAACATCCCTTCAAGGGGCTAGCTACTACAGGTATGGAATTAGACTATTTGTCCATGAAGTCCCATCGTTCCATAGGCTATGTGCAATTTGTTTACATAGATTGTGCTAAAATTTTCAAGAACATCAAACTTGCCTTTTACAACATACCATACAAAGAAATGCCTTTTTGTTTCCTGACCTTCTTGTTATGAACTTGCTTCAAAATTTCCTGGCAAACCAATTTTAAATTCCTCCAATTTAAATTTGTTACACCACAGTGAATGTAATGGTAAATCAGGGACCTTTTGAAGTGGTGCAGCCAGTGGATCACCCCACCTGTGTCAATGAATTAACTAAGCAGCTTGCTATTGACTTGACCTGATTCATAAATTCTAAGTTGTAAAACCTTTCAGGATGCTGAACTTAATCACATGCTTAAAAGCTGCTGTATTCAATTTTTTGTTGTTCAAGTTGGTTGAAATATGTTTGTAGCTCGTCAACATTACTCAATTAACGGCTGAGGTCTAATTCTAATTCTGAATACGCCTCAAACTTCCCGTTTTTCATTTGTGCTGTCAGATTGGCAACCTTTTTGATGGAAAATTGATATCAACTCTTTCCATCAGTGAAATGTGCAGTTATTTAAATTCCCACTAACATGTAGACTATATACTCCAGATTTAAAGTGTTAAAAATTAAAAATGTGAACAAGTCAAAGTTGTACTTTAATCAATTATTTTGAATTTAAACTTTAATTCAGCTTCAATTGGGGGGCGGACAGCATCCACTGGGTGCGCTCTTTCTTTTGTTGCCCTTTGGCCCTTGCGTTTCTCCCCTTTCCTACTGGGTGCTGATTACGAACAGGTCTTGGAAAAAGTTGGTGAACAGTCTCTGTGTTTTGTGGAAACCTTCCTCCGATCCTCTTATGCCATGCTTTATTTTCTGTAGCCTGAGAAATTCTGGCTGGTTGGACAGCCAATCTGCAGCCTTCAGTGGTGCTGCCCATCACCGGCCGAGCAGGAGTCTCCGGAGGACGAGCAGGGAGACAAAGGCCAGAGCATCCGCTCCTCTCCTCATGCAAAGCTCTGGCTGTTCTGATATCCCAAAGACTATCACCAGCAGGCATGGCTCCACCCTCACTCCCTTCAACCCTGGACGTGAACTTGAATAAGGTCATCTGCATAAACTGAGACTCTATGCTCTTTGTCTCCCCTTTGGATACTTCTCTCCCCTTCGCCAGTGGCTCAATTGCCAGGGTGACCAGTAGTGGGGGATAAAGGGCACCCTGCCTCATGCCTCTGTGCAGCCGGAAGTATTCCGAGCTGGTGGTGTTTGTCCGTATGCTCGCCATGGGAGCGCTGGACGTAGTTTCACCCACCTAGCCCAAACCCAAACCGTTCCAGTAGCTCCGCGAGGTAGTTCCATTCGACCCTGTCGATAGCCTTTTCTGCGTCGAGGAGATGATCACTTCTGGGGTCATGATCACGTTCAACAGGCACCTGATATTCGCTGTTAATTGCCTGCCCTTGACAAAGCCTGTCTTGATCTTCCGCAATTGCCTCTGGTATGCAGCTCTCTATCCACCTTGCCAGGGCCTTTGCCAGGATCTTGGCATCAGTATTAAGGAATGAAATGGGTTTGTAAGACCCACAGTCTGTCAGGTATTTGTCTTTTTTGGCGATCAGTGATATTGAGGCCTGAGCCAGCATTGGTGGCAGGGTTCCTCTTGATAGCGAGTCAGCGAACATCTCGAGCAGGTCCGGGCCAATGCTGGCGCAAATTATTTGTAGAAATTCACCGGGAACCCATCCGGCTCCGGTGCCTTGTCCGACTGTGTGAAGTTGATGCTCTCCATGATTTCCCTCCATTCTAATGATGCTTCCAGGTCCTGTCTCCCTTTCTCCCCCCACAACCGGCATGTCCAGTCCGTTGAGGAACTTTGCAAAATTTTTGTTAAACTCTGGCCCTTTCTGTCCCATTCTTCTTGTCTTTACCCACATTGTTATACTCCTTTGATGCCTTGTTCTTTATCTTTGGATTTCTAAACATCCCCTTCACCTGAACCCATCCTAACCACTTCTGTTAGTTTAAGGCTCTGTTCACAGCACTAGCTATACAAATTGACAGGATACTGGTCCCAGCCAGTCCATCCCAATGGAATAATTCATTTTTAGTTGAGTACTGAAGCCAGTGCCCCATGTATTGAAACCCTTTCTTTCCACACCGTTCTTTGAGCCGTATGATTTTTCTCCAATTTGCTTGACCCTATGTCAATAGGGTGGCTCAGCAAAAATCAAGTGGTTATTACCTTCTGATGTTTTGTGTTTAATTTGGACCTTCTCTCTTCAAATTCTCTTGGGCAGAAACAGAAATTATGTTCTGCTATGTCGTTTGTTCCCAGATGGAATGCAACAACTGGATCCTCCTCCTCAAGTTCCTCTCCAGTTCTGAGGAGATGGCCTTAAACTCTGGCACTGGGCAGGCAACACCACCTTCGGAACTTCCAGTCGCTGCTGTAGAAAACAGGACCTATCCTCTGACTATGCCATCTCTGACATTTCTATTCACACTCCTCAATTTTATGGCATTTTTCACTAATGGTGCCACGGCCAGACTGCTCATCCACCTTGCAGTCCTTCTCATCCACATCTTGTACCTCTTGACAAAGTCAGGGGCTGAAACTCCTCCATCACTACCTGCTGAATCCCCTTCTCTACCTGACTCGCTGTCACCCTCCTGCCCTTGAAGAGTGACAAGCTGTCCATGTACCTTTATCCTTCCCTGATGCATCAGTGTCTGCAGCTCAGCATCCAGATCAATGACTCTTTAGCCAGAACTCTTCAAGTTGCAGACACTTCAGGCATGTTTGCCCTTTACCAAACTGGAACTCCCATATTCAGCAGCTGCAACACATCATCTACCCTGCCATATGTTAATGTATTACTTTTTTAAAAATATACTGATTTTGATTAATAAACCAGACTACTCCCAATGAGCTTTACTGCTGCTACTGCAAGACTTTACTGCTAATAAAACCAGAATTTGTGCTAGTCTTTAAGCCAAAGGGACAAAATATTCATGAACCATTCACATGTTGGTTTTCTGTGACATCCCACTTGGAATTTCTCCAACTGTGATCAGTCCACAGTCTTGAATCCCAGCAGCAACAAGCCACCTGGTCCACTGTTGCCTCTTCCCCCTCTCACACTCTTTGAAGCCCCTGGCGCTACTCTTAACTGCTGTTTGATAGCAGTGTTGATGTTAACTTCTGTTGGGCGGTAATTGGCCAGATTGGATTTGTCCTGCTTTGCCAACAGGACATACCACCTTGCTTGGCTTAGTTCATTGTTAGTTCTTGAATTTTTTGTACTATGCTGTTGGGACCCATAATCTTTGTTGTCCCCACCATTTCTTGAGATCAGGTAAAGTGAATTAAATTGACTAAAGACTGGCAGTTGTGATGCTGGGGACCTCAAGAGCAGGTGGAGGTGAATCATTGTATTCTAGGATAATCCTGGGATAGTGAGCAGTTTTAGCAGATGACAACAAGATCTGACGGTACTTTGATCCTGCCAGATCTGATGGCTAACCCACATTACTATTTTCATTTGTCTGCGTCCCTTGAAAGGAGGAGGTGGAGTAAGAGAGCAATGGGTTTAATGGGGACCAGGGCATCAAAGGTAGTGATGAAGATGTGGTAGCTGCAGAAATGTCATAGCGATTGGAGGCTAGACAGTTCAAATTTTTGCAAGTGCAGTTGTAAACAAATTGGAAGAGTTGTTTTTCCATGGGCAAATACAGAAGCAAGTTGAGTTGGAAGGAGGATGTAGATTGAGAGGGATGTAAGGAAGTGATCAGAGATTGCTTTATCAGTGATATGACAAGTGTACTGAGGCCATGTGAGATTGCAGGGTCTGAGGCTATAAATACGGGTTGAGAGCAGTGAACTTGGGAGAACACGGATGAGGAGGATGACACTGGATTCAGAGATTGAGAGAAGAAAGCTTTGACGATATATTGGTGAGAAAGTCAGCATAGTACTTGGGTAAATGATAGGAAATGAAGATTATAAAACATAATCTAAGGGAGTGGGGCAGGGCGACATACACAAAGGAGAGGAAAGTGCCAGTCTTGTTCCAGGGTAAACAGGAATGGGGACAGTGGGAATCTCTGCCTGGTGCCTCTGTGCAGCTGGAAGTATTCAGAGCTGTGGCATTGGTCCAAAAGCTCACCTTGGGGCATTGTACAGGAGTTTCACCCACAAGGGCAATCCCGTTCCTAGCCTAAACTGCTCCAATACTTCTGAACCAGGGACAGAAGTAGGGTGGGGGCTCTGAAGCAAAGCTCTGAGTAGGGCCAACTCCACCTCCTCCTCCAGCACAAGGCTAAGCCTCACGCAGTTTAAAGTAATGCAAGAGCACACCTAACCAGAACAGGTTCTTCCCAGAGGTGGAGGACGTGCGAACGGTGCCAGGGAGGCCTGGCCACCTACATCTTCTGGGCCTGCCCTAGACTTTACGGGTTTTGAACAACCTTCTGTGAAGCGATGTCCAGGGTTGTGGGGTGAGGGTGGAGCCGTGCCCGAGGGTGTCGGACGAGCCAGAACTACATATGGGAAAGAAGGTGGATGCCCTGGCTTTGCTTCCTTAATTGCACACTGGAGAATCTTATTCGGCTGGTGATCAGCACCATCCAAAGCTGCAGACTGTCTGAATTTCTCCACCTGGAGATCAAAAACGCCATTCGGGGGTCAGATGCGAGCTTCCAGAAAGCGTGGGGGCTATTCATCAGCCTGTTCCGAGACTTGTTCAAAGCCAATAGTGAATAGGAAAGTAGGGGGAATCAATGAGGGCAGACAGGACCACACAGAACAGATAGGAACAAGGGGGGAGTGGACAGTAAGGAAGGAATCAAGGGAAATACTGGGAGGGGCCACAGGAAAAGAGTGGGGAGTGGGTGCAGAGAGCCCCACCATAAAACCATAGGGGCAACAACAACAATTACAAAATGAAAGAGACTACTACGCCCACAATGGAAGAAGGAGCCCAAGGTGGAGCCCGATTAACAGAAGGATAGGGGGAGCAAGGGAGGACGGAGGGCCAATGAAAGGGGAGCATGTAAATTGTACATAAGAATCGTATGATCTGTTAATATTATGTATTTTATATGACTAATTGGAAAATTCTAATAAAAATATTTTTTAAATGCTGGAAGTATATTGCTTTTTAAGCTGTTTTTGATAAACCTATATTTGCTTTTTATTATAATAGAGTTTGAAGTACTTTGTATCAAAGCTAATCTGTTGAACTCAACCATGTCCCGTCATAATTGCAGTTTCCTTTACTCCTTTTAGGCATGACGGAGTTGGTGCGTAAAATCAATTTTAGCCGGGCTGTTCGAACTATGCAAGAATTATTCCCTGAAGAATACAAGTTTTACCCTCGCTCTTGGATTTTGCCAGAAGAATACCAAAATTTTGCAGATCAGGTAAAATGCTGAGAAAATTACAACTGTACCATGGATCGGCAAATATTCCAGAGTGCATTATCATTTCTGTTCTGTATACATGTATTTATAAGAAAGGACGTTCAGTTGAGTTGAGGAACTAAATTGGTATGGCTTGAGACAGATGAGCATATATAGTTTTTCTTACGGATGCATCTTAGCAAGTATTTTTGCCACTCCAGGAAAATAATTGGTTTTGAAGATCAAACTTGGCTTACTTAATAAGGATATCACAGATGGAAAAATAACACTAATTTGAGATTGGGCAAATATGTTTTAATCCTCATGTTAGAATACTACCTCTTGGATATTTATGACTCTTTGTAAAAGTATTTTACTGAATAGGAAGTGCTTTGAAACATCTGGGGATGTGAATGGTCAAGTATAAATATTCCTTTTCCGTTCCTTTGTTCCCTCTTTTTCTTAAACCACAGTAAATATTACTCATTTTACTAATATGATCTATGCTTATCAATGAAGGATGAAATGTCACCTTATTGTAAGATTTTCAAGTTAGTGGAAATTAAAACTCCAGCAAACAAACAGCAGCAGTGTGTTTCATTATCATTAGTCTTCTCGGAGCAGTGATTGTTTTTCTTCCCTATTTTGGAAAGGAGAATTGGACCGTATGTAAAGCAACTCACTATTGCCTGTTTCTCGCTGGCTGGAACCATTGAAGTAACAGCCTCTTATCAGGCAGACCAGACCGAGTACAATTAGTCCATGCATTACATCATTCTCTTAGTTGTTTTGCTTTAACCTGATTTACTCGTCTTTTTATTTTTACAATTTACAGTACCATTTTTAATTTTGTCTGCACTTGGCCCTTCCCCCTCGCACTACACTCCCAAAACATGCTTAAAAACCGTCTCGCGTAATTATCCGCAAAGAAGTCAATGAATGGTTGCCACCTCTGGGCGAACCCTAACAAAGACCCTCTCAATGTAAAACTGATTTTCTCCAAGCCCAGGAAACTTGCCATGTCTAACGGCCAGGCTTCCGCCTTTGGGGGCTTTGAGTCCCTCCAAGCTAGAAGTATCCGTCTCCCGGCTACCAGGGAAGCAAAGGCCAAAACTTTCGGGGCCTCTGAAACCCTAAAAATCTCCACCATTGCCACCCTTATTTTCAATACTCTAGACATGACGTGCCCGTATCTCCTAAGTTTTGGACACGCCCAAAACATTATATGGACATGGCCTGAAGGTCCTCTCAGACACTTTACACACCTGTCCTCTGCGCCGAAGAATCTGCTCATCCGGGACACTGTCATGTTGGCCCGGTGGACGACTTTAAACTGAATCAGGCTGAGCCTGGCACATGTTGCAGTCCCATTAACCCTGTTCAGCGCGTCCACCCACAGGCCTTCCCCAATCTCTCCTCCTCCCATTTATGCCTCAGCTCCTCAGTCTGTGTCTCCTCCGCCCCCATAAGCTCCTTGTAAATATCCGAGACACCCATCCTCTAGACACTACCCTATCTTGGATCCCCCTTAGTGACAAGAGTGGAAAAGATGGCCCCTGCCTGCGCACAAAGTCCCGCACCTGAATATACCAGAATTCATTCCCCCCCCCCCTCGTCAAACCAAACTTGGCCTCCAGCGCCCTCAAGCCAGGGAAGCTCCCGATCCGCTCAAATCTCCTATCTGCTCAATCCCCGCCCTCCGCTATACCCGAATCCCCCCGTCCAACCTCCCCGGAGCAAACTGATGGTTGTCACATATTGGGGACCAGACCGATGCTCCCACATGCCTCCTCCACTGTCCCCAGATCCGAAGGGCCGCCACCACTACAGGACTGGTGGAGAAGCGCACCGGCGGGAATGGCAGAGGCGCTATCACCAACACCCCCAGACTGGTGCCCCTACATGAGGCTGCCTCCACCCACTCCCAATTCAACCCCCCACCACCACCACCCACTTCCTTATCATGGCTATGTTAGCCATCCAATAATAGTTGCTGAAATTCGGTAGTGCAAGCCCCCCCTCCCCGTTTACTCGCGGGCACTTGCCCGCCTCTACAAAGCCCAAAATGATCTTGCTTACCCTCTTAAAAAAGGAACGTGGAATGAAAATGGGGAGACACTGGAATGCGAATAAGAACCTCGGGAGGACCATCATTTTAACTGGCCGAAATCTCCCAGCTAATGGCAGCGGGAGTGTGTCCCAGCTCCGGAACTCCCCTCTCATTTGATCTACCAGCCGGGACAGGTTCAGCTTGTGTAATCGACCCCAATCCCGCACTACTTGTATTCCCAGGTACCTGAAACTGTCCCCAACTAACCGGAACAGCAGCTCCCTCAGCCGGTCCCCTTGGCCCCTCTCCTGAACTACAAACATTTCACTTTTTGTCATATTCAACTTGTACCCCGAAAACCGGCCGAATTGAAATGAAAATCGCTTATTGTCACGAGTAGGCTTCAATGAAGTTACTGTGAAAAGCCCCTAGTCGCCACATTCCGGCGCCTGTTCGGGGAGGCTGTTACGGGAATCGAACCGTGCTGCTGGCCTGCCTTGGTCTGTTTCAAAGCCAGCGATTTAGCCCAGTGTGCTAAACAGCCCCTGAGGTTTGCCAGGGTTGCCATGATTCCGTCCATCCCGCCATCGGGTCCGAAACGTACAGAAGCAGGTGATCTGAATACAATGAAACCCTATGCTCCCTACCTCCACCTCCATTCCCTCTAGGGGCATCATGATCACATTGAGCAATCTTCTTATATTCGCCACCAGTTGCCAACCTTTAACGAGCCCTGTTTGGTCCTCCCTAACAACACTCGGCACTCAATCCTAGTGGCCAAAAGCTTTGCCAGCAGTTTGGCATCCACGTTAAGAAGGGAGATAGGCCTTTAAGACCCACATGACTCTGGGTTCTTGTACCGTTTTAAAATCAAGGAGATGGAAGCCTGCGACATCGTCTGGGGAAGCACCCCTCTGTCCCTTGCCTCATTAAAAACCTTGACCAGCAGTGGCCCCAATATCCCGGAGAACTTTTCATATAAAATTCTAAAGGGTACCCATCCGGCCCCGGAGCTTTACCTGACTGCATGGCCTTTAAGCCCTCTCATATATCCTCAGCTCTCATCTGGGTGCCCAGCCCTTCTACTAGATCCCTGCCCACTTTTGGGAATGTCAGGCTGTTTAAGAAACATCTCATCCCCTCCGGCCCCGTGGGGGGCTCCAAGCTATAAAGTTTGCTATAAAAGTCCTTGAAAGCTCTGTTCAAACCCACCGTATCCCCTACCAAGTTACTGCCTCCATCCACCACTTTACTTATTGCCCTAGCCGTCTCCCTCTTTCTGAGCGCCTCCCACACCACCGCTGCTGAGACTTCCTCCATATCATTGACCTGCAGGTAGTTTTGTTTACACTTCCTCACCCTCTCGCACACCCCTTCATCCACCAGCAGTCCCATATCCAGCTCCACTGCGGGCGCTGGAAGCTCTCTTCACTCACCTGTAGCTCGACCCAATGCAGGGCATGGTCAGAAATGGTGATTGCTGAATACTGCGCATCCACCACCCCTGTCAGTAGATCCCTACTCAGTATTAAAAAATCGATCCGGGAGTAGACCCTATGAACGTGCGGGGAAAAAGGTGAACTCCTTCCCTGTCGGCCTACTAAACCTCCACGGATCGACCCCCCCCCCAATCTGCTCCATGAACTCCCTCAGCTCTTTTCCCATTGCTGACACTCTGCCGTTCTTGAGCACGACCGGTCCAGGCCTGGATCCATAACTATTGAAATCCCCTCTCATAACCAGCTTGTGGGAATCCAGGTCGGGTATCTTCCCCAGCACCCTATTTATGAAATCTGCATTATCCCTATTTGGCGAATATATGTTGAGCAAGACCACCTCCCCCCCCCCCCCCCCCCCCCCCCTTCCAGCCTACCGCTAACCATAATGTAGTGACCTCCCCCATCCAAAACAATACTCCCCACCTCAAACTGCACCCGCTTGTTCACCAGAATCGCGACTCCCCTGGTCTTAGCGTCTAGCTCTGAGTAGAATACCTGACTAACCCAGCTCTTCCTCAACCTAATCTGGTCCGCTGCCTTCAGGTGCGTCTCGTGCAACATTATCACGTCCGCCTTTAAAGCCCTAAGATGTGCGAACACTTGTGCCCATTTACTGGCCCATTTAGCCCTCTAACGTTCCACGTAACCAGCCTAGTTAGGGGGCTCCGCGCCCCCCCTCCCCCTTGCTGGTCAGCCATCCCCTTTCCTGGGCCTGCCCCCTGCCCTGCGCCTCTGTAGCCCCGCCTCCTGGCAGCGCCCATCCCCGACCTCTTCTCCGCTTCTAAAATCAAATCCCTCCCTCGTCAACAAAGCAACCCCCGCCCCCAGCAACAACACTCTGTAGCCTAACCCCATCCTTAATTTGATTGTATATACACCCCCCACTGTGCTCCCACAGGCTAGCTCACCCAGCTAGCCTGGTGGCCCGCGGCTCTGGCACCAGCATGTATCCAACCTATTGTTTTTTTTTTTTTAATTTAGATTACCCAATTGTTTTTTCCAATTAAGGGGCAATTTAGCGTGACCAATCCACCTACTCTGCACATTGTTTGGGTTGTGGGGGCGAAACCCATGCAGACACGGGGAGAATGTGCAAACTCCACACGGACAGTGACCCAGAGCCGGGATTCGAACCTGGGACCTCAGCGCCGTGAGGCAGCTGTGCTAACCACTAGGCCACCGTGCTGCCCTTCCCAACCTATTGTTACCTACCTGCCCTCCCCCCGCCCCTCGAAACCATTTCCCTCATCAACCCAACCCCGGTGGTCGCCCCCTTAAGAAACAGACACCAATCAAAGTCAGTATAAAGAAAAGCAAAGCCAAACTCTCGCCACAATACAGATCAAAGTAACACTACTCAAAATAATACAAAGTCAAAACTCCCCACCACCATCCCCCTCACAACACATAAAACCCACCGGAATCGAATATTTTTTTGACTACTTTCCCCTTCTTAAACAAAACACAATTATCGAAGAGAAAAGCCAAGAACAAAAACAAACAAACGAATAAATCAGTGCAAACAGCATTTGAAACGAACAGGAAAAACAGTTTCTCAAACTTGGAGCAGAATGTTCTCAAGTTGGCACCAGTCTTTTCCTCCTGGCAAACTCCATAGCATCCTTGGGCGACTCAAAGTAATGATGTTGGTCCTCATGCGTAACCCAAAGTCGCGCCGGATACAACAGACCTCCACGCTTAGATCTTGGTACGCCCGCCAAATGCTGTTGTCCCACTTACAGCTCCGCATGCGCTTGGCCCATTGGAGAATACGCTCCTTATCCAGGTACCTATGGAACTTGACCACCATGACCGAGGGGGATCTCCCTTCCATGCCTTCCTTGCCAGCGCTCTGTACGCCTGATCCACCTCCAACGGTCGGGGGAAAGCCCCATCTCCCAGCTGCTACTGGAACATGTTCGCCACAAATTGCTTATGGGACCTGTTCTCCAAATCCTCTACCTGTTCCAGCAGCCTTTGTTGCCGGTCCCTCAGCATCCCCACCTCCATCTCCATCGCCGCCTGGTGTTCCTCCTGTTCAACTAGCGCCTTTTCCAGTTTCTGGATCTTCCGGTCCTGGGCTTCTAGCCTTCACTGCATACTCTCCACCATTTTCTCAATCGGATCCAAGCATTCCCGTTTCTGTCTGGCGAAGCCTTCCCGGATGACCTGCATCAGCTCCTCTGTTGATAGTTGGGCCGAAGCCCCAGGGGTCTGAACACCGGCCATCTTGTCCGTTGCTGCAGCCAACACCCAACTCGACCCTAACTTTTTGTTTCTTCCCTTTCGATCACTTTGGGCTCTCTGTTCCATAAACCAATATATACACCAAACACTTATTCACTGTTTCTTCAAATCCAGCGCTTAAAAACGCAAAAAATAGTCAGGGGGGGAAGGTCCGAATGTCTAGCCACAGCGGGAGCCGCCATCAAATGTATGACCTACTCATAGTCGCCACCGGAAGTCATCCTTCCGATTGCTTTGTCCTGATGCTTGTGATAACCCTTGGCGGACATCCTCTAGTAACCTGAGTCCTGATGAGGATCTCCTGCTCGGCAGCAGAAGCCTCCTGGACTGCTGGTGGGTGGGTGTAAAGGCAGAGGATTCTGCAAACGGCGGCAAACCCTTGGGGTGTCCTGAGAGGAGGCCCTTGGGGATCCAGTTGACCCTAATACTTCCTGTAGGTGTCCAAGGGCCCCAGCCTGAGTCTTGTAGGAGATTCTGCATCTGGTGGAGGTCAAGGTACCTGGTCCATATGTAGCCTACATCCTAATGGTGCCCACCAAGGTGTGTGGCCATGGAGTGCAGGGCTGAGGTCTATACGGTGGTATTCAACCTTTCCATGGTGATCTCCAGGCACTTGCATGTATGTCTGAGTCATGGTATTAGACAGAACATGGACAAACTCTTCTATCATGCCCTCTTGTCTACTGAATGACTGACAAGTCTCCTGCATGATGTTCTGCCGCCTATTGTTGCATCTCCAGTTCCAATTGCTGTGGGGACATAACCTCTAGAAGATGACCCTGACTCTAATCTAGAGTTGTTCCCATCAAGGTATGTATCTCTGCACTGGTGTAGGGTGTGGGTAAGTGCTGTTGTTTGTGAACCTCCTCATCCTCTGATGTGATCTGCTGGTGGCTATAAAATGGAGAATAGAGTTTTAATTGATGAGTATAAGCTTTTATAAGACAGTTAGACGTCTGGTGCATGCAGCCCAGGAGGTGGGTAGATAGCGGCAGTATGATGCCAGCATGTGGTGCTTGGTGGGGGTTCCGCTACCCTCCTTGTATTAGGGAGGGATTCGGGGGAGGGGGGGTTAGTACCAGGGGCAGAGTGTTGCCTACTCGCCCTGATGCCCTGAGGAGATTGTGTAGTTACTTCCGGAACAGCTGGACGGCGGTATCCATGGCGCTGACCGCCCAGGCACGGCGGTCTCCTTCCTGACCTGGGATACAGGGTCATCCGCTTCTTCTCCATGGCATCGAGTAAGGTCTCCTGCTCGACATCCGTGAAACCTGGGACCACACTGCCATCTTATTGGCTGGGATGATGTGTGGGGATGAAGGTGCATATATGTGGTTGCAGCTTGTCAGCCTCCTAAGTGTCAATCATGAATCTGTTGAATCCAGTTCTCATTAAAATTGATTGTGTTCCACGTGGCGCCGGTGAATCGGTGCAGGAGCGGCATCAGTTTTGCTTTCCTGGAACTCCAAAAATTCTGCACTGGCATCAACACTCAGAAATGGAGAATTCAGACCAGTGTTTTCCAGCTTTGGGAGATGAGGTCGTTGCTGGGTGGAGCTCACTTTTGATCTGCCTGATTCAGAGTCCACAATTCAAAATAGGAAAAAGTAAAAGTAACGAGTAATGCTTTAAAGCAGAGCAGTCTTTTCTGAAGACAAAGAAGAAGCTGAAACAACCCAGTTGAAGCAGCTATTTGAAGATATTCAGCCAGAGTCTGAAGGGTTCCAACCAGAGCCAAATCTGTTTTATAAAGCTGATAATTTTAAGATGGATTAAGAGCTGTATGTTTCTTTTCTTGTTGTTTAATAGGAAATTGTATAGTTGTGTTAAGCTGTTCATTTTGGGTTTGAAGTTAAAAGTTTAATATTGTATTCATAATAAAGTTTTGCTTTAGAAATACCAAAGCTCTATTTTTTCTCATGCAATCACTCCTGGAGTGAATCATTCTTTCCGCACCGTCTTCGGTCCAGTATCGTAGCCATTGTTGGGGCCTGGTCTGAGATTGTAATATCAGCTCCTTTATTGTTCCTTCCAAAGTGCATAACTTTACATTTTCCTGCATAATATGCCATCTGCCAATTTTTTTTGCCCACTCACAATGTGCCTATATCCCTCATTAGAATGCGTTATCTTCACCACTTGCCTTCCCACCTATTTTACACGGTAGCAGAGTGGTTATCACTGTTGCTTAACAGCACCAGGGATCTGGGTTCGATTCCCAGCTTCGGTCATTGTCTGTGGGGGGTCTGCATGTTCTCCCTGTGACTGCGTGGGTTTCTTCTGGGTGCCTCCGGTTTCCTCCCACAAGTCCCGAAAGATGTGCTTGTTCGGTGACTTGGACATTCTGAATTTTCCCTCCGTGTACCTGAACAGGCACCAGCATGTGGTGACTAGGAGATTTTCACAGTAACTTCATTGCAGTGTTAATGTAAGCCGACTTGTGACACTAATAAATATTACTAATGTTGTGTCATCCACAAACTTGACTTCATTCAGTACCTGCACTTCATTAGCCCAAGTCATTAATGTATATTGTAAATAATTGTGGCCCCGACACTGACCCCTGTAATACGCCACTTGTTGTTTCTGACCCAAATTTCTCACTCTCAGATTGAATGTTAAATTCTACCATGTTATGGTCACTGTTTCTCAGGGAATCTTTTACTCTGATTGTTCATTAAATTTGCCTTGTTACACGTTACCAGACACAAAATAGCCTAATTCCTGGTTGGATCCACAACATATTTTCTAGGAAACTGTCCCAAATACACTCTTTGAATTCTTCCTCATGGCTACCACTGCCAATTTGATTTCCCCACTCCACAGGAAGATTAAAATCACCCTTGGTTAATGCACTACTTTTTCACAGACCCTCATTATTTCCACTCCGTCATACATTATAGTTGCTGTTAGGGGGCCTATAGACTTATCCCACCAGTGCCTTCTTTCCCTTCTTATTTCTTTCCTCCACCCATGTGGATTCTACATCTTCCGATCCAATATCAATTCCTGCCACCGTACTTATTCCATCTTGTACTAATAAAGGTATCCCACCATCCTTTCCTTCCTACCTGTCTTTATAAAATGTCATATACCCCAGAAAATTTAATTCCAACTTTGAACTTCTTGTAACAACGCCTCTGTAAGGGCTATAAGATCTTGCCCATTAACCTCAATTTTGTGCCATTAATTCATTTATTTTGTACCACACACTACGGTCATTTAAGTTAATTTGACCTTTTTACCATCTTTTCCCTCTTTGTATTTTTTCATCTGTACTTTCCTGTCACACTCTGGATATCATTAACTAAATAGCTTGCAATGCTGCCATACCGTTTTGCATTGTAAGCCATATCTCCTCTCCAGAACCATCCCACCCCTCTATTTAGTTTAAAGCCCTCTCTACTTCCCTTGTTGTGTGGTATGCAAGCACACTGGTCCCAGCATGGTTCAGATGTAAACCATCCCAATGGCACAACGCCCACTTTCCCCAGTACTGATGCTAGTGCCTCATTAACTGAAACCATTTCTCCAACAACAGTCAGCTCTCTAATTTTACGTACCCTATACCTGTTTGCATGTGGCTCTGGTATTAATCCAGAGACTATAACTTTGGATGTTCTACTTTCTAATTTAGTAGCTAGCTCCTCAAACTCTCTATGCAGACCCTCTTTCCTGGTTCTACCAATATCATTGGTAACTCCATGGACCACAACAACGGGATCCTCCCATTCCCACTGCAAGTTCCTCTCCAGCGCGGAGCTGATGTCCTGAACCCTGGCAATGGGCCGGCACAACTGCAGTCTGGAATCTGGCTCTCTGTTGCGGAGAACAGTGTCAATCCCCGTTTCAGTAGGTGGTGCGATGATGAAAATTGGATAGCGGAGGGAGTTGAAATGACTTACCCTGTTGGAATGGATGAGATTATTAATCTGCTTCCTGCACAAGATGGTGCTTGGTGTATGGTTGCCAGCAGTGCTGACATATTGGGTGAGGGCTTCCCAGGCTGGATAGGTGAGTTTTTTTCTGTGTTTCCTTGATCCATCCCTGGGGCAGAGGAAATGTCTTTGCAGACGTCTCTGATCAAGGCCTCGTGTCTGGTGGCTGAAGCGGGGTGCTGCCAGCTTGAGGCTGCCAGTGTTTCCTTGTCCTTGCAAACACGAGTCAGATGGGTTGGAGAACGTGAAATGCATGTGTTTGACCGCCATTTAAATATGGGGCCAGGACCTTCGAAGCTGCCAGTTAGTGGTGGCTGGACAAATCAGCTCATGATCCAGCACATGATTTCATAGATCATAGAATTTACAGTGCAGAAGGAGGCCATTCGGCCCATCGAGTCTGCACCGGCTCTTTGAAAGAGCACCCTACCCAAGCCCACATCTCCACCCTATCCCCATAACCCAGTAACCTCACCCAACACTAAGGGCAATTTTGAACACTAAGAGCAATCCACCTAACCTGCACATCTTTGGACTGTGGGAGGAAACCGGAGCACCCGGAGGAAACCCACGCACACACTGGGAGAACGTGCAGACTCCGCACAGACAGTGACCCAAGCCGGGAATCAAACCTGGGACCCTGGAGCTGTGAAGCAATTGTGCTAACCACCATGCTACTGTGCTGCCCAACATGAGGGCATTTGTCTCGTGTCATACATCCAGACCAATACCCACATTTTTTTTCATTTGAGATCCTGGCCAAGAACGCAATTGTTATAGGTCCAAGAGCGAGAACCCCAATTTGTTATGGGATTCTGGACGAGAACCCACTTTACTTTGGAAAATTGTGAGAAAATGTTATTGCACATTAGGAGTGAGAACACTGACCAACAGACTGCTTTTACGGTAATACAACCTTTAATTTAAATTAGCAACAAAGAAATAACTTGCATTTAACAGTTACAATATTTTACTTGTTTAGAGAGAGTCCTTGAAGTGTAAACTAAACCATGACTGCCCAGCTTCCAGAAGCACCTGACAAACCTCGCCCCTCCCATTAACTATGCCACTGCAATCCAAAAGCCCACCACATTCTTGTGTCTTTTGTTACAAAAGGTTACATTTCTCCTGTAAAGATCAACGATTCTCTCCCTTTGTGCTCACAGCAACAATACTAAATGTAAACTTTAAAATATGAAAATTTCTCTTATCCGTCACACCGATACTCCTCTGTGTATAATTAATGAGCTACCAAGTGTGGAATCAGGCGTAAGTTCCTGCCATTCTGGTCAGCGTGAAAGATGCCACCGGAACTGCACTTGGTCACAAAAATGTAAAATTCCGCCCCCTGTAACCTGTTTCCCACCACAGATGCTGCCTGACCTGCTGAGTATTTTGAAACTTTCCCTACCTGTTCTGGCCATTCCACGGCAGGGTCTTCCCTGTGCAGAACTCCTGAATCTGTAACTTAATGCATCTGACGCCCCAACAGCATTTTATTTGCCTGTCCAATGTGAAATAGGCCCAAGCAATCCTCGTGTGCCTATTTTAAGATGGGTAGAAGTTGAGAAGTAGAGATATGCATTCGAAATACTGCTTGCCTCCACTCGTCGCTCCAGCATCTTAATTCCCTGTCATTCCTGCTGATGAGAATTAAAATCTATCCCTGTAATTCTAAACTCTTTTTAACCGTACACAATACTGTAAAATTACCTAGTTGTACCGATAGATGGCAGTATGTAAACATGGCAAGAAGCTGAACTGTGGTGATTTCTCATTTGAACGGAAAACATTATATCGGAGAGAGTGATTTTCTGCAGTTTTAACAGAAGGTGGAGCTCCATCATTATTTAATGTAACTTATTGCAATGCTAAGGTTCCTTGGGAATGTTTAATGTAGAGTTTGGTTAACTGAAGCATTGCAAACATTGGCATGTTGCCTCCACAAAAGAGATGAGGGACTGGCTTTTTAGGTCTTGCCGTGAGAGGGAGGGAGATGATGAAAGTACTGGTGCTGGCTGCCATGGCATCAAGTCGCCATTTTGATTACCAGTGATGGGGCCTTGAGAACCCACCCATTCCACTAATGGGTGCAATTAAAATTGTTAAAGTGTTTGTTCAGGAGCATGTTGCAATCTTGGTGGGGTCACGTGCTGCACACAGGTTCATGGACAGATCAGATGCATGGTGGCAGAAACACAGCAGGAAGCCAATCATGACTGCGCTAAAAAATAAGGTGGGTGCTTATAGGGAGAATGGCTCAAAGGCAGGCCCAGAGATGCCGTTGGGTGTGCACAGGTTACAGGAAGAGTGTTTAGCACACACTCAGGCAGTGTAGAGGATTGTCACCCTCCTGGCGACGTGGGGGGTGGGGTTGGTGCATGGCTTCAAGGCACAATTGGGTGGTGGGGTCACCTGACCACAAGGAAGGCAGCAGCTGTCAATGGGAGCACAACTCTGGTCCTGGGTGTAGTGCGATGAGAACAATATGCTCTGCAGGAAGGGCAGGGCCTTGGGCACCAGGAGGCCAGACGAGAGGGTAAAGATGACAGTGGTCATACTCTCAGCGTAGAATCTATCGCCAAAAAGATACTTGGACGTGTCACAGAACCAGTGCCGCAGGAAATTCTGACTCTACGAGCAGGTAGATGGTCACAGATTTGCACTGTTAAGTTAATAAAAAGCAAAATCAGTGGTAAAATATAGTTGCTGTTTCATCAATAGTAAAGCTGATAGATATTTAGCAACCAGTGAAATGTAACTAAATATTCAGAATTTTACGAAGTTTACGCAGTTCTGAATGCCAGATGAGTGTTGCATAAATTTCATCCCCTGCATTTAGATCATTCAAGATTTTCCCTTATTTTTAACCAAACGAGGTAATATTTAACTTTTTTGTATTTTTATTTAGCGACCTATCGTTCAGTGTTTTATCCCAGAATGTTTTCCTAGTATAGCTGAACTATTTTCAATTTTGGCTTTCTCGCTTTATCTTTTAATAGTTGCTTCTCTTAGTATACTAAGTTTCCCCTTTACCCCTTTACTAGAGAGGTTATACGCTCTACTATTCTACTCTCTCCATACCTTATTTTTGGGGAACATCCTGCATTACTGCAAGGCACTCTGTTGTCAGACCATACTGGCACATTTTCAGGATTAAGTCACTTTAAGAAATCTATTTAAATTCCTAAAGGCATTCAATAGGATAAATCCCATCTTCACAAAACAGGCTAAATTTCAGAGAAAAAAACCGGAATGGTATCCAAAGTATGGAGGATTTATTTGACTTGGATGAATTCTAAGCACTTGCATGGTTAAAATACCTGATACCTAAACCGGATTTAGAATCTGTTTATCAAAGATATGCCGTGATTGTTATTAATATACAATAGTGAAAGAAATCAATTTATTTCTAGAATGGAAAAATGACACGTTTGCACTTACTGGGTAATCAATAGAATGCAAATCGGGCAGGTTCTACAGGGAGAAGAAGATATGCAGTATCAGATTAGTCACCAGTGGTGAAGGTGAAAATGCCCTATATTGTTTATATTTTATGCACTTTCCTAGAATTTTCATCTCCAGTAACTGACACCTAAAATGATTTGACGGAAAGGTTGGATCCAAATCTAATATCTAACTTTTTCTTTCCTTCAAACCTCATAGAGCATGATTAGATTCCATATGAAATCACAGGCAAACATAGGCAGAACTAATAAAATATTTCCTGAAACATGGCGGCGATCAAACCAAATGGGAACTATGTCCCATAGCGAGCTTACTGAGAAACACAATGCAATCTAATGCAACTCTGGTTAGATAAGTTAGTCCCGTTCCCTGCACTGAGGAGCGCATTCGCCGAAACTCCTCAGTGCAGGGAGAGGTTGGGACACCATTTTAAATGGCATCTCAATCTCTCAAACCCCAGACATGACCCCCAAAGCCGGACTCACCTATAAAGGGGTCCTCAAACCACCTTTTGTGTACAAGGCAACCCTGGGTCCGATCACCGCAGTGCAAAAATGCTAATGGCACCTTCTGCCAGCCTGACGCCCAGGTTTGATTCCGCTTGGGTCACTATCTGCGGAGTATGCATGTTCTCCCCATGTCTACGTGGGTTTCTCCGGGTGCTCCGGTTTCCTCCCACAAGTCCGGAAAGATGTGCCTGTTAGGTGAATTGGACATTCTGAAATTTCCCTCAGTGTACAGGCGCCGGAGTGTGGCGACTAGGGCCTTTTCACAGTAACTTCATTGCAGTGTTAATGTAAGCCTACTTGTAACAATAATAAAGATTATTATTATTATAATGACTGCTGTCTCGCTCTAATATGTGGATTTGTCAAAAAGTGATCCCATCCACAATGGGCAGACTTCATATCGCGACTTCACGTGAGATCGTGTTCGATCTCGTGAGGCGTGGCGAGGGGATAGGTCCTGGGAGCGGGGTCTCTCATCAGTTACAGGCCATGTCACACTACAGAGCGCTGCTTTTTGGGGCACAGTATGGCCGGTAGATTGCGCTCATGGTGTTTTGTCTTGTGATGAGCATAGAATTAAAATGACTGCCAGGATTGAATAAAAGAACTGTAAGAATGGGATTTTTTTTAGGTTCTTTCAAGGGATGGGGGCATCATTGGTTAGGCCAGCAAATATTTGTCCAAAATTGTGTAGATTGGTTGATTTTTGGGAAATCATGAAGAAATAAGATCCAAAGGGCATTGGGTTTCATTAACTAATATTGAAAGCCAAATGATGTACTGAACCCTCCAAAAGCTCCATTGCTTCAATTATAGGGAAGAGTGAAGTCCTCTAATCTTTTATTTAGAGAATAGTATTAAAATGATCCAATATCAGCTTGTTAGGAAAACAAAGGTAGTTTTAAGGGATTTATATTTGTATTGGTAAACATTGGAAATAAGGTATAGTTTTAAGTGGATTTAATTTCATGTTTCTGTAAGGAAGGGTGAACCTATAGTTAGTTTCATGCTGGACAAACATGTTTGTATGTGTGGGGGTTTGTTCAGTTCAAACTGTTTCTATTGTGCTTAGAGAGAGTTACGGCATGAAAAGTAAATAAGCTAGCAGCGGCGTGTGGTTGTTGCTTAGCAATTGGGGGCCCGTTTTAGGAAAGAAAGGCCTTTTGAATTTAGTTTTAGCTGAATTTGTTTGCAGTTGGAGATGGGACACCTTTTGAGTGAACATCTCCCAACTCTGCCAGGAAAAGACAAGCCGGACCGGACAAGGGAATTGCAAACTTCCCAAAGAACCAGATTACCAGAGAATTGGGACAGAAAGAATGTCTTGGGAAGACTGGAGTTTAGAGAACAGAGACCAAGGTATTGTGCAAGAGACCTCAAGGGAAAAGAAGGCAAAGTGTGAGTGAAAGAGACCGCTGTAGTAACCAGGTTTAAAGTGGGGAAGCAGACTTCAGAAGTAAATCAAAAATCCGATGGAATTTTAATACAATTTGGTAATCATTCAATTAAAGCAGCTGTGAAGAAATCTTGAAGAGGGAAGGTGTAAAACTTGTAACTGAATCCTTGATGGATGCAGCTGAGAGGAGGCATTGTTTAAAAGAAGACTTCCAAGTGTGTCTTTTTGAAATTGGAATTTAAACTCACTTGTTTGTAAGCCAGAGTTCAGCAAGACAAAGTGGATCATGGTATAAAGATCACGGGTATTTTGAGGAGAATTCCATAGACGTTCACTTGGAGTCAGATTGGAGAGTGTTTTTGGTACCACAGCTAGTCTGTGTGCTTAAAGGGACTTTGTGTTACTGAGACCATTGCAGCTTAAGATTTACTTTGTACTCCTTGTTAACCTTAAACTCTGTGCATATTTGTGAAGCTAAGGAGGGAGTAAAGGAGTACTGTATCATCCAAGTTTTCATATTTAATTCTTGTTAAAACTAATTAGTGATCCTGCGACCCTGTTCTTATTTTATAATAAGAAGTAAGAGTTGCCATCTTTTGAGTCCGGGTTCCATTCTGGGATCTTCCCGTCCGTCATAACAACTTCATCTAAAAAGAATAGCTTTTGTCTATTCCATTGCTATTGACACTTGTAATCAAAATTATATATAAATTGTTCCTTATTTATAATAGCTCTTTATCTAACTTATTTGATACTGTTTAAGCATGAGTGTAGCATTTGCTGAAATGTGCAGATGTCTAGGGCTTGGGAAAAGGAAATGATTTTCAATACTGAATTTAGATCTACCCCTTTCCATACTGAAATATGTCAGATAGGGAATTTATGGACAGAATCTAACCAAACTTTGGCAGTGTCGGTTCCAGTGTGAAAATCAGTGAGACTCCCGCCGACGCCATTGGTAGGAAATCTCGTGGAAAATTAACCCCCTCCTCCGCCCGCCGCAAGGCGAACTTGACATTCTCCAAATGCAGAAATTCTGCCAGATCGCTCACCCATACCCCCCTTCGCTGTCCCATAGCCGTCTTTGACGGCTCGAAGTCCCACCAGCACAACATGATCCGTCTCTGGGCTACCAGGGAGGGAAAGGCTATATCTTAAGATACGTCGGCCTCTCTCCCCACTTGGACTCCCGGATCTTCCGACACGCTGAATATTGCCACTTCCGGACCCAAGACCACCCCTTACCCAGAAACATGGACATCACATCCGGGAACCCCTGCCAGAACCCCCTCAACTTCGGACATGCCCAGAACTGTGGACGTGATTTGCAGGCCTCCCAGCACACAACCCGCACCTATCCTTCACCCCTGCAAAGAACCAGCTTATCCTTGCAATTGTCATGTAGGCCCTATGCACCACCTTAAATTGGATGAGGTTTAACCTCGTACACAACGAGGACGCGTTCACCCTCAGCAGAGTCTCTTGCCACGTCTTGCATCCCCCCCTATTTACACTTGTCCTCCTCCACTGGAACGCCCTCCCCCTCCCATCAATTCTCTATAGATGTCCAACACTTTTTCCCCCTCCCCAATATCATCCTCTGATAAAAGCTTGTCTTGCAACACCGGAGGCGGCTGCCCCGGTAAGGACGGCATCTCTCTCCTCAAAAAAGCGCTCACCTGCAGGTATCTGAAACCATTCCCTTGAGGCAGATCATACAGTTCCTCCAACGCCACCAGACCTGCAAACTTGCCCCCTATAAACATGTTCTGGAAGTACTCTATCCGCCACCCCCGGAACCTCACATCCAGCCCTGCCAGCGCAAACCTGCACTGGCTCCACAACGCTGAAACGGCAACTGGGATCCCGGAGTACAGGACCAGTGAGAATGGAAAAGGTGCCAACAACAGTGCCCTCAAGCGTCTCCCTACATGATGCTGCCTCCATCACACCGATCCCTCCTCCACTACCCATTTCCTCACCATTGCGATGTTCGCCACCCAATAATAATTTATCAAACTCTGCAATGCCAGCACCCCCTCCTCCAAAAAAACTACCCTCCTTACCCGTGGGGTCTTCCCCGTCCAAACAAACCCCAAAATTAATCTGTGTACCTTTCTAAAAAAGGACTTGGGGTCAAAGATTGGGGAGATTCTGCAACACGAACAAGAACTTGGGCAGCACCGCCATTTTAAACATCTGCACCTGCCCAGCCAGTGATAGCAGCAATACATCCCACCTCTTGAAATCTGCCTTCATTCCCTCCATCAGTCATGCTAATTCAATTTATTTAGCTGCCCAACTCCGCACTACTTGAATTCCTAGATACCAAAAACGGGCAACTCTCCTAGTCTCCTCTGAGCCCTCCAGGATTAATTGGGAACACCTCACTTTTTCATGTTCAATTTATACCCTGAAAACCGGCCAAATTCCTCAAGATCTCCATGATCCTTTCAAAGCTGCCTGCTGTGTCCAAGATATATAACAAAAGACCGTCTGCATACAGCGAGACTGTGTTCAACAACCCCCCCCCCCCCCCCCCCCCCCCCCCCCCCCGAACCGCCTAATCTATCGACGCCCAAAGTGTAATTGCCAGCAGCTCGATTGCCAAAGTGAAAAGCAACAGGGAGAGCAGGAATCCATGCCTCGTTCCCCCAATGCAGCGCAAGATACCCTAGCTTGTCCTCTTTGTCTGGACACTAGCCATTGGCACCTTGAACAGCAGCTGAACCCACTCCACAAACCTCTGGCCAAACCGAACCAACACAGCACCTCCAACAAATACGCACACTCCAACTGAGCAGCCTCCCACAGGGCAACTTAATTTTTGCAATCATTGGTGAGCTCCATATAAAGGCATCCCCAGCACTTGTTCCAGATCCATTCGAGGGGATGGCTGAGAGGAAGCCAGCACTGTATTTCTCCAAGGGAACCCTGACCAGACGCCTGGATGGAGATCGGGATGCCCTCTATCCACGGTTGTACAGACATCCATTCAGCAAGGTGGCCAGACCTGCCTCGCAGGCAGTGGCAGCCCAAGTCAGTGCCAGCTTACTGCAGAAGAGGAGGAGGCAGCAGTGCGGTAAAAATATAAATGACATCCTTCTTGCGGCCAATGTAAGTCTGTCACCTCCAGTCTCTCGCTGTACCCCCTTGCACCTCCAAGGTGATCTCTTATCCAACCACCTCGCGGGTTACCAACACCAGTCACAAGAGCCTCCCCCAGTATCTACTCTGTTTCTCACATCCCCGCTCCCACTCGAGTCCCACACCACACATGCCACGCCTCACCACCATCTCAACTGGCAGGACTCCTGCCTACATTCTCCCCATCTGTCTCGTTGCAGGAAAAATCCGGGCATAACAGGCGTGAGCAGGCTCGGCCATCTGGAACAATGCGGGAGATGCCTCATCCCCTTTGAGGAAAGACCCCTTGAGATGGCTGGGGAGGAGCAAGACCGTGCCTGTACAGTAGGCGAAGTGAGGGCTACGGACAAAAGTGAGAACACTCTGGACACGCTTGTCATTTTTCAAGTCTCGGATGAGGCAGTCAGTCAATCACCCCAACCATCCTCTTGGCCCTTGGCGATCATGGACAAGAGCACCTCTGAGGGTGACATCTTGGACACCATCATAGAAGAGGCACCACAGCATTAACCTCCATTAACACAGACACTCGCACCTTGTGGGATTAAGTAGTAGGAAGGCTTCTGATTCACTCACTGGTGAGCACCTAAAAATTGAAGATCCACGGCAGGCAGAGATCTGGCCGATGTTATGCTCCTACGCCCGGTTGTCCAAGAGCTACTGTAACTACAAAGGCAGAGTCATGAGCATCAAGGGATGGCAGCATCTCTCTTCTGCAAGGCCGACTGGAGGAGTCACCCTCAAACTGAGAGGCTATGAGGGCATTCCGAGCTCTTTGTCTCATGCAGGCCTGGGCCATGACACAAGATCCTGCCGTCTCCTCTTTCATGGGTTGCCCCTTGCTGCCCCCCCCCCTCCCCCCCGAGGGGTAAAATAAGAGAGACAGAAAACTGTCAGAAAAAGTTATAGAATTTACAGTGCAGAAGGAGGCCATTCAGCCCATCGAGTCTGCACCGGCCCTTTGAAAGAGCACCCACTCAAGCACACACCTCCTCCACCCCATCCCCTTAAACCAGTAACCCCAATTCACCTTTTTGGACACTATGGGCATTTAGCATGACCAATCTACCTAACCCGCACATCTTTGGACTGTGGGAGGAAACCGGAGCACCCGGAGGAAACCCACGCAGACACGGGGAGAATGTGTAGACCGTCCGCACAGACAGTGACCTAAGCCGGGAATTGAACCTGGGACCCTGGAGCTGTGAAGCAACTGTGCTAACCACTGTGCTACCATGCTGCAAAAGTTTTTGAGATACATGCATGAAGTGGGGATGGGATGGGTTTTTTTTTGTGAAAATTGGAACTGTGAAAGTTTTTGGTCTTTGAAGGATCGCAGCCCCTCTGGGGGTGGGGGGGGGGGGGGGGGGGTGAAAGTGAATTCAGGAGCCAGAGTGTTAATACCTGTATAGAAACTCTGTGCCTGTGTATAATTTAACGTTGTTAGTTGTCAATAAACACTTTGTTCTTCCTCACTACTGTCCACCTGGTATTGCCTTGAGCCACTACAGGGATCATGCCAGATTTTTTTTAAAAATTCCAATTAAGGGGCAATTTAGCTTGGCCAATCTACCTCATGCAAATCTTTGGGTTGTGGGGGTGAGACCCCCCCAGACACTGGGAGAATGTGCAAATGCCACATGGGCAGTGACCCTGGGCCAGGCTTGAACTTGGGTCCTTGCTGCCGTGAGGCAGCAGTGCTAACCATGCATCACCATGCCACCCACCATAATGCCAGATTTCTGCCCATTCCCCATTCTTAGTACCCTTACCATTCACCTGGCAGAGATCATTAATTCAGATTGAACCTAGGAATTTACTACTCTCTATGGTTTAATTACTCATTGGATAAACTCAGTGAGCCATTAGTGGAGTCTTTTGGTTGATTCTTGATTTGTGTGTGCGGTTGACATTTGAAATCTGGGAACTAATTGTTACTCAAATCCTGACAGTTCATTGCAAGGTCCATTTTAATTACTTTACAGCAATGGATAGTTTTGAAATGTCAAAAGAGATGCAACTTTTTTATACATCATTTATCATCTGTGTATCTCAAACTGATCAAAGTAATTGCACGGAAAAGCTCATTAAAAAAGATAAGAGCAGATAGTTTAAAAAGGACAGTATCTTGGGAGATTCGTGACTATATTGAAAAGTAGTTGTGGTGCTCATTATTCTTGAATAAAACATCCAAAAGTTTCTTTTTCACTGAAACTAATTAACACTCTGCTCATTTACATTTTTCCATTCTAGTTTGTTTTTACAGAAATTTTTTATTCACTTTCCCATTGAAGTAACTGCACCAGTTTCTACTTGTGTGGAATTGCTTCAGCTGCTATCTTTTCTCCACATAGACATTTCAAAGTGTAAATTATATTCATTTATATTGATGTGTTTGAGGAATTCTTTTGCCGACTGAATCATCTACCCAAAGTATGCTTAACAGTGCAATTATTGAAAAGAAAGCAAAAATATTTCATAACCAGATGGATTTCTCTACCACATAGCTCCAGATGTTGAGAGGCTGAAGAGGTAAGTAGGAATGAGTCCTTCCATCTTATCTTGCAACATTCTATATCCAGTTTAGAATGAGTAATCCACATGCGCCCGATCAGTGACGAGATCACAATGTGAACAATCCTTTAATTTTCTCAGAGATTACCTTTTCTCCTTTTTCATCAATTGGTGTTCCCTTGAGCTATGCTCTGTCAGAAAAATGGGCAAGGGATGTTCCATTCCTAGTGCTGTTGAATAGCTAGACATCAAATGGTGCCCACACAACGTAGCCACGGCAAACATGCGTTGATTATTTTACTTTTTCTCTTCCCATTATCCACTCCTCCCACCTGACTTCCATTTAGCATCTGTTTGCAAATTCATTATCACTTTGGTGCTTTTGGGAGTTTGTTGTATGCAAATTGACTGCTTGACTTTGTTTCTTATGTTACAACAGTGACCGCACTTTAATGTTACTTAATTACCTGTAAAACAGCTTACAGCTGTAAAACAGAGCAACTATTTAAGTGCAAGTACTTTTTCTCCAATTCTGTCAATTTCTGGTCTGCCATCACACTGGGGATACATCAAGTAGAAACAAGCACTGCATGCCACTGGGTGGGCGAGTCACACTGAAGTATGAAACTTACAATTTGTAACCTACCTCTTTAATAGAAATTGGCTTCCCTGAATAAACCATTCGTGTTTACAGAAATGAAGTTAGTGTGTACAAGATCCTACTCAAAATACATTTTTGATCACAGAATTGTACAGCACAGAGGAAGACGTTTGATCCATTGTGCCAATGTTTAGTCTCTAAATGACCTATCCATTGTTCAAATTCGAGGTTATGGAACTGAAATTTTCTACCCCCACCTCATTAGAATCATAGAATTTACAGTGCAGAAAGAGACCATTCAGCCCATCAAGTCTGCACCGACCCTTGGAAAGAACACACTACTTAAGCTCGCGCTTCCATCTTACCCCCTAACCTTTTGGACAGTAAGGGAGAATTTAGCATCACCAATCCACCTAACCTGCACGTTTTTGGACTGTGGGAGGAAACCCAAGCACCTGGAGGAAACCCACGCAGACACGTGGAGAAATTGGAAACTCCACACAGACAGTCACCCAAGGCTGCAATTGAACCCGGGACCCTGGAGCTGTGAGACAGTGGTGCTAACCACTGTGCCACCATGGCGCCCTATTTTGTTTTAAACAACAGTTTATCACATAAAATTACCCAGGATACACGGTACAGAAATAGGTATTCATGGAATCATTAAACTACTGAGTCTGCGCTGGTTCTTTCAAAGAGCAATCCAGTTAGTCCTACTTCCCAGATTTCCAGCATCCCCTCAATCTTTTTTTCGAATTTCTCCAATTGCCTTTTGAAAACTACTATTGAATTTGTATTTATCCACCACCAACCTATCAGACAATGTATTCCAATTGTAACCATTCATTGCACAATAAAGCTTTTCCTCCTGTTACCTCGTTTACTTCTGTCGATTTCCTTAAATCACCTCAAGTTATCTACCGTAAGCCAGTAGAAACAGTTCCTCTTTTACTCTTGTTGAAACAGTTTATGATTTTAGACACCAGCTAATTTCCTCTTAGCCTTCCCGACTATAAAGAGAACAGCCACAGCTTTCACAGTCCTTTCTGTAATTGTAATCTTTCATCCCTCAAACCATTTCAATAAATCTCTTCATTTTACTCAACTATTCTGTGCTGAAAAATACACTTCATATGAGTCTGCTCCTTCTATCTTTCTTAACTCAGTCTTTCAGCATACCTTTTTACTCCTTTTTCACCTCATGCATTCATCTAGTTTCCTTCTTAAAGCAACTAAGCTACTGTATTTGCCTGAACTGCACTTCTTGTGGTTCCAACCAGTGGAGCGTTTCCCCCAATTTCCATTGACTCCAGTTTTGCGAGAGCTCTTTAATGCCACACTTGATCAAATTCTGCCTTGATGTCAAGGGCAGTCACTGTCACTTTACGTTCAACTCTTTTGTCCATAAATCCCAGAACCATAGCGTTGGTACAGCAGGGAAGGAGGCTATTTGGCCTATCGTGTCCATGTCAAATCTCTGCAAGACAATAAATCTAGTCTCACTCCCCCACATTTATCCCAATCGCCTTACTTTTTTTTTCTCTGATAACTATCCAACTTTCTTTTGAAAGCCGCAATTGAATCAGACTCCTCCACACTCTCAATCAGTACATTCTGAATTCTAACCACTCTGTAAAACACATGTTTTCCTCATGTTGCCAATCACCTTGAAGTTAAAACTTGGTTTTTAATATTAATTATTATTGCTGGATGTAGTGTAATGAACTCCAATTGGCTTTATTGGTTGGCCAATTGGAGTATGAGCTCCCTCAATGATAGCTCATTGAGGGGGGCCCATATAATCACCTGTGTAGGCTTTGTGAGCCAGTCTTAAGTTGACTGGACTGCTAGCAGCATTGTTTGTAGCTGCTCCTGTAATATCGTTATTGTAAATAAATATTGGTGTGGTGACAGAACTCCTGCCTCCCGTGGATTACTACAGTGGCGACGAGGTAAACTATGAATTTTGCGGAGACCAGCTGCCGCACTCGGAGGGTAAGCCTTGCCATTTAAAAAATGCTGTTTTTTGGGAGGTTAGAGGCATTCGACCCGGCTATTGAGGACTGGTCCCAGTATGTGGAGAGAATGTGTTACTTCTTCCGGGCAAATGATATACTGACGGACTAAAGGAGACGGCTTATCCTGCTGTCGGCGTGCGGACCCTCCACTTTCGCCATTATACGTAGTCTGACTTATCCCGATGCGCCGGACACGAAAACTTTCCAAGAAGTAACGGAATTGGTGAAAGAGCACTACGACCCAAAACCACCCCTCATTTTGCGTATGTACAGATTCTACACAGCGAAGAGGGAAGACAGGGAGTCAGTCACAAATATCTTGACCCGCCTGAGAAGGCTGGCGGAAAAATGTGAGTTCGGCCCGACGCTAAATGAAATGCTTCGGGACCGGTTAGTGTGTGGTATAAATGACCTCACAATACAGAAACGCCTGTTGGCGGAAACGGAGCTAGACTGCAGGCAGGCATTACAGCTCGCACTGTCCCTAGAAAAGGCTGCAAGTGGGGCGCAGGAACTACAGGGCACGCCAATGAAGGTAGATACCTGTGAGAGGGACTACCACAACGGGTCCTGCTACCAGATAGCCGCTCTCAGGACAAACCTGAGGAATAGAGGGAAAAAGGAAAACCCCAGAACTGCCCCCAAGTCTGCCAGGTCTAACTGGAGACAGAGGGAAGTACCAGCTGAGGCTCCCCCAACAGAGAAGGACCGTTTCTGGCACCAGACAGAGTGGGGTAACAGCGACAGAAACCCTAGAAGGAGGTGGCAAAAGAGGAATAGCAGGTGGGGACGCAGGGAAGTATACAACCTAGACGCTCCATCCTCCTCCGAAGGGGAACAATTATATAATATTACAACGAAGAAAGCAGAACCCATTAGGATTACCCCACAGGTGAACGGGCAGCCGACAATAATGGAAATAGACACGGGTGCGGCCGTATCAGTAATGGGAGTGGCAGCATTTAGAAAAATCAAAGATGGACTCCAGCCACTAACCCTAACAAAAACATCGACAAAACTTAAAACCTACACGGGGGAACCCCTGGAAGTACTAGGCACGACTCATGTACCTGTGGAATATGAGAAACAATTGCTCAGATTACCGTTGACGATAGTAGAGGGCTTAATTGGACGGAACTGGCTGAAAGACCTAAAATTAGATTGGATGAAAATTTTCCAGAGTGGAAGCGGGCAGTTGAGTGGAGTACTCCAAAAATACCCGGAGGTCTTCCAGGAAGGTTTGGGGGAAATCATAGGCGCCAAAGCAACTTTGCACGTGGACCCAGAAGCCCTTCCGAAATTTTGTAAGGCCAGGCCGGTACCTTTTGCATTAAGGAAGAAAGTAAATGACGAAATAGAAAGGTTACGGCGCAACGGCATTATCAGACCAGTACAGTTCTCGGAATGGGCAGCGCCGGTGGTACCAATTTTGAAGCCAGATGGCTCGATACGTCTCTGTGGAGATTTCAAACCGACAGTAAACAAATACGCACTGCTGGACAAATACCCAATCCCAAAAATAGACGACCTATATGCCAAATTGGCAGGTGGGCTTTTGTTCACGAAACTAGACATGAGCCACGCCTACCTGCAGTTAAAACTGGACAAGGGCTCCCAGAAGTTCGCTACGATCAACACCCTGAAGGGCCTTTTTCGTTATACTAGTCTACCTTTTGGAGTGTCATCAGCCTGCGCTATATTCCAGCGTACGATGGAAAATATTCTGCAGGGACTACCGCAGGTGGCGATTTATTTGGACGATGTCTTAATCACGGGTAGGACAGACAGGGAACACTTAAGGAACCTGGAGGAAGTGCTCAGGCGTTTCGCAAAGGCAGGTGTACGGCTAAAAAGGGTGAAAAATGGTCCACCCGCCAAAACCGAGCATTTAGGGACATTAAGGAACAGCTGTCATCCGAAAATGTCCTAGAGCATTATGACCCAAGGAAGGAGTTGGTGGTCACTTGTGATGCATCCACCTATGGCGCAGGAGCCGTCTTAGCCCATAGAGGAAGGAATGGGGAAGAACGGCCAATAGCCTATGCTTTGAGGACCTTGGCGATGGCTGAGAGGAAGTACGCCCAAATCAAGAAGGAAGGACTGGCGGTGATATTCGCAGTAAAAAAATTTCACCAGTATCTGTACGGGTGGAAATTCACCATAGTGACGGACCATAAACCGTTATTAGGGTTATTAAAAGAAGACAAGTCAATACCCCCGATTGCATCAGCTAGAATCCAACGCTGGGCGTTGCTACTGGCGGCATATAGATACGTTCTGGAGCACAGACCGGGAACGCGAGTAGCACATGCAGATGCTTTGAGCAGACTTCCCCTCCCGGACACTCCGCCGCAAATACCAAAAGTAGAGGAGACAGTAATGACTCTAAATTTTTTGGACACCCTACCAGTAGACGCACAACATATTCGGCTGTGGATGCGAAAAGACCCAGTTTTAGCCAAGATGAAGCATTTACTGCTAACAGGGGAACTGGAAAGACCAGTGGAGCCCCAGATGCACCCATACTGGAGCAGAAGGGACCAAATAACCGTAGAAGACGGTATCCTATTATGGGGAGCCCGGGTAATCGTCCCAGCTCAGGGCTGTCAGGCAGTCTTAACTGAGTTACATCACGGACACCCAGGGGTGTCTAAAATGAAGATGCTAGCTCGAAGCTACGTTTGGTGGCCAGGTTTGGACACAGACATAGCAGCCTTGGTACGTCGGTGCCAGGAGTGCCAACAGGGGCAAAGAGTGCCACCAGCGGCGCCATTGCACCCGTGGGAATGGCCAGGCAGACCATGGACCCGCCTGCATATTGACCATGCCGGCCCTTTCATGGGCTCAATGTTTTTGGTGATAATGGACGCCCACTCCAAATGGTTGGACGTCCACCGGGTAAACACGGCAAGCACGGCATCGACAATTGAAAAGCTCAGGGCCTCGTTTGCAACATATGGACTTCCGGAGGTATTGGTGTCGGACAACGGAACACCATTCACAAGTGGGGAATTTGGAAAATTCCTGAAGGAAAACGGAGTCCGTCACATCAAAGCGGCCCCTTACCATCCAGCGACCAGCGGCCTGGCAGAGAGAGCGGTCCAGACACTTAAAGCGGGACTCAAGAAGCAGCCGGAGGCGTCAATAGACACAAAGCTCTCCCGCTGCTGTTTGATTACAGGCCCACACCGCATTCCACAACGGGCATACCGCCAGCTGAACTCTTAATGGGAAGGCGGCTGCGAACGAGGCTGAGTCTCCTTTTCCCAAATTTAACGAGGGAAGTGGAGAAACAACAGGAGGCCCAACGCAGGGGGCATGATAATAGTCGGCAGCAGAGACATTTCCAGGTGGGGGCACCGGTTTGGGTCAAGATTTATGGGAATGGACCAACGTGGGTCAAAGGCACGGTAGAGTCCCAAACAGGGCCCATATCCTATGAGGTTTCAATAGGAGGTAAGGTGCTGAAGAAACACCTAGTCCAAATAAGGGCAGCGGAACCACACCTGGAGGCAGGCGAAGCAGGACCGCCTCAAGCTGGGATAGCCCAGACGGAAAGGATACCCACACCCCAGTCCCGAGCAATTTCTCCAGACCCCGTCATCCAGTCATCAGAGTTGGAGATGGACACACTCGATGAGACCGCCGCGACACCTCTCCCCGAGGAGGAGGAAGAACAACTTCCAAGGAGGTCGTCAAGGAAAAGACGGGCACCTATAAGGTACACCCCGCCCACTTTGGAGAACGACCCGGCGGACGACACAGAGGTGACAGACCCAGACATGAGGAGCAGGAAGAAGCTCAGAGGAATGCCAGCTGGCAGGAATTCCTCGGACCTTGGGGAGGGGGGGGGGGGGGGGTGTAATGAACTCTAATTGGCTTTATTGGTTGGCCAATTGGAGCATGAGCTCCCTCAATGATAGCTCATTGAGGGGGCCCATATAATCACCTGTGTAGGCTTTGTGAGCCAGTCTTAAGTTGACTGGACTGCTAGCAGCACTGTTTGTAGCTGCTCCTGTAATATCGTTATTGTAAATAAATATTGGTATGGTGACAGAACTCCTGCCTCCCGTGGATTACTACATGTAGAATCCGCTAAAGCAGCACACTTGAATCAGCCATAAAACACAGATTCAATTTGTTCTCAATATTACACTCTCCACTCCCCGAAGGGCCTCTTTCCCGACCTGTTCCCAGATTAGGGTTTTTATACTAGAGAGCTTAGCTCTCAGTTCAGGGGGAACCCCGCCCCCTAGTTATAGGAGGAACTGGTATGCAGAGAGGTCATCTGGAATCTAATTGTCCTTTTCTTGTGACCTCACTGAGGGTTATAACATTGGACATGGTTTAGAAACTGCTGGAGACTAACACTGTTGTAATGACACATCTTTGTCGTGGGGCCTGTTTTATCGCCAAAAGTCAAATGAAGATGCAGTGCAAGTGACTCGCACTACTACTTTACAACATAATTTCTTAGAAATTCTGTGCTGGTCTGCTGTTTCCTCCAAGGAATTTAAATAATTGTCATGTTTAAATTTAAATAACTCCACCACGATCTAAAATCAATGGCATGTTTGCTCAAGTAATGCCGTTTCAATCATCATTGCCACTTCGACTATTTTATAAAGCCCTTTTGTACCATTGTTGTGTTGATATTGCCGTTGATATTGAACTCTCAGTCAGTAAAAAGGCGGCAAAAAGATGGCCATCTAAAGATCACCTGACTTATCTTGCCTGAGACTCCCTGTCACGAGGGGACAAAATAAAATTTCCAGACTATGTTGACTTAATGGCTTTTACCTGAAATTAGTTCAAAAGGGTAATTTCAAGTTGAATGGATCATTCAAATGTAAGAACACAAACTCTCAAGGTGTGAAAATCATCACACGGGATGTATAATTGAACTGGCCACCTATCTTATTTGAAAAAGGATTTTGGATTTGTAAAAGATCACATGGATGAGCCGGCTCTGTTTCTGGTCTTTTAAAATAGCCCAAAATTGTTCTGAAGAGTGGATAATCAGAAAGTCATGAAACCAGCTGTAGTCAAGTAAGCAGCCAAGGTAATGAACAGCAATACCTTGAAAGTGGAAGAAGGAATCTCCACAACCTGTTCCAACTTCAGGTTCACCTGAGAACCAACATTCTGGCAATTCCACTACAAAAACTCAGCTTATAAGACCTTCTCTCCATTTAAAACATCAGCTCATCCAAAACTATAGGCCTGCCATGAAAGACTGAGAAAAACCTGCATTGTAATTGCATTTTCTTTCTTCATTTGTATGTGATTTTTGACAGTGATAGTGTGGGTGAGTTGAGTGAGAGATGTCACGTTTTTCTAAACCTCTGGGGAAAGTATGTGATACCAAATAACTTTTATTTTAAAACTCTAAATTTGCTGCTAAAATTGGGACAACTACTCTGAGTAAGAAAGTACACATACCACACACATATTGATTACGGACAATAAGAAAACACGCAACTCTGCCTGTGACAATATCCATTGCTATTTCATCCTTTCAAATTCTGTTGTATTTCTATAGTAGGTTTTCACATACTAGCAATTAAAACAAGGAACATATTCTGCTGCATTAGGTTTAACCATTTTTATAATTGCTAATTAAATGTATGAACTCAAATGAAAACTATATTTTGTTCTAAATATCATCGATGAAGATGTAGTTTGTGTTGCCAGCCTAAATGATATATTCCTGTTTATTTCTTTCAGCACTATTCTACAGAACATAAATGGATAGACCATATTTTGCTTAAAATTCTTGTAGAAATTCAAAAGTAATTGACCATTGCCTTTGTCACTCCTGATCCACTGCAATGTTTATCGCAGCAGTTTCTAATTATTTCCCAACAAATGGTGGCATTTATTCACCATTGGAGTATCAAGGAACATAGTTCATGTGTGGCATTTGCAAATACAGCCATTACAACAAATTCCAGCCTCATATTTCAGTTTGTTGCTACTGCATTTTAGTTCAAAATGCTGATGTTGTACTACAATATTGCACTTAATCCAACTGTACTCAAAAGTCTGTCAATCTCATTTAACACAGAAGTAAACAAAATGCTCTAAATTAGATTGCAATATGTGACGGTATAAATTCATGTGCATTATGGAGAAAATGCAAAAATTCTGATTCTTTAGCTCTTTGATTCAAGAAGTTCATAAAAATTGATTTCCGGTAGCAATATTTAGGGGAGAAGTCGCACATGAGGTGGCACCCACCAGAGAACTTTATTTGAAACCTTTTCACCCAATTTTTGCAGGAAATTTGGGCTCAGGTTTGTTTTTATCGATGGGTTAAGTATTCCACATCAAGGTGATGCCCAATAGCTATCGGACGAGGCAGCAAAAAAAGAAAGAATTAGCCTTTGAGAGTCCGGTCTGAAAAAAGAAAATGGTGGAGGTTGCTGCAGTTTCAGGGTCCACTCCACTAACTGTTGAGATCTTCGCGACGGGGCTACAGAAATTACGTCGGGAGTTCTCTGACGACCATGAAAAGCGATTGTGGTGGCGATATCCTTGAGTCGAACAGCCTTGGCTAAGGAGGGCGAGGTGGTAAAGGTGCAGGGTTTTGAGCTGAAAGAGGTGGGGGTAGCTCTGTCTCGGCAGAATGATCAGAACACTGCCCTAGAAGGAGAGATGGCACGAATGCCGGCCAGTAATATAATATTCAAGGCCAAGGAGGATGACGTGGAAAGTCTGTCTTATAGACAGAACTTGAGGGTGGTTGAGTTTCCAGAGACCCTGGAGTGCCCGAGCCTGACAAAGTTCATGTCGCAGTTGATTTGGAAGATGTGGGGGAGGGGGGAAATAGTGACCCCTCGTGAGTTGGATCGTGCCTACATATTGATGAGGCAGAAACCCCGTGCAAGTGAACCACCGTGTGCAATCAATCATCGTGCGCTTCCATAGCTTTCAGGACAAGGAAAGAGTTTTATGGTGGGCAAAGCATCATCGCGTTTGCAGACGGGAAGAACATGCAGTGAGAATTTACCAAGATGTTGGAATGGAGCTGGCCAAGAGGCATGCTGCATTTAATAAGGCCAAGGCTGCATTGCATCAGAGTAAGGTTTGATTTGGCGTGCTTTACCCTGTGTGCCTCAATGTGACTTATGAAATTAGAGACTATTACTTAGAGACTCCATTGGAAGACTTCTCCAGCCTGGAGAACGGCCCCTGGAGGTGGACTGGGCTCACAGGGCGTTGATGAGGAAGCCGCAGTGTAACGAGCCATCGAGGACGATGGTGGTGGGGTTGCATCAATTTCTGGACAAGGTTTGGATCCTGAGGTGGGCGGCAGACGAGGTGGTGTACCTGGGAGAGCAGTGAACTCTGGGTGAACCAGGACATCGATGCGGAATTGGCCAACAGGAGAGCGGGTTTTAATAAAGTGAAGGCTGCCCTCTTTAAGAAGGGGGTGAAATTTGCAATGCTGTACCTGGCTTGCCGGGTTTTGGCAAAGATTGAGGACGGTGTGCCTGGGAGGACCAGACGGGGTTTGTTAAGGGGAGGATTTGTTGACCAACATCAGGCAGCTGTTGAATGTTATAATGATGCCCCCAGAGGGACGAGGTGTGGAGGTGGTGGTTGCCATGGATGCAGAGATGTCCTTTGACCGGGAGGGGAGGGACTATTTGTGGGAGGTGCTGGGGCCAAGGGTGGGAGCAGCTGCACAAGCTGAATTTGGCTTGGTTAGTGGAACAGCTGGCAGGGGGATTTTGGGAGATGGGATGTGCTCCCGCTGTCGCTGGTGGGATGGGTGCAGTCAGTGAAGGTGATGGTTCTCCCGAGGTTCTTGATTTTGTTTCAGAATCTCCTGATCTTCATTAATAAGGCTTTTTCAGGATGGTGAATGCACTGATTCTGGTTTGTTTGGGCGTGTAAAGCCACGCAGGTGAAGAAGGTGCTGCTGGAGTAGGGTCCAGTTAGTTAGTTCTTCCGAATTTAATGAACTACTATTGGGGGATTCAAGGAGAGGTTTTCCGACGTTATGTTGGCAGTCCTGAAGATGCACATGGTCTTGAGTCCTGAAGTGGCAATGTTTGGGCTGTCAGAAGACCTGGGAGTCCAGGAGGCGAGAGAGGCCGATGTTTTGGCCTTTGTATCCCAGGGAGCCTGGAGATGGATATTATTAGGGGATGGGCAGTGTGTTCTTTGAGAAAAATTAAGATGTTGCGTTTGTGTGTCAGGCCCAGTCATTGTCTGATGCAATGAATAGCTATTTTTGCTGTACGTGGGTGACTCAATTCCTTCATGACTGTCCGTTTGAGCTTTGAGACATTATAACCTTTCCGGATCTTACTGCCTTCAAAAACTGTTTTGATGGTTAAGAGCTCGTGCTCAGTACACATTATCAGCAGGAGGAGTTTCTTAACTGCCAGCCTTATTTTTTCAGATGACCACATTACACGCCTGGTGCTCTGCAACAATTCTTGCGTTGATGTCACCAAGAATGATTACATTGTCTGACTTTGGCACTGTAGCCATCAAAGAGTGGAGGTCATCATAGAAATTATCCTTGACTTCATCAGGCTTAGACATGGTTCGGGTTCTGTAAAGGTTAATCTTCCGCTAATAAAGCTACTTAGTTTACATTTGCTTATCAGTCCTCTCTCCTATTCTCTGTTCCCTCACTCTTTTTATAACTTACTTATATTTTAATTTTATACTATGTTCTATTCTAAATTTTTTAGCAAACTATTTTAACTTTTGCTTACTTTGTTCTGTCTCTGTATTTTCATCTAGTGTGGAGGTTAAAACTGCAAAATTGTTTTGACCCCCCCACCGCACCTCTCCGTCTTTCTCTACTTGGCTTTCCTCCTTTTAAGACTCTCATAAGAACATAATAACTAGGAGCAGGAGTAGGCCATCTGGCCCCTCGAGCTTGCTCCCCCATTCAATGAGATCATGGCTGATCTTTTGTGGACTCAGCTCCACTTTCCGGCCTGAACACCATAATCCCTTTATTCTTCAAAAAACTATCTATCTTTACCTTAAAAACATTTAATGAAGGAGCCTCAACTGCTTCACTGGGCAAGGAATTCCAGAGATTCACAACCCTTTGGGTGAAGAAGTTCCTCCTAAACTCAGTCCTAAATCTACTTCCCCTTATTTTGAGGCTATGTCCCCTAGTTCTGCTGTCACCCGCCAGTGGAAACAACCTGCCCGCATCTATCCTATCTATTCCCTTCATAATTTTAAATGTTTCTCTAAGATCACCCCTCATTCTTCTCAATTCCAACAAGTACAGTCCCAGTCTACTCAACCTCTCATCATAATCCAACCCCTTCAGCTCTGGGATTAACCTAGTGAATCTCCTCTGCACAACCGCCAGTACGTCCTTTCTCAAGTAAGGAGACCAAAACTGAACACAATACTCCAGGTGTGGCCTCACTAACACCTTATACAATTGCAACATAACCTCCCTAGTCTTAAACTCCATCCCTCTAGCAATGAAAGACAAAATTCCATTTTCCTTCTTAATCACCTGTTGCACCTGTAAACCAACTTTCTGTGACTCATGCATTAGCACACCCAGGTCTCTCTGCACAGCGGCATGCTTTAATATTTTATCATTTAAATAATAATCCCGTTTGCTGTTATTCCTACCAAAATGGATAACCTCACATTTGTCAACATTGTATTCCATCTGCCAGACCCTAGCCCATTCACTTAACCTATCCAAATCCCTCTGCAGACTTCCAGTATCCTCTGCACTTTTCGCTTTACAACTCATCTTAGCGTCATCTGCAAACTTGGACACATTGCCCTTGGTCCCCAACTCCAAATCATCTATGTAAATTGTGAACAATTGTGGGCCCAACACGGATCCCTGAGGGACACCACTAGCTACTGATTGCCAACCAGAGAAACACCCATTAATCCCCACTCTTTGCTTTCTATTAATTAACCAATCCTCTATCCATGCTACTACTTTACCCTTAATGCCATGCATCTTTATCTTATGCAGCAACCTTTTGTGTGGCACCTTGTCAAAGGATTTCTGGAAATCCAGATATACCACATCCATTGGCTCCCCGTTATCTACTGCACTGGTAATGTCCTCAAAAAATTCCACTAAATTAGTTAGGCACGACCTGCCCTTTATGAACCCATGCTGCATCTGCCCAATGGGACAATTTCTATCCAGATGCCTCGCTATTTCTTCCTTGATGATAGATTCCAGCAACTTCCCTACTACCGAAGTTAAGCTCACTGGCCTATAATGTCCTGCTCTCTGCCTACCTCCTTTTTTAAACAGTGGTGTCACGTTTGCTAATTTCCAATCCACCGGGACCACCCCAGAGTCTAGTGAATTTTGGTAAATCATCTTTAGTGCCTCTGCAATTTCCCTAGCCATCTCTTTTAGCACTCTGGGATGCATTCCATCAGGGCCAAGAGACTTGTCTACCTTTAGCCCCATTAGCTTGCCCATCACTATCTTCTTAGTGATAACAATCCTCTCAAGGTCCTCACCTGTCATCGCCTCATTTCTATCAGTCGCTGGCATGTTATTTGTGTCTCCCACTGTGAAGACCGACCCCAAAAAACCTGTTCAGTTCCTTAGCCATTTCCTCATCTCCCATTAGTAAAACTCCCTTCTCATCCTCTAAAGGACCAATATTTACCTTAGCCACTCTTTTTTGTTTTATATATTTGTAAAAACCTTTACTGTCTGTTTTTATATTCTGAGCAAGTTTACTCTCATACTCTATCTTACTCTTTATAGCTTTTTTAGTAGCTTTCTGTTGCCCCCTAAAGATTTCCCAGTCCTCTAGTCTCCCACCAATCTTTGCCACTTTATATGGTGGAATCTGGACGTGCGGAATCTGCACGTCCTCACCGTGTGTGCGTGGGTTTCCTCCGGGTACTCCGGTTTCCTCCCACAGTCCAAAGATGTGCGGGTTAGGTGGATTGGCCATGCTAAATTGCCCTTAGTGTCCTAAAAAATAAGGTTAATGGAGTGGGGTTACTGGTATAGGGTGGATACGTTGGTTTGAGTGGGATGATCATTGCTCGGCACAACATCGAGGGCCGAAGGGCCTGTTCTGTGCTGTACTGTTCTATGTTCTATATGCTTTTTCCTTCAATTTGATACTCTCCCTTATTTCCTTAGATATCCACGGTCGATTTTCCCTCTTTCTACCGTCCTTCCTTTTTGTTGGTATAAACCTTTGCTGAGCACTGTGAAAAATCGCTTGGAAGGTTCTCCACTGTTCCTCAACTGTTCCACCATAAAGTCTTTGCTCCCAGTCTACCTTAGCTAGTTCTTCTCTCATCCCATTGTAATCTCCTTTGTTTAAACACAAAACACTAGTATTTGATTTTACTTTCTCACCCTCCATCTGTATTTTAAATTCCACCATATTGTGATCGCTCCTTCCGAGAGGATCCCTAACTGTGAGATCATGAATCAATCCTGTCTCGTTACACAGGACAATATCTAGGACTGCTTGTTCCCTCGTAGGTTCCATTACATACTGTTGTAGGAAACTATCGCGGATACATTCTATAAACTCCTCCTCAAGGTTGCCTTGACCGACCTGGTTAAACCAATCGACATGTAGATTAAAATCCCCCATGATAACTGCTGTACCATTTCTACATGCATCAGTTATTTCTTTGTTTATTGCCTGCCCCACCATAACGTTGCTATTTGGTGGCCGATAGACTACTCCTATCAGTGACTTTTTCGCCTTTCTATTCCTGATTTCCACCCAAATGGATTTAACCTTATCCTCCATAGCACCGATGTCATCCCTTACTATTGCCCGGATGTCATCCTTAAATAACAGAGCAACACCACCTCCCTTACCATCCACTCTGTCCTTCCGAATAGTTTGATACCCTCGGATATTTAACTCCCAGTCGTGACCATCCTTTAACCATGTTTCAGTAATGGCCACTAAATCATAGTCATTCACGATGATTTGCGCCATCAACTCATTTACTTTATTCCGAATACTACGAGCATTCAGGTAAAGTACACTTATGTTGTTTTTTTTACCTCCGTTTTGAAACTTAACATCTCCAGTTTTATTCCTTTTAGTATTACTGGGCCTATTCACTGAGCTCCCCTCAGTCACTGTACCTTGTACTGTCGCCCTTTTTGATTTTTGACTATTTCTTCTCTGCCTTGCACTTTCCCCCTTACTTCCTTTTGCTTCTGTGCCTGTTTTGCTACCTTCCATTTTCCTGCATCGGTTCCCATCCCCCCTGCCACATTAGTTTAAACCCTCCCCAACAGCTGTAGCAAACACCCTCCCAGGACACCGGTTCCAGTCCTGCCCAGGTGCAGACCGTCTGGTTTGTACTGGTCCCGCCTCCCCCAGAACTGGTCCCAATGCCCCAGGAATTTGAATCCCTCCCTCTTGCACCATCTCTAGAGCCATGCATTCATCCTATCTATCCTGACATCCCTACTCTGACTAGCTCGTGGCACTGGTAGCAGTCCTGAGATTACTCCCTGAATTCGGCCTGTAGGACTTCATCCCGTTTTTTACCTACATCGTTGGTGCCTATGTGCACCACGGCAACTGGCTGTTCCGCAGCTCCAGAGCCATCAAGCGGTCTAACAGGAGCTGCAACTGAACACACTTCTTGCACGTGAAAGAGCCAGGGACAGTGGACGTGTCCCTGAGCTCCCACATCGCACACGAGGAGCATGACACGGGTCTGGGATCTCCTGCCATGTCTTAAACCTTAGGTAAACTTATACAACTACAATTTCAAAATAAAAATAAGTATATTAGACATGAAAAGAAAAACTACATACCAGTCACTTACCAGGGTTAAAAAGCACCTTCTCTCACTCTGCACCGAATTACCTCACTGCACCAAATTACCAAGTTGCAATTCCCACTCTGGATATGCCTCACTCCGGCTGTGTCTTCTCGACTTGCGCAAGCTTACTGAGTGCACTTTCTGTCTGTCTTGTATGCAGACCTCAGCTAAGCGATGACTCAAAACAACCTAAACTTCAAAGAGAAGAATACAATGTGCACCTTTGTGCCCCTAAACAGGCCTCAGGTGACTGACAGATCTCCTTAAAACCTAACTCTTTGACCCAGCTTTTAGTCATAGAACAGAACATCTGATCTAAAATCATCTTATGTATCTCGGTGTCATTGGCTCCTATGAAATGCTTTTGGATGTTTCAGTGCGCTAAAGGTGCTATGTAAATAAATGCAGGTTGGAGATCAGAAGGCTAACAATGAAGACTCTTGAGGAATAGAAAAGTGGACCAAGCTTTCATTACAGTGAGCAGTTTGAGTTACAGGGGAGTAGAAAATTAACTTTTTTGTAGCCAAAACAGTCTTTCTTATTTTAATTGAGGAAATGAGTTGTTGTCAGAAAGGCTGAGAGCCGTTGCAAAGCATTGGTTTTTAGGATGGAATCAAAAAATGGCTACAATCTTTAATTTTAAAGAAAATAGTAACAAGGATAGCTTTAGCAGAACTGTGTGTGAATAATAAACCGTAGCAGAAAATATTTTGTAAACAAACACAAAATATTCCTGATGCATGTGAAGTTGTCGCGTAATGGTCCTTTTATTTTTTGCTGAATATTTGAAAAGTAATTGTCAAATAAAACCATTTAATATTAACTTATTTTAACATGTAGGTACGTGTATCAAAAGAAAATGATTCATCTTGGAAGCCTACTTTTATCGTAAAACCAGATGGAGGATCCCAAGGTGACGGAATCTACCTCATTAAAGATTCTTCTGATGTCCGAATGTTGGCCAACCTCCGCAGCAAGCCAGTCGTGGTCCAAGAATATATCAGCAAGCCATTACTGATTGACAAACTGAAATTTGACATTAGGCTGTATGTCTTGCTCAAGTCGCTCGATCCATTGGAGATCTACATAGCTAAAGACGGTCTATCTAGATTCTGTACAGAGCCCTATCAAGAGCCTAACAGTAAAAATTTTCACCGTGTATTTATGCACTTAACGAACTATTCCCTGAATGTCCATAGTGGAAATTTCATCCATTCTGACAGTGTAAATACAGGAAGCAAAAGGACATTTTCAAGCATTGTGGCCAAGCTTTCTATGAGAGGCTGTGATGTGAAGAAAATGTGGTCAGATATTATCACGTTGGTGATTAGGGCTATTATTGCATTGGTTCCAGAATTGAAAGTTTATCATCAAACATATATTCCTCCAGGAAAGCCTGGACCGACATGCTTCCAGGTCAGTATCATGCATCTTTATACATTTCAGTGTTGTGAATTTTATGTTTCAACCTTTAGACTTTCTTTGCATTGCTTAGTCATTTAACTTTCTTAACCCTACTCCTGGCTTTCACTGATCTCTTCAAGCCTCTTACTTTCAAGAAGGGACTCTTTCTGTGCTGTAACACTCTAAGGCAACAGGATGTTTGTGCCTAATCCTATCTGAAAATTCATTTGAAATAGGTTTCGAGGAAGTACCAGAGAACAGCCCAGAATTAACCTTTTCTCTGAGGAAATAACCCATCTCTACTTAGTATTTCCCACAACATCATTTAATTTATTACTTTGAATTTCTGCTCTGCAACTTATAATAACCACAGTTGTCCAACACAGAATATAGCTGCCAGTAATCGAATAAATGAAATGATACATAGATAAAATTTACTTGGTTTCTTAACTTGTTAACTGCAAAATTCTCGGGTAATCCTCAGAAATACCTTTACAGAAGATGTTGATCTCCATCACAGTCTAAACATTTCACAATAAATCTGTGACTAGGAATACAGGAAGCAAATGGACATAAGTCAAAAGCCAAAATAAGAATTCACCCCTAGAATTCTGTCTGAAAAATTCACATGGCTATCAAAGCTATCCTGTAGCCAATCTTCTATGTGCCAGAAATATGCAGCCACTATAGGAAGATGTAGTGAAATACTTGACATAATCGCAGTTGATGCCTGCTTCCAAACCAGATGTTTATATGTTTGTGTCTTAGTACTGTCTGTCCATCAACCCTGTCTGCCCTGTTCAGAGCTATTCAGTGACCAAAGGGGATCAGTGTTGTGTGTTATGCTACTTCTTAGGGAGAGGGCATTTTTTTCCCCTCTTTACAATTCATCTTGTGGTTGGCCATTAAATGGCAATAATGAGAGGTGTAGTCTGGAAGAAAATTTAGGATGTTATGGCAGGCAGGACAAAGTACAAATCTAAGAGTAAATCAGTCGGTAAGACTAGATGCTACAGAAATCATAAAAGGCCAAAACTAAAGGCTCTCTATCTAAATGCACTGTGGCATTAGAAAACTAGTTTGTAGTTTAAAGGTGGGTAGTAAGAGGCATTTAAATAAGAAAAGAGTGAACAAAATGAGCTTTGGTACTATTGGAGAATTGATCATGGAAAAGAGGACTATGGCAATTTAACTAAATAGGTACTTTGCATGAATTTTCACGATAGGACACAAGTAACATCTAAGAAATTACTAAATCAGGATATAGGAGGGAGGAATTCAAGAAATTTACAATCACCAGATTCCCGGCTGGGTCACTGTCTGTGTGGAGTCTGCACGTCCTCCCCGTGTGTGCGTGGGTTTCCTCCGGGTGCTCCGGTTTCCTCCCACAGTCCAAAGATGTGCGGGTTAGGTGGATTGGCCATGCTAAATTGCCCGTAGTGTCCTAAAAAGTAAGGTAATGGGGGGGGGGTTGTTGGGTTACGGGTATAGGGTGGATACGTGAGTTTGAGTAGGGTGATCATTGCTCGGCACAACATCGAGGGCCGAAGGGCCTGTTCTGTGCTGTACTGTTCTATGTTCTATGTTCTACCAGGGAAGTGGTATTGAGCAAATTATTAGAACATAGAACATACAGTGCAGAAGGCAGCCATTCGGCCCATCGAGTCTCCACCGACCCACTTAAACCCTCTATTCCACCCTATCCCCGTAACCCAAAACTCCTCCTTTGGTCACTAAGGGCAATTTCTCATGGCCAATCCACCTAACCTGCACATCTTTGGACTGTGGGAGGAAACCGGAGAACCCGGAGGAAACCCACGCAGACACGGGGAGAACGTGCAGACTCCGCACAGACAGTGACCCAGCAGGGAATCGAACCTGGGACCCTGGCGCTGTGAAGCCACAGTGCTATCCACTTGTGCTTCCCCATGTTGTGCCTGAGGGTTGACAGATCCCTCCGTCAGTATGGACTTAACCCTGAGGCTTTGAAAGAAGTGACTAATGAGGTAGTTAATGCATTGTTTTTAATTTTTCAAAATTCCCCAGATTCGGAAAAATTATTCCATCAGTTTGGAAAATAGCAAATATGACTCCTTAATTCAAAAAATGGGGTGAGACAGAGAGTAGGAAACGACAGGCCAGTTAGCCTAACATCTGTCATAGGGAAAGTGTTAGAAGCCATTATTAAAGATGTTATAGCAGAACACTTGGAACAGTTCAAAACAATTGGGCAGTCAGCATGGTTTTGTGAAAGGAAAATCATAGTTTAACCAATTTATTGAAACTCTTTGAAGGAGCTTTGGATAAAGGGGAACAGGTAGATGTACTGTACTTGCGTTTCCAGAAGACAATTGATAAGGTGTCATATCAAAGGCTATTGGGAAAGGCTCATTGTGTAGGGAGTAACACATTGCCATGGATTGAAGATTGGCTAGCTAACAGGAAACCGAGAGTTTAGCAAAATTGAGTCTTTTTCTGGTTGGCAGAATGTGATGAGTGATGTGCCACAGGGATCAGTGCTGGACCTCAACCGTCTACAATTTATATAAATGATTTGGATGAAGGAAGTGAAAGTATAGTTGCTAAATTTGCTGATAACACAAAGATAGGTAGGAAAGTATTCTGTGAAGAGGATGTAAGGAGTCTAAAAAAGGCATAGGTTAAGTGAGTGGGCAAAAATCTGGCAAGTGGAGTATAATGTTTACAAATGTGGAATTGTCCATTTTGACAGGAAGAATAAAAAAGAAGCTTATTATCTAAGGTGCCGATGGATCTGGATGACCTAGTGCACAAATCATGAAAATATATTATGCAGGTACAGCAAATAAGGCTAATAAAATGTCATTGTTTATTATGAAGGGAATTGATTACACAAGTAGGGAGGTGATGCTTCAGTTGTACAGAACATTGATGAGACCATATCTGGAGTATTGTGTACAGTCCTGGTCCCCTTATCTAAGGATGTAAATGTGTTCGAAGCTGTTCACCAAGGATTTACTAGACTAATGCCAGGAATGAGCAGGTTGTCTTATGAGGCAAGGTGGAGAGGTTAGGTAAGGTTGGAGAGGCTAGGTTCATATCTAAAGTTTAGAAGAGTAAGAGGTGACAGATCAAAATCTTCATGATCCTAAGTGGTATTGACAATATGGTTGTGGAACAGATGTTTCCTCTTGTGGGACAAACTAGAACTAGGAGGTCACTGTTTAAAAAAAGAGGTTGCCCATTTAAAACAGTGCTGAGGAGAATTTTTTGCTCTGAGGGTACTGAGTCTCTGAAACTCTCTTCCCCAAAAGGCAAAACAGAATCTTTGACTATATTTAAGGCAGATCTTGACAGATTCTTGATTAACAAGGGGGTGAAAGGCTAACCGGGATAGGCAGGAATGTGGGGTTTAGATTACAATCAGATATGCCACGATCTTATTGAATAGTGAAGTAGGCTTGAGGGGTACGGTGGCCTACTCCTAATTTGTATGTTTATATATGTTTGTATGAATATAATACTTAAAAATCAAATAATTAGTGCACTCGCATGCAACCCATAATTATCACAATGATTTTTAATTGACGTTTACCATGGATTATTTTTGTGAAAAATATGTTTAGTTTTTTTTTAAAGTTGTTAAGATCCCCATAGATACTGCTAACTGAATTCCCTGGAACCGTTTCAAAGGATCACATGACAAGATTTTTAATTTTAAGACTTTTACAGTAATAAACAAACTAAAGTCAACCTCAACTAAGCATTAATTAGTAGACAACCAGTACATTAAAATACAGAAAATATATCCTCCCTTCCTAACACAAACAAAAAAATCCAAGCTGCATTTATGTTATATTGCACTCTCTGCAGAAGTGTAGCCTTTACAAGCGCTCATCCAAAGTTATTTCCAGCTCCAACAGGCTTCCTTCTGTTTTGCTGAGTTCAGTGTCTATTGAAAACTGTTTGCCTCAGCCTTTTACGAATTCCTGACCTGACTTCCAACAGCAAGGTCCAATCCGGTGGCAACTCCTTCTGGCCATGCCAGGGTGAATCTGCTAGTGTCTTTACATTTTCACAGGTTCCATCTCTTTGACCAGCTGACATGTTCCCACCAGCTTTTCTGTCTGGTAGCCTACAGAGAGCAATAGCTGCTGTGTATCTGTCTCTCACGTTGAAACCAGCAAACACCCTAGTTCTCTTTCATGCTCTCTTGCTCGCAGAACTAATAAGTGGTAATGGGTGGGATTCTCCTTCTACCGACGTCGGAATAGCGAAGTGTGATTGGGAAGAGAATCACGTGTCAGCCGGAAATCGAGGCCAGGGCCAGGTACCCAATGGAATGCCATGCTCCGGTGATGCGACAGTGAAGTAAATATGTTTCACGCCGGCGTTGGCTTGCACATTGTATAGTAAATGCCGTCGGCATATCATTAACGGGCACAACCGGACCATTTCCGGGCCCCCTGCGATCGTCCGCCGGGAGGAATTACTGACACGAGGTTTACTTGTGTATTTAAAATTGGGAAACAGGTGCTGAGGCTGCTGAGGGAGGGAGGAGGTGAGGCAAGTTGCTAAAGGTGCAGCCGTAGGCCGCCAGTCCAGACGTTGTATGTGTGTTGGGGGGGATCCAGGCATGGACTGCCATTGCCACGATCTGCAAGGCAGCCATTTGGCTGCACACCCCACTGCCATGCACTGTGGTCCATGGTTATGCAAAGCGTCACTGGCCATTCCACCGACCACCCACAACTGGGTGGCGTATCACACAACCCGCGATAGGTGTCACAGGAGGGCACATGACAGGGGCCATGGAGTGTACCGCTGGCATGGGTGGCCCAGCCACTGGTACCCCTGCCAGAGCGCCCCCCCCCCCCCCCCCGATGCCAGTGGGCAAAATGGTAGGGGGAGTGGCTGGCAATAGGAGGGGGGGATGAACATACAAGGTCAGGGGCAGGGATGCAGACAGGGGCCAACATTGAACCTGCAGGGCATGGGGCTATGCACGGTGCTAACATATCTTCCTTTCACTTTCGGTATCCAACCAGGAATGTTTGGCATCTGTCTGGCCGCCACAATCCTGGCGGACGCCATGCGGCTGTATGAGCAGGAGGTGCTTGGGCAGGACCCTAAAGCAGCAGTGCCTTCCCCAGAGGAGCCAGCTGGTGAGGATGGAGAGCCAGCCGCCCAAGAGGCTGAGGAGGTGGGAAGGTGGAGCCGCATTAGGCCCCGGGCGTCATTGGCAGCGCCTGTTGTTCAAGGGCCTGCCGAACCAGGCGTGTCAGCAAAGACTCTGACCGGGAGACCATAAGGCACACCTGCCACATCATGGCGCACCTGGCCCCGTGTGGTTATGGGGAGGACACCGGATGCCCTGTACACACAGGCCAACAGCTGCAGGGAGGACACCTCCTGGTGGCTGTCAAGGTGACCGCCTCCCTTAATTTTTATGTGACTGGGTACTTTCAGGTGCTGAGTGCGGACCTGTCTGGGATCTCACAGACGCCAGAACACAGGTGCATCCGTGCCGTTATGGAGAACCTGTATATTGGTTGGCGCAATTCATCATCCTCAGTATAGACCGAGCCCACCAATACAGCAAGAACCATCTAAACTTGCAAAATAAGAGGCAGAAGTGTGAATCTCTGTTAAATCTGGGTTTTAATTTCTGTTGTTCAGTACTCTCCTACTGAAGAAAAACATATTTCTGGTTTTGCCTCTCATTTGTGTATTTGTTATGTGTATTTGTGTCTAGTAACGGAGCTTTATTTGATCATCTCTGCCAAGGTGTCAATTTGGGCAGCTTTCAACACTGGTCTCAAAGCCCAAAGACGGAACTATTTAAACTTGCCTACCAAGATTAACATCTCTGTCAGATGTAGTTTTATTTTAAGTTATGTATATAGTGTTGATGTGCTAATGACTTCACTCCAGCCAGTGCATGCTGCCATGGTGCATCAAGAAAAAAATTACACATCACGGTCACGCTGAACTTTTCCAGGAAACTTTGCGCAATGGAAACAGTGCATGTAACAGAGTGCGATGGTACAATGAAATATCAAGTGGAAAATGTCCAAACTGAAATGATGATCTTTTATTTTATATGCTGATGTATACATTACACGTAAATGACTCTGAGATTACAACACTAAAACAGACCATTTGATCCCACCATCCATATTGCTGTTTATCTTTCATACGTTTATTTGCTACCACCACCTAACCTATACTTAAATTTTGATGTGATCTCTGATTTAAACTATAACCGAGTGGTGCATTCCACATGTCTCAACCTTCTGTGCAAAAAATTCTCTTGCTGTCTACACAAAATCGACATTAAATATGCATTACATGATAAAAAGTATGCATGTAATGTGTGTACCATCATTCTAGATCCTTCAACCACTTGGCTGAGCCTTTTTCCAAGCACCCTGTTCTAACCTTTCATTTTAAATCTCTTGTATAGCCCTTATTCTCTTCTATTCTAATGAGCTGTAGGCACCATCCTTTTCAGTTTTATCCACAGCATTCTGAAACTTGATGCTGTCTCCCTTGTTTAAAAAAAACATTGTTCTACAGTCTTGTGCCACTTTTTCTATTCATCCCTCCTCAGTTTGTTAACTCCTTTCTCTAACATTTGCCTTATTCTAATCTGCTATTTTTTTTGTGCTAATATTTTCTCTTTCTATTGGGACCTTAAACCGTATCATATTATGACCACTTCTCTCTCACATTTAACTATAAAGAGATAGTCAAGATGATAGCTGAGATTAGATACTGAAATGTAATAGACATTACTTCATCAAATTCCATTTTTGTTTACACAGATTTTAGGATTTGATATACTTCTCATGAAAAACATGAAGCCTGTTTTATTGGAGGTGAATGCCAATCCCAGCATGAGAATAGAACATGAACAGGAGGTAAGGGGCCTAGAGCCAGTTGGTACACTGAAGTGTTTGACTTGACACATCAAAGGAAAACATGTACACAACTGGCTAAAATGCTATTTAAGTTCTTACTTAAAACAAGAGTTCATATCAGCCTTAGAAAGGGAAGTGAAGTGTAATTTGTCTCAAAATTAACTAATTTTATACTATTAACTTAAAGAAGCAGCGCTAATATTAAGAACAGAGGTTATTTTAATTTAGTGACTTGCACCTGAATCACATTGCGCTGAACCAGTAGTTTAGCATTTTCTTCAGTACCATATCTGTTGAATTTCATTTTTGATGAGCTACATAGGAAGAATGGCTTCTGTTATCTTGACTTGCCATTGTGAGAAAACCATGTTGCACTTTTGAAAAAGGCTGTTCCGCATGTATGTCCAGATATATTGTGAAGGTTAAATGCTTGCAGATTGATTCCATGTCAAGAGAACAATCTGAATGCACCTGCCCTATTCACCATGAGCTATTTCCCCCATACATAGGTAGGCATCCAAGTTGCCACTTTCTGGTGCAAGTTACTACAGATTTTATTTGAACTTCTTTTTGATTGTGTTTTTGTGACATTTACCTCAATTTAATGCAGAAGAATAAAGTAATATATATTAGAAGGCAATGGGCAACACATGAATGATGGTGAAATAGTGAAGTTGAAAGCCCTAGGAACGCTGGGCACTAGATCGGCAAGATACACAGCCATTGAAACATAATAAGTGAAGAATGTTAAACTGCATTATCAAGTGGAAGTCATGACCAAATTGAATACTATTCTGATCAGATCATATCCCCAGTATTGTGTTTAATATTGATCACCATGATATGAGGGGAATATTCAAGTTTTTGTTCTTCTTTCATGGGAAGTAGGCATTGCTGGTTGGGCCAGCGTTTATTGCCCATTCTTAATTTCCCTTGAGAAGGTGGTGGTGAGCTGCCATTTTAAACCGCTGCAGTCCCTGTGCTGTAGGTATACTCACAATGCTGTGAGGAAGGGAGATTTTGGATTTTAACCCAGTGAAAGTGAGGGAGGGGTGATATAGTTCCAAAGTAGGATGGTGTGTTGTTCGGAGGGGAAATTGCAAGTGAAGATGTTCCCGTGCATCTACTGCACTTGTCCTTCTAGGTGGGAGAGGTTGCGGGTGGAGGTGCTGTTGAAGGAACCTTGGGGAGTTGCTGCAGTGTATCTTGTAAATGGTACACACTGATGTCACCGTGCGTTGGTGGTGTAAAGAGTAAATGTTTAAGGTGATCGATGGGGTGATGATTAAGTGACAATGTTAGAAATGCACATCCTTTTAGGAGTAAACCAGGACAAGCTTCAGAATGAGTTAAGAGCAGGTGATGCTCATTGAAGCTTGTAATTAATAGCAGAGTTTTTTCCCCAGTTGGGAGTTGTTCTAGACATGCAGAGGACTCAGAAGGGAAGAGTGGAAACCAATATTTGTACAGAACTATAGTATTACGCAGTAAAACATTTGTGAATCACAGAATATCTTCTGCTACCTGATTCAGCAAATGGATATCCACCTGTTAAGCACCAAGTAGGTCATGGATGATGTTGAGCTTCTTTGGTATTGTTGGAGCTGCACTCATCTAGACAAGTGGAGAGTATTCCATCACACTCCTGACTTGTGTCTTGTAGGTGTGGGATAGGCTTTGCTGAGTCTGGAGTTCAGTTATTCACTTCAGAATTCCAAGTCTCTGACCTGCTATTGTAGCCAAGTATGTATATGGCTAGTGCAGTTCATTTTCTGGTCAATAGTAACCCCAGGATGTTGATAATGGAGGTCTCAGTGATGGTAAAGCCGTTGAATATCAGTCATTGATTAACGGTTACATTCTCGCTTAAGAGAAGTAATTCAGACATTTGAAGGATTTGAAACTGATAACGAGACGGTATTGGATAGACTGTCTGCACTTTAGTTGATAAGGCCAGGACTGGATGAGATGCAAGAATGAGAGAAATGTGAGAGCATACTGCGGAGGCACCATCCATAATTTTCTAGTCATCCTTAAACTTGGTGGTACACCAGAGATCTGGGAAATTGCAAATGTTACACCTTTGTTCAAAAAGGGTGTGAAGATAAGCCCATAAATTGCAGGCCAGTTAGTTTAACTTCTTTAAAATTCTTGAATGACAAGAGAGTCAAATTGTATAGGGGATGTACAAGAAATTACAGGCCACAATCCAGTCAGCCATGATCTTATCAAATTATAGTTATCAAATGGTGGAGCAAGTTCAAGGGCAGAATGGCATACTCTTGCTCCTAATTTGTGGATATATAGCCCAGCCTGATTGTTGCCCAGGCCTTGCTGTATAATGACATTGACTTCAGTATCTGAGGAATCATGAATGGTGCTGAATATTGTGCAATCATCAGTGAAATTCTGATCTTATGATGGGGTCATTAATCCAGTAGCTGAAGATAGTTGGGCCTGGGAGAGTAGCTTAATTGTCAAGGACAGTCACTCTTGTCTCCTTTCTAGAGTTCAGCTCTTTTATCCATATTTGGGCAAAGGCTGTAATGAGTTCAGTGGCCCTGGCACAATCTAAGCTGAATGTCACTGAGCAGGTTATTGATGAGTAAATGCCATTTCCTAGAACTTGGCGACGCTTTCCACTTTCCATCACTTTACTGATAATCAGAGTGGACTGAGGGGTAGTAATTGGCAGAGTTGCTTTTTGTGGACAGGACATACCTGAGCTTTGCCAGATAGATGCCAGTGTTGTAGCTGTACTGGAACAGCTTGGCTAGGAGTACAACTAGTTCTGGAGCATATATTAGAACATAGAACATTATTGTCATTGCTATTATTGGAATGTTGTCAGGGCCCCCATACTTTGCAGTATCCAGTGCTTTTAGCTGTTTCTTGTTACCACGTGGAGTTAATCAAATTTGCTGAAGACTGGCATTTATGAAACTGGGAACCTTGGGAGGAGATCAAGATCATTTGACATTGCTGACTGAAGGTGATTGGAAATGCTTCAGCCTTGTCTTTTGCACTGATGTGCTGGGCCCCCCTATCATTGAGGATGGGCATATTTGTGGAGCTTCCTCCTCCAATTTGTTATTTAATTATCCACCACCATTTACAACTGGATGTAGCAGGACTGTAAAGCTTGGATCTGATCCTTTGGTTGTGGGATTACTTAGCCCTATCTGTTGCATGCTGCACCCACTATTTGCCATTCAAGTAGTCCTGTGTTGTAGCTTCACCAGGTTGACGCCTCATTTTTAGGTATGCCTGGTTCTGCTTCTGGCTTGCCCTCCTGCCCTTTGTTTTGAGCCAGAATTTATCCTCCTAATCAACGTTTAGGAGCAAGAGTCAGCCACTCTGCCCTTGTGCCTGCTCTACCATTTGATAAGATCATGGCTTGATAGTAATGGTAGAGTGGGATTATGCTTGACCATGAGGTTACCAATTGTGATTGAATACAATTCTGCTGATGCCCACAGAGCCTCTTGGATGCCCATTTTTTGTACTGCTTGATCTGTCTGAAATCGATCCCATTTAGCATGGTGGTCGTGCCACACAACATGACAAAGTGTATTCTCAATGTGAAGATGGGACTTTGTTTTCACTAGGACTGTGCAGGGCCTTCCTGTCAAAGCTGTCATAACAGGTGCATTTGCAACAGGTAGATTATTGAGGAGAAAGTCAAGTAGAAATTTCCTTCTTTTTGGTTCCCTCACCACCTGCCACAGACTCTGTCTAGCTGCTATGTCCTTTAGGGCTAGGCCAACTCTGTCAGTAGTAGTGCCACCAAATTACTCTTGGTGGTGGATGTTGAAGTCGATCTGTGTCCTTGTCAGCCTGAGTGCCTCTTCCAATTGGTGTTAAACATGGAGGAGCACTGATTTATCCACTGTGGAAGGAGTGGTACGTGGTAATCATGAGGTTTGTCCATGTTTTCCTTGATGCTTTGAGACTTCATGGGATACAGAATCAACGGTCAGGACTGTCCGGGGCAGCTCCCTCCCATCTGTGTGCCATCATCTAAGATGAATTCGTCTTGCTAGGAAAGGGACATAACCAGGAATGGTGATGTTGTTGTCAAGGACATTGTCTGTATTGTTCCATCAGTATGACTATGTCAGGCTGTTGCTTGATTAATCTGTGGGACAGCTCTCCAAATTTTGGCATAAGCCCCAAGATGTTAGTGAGGAGGACTTTTCAGGGTGAGCAGGGCTAGTTTCATTCTTTTTTTACTTTTCTACAGCAGTTTGATTCAACTGAATGGCTTGAGGGCATTTAGTGCAGAAGGCAGTGCAGAGATATACCACAAGACTCATCAGTAATGTTCGATGTTTGAGATATTCAAAAAGACTTGGAGAGATTTATGACTTGCAGCCGAGAAAAGAAGAATCTCAAGGTGACCTTTTATAGAGGTGCACATAAAGTTAGATTTGGAAACTGTCGGAAATTAATTCATTTGTAGGCTGGGGGGTTGATCACAACCAAAACTAAAAATATATTTTATTCAAGGCATTTTCATATGAACAACCAAAGAACATTATAAAGAACCAACACTCACTACCCCTCTGCTCCCCTAACACTGCCACAACCTCTCTCCTATTCTGCCTTCCCCCCCCCCCACCCATTGCTGACCCCTCAAACCCCCTTAAATAAATCAATAAACGGCTTCCACCTCCAAGTGAACCCATCGACTGACCCCCCTTCAAGATGAACTTGACCCTCTCCAGCCTCCAGAATTCCGCCGGGTCGCTCACCCAAAGCTCCGCTTTTGGCGGTCCGGGGCCCTCAACCCGAGCAAGATCCGTCTCTGGGCTATAAGGGAGACAAAACATTGGTCTCTCTCGCCCCATTGACTCCCGGGTCTTCCGACACTCTGGACTCAGTGCCACCTCCACCCCAGCATCTCGGACATTACGTCTGCGAACCCCTGCTGGAACCCCTTCAGCTTCAGACATGCCCAAAACATGTGTACGTAATTGCAGGCTTCCCCACGCGTCACTCACATCTAACCTCTACCCACTTCAAAGAACCTACTTATCCTTGCTACCGTCATATGTGCCCTATGGACTACTTTAAACAGAATGAGGCTTAATCTCACACACGATGAGGAAGCATTCACCCTCCACAGGGTCTCTGCCCACGTTCCGGCCTCCATCCCCCCCTCCAAGCTCCTCCTCCCACTTCCACTTCATGTCCCCCCACTAGGGCCCCCTTCCTATTCATCAATTCCTTGAAGACCTCAGGCACCTTCCCCTCCCCTATCTCATCCCTCGACAGTACCTTATGCTGCAATCCCAGGGGTGGGAGCCCAGGGAAGGACAGTACCTCTCTCTTTACAAAATCCAGGACCTGCAGGTATCTAAACCCGTTCACACTGGGTAGCTCATACTTTTCCTCCACATCTTCCAACCTCACAAACTTGCCCTCTATGAACAGGTTACCAAATCTCTCGAACCCTGCTTGCCGCCACCCCCGAAGCCCCCCCTGGCTGACGAGAATGGCAGAGGCGCTGACAACAAAGCCCTCAAACTCGTTCCCCTACATGATGCTACCTCACCCGGCCCCACACCGACCCCTCCCTCATACCCCCTCAGAGAAATGAATGGCACCCTCACCCTCTATGTTCCCCCATGAAAATCCTCAGATTTTGTCTCCTGCAGCAATTTTCCAGATCCTCCACCTTCTCCTTTGGAGAATAAATCAATAAAGGGTTATGGTATTCGGGCCGGAAAGTGGAGCTAAGTCCACAAAAGATCAGCCATGATCTCATTGAATGGCGGAACAGGCTCGAAGGGCCAGATGGCCTACTCCTGCTCCTAGTTCTTATGTTCTTATGTATGTTTCTTCAGCTTTTGGGTCTCCCGCATCACCCCCACCTCAGCCACCACGAGGCCAACTGCTCCTTGTGCACCCCCACCGTCTCCTCCACTTTCTGGATCTCCTGGCACTGGGACTCCAGCCTCTGCTCCACTCTCTTGATCTCTGACTTAATCAATTTCACCACCTTGGCCAGGTCTTCCAGGGCCTCTTTCCTCAGCTGACAGAACTTTCCATTAAGGAACTCTATTAGCTGCTCCGTTGACCACACCGGGTGGGCAGAGCAACTCCCTTGTCCTCTGCCATCTTATCCTGTGGCGCACTACAAAGACTCTCTTCCTCCAGCAGCTCTGTTCTTCTTGCCCCACTCCTAGTCCGTGGATTCATACGCTAGCCACAGCAGCAAAGTAAAACCTCCCCGAGGTATTACTGCACCTCTTGCACTGAAATACTTCATCCTTCGGGCGGAGAAAAGAGCAGAACCACCAAATGTGCGACCTCTCACTCCATGGCCCCACTGGAAGTCCCAACCGAAACTATTGAAAGGAACATTTCAGATTGATCTCAGGAAATTCTTCTTGGTTCAAGGAATGATCAATATTTGGAATGGCATTGAGGGTGGAATAGTGAAGGCAAAGCTCTTGTAATCATTTAATAATCAATTAGAAGTTGCAGTGAAAGGACTTCAGAGTATTTCTGGATGAATGCACTAAGTTAGACTGATTGCCCTTCTTCATCTATAATTATCTTGTGAAGTATCCTATTGTTACTTGGGGAAACTTATATATTTCAGATCTTTTCAAGTTATAAAATCCCCCGCTGAATTAGCTGACCATTTTGTGGTGATTATAATTTGATAATTTTTTTGCAAACTTAAGAGATTGCCAGCTGTAGCTCTAGTGCTAATGTAGAATATTTCAGCAGTAAGGATGCTGTACTAACTACAAAAGGTTTCAAGCAAAAAGCCTTTTCCTTAATCCAGTCAAGTTTTTCATGATTCAATCATGGTTCAATTCATGAATAACAGTGCCTTCTCAACCTTGCCCCTCGCCTGAGTGTGGTGATCCTCAGGTTAAACCACTACCAGTCAGCTCTCCCCTCAAAGGGGAAAGCAGTTTATAATCATCTGGGGTTATGGCGACTTTACCCTTACTGGTAGCATTGTTGCCTCTTGAGTCAGAAAGTTCTGGGTTCAAGTCACTCTGTAACTTGAGCACAAAAATCAAGGCTGACACTCCAGTGCAGTACTGAGGGTGTTCTACACTGTCAGAACTGCCATCCTTTGAATGAGATGTTAAAATAAGGCCCTATAGAATTATATAGAATTATAGAACAGTACAGCACAGAACAGGCCCTTCGGCCCTCGATGTTGTGCCGAGCAATGATCACCCTACTTAAACCCACGTAACCCGTATACCCGTAACCCAACAATCCCCCCATTAACGGGCAATTTAGCATGGCCAATCCACCTAACCCGCACATCTTTTGGACTGTGGGAGGAAACCGGAGCACCCGGAGGAAACCCACGCACACACGGGGAGGACGTGCAGACTCCACACAGACAGTGACCCAGCCGGGAATCGAACCTGGGACCCTGGAGCTGTGAAGCATTGATGCTAACCACCATGCCCTTTTGGATGTATAAGGTCCTATGGCAAAATTTTGAATAGAAGTAGGGGTGATAGCCCCAGTGTCACAGTCAATATTAATCTCTCAACTGGCTTCTCAAAAATAAATTATATGGTCATTACGCTTTGCTGGGGCAGCATGGTGGCTCAGTGGTTAGCACTGCTGCCTGAAGGTGCTGAGGTTCGATCCTAGCCCTGGGTCGCTGTCTATGTGGAATTTACACATTCTACATGGATCTCCCCCACAACCCAAAAATATGTGCAGGGTAGGTGGACTGGTCATGCTAAATTGCCCCTTAATTGTAAAAAAATAATTAGGTGTGTTTAATCGCATTGCTATTTGTGGAAGCTTGCTGTGCACAAATTGTTTGCCTAATTTCTTCCATTACAACAATAACTACACTTCAAAAGTACTTTGGCTATGAAGAACCTGACACATGTGGTCCTGAAAGACACTATTTAAATGGTTTTTTTTCTTTGAGGGTGGAGTTGGCTCACTCCTCACTTAAAGTGAAACGTATGAAGTCGTTTATACGCCTACAAATTTACATATTCCTGTATTTATTCGATTATAACAGTAATTAAATTGTCTGTAGCCCTGAGATTTTTAATACGCCCTCTTAATATCTTCAAAAATGTGTTGTAGCATGTGTTTTATCCAGAATTTGACCTAAGTAATAATTGAAAACATTGCAATGAGGCACCTAATTTTCTCTAAAGCAATGACTATGCAACAGATTTAATGGAGTAACAGTAAAGATCACAGTAGACATTTTGCTCCTTACTCTTCTTGATCCTTACAATATATACCTTTTCCAGATAGGAAGCTAGATTTGTTACCTGCCCCCAAACATATATGCCATTCTGGAATTGGTGGATTACCCAAGAAAGATGTCTAATCTGCGAGAAGTGCCTAGTCTTTCAACAGCACTGCTGAAGTCAGGAATTTAATGTCTAGTTGACCGAGATCCACTAGCACCACAACAGCATGACACAACATACTCCAATACGTTGCAACATGATTGGTTCACAGATCAGTATGATTGTGCACAAAATATGTTCTTAAAAATGTTAGATTATTGGGGGACAAAAAAATGCAGATTGCTGGATTTGCAAATGCAAAAGTGCTGGAAATCTGAAATAATCTGTTGATGGATCATCGACTGAAATATGAACTCTTTTTTTCAGATTCTATGTCGAGTATTTCCAACATTTTCTGTTTAATTTACAGTGTGCAGAACCAGATGTATTCCAAAAATGATACTATGTAAGAATCAAAGCAGTGGAAGAATCTCAGCATTAATAAATATAGGTGTTAAGGACGGGTTATATATTTTTAATTATCACTTTATAAGCCTAGTTTCATTACTGTTCGTGTCATCACAGCTGAGCAAAGCTCACATACCATCAAAAATAAATGCTGATTCTCATTATCTGTTGCTTTAATATGTGCAAAAATGAATATAAGCGGTAACACGTTGGTTTGTTGTCAAGTTGCAAGTTTTCCCTATGCACGCTGATGAATAATTTCTTTACTCTTCAGACCCAAAAGTTTGTTATTTATCTTGCTTGATTTATTAGTTTTGATGAACATTACAACACCTAGATTAATACAGTGTACCATACTGGGCAGAGCTTTTCATTGGCAATAGCATATGTGTAGAAATGCCTTCTGTCAATAATGTTCTTAAATGATAATTCAAAGTTAGTACAAAACAAAAATCATCAATGTAACAGCAGCTGGCATTTCATTCACACACAGTTGTAGCCACTGTTGCTCATGTTTTTGACTTAAGTTGTTTGGGTTGCCAAAGTATCTTTTCCCTTGCTGCTTCCCTTCAACTTGTGTCAAAGATCCCTGCTCCTTATTCTTCCGTTTCATGCCTGGTTAATAATGTTCCTGGGGTGGAAAGTCGAGTATTCGAGTTCTGTATGACCATGAATCATTGGTGTATATGAATGAAAATTAAAGTGTAAAATATATCTAGTTTACAAAACATTTTTGTAGCGTGCTTAAAATGATGGCACTAATGATGGTACTAATCGAATGTCCATTCTTTATCAGTTTTGCTATTTGGATATCAATATGCTGTTACACCCTATAAAGTACTGGCAATAAGTCGGCAACCTGAAATATTAACTTTGATTTTTTTTTCTTCACAGTCACAGCCAGATCTTAGTATTTTCATTTTTCATTTTAGATTTCCAGCATCTGCGGTATTTTTCTTTCATACCATGTATATTTAGCTCTTTATCCATGCATATGAATATTTTCTTTCAAAATCTGGGCCTTTTTGGGATTAACTTTACAACCAATTTCTTTCAGGAGTGCTAGGAATTCGGCAAGAAGCGAAATGTGCTCTCCCTGTGTGTCTGTAGTAGCAAGTCGTCTACATACTGGACCAGACAATCGGGGCAGGAAAATTTGGCTAATCTATTTGCCAGCTGTCGGTGGAAAACGGAGGGGGAGTTGTGGAAGGCACGTCCACGAATATTGCTGTCCTTTGAGTGTGAAGGCGAATTTGTATTGGCACGCTTTATCCAATGGAATGGACCAAAAGCCGTTGCTAATGTCCAAAACTGATAGAATTGTGACTGGAGTCCCTATTTGAGCATGGTCTCGGGACTCGTGGCTACGGTGGGGGCTGCTGCTGGGGTTACTTTGTTCAGTTCCTGGTAATCAATGGTCAGTCGCCATGATCCATCCGGTTTCCTGACGGACCAAATTGGGGCATTGCTTGTGGAGGCTACTGATCTCAGTACGCCTTGGTCAAGTAAGCTGTCTATTACTTTTGAGATTTCTCCCTCTGCTTCCTGGGGAAATCCGTACTGTTTCTGGGGTCAGGACCTGTGATATGCACAGAGCCAGCCAGTTTGCCACAGTCGTGCTTGTGCTGTGCAAATGATGCTTTGCATTCCTGCAGGACTGCCCTAACCTGTCTGTCTGAACTAATGGCTCAAGGGTCGAACCAGAAGTCTCCTACTGAGCTTATTCAGTTCTTGTACTCTCCAACTGTGAGCGTGGCGGGGGCTCGTACTGCCTTTGACATTCTCCAAACACACTTGTTAACTGGAAGAAAGGTTGTGGGATATGTTCTGCTGTCTGGGGCAGATCAACTAAAACTATGGGGTGCTTGGTGGTAATGTTGCCTATCTGTATCGCTACAGGGGCTGTGATTTTACCATGTGCAGAAGGAGGCCAATCAGCCCATCGAATCTGCACCGGCTCTTGGAAAGAGCACCCTACCCAAGGTCAACACCCCCACCCTATCCCCATAACCCAGTAACCCCACCCAACACTAAGGGAAATTTTGGACACTAAGGGCAATGTAGCATGGCCAATCCACCTAACCTGCACATCTTTGGACTGTGGGAGGAAACTGGAGCACCCGGAGGAAACCCACGCGCACAAGGGGAGGATGTGCAGACTCCGCACAGACAGTGACCCAAGCTGGAATCAAACCTGGGACCCTGGAGCTGTGAAGCAATTGTGCTGCCCACATGTCCCTGTTGATGTGATGTGATGTCCCTGTTGTAAATGACCTGTAAAACCACTGAGTGTGATGGTGTCCGTTGTGGGCCACGTGTCTCTCTGAAACATCGTGGAGGAATTGAGTGTGGTGCGGGACCCTCCTGTGTCCCAACGAAATTCTACGGGCTGTCCCCGGAGTTTGCCTGCTACGACCGGTCGACCGGACTTGTTCCAAAGGGTGTCACAGACCCAAGTTGGGGAGCCTGAACACCGTCAGTCGGTGCCGTTCATGTCTCCATTCTCTGAATGGGCGCTAACGCTGTGAATCGGCTTTGCCCTATTCCTATTTAGGGTGCCTGTCTGTTGGACTCTCTGCCACTTTTGTGGCGTGTTGCACGCTCGTGCAAAGTGTCCTAACTGTCCACAGTTGTAACACTCCTGTGATTTGGGCTGGGGTGGGCTGTTCCTGCCCTCATTTACCCATGCGGGGTTCTTTATATATATATATAGAACAGTACAGCACAGAACAGGCCCTTCGGCCCTCGATGTTGTGCCGAGCAATGATCACCCTACTTAAACCCACGTAACCCGTATACCCGTAACCCAACAATCCCCCCATTACCTTACACTACGGGCAATTTAGCATGGCCAATCCACCTAACCCGCACATCTTTGGACTGTGGGAGGAAACCGGAGCACTCGGAGGAAACCCACGCACACACGGGGAGGACGTGCAGACTCCACACAGACAGTGACCCAGCCGGGAATCGAACCTGGGACCCTGGAGCTGTGAAGCATTGATGCTAACCACCATGCTACCGTGAGGCCCCGTGGTGCGCTTTAACTGGATTCATGTCTGCCTGTTCTTCCTCGGGTTTGATAAATGCGGTTTTGCCTTGGACTGATTGCTCCCAAGCGCGGGACAACCTGTTCAAAACCCATTTTTCATTGTGGGCCTCGTCTGAGGGGTCATAATTTGCGCAAGCTCTTTGTCCTGCCTCTGTTGCATGAGAGACCAGGATTCGAGTCCATTTGGCCATATTATCTGCGGACAAATGGGCGCGGGCTAACTCTCCGAACACTGCACTGAAGTGAATCTACAAGCGTCCAGCAAACACTGTGGGGTGCTCTATTTTCTCTTGCCTACATTGTTTAAGCCTTCTACCGGGTCTCCTCTGTTATAGCTGATTGCATCAAGGATTGCTGTGTGCATCTCTTGGAGTGTGCCTCCTCCTACATTATGTAGGTCGGGAAGGGTTGCCACGACTGAAGGGTCCATGTATGTATCTATGGGCAGTCTCATTCAGTTCCTGCCAATCCGGGCCGTTTTCCAGATCTAATTGGGGTCCAAATGTACTCTGAAATCCATTTTGAAAGGAAAACAGAGATTGCAATTCTGCAATTTGCTTCCGGCACTTTGCGTGGTCTACGAAGCTCTGCCTTTGTTCCGTTGTGGAAGTATGGAGTGCTCGTAGGGCTGCTTTCAAATCATTGCACTGTTTCTGCAATTTCTCTACCTGTTGCTCAGTTTCTTGTCTTACCAAGACTGCACGTTGTGTGTCCTGGTAGGCCTTATCGTACTGCGTCTGGAAGCTACTTAAGTGCGCGAGACAAGACTGGTGTGCCCACTTGGCAGCATCCACCTCTCTGTCCTTCGCTGCTAACTGCTCTCTCAAATCTCTATTCTCCTTCTCTACCTCACTCACGTCTACCTCACTGGTTCTATCTCTCTCCTCTATCACTCTACGGAGTGTCCTAACGACCTCTGTGCCTCGCAATTGAGCCAAGCAGGACACGATTGCAATCGGCTTGCGAGCTTTTCCCAAGCTCTTCTTGTGGATCTCTGACTGGTTCTCCCACCAAGTGGGGCAGCACGGTAGCATTGTGGATAGCACAATCGCTTCACAGCTCCAGGGTCCCAGGTTCGACTCCAGCTTGCGTCACTGTCTGTGCGGAGTCTGCACATCCTCCCCATGTGTGCGTGGGTTTCCTCCGGGTGCTCTGGTTTCCTCCCACAGTCCAAAGATCTGCAGGTTAGGTGGATTGGCCATGATAAATTGCCCTTAGTGGCCAAAATTGCCCTCAGTGTTGGGTGAGGTTACTGGGTTGTGGGGATAGGGTGGAGGTGTTAACCTTGGGTAGGGTGCTCTTTCCAGGAGCCGGTGCAGACTCGATGGGTCGAATGGCCTCCTTCTGCACTGTAAATTCTATATAAGTATGTCCTATACTCCCGGGACCTGTTTCCTCATTAGCGCAGAATTCACTCCAAAGGGACCATTCTTTCCCTTTGAGATATTTCCTGATCTCATCTTTCCAAACGGGACACTGACCTACTCTACTGGTCGCTGCGACCTCGAATTCCTGGGGGTTCATAAGGCGTTCCATTTCCTTCATTGCCATCTTCTCTATCTCTGGGTTCTCTACTGAATTTGGAACAGAGGGTGATAAACTGGTCATGTCAACACGGGTACGGCTTATGCTATTTTCCGGCCTACAAAACTCCCGCCAGTTTTAAGCAACAAAATCTCTCCGGTTTACCTTATATCCCTGTTAGTACGCATGCATTAACACACTTCTGAATCTCGGAGGCTTGATCAGTATTGTTCAAACGCTTGTGGTTTTTCTGTTTCTAATTGGATTCTCATTCAAATTTGGGTTCTCTCGGAGTGGTTAGGCCACTTCTAAATCGAATCCCATCAGAGTCGCCAGTAAATGTTGCTCGTTGTGTTCTCTCCTTAATTGATTCTGTTTATGGTGGTTAATATGGTCACCGTCCTTAATTCTAATTACGTTTGTTCAAGAGTCGCCAGGTATCATTCAATTGTTGCTCGTTTTACTGGAGTGTGATTAATACGCCTCCGTTTAAAGGCCGTGTGCTTAACACTACTATGGCTCTGTATGTGTAATTATGCTCGGAGTCGCCAGGTGCCGTATTGAGACACCGTCACAAGTATATCAAGGTCAGGTTCAAAGTAATAAATCCATACACCGATTAGTAAGTCCAAACGATTGGTGTTTATTATAACAAATATAATAAATACACATGCATTCTCTAAAGAGACTAACTTACTTCTAATACTAAACAACTAAATACTTATCTAGACAGGAACAGGCAAGGTCAGGGAGCAAGGCCTTCGTCCCGTTCTTGGTCTGTAGCTTTCTTATTTGGCAAAGTTGTCAAGGGCTAGCAAGGTCTGGATCACGTAGCGATCGTTGTGTTGGCACTTACAGTTCGATGGCTGATGCTCAACGGCCGGTGATGAGACTGGAGTCAGGATGCGATGTAACAGATCTGGGCCGGAGTCTGGAAGCAACAGACCGAGTCATGTGCTTGACCTTCTCTTTATAGGTCCTAGAAGTCCGTGCCCCTTGGGGCGGGCTCTTTCACCTGCTAGATATCGATTGGGTCTTTCCCAATCAATATCATTCGAATTCCCCTATCCTGGGGTCGTTTCTCGATGTTTGGGGCGGTCCCTACGGCTCTTTGTTTTGGTTGCTTTGGCGCCATTCTGTTTGGGCGTCTATGGCAAAGTATCCATTGATACTTAAATGTTTCTATTGTACCTGAGCCTGAGCCGGGATCACCTCATTAATATGCAGATCTGTTTCCCATTTGCACCTTTGGCTGAAACTCTGCAACTCTTTGGAAACTGGTTTCTGTACGTGCAAAATGCAAAACAGTCTTTTGCAAGCTGTATGTCCTCACTATGACTGTTTTTCCCTGCAGTCTTAGCAGTTCTCCATTTTGTAGCCCAGTGTCCATCTTAGATGGCTACACAATACCGCCACAAGGTTCAAAACCGAATACTGATCAAAGACTCGATACACCAGTTAGTAAGTTCGAAATCACTGCTCATTTATTTACACAGACAGTCAATTGTACTCTTGCACAAACTCTACCAACTAAACTATCACTACTACTAAAGCCTATACTTAGCTTCGGGCGCCCACTCAGTCAGAGGAACAATGGCTGTTGTCCGGTTCTGAGGCTGCTGGGGTCGAACTGGTACGGAATAGTAGCTATAATAGTCTATCTCGTAGCGTGCGTTGACTTTGGACTTACTTGTTCTGGTGCAGCTGCTAGGCAGGCCGCTCGTCGCTGAGTTCCAAGGCCAAGAAGAGCGATTCTCTCTTAGGGGCTTCTTCTTATACCCAAAGGGGGCTTCGCGTGCTTTTGGGCGGTCCTTAAATTTGGTCCCAATTAATTGGACCGTATCCTGATCTTTGGTATCGATTTCCTCCAATAAAGGGGTGGCTGCCCTGATTGCTGGGTGGGCCCTAGGTGGCCGTTGGCCTGCTTTGTTCTAGTCTCCTCTGGCGCCAGGGTGTCTGCTTTGGTATCGTTTACCTAAATGTTTCTCTCTTGTCCCCGGAGATGGCTCATTAGTATGGTAATGGCTTTGCAGTATCGGTCTTGTCTGGGAGCTGCAAACTCCAATCAACAGACAAACCTTGCACCTGCTTGCTTTCTCAGCATTGTCCATTTTTCCCTTCATTCTCTGCAAGTCTCCATTTTGCAATCGGGTCGTGGCCACCCCAGGTGGCTACACAGACAATGCATATTTCTGTGATCTAACCCGAACACGGTGGCTCAGTGGTTAGAACTACTGCCTCAGAATGCCAAGGATCCAGGTTTGATTCTGACCCTCGGGTGACTGTGTGGAGTTTGCACTTTCCCCCCGTGTCTCCATGGGTTTCCTCCAGGTACTCCGGTTTCCTCCCACTGTCCAAAGATCAGGTTAGATGAATTGGCCATGCTAATATTGCCCAAAAAGTTAGGCTGCGTTATGGGGATTGGCCGAGGTAGGGGCTCTATCGGAGCAAGGGCCGATACAGATTTGATGGCCCAAATGGCATCCTTCTGCACTGTAGGAATTCACTCTAATTTGTGTTCAGAACATTCCTCTATGCTTGACATTCCCAGAGTGCAGTTTGATGTGTCTATGCCCAGAAGTAGGAGCTGCATGTTTGAACCTAGATTTATTTGTTAGCTCTGTGGCCTTTTAGTAACTATTCAAAAATAAGAACCAGTAGGCCCTTACTACTGATAGTCTGCTTGCCTGCCTTATGGAAAGATAGATTTTAATGTTTGCCTTCAATTTGAGAGAGATCGGTGCTAACAGTAAAGTGCCTTATTAATCAGTGTCTCTTTGAATGCAACCGAGGAAAATTAGGACTCTGTGGTGTCAATCTAATCTCAACAAGTTTAAATTTAAAATTATCTGCTTAGTCCAGGCAGAAAGACACCTTTTTCCTTTTGGGACATCCTCAGAAATCCTTGGACAATGCAAAAGGGCATTGTCGAGGAACTCTGCTCATTCTTTTCTTGGTGTTCTTGTGCTAGAATAATACTCACTGGATGCAAGATAGACACAAATCTGTTTCATGATTATTCAGCTCTCTACTGCATATTACAGCGGTTGCGTTTGAATTAAAATTTAAGGTTAGGTAATACATGGTTTACAAAATTCTTTAAATGTGTGACATAAACAGATAATGATAACATACTTTTGTGATAAATAACACATTACAACAATGAGTACACTTCAAGAGTACATCATTGGCTGTAAAGCACTTTGAGACATCCTGTGGTTATGAAAGGTGCAACATAAATGCAAGTCTTTTTAATATTTCTCTGCATTTGATGACCATAACTAACATATGGAAGTGTAGTTAATGCATTGTACTGTTCTCACTAACATTCATCATTATTAAAATGTGGCACATAATTTGAAAGTTAGAAATACGAATAAGGAATATTTATTGCATGTCCTTTACAAATGCCGCAGGGTTAACTGTCTGGTATTGTGCACATAAAACTATTCAGTATTACTCCACACCCCTGTTGCTATGGGGATCTGCTTAGCTACCGCATGAAATTGATGATTATACAGAACTCTTGTTTACAAGTATGAAATAACAGCCAGCGCCAGTTAAAAAATATCATGCAATTAAACAAACACAGGCATTATTCATATGAATCACCTGTTCCTTCTACCTGTTTTGCTTTGTTTGGTTCATAAATGAACCGTATAGAAAGATTGCAAGATCAAGGTTGCGAAGATCAAGGATGCTATGTACCGTTCTTCAGCAGTTTTGTCCATGAACTAGATTAATCAAATTAATGTGATGTCTTGTAACAGAGTGCACACTTTCTAGTCAGCGATTGGTAAAGTACCATCACTTGTTTGGATTTTGATTCTGCTGACTGGGATGGAACACTATTTTCCAGATTTAAAATAATATTTTATCCCATCTCTGAAATGTGATATATTTACTGGTCGGAGATTGCAAATTGTGTGTTTTGATAATGTCTCAGATGAATTGATTTAACAATTCTTCCTGGTTTAATATGGATAAGAGGAATTAAACTGTCAAAAATATGAGGAAAAATAGAAATATCTGTACTGTTATGCCTGAAATAAGGGTTTATTTGACATAAACATAGCTTGGAATTGATACCCACCATCCAGCCCTAATATTCCACCCTCCATCTTCTTCAAGGCAGATTTGAAAGCACTAAAGTAAACATTTTATGCTCGTTTCAAATATAAAAAGATTTAAGCAGATTATTGTTTAATTCTCAAATTATCTCTAATAAACAAAGTAATATTATCAAATAACTTGGGTTGACTGAGGAAAGGGCTGCAGGAATGAGGAATAAGTATTAGTATCCCAGACCAGACCCTAACAGTGGCTAGGATACTGGACCGAAACCCCAGTATTTTAGTTTATTTGAAAGACTGTGCAGAAAGAATGATTCGCCCCAGGAGTGATTGCATGAAAAAATAGGACTTAGTTATTTTAAAAAACAACTTTATTATAACTACAATACTAAACTTTATAATGTCGCACCCAAAAAGAACAGCTAAAAATTTACACCTTAAACATTACTTCTCAATTTCCCAAGAACAACAAGAAAAGAAACATACAGATCTCAAACTATCTTGCTGTGGGCGAATTGTGGCCAGCATCAGGCAAATCAGAAAGTGACTCCTCTGTCCAAAGTTTCTCCACCAACTGCCTCTTCCTTGCCTTCCTTGGCTCCACCCAGCAATGACCTCATCTCCCAAGCTGAAAAACACGGTACAGAGTACAGTGGTTAGCACAGTTACTTCACAGCTCCAGGGTCCCAGGTTCGATTCTTCGCTGGGTCACTGTCTGTGCGGAATCTGCACGTTCTCCCCGTGTCTGTGGGTTTCCTCCGGGTGCTCCAGTTTCCTCCCACAGTCCAAAGATGTGCTGGTTAGGTGGATTGGCCATGGTAAATTGCCCTTGCGTCCAAAAAGGTTAGGTGGGGTTACTGGGTTACAGGGATAGGGTGGAGGTGTTGGCTTAAGTAGGGTACTCATTCCAAGGGCCGGTGCAGACTCGATGGGCCAAATGGCCACCTTCTGCACTGTAAATTCTATGATTCAAAGTTATCTCTGCAGGCTGCAAAACACATTAACACTTTAGGAACTTCCCAGGCAAACCACTATGCATTAGCCCAGACTGAAAAACAACAGTTCAATTTAACCTGCTAGCTGCTAAAACTATCCAGGCCCTGCAGAACAGAATTCTTTTTAAACAAACACATTTAACCCCAGGCTTTTAACCCTTAAATTGCAAACTATGTTTATAATACCATTTCCCTAACATCTTCCAATGTCACATGAACGATACCAGCAAACAATTTACTCAGAATTTATTGTGAAATTTGCAGACCTAGCCAGGAAGAACATTTGTGCCCAATGTTAGAGGAGGAGGGAGGCAAAAGAATGCATGACTGAGACCGAATTCTCCCCTTTTTAAAAAAAACAAAAGCATGATTACATATTTTCAAACTTTAAGACATTTGCATTGAAAACTCCAAGACTGAAACTTGCATTAGGTGATTTGGTGCCCTCATTCTTGCGGTATCTAGCCAAATGCCTAGACCAGTGAGGGGCAATCTAAGCTAGTGAGTGGGTTGCATGAGTGGCCCGCATGAGCCGCCCACCTTCATCTCAGTGGGCCACAAGATTGAACTATGAGCATGTTCACTAACAATAATTCCACGAATAAGATTGAATATATTTAATACACGCTGCGTTTTTCAAAACTGGTTATAGAAGATACTTGGAGCGGCTCAGTGGCACAGTAGTTAGCACTGCTACCTCACAGCTCCAGGGACCCGGTTTCAATCCCGGTCTCGGGTGACTGTGTGGAGTTTGCACTTTCTCCCAGTGTCTGCGTGGGTTTCCTCCGGGTGCTCCGGTTTCCTTCCACAGTCCAAAGATGTGCAGGTAAGGTGGATTAGCCATGCTACATTACTCCTTAGTGTCCAAAAGGTTAGGTAGGGTTATGGGGATAGGGTGGGCTTAAGAATAGAGTTCTTTCCAAGGGTTCGTGCAGACTTGATAGGCCAAATGGCCTCCTTCTGCACTGTAGGGATTCTATGACTCTTAATCATTCAAACTTAATAGAACTATCATCAATTTCAAATGGTAAAAACTAAATAAATATGTATGCTTTGAGAGAGCGCACAGCTCTCACAATGAATACCGTATACAATCAGCATGTACCTCACTTCAAGTGAGCATATTGCTTTAGTCATACCGTTAGGAAAAACTACGTTGATGGAAACAAGCGGAATCTGGAAACCTTGTGCACAGGCAGCAGTCAACAAAATTTCTCATGGCTGCACTAAGCACCCAGGCGGCCCACCACTGGCCTAGACAGTCTATGCCGTAATTTAACTTTATATGCTTTTATTTTGTACGTGGCCATATAGAGATTAGAAGCTATTGATTGAAGTATTAACTTTAAAATGTTGTTACTCTACAAATTGCATGGGAGCTGGTGCTTATCTGTGAATTCTTTTTAAAGATGTGATGTGAGAAAAAGAACTTAAAACCTTGCAAAGATTTGTGGTATAATGTGAGATTTAGGAAGACTTTGCTGCAGTGCAGTTTTGAAGTATTGTTTATTTTGCAGATTTCTCCAGGACTGTTTGAATATGTTGCTAGTCCTGTGGATGAAGAAATAAAAGTTGCCATCATTAGAGATACACTCCGTTTGGTGGATCCAGCACTTAAAAAAAACCAACTCCAGCAGTAAGTGTTTAGTTTTATGTTAAACTTTCATTTCCCTCATTACAGCCTCTTGTATTCTTTTCAACACTGCAGTGTGTGGAACAAAATTTTTCTTTGTTAAAAGCAAATACCATTTTGATACCGTCAAGTGTCAGACTACCCAACACACTTCCTTAGGCTCTTTTAGAGAGTTGGACAGTCCATAACTGAATTGCAGGTTCTTTGAAAAGATAGACAGCATTTTGAAGCACCACAATCGAAAGTATCAATAATAAATGTCAGTTTTGGCAACACTTGGGCTTCATTTGACCTAATGAACAGATGTCACAAGAATTACCACATTTATATGGTAAGAAGTCTTACAACACCAGGTTAGAGTCCAACAGATTTGTTTCAAACACGAGCTTTCGGAGCGCTGCTCCTTCCTCAGGTGAATGAAGAATGAAGAGATATATTTCTTCATTCACCTGAGGAAGGAGCAGTGCTCCGAAAGCTCGTGTTTGAAACAAACCTGTTGGACTTTAAGCTGGTGTTGTAAGACTTCTTACTGTGCTCACCCCAGTCCAACGCCAGCATCTCCACATCACATTTATATGGAACAAGTTGTTAATGATGAATAGATCAATAATGGGAACATTGTGGAATACCTTGAAATCCCATTTTCGTAGAATTCCAAATTGCATAGCAGGTAACCTAAGGTCACAAAAATGATGTCAGCATTCAATATCCTATATATCGAGACCTCTGGACATATGCCGCGCAGTTGTTCGTCCTATACAGAATTCTGTAACACTTCTAAATAGCTGACTGCCTACTAAAAGCAGGAATTAAGAAGATTTTTTCTTTATCTAAATATGGCAGATACAATAACAGTTGAAAGCTAATCTACTGTCTGCTGGAAAATATGTGACAATATATTTTAGTTCTTTTTGTAGGTTTTGTTTGCCATTTGGGGTTCTCCATGTATTGAAGACCCACTCTTTGTTGACGAAAAATGTGTTGCGACAAATGAATTGCAAGCATGCCAGGCAATCACTTAGTGTAATGCTTCTCAAACTATTTTCCAAAAAGGACCCCATTTTAACAGTTGAAAACTTGCATGATCCGAGAGACCAATATAAATAAAACTGTGCAGTAACATTTTTAGAAACCTCGCTGATGGTAGAAGTGAGGGTATCCTAAAAACCAGAACACCTGTTCTTGGTATAATGTGAGAAAAGATATGTGAACAGTCAAGTCTTGTAATCAATTAATAACCAATCTTTATTAACTTAAAAGAGCACACAACAACAAAGACTGCAATACACTGTGACAGTATACATAACTAGAATAATGACTATATACACAGGGCTGGATTCTCCTGCCCCACCCGCCGCAAGAATGCCACGGGCGATACTCTGGTTGCCGGGCGAACATGGTCGGAGAATGCCACCCACAGTATCTCATGAAGTTAACTCGTGTCCACAACTACCTACGTTTCCTGAACTCTGAGAAAATCCTCTTTTCCCAAACAACATTCAATATTCTATAACTCTATACGCTAAATCTAGCATATGGTTACCATCCATAAGTTCTCTTCAAGTCTAGAAAAACCTTTCTTCAGTTCAGCATAACATTACTTCTCTGAGAGTTTTAAACCAGCAGCTTTTAGCCACAAATTGTGGCTTTGGTGGTAACTGTCTCTCTCCTCCTGTATTCAGTTATCTTTCTTTAGATATACAGTTTCCCTCCTTTATGTTACCCAACAAGATAACCCTGTGAACCAGACTGTTAGCATATGGATGCATATAGATACCAAATAGATCCATGGGCTTGATTCTCCGATTTTCAAGCAGTGTCCAAACGCCGGCGTGAAAATGAAATGAAATGAAAATCGCTTATTGTCACGAGTAGGCTTCAATGAAGTTACTGTGAAAAGCCCCTAGTCGCCACATTCCGGCGCCTGTCCGGGGAGGCTGGTACGGGAATCGAACCGTGCTGCTGGCCTGCTTGGTCTGCTTTAAAAGTCAGTGATTAGCCCTGTGAGCTAAACCGTGGGAACAGTGGCTGTTTACGACCGAAATTCGGTGCAAAACGGCCACCGATCCTCCGTTTGGTAGGCAGCAGCGTAGAGCACCCGGCTGTAGCTGCCGATATGGCCAGAGAATTGCCTGGTGCGTGGCCACAGCAACGGCTGTGCTGTGCAACATTGCACCAGCCGCGCGCGGACCTGGCCTGCAAAATAGTGCTCCCCCCCCCCCTTTGGCCGACTCGTGACCCCCAGACCACCCCCCAACAGTGCCCAAAGTCCCTGCTAAATTGCCCCACCCGTGGATCGGCTTTCCCCCGACTGTGGCGGCGCTGGATTTAGTCCGCAGCCGCCAGGCTGAGTTCACGACAAATGATAGCACACACACCGAGGCCACTTTGGAGGGACAGAGTATCTCAAAGAAGCGCTGCCCTCAATTTTGGTTTGAACATTGATTCTTCGGACGATTGGCGAACATGATTTCCGTGTCGGCGACCAGAGAATCCCGCGTCATATCTTTCTACTTTGAACTTTGATCTCTTTACAGTTCTAACACCTATTTGAAAACCATGTGTTTACCCTCTCATCACTAAGGTAAACCCTATTTTTTCTGCTGCTACTCTAATTCACACAATAGAAACATTACTTGAGACAGCTGCACCCATCGCTTTCCCTTTTATCCAATTCTTTATTTTATCCCAATTTTATTTTTAATATTGATTTTACTCGATTCTTGAATGCTCTTTTACTCCAGTATCTTGATAACATCTTGAGGCAGTTTTATGGGATTTACATTTGTATTGGTAAACATTAGAAATAAGTTATCTTTTAAAATTGGGTTTAATTTAATGTTTCTGCCTGGAAAAACCGATAGTTAGATTCCTGCTGGACAAAGGTGTTTGTGTGTGTGGGGGTTGGTTTCAATTCCAACCATGATTCTGTTATGCTTAGAGAGGCTATGACATGTAAAGTAAATGGATTAACAGTGGTTAGTTAGCAACTGAGACCTTGTACGGTAGAGAAGCTTTTAAGTTTTGGTTTTGCTAATTTGATTGCAGTTGGAGATAGGTAGTGAGAGAGAAGGCAACTCTCGCTGCTCTGCTAGAAGCAATTGGTTTTAGAAGGCTAAAGAGGGAACATCTGTCTCAGCCTTGCTAGAAGAAAAGCCATACTTTGGAGTAATGGTGGAAACGTAAGTCCAACTAGTTAAGGAAACAAGGGAAATGAAGTGAGGTTTTCAAGAAGTCTACAGTTAACTGGGAACCAGAACAGATGATTGTTCAGCAAAGTCACAGAGCGTTGAAAAGGCATTGGATCCTGAGAGACCAGAAAGATGTCTGCAGTAGTGCTAAGATTTGTGAGAAATTATTACAGTGTGGGAGACGTTATTTGAAATAATTGTGGAAATCTGTGGTTGGATCTCAGAGTTTGTCTGAAAATCGTAAAGACAAACGAAACCTGAAGGGGGAGGTGTAAAACCTGAAAGAGAAACCGTGATGGAAGCAGCAGAGGGAAAGCGTAACTTAAAAGAAAATTTGAAAGTGCGGCTTTTGAAAGTGAAATTTGAAATTCCTTGTGTGCAAGCCAGAGTTTAGTGAGACAAGGTGGCTCACGGTATAAGAATCATCTGGGGGATTTTGAGGAGAAATCCACAGACATTCACTCAGGTTCAGAGAGGAGTGTGTCTTACCACAGTCATCTTGTGTGCTTAAAAGGGACTTTGTGTGTTAATGAGATAATTTTAGCTGACGGTGTACCTTGTAATACATGTTAATCCTTAACCTGTGTGTAATTTTTAAACTGGGGAGGGGAGTAAAATAATTTTTTCATTTATAATAAATGTTTTTTCCTTGTTCTTAGAACTAATTAGTTATCAGTCCTGTGACTCTGTTTCTCCACATTTAAAAAAAAGTAAAAGTTATGGTCCTTCGAGCCATTGTTCCATTCTGGGATCTTCCCATCCAGTTATAACATCAACTGGATCGTAATTTAAAAAAATTATTTTATGAACTCGCCAGTCCATTACTTAATCTGATCATCTCCAGCTTATGTCCCTTGGCCAGGAAGCTGGAGAAGTACAAGTTAAGGATTCTTGGGCGGCTTATGTTGGAGTCCAGGCCATTCTGCAGCACCAGGCTGTTGGTGCTGCATTTAGACAGGTCGCAGCTCTGCAGCAGAGGCCAGGTTCATGGTTGGGGACAGGCTTCAGTTATACAGGTCTTGATGAGAACCCATCTGAAATATTGTGTGCAAATTTGATGTCCACATTTAAGAAAGAAGATATTTGCATTAGCAGCAGTACAGCAAAGGTGTACATGATTGGTCACTAGAATTGGGGGATCATTTTATGATTAGGAATAAAGTAAATTGGGCTTATAAGGTCTTCTATTCTCTGGAGTTTGGAATTTGAGAGGCAATCTCATTGAAACCTACAAAATTCTAAGGGGGCTTGATACGGTAGATAGGGAGATTGTTTCCGCCGGTTGGTAGTCTCAAACATGGGGGCAACAGCCTCAGAATAAGGGGTCAATCATTTAGGCATGAGATGAGACGGAATTATCTTCTTGCAAAGGGTTGTTAATCTATACTGTTTATTCCTCTTGAGGGCTCTGGATGGGCCATTCGTTATTGAACACATTTGAAGCTGAGAGACAGATTTTTGGTCTCGCAGAGAAGGGATTGGGGAGCAGGTGGGAAAATGGAGTGGAAGCCCAAGATCAGCCATGATCCCACTGAATGCTGGAGCAGGCTTGATGGGCTTTATGGTCCATCCATGCTCCTATTGTGAATGTCTGCAAGGAGTTTCCCAGTCTCCAATGGGAATGCTGTTGACTGCTGGGTGGAATGGTATCAGTTGCCACTTTCAACAGTTTCTTTGAATGCTAATAGTGCCTTGCTTGAGTTACAGCAGCAGATTATGGAAAATAGTCCCTCGAAGCCTCACTCTCAACACAATCACGGTTAATCACATCTCGATGTTTAACATAGAACATAGAACATACAGTGTAGAAGGAGGCCATTCGGCCCATCAAGTCTGCACTGACCCATTTCAGTCCTCACTTCCACCCTATCCCAATAACCCCTCCTAACCTTTTTGGACACTAAGGGCAATGTAGTATGGCCAATCCACCTAACCTGCACGTCTTTGGGCTGTGGGAGGAAACCGGAGCACCCGGAGGAAACCCAAGAAGACACTGGGAGAACGTGCAGACTCCGCACAGACAGTGATCCAGCGGGGAATCGAACGTGGGACCCTGGCGCTGTGAAGCCACAGTGCTATCCACTTGTGCTACCGTGCTGCCCAAAGCGTGCTACCGTTTTGATCAGATAAAGATTTGTGTTGGAACAATAGAATTTGCTTACAACCAACCAGTCATCTTTCTGGGTGCCCAGAACATCTGTCGCTTTATATTGCCAGACAGGAGACTATTGGATTCAGCTGATTGCCAAGATGGGCGTTATGTCCGAATCTGGAGATTACATGAGAAAGAACTTCAGTCTACATGAACAGAAATCCAACAGACGACCCCCATTCGCTGCCTCTGTGAAAGCATTTGGGAATCGAATACTTGAGTAGCTAAATGATCCACCATTGCTCTTTGTTATCCAAATTAGGTGTTCATAAAGTAGCTAATAGATTATTTGGCTAGTTTGTTGCTACATGTTGTTGTTGTTTTTAATGTATCTTTACATCCATTCGCTGTTTTTTCACACTTTCGGAAATAGTAGGGAAGCGATTGAAGTATTTTGAGCTGATTATCAGCGTGTTGAATGCTCCTTTTGTGTCCAACAAGTCCTAGCTTTGGACTCGAACCCGGAACTTCTGGTCCAGCGGGAGCGACCTACCACTGAGCCACAAGGCCTGCTGTTACACGTTGTTATATATAAATAGCCTCACTGATGGGTGTTGATGCATTATTTTGCAATTTCCATCTTTCATCATTAACACAATTTCTACATACGTAAAGGATTTTTATAGATAATTTGCTTCTGAGAATCCTAGAGGACTGTGTTAAGAATATAAAAACATCTGCTATTACAAAAACATCTTGTTAATCTGTGAATATCTTGTATCATAATCTTTAGCACTGTATCTGCCTTGCTAGTAACTTGAAAGTGAATTGAATGGAAAATGGTTTATGTCTTTCCCTCATCCCCACCTCTAAAAACAATGTATCTCCTTGTTCTCCAAATATGCAACACATGGGCTCAAATCGTCTGGTCTCCAGATCGTTGGAGACTAGATGTACAACTGAAAGGCGCATTGGGATCCGGTGGAAATGCTGATGCATTAACCTATTTGGGAATTAGCTGGAAAGTTTCAACTTCCAATCGGCAACTCCTCGCCTCCCTGGGAACCTTCTCTGAACAAGAGTCCCTGGTATTATCTTGAATAGTTACCCAGAAGATATTAAACAGATTGAAATCTGGTCTAACATCTGGGTATTTACAAAACTGATCATCCCCCCCCCCCAACTCACTGATGCCGCAACTATCCCACTGGCTTGACCACCTGACTATTATTACACTTTATTACACCGTGTTATTACACGTTATTTACTACCCCCCCCATCCTATCTACCTCACCCATCCCACCCAATTTACCCACCTCAGCTGGCTTTCCCACCTATTCACCCAGCTCCACCACCTCTACAAATCTTCATTAATACATCCACTCATTCACTAACTTTCAAACTGGGCATTTAAACTTCCAGCTTGGCTGTTGGTGCCATCATAAAAGGAGTGCGTATTCTGTAAAGTCAGAGCACTTTACTCTGCTTCGATAGAGCTCTCCAAGGGAACCTGCACTCCCATGTGCGGAATTCTCCGACCCCGCGGGAGTTGGAGAATCGCCTGGGGCCGGCGTCAATCTCGCCCCCGCCGTGGCCCGAATTCTCCGCCACCTGGGAATCGGCGGGGGCGGGAATCGCACCTCGCCGGTCGGCGGCCCCCCGCGTCCAGCAGGCTCCCCGCGGCGATTCTCCGGCCCGCGATGGGCCGAAGTCCTGCCGCTGACGGGCCATTCCCGCCGGCGGGAATCAAAGCACGTCTGGTGCCGGCAGGATTGGCGGCGCGGGCGGGCGCCAGGGTCCTTGGGGGCGCGCTGGGCGATCTGGCCCTGGGGGGGTGCTCCCACGGTGGCCTGGCCCGCGATTGGGGCTCACCGATCGGCGGGTGGGCCTGTGCCGTGGGAGCACACTTTTTCGTCCACCCCGCCATGGCCTTCACCATGGTGGGGGTGGAAAGGACCCCCCTCCACTGCACATGCGCCGGTATGACGTCAGCAGCCGCTGATGCACCGGCGCATGCACGGACTTCCGGCGAAGGCCTTTCAGCCCTGCCTGGCGGGACGCCAAAGGCCGTTCGCGCCGGCCAGCGGAGCGGGAGCCACTCCGGTGCGGGCCTAGCCCTTCTCCGCACCTTTGGGGAGGCCTGACATCGGGGTGGTTCACGCCACTCCGTTCCGCCGGGACCCCCCGCCCCGCCGGGTAGGGGAGAATCCCGGCCCATATTTCTAGAAAGGCTGGGCTTGGAAGGACCTGGGCGAAATGCCGAGTAGACGAGCTGGGGGAATTTCTGAGTGCAGCAACAACCTGAACGCTATTGCCCCTTCTCTAGAGACTGACTCATGAGGTTTGCTTACATAATTAAATAATGCACTTGCATAAGTATTGTGGCTATAGAGCTGCCCATCTGAGAACTTAGAATGTAAATGGAGCAGATTACCAGGACTCCCATGTGGTATTGAAAACCTGCATGAAACGTAGAATGGTGAACTATTTTTGTATTTCTCCCAACTTCATTCCTGTAGATACTAAGATCCCAATCTTGTAATAGAATAAAGAACTTGCCACAGGGAGGGATGGAAACTTAGAGAGAGAGTCCCCACTTGTAGATCTGTAAATCGTCAGATTTAAAGTACTTGCTCAAATTTAGAGTTATAGGGCACGATTCTCCAGAAAGGTTTCTAATTATGGTAGCGAGTTGGAACTGCCGCGAGCTTCCTGGTGCTCGGCCTGGCAAGGTCGGCAAACCTATTCAATGTTAATTTGTACACTAAATGAGGTCCATGGATTTCTTCTCGCAAATAAAGGCTCACAGCCAATTCGCCGGGACTGTGCTCCTCCCCCAACTAACCACGTCAAGCAACACTTAAAACAGCCAGCCCCACTCAGCTCGCAGCCACGGTCCAAAGATTTGGGGTGCAAATCTGGGGGAAACCTCGATACGGTGGAGACCAGTAGGGATGTCCTGCTCCCCGAGGGTCCTGGAAGGTAAGCCACAGCCACAATACCACCTGCGACAAGGTGGTGCCAACCGTGAGCTCGGGGAGTGTGACCAGGAGGACTGCCCCCAATGTCGCAAGAAGGTTAACGACCTACACTGGGCAGCATGGATGAGTTAACGACAACACCCTCATACCACCTCCCCTCCTCCCCCGCCCCGAGACCTTTCCATCCCCACACAAGCATCCAGTCCCCCCAACCCTTCCATCGCACACCACCTCCCACCACTGCGTCTGGCTAATGATGTCCTCTCTGTGTCCGCAGGAGAAGCTCTCCCACAATTTCTGGGAGAGGGCCCAGACCAACGGAGGGGAAGTGGACATACGAATCCTCACCGCCTTTGACATACGGGCTCTGGAGGTGATTGGGGTGACCGAGGACAGAGCGGTCACCAGTGCGGAGGTTGGCACATGCCGCAGAGGTGAGGATTGACTGGGCCCACCCGGTGGACATGTGACACGTGAATTGTTATTGCCATACTGACTGACCCACTGACCACATGTTCATTCTCTCACAGGTCCTCCAGTCAATGGCGCATGCCCATCTGGGGTGGGACTCTCTCCTGCCTTCCATGAGAATACCTCGGAGGAGAGCTCCGAAGATGCCACGATCGACGCATCACAGTTGTCATTCCCACCTTCCACCAGTGCAGATACATGCACCTCGAGAAACGTTAGTGGACAGGCTTCTGGGGCACAATCTGGTGAGCACCACACAGTTGTTGATGTACACAGGTGGAGGCAGGAAACCCTAGGCGAGACAGCAATTGGAGGTCTGCTGGATCCCATGTCCTAGCTGGGTCCCAGCCAGATACTGAGCCTATGGAATATGTATACCCGGAGCTGATGGAGACATTAGGGAGCGGCTGGGACATTCAGAGGGAGATGCGAGCGATATTCTAGCTGTTCCATAGCCGATTGGAGGAGTCCCAGAGGCTACGGGCAATGCGTGGCTCCGAAGTCAACACTGCTAGGCTGGCATCCGCAGTGGAAAGCCTCCTGCACGATGTCGACACCATTAGTAGTGGTGTCCAAGGCTTGGCACTGTCGGTGACAGCCATGGCTGAGGGCCTCAGCAGAACATCCGACTCGCTGGGGGATGTGACCCAGTACCAGGCTGACCTTGATGAGATGCTGCGGGACATGTTTTGCTCTCAAATGAGAATGGCTGAGGCGTAGTGGAGCTATTCCCAGTCACAGGTGGGCATTACCGAGGCGCTGCAGAGCGTGGCCCAATCACTGAGGAGCATCGCCGAGGGTGACTCCATGATGATGAAGACATGGGGGGGGGGGAGGGGGGTGTGTGTGTCAAGATGGGGAAGGAGTCCTGTAGATGTTCCAGTCTGAGGGGTATGGTGACAACTCAACTGCCACTAGCTCGGGTGAAGTGTACAAGGTGTCCAGTGTACAGTCGGGGGAGATTAATGGGAAGTGGAGGGTGGCTGGTGAGGGAAGATCTGACTCTAATTCTATCTATAAGTTTATGGTGGGTAATTCTATCTATAAGTTTATGGTGGGTAATACCTTAAACAATGACGAATCAGACTACAGAAGGGAGATAAATCATTTGGTTGCATGGTGTACCGAAAACAACCTCGCCCTCAATGCCAGCAAAACCAAGAAACTGATCACCGACTTCAGGGAGGATAGTGCAACATACGCCCCTGTCTACATCAATGGCTCTGAAGTGGAGACGGTCGATAGCTTTAGGTTCCTGGGGGTCACCATCACCCCTGTCCTGATCCACTCACGTTGATGCAACAGTCACGAAAGCCCAACAATGTCTCTACTTCCTAAGGAAGCTAAAGAAATTCGGCATGTCTCCGTCGACTCTCTTAAACCTCTACAGATATGCCATAGAGAGCATCCTATCCGGCTGCATCACAGCTTGGTATGGCAACTGCTCACCCCACTATCGCATGAAACTGCCAAGTGTGGTGAACTAGCCCAACCCATTACACAAGCTTGCCACCCTCCCATTGATTCTGTCTACATTTCCCGCTGCCTCAGGAAGGCAGACAGCATTGTCAGAGACCCCTCGCACACAGGCTTTGCCCTCTTCCAGAGCCTTCCATCAGGCAGAAGATACAGACGTCTGAAGACCCGTACATCCAGATTTAGGAACAGCTTCTTCCCCACAGTTTCCAAACGCCTCAACGACTCTCCCTCGGACTGATCTGTTCCCAGTAAGAACACTATTCATGATGCCCTATGCTGCTCTTGTTTATGTCGTATTTGCTTTTGTTATTTTGCCCTTGTTCCATACTGTAACTAATTGCTTACTTGTCGATGTACTGTGTGCTTTTTCGCATTCACTAACTATCAACTTTTTTTGTGTCTACTGTGTATGTGCTGTGTACATTTCCTTGGCAGCAGAAAAATACTTTTCGCTGTACTTCAGTACATGTGACAATAAATTAAACACAACAAAAATCAAATCAAATAAAATACATTTAAAAAAAATTAATATCCCCCTGAGATTTATTTTCCTTGTTTGTACAACATATTAGACATGCATTTGGTACACTGCTTATTTTACATCATCTGCCTGTTGTCTTCATTTCAGCACAAGAATAAGAACAAATGTATGATCAAGGTGTAGGGGAAATTTATAATTTGGAAACTTAGACCTCAGTTCACTTGTCATTAGTTTTGTTTTCAAATACCATTCCAGGTGTGTATCCCATCAATTCAGCTGATATTTTAGTGCAGCACTGAGAGAAACTGCATTGTTAGAAGTGTCATTCTTAAACTGAGGTTTGGTTGTTTCGTTTGTGTGTGTCAGTCATTAAAGACCATTTGGCATTATTCAAAAAAACTCTGCTGGTTGTTAATTTGTGGCAGCTGCTTGATAACAGCGACCAAGTTTTGGTTCCACCAGAGTTTTATTATAATCTCATAAAACTCTACAGACAGATTGTCGCACCTGTATATACACCCAGTGAAGTGTTTAGCTTGTTAACTTATAATTACCCACTTAAGCACTCATTGACTGTTAACTATTTCCTTCCCTAACATTGGTATTCTAACAAATCCTTTCTCTTTCACCATCCAACTAAATTAACTAGTTATTCATTTAATTAAATGCAGGATCTTCCGATGAGCAAAATGGGTACCGCATTTGCCCATGTATGGTCAGATCTCTCAAAATGTATCAATCATTTTATTTGTGTTAGCATTTGTTTTTGAGATTATGCCATAGGATGTGGAATTTAAGATGGTTGCCAACATCTAAAAAATAAGGTACTCGATAGAATTCATTGAAGAGTGACTGCTCTTGGGTAATGGAGAATAATGTGGGAAAATGTGAAGTTGTTCATTTTGGAAGGGAGAGCAAAAGAACAGTATTATTTAAACAGAGAAAAACTGCAGAAAGCTGCAACACAAAGGGACTTGGGGGGTATTTCATAGAATCTACAGTGCAAAAGGAGGCCTTTCGGCCCATCGAGTCCACATTGGCCCCGGAAAGAGCACCCCACCCAAGCCCATGCCTCCACCCTATCCCCATAAGCCAGTAACCCTACCTAACCTTTTTTGGACAGTAAGGACAATTTTGGACAGTGGGAGGAAACTGGAGTGCCTGGAAGAAACCCACGCAGACACAGGAGAAAGTGCAAACCCGCCAATGACAGTCACCCAAGGCCAGAATTGAACCCGGGTCCCTGGAGCTGTGAGGAAGCAGTGCTAACCACTGTGCTACCATGCCACCCTGTGCACGAAACACAGAAAGCTGGCACACATGTGCAGCAGGTAATCAGGAAGGTAAATGGAATGTTGGCCCTTATTTTAAGGGGGTTAGAGTATGAGGGTAGGGAAGTTTGCTGCAACTATACAAGTTATTGGTGAGATCACATCTGGAGTACCGTGAGCAGTTTTGGTCCCTTTATTTAAGGAATGGTATTACTTTATTGGAGGCGGTTCAGAGGAGTTTCACGCGGATGATCCCTGGTATGGAGGGGTTGCCTTAGGATCAAAGTTGAAACAGGTTGGGACTCTACTGATTGCAATTTATAAGAGTGAGTGGTGATCTCATTGAAACATATAGGATTCTTAAGGGGCTTGACAGGGTAAGTGGTGAGTGGATGTTTCCCCTCATGGGAGAGTCGAGGACCAGAGGGCAGAGTCTCAGCATAAAAGGAAGCCAATTTAAGACTGAGGTGAGGAGGAATTTCTTCTGAGGGTTGAGTGATGTATGTAGGAGAGCAGGATGCACAAGGAGGCTTTCTGTTTAAAAGATATTTTTTCAGGCACATTGGGCATTCACAGAAGCTGTGAAACCCAACAATTGGACAAATACATGGACCCACCAGAAAGGAGAAGAACAAAAACAATGCGGGTCACAATCCCTCTTCTGATCCCAGGCATTACAAGACTTGGAAAGTAGCAAGATGGCGAGGGCGGGCTCTCCTTCTCCCCTGCCGACCACGCTCTCGACGGCATGCGGCCAAATTGGAAAAACACTGCCAAAGCTTGGCTATGGAGTTGAGGAATTCGGCAGATGAAGCTCTGGCTCGTCCGTCTGCAAAATTGGAGAATATTAACAGAATTATTGAAGCACGTGGGGCTGCAGTGAAAAACATGGAAAAAGTGCTAACTGATCATAGTGATCGCATCGTATTATTAGCAACCAGCCTGACGTTCGTGATGGCGATTAACAAACATTTGAGGGCTAAGGTAAGAGATTTAGAAAACCAGTCACGGAGGTAAAATACCCGTATCATGGGTTTGCCAGAAGGGATGGAGGGCAACACTCCCACTGAATACTTCACCAATATGATATCTAAAATGGTGGGTGAAGGTGTATTCGCATTCTCTCTCGCGCTCTCTCTCTCTCTCTCTCTCTCTCCTCCCCACCCCACCCCCACCCGATGGGGCTCATCATTCATTGCAGCCGAGACCTTGAGCTGGGAAGCCACCACATGCACAGTCATTGTTAGGTTCTGTAATTTTAAAAAGGAGCAGGTCCTGCCCTGGGCCAGAGAACACCAAGAGATAAAGCGGAAGGGCCACTTTGTTCAATTATGCCAAGATCTAAGTGCAAACCTGCTAAGAAAGAGCTGTCTTTAATTGGGTGAAATCTGTTTTAGACAAAAAAGGTCTCCGGTTTGGTATGATCGACCCAGCCCGCCTCCGTATGTCTGTTGGGGAATAGGGTCTTCTGAAGAGGCAAACTCTTTTGTCCAGACACTCAACTTGAACACTATTGGAATGATGTTGTTTTCACATTGTTTGCTTGTATTGAAATTGGGCTTTATAGTTATAGTGATGAACAGTTTCTCAAACATCGTCATGAACAACCCCCACCGCATCTCAAAGTCCTCCAATGACCCCCTCAACTCAAACTTAATCTTCTCGAACCAGAGAAAGTTGGACAAGTCCTGCAGCCAGTCTGCCACCCCTGATGGCGTATCCTCCAGTTCAACAAGATCCTTCGCCAGACAATTAGAGGCGAAGGTCACAACATCGTACCCCTTCCCCTCCAGAAGCTTTGGCAGTTCTGATACCCCAAAAATCGCCAACATTGGGTCCAGCCTGACCTCCACCCCACAATCTTAGATAATGTCCCAAACACTGCCTCCCAGATCGCAACCCCAAAACATGATCTGCCGGCCCTCCCCCACACTTCTCGGACTCATCAGCCACCCCCTGGAAGAACCCACTCATCCTTGCCCGACTCATAAGTACCCAATATACCACCTTAAACTGGATCAAGCTCATCCTCGCGCAGGAGGAGGTTGAATTCACCCTCCACATTGTCTTGTACCACAGTCCCCAGCCTATTCTCCCCCCCCCCCCCAACTCCTCCTCTCATTTGTTGTTGATCCTCACCACTTGCGCTCCCCTACTCCCCCAACCAGCCATATATATCTCCAATCCTACCCTCTCCCAACTCATCTGGGAGTAGCAGTTGCTCCAAGAAAGTATACTCTGACAATCTGGCAAGCGCCCTCCACACTTTTCACGCTAAATCTCTCACCTGCATATATCTATACTCACTACCCCTCGGTAACTCAAACCTTTACCACAACTCATCCAGACCTGCAAACCCCTTCCGAGTACAAGTCCCTCACTCTCTCCAGTTCTGCCTCCCCCCCCCCCCCCCCCCCCCCCGGGCTTAAACCTGTGGTTCTCACACATTGTTGTGAACACCGACATTCCCTTCAACTTAGAACTCTCCTCAGCTGCATCCACACTCTGACCATCGACTGCAACACCAGGTTCCCCATATACTTCCCTGGAGCTAATGGCAGTGGAGGCATCATCATAGCCCTCAGACTGGATCCCCTACAGGACTCCTCCTCCATCTTGACCCACTCTGCCCCCTTCTCCACATTTGCTACCCAATAATAGTGCAGCAGGTTTGGTAACGCCAGCCCACTTTCTGTCTCTGCCTCTGTAACAGAGCCCTCTTCACCCATGGCACATTCCCCTGCCCACATGAACTCCGAGATCACTCTCTCCAACTTCTGCAAAAAGCCTTGGGGAGAAAGATGGGAAGGGTCTGTAAAACAAATAGGAACCTTGGCTTCATATTCATATGCACCCTCCCTGCCGGTATCAGGTATAACCTATCCTATCTCTTAAAATGCCCCCAATCTCCTCGTCACCTGAATCCCCCCCCCCACATCGTGTTTACCGGAAACATTTCACTTCCCGACATTTAATTTATACCGGAGAAGTCCCCAAACTTCTCCAACATTCCCATGATCCTACCCACACTGTAGCAGGTCAAACACAAACAACAACCCATATCTCTGCTGAACGCAGACGCCAAAATACTGGCCAAAATCCTAGCCAAAAGGCTAGAAGACTGTGTACCTGAGGTGGTCACAGAGGACCAGACGGGCTTCGTCAAAGGTAGACAGCTTACCGCGAACATCAGGCGCCTGCTGAACGTGATAATGACCCCCTCCGGGGAGAGAACACAAGAGGTGATCGTCTCCCTGGACGCAGAAAAGGCCTTCGACAGAGTCGAATGGAAATACCTCATAGAGGTACTGGAGCGGTTCGGGCTTGGAACAGGGTTCACCGCTTGGGTAAAGCTCCTATACAACGCTCCCATGGCGAGTGTACGGACCAACAATACCAACTCCCAATACTTCCAGCTGCACAGGGGCACTAGACAAGGATGCCCACTGTCCCCGCTGCTGTTCGCACTAGCAATCGAACCGCTAGCAATCGCGCTCAGGGCAGCAAAAAATTGGAGGGGGATCCGAAGGGGAGGTAGAGAGCACAGAGTCTCACTCTATGCGGATGATCTGCTCCTCTATATCTCGGACCCACAAAGCAGCATGGACGGAATCATAGCGCTCCTGAAAGAGTTTGGAGCCTTCTCGCAAGGGAGGGGGGGGGGGGGGGGGGCAGCACTAAAGAGGCTGCCGTTCAAACAAGCCCGAAATAAATTCCGCTACCTGGGGATCCAAATAGCCCATGACTGGAAAGGGATCCACGAATGGAACCTCACCAGCCTGACGGAGGAAGTTAAAAAGGACCTGCAAAGATGGAACACACTCCCGCTCTCCCTCGCGGGGAGAGTCCAGACGATCAAAATGAACGTACTGCCCAGGTTCCTTTTCCTGTTTAGATCCATTCCGATCTACATCCCCAAGGCCTTTTTCAAAGCGCTGGACAAACATATCATGGCGTTCGTATGGGGGGGTAAAAATGCTAGGATCCCAAAGAAGGTCATACAAAAAACAAAATCCAGGGGGGGGCTAGCCCTCCCGAATCTACAATTCTACCACTGGGCGGCAACAGCCGAGCGAGTAAGGGGATGGATCCAGGAGCCAGAAGCCGAGTGGGTGCGTGCGGAGGAGGCCTCCTGCATGGGAACCTCCCTCCGGGCCCTCGCCACGGCAGCACTCCCATCCCCACCCAAAAAACACTCCACCAGCCCAGTGGTGACAGCCACCCTCCAATCCTGGAACCAACTGCGGCAGCAATTTGGCCTGTACAAAATGTCGGACAAGGCTCCCATCTGCAACAACCATAGGTTCAAACCAGCACTGACTGACGCCACCTTCAAAAGGTGGAGGCAGGATGGGGGGACACTGACAGTCAGGGACCTATACACGGACGACAGGATCGCAACACTGGACGAACTGACAGAGAAATTTCAGCTAGCTGGGGGGAACGAGCTACGGTACCTGCAGCTCAAAAGCTTCCTACGAAAGGAGACAAGGACGTACCCACAACCGCCACGACAGACACTACTGGAAGACCTACTGGACGCAAGTATCCTAGAGAAAGGGAACTGTAGTGACATGTATGACCGACTGGTAGATAGGGACGACACCGTACTGGACGCAACAAGAAGGAAATGGGAGGACGACCTGGGGATGGAGATAGGGTGGGGACTCTGGAGCGAAGCACTGCATAGGGTCAACTCCACCTCCACGTGCGCAAGGCTCAGCCTGACGCAACTAAAAGTGGTACATAGAGCCCACTTAATGAGAAACCGTATGAGTAGGTTCTTCCCGGAGGTGGAGGACAAATGTGAGCGGTGCCAAAGAGGCCCGGCCAACCACGCCCACATGTTCTGGTCTTGCCCCAGACTTGTGGAGTACTGGACAGCCTTCTTCGAGGCTATGTCCAAAGTGGTGGGGGTGAGGGTGGAGCCATGTCCGATAGTGGCGGTCTTCGGGGTTTCAGACCAGCCAGATCTATTCCTGGGGAGGAGGGCGGACGCCCTTGCCTTTGCCTCCCTGATTGCCCGCCGTAGAATCCTGTTTGGCTGGCGGTCAGCAGCACCACCCAGAGCTGCAGACTGGCTGTCCGACCTCTCGGAATCTCTCCAAATGGAGAAAATCAAATTCGCCATCCGAGGGTCGGACGACGGCTTCCACAGAACGTGGGAGCCATTCATGCAACTGTTCCGGGACCTGTTTGTGGCCAACGTACATGAGGAAGAATAGTCGGGTGGCCAAGAACCAGGGGAAAATGGACGGGAATCGGGGGAAGGTGGGAGAGGGGGGGGGGGGGGGGGGGGGGGGGGGCTACGGGCTCGGTATGGGGGTTTGATGGCAAGCCAAGGCCCAAAACCAAACTATAAATAAATGCCTATAAACATGTGCCTCGGCCATATTGGGGAATGTAAAATATGTATGCTGGCTAAAGGGGGCGGCCACAATTATTGTTGTGAAGATGCTTACCTGTAAATATTCATGTTAAATTTTTGTGTTTTCCTTTTTTTTTCTCTCTCTCTAATAACTTGTAATTTGTCATATATAAAATATGAAAACTCAATAAAAAAACATTTATAAAAAACACAAACAACAACATGGCGTCCGCATACAAAGAAATCTGGTGCTCCATACTCCCCCTCGAAATCCCATGCCACTCCACAGGCCCCTCAGGTCCATTGCCAAGGGCTCAATCGCCAGCTCGAACAGCAGCGGCGAAAACAGACACCATCTCGTTCCCCTATGCAGTCCAAAACTCTGAGCTTATCTCATTTGTACATACACTTGCCACAGAGGACACTTATAAAAGACGCACCCACACCATAAACTTCGGAATAAACTCAAACCTACCCATAATTTCAAATAAATATTCCACTCCACCGATCGAAGGCCTTCTCTGCATCCATAGAAACCTCTGGCATCAGCCTCCCTGACGGAATCATAGCCACATTTAATAGCCTCCTGATGTTGCTAGAGAGCTGCCGACCCTTGATAAAACCCGTTTGATCCTCAAGAGACCATCCCTGGCACACATCCTTCCATCCTCCCTACCAACAACTTAGCTAGTACTTTCAAATCTGTATTTAACAGCGAAATGGGCCTATATGACCCATACTCCAATGGATCCTTCCCCTTCTTCGAGATTAGCGTAATCAACGCCTGTGTCAACATCTCTGGCAATGCTCCCTTCTCCAACACCTCACTATACATCCCCAACAAATGTGGTTCCAACAAACACCTTGCCAAACTCCGCCAGGAAGCCGTCCAGTCCTGGGGCCTTCCCCCGACTTCATTCCCCGATACTCTGAATCAGTCCCCGTGGCTCCTCCTAAACCTGCTTCTTCTCTTCCTCCAACCTTGGAAACTCCACCCCATCCAAAACCGTCCCACATCCCCTTCTTCTCTACTCGGCTCGGCCCTATACAAATTCTCATAATATCCCCTGAACACCTTGTTTATCCTCCTTGGCTCTGATGCTATCTCCCCCTTCTCTGTCCGTACCCTTAGAATTTCCCAACACGCCACCTGCTTCTGCAGCTGGTGGGCCAGCAGACTGCTCACCACCTCTTCCTACTCATACAGCACCCCTTGCCCTCTGTAACTGCCCCATCACCGTTCCCATCGTCAACATATCAAACTGCCCCTGCAACCTCTTCCTCTCCACCAACAGCTATTTAATGGGAGCCCTCCAGTATCTCCTGTCCAACTCAACTATCTCTTCCAGCAACCGTCCATGCTTCTCCCTCCTCCTCCTCCTATCCCTGTGCGCCTTGAACAGGATAATTTCCCCTCGGAGACCGCCCAATGCCTCCCAGAACGTGGCTGCCGACACCTCCCCGTTCTGATTAATCTCCACGTCAGCCTCACTTTTTTGCAAAACCCCTTATCTGCCAAAAGATCCGAATATAGCTGCCATCCTGGCCTCTGCACTTGCTCCGAGCTAAGCCTCGCCTCTAGCCAATGTGGCACATGATTTCAAATCACAATTCCCACATACTCTGCTCTCACCACCCCCATCAGCACTGCTTGACTCACCACAAAGAAATCAGTTCTAGAGTACAACTTGTAAATGTGTGACAAGACGGAGTACTCCCTCCAGGCCGGGTTCTTCAACCACCACGGGTCAACCATTTCCATATGTTCCATAAACCCTCCCATCTCCTTCGCCATCCTCTATCTTCCACAGACCTGGGGCTCAACCTGTCCACCTTCGACTCCAGCACACAATTAAAATCTACACCCATTATCACCTGGTGTGTATCTAAGTCCGGGATCGCTCTCAGTACCCCCTTTACAAACCCCACATCATCCCAGTTGGGCCATCTGTGTCTCCGCCTTCAAACTCCTCAGGTGCACAAAAACCCGGGCCTCTTATTCGGCAGAGCAGCTCCAGCTCAAAAGCGTTGGTTTGGGCATTTAATACCCGTTAGCGGTGGTAACTCCAGCAGAAAAGTGGCGTGGATGGTGCAGAAGGAGAGTTTCTCCCCACGATTGGCATAGCTGCTGGCTACCAGACCCGGTAAAAAAAAATAGTTAAAGACCTGGCTAAGGAACTGGAGGGGACCTGTCCTGCAGCAACCATATCCACAATAACGATCTCCCAGAAACAACACCCCCCCACCCCCCAATATACAGTCCAATACATCCATTTGTGCATTCCAGGTCAAAGTTAACAATCAAACAGTGAACAATGCAACAATAAACCCAACTCTCCACCCTTTCCCCCCAGTAATGTTCAATGGCAACCAATTCTCAAATGTGCATAATAAACAGTGAATTGTAGAACCCATCCTTCATCCCCCTCAACTCAAATTTTGCCTTCTCGAGGGTCAGAAATTCAAGCAGGCCCCCCCCCCGCCAAGCCGAGGCACAGGGCGGAGAAGCTGGCCTCTACCCAAATAGGATCCGCCTCCGGGCAATCAGAGGTGAAGGCTAAAGCATCTGCCCCGCCCACCGGGCCAGTCCAACACCCTGAAAATTGTTTCTTGGGGACCTGGATCCGAGTTCACATGTATTAGCCCTGAGATGATACTGAATACCTCGCTCCAATACCTCTCCAGCTTCAGGACAGGACTAAAACGAGGTTCCAGACTTGTCAACTTCCCTAAAGAATGCCTTTGGCAAAAAGACTGGCACTGAAATAAAAACAAAAATTGCGGCAGCACATTCATTTTAATCGTCTGCACCCGACCTGCCAATGAGAGAGGGAGGTTGTCCCACCTTGCCAATTTCGCTTTTACCCTCCCCATCAAGCTAGATTAGAGACCCTCCCCAATTCCACACCACCTGCACCCCTAAATACCTGAAGTGGGTTGCTGTTCTGCAAAATGGCAGACCTCCCACTTCCGCCCTCTGGGACACCACAAAATATTCACTCTTCTCCAGGTTCAGTTTGTATCCTGAAAAAGACCCAAATATTTGGAGAAATTCCATTATGTTCCCAACTGACGTACTTGGCTTTGATGTACTTGACAATAAGTCGTCCGCGTACAAAGATACCCTATGTTTCATTCCCCCTATGTACTATTACCTTTCACAGTCCTGAACTCCTTACAGTGATGGCCAAAGGCTCTATCACTAATGCAAATAGCAGAGGGGACATAGGACAACCCTGCCAAGTCCACCGGTGCAGAGCAAAGTACCCTGAATTCATGTTGTTCATGCAGACACTCACCATCGGTTCCTTATATAACAGCCGCACCCATTCCGTAAATGTCAGCTCAATCCCAAACCTCTCTAGAACCGCCATCAAGTACCCCCATTCTATCTGATCAAACACCTTTTCCATATCTAGCGCAACCACCATCTTTGTCTCCTTTCTCTCAGCCGGCATCAGGATTGCGTTTAGTAACCTGATATTCGAAAATAGCTGCCTTGCATTCACAATCCCTGTCTGGTCCTCCCCCAATCACCTACGGGAGGCACCCCTCCTATCTCGCCGCCAGTATCTCCGCAAGTATCTTGGGGTCTACATTCATTCGCGATATAGGCCTAAACGACCCACACTCCGTCGGGTCTTTAGCTTCCTTTAGCAGCAGGGAGATCGATGCTTGCCCCAATGTTTGTGGTAGCACCCCCTTTCCTATCGCCTCCTCGAACATCCCCACCATCAGCGGCACCAATTTATCTTTATATTTCTTGTAGTACTCCACCAGAGACCCATCTGGCCCTGCTACCTTCCCCGATTGCATCCTCCCAATTAATTCCTTCAACTCCTGTTCCCCCACTGACGTCTCCAGTTTGTCCTTATCTTCCTCCTCCAGTCTCGGATAGTCCAATCGGTCCAGGAACTCCCTCATCCCCTGATCCTCTCCCGGTGGCTCCGACCTATACAATTTTTCATAAAACTCCTCAAACACCTTATTAATCTGGTCCAGAGACACCATTAATTTCCCCATCCTATCCCGCACCTGGACTATTTCCCTCACCGCTGCCTCCCTCTGAAGTTGGCCTACAAATTTACATATTTGTAAATCGTACCCCTCGCCGCCTCAGTTGGCATACAGCCTTCCTCGTGGACAACTGGTTGAAACTAGCCTGAAACTCCCTATTCCTGACCAAAGAGCCGGATCTACACCTCCCGCATACCTCCTATCCACCTTCAACATCTCTATCAGCCTTTGCTGCGTCTCCCTCTCCTCTTTATCCTCTTGGCCTTAAATGATATCACTTCCCCCTTCACTACCGACTTCAGGACCTACCATACCACCATCTGTGATACTTCCCCTGTACAGTTAAAGCCCACGTACTCTTCAATCACTTACCCATCTTCTCACAGAAACTTCGGTCCCCCAGCAACCCTGCATTCATTCGCCATCCTGACCTCTGTGCTACCCCATTCCCCAGGACCATGTCCACGCAAAGCAGCGCACGATCCGAGATCGCGATCGCCGAATACTCTGATCCCCTAAACCCAGCCAGAAATGCCTTTCCAACCACAAAAAAGTCTATCTTCAAATAGACCTTGTGAACTAAGGAGAAAAACAAATACTCCCGCTCCCTCGGGTGCAAGAATCTCCACGGGTCCACCCCTCCCATTTCCCTCATAAGCCCAGTCAGCGCCTTCACCCTCCCTTATGTCTTCCTCCACTTATTTCTTGAAAAATTACCCCTGGGATCGGGCATAAAGAGAGAACAAATGGTATGAAAGGCCAGACAGCAGAGAAACTAAGATCAGAGTGTAAGCTGTGACAGATGTAGATATGGTGGAAGGGGGACATGGGTGGGAGAGAGGGGAAGCAGTTAAGATGAATGTGCTTCCCAGATTTCTCTTTTTCTTTCAATGTACCCCCATTTTTGTGCCCAACATTTTAATTATGGTTCATAGATTGATTTCGGCATTTATCTTGGCGGGCAAGTGTCCCAGAGTCTCCAGTGCTCTGCTTCAGAGACACAGAGGATCGAGAGGTTTGGCCTGCCCAAACTTTTTGTTCTTTGTGAGAAGACTTACAACACTAGGTTAAAGACCAACAGGTTTGTTTTAAATCGCTTCAAATTGCTTCAAACAAATCAAATTGTTTCAAAGTGATTTGAAACAAACGTGTTGGACTTTAACCTGGTGTTGTAAGACTTCTTACTGTGCTCACCCCAGTCCAACGCCGGCATCTCCACATCTTTTGTTCTTTAATTGGGCTGCCAACATTCAAAAGTCCTGCAAAAGCTGAGTGACCCTGACTGAATTTGGGCCAAATGGAGGCTCTGCCGTGCTCATCCACATCCTCTCTTCGCGCCATAATTACTGCACCGCTGTCCTTCTCTCCTGACGTTTTCCCCTTGAATCTTGTGGTAATTTCCTCCCTCAGGATTTGGAAATAGTTTTGGCAGCCTGTCTCTACCTGTCCTTGTTGGCCTAGACTTGCGGTAATCACCTCTTTTTGCCTTCAAGCATGGACCCATTGTTCAGGTCTTGGGGAGGAGGGAGGGGGGGCAAAGGGTCTTGTGCATTTTGGAGATTCGGTTTTAGAAGTGAGATTGCCAACTTTGAGAAGTTCACGGACTAATTTCATTTGTCCTGGTTGAACCTTTTATGTTCTTTCAAATTCGAGCTTTTTTTCTTCTTTCCCCATGACCCCACATTTCTCTTTGTTGGGGAGAGTCCTGTCCTCGGCACAACAGGACAGGGGATCTATTTCAAATTTGTATGCCCTTATTCCTTCTTCAGATCCTGCCTCTTTGGAAGTAGTAATGGCAAAATGGGAGAAGGAACTGGGTCCTGTACTTACGAATGAAACTTGGAGGGAAGCCCTCTACAGAGTGAATTCCACTTCATCTTGTGCCAGACTGAGTTTGATTCAGTTTAAAGTTTTGTATGGAACACATTGGACTAAGGCGAGGATGAGTGGATTCTTTCAAGATGTAGAGGACAAGTGTGATCGTTATTCGCTTACATCCGCTAACCACACTCACATGTTTTGTTCTTGTCCTAAACTTGCTAGCTACTGGATTTCCCTTTTTGATACGAAATCTAAGACTCTACGGGAGGCCCTAGAACCTTGTTTACTAATAGCAATATTTGACTCAGCAGAATTCTACTCGGGGGGTGGGGGCGGATGTCCCCGCCGTTGCCTCTTTGGTGGCTAGGAGTGAATATTGCTTAGTTGGAGGCCTCCCACACTGCCTAAAACATCTGCCTGGTTGGGTGATTTGATGTCTTTCCTACACTTGGAGAAAACGAAATATGTCGTCGGGGAATCGGTGGGAAAATTCTACCTGAGGTGGCAGTCTATTATCTAATTTTTTTAAGAACTGAACATGGTCGATTGTTAAAGAGGTTTGTTTATAGTTGGCTTAGTTTGTTTTATTTATAAAGATAAATGTGTGTATCAAAATATATTTTATATATATATAAATACGTATATATTATATATATATATATATAATGTTTACCGATATATTTTGTTTACTTGACTGTTGGTAATGTGGTTCATGTTCGTTTCTGAAATTCAATATATTTACAAAAAAATAATCCTATAATGCCGTCTTCCAGTGGGTCACTTAAGATACCATGCTGTTGTAATTTACATACTGTGCTGCTATTATTTACAAACCCTTGTAAATATCCTTGCCTGGCTCCGAACTAGAATGTATCACTGTTGAGTTAAAAGAAAATCAAGTTCTTTATTGTTCAGGCTGTTTACTTTGTACTGCTTGTGTCCTGCATTCTAAACGTTTTGTTCTTTAAATGTTGAAAATAGATGGATACATAAACACACTGAAGTTGTCTTCAGAAAGTTTTGTACTCTCATTTATAACACAAGAACAGTTAATGTATTTTGAGCTCCCCATCTTCTTATTAATAGTTGCCCAAGTAGGAAATTGGTAATGGAAGTCTGCTGCATCATAATATATTTAGTCATTATTTTTAATAATTTCAAAGTTGAAAAGACAATTCCTTAAAGAATTGGTGTTAAGTCTTTCCAGCACATGAACAGTTTACAAATTGATGAGCCATATACTGTGGGGAAAGATTTTGATTTCGCTGTAATTATCTGGAAGATTAAAACAAATGAACCATAAGAATGGAAGCTAGTTTAAAAAAAACAGAGTAGTTTATTACTGGGAAAATGAATGTGTCACATATATTTTGCAGTTTAATATTTAAATTTTCATTCTTTATTAATGGTTTTACAAAGAACCTGTGGCCTGTTGCCATATTTTAATATTGCAGACAGAAAGAACATGTACGCACATTGTGCCTGTTTCAGCCAAACAAATAAGTGACAGCCATTCACTGGTTCATGTTCCAGGGCATTTTGTTTTATTAAAAAATATTTATTTTGGAATTTTGCAGTTTATACATAGTTTACGATAAACGATCATAGTGTATTTACATATGGATCGTCTCTCTTCTCCCCCCCCCCCCCCCCCCCCGTTTATGTATTTCCTTGGTGTCTTCGTCTGTTTTATACTTGAGTAGGGTTTTATTAATTTGCTCGTGCCGGCTAGGCTGTGACTGGTTCTGTTAGTTTGCCGGCTAGAATGGACTCCTCCGCCCAGAGTTGGGGGGTTGGTTCCCTTCTTGCACCGGGCCGTTCAGCCTTGCCTGGCCCCCATTTTGACCTGCGGCGATTCATCCCTGCAGCAGAGCCCTACCCTTATGGCCTTGCTCTCAGTCCCCTGTTTTTTATTCCAACTGTTCCCTCCCCCACCGCCCCCCCAGGTCCTTTCCTCCCTTTTCTTGCTCTTTGGTGCCTTAGTGGCCCCTGTGTGGTGCCGCCCTCCCCTCGCTCTAATGGCTGTTGGCTTCAAACAGGTCCTGCAATAAGTTGGTGAATGACTTCCATGTCTTGTGGGAGCCCTCCTTCGACCCCCGGATGGTGAATTTCTGGAAGATTAAAACAACTTAACAAGGTGGAGAAATTCTGCCAGATCATCCAGCCAATCTGCAGCTTTGGGTTGTGCTGCTGATCGCCAGCTGAGCAGGATTCTTCGGCGTGCTATTAGGAAAGCAAAGGCAAGGGCGTCATCGCCCTTCCCCATAACTGGTTCTGGCTGATTTGATACCCAGAGACTACCACTTTTGGGCTTGGCTAGGTCTCCTTGGCACCGGTCACATTTGTCCTCCACCTCTGGGACGCATCTGCTCATTTTAATTCTGGTTGGGTGTGCTCTGTGCACCACTTTCAGTTGCATGAGGCCTTGCGCAAGTGGAGGTGGAGTCGGCCCTGTTCAGTGCTTCGCTCCACAGTCTCCACCCTATTTCAACCCCTAATTTTTCCTCTCGGCCTCCCCATGTCCAATGGGTAGCGTGCCCTTCTAATAGTCATTCATACAGGTCGCCGCAGTTTCCCCCATCCCAGGTCGCTCTAACATTGGTCCGCGTTCTGCCCGTGGTGATCTTGGGTGGGACGGAACAATTCAGCCCTTAGTCATTTCCCAGGAGAATCATGCCCATAACTTTCGTGGATAGGGAGGCTTTTTTCCCCATTAATACTTTGTAATACTATTGAAAAGCAGTGCATTGAGGTTGTAGGTCTCAGGAATAGGTCAGAGAGCAAACAATAGTTCGAGGACCAAAACACAGTAAAGTTGTCTGGACCAATGGGCTGAAAGAAAAATGAAAAACTGGACTGAATAGAAGGCTATTCAGAATAGCTAATATTTTTTCAAAATTTGACTAAGGGGGATCGCGTGATGTGAGCGCGGAAGCAGCTGGGTTTTCGGGAGTTCCGGCTCTGCTCATCTTTTAATCTTTGTTTTTATAGTTGTGCACATCTCCTTTTGCACACTTTCGTGGTTTCATAGTTTATGCTATGTATCGAGAGTTGTTGAGCAGTGTATTTAGTCAAGATGAAATGCTTTGATCCTCTTTGCTTCATGGCGGCTGGAGGGAGTTGGGGTGGGGCCCTGTCTTTGGTGGTGCAGCTCCTTTTGAGAGAATTTCTGCCGAAACAGTACAGTATTCACTGGCAGGTGATGGCTGCTAGCGATGAATTTAATCCCTTTGAATGTCTTAACTCCTGTCCAGAATGTCAAAGCCCAATTTCAAGAGCCTTGGGTGTCTTCCCTTGATGCACGATCAATTGAACAAAGACACAACTGAGGCTTTATTGCTCTAAGATGTGTGGCCTCCCACAGCAGCTGGCGAAATGGCTGCTGAATGGAGGACATGCATATTTATACTCCGCCTACTGGGCGGAGCCAGCAGGCAGGGACTACCGGTGAACCTGTAGTACAGGTCGGACCTTACATCACCTAATACAGGTGTAACAGTAGTTTACCACATTCACCCCCTGTTAAAATTGAGTCCAGCGGGGGTGGTGGAGAACTATATACAGCAATGAATTTATATTTACAGTATTTGATCAGAAAAAAAATGTCTTTTGCAGTCTGGTGCCAGTTAGAGATTTAACTGGTCCGGTGCCTTGATGTTCCGCTGGGATCGATGTAGCGGTGGCGGCGATATCCGTGCTGGCCTGATGTTCGGTGACTCTGGGAGCATGCCGAAATCCTCTTCATCCTCGGGCGTGGGCAGGGGAAGGACGGATGGTCCTGGTGGGGTTAATGCTGGGAGCGCCGGGGGAGGGGAGAGTGGCGCCGGGCTGGGGAGGTCTGTGTGTGGAACCTGCTGGCGACCGGTCCCTGAGGGAGACAGTATCTTGACGGCCGTCAGGGTACGCCACGTAGGCATACTGGGGGTTGGCATGGAGCAACTGCACCCTTTCCACCAACGGGTCCGCCTTGTGGAGTCGGACGTGCCTAAGGAGCAGGGCTGGTCCTGGAGTTGCGAGCCAAGTCGGGAGCAACACGCCGGATGTGGACTTCCTGGGGAAGGCAAAAAGACGTTAATGGGGTGTGTTGTTAGTAGCGGTGCACAGCAGTGACCGAATGGAGTGGAGTGCATCAGGGAGGACCTCCTACCAGCGAGAGGCCGTGAGGTTCCTGGACCGTAGGGCCAGTTGGTCGGCCCTCCATATTGTCCCGTTCTCCCTCTCTACCTGCCTGTTTCCCCGGGAGTTATAGCTGGTCGTCCTGCTGGAGGTGATACCCATGCTGAGCAGGACTGGCGCAGCTCATTGCTCATGAATGAGGATCCCCTGTCACTGTGGATATAGGCGGGGAAACCGAACAGAGCGAAGATAGTGTTTAGGGCTTTGATGACGGTGGCAGACGTCATATAGGGGCATGGGATAGCGAAGGGGAACCAGGAGTACACATCGACCACACTGAGAATATATGTGTTTCGGTCGGCGGTGTGGAGGGGTCCTTTGAAATCTACGCTGAGGCGTTCAAAGGGGCAGGAAGCCATCACCAGGCGTGCGCGGTCCAGCCGGTAGAAGTGCAGCTTGCACTCTGCACAGACCTGGCAGTCCTTGGTGATTGTCCGTCCTTCCTCGACGGAGTAGGGCAGATTGCGGGCCTTGACAAAATGGTACAGACGAGTTACTCCCGGGTGACAAAGGCTGTCGTGCAGGACCCGGAGGTGGTCCACTTGTGCGCTGGCACATGTACCTCGGGATAGGGCGTCTGGGGCACGTTGAGTTTGCCGGGCCGATACAAAATCTCGTAATTATAGGTGGAGAGCTTGATCCCCCACCGCAAGATTTTATCGTTTTTGATCTTGCCCCGCTGTGTGTTATTCAACATGAAGGCTACCGACCATTGGTCAGTGAGAAGAGTGAATCTCCTGCCGGCTAGGTAATGCCTCCAATGCCGTACAGCTTCAACGATAGGTTGGGACTCTTTTTCGACGTATGAGTGCCTAATTTCTGAGGCATGAAGGGTGCAGGAAAAGAATGCCATGGGTCTGCCTTCCTAGTTGAGGGTGGCGGCTAGGGCGATGTCCGATGCATCGCTCTCTACTTGAAAGGGCATCCCGGCCGTGGCGATATTGGCTCTGATACGGGGAAAGGCCTGTTGAGCCTCGGCCGTCAGGGGAAAGTGGGTGGCCTGAATGAGTGGGCGGGCCTTGTCCTCATAGTTTGGGACCCACTGGGCGTAGTACGAAAAGAACCCCAGGCAGCGTTTGAGGGCCTTGTGGCAGTGAGGGAGGGGACGCTCCATGAGGGGGCGCATGCGGTCGGGGGTCAGGCCCCAGAACTCCGTTCTGGACCACATAGCCGAGGATGGCTAAGCGGGTCATGCTACACACACTTCTCCTTGTTGGTAGTTGAGGTTGAGGTGAGTGGCGGTGTGGAGAAATTTGGTGAGGTTGGCATTGTGGTCCTGCTGGTCATGGCCGCAGATGGTGACGTTATCTAGGTACGGGAAGGTGGCCCGCAAACTGTACCGGTCGACCATTTGGTCCATCTCCCTTTGGAAGACCGAGACCCCGTTAGTGATGCCGAAGGGAACTCTGAGGAAGTGGTAGAGTCGACCGTCCACCTCGAAAGCAGTGTATGGACGGTCCGATTTACGAATGGGGAGCTGGTGGTAGGCGGCTTTGAGGTCTAATGTTCAGAAGACCCGGTACTGTGCAATCTGATTGGCCATATCAGATATGCGTGGGAGGGGGTACGCGTCGAGCTGCGTATACAGATTTAGGTCTGGCTGTAGTCGACGACCATTCCGTGTTTCTCCCCAGTTTTAACGACTACCACTTGGGCTCTCCAGGGGCTGTTGCTGCCCTCGATAATGCCCTCCCGAAGCAGCCGCTGGACCTCGGACCTGATGAAGGTCCTGTCCTGGGTGCTGTACCGTCTGCTCCTGGTGGTGATGGGTTTGCAATCCGAGATTAGATTGGCGAAGAGGGAAGGTGGATCGACCTTTAGGGTCGCAAGGCAGCACACAGTGAGGGGGTGGTAGGGGCCCGCCGAATTTGGGGGTTAGGCTCTGGAGATTGCACTGGATATCCAGACCTAGGAGCAGGGCAGCGCAGAGGTTAGGGAGGACGTAAAGGCGGAGGCCGCTGAATTCCACGCCCTGGACCGCGAGTGTGACCGTGCAGAACCCCCGGATCATGACGGAATGGGATCCGGAGGCCAGGGAAATTCTTCGGTTGGCGGGGTGTACCACGAGGGAGCACCACCTTACCGTATCCGGGGCTATGAAGCATTTGGTGCTCCCGGAGTCCAGCAGGCAAGAGGTCACGTGGCCGTTGATTTTCACACTGGTCGATGCGGTGGCCAAGTTGTGCGGACGAGACTGGTCGATCGCCACTGAGGCGAGTCGTGGTCGGTCGTCGCTGATGTCGGATGATGGGGAGCCTGGGGGGGCCCAGGTCCTGGAATGCTGTCGTGTTCATGTCCCGTGGGGGAGATAAGATTTTGGTCATTTATTGTGTTGCTTAATTGGAATCAGTTACAGTCATAGTAAGTTAAATTTCTTTCCATTTAAGAACTGGGACAGCGGTGTGGCACAATGGTTAGCACTGCTTCCTCACAGCGCCAGGGACCCAGATTCTTTTCCCACCTTTGGTGACTGTCTGTGTGTGGTTTGAGCGTTCTCCCTGTATCTGCATAGATTTCCTCTGGATGCTCCGGTTTCCTCTCACAGTCCAAAGATGTGCAGGTTAGGTAGATTGCCATGCCACATTGCCCCTTAGTGTCCAAAGGCTAGGTGGGGTTACGGGGATAGGGTGGGAGTATGGGCCTCGGTAGTGTGCTTTTTCTGAGGGTTGGTGCCTTGATAGGTCAAAAGACCTCCTTCTACACTGTAGGGATTCTATGATGTGAAATGATAACTGTTAACTGTTTAGCGATTTATTGGATAATGCTGTTAATTCTCTGTTTAAAATAAAGTTAATTTTAACAATATAACCCCCATGAGGACCACAGGGAAACCATTGTTGATCTCCCCGTGGGACTAGTGGAGATCAAGCTTCCCAGGTAGGGAGCGGAGGCCACTCAGTTGAAACTTGTTAAAGACTACACACAAAAGCCGACCCAGGCAGGGTCGGTTGTTGGTTATCCCAACAAGGATTGGATTGGGAGAGAATTTACTGCTGTGGGCAGAGTATTATACATAGTTCAAAATTGTTCCACTACCGCTGGCTTCCTCAAGTTAATAAATTGCCGATGAGGACAAAAGGAAACTCGAGACTCGCTTGTGAAACTACCTAGCCGCCCCGGACAATTACTATCCCTGGACGTGGTGACAAAAAGTTCCAGATGTCACTGTTCGGTGAGCGAAAACATTCGATACAGGCCTGGTATGCTGAGTGCATTAGGTACTTTTTTTGAGGCTATAGGTATTTTGGGCGAAGACCATCAGAAAGGCATCCTCCTTAACCGCCTTCGGCGCCTTGACATTTGGAATGATAAGGAGCTTCACTTACTCGGCCGCACCAGACTCCAAATCATTTGACGAGCCGATCACGTTGGTAGCTGAAAATTATGACCTTAAACCTTCCATGATCATGCAGCGATATAAATTCAATACAGTGATGAGGTCTCCAGGTGAACCGGTTACTGACTGCTTGACCCACCTTAGGCTCCTGGCAGAGCATTGTGAGTTTGGGCGTCCCTCTCCGAAATGTTGAGGGATAGGCTGGTTTGTGGGATAAACAACATGGCTACTCAGAGGAAGCTGTTGGCAGAGCCCACCTTCGATTTAAAATGGGCAATCGAATTGTCACTATCCCAGGAGCATGCTGAGAAAGGAGTACAGGTTCTGCAGATGCCCATGGACTACAACGTCCATTGTTTGGCCCGCCCTCCATTTCAAACTCCCACTAAATCACGATGCAATGCTGGTCAGACCAAATCTCCTCCTAAAGGGCGGCCCCAGAGGCAATTTCACAGCTGGGCTAAGCATTTGGGAGCCACCGCAGACTGATGGGTTACCTCCAAATTCAGTGCAGAGAACATCATCCAAGGCAGCGGCCGAGATTACTACAGCTGAACTGCGTCACTACCTCGAAGGTAGCCCCAATCCGGGTCACATTACAAGTAAATGGTCAAGCTGTAGCAATGGAAATGGACCCTGGAGCTGCCGTCCCCCTCGTGGACCATCAAATGTTTCAACGGCTTCATGCAGGGATCATGCCACTAACGTTATGTGACACCAAGGCAAGGATGGCGACCTATACCAGCAAGCCATTGAGCATCGTGGGAACCACTGTAACTCCGGTAACACACAGGCAACAGTCGGTCTATGTTCCGTTGGCCCAATTTGCTGAGGCGTGACTGGTTTCAACTGGCAACAGGCTTTTCAGATGGGTACCGGGAATCTGTATGACGTACTAAGCAAATAACCCGAAGTGTTCCAGGGGCAAGATAAAAGGGGCCACGGCCTGTATCTACGTTGATTCTGATGCTCAGCCACAGTACTTCCCGGTGAGGGCCTTCCCCTATGCATTGCTCGCCAAGGTTGATGCGGAGCTTCAGCACCTGAAGGATCTGGGGATTATACCCCCTGTACAATTTGCAGAGTGGGCCACACCCGTAGTGCCGGTAATGAAGCCAGATAAATCTAACCAACTCTCTAGGGATTACAAGCTCATGGTAACCAGAGCTTCATGCCTCGACCGATACCCAATGCCTAGGGTGGAATTGTACACAAAACTAGCTGGAGGGTGTTCTTTTACAAAATTTGACTTGAGCCACGCCTATTTACAGATGGACTAGGTCCAACATCCAGAAGATTTGCGACCATAAACACCCATAGGGGGTTATTTGAATACACCCTCCTCCCGTTTGGTGTCTCAACAGCCCTGGCAATTTACCAGCATGTGGTACAGGGTGGGTGTTCGGCCGCCCTCCGGTTTGGGGACGGTTAGGGTTATTGGGGTTGGTGCCAGGGGTACAGTGCTGCTACTCACTCACCCTGGCCGCCCTGAGGAGGTTGTGCAGTTTTGTCCGGCACTTCTGGCCTGGCCGGATGGTGTTACCCACGACGCTCACTGCCTCTGCCACCCGCGCCCAGGCACGGAAAATGGCAGCGACTGGCAGCCTCCTTCCCAGGCTGGGATACTGGGACATCCACCGTGTCCAGGAGGGTGTCCCGCTCCGCGTCGGTGAAGTGTGGAGCTGCTCTTCTGCTATCTTGTTGGCTGGGATGGTGTGTGTGAGGAATGCAGTGTGTATATGCGGCTGCAGCTTGTCAGCCTCCTGAGTGTCAATCACGAAGCCAGCAAATTCCCCACCGTTTCTCATTGGAATTGATTGTGTTCCACGTGGCGCCGGTGCTAGCACCTTATCAATAGCTGAATCAGTCCAGGTGTGGTGCCAGTTTTGCTGTCGTGGAATTCCACAAAATCTGCGCCAGCGTCAACATTTACTCTGTGATGGAGAATTCAGCCTATGAAATTTTTAAAAATTACTCAAATGGAGGCCATATTGAGGAAAATTAAAATGAAGGAATTGATATTAACCTCACCTCGTGAAGGGTGAGAAAGGGGTAAAATTTCTAAACCATGTAATGACAGCAACTGCCATGTGCACACATACTACCATTTTTATGGTGTTGGGTTGCCCCGTGTGGCTGTATCCTACTCTCAAAGTTGGATATTTCATTATGGTTTTCAAATGCAGCCTGATTTAAGTGTGACTGGCTGTCCAGGTTTCTTTGGTCTCAAAAGCAAGCAGTTATATGGAGATGAATTAGCCCTACAAAGTTGAAGCAGTGCTGATCGCATCCTTCCTTGTTGCTTCAAACAACTGATTTCCCTCAGTATTACTGCTTGATTACCCTATGCCAGTAATTTGATGATTTATAACAACTCCGATTTATGTCATCATGTAAGTAATCCAGATTATGGATTACAAATTGATTAATTTCCTTTTTACGCTCATCCATCAGGACATCTCTATTTGTACCATGAATAATGATCTTATAGTTAAACTCTCCCAGCAGTTCAGTGGGAAATTCTGCTGTGCATCTGGCCCATGTAAATTAAATTTACTGGGCAGCTAAAGAAATGTTCCGGAGCCCATTTCATAGTTGCAGGCATAAAATAAAATTGTTGTGAAAGGCTGAAAGATCAAACAGCCCATCCTTCTGGTCAAGTTAGGGCCAGCCAATTGTGCTCAGGTTCATGATATGTTCCAAATGATGATCGATGCCATTGTTATTGCATGTTCATCTCAAGCTATATGCAAAACCTTCAAGCAGTGTATTACATATTTCCCATTTCATGAGGCTTATGTTTTCAGAATAGTGTATGTATCTGACAGTTTATTCAGAGTTATATCTTTCAACTGATAGCATGTTGATTGCTGCATATATGTCTGTGGGTTTTCAGAGATAAGCAGTTCAACTCACCAGGACATACCATATTTCTCTGGTCTGGTGGAGAATTTGTAGGCACCATGAAAAATTTAAGTTTTTCATGAGTGTACTGAATACTTAGGAGCAATAAACATCATTGGAGAAACAAGGAACAAATATCGAAGGTCTTCAATTAAACATGTACAGTTATCTTATTACTGTTCCTACATATCTGCTCAACAGAGACAGTCTTTATGTATTTAAAAATAGTAAGTACCCTGATAACATGAAGACAGCATTTTTTAAATGTGCCTCGATGACATTTTCCTCCCACATATCTGCAAAGGTATGCTGATTATACACAACACAGTATTCTAACTTTCATCAGGTGGTTTAGAAAAGAAGCTATAGGTTTTCTGTGCTTTACTATGAACATGTTAAATCTATTGTTACATTATCAGAGACATTGGGCTGGATTCTCCGTCCCACCGCGCCAGATTTCTGGTTCAGCACGCCAGCGGGATGCTCCGTTTCGCCAGCTGGTCAATGGGGTTTCCCATTGTGGGGCAGCCCCACGCCATCGGGAAACCTCCAGGCTGCCGGCAAAATGGAGCATCCTGACAGAGGAGAATCCAGCCATGAGGTTTCAAAGCCATTAGTGTGTGTTGTATAATAGTCATACATTTTAAAATAATCTAAGGAAGTAAGGAATCTAAGAATCATAGCATAGTAGACTATGGACCAAGTGCTGATAAATGGAATTAGTATAGATTGGTATTTGATGGTCGGCATAGACATGGTGGGTCGAAGGGCCTGTTTCTGTGCTGAATGACTCTAAGAAAGGGATAGCAGAGGCACCATTGCACATAAACAACGGTTTATTAGAAAAGCATGTTGTGCTAGCATTCTGGAAGCTAGGTAACAACATTATGCAGAAATTAAAGGAGGGAGTGAGAACTTGTCCAGGGAACTATAGACCAGTTAACGTAATATCAGTAGTAGAAAAAAATAAAGATTCAGATTTTACATTAATGATGGCAGCAAAACTGAAAGCATTGGCCATTATTATTTTCTGAAACTGATGGGCATCCAGTAACTGTGATGTCATTCGGCAGGTTATGGAAACCAATTGCCTTGAAGTATTCTCACAGACAGAAAACTAGAAAGCAAAAAACGCTGATTTTTTTCACTTTTAAATTTTACTGATATTGAATGAAATGTTTGAGACATCTCCATCTGTAAATTTAAATGAAAAGCGAAGGTAAATCAGGGGCGCGATTCTCCGAAATGGAGACAAAGTCCCGACGCCGGAGTGAAAACCGGAGTGTTTCACTCTGGCATCAGAGCCCGCTCCCAGCCCCCAATTCTCCCGCCCCCACGGGGCTAGGAGCGGTGTTGTGTATTTTACGCCCGCTGGGCCTTGGCGCGCGTAAATTACGCGGCCGGTGTTGCGTAAATTAAGTCACCCACGCATGCGCGGGTTGGCCGGCGCCAACCCACGCATGTGCGGTTGCCGTCCGCCCTGAGGTCGCCCCGCAAGAAGATGGCGGATGGATCTTGCGGGGCGGCGGTGAAAAGGAGGTCCTCCTTTAGAAAGGTCAGCCAGCTGATCGGTGGGCCCCGATTGTGGGCCAGACCCCATAGGAACCCCCCCCCCCCCTCCTCCAGAGTTCCCGCACAGTTCCCGCCAGCAACGACCAGGTGTGGATGGCACCGGCGGGAACCTGTCGGGTCGGAGCGGCCGCTCGGCCCATCTGGGCCGGAAAATGGCGGGGGTAACGGAGAATCACCGTTGTGAGTGTCTCGGGCGATTCTCTGGCTGGCGTGGCTCAGAACACAACGGGGTTGGGAGAATGGCGGGACGACGTCGGACCGGCGTCGCGTGATAAAATGGCGCGGTCGGCGATTCTCCCAACCGGCGCGGCCTCGGAGAATCGCGCCCCAGTACTTTGAAATTTCAGATTTGCTGACTGTGTGAATAAGCTACTTACACTGCTAGATGCAATGAGATCCCATTGACTTGGTGCTGTTGGGAAAAGGCTGAACACACAACAGAGACAGATAGTTCTTTGTTGACAGTTTTCTACAAAGTCACTAGTGACCATCGCTTTACCATTGACTGAAAAATACTGCCTAATTTATGGATTATACCAAATTGGTAGGACCAGTTAATACTGTGGAGAAGTACAAAAAATTCCAAGAAACTTGCAGAATGGGCATATAATTGAATGTCATATAGTCAAGCATGAGATATGCATTTTGGTAAGACAAATAGCACGGTCATATCTTGCTTGGAAAGTAAAAAACGAACTGGGTTACAATTACCTAAATTGCTCAAAGTTGCAATGGCGGTGAGTAAATTTCGAACAACATTGAGTCAAGCACTACAGTTTACATCTCGAGAGATTTTAAAAAAAAATAATAAGTTATGTTAAACTTGTTTCAAATCTTGACTGGATCAAACCTTGTCTGGACCATACATTGAGGACTGTGTACAGTTTTGGTCACCACATTATCAAAAGGCGATAGAAGTACTGGGGCGAGTGGAAAAAGATTTACGAACATGATATCGGAAAGTACATACCTATTGGAAACTCATGAATGTCCTGGAGCTCTTTTCTTGAGAGAGAGAGAGAAAGAAAGAGTGTTTCCAATGGTGGGGAAATGCAAAACTACAGGCCATTACTATAAAGGCAGTCACCAAGAAATTAAATAGGAAATTCAGAAAAAAACTCTTTTCCCAGAGGGTAGTTGAGATGGATAGTATAGGAGAAACTAGTTAAACATATGAGAGAGGGAGAAATAGAAGGTGTTCGTGTTACGAGAGGAATGTTGTGAGGATGCCTGAGCATTTTTTCATTAATTCACACGAAGCATGTTTTATTGGCAAGAGTCAGCCACATTATCGAAGGTCTGGAGTCACATATATAGGCCAGGCTCGGTAAGGACAGCAGTTTTTCTTCCCTCAAAAGATATTAATAAGCCAGATGGGTTTCAGCTTCCAGTAGTTTCAGTGTCAGTATTACTGTTATGGGCCAGGGTTTAGAAAACTCCAAGGTATATTATGGAGTTCACCTGACCTATAACTGTTTATTGATTTTGGCTCCGATGTTTGCCAGATACCGTTCTGCTCAACCCGAATCATACAGGTCAACACCCTTTCCATTTAGGCAGCTAAGCGCATCTCTGTTTGATGTTTCCGTTCCTGTCTTTACATGTAATCTGCATGGGGCTCAGCAGAGCTTGGTCTTCGGCCGCCCTCCGAGTATCAGAGTCCTTGGCTGTCACTTACTTACTCCATTAGCTGTGGACCTCTGACTATGATGTGCTCACCAGATTGCTACCCTTAACCCTACTTGAGAATGTTCACCCACTAAGGTTAATGTACCTGTGCTGATGGAGGGTGTAAGTGAACGCTGTGACTGTGCGTCATTTGACACTTTATCTTTAGCGGTGGTGGTGGAGCTGGACCTGTGAGTGGGCTGCTGTCTTTTCCTCTCCTTTCTTTTCTTGTTGGCACCTGGAGTGCCGAAGAGAAGTATTTAGTGGATGCCTAAGCATGCTCCCTTATCAAAACAATGCATCACTCTGTCTGTGCAACTGACAGCTGCAGGCTGAAGGCATCCTCACTGGCTTCCTGGGAGAAGGGCCTCCCAACTTTTCTGGGCATCCTGGAGGAGAACCTGAAGGAGAGGAACCTGTAGCTGAACTGTGGGGCCATGTGTATGGTCTGTGACATTCTGGTTCCTGGTCTCTCTGGTACTGCTAAACTGATGTTCCTGGCTTACAGAGAGAATGGTTGTTCAGATGCCCTTTCAAAATGGCACCAGAACCTTCAACCCCATGAGGTAAGGGCGAGAATGGTGATTTCCTGCGCATCCCTACACAAGATTTCCCGTGCTCCTCAAGCATGAATATGTAAGAAACTCAGCAGCGTGAGATTGCAGAAGGTACCCGAGCGGTAATCACTCTCACTTCCACACCCGCCACCCACCATGTACTCCAGAATGGAAGATTCCACCCTAGGTCGGAGAAATTGGGGTTAGTTCCTCTTGGAACAAAGGAGATTGAGGAAGATTTGATAGAAGTGTGCAAGATTATGACAGGTTTGGATAAGGTAGACAAAGAAAAACCATTTGCATTAGCTAACTGAAAGAACTAGGGGTGCAAATGTAAGTTTTTGGGCAAGAGATGCAAAGGGATTTGAGGAAGAACTTTTTTTTTTGCGCAGCAAGTGGTAATGACCCTGAAACCACTTCCGGGAAGTATGATGGAAGCAGAGATGACCAACAATTTTTAAAAATAAATTGGATATGCATTTGAGAAAATAAATGGCAGAGACATAGGGATAGAGCAGGGAAATGAAATTGTGACTGATTGGTTTGCTCTACAGATAGGTGGCATGGCCTCAATGGGCCAAATGGCCTCATTCTGTGCCATAAATGACTCTGACTGGCTACCTTTTGAAATGCTGGCGGAGGGTGAAATAATCATTGTCATTAGATGGTGTTTACTTCCAGCAGCTAAAACCTCTGATTCTTTCACATACTAGTGATGTAGCAATTCAGCAACTAATCATAGAACAAATTCTCAACTTTAACATGTCAGTCCTATAATGTAAGCTTTGGCGAGCATGCTGAGAGACAGATGTTCATACTGTCCAGGGATTAGAAATATCCTTTTCCTTGCAGCCTAGCTTCACATAATCACAAGATATGAAAGATACGTATTAGACTGATTTTTCATCTTATTTCACGAATACTAAAATGCAATTCTAAAATTAATTCATATTTCTGTACTAATCCTCCATCATATAAATTTTATCGAATAGCAGACCAGCAACAGTGCTTTGGTTTAATATATTTTTGATTGTTGATAGTATTATGGTATTATTGATAATCGTCACGTATTAATTGTTCACTATTCCAAGAGATAAAAATACAATTAGTCTCCAGTATTTGAAAACATGAAGAAGCTTTAAGAATGTTAAATGAAATAAGTTATAAATTAAGTGCACAAGTAACAATAGTATACTTTGAAAATATTATCATTTTACTAAATTTACTTTATAAACTTTGAAGTATGTTTTACATCTATTTCAGGCCAATATCATGGTCCTTCGAGATGGTTTAGGTAAATGATTTATGTGAAATTGTACATATGATAAAGTTTTTAAAAATATGACTCTAATATAAGTTACATTTTAGCTTTAAAACTATATGCACTTAAAACCTAACTTTAATTTATAAACTAAGCTGTAGTGGCATTCTTTTGAGATATTGTATTAACTACACAAGATAGAATCTATTAATATACTTTCAGAATTCATACATTGCTATTTTGTTTGTGACAAATTTGTCATTTGTCAACCGCATGCTATAGAGGTACATAAGGAAATATTAGGTCAAAGTACACAAGAACATAAGAAATAGAAGCAGGAGTAGGTCACCAGCAAGCCTGCACCGACATTCAATACGATCACAGCTGATCTGTGCCGGACTCAACTCCTTTTCTGTGCCATTTCCCCGTAGCCCTCTATTCCTTGATCTATTATGGGCAGCATGTTAGCATAGTGGTTAGCACTGTTGCTTCACAGCGCCAGGGTCCCAGCGCTTGGGTCATTATGCAGAGTCTGCACGTTCTTCCCGTGTCTCCGTGGGTTTCCTTCGGGTGCTCCAGTTTCCTCCCACAAGTCCCGAAAGACATGCACGTTAGGTGAATTGAACATTCTGAATTCTCTCTCTGTGTACCTGAACAGGTTCCGGAGTGTGGTGAATAGGGGATTTTCACAGTAACTTCATTGCAGTGTTAATATAAGCCTACTTGTGACACTAATATAGATTATTATCAAATATTTACCCACCTCCATATTAAATACTTCTAATGATTCAGCCTCCACCACTGTCTGGGCCAGAGAATTCCAGAGACTCACCATCCTCTGCGAGAAGAAATTTCTGCGCACCTCAGTTTTGTTTTGTAAAACATTTTATTCAGGTCTTTATAATTTTATAATAATAATAGTAAACAGTATCTTGTAGCTATGTCCCCTTGTTCAAGACACTCCCATTGTTAAAAAATCAAGCCCCCTCAGGATATTATACACGATGAAGGAATACACCTGAGGAAGGAGCTGCGGCTCCAAAAGCTAGTGATTCGAAACAAACCTGGTGTTGTAAGACTTCTTACTAGGATATTATACGTTTGAATAAGGTCACCCCTCACTCTTCTAAAGGCCAAGGAATACAGACTACTTAGTCTTTCTTGATAGGCCAACCCTCTCATGCCAGGAATTAGCCTGGTGAATCTCCTTTGGACTGCCTCCAGTGTTACTATATCTTTTTTTTAGGTAAGGGGACCCAATCTGTATACAGTATTTCAGATGAGGCCTCACCAGCACCCTGTATAATTGCAACGAAACCTCCCTATTTTTAAACTCCAACCCGTTTGCAATAAAGGTCAAAATTGCGTTTGCCTTCTTAAAATAGATCAAAATTAGAAATTTTGAAACTAAAGATGGTTTATTTCAATTATTAAATTTGTACTTACTAAAATTTAGAAGATTGCTTTGTTATTATGTATACTGTGGCAAAGGTAGTTATAAATAGCAAGGGGGAAATGGTATCAACAATTACAGATTTTCAAAGAAGTTCTTGAGAAAATAAATAATAAATACAGGTGCAATTATACAACCAACAATCAATTCATTGTCAAAGGAGCTACTCAGCATTACATTAGCCTTTTTTGTCAACTTTTTTGACCTGCAAGCTGCTCTTAATTACAGTATTTATGCACTTGGATAATTAAACTTCTGCTGATTTCGCATCATGCCCAGTGCGTCCCTTTAGATAGTGCAACTATTTATTATTCTTGAAAAACTGGTCACTGGAAACTAGGAGGAAAGCTCTCCAAAGGCTGTAATCAGACCCAATGTAATAATAATAATCTTTATTATTGTCACAAACAGGCTTACATTAACACTGCAATGAAGGTAATGTGAAAATTCCCTAGTCGCCGCACTCCAGCGCCTGTTCGAGTACACAGAGGGAGAATTCAGAATGTCCAATTCACCTAACAAGCATGTCTTTCAGGACTTGTGAGAGGAAACCGGAGCAAACCCATGTAGACACAGGGAGAACGTGCAGACTCCGTACACACACACAGTAACCCAAGCAGGAATTGAACCTGTTACTCTGGCGCTGTGAAGCAACAGTGCTAACCACGCTGCTACCGTGCCGCACATAGTTCCCTGTAAGCAGTGTGTGTGACCACACAGTAACCTTGGAAGGTACCACGCAAACTGCTCACAAGTTGTTCCTTTTATGATGCCTCATTTGTTACAAAGAAATTCACGGTACTGCACATTCACATGAACAGTCCATGCACAATGAAAAAGCTTTCGAGGGAATATTGGTAAAACCTCCAACAATTACAACTATATAGTGCCTTCAAGATGGTAAAACATGCCAAGGTGCATCATGGCGGCATTATAAAGCAAAGTATGACACTGAGCCACATATGGAGATATTACATCAGATAACCAAAAGCTTGATCTAACCTTTAAGTTCGATCTCAAAGGTGAAAAGTGCGATGGAAAGGCATAGGGAGGACGTTCTAGAGCTTGAGTCCCAGACAACTGAAGGCATAGCCACATTTGATGGAGCACTTAAAATCCAGATGTATAAGATGCTAGAATTACAGGAGCACAGATATATTGGAGGGTTTGGGGGCTGGAGGTCATCACAACAATAGGGAGGGATTTGAAAGCAAGGATCAGAATTTTAAAATCAAGATATTGCTTGACTGGGAGCTAATGTAGGTCAGTTAACGCAGCTAGAATCACGGAATAATACAGTGCAGAAGAGGCGCTGCGTACCTAATCCCATTTTGCCAGCATCTGACACATAGCCTTGAATGTGATGACATGCCAAGTGCTCATCCAGGTATTTTTTAAAGGATGTGAGGCATCCTGCCTCTACCACCCTTCCAGGCAGTGCGTTCCAGATCGTCACCACCCTCTGGGTAAACCGTTTTTCCTCAAATCCCGCCAAAATCCCCTGCCCCTTTGAGTTTGTGTCCCCTCGTAACTGACCCTTCAACGAAGGGGAGCACCTGCTGCCTATCCACCCTGTCCATGCCCCTCATAATCTTGTACACCTCGATCATGGGGGTGACAAGATGGCACAGTGGTTAGCACTGCCGCCTCACAGCTCCTATGACCTGGTTCAATTCCAGCCTTGGGTTTGCACTCCTCATGGAGTTTGCACCTTCTCCCCGTGTCTGTGTGGGTTTCCTTCGGGAGCTCAGGTTTCCTCACACAGATTAGAGGGATTGGCCATGCTAAATTTCCCCATAGCGTCCAAAAGGTTAGGGGGGGTTACAGGGATAGGGTGGAGGGGTGAATGGGCTTAAGCAGGGTGCTCTTTGTTAGTGCCGGTGCAGACTCGATGGCCAAATGGCCTCCTTCTGCACTGTAAATTCACTGATTCTATGATCAGGGGCTTGATTCTCTGACCCCTCGCCGGGTCAGAGTATCGCCGGGGGGCGGCGTGAATCCCGCCCCCGCTGTCTCCCGAAGTCTCCGGCACCAGAGATTCGGCGGGGGCGGGAATAGCGCCGCGCCTGTCGGCGTGTCTCCCCCCCCCCCCCCCCCCCCCCCCCCCCCCGATTCTCCGGCCCGCAATGGGCCGAAGTCCCGCTGCTGTCATGCCTGTCCTGCCGGCGGGATTCAAAACACGGGCGGGCTCCGGGGGGGGGGGGGGGGGGGGGGGGGCGCGCGCGGGGTGATCTGGCCCCGGGGGGGTGCCCCCACCGTGGCCTGGCCCGCGATCACCTTCACGATGGCGGATGCGGAAGTGACCCCCTCCCCTGCGCATGCGCGAGGATGACGTCAGCAGCCGCTGACGCTCCGGCGCATGCATGGACTTCTGCCGGCCGGTGAAGTCCCTTCGGCCCCGATTGGCGTGGCGCCAAAGGCCTTTCCCACCGGCCGGCGGGGTACCAACTACTCCGGCGCGGGCCTAGCCCCTCAAGGTTAGGGCTCGTCCCCTAAAGGTGCAAAGAAATCCGCACCTTTGGGGCGGCCCGACGCCGGAGTGGTTCACGCCACTCCACCCCGCCGGGACCACCCGCCCCGCCAGGTAGGGGAGAATCCCGGCCCTGGTCACTCTTCAATCTTCTATGCTCCAGCAAAAACAACCCAAGCATATCCAACCTCTCTTCATAACTTAAATTTTCCTATAATGTGGCAACCAGAATTGCATACAGGCCTCACCAAAGTTCTATACAACTCCAACATTACCACCCTGCTTTTGTAATCAATGCCTCGATTGATAAAGGCAAGTGTCCCAGAAGCCTTTTTTACCACCTATTAATCTACCCTTCTGCTTTCAGAGATCTATGGAAAAACACACCAACGTCCTTTTGTTTCTTGGAACTTCCCCGTGTCAGTCCATTCATTGAATACCTCCTTGTCAAATTATTCCTTCCAAAGTAAATCACCGCACACATTTCAGGGTTAAATTCCATCTGCCACTTTTCTGCCCATTTGACCATTCCGCTTATATCTCCTTTAAGCCAAGACACTCCACTTCACTGTTAACCACCCGGCCAATCTTTGTGTCATCCGCAAACTTATTGGTCCTACCCCCCCACACAGTTATCTACATTGTTTATATAAATGATATACTTTAGGGGACCCAGAACAGATCCCTATGGTACACCAGTGGACACTGGCTTCCAGCCACTAAAGCATCCTCTGTCTCCTACAGCTAAGCTAATTTTGAATACGCCTTATCAAACTACTTTGTATCCCATGTGCATTTGCCTTCTTTATAAGTCTCCCATTTAGGACCTTGTCAAAGGCTTTGCTGAAATCTATGTAAACTACATTAACTGCACTACCCTCATCTACGCACCTGGTCTCAGGTTCAAAAAATTCAATCAAATTTGTTAGGCATGACCTCCCTCTGGCAAAGCCATGCTGACTATCTCTGATCAAACCTTACCTCTCCAAGTGGAGATAGATTTTCTCCTTCAGGACTTTCTTCAATATTTTACCCACCACTGATGTGAGACTCACTGGTCTGTAGTTCCCTGGCTTATCTGTACAGCCTTTCTTAAATAGCGGGACCACTTTAGCTGTTCTCCAGTCCTCTGGCACCTCCCCTGTGGCTAGAGAGGAATTTGAATTTGGGTCAGAACCCCTGCAATCCACCCGCACCTCCCTCAGCATCCTGGGACACAATTCATCCAGCCTGAAGATTTGTCCTCTTTTAAACCTGCCAACATGCCCAATACCTTGTCACTCCCTATGACAATTTGCCCAAGAGCATCACAGTCTCTCTCTCCCTGCTTCATATCTACTTCCTTATTCTCTTGGGTGAAGACAGATGTAAAGTATTTGTTCAACACCAAACCAACGTCCTCCATCTCTACCCACAGATTTCCCCCTTGGTCCCTAATGGGCTGTACTCTTTCCATGATTATCCTCTTCCCATTGATATACTTACAAAATATCTTGGGATTGTTCCTACTTTTACCAGCCAGAGCTTTCTCATATCCCCTCTTTGCTCTCCTAATTGCTTTCTTAAGCTTCATCCTGTGCTTTCTGTACTCCGCTAATGTCTCCCCTTCTACTTGCTGAATGTCTTATTTTCCTTCTCATCATATCCTGAATATTTCTGATCACCCATGGTTCTCTGGGCTTGTTGCTCCATCCTATTATCCGAGAGTGAATACTTTGGGCCTGTATCCTCCTTTTTGAATGTCATCCACTGCTCTTCTGTAGGTTTCCCCACAATTAACTCTTTCAACTAGGGTTAATAGAGGAACAGTATTTGCTGCGATTTAAGATTGATGGATAGCAGAATTTTGGTTGACCTCATATTTCGAGGATAGAATATGGGAGACCAACCAGGAGTGCATGGAAGTAGTTAAGCCTTGAGGTAACAAAGGCATAAATAAAGGTGCAAAGGCCCTTGAGATGAGGGTCAAAGTCAGGTGATGTTATGGAGGTGAAGTAGGCAAAGGAAAATAGTTGGAGTGCTTAGAGACCATCATCTAAACCCCAGGATGTTGTAAAGTATGCTTTCCTCAGTTCTGCATCCTCATTCCAACTATCTGTAGCTGCTTCATCAATTAGCCCCAATTCTGACCTTTTGATGGAGGGAGACCGCAGTGTTCAACTCCATTCACATTTCCTCTGAAATGTAGCAGTACACAGCAAAACCTGGACAACATCCACCATTAGAGAAAGCTTAACAACCTCACAATGTTATTTAATTATATTAGCAGCACCAAGTTCTTGATGGGATCATCATTCACCAGAGACTCAACTAGACCAGCCACATAAATGCCATGGCTACTGGAACAGGTTCATGGCTAAGTACTTTGTAGTGACTCTCGCCTTCTGCCTCTCCAAACTCTCTCCAAAATCTGTAAGGTGTGTCACGAATATGATAGAATACTGCACTTAATGGGATGAGTGCAGCTGCAACAAAATTCAGGAAGCTTGGTACCACCAAAAACAAAAAAACTAGCCTTTGCCACCCGCGGACCATGATGTAATGTATTTTATCTACATGAAGCATTGCAGCAACTCACCAAAACTTTTTCATAGCACCTCCCAAATCAGTGGCAGTTACTATGTAAAAGCAAAGGCTAGTAGGTGCATTGGAATACCATCACCAAAGTTCCTTCTAAGTGACAAAACATCCTGACTTGGACTGTCCTGGAACTGTCTACCTTTACAGTTTTGTGGGAGCACCTTCACTGCACAGCTGAAGGAGTTGAAAAAGAATGACCTTATCAAGGGAATCCTGGGATGATCAATAAATACTGTTCTTGCAAGAGATGCCGACATCCCAAGAATTGATTTTATTTTAAAAGTTACTACATTAAACTGCATGTGCCATTATTCTTCCCACTCATTTAATCTTTCTTTGGCCTTTAGAAATTTTCTGTCTTAATTAATTATACCTAGTAGCTTAATTTAATCGCATTAGCAGCATCATGATCTTGGTGGGGTCATCATTCACCCTGGAACTCCCTCCCTAACAGCAGAGTGGGTGTCCTCAAGGACTGTAGCGGTTCAAAAAGGCAACTCACCATCACATTCAGAAGGGCAACTAGGGATGGGCAATAAATAATGGCCGAACCAGCGACGCCCTCATCCCAAAAATGATTTTACAAAAATATTTGCACAAGAACCTGCTTCCATTTATGCACAAGTTCATGTAATTTATATATTGAATGGAAAGGAACATAGTTTGTCACTGTCTTCCCACCAATTGATAATGTCTGTTTCATCCGAATTCTCTGGCCTCTTCCTTCCATGCAGTTCTCCTATTTATGCCACAAGGTTGCTTCTAATTTTATGAATCTCCATTTTAATTGGAAATTTTGTATCAAATGCCTTCCATTAATGTTCCTTAATCCTTCACCCTAGTGAATTTGACAGATACTTTTGTAAGGGTATTTGGACATCACCGATCTTGGGGAAAAGAAATGCAGATTTTCTATGATTAACCTATTGTTTTCCAAGTGTTCACGTACTCTGTCCCTGATGATTGATTGGAGCTATATTGCTACGACTGCTGTTCAACCTGCTGGTCTGTAGTTACTTGGACTAGCCTTGCCCACTTTTGTGAATAAAGCTCTAAATTTATACCCTTTCAATCATCCTTTACTGTTACTTAACAACTGTTACCTACAAGCTTTTGAAGATTACAGATGGGATTCAGTGACTCTGTTGCACCCAGAGCGGATATGGGCACAACAGGTGAATTGCATGTGATTCTCAAATCTGACTCCATGCCATTCCAATCGCAAGTCACCCAACTCATTCCACCCGGCGCAATCTGAGTCTCACTCTCGCTGGGTGAGAGCCATATCTGCACATTTAAACGATACCCAGATGCCAGACTGGCAGTGTCAGGGCCTGGGTTCCAGATTGGTACTGCCAGGGATTGGGCCTGAGGGGGCTTTGCCAGGTAGAGTGGCGTTCCTGAGGGTCTTTCCAAGGTTTAGGGGGAGGTATGTGGTGTCAGAAAAAAAGGGAGGTAGTGGGGGGTTCTGGGCTGCCAGTCAAAATGGCACCCCAATCTGCGAGGAGCATTTCCTGCAGGAAATCCCTCTAAGCGCAGCCTCATCGGAGAGAATCTCCTGGAGGCAAAAAGAAATGGCAAAGTGCTATTGGATAAAGAACAAAGAATAATCCAGCACAGGAACAGACCCTTTGGCACTCCAAGCCTGTACCCATCATGATACCAACTTTTAGCGGCGCTGAGCACCCGGCTTCAAATCCCAGCCCTGGGTCACTGTCCATGTGGAGTTTGCACATTCTTCCCGTGTCTGCGTGGGTTTCACTGCCACAACCCAAAAGATGTGCTGGTTAGGTGCATTGGCATTGCTAAATTGCCCGCTAATTGGAAAAAAAATAATTGGGTACTCTAAATTTGTATTTTAAAAAAATGATACCAACCTTTGCCATGTTGGATGTTACACGACGCTGCAGTCCCCGAAAAACACCCCAATAAACACACCATTCAGCTGGATTCAGCACCCTATATCTGACGTATACCAAATTTCCAAACAACCCTTTGAGTAATTGCATTGTTAAAATCTGAGCGGAAGCTTTGTTTTCAGAGTAATTTGGAAAACCTGGACTGGATTCGTAATGCAATGGCGGCCTGTGCCTGGACACCATCCCAGTCCCGTGGGGTTTCACCCCAGCCCACAGCCCTTACCCTGGTCACCAGCCCCTCCCTGGCCCTGGCATGGCTGCCCTTCCCCACCAGCCCAGCCAGTGTCCACCCCGGCAACCCATGGTTGTGCCTCTACGTGTCCTATCTCCTCTCACACCCTCATCTGTCACAGTGCCTGTTTCCCGATTTTTAAAAGCACAAGCGAAACTTACCATCGGGAACTGTCCCCAAGTTCAGGCAGAGAATGGGGAGGCCCTGGAGAATACCGGGTCAGGCCCGCTAATATCTGCCAATGGTGTTTGCTGTACTAGTGAAGTGGAATGCATTTATGCCGCTGTCGAGACACCGGAGAATTGCAATTTGGCATGAGCTCAATGCCTGCCATGATTTTGGAGTCAAAACTGAATCTCCGCTATGTTTCCCAATTCCAGCATTGGCTGACGGAGAATCCTGCTCATTGATTCTCAGCTGGAATTTAGGGAGTGAGATAAAGGAGAAAAGCTAAAAATCTATTTCAAATCTACACTAATTTTCATTTGAGGGAATGAGATTCCACATTTATAAAATAATTTTTTTCAGGGCCAGGGAGGTTGTTCATGATTAATTATCACTTGTTATTTAAAAACTTGCTCCCTCCTAAATGCACTTGCCCTAACATTTTCAGTTTTTTTAAGTGCTGAATTAATAAGTACCCTCAGTACATGCCATTTCAATGACTTCAGTGCCAAGTCAATTGGCAAGGACTGCGATAGCACATCCTGTCGAGCAGCAAGGCATCTCTGACAGCAACCTCTGGAATTCTACATTTAACTGTGCATGTGTGGATGCCAGAAGTTGCTGTCAGATTCACCCCGTAGCAGTAATTACTGAGTTGCACTTAGTATTGCAACAATATTCAGGCCACTGTATGCTGCCAGAAAATTCACGTACGTATGATCTAAGGTTGCAGATCCTATCAGTTACTTCTTTAAGAAATGCTATTAACTTAACATAAGGCAGACATTATTCTTAAAAATGTTTCTACCTGTTGGGATTATCTCATAATAAATGGGTTGCACTGTCAGATAAATGACAAACCAGTCAACTGGAAAACTAAACATTACATTTGACCAAAGGTATGCAATGTCAAGTTTAGAAATGCACCTAATATTTTCCCTTTTTTGCCATTACCCTGTTGTTAGTACTTCATACATATTAATAATAGAGGCAATTTTGTGTTATTGGACCTTGCCTGCAAGGAACTGCACGGAGACTGTCCAAACTCATTACAATAGAGTTACAACATCCCATTCGTCTAAACTGAATTAGAGCCTATGTGGCAGCAGTGAACTCATTTCATCACCCAGCTCTCAGTAAACATTTAGTCACTGAGCTGGAAAAGGCAGAGGACTGCACACTATGGCTACTGAGGAATCAAACCATTCCAGTTAATTTTACATGAGATTAAATACAGCAAATGGTGTGCCCTATTAGGCAACAATAGTTCTTGCTCTCTTGCTTAACGTTTCAACTAAATGAAATTGAGGTTTCAAGTTTCACAGAAAAAAACCTTAATTAACTCTATTCACTTTGTAAATTAGTTGTTCATACAAATTTACATAGATAATATGAAGTACTGCCTTAATTAATCATCACGCTGTCGCTGTAATTAGAATGACTTGGAACTAAGAGACTGTTTTCACTATTATGATTTAGGCCAGTTATTTATAATTTCCATACTACAAAACTATACGACAAAATAGATTGTGCTTAAAACCAAAATCGTACTGCTGATGCCCATACTCATACTTTCAGGACCATATCATCAGTATCCTGTGACTACAATTTACAATGTAAGGAAGAATTTGAATCTGCTAAGGTGAATGTGTGTGTTGCAGCTGCAACTGTCGGTGGTCAGGAAGCCGCTGGCTCCCACATTTAACCCAGGCACATTCTTAAGCATGCAAGAATCCCCTGTGGGATGGTTAAGTATTTTTAACCCATGATTATGACATTAATTCTGTGGAAGAAATTGCTCTAGTCAAGGGGAAAAGATTTTGGGTGCATTCAAGGAGTTAAATCCGCTAAAATGTATGTTTGGCAGGTATTCGATCCTCTTTTGGATTTCACTTGGGTGGGATTGAAGGCATGTGGGGAATTCACTTGGATAAGATAAGAAATTAAGACAATTAAGAATGGTTCTACCCTGAATTTTGGACTAGCCAGTTAGGGCAACTGTTTCTCAACCTGTCAGCAACTGATCACGGTCACTGAGATGAGAACACAGCAGGAAAACCTTCTGCGAAACTGAAAAGTTGGGAAGTTTTAATTAGTGAAATCGAAGAGCTCCAGTCCGTGACCAGGTACAAGGCTTCTGTCCAAAGCAGTGCTTCTCACAGAGAGTGTTATCACTGCTTGACAGTTAATTGCCAATTTCTTGAAAGACACTTCACCTGGCTAACACTTCACTCACCTTTAGCTGTACTTCCCTGCTGCCGCCTTCACCTTGGCATGGGAGCAGCACTTCTGATAAGGAACACCACTCCAATTACAGCAGCAGGAAGAGCAGCTTTTCTCCTCAGCTGCTTGGCCCTCTACAGAGAAGCAAAGATATAACCGGAATTCAGCTAAAAGAAGATGAAACCCTCAAGACAAAGTCAACAGGTGGAGAATTTCCAAACATATTTGAACACCTTCCCAGAGGACCAGATGGGCAAGCATTGCTAGTGGCCAATAAGGCCACTGTCACTGGAGAACCACCCTCCCTGGACCTCTGTCCCACACCACGCTGTGCTTTTGTTTTCCTGGTATTTAAAATCAGGAAACCGGCACTATGGCTGATGAAGGTGAGTGAGGAGGTGAGCCAAGTTTCAAAGGCTCAACCGTGGGCTGCCAGTTGGGCATCTGGCTGGCGGGGCATCTGCCAGGGCCGGGGGGAGTAGCAAGATGTGACCAGGAGACAGGCCGTGGGGTTGGGTGTCCCCTCTGGACCGCGGTGTTGGGGCGCGGACAGTGCCATGGCCTGCAAGGCAGACTTCTGGCTGTGCACTCCACTGACTGGCCACCGGGGCACGCAGATCTGCAGAGCATCACTGGCTGTATGGATGTGTGTCTGTGTCCCCCCCAAGATCCCACAGATCCCAGCCGTCTCATCAATGGGATGGACATGGTCTAGCGCAGCCTGTGGCCCACCAGGCATTGTCCCACTGCAGGGACAGCAGGGGAACCGCAGAGCACACCCTGACCGGCGCACAAATGTACCATTGCCATCGGCGCCCTCTCTGGCATACTGCCCCCCGCAGGTCAAACATCCCGCCAATGACACCGTCAGCTAGCCCATCCCGCAGGACCACTGGCTGTCACCAAGCCATGCCTGCCCACTGCGCCCCTTTCCCCTGCCATCCTGCCCCAGAGAAGTATGCTGATGCCCCAGAGAAAGGACCCACAGCACACGGTCCCAACAGGTGCCCACCTCCAGGTCGAGCCCCACCCATGGGCCCTGCCCGCATGCATGCATGGCACAGTCCGGTGACACCCAAGACCTCCACTGTGGATGCCACCCTTACGGTGTTGGTCTAGGTGAAATGCATGGTCGGTATTGCCTCCTGCTTTTGTAGGCGGTTGGACTCCAACTGTACCTAAAGGCACTGGATGATTGTTGACACCCCCTCATGTAGTCCCGGCTTTGCACCTACATCTTCAACATTCATTTCCAACAGACATGGAAGACCTGTATGGATGGCAGCTATCCCTGGGGTCGAGTCACCCTCCGACCCTCTGCCCTCTTGGGGGTTCCTACTTCACCTCATTTACCTCTGCATGTATGTGGTGTGCACCAAACATTGCCCCAGGAGCCTCTTCACTAAAATGCCCAACTAATGTGATGAAAAATCAGTGTTGTCCCCGGACAATATGTTTCAGGATGTCGCGGGGTTGCGGTGGGGGGCATGGGTCACCAGCAGGTCCCACCTCGTCGCCAGGTGAATCGAGGGGTTGCGGCGGGGGGGTGAGGGTCACCAGATGGACCTGCACGTCGCCAGATGATCTTGCAAGACAAAAGACCGGATACATGATTAGGTGGTGGGTAGGCATGTTGTGGGGGGATATATGTCACACATGCCAGAGGGACATCGCAATTCATTGGGGGCTCATTTGCATCTCTGATGCTGAACTCCGCCTCGGCGACTGCCCACTTGCCAACCCCATAGACCAAGCCCCGACGCCCTCTGCTCTGCAGCAGTGCGGGGCCGCAGGTCCAATGGGCCACCTCCGTTCTCTCACAGCGATCTGACTCGCTATGCCAGTTCCATTCTGTTCCGTCTCGCGCCTCTTGTCTGCCACCTCAACCTTTTTCTCCTGGTTCTTACTGACTTTTTCAGCCCCTTTGTTGATTTGAGAGCATATCTCTGCTTCTGCAATGGTTTCGGAGAAGGGTGAGTTTGGCGGGCGGGGAGTTTGGTTTGGCTTAGCGGTCAATTTTTGGGCTAAAAATGCCTAATTCCAAGTTTCCAAGAGGAGAGCTACCTTTTCTGTGACTGCTCAGCACATCCCCACCACAGGAAGTGACTATGATATACATTATAATGTTTTTCCTTGTGAAGCATGTGGTATGATTGGGAAGAAGGGATAGTTCCTGAAACATACAATCACTAATGTTTTCAGTTCTGGTGACTGGGCCTGTTATACATTAATCAAAAGAGATTTCTTGTTAAATTCAGTCAGCAACTACCTTATTGTTATATTATGAAACTGTCAGTATGTTTTTTGGAATTTAATGCCCGGTCCCAGGGGCAGTTTTTGGATGAGCTGGCACCGTAAGACATAAGGAAGGAAGAAAATGTCGAAGAAAAAAGCCGTCGGGAAGAAGAGGGTGAGCGAAAGTACCCTGTCCAGCGATCGGGTCAGCCCGGCTGCAGGAAAGATGGCAGAGGCTGGGTTGTTGTGAGGGACCACGCCTTTCACAGTGGAGACTTTGACTGACGTGATGGCTGGAGAGTTTGAAAAGCAGTTTGCATAAAGAGATAATTGTAGTGATGAAGGACCTGGTGGAGGATGGCCCCAGTGAAGAAGCGGTGTCAAAGACATCGGCCGATGTATGGGAGAAAGGAGAGAAGTTGAAGGGGGTGGAGGAAGCTTGTCACAACATCTTGACCAGTTCACCTCGATGGGCGAGGGTGGTGGAGGCCAACAAAGGACTGAGAGCCAAGGTGGAGGACATGAAGAACAGGTCGAGGCGGCAGAATTTAAGAATTGTGGGCTTGCCCGAGGGCATGGAGGGCCCGAGACCAACTGAATATATCGCGGAGTTGTTGGGGGAGGGGGAAGAATCCTCCCGGTATGAACTGGACAGAGTTCATTGGTCACTCAGGCCCAAGCCGAAGACAAGTGAGCCGCCAAAGGCGGTCATAAGTTGTTTTCATAAATACCACGCCGTGTCAGCGATTCTGAATATTAAACTGGAGTCCTGTCCGTTAGTTGCCATATTTGGGATGTCGGACTCGCCGGGGCTGCAGAAGGGTGGGAGTGCATGTCCTTGCCCTCGCCTCGTTGATTTCCTGAAAGCAGGTTCTGCTGGGGTGGAGGTCTGCATCTCCACCCAGCGCTTCAGTATGGTTGGGAGACTTGATGGAGTTTTTGTACCTAGAGAAGGTCAAGTACAACATGAGGAGTTCTGTTGAGAGAATCTAACAGAGGTGGCGACCTTTTCTAGTCTATTTTAAGGAACTGATCACCGTCTGTTGGCAGGGGGTGGGGGGTTGTGTCAAGATTGCTTTTAATGTCTGGTTTCTATAAATTGTATTTGGTTTGTATAGATTTGTTTATTTTGTAATTTATAAAATAAAAAACTCTTGATAAAAACATAAGAAGGCAAGGGAAAAAATGGGGTGGAAGAAATAAAAGCATCTTTATATTCTTTGATTGTAAAAATCAGGTTTCGAATGTAACAGTTGTTGCCTAGCAACATACCAATGGGATTTCTTAGTTATGCCAGGCAGCTTTCCAACCACAAGCAGAAGTTGTGATATACGTTCCCAATATGTCTGCATCCTATTATTAAGCCTTTCACGCTGCATTCCACTGAGCAATATTGGGATTCTAGTCTTTTACGGATATGGTTTACAAATATGCAGTAAGTATTTTATACCACTAATGGGCTGTTCAGTGACTTATCACTGGCTTTCATACATAAATCAATCCCTGATCGAAATATATTCTTGTGTTCTCTATTTTCTCTCCTCCCTGCAGGTAGAAAGCCAGTCAGAAAGAAAAAAAATCCCTTTGCTTCTAGAACAGGAATAATTAAAATTGGGCAAGGATCAACAGTTGCATTATTTTTGGAGCAGTTGCTGCCCTTCTGCTTTACAGCGTGGTGGGGTGCGTGTTCCCACAGGCTAAGTTTACAGTCTTGGAAGTGCCAAGGTTGGAAGCTCACAGGAGAGCAAAGAGCGAGTACTTCCCTTCAAACAAAAGGGGAGATAAATTGAAGGAAGAGCTTTTCTGGATGTATATCTAATATCTTTTAAAACCCATTGGCAATGATCAGTAATGGAGCACAAATGGCTTTGACTATGTGATGCAAGACTGTGTGATGCAACAATAACATAAAGGTAGATAAGGAGGAGAGAATTTGTACTTATTGATACTTGCAAAACTAACTCAACCTAGTATTCTATATTTAATTTAAAATATCCTGTGCTAAGAGTTATACATTGAAAGTCTTGGGAATAACAAGCATTTTCAGCATGTGCTATACTTTCAGTAATCACATAGAATCCGTACAGTCCAGAAGGAAGCCATTTGGCACCAACTCTCTGAAAGAGTACACTGCTTGGGACCACTACCCCACATATTTTTGATGATGGTCCAGATTTTGCAGTCACCAATGAAGGGATGGTGCTTGCTGTTCAGTACACTTACAGCCAGCCACAGATTTTCTTTTGTTACTTTTTGTGTGGCAATTACAGATACATTTCAACATGGCAATCTCTAAAGGGGCTCCGGGAACTGTGAGCAGGGCAAGCAACAGTGTGACATCTCAATCCTTAGGTTGAAGAATCCTCACTGAAACATGCAAGCCGGAATTCTCCGAGCCCGAGAGTCGCAGCTTTGGAGACCGGCGATGTGGAATTTTAGAGACAAAAGCGGTGGAAGTAGTAGCATTTTCGCGAGCTTTGGCTCAGCTTATCTTTTAATGCTTTATTTTATCCTGGTGCACATTTCATATTTGCTTTTTCATGGGTTACATGCCTTGCACTTTGTCTCTGGAGGATCCTGATAGGTGTTTTACGAACAAGAGCCAAGATAAATCCTAAAAATCCTCGTCAGTTAATGATGATTGAAATGAGCTGGGATGCAGCCCAGTTTGCAGTGGCGGAATTTCTGGTGAATGGATTTTCGCTTCGGCGGTGCTGCATGCATCCGGATGATGGCTGCCAACAAAAGTGTTGTTCTGGTTGAGATCGTGGCTGTGTGGTGCAGGTCGTTGGGTTTCATTTTGAAGAATTGCGAGGTTTCATTAGGAGAACGGTGGAAGTGCATGAGAGAGTTCTTGCACTCGAAAGAGCATCTTCCTTGGTCAGATTCAGTGAGGCTAGGTCAGTCTGGTCCCCCCAAAATCACTGGTCCTGTTCTCGATGCTCACCGTGAGGGATTGGAACTGGCTTAGTGAATCAAGACATTTCCCCGGCTGGGGTGGGGATCTCCTCAGTGTGGAGCAACGGCATGGTGCGAGTGATGATGCTTTGTGCTTTGATCATTGGAATCCTTGAGAGATCCTGAAGAGTGTTTGTTGATCCTGCCTTGACCTCTGCCTTTTCAAGCAAGTTGGATGGTACCTTTATCCTGCAATTCTTGTTTAATCCTGGAAGTAACTCCCTTGTGATTATGTTGTTGTTGTTTATTTATTGTTGTCTTTTTTCTGCAAGGCGTGCAAGCTGTGAGCATATGTTGTCGATTGTCCCGTTCTAGCAAAATCATATTGAGTTGATTATGTGAAATGTGGTCTGTGACAGTTTTACCCCTTTTTTGTTATTATGTCATAATCCTTGTGGTTGTGGGAGGGGAGTGCTATTTTGCCATTTTTTATAAAAAAGATGAGTGGAGTCAGGCTAGGGTGAAGGGTGGATGGTTGGGTTGACAGGGTTAGTTAAGTCCTCACTGAAATTGAGGATAACCTCCAGTTAGTTTATCCATTTTTCAAAATGTTATTTGAACTTAAGAATCCTTCAATGACCTGGGCAGATTTTGTATCCTGGGGAGGACGAGGCTCTATTTGACTCTTCCTTGAGGTTGAGTTTCTATTTTGGAGCTCTCTCTTTATTCCTCCTATGAGCTAGGCAGCACGGTAGCACAAGTGGATAGCACTGTGGCTTCACAGCTCCAGGGTCTCGGGTTCGGTTCCCCGCTGGGTCACTGTCTGTGCGGAGTTCTCCCCGTGTCTGCTTGGGTTTCCTCCCACAATCCAAAGACATGCAGGTTAGGTGTATCTGCCATGCTAAATTGTCCTTCGTGTCCAAAAAGCGTTAGATGGAGTTATTGGGTTACGGGGATAGGGTGGAAGTGAGGGCTTAAGTGGGTCGGTGCAGACTCGATGGGCCGAATGGCTTCCTTCTGCACTATATGTTCTATGTTCTATTGGAATGAGTAGATTTAGTAATGGTGCTCACTGAGTTGAGAGGATCCTCTTGTAGCCTCTCCGTGATAGTGGATGGTGTGTGGCGGTAGTGGATGGTTCTGGGTCATTTCAGGTGTTTCCCTTGAGGGTCTTTTTCTCTTCTGGTTCCTGACACGGGTGAGCAGGGTACTGTTTCTAATCCTGATCTGGTCCAGTGGTTTGGGGGAGGTTCCCCTACTTGCACTGGGGAGGGGGAAATTGGCCCCCCTCCCATTGCATCTAATTATTAGGTGTCTTGGTGGTTCTTCATCTCTTCGAGATGGGGTCTCCCCAGTTGAGGCTGATGTAATTATCCTTTTCTCCTTTGTCTAATTGGGGTCGTTGAATTTCTCTCGATGAGGTTGCAGAGGTGGAGGTGTAGGTTCGACTGAAGTGGAGGTTTTGGGATATCCTGGAGGTCCTACTAGTATAGTTTCCTGTGCATCGGGATGTGCTAGGCTAGGCCAAGCCTGGTGCTGTAGTTAGTATTGTGTTCCCCTTGGAAACATGGGATGTCCCTTCTCGAAAGCACTTATTAGGGACACCCTGAGAGGTTGGGTTTTGCATGTACTGTGCACAGGAGCCAGGGGGATGAACCGAGTCATGTGCTTTAGTGGATACTGTGCTGTCCCCCTAGAGGGTTAGGCGTTTTCTTGGTTGAATGAGCAGCTTGTTCTCTTCCTAGTGGGTGTGCAGCATGTGCCAGAGAAATATAGAGTCGGGGTTGGGTCCTGTTCGCTTGTTATCCTGTGGGTTAATTCTAGAAGTTCTAGTTCTTTCTCTCATCTTTTTCCTTGGGTGGCCCTGAAGGTTTGATCGTAATCTGAACATGCTGTTGCCAGTCCTCTCTGCACAATTTTATGGAATGATGTTGATTCTTCACTGGGCCTCAGATTGGGGTTAAATTGTGTTTTATGTATTTAACTCTCCCTAGAACTGGGGGTTTCCTGTATTGTCTTTGTTCTTTGTAAGTGTGGTTATGAAGGATCTGCGCTTGGCTCCTACATGGTGCAGAGGAGCCTGGTATCCAAGGAAAGGAGACTGCGGTGGGTCGTTGGTGCTTTTGGTGCTGCCAGAGTTGAGGGAGATATGTGTTCGAACATGGCGTGGAAAATCTATCCTGACATTCTTGTGGTAATTGCGAGATGAAGTGGTGTGGGAGGATGTGCACCATTGTTCCATGGCCTCATACTGTTTCTCCCTAGTCTTTGGTGGCGGTGTATAAGTATCTAGTTATGTCTAATGATTGTATCGAGCTAGTTGTCATGTTCTCCTGTCCCTCTCTGTACTCATATATGTTGAGCTATTTTTCCTTGCAAATGGTGATGATGTATTACTTTGTAATTTTGCTGTGCTATTTTCTAAAATGTAAAACCTTAATAAACATTTTTTTTAAATGAAAGCATCAGGACAGCCCTCCTACAAGCTGTCACTTCCTTGTGTTTTCCTGGACGCAGGAGAAAACCACCATTGCACCCAGAGGTGGCAGGCAGGTAGTTAAGCCAATTATTGAGGTATTTGCATGCATTTCAAAAGAACTGTAAACCTGCTGGAGTCGCATGGGCTCCCACTGTGTCCACTCCCACTTTGTCCACACCATATGTAATGCATGATTGAAATTTAACTGATAATGGCAGTAATGTAAAAGCTGCTATTTTCCCATCTCACAACTTTATGGAATTCATGATAACTGATGTCCTTGGACTGTCTAATCACCAGGAACCTCATCATGTCTCAGTTGCTATCCTGATGCTGATGGTGACTGCAATGCTTCCCTGGCGCCACCTGTTCTTGGGCCTCAGGAGCTCTCCCACTGGTCACACAGTGAGGGATACTGGCTTCGCTGCAGTGGACTGCACTGTCCTGAGGTCCCGCTATCAAAATGCACCCATCATTCCGAATTAGGCAGAAAACATGGAAGTGGCCTGGTAATTGGTCACCTTCTATAAAATTCAGCTGATGGGTCTGCTACTGAAATACGCAAGCTCAGGACCCAGAAACGACTCTGACATCCTGGACGGGATTCTCTCAGCCCGGGGCCGGAGAATCACCGCGACCGGCGCGAATCGTGCCACGCCGCCCCTACGCCGGGTCGCGATTCTGCGCAGAGCGGAGTATCGGCGCCATTGGCGCCGGCGTGCGCAGCGCGGGTCGGGATGGGCCTAGCGGCCGTAACAAAAAACCCAAGTCCCGCCGGCGCCGTCCACATGTGGTCTTACCCAGCGGGACCTCGGCGTGGAAGGGTCTGAGGGCGGCCTGTGGGAGGGAGCGGGGATCCATTGTGGCCCGGCCCGCGATCTGGGCCCACTGATCAACGGGCCATCCTCTCGGGCTGGAGGGCCTCCTTTCTTCCGCGCCGGCCCCTTTAGCCCTACGACATGTTGCGGCGGAGCTGGCGCGGTGAAGGGAGCCACTGCGCATGCGCACATTGGCGCCGGTCCCACTGCGCATGCGTGGACCCCGCAGCGCCCCTTTTGACACCGGGATCAGCAGCTGGAGCAGCGAGGGTCACTCCAGTGCCATGCTGGCCATCTGTAGGGGACAGAACTGCTGATCATGAGGCCATGTTGACACCGTCGAGAAATGCAACGGCGTTAACGACGTTGTCAACACTTAGGGCGCGATTCTCCCAAAACGGGAGAAATCGTAAAGCTGGCGTAAAACCCGGGCGGGTTTTACGGCAGCGCGCCCCTTCCCGACCGGGGACCGATTCTAATCCCCGGTCAGGGCTAGCAGCCCGACGCCGTAGGCTCCGGCAAGACGGGCTTAACGAAAATCGTTAAGCCCGCTTGCCGGAGTTAGCGCCGGCTGACGCGTCATATGATGTCAGCCGCGCATGCGCAGTTTGGAAGACTCCAACCCACGCATGCGCGGGTGACGTCATTGCGTTTTTGCGCGAAACCCGCGCATGCGCGGGCCGGGTTGCCCCTCAGGCGCCCCGCGAATGGATACTGCGGGGCGGCGGAAGGACAAGTAGTGTGCGGGCATCGGGCACCGATCGCGGGCCCATGGCACCCTTGGTACGGCCGTGCCAATCGGTGCCATGGTTATTAATAGCGAGTTAGTCACGCCGTTTTTACGAACGGCAAGACCAGGTGTGTTTGCCGTTCGTAAAAACGGCGTAAAGGGCTGGGACTTCGGCCCATCTAACAGCTGAGAATCGCTGCCGGCCGTAAAAAAACGGCGGCAGCGATTCGGGTCGGGACTTCGGCGGGGGAGGGGAGAATAGCGGGAGGGCGGCAAAAATGTCGGGAAGGCCCTCCCGCTATTCTCCCACCCGTCGTGGGGGGCGGAGAATTTCGCCCTTAGTTTCAGGATCAGAGAATCCCGCCCCAAGTTCCCACTCCTGTGGGAAAATGCAGCCTGCTGAGTCTAAAGCAGGAACTATAAAGAGAACATTTAATTAAATAAAAAATCATGTCAGAAAAAAAAAGACTTGGAAAAAAATCTGGGTTCAAGCGGGAGATAGAAGATAAATCGAAAAGTTTCAAAATTATTTTAATTAAACTCGAACCTTTTAAAATTTCAAACATAATCAAAATCTGAAGGAATGTGACTCCACATTTGCAAAAAATAAATGCTCAATGCGAGAGCAGTTACTTGACAGTAATTAAGATTTATTGCACCATTAAAAATATATTCACATCTGAATACACAACTCCTAAGTTTTTTTGGTTGTTTATGGGATTAGTACTGCAACTCGCCACCCTCCATGGGCAGCATTTTCATCCTGATATGGGAGCGGGAATGGGGGTGGTCAGGTGCATAATTCCAAGCCTGCATGCTATTTTTCCAGTACTATCCCACCCCTAGGCCATTTTCCTGGATGTTGGATTGGGGTGGAATGGCTGCCAGCCTGCAAGTGGCAGGTAATTTGCTAAGATGATTAAATAGACAATTAAGATCAATGATCAAAGGCCAACCCAAAATTTCCAGTCATTTTGCATTTTCCCTCCACTTCTGCCAGGCACACAGCAGCTGCCTGGAGTCAGCCTCCTGGAGGCAGAGGAAAAGTCAGTGATCCTGGCTGACTCAGAGGTTACCCTGCCCGCCTCCTTCCCTACCTGCCATGACAGCATTAAATGCCAAATATCACAAATATATTAAGCATGAAATAATTATTATGATCAATAATAATTATTACCAGCATTAATTAAACTTACAATTAGCAGCAGTATTTATGACAAAATTAGTTGTCTCTGGAAAACTCCAGTCACATTACACTCGATGTGCAAAATTTGTTGGACCCAACACCCATTTCTAATGCCTTTTTTGCAATCCTGCTCCATTACAATTTGCATGTTTTGTAATTATATTATGTAATTATCATGCAGCACTAACTTGATTGTTGTTTCCTTGCAGCCTTAGATCCATGCTCCCTAATTTGCCATGAACGTAACTTTCCAGATCTATGTTTTTCTTCCGGCTGATGTCAACTTAAAGCAAAGCTTCCAAGACCTCCCTAACAAACGAGCTTCTGCCTGGTTTTTTTCCTTTTTTTAAAAATAAATTTAAAGTACCCAATTCATATTTTTCCAATTAAGGGGCAATTTAGCGTGGCCAATCCACCTAACCTGCACATCTCTAGGTTGTTGGGGGGAGAACGTGTAAAATCCACACAGACAGTGACCCGAGGCCAGGGTCGATCCTGGATCCTCGGTGCCATGAGGCAGCTTCTGCCTGTTCTATGTCTGTGCAATACTTTAATTATTTTTCCTTAGACCTGTATGCTTCATGCTATTGTTATCTTACACGATTCCATACTATTCTGTTTCTGAAGAGCTTGTTTTAAGGTATAGGTATAGGTACACTCACAGTGCTGTTAGGGAGGCAGGGAAAATTGTGATGACATGAAATTATCAGGGAAATCTAATATAATAATGTGTTCTGCTGATTATATACTTTTTAAAAACTATTTAAAATAGAAGCTGCTTAAAGGCAGGGACAGTTTGGTTTGGGGAATGGAGCTAGTGCTTTTGATACGTTGATCCCGGGCAGGCACAAGCCCGATCTGGAAGCACATGAAATCGCACAAGAAGACATTGGCCATGCATCCTGACATCATTGCAAACTCTACAATCTACCTACATCCTGTTGTATCCTCTGACAATCCTCGGCCCTATCAGCAACTCCCCCAATCTTCATGTCGCCTGCAAACATATGTCTCAGACTACCCACATTTTCCTCCAGATCATTTATATATACAACAAACAGAGGTCCCAGCACTGATCCCTCTGGAATACCACTAGCTACAGATCTCCTTTTGAAAAACACCGTTGCACTGCTACTCTCTGTCTTCTATAACCAAATAATTTCTGTATCCCTCTAGCCAGATAACCTTGAATCCCATGTGATTTAAGTTTTTGTACCAGTCTGCCATGTGGGACCTTGTCAAACACTTACTAAAGTCCATATAAATTACATCCACAGCCCTTCCCTCATCAATTTTCATTGTCACCTCTTCAAAAAACTCAATCAAGTTGGTGAGACATGACCTTCCCATACAAAACCATGCTACCTGTCACTAATTAGTTCATTTTCCTCCAAATGTTCATATATTCTGTCCCTCGGTCTCATTCACAAAAGCTTCCCCACCACTGATGTCAGGCTCACCAGTGTATAATTTTCTGGACTATCCATGCTTCCTTTCTTAAACAAGGGAACAACATTGGCCATTCTCCAGTCCTCTGGAACTTGGCCACTGGTCAACGAGGATGTGAAGATGTCTGTTAAGGCCCCCAGCTATTTCTCCCCTTGCCTCCTGCAGTAACCTAGGATAGGGCCCATCTGGCCCCGGGGCCTTTTCTATCTTAATGCAATTTAGAATACTCAACACTTCCTCCTTTGATATATAATAATAAAAAGAATAATCGCTTATTGTCACAAGTAGGCTTACTGTGAAAAGCCCCTAGTCACCACATTCCGGCCCCTGTTCGGGGAGGCCGGTACGGGAATTGAACCCGCGCTGCTGGTCTTGTTCGCCATTACAAACCAGCTGTTTAGCCCACTGTGCGAAACCAGCAATTGACGATATTGATGATCTTGAGCGTTCACACACCTATCCCTGACCTCAACATTCATTATGTCCTTCTTACTGGTGAATACAGATACAAAGTGCTCATTAAGGATTTCACCCACTCCCTGTGGTTCCATGCACAATTTCCCTCCATTCCCTCCCGCCCAGGCTATTGGTGCCCCTCCAGTTCAGGTGCAACCCATCCTTCTTGTACAGGACCCCCTTCCCTAGAAGACATCCCAGTGAACCAGATAGATAAAGCCATCCCTCCTTCACCAGCTCTTTAGTCACATGTTCAACTGTACTATCTCCTTGTTCCAAGCCTCATGAGCACGTGGTGAAGGGTGTAATCCTGAAATTACTATCCTCGAGGTCCTGCTTTTTAGCTCCAAACTTACCTCAACTGAATTGAATTGTCTTTGCAGGACCTCTTCCCTCTTCCTGCCTATGCCATTAGTACCAATGTGGACAATGACATCATTCTGTTTATCCTCCTGTTTCAGGATGCCCTGTAGCCATTTAGAGACATCCAGGACGCTGGCACCAGGGAGGCAACACACCATCCTAGAGTCCCGTTTGCGGCCACAGAAACATCTGTCTGTGCCCCGACTGTCGAGTATCCTACTATCCGCTTGCACTTAGCCTGACCTTGCTGTACAGCAGAACTAGTTATGATGCCACAGGCCTGGCTGCTGCTGGTAGCTTCCAATGAGAGGCTATTACCCCAACATTATCTCTAGTATACTTTTTGGAGAGCTGAGTAGCCAGAGGAGGCTCCTGCCTTACCTGCCTGCCTCTTCTGGTGGTCACCCATTTGTTGACTGCAAGTAAACTCCAATGATGGTCTTTACCACTCTATGCACATTCATATGAGATCCAATGCCATCAGTCAGAAAATCATCACAACATAGATGCATTATCACGTCTACTGGTCAAATACCACCTAGGCTCTGAGCTTTTGCTTTGGGTTTTGGACTGGTTTGAGCTGCACAGGTTGAAAGAAGTGTCTCTATCTTCATTTTAAAAGCTGTCCCAGATACTTGGTAACTTAAGAGATAATTGCTTTCTGGAAGGAATTTAAATCTGCTGTTTTGGAAGGGGAACAGAGTATCAATAACAAGTCTTAAAGGCAGTGAGAATGTTGTGTGCTGGGCCACGCCTTTGAAAAGGGTTTCTGGTTTTACTTGGATTTTGTTTTTGAATTGGAACAGTTAAGGGGGAATTCATTAAGATTACTGCAGCTATGTGGGATCTTTATGATTGTAGTTGATAAAAAAAAGTATTTATGTGTGTCCTTATACAAATATTAACTAAATTCTTAGAATAAAGTACCTAAGAAGTCCGTTGATTAACACCTGAAAGGCAGGCTCTTGTGCTCATCTTAGCCAAATTCAACATAAAGGTTGTAGGTCAGATGGACTCCACAATATACTTTGAAGTTGTTAAACCCTGGCCCATAACACAATAGAGTTGCCAGATTCTGGATGAATTCTCCAGAGTCGTTGATTAACTCTAAGAATGACCTAAGCTGAGTAGCTTCCATCTTTTTAGATGCTTTGTGTAGACCCTTACTATCAATTACATGTCCTAGACATTGTATTGATATCTGAAATAAATCTTTCCTGACACACAGCCCATGCACCTGATGTCATTTCATTGTGGCTTCTAAGTGTTGTAAGTATTCTTGTTCATTTGTGCTGGTTATTAATGTATCATCTAGGTAACACTGTACCCCCTCTAAGCCATTAAGGATCTGGACTATTGACAATTGAAATAAAGCTGGTGCTGCCCTTATTCAAAAAAGCAATTTCTTATAACAGAATAGATCTTTGTGAGTGATGATGGTGAGCAGGTCTTGAGATTCAGCTGTCACGTTCATTTGCAGGTAGGCTTGCGAGAGGTCAATCTTGCTGAACTTCTGTCCTCTTGCAGGCCTGTCAACAAATATTCAATCAGTGGTAGTGGGTATTGATTCGCACATAGAACCAGATTGATGGCTTAAAATCTCCACAGTTACAAATTGTACAATGCTGCTTCATGACAGGTACAATAAGAGTTTCCCAGTCACTAGTGGTAGCGTTTTTTTTTTATTATTATAGAATTTACAATGCAGAAGGAGGCCATTTGGCCCATCGAGTCTGCACCGGCTCTTGGAAAGAGCACCCTACCCAAGGTCAACATCTCCAACCTATCCCCATAACCCAGTAACCCCACCCAACACTAAGGGCAATTTTGTACACTAAGGGCAATTTATCATGGTCAGTCCACCTAACCTGCACATCTTTGGACTGTGGGAGAAAACCGGAGCACCCGGAGGAAACCCACGCACACACGGGGCGAAAGTGCAGACTCCGCACAGACAGTGACCCAAGCCGGAATCGAACCTGGGACCGTGGAGCTGTGAAGCAATTGTGCTATCCACAATGCTACCGTGCTGCCCTATTTCCTGTTTCCACAAGTCTCTAGTTCAGATTTCACTGTTGGACATATAGCATAAGACACTGCTGGCTAGTTTCCTTAATCTTCTGGGACAATTGTACTCCTTTCATGGATCCCATTGTGTCTTCAAAAACACTGCTGTATTTTTCCATGATGGTATTGTTACGAATCCCTTGGCTCAGGCACAGTCAATTCTAGCCACCTCCCGTCACCCGGAGTCGCAGCATATTTAAATTAACCAATAATTCTTAGAAATATACCCACAGTCTTTGGCCCTTGACTGCCCAATAATTACAGTTACCAGGTTTGTAAAATTAAGCACAATTACTTTCTATGAATAAGAAAAACGATAATTAAAAATGTAGCAAATACAATTGGTTAAATATCATCTAATTCCTAATCCCCCATTTTAACCTCCCTCACCCTCTAAACATACAGGAGTCCCCATATCGACCTCCATTTTTCTAGGTTTTAGGACTACCCAAGGTGGGGTGAACCACCCTGGACAGAGTACGTACAGCTTCAGTTCGTCATCAGAATGAAGTGCTACAGCTTCACTGTGGTTGTTGTTCTTTTCTTCCACATTGTGTATTTTCTTAGTTGAATTCATTTTGTTTCTTCCTTTAAACGAGTTCTGTGTCCTTTGAATGTTCTTCTCTGGAAAAGTTTTTTATTCCATCAAGTTTTTGCTGTGTGGCCAGTTCTGTCACAATGTTTACAATGGTTATCCTTGCTTCAGCAATCAGCCTATCGATGTATTGTTTTTGCACAGCGATAACACACCAGCAGTCAGTTTATGGATCCTCGTGCTTGCTCTGAGCTGAGAAGCCTCCTTAGCTGTAAGCTCCATTGAAACAGAAATATGTAATGCAGTCTTCAGACTTCTATTTTGTTCCGTTAATAATCTTCTCTGAATGGCTTCATTTTTCAAACCTCACACCAAACGATCTCTATATCATTTAATCAGTTGCCAAATTTGCAAAACACGGAGGCGGCATGTGAAAAAAAAATGAAAATGAAAATCACTTATTGTCACAAGTAGGCTTCAATGAAATTACTGTGAAAAGCCCCTAGTCGCCACATTCCGGCGCCTGTTCGGGAAGGCTGTTACGGGAATCAAACCATGCTGCTGGCCTGCCTTGGTCTGCTTTCAAAGCCAGCGATTTAGCCCAGTGTGCTACAGTACCACAGTGTTACTGTGGTTAGCATTGCTGCCAACGGCACTGAGGTCCCGGGTTCATATCCCGGCCCTGGGTTACTGACCGTGTGGAGTTTGCACATTCACCCCATTTCACCCCCACAACCCAAAGATGTGCAGGTTAGGTGGATTGGCCATGCTCAATTGTCGCTTAATTGGAAAATAAATAATTGGGTACTCTAAATTTACAGTGCAAAACTCTGTAAGTCACTTGAGGGTCGTGATGGACTGTGCAATGTTTTACCCTTCCATCTGATTCCTTCAATGAAATTGAAACATCTCTGCGATAATCAATGGCTTTGGTGCATAATAGTCTTCTAATATTTTAACCAATTCTTGATATGTCTTAACCCCAGGTTTCTTGGGTTGAACCAAGCTTCTTAACAAATCGAAAGTTTTGCTTCCAATTGTACAATTGGAACCTTGCTCTCCCAACTTCCCTTAAATTAATGGTCTAATTAAAGAAAGTTGAATTACCAATTTATAACAGCTTTAACTCACATTGCAATCCCTAGAGTGCAGAAGGAGGCCATTCGGCCCATCAAATCTGCACCAACCTGAAAGAGCAGCAATCCCCCACCCTATCCCCATACCCCACCTAACCTACACATCTTTGGATACTAAGGGACAATTTGTAGCATGGCCCATGCCCCTAACTTGCCCATCTTGAAGAAATCTGAACACCCAGAGGAAACCCACACAGACACTGGGAGAACATGCAAACACTACTCAGTCACCCAAGGCCAGAATTGAACATGGATCCCTGGCACTGTGAGGCAGCAGTGATAACCACTGCGCCATCGTACCATCCATGGTACAAGGTGTGAGAAACTTTTGTTCTCTGCCCCATTCTGTCTCCATATCTTACTGTACTGCACCCGACAAACTCTGCAGACTGAACTGCTCAGATTGCAGATTTAAAATAAGTATTGTTATGGGCCAGGGTTTAGAGAACGCCAAAGTGTATCGTGGAGTTCACCTGACCCACAACCTTTAATAGATTGTGGTATGGGGAGCATACGGCCCACTCTACAGGTGTGGCACAGCAGAAATGGAAAAGTATTTTTAAAGAAAAACAATGTTTATTCTATCAACTCAAGTTAACCTTTTCAAAACATACAGTGAACATCTCAGCAACCATTAATTCAAATACAACCCTCAAAGACTACAACACTAAGTAATCCTTTAAGCTTTCCTTTTAACATCCATAAGACTTAAAAAAGAACTTTTAACAGAAGCACATCAGGATAAAGTTAAAGTCACTACTGAGAGCAGTTATTAGTTTGGAACATAGAACATACAGTGCAGAAGGAGGCCTTTCGGCCCATCGAGTCTGCACTGACCCACTTAAGTCCTCACTTCCACCCTATCCCCCTAACCCAATAACCCCTCCTAACCGTTTTGGACACTTTTAAATCACCAAAGGATCGATTTACTGTTTTTAGATTACAGAGAGAGAGACTAGTACCCCTTCTGGCTGTGACTGCAGCTACCCAGCTCTGCAAACAAAACTAGAACACACCCTGCAGCAACAGCCTAAAACAAAAGTAAAAGGCTGACAGACAGCCCAGCTCCACCCACACTCTGACATCACTGATAAACACCCATTTCGTAACGGTACATTTCTTAAACACCCATTTCTTAAAGGTACTCTCACATGACGGTATGGGCTCTTTCATACTTTACCAGTTCCAATATCAGGTCTGATTTCTGACCTGTTAATCCACTTGATCGATCGATCTATCTGTTGAAGCATCTCAACTGTTCTTCATCTAAGTTCTGGCCATCGATGTTCGACTTTTTCTCTTCCTTCTGGAAAGAATTTTATTTTTCTGATTTGTTCTTCGTTGCCAGTTTTCTTTTTGTAAACTGTTGTATCTTTAGACTAACAGTACAAAAGAAAGAGATTGCAGATACATATGGGTTGAAGCAAGATCAACAGAGGTTTATTAGATAGGGCTTCACTGTACAAAGGCTGTTACTAGACTAAGGGTAAAAGCCTGTGAAGTAGCCAATGATGCCATGCATGTCATGTGGCTCAGTTCTTAAAGAAACATTGCACAAACTACAATAACCCACATAAATAACATGTGATATCAAAAAAACAGAAGCCCCCAGACCAAATTCATTGCTATGCTTACTATATCTTAAGCTTACATTTGCGGGTGCTACGTCTTGGTGCCCCCACACCTCCCCACTCATTGTCTGCAGCATTAGAGGAAGATTTCTGACTGTAGAGCTCTGTTGATGTAAATTACCTTGGCGGTCATCATTTCGCCAGAGGGGCCCGAGTAGGCACTGCCTGAGAGAGTGCGTTCAGCAGCATGGCTGGGCACACCTCAGTTACCACGGTGTCTGAGGATTGCGCGGTGACTGGCAGAGAGGCAGAGAAGTTGCTGCTCTTGTCCGGGACATTGTGAGAGGAGCACAGCGAGACGACAGGCAGTCATATGCCATTGTGAGGTGTGTCTGGACGTCACTGCTCACCACTCATGGATGGCCACCCATCCAAGAGACTGGGTACCGCATCCTTCTCCAACACCGCCAGTGACTTCCTGAGGTCATTGCCTTTGTGAGGTCTTACAGGCCTGAATGCAACACAAGGAACCCCCCATCCTGTCCCTGGAGCTACCTCTCCATGAGAGTTGCCGCTCTCAATGGAGAAGGCTGTGTGTTCATTGCTCAGGGTTTGTCCGGCGCACATGATCCACAAGGACACATCCACGATAGAGACCATGGCACACAGACCTTCAGAGATCTCTGCTAAATATCCATGTGCATCCCGCTGTACATCCAGAATTTACCACCAAATTGACGACTCCAGAAGCTTATTAACTACCTTAGACTCAGCATGATCCTGGTCTCCAGCAATCTTCGGACTGTCGGCGCCCTGGGCACTCCCTGCCACCACCATCTGCTCATGCTAGCATGATGTGCCCTCACCACTATGCACTGCTAACTGAGCCCAACGATGTTCCAGTATCTGCAGTGGTGCTGAGAGAGAGTGTGTCGCAGGTGCATCTTTCATCGGTGCCTGCTCTGGTATTAATGGAGGGCCATTGACCGCCTGGCTGGCTCTGGTGGATGGCTCATCTGAGGGATGAAAGCAATCAGTTAGTACTATTAGTTATACCACACAGAATCAATGTCCATGATATGCAGCTTGGTGTGAGTGATGTCAGTAGCATCACTTGGGCAGCATGGTAGCACAGTGGTTAGCACTGCAGCCTTACAGTGCCAGGGACCTGGGTTCGATTCCGACCTTGGGTGGCTGTTTGTGTAGAATTTGGATTTTTGCCCTGTGACTGCGTGGTTTTCCTCCGGGTGCTCTGTTTCCTCCCACGTCCAAAGATGTGCAGGTTAGGTGGATTGGCCATGCTAAATTGCACCTTAGTGTCCAAAAGGTTAGGTGGGGTTGCAGGGAAAGGGCGGGGGAGTGGGGCTGAGTGGAGTGTTCTTTCGGAGGATCAGTGCAGACCCAATGGGCCGAATGGCCTCCTATACTGTAGGGATTCAATTATCACAGTGGCTTACTGATTGGTGCATCACAGGTTCTTATACGGGATTAGACACCCATGCATTCTGTTCACTTCAGCCCATTGACGCCAGCCTCTCTGCGACCTGAAGACCTACACCAGAAGCAACCCCTCTGCCTGGTGTGGTAATTTACTGGATTTTCTTTATAGTTTTTAAAATACGATAAGACTTTGGGTGGAACCCTCCCATTTCGAGACTAAGTATGGTGGCAGCTGACTCCTGTCCCGCCAACCAGAATGGCGGGATCTTGTGTCATATTCAGTGCTTGGAGCCTCATTAATTATGCACAGGCAATTTCCCCTCCAACTCTCGGGATGGGCCAATAGCTGATCTGTGCCTGTGCCCTCAGCTGGCAGGTTCAAATGTCCCAGCACATTCAAATCACCCTCTCCAGTCTACCTGAGTTCACCAGACCATGCAGGATGTCAGCAACCCAGTAGCAAGAGGTTAGCAGCCTCAAGAAGAAGCCTGTTCTTCAATTCTCCCCCAAGCCCATCACTTGCTAGGCAAGGCATCCGTGTTTCACTTGGACCTCTGCCCATTTTCTCAGGAGTCTTCATCCATCCTCTTCCAGTTAGCGATATATATCCCCTTGATCCACGTTTCTGAGATTTTCATGCAGATTTGTTGGGGTCCAGCTTCCCTCTCCTCACTCTTCCCTCTGCTTTCCGTTTCATTTTCTTCATCTACCTCCTTGCCCATCTACCTGCCATCATGAGCACTCAACCTAACCCACTTCCACCTTGCCCAACCCCCCATCATCATCAGGCCACCATCCCCCCCAACGATGCCTGCTCTGATATTAATGGAGGGCCATCGACCTCCTGGCTGGCTCTGGTGGATGGCTCATCTGAGGGATGAAAGCAATCAGTTAGTACTATTAGTTATACCACACAGAATCAATGTCACTGATATGCAGCTTGGTGTGAGTGATATCAGTAGCATCACTTGGGCAGCATGGTGGCACAGTGGTTAGCACTACAGCCTCACCTCACACTCCATCCCCACCTCACACTCCATCCCCGGTCAAATTTCAGACCTTTGTTGCAGTGGCTACATGAGTCCCATAGCACAGTGCTGTCCTGATTGACACTGGTATGTGGCTCCCATGGGGAAGGAGACCTCTATACTCCCCAACTCCAGATGCTGTACTGTTCTGAGCTGGTGACATGGGGCCAACAGCGCAAAGCTTTCCAGGAGCACCAGCTCAGCATGGAGATGGAGGGCAGGTACTAGTCTGCCCTGGCAGAGTGTTGAACAGTGCATCAGGAGCAGTGTAGCACTATGGCAGAAAGGTGTTGCACTCACCTCAAAGTCTCTGGTAAACTGAGGGCTGCTGTGCACACCTTTCATTCGCAATCGGGTTTGACCTCAACCTGATTTCCTGCTGGCGTGGGACGCAAGATTGGAAGCCGGGCAGCTGTTTTAATGGGCATTCAGGAGATGCAGACGAATGCAAATGGTGTTTGAGCTCCCAGCCAGCAGGATGACTGACCCGCCATTGGGAGAATTGTAATGTAATGTTACGGTGGAGGTTTCTGACTTTATGGTTCGCACCAGATTTCAGCACTTGCTGGCCACCAAACCAGATTGGGAGAATTAGCTCTGAAGGTAGGGAAATAAATGTGTTTGGGACTGGATAAAGTTAGGGATACTGGGTATACCCAATAATTTAGTTAAGTGTACTTCTCGTTGACTTTATTAGTGTTTCTTTTATTGTTTAATAAAAATTTATTTTATTTAACATCATCACAAAATGTCTGGAACATCACTCTCTGGTTTTCAAATCTTTCCTCACGTTATATCAAATTGAAAAGTACAGTAGAGGGCAGCTGTTTAAGGTTTCCCTCCTGGGATTTGGAATAGCCTGGCATTTACCATCTGCCATGTTCTTAACAACTGAGTGACAGTGAAGGAACAGTGATATATTTCCAAATCAGGATAGTTAGTGACGTGAGGCGAAGCTGTAGGGGTGGTGTTCCCTGGTATCTGCTCTCATTGTCCTTCTAGATGGTAGCAGTCATGGGTTTAAAAGAGTTGCTTGAGGAGGCTTAGTGAGTTTATGCAGTGCATCTTTTAGATGGTACACGCTGCCGCCACTGTTCGTCAGTGGTGGAGAGAGTGGTTGGTTGAAGGTTTGCCATTTAAGTGGACTGCTTTGTTCTGGATTGTGTTGAACTTTTTAAGTGTTGTTTGTGCTGCACTCATCCAGCCAAGTGGGGCGGCACGGTAGTACAGTGGTTAGCACTGCTGTTTGACAGCACCAGGGACCCGGGTTCAATTCTGGCCTTGGGTCACTGTCTCTGTGGAGTTTGCATTTTCTCCCCGTGTCTGTGTGGGTTTCCTCCAGGTGCGCCGGTTTCCTTAAACAGTGCAAAGATGTACAGGTTAGGTGGATTGGCTATGCTAAGTTGTCCCTTAGTGTCGAGAGATTTGTCAGGCAGCATGGTAGCACAAACGGATAGCACTGTGGCTTCACAGCGCCAGGGTCCCGGGTTCAATGGTCACTGTCTGTGCGGAGTCTGCACATTCTCCCCGTGTCTGCGTGGGTTTCCTCCGGGTGTTCCGGGTTCCTCCCAGAGTCCAAAGACGTGCAGGTTAGATGGATTGGCCATGATAAATTGCCCTTTGTGACCAAAAAGGGTAGGAGGGTTAATTGGGCTACAGGGATAGGGTGGAAGTGAGGGTTTAAATGGGTCAGTGCAGGCTCGATGGGCCGAATGCACTGTATATTCTATGGATGCGTAGGTTAGGTTAAAGGGTTATAGGAATAGGATGTGGAAGTGGGCTTGGATGGGGTACTCTTTCAGAGGGTCGGTGCAGACTCGATGGGCCGAATGGTCTCCTCCTGCACTGTAGGAATTCTATGGTATCACACTCCTGACTTGTGCCTTGCAAATGTTGGACAGGCCTTAGGGAGTCTTGTAGCCACAGTATTTATATGGCTAGTCCAGTTCAGTTTCTGGTCAATGGTAACCAGCCAGGTGGTTGATCCTACTTTACTAATTTTGAATAAATTGAGTTGTTTTTCATCTGAAATACTGAATGGTGCAAAGTTCTCAACCCTGTCAGTGATTCCAAAATATGACCACAAGACATAGTAGGAGAAATAAGCCATTTGGCCATCGCATCTGCTCCGCTATTCACTGAGATCATGGCTAATCTGATGTAATAATCCTCAACACCACTTTCACGCATTATTCCCATAACCCTTGATTCTCTCACTGATTACAAATCCGTCTATCTCAGCCTTGAACATACTTAACAACCCAGCCAGCACAGCCTCTGTAATGAAGAGTTATTTGTACAAAATCTTGCGGAGTAAGAGATCAAAACTCCTCTTCCTGGGGTTGGGCATTGGAAGCTCCCATTCCCAACTCTCAGCCTGCAGCCAAGATCTTTTCAACATCCCTGCCTGACTGTAAACCAAGTCTGACATTCCAATTTGACATGCAAATTGCGATCTTGTCGAGAAAAATATTCAAACTCCATGCCATTGGGGAAACCACCTGAAGCTCCGCCCCTCTACTGTTGCACAACCTGTCCTTGTTATTATTGGGGCTTTTCTCCCTCAATATTGTGCAATGTGAAATAATTCATCACAATAAGAAATAATTTTTAGTTCTGATTGATGTGACCTATTTTGTATCAAAAGATGCAATATGCAAAGCTTAAATGTCGTAAGCTAAAATTAATAGGTTGAAACTCAATGCTAAAGGAAGCCAGTAATAACTGGGGTATGATGATACTTTCCACATATAGATCAATCTCTGCTGAATATTCAGCAGAAAACGAAAAAGAGGAGGTAATCGAAGCTGAAGCACAAGACAGAACCGATAACTCGTCTAGCAAAGAACAGAACCTGGCACCCCTCTGTCTGAAGCAAGTCTTTCCTAAGTACTCTCGACAGTTCGGCTACCTGTTGATTGTGGAACGTATCGCACTACTGTTTATCAGATTTCTTGGCATTAAAGGAACCATGAAACTTGGCCCAACAGGATTTCGCACCTTTATCAGGTCAGTGAATCCACATTATTACAGCCTTTAATATCAAATTTTGTTTTATCAGATGTAAAACAAGGACTTTTTTTCCCTTTTCAAAATAATTAACAGCCATTTTCTATTGTTCGACAATTTCTGCAAAATCTTTCACATGCTATGGGAAAATATAATTCCCATACAACAAAAATGCAGCAGCAAGAAAGTGAAATATGATTTATAATGCATTAGTATGCCAAAAGTTCAGAGCAATCCATTCAATCAGTAATCCAGATTTGCCACCTGCACTACTGTCAAGTTAAAATTTGAAAAATGATAAAATTACAACCAACCCAAAAAAATCTGTTTAATTTTTTTGGATAAATTAAACGTAAAAGCACACTGATTACATTTTGACTTTTGTTGAGGATAAAAATAATTATACATTGACGGCATACCTGTGTAGACACGTAAGGAAGTGAATTATTTGCTAATGTAAAACAAAATACTGCAGGTGTTGAAAACCTAAAATAAAAACAGAAATTGCTGGATATATTCAGCAGGTCTGGCAGCATCGATGGAGAGAGAAACAGAGTTAATGTTTTGAGTCTGTATGATTCCTCGCCAAGTAAGCATTAAGCTCAGATGCACCCTCTTTAAACCTATCTCCCTTCCTTTAAAATGCTCCTTCAAACATATCTCTCCTATTCTACTATCTCCATTACCACCTTGCATTTCTGTCTGTTCATGCTCTTATGAAGCTCCAGAGGATGTTTTACTACATACCCCTTTAAGTAGCACATTAACAGAACATAAAAGCTGATTTAATCTGTTTCAGTATATTGTATAATTAAGAGATTGATGCTTTATAGAGGAACCCGAATGATATAAAATTTCCTTATCTGAACAACATGTACTTTGCATTAGTAACCATTGTTTAAGTTTGTTATTTTTAGTACACAGCACTGTTTGATGGGATTGGAAAACTTTCCCCATATTTCATTTAGTCTGTAATTAATAGGAGGCTGCATTTTCCAATTACATTATTGGGCATGACCTTACATCCACCTGTCTCTTCTGGTTTTATATTGAAGGACCTGTAAACTTAGCAATAGTAACCTGTCCATGGCATCCGTTGATATCTTGTACATTGATATTGCGCGAAGATGGAACGTCATTCGTGGAGACAGGGGCGAATCTGGTAAATAGATTTCTACTGCCATTCTTCCTCCCATTCCTGACTCACTTAATTTGTTACTTATTCTTTATAAATGAATGTAATGCTGTAGTTTTTTTTATTTTATGAGACTAAACTTTGGTCTGTCCACAAAATGAAATCCTATTTAAAAAATCATGCCAATTAAGTTCAAGAATATTTGCAGCAAAATTTGAATCCTCTTACTTGTTTGTCTGTTTATAGAAAATACATGTTGCTGAAGTATAAGTAGGAATTCTTATGAGATTAAATATATGCATAGGTTCACTCTACCTTTCATCAATGGTTGGAACCCTATAAAAGTCAAGTCGGAATGTCAGAGAAATAGACCTGAAAATTGAAGTTGTCAGGAATGTTTTCTCTTCAAATAAAACAATTCATCAAAGATTAACATGCAGAGTATTAATCTTTGCTAGATTCAAAAAAGTTGTGATGTTTGAAGACTTCTGTTGACAGGACATTTATTTTTGACAGTTTCCTTCAGGCATTTTGGAAGCTTGTTTGAATGTTAATTAGATTGGAGTGCCCCATCTTAGTTCATATGAATTTATTTCTTTAAAATGCATTTTCCTGCAAGAAGAAGTTACATTTTAAAATATCTTGATTATTTTTACCCTGCATCACAATGTCAATTTAGTTTAAGCAAAAAAGATTTCAAATCAGTAAAGAAAGCATTTAAACTGTAGAGTGCTGAAATATAGGGCGCCATTCAGCAGATTCAAGTTAAAGTCCGCTGAACGGTGCGTTTATTGGGGTGTTTCTCAGTGGCTGCAGCTCTGAAAATAGCCCCACTATTCAACAGCACTTTGCCGTTTTTTGTGGCCTTGGCAAGGAACACTTCACTGTTAGGACACCCTATTGAAGTGCGCGGTCAATTCCAACCCGACAGACCCCGGAGACCCAACATAAGTGAATTATCAATAATTCATATTCTCCGAAGATCTTTAACCCTTGACTGCGCCAATGAGTTACAGACACCAAATTTATAAGTAAAACATTAACAAACTATTTCTTAATAAAAAGGAGAAAAGATGAATACATAAGGAAATAACAGGAAAACCATCTACCAGACTACCTAATCCCAAGATCCCGTCCCACACTCAACCCAGACACACACAAGACAGACACCAGGTAAGGGACGGCGAGGAATAGAATAACACAGATATCACACACAGTTCGAAGGTTACTACCTTTGTGAAAACTTGTACTTTCACACTCAAGCTCTCTTTCCCAGATCTGTTGGTGTTCGGTGCTCCTTTAATACAGAAAAGTCTTCACAGATTTGGCTTCAATGCTTCTTAAATTCATCCAGCCCACAGAGAGAGAGAGAGAAAAGGAGAGATGGTGACCTCTGGGTCATTGCTGGCTTCTTAACAGAACTGACCAAAAGATGGCACTTATCCAAAAAACCTGCCTTCTTCCCTCAAAGTTACTGACTGGCTTCACCACCCACAAGCCGCAATAGGAGAAGGTTGAAAATGCTATATGCACTGATTGGCTACTTGCCTAGTCTATCAAATGATATCACAGATTCTGCCACAGAAACTGAAAGAGATGTTTTCGGATAAGCCCTTCTGAAAGGGGAGGTTTCCCCAGTGTCTAAAGACTCCAATTTAAACAGAAATCCAAAGGGTGCAGTAACTTTTCAGAAATTATCCCAAACAATGTATATCAGAACAGGCAGCAGGATGGGAATCAAATGGGAACACAGGACATACAGACAATATCCTAATACCATTGAGGCCTCTCTTTAAGTAATTTCCTGCACTGGCAAGTTTAGCATGCAGATCGGGCCGCCATTTGTAAAGGCAGCCTGATCTTTCGACCTCCCCTTTGCGCCCCCACACTGCAAGCCTGGCACCCTGGAAGTGCGTGGTTGGCACAAAGGTGCCAGGATGGCAGTGCTAAGGTGACAGAAAGCCCATACCAATGTTCCCAAGTGCCAGTGGGAGTGCTAGGATACTACCTTGCCTTGTCCAAGACCACCCGGGAGCCTCAACGCCCCAGCAAGACCCCAAAATGTACCTTCATGACTTTGTGAACCAGTACCAAATGATGCCAAACTGAGGCCTCACTAGAGAGCCCGGTGAATCCCGGGTGAATTGGGCGAGTGCATATTTAAATGAGACTAATGCCTTATTTAAATATGTGCGCCTGCATCTCACCCAACCGGAACGAGATCCAGATCACGATGCGCCATAAGATTCCATTGAATCTCTTGAGTTGTTTTGAGCGTCGCAAATCTCAATGCAGGCCTCTCGCAAGAATCAACGGCTTCTACACTATGTAGTGCGTAATACGGCCGCTGAATCACACCCATAGGGTGAGTTGAAGCAAAACTCCACCGTATTGTAACTAAAGTTGTAACGGTGTAGTTTAAGCAAATAAACAATAGTTCTTTTTTTGTGATATATCTGAGGGCTCATTGAATTTAGGACAGTGTTTTGTCTGGAAATTATGACCAAACTCTTTGGGTCACAAAGAAAATATTAAGAATAAAATTTGGTACATTTCTTGCACATACATCTCCAACTCTGAACTCGTGCCTTGACTCCACTTGGTGCTCTTGGTTCCTTGTTTGTCAACTGTTGTGTATTCATTGTGTTTTTAGTGTTTCCTCACAAGCAGCCTTTTAGCTGAACTGGGGCACTTTACGAGACCATTGCGTGATGCCATCAGCCACTTTCATTGGCAGACAGGCAGTCTAACATTGCAACCTGTAGTGTTAACATCTTCTAGATAAACCTCTACATTTTGGTTGAACCTCCAAGCCCTGCAGATTCAATCTTGAATCCACCAAATAAAAACTGGTGACGAGGTAGGCACCTGAAAAATAATAAATAATTGAAATCATTGCTACATGAAAGCTAGCGAGTGGCGGCGGAGCCAAACAAGTTTCAGCCACCGGAAGAAACAAAAATCATCGAAAACTCTGAAGGAAATTACCTTGGAGAGAAGCCCGTCAGGTGCTCCACCCAAAATGAACTCAATAGCCATGAGTAGCAAGTACTCTGCAGCAACAGATTTAGAGGGAGTGTTGTAAAACACAAAGGGAAGCAGGTTGTGCTCGGGTTGTGCCTTGTTTTGTGACAATAAGCAGTTATTATTATTATTTGGCACATCTTTGGACACTGAGGGGCAATTTAGCATAGCCATTCCACCTAACCTGTTATGTTTCATAAGCACAACTAAGAAGAAGGTGAACCAATGTACCAAATTTTATTCTTATTTTTTTTTATATAAATTTAGATTACCCAATTATTTTTTCCAATTAAGGGGCAATTTAGCGTGGCCAATCCACCTACTCTGCACATTTTTGGGTTGTGGGGGCGAAACCCACGCAGACACGGGGAGAATGTGCAAACTCCACACAGACAGTGACCCAGAGCCGGGATCGAACCTGGGGCCTCAGCGCCGTGAGGTGGTTGTGCTAACCACTAGGCCACCGTGCTGCCCCCAAATTTTATTCTTAATATTTTCTTTGTGACCCACAGAGTTTGGTCATAGTTTCCACACAAAACACTGTCCTAAATTCAGTGAGCCCTCAGATATATCACAAACACACCAGTTTGTAGAAAAGACTGGCTGAGCACCACAAATTCGGGGATGTGTTAAATGATACCATCAGAGATAGATTAGTCTGTGGTTTAAGGAACGAAGCTATTCAAAAGTGGTTGTTAACCGAAAGCAACCTGACCTTAAGGAAAGCTTTGGAAGTTGCTGTATCCATGGAATTAGCAGCCAAAGGAGCTTAACAGTTGTTGAGTTCAAGCACAAGAATTTACAAGATGTCGGCTGAAACTTGAATGCAAACACAGACTCACGTTTGCAATAGGTATGCAAGAAGCAGATACTCATCAGCAGTTATCATGTGCAGAAATTGTGACAGAAAGGCGCTTGTTCAAAAAAGGAATAAGCTTCAGGCAAAAGTCGCAAAAAGCAAGAGCCACATAAAACAAATGGCAAGCTGAATCATGGAAAAACCATGTACATGGTACAAAAGGGACATGAGAAGTAGCTCGATTCACAGTTATTAAATGTACTAGCTATTGCTGGTGCAACAAACCAATATTGGGTCACTCTAATACTGGATGGCCAGCTGGTGAAGATGGAGGTTGACTCTGGGGAATCCATTTCGCTGGTGCCAGAGAGTGTTTATCAAGAAAAGTTCCAACGTATTATTCTGCAACCTTTGAAGATAGTGTTAAAACCCACATTGGAGAAGTGGTTCTGTTGGTGGGGGGCATATTGAATGGACACACAGCAGAACTGTCCTTGCACATAGCCAAAAGCAATTATCCAGCACTAAGGGAAATAATTGGCTGAAGAAAGATCAGATTAAATTGGGCCAAGTTAAATCTCATGACAGATTCCGAATTTGGCCCACCCAAAATCTTGAAGAAACATGCCATTGTCTTCAACAATGAGCTGGGAAGCATAGAGAATATCTCAGTAAAGCTCAAAATCAAGGAAGAAAATCAGGTAAAGGCTAGTTCAGTGCCATACACAATCAGACCTAAGGTAGAGGCAGAATCAGAATGGCTAGTCAGAACAGGAGTCCTTAAACCATTAGCATAAGTAATTGAGCTACACTGATCATACCGATTTAAAAAGACCACCTGTATGTATTTGTGGCGATTTTAAAGTCACTATTAACCTGTACTGTGTGCAGAGCAGTACCCTCCCTCACTGAGTGATGATCTTGCCACTGGGGGAGGAGGTTGGGGGGTGGGTGTTGGGACGTGGTTCCCCACATAATGTCCACAGGTGAAGAGAAGCTAGTATCCTTTGTTTCAAGGATCTTGAATAAAGCCAAAAGCACTTATACACAGATAAAGAATCCCGAGGAATCATTTTTGGAATAAAACAGTTCTACCAATTCCTGGATAGGAGGAAATCCACTTTATTGACGTACCATCACCCACTAACAAAGATTATTCCATCACTGGCAGCGAGCAGAATGCACGTGGGAATTGCTCTTCTCAGCACACACATACATGATCAAGTATTGTCAGTCAGACTTTAATGGGAACGCAGATGGACTATGCCAATTACGCTTACCAAATAGTTCATCGATAAGGCGTTCATATGGAAACATTTTCTATTTTGAGTAAGTAGATAAGTGTCCTGTAACCGCAGGACAGGAGCATATCAGAAGTGATACAGTACTGTCAGAGGTTATGGACATGGAGCTTTGAGACGAGGCTTAAGGAGCAAACCTTAAATTAATGCCACATTCCACCCGAAGACTTCAGTTAAATCTGTACAGGCAGGTTGCCTCCATTGGGGAATGAGAGCCATTATTCCACCATTATTAAGAAAATGTGTATCACACAAATCCCATTGTGGTATTTTAAGGATGAAGGAGATAGCCCGGGCTGTTTTTAGTTGTCAGGGCTAGATGCCAAAATTGAGGATAAGGCAGGATTGCGTTTGGCTTGAGCAAAAGTGTGGAACCTGCCGCCATTAGTCTTGTTGCACCCGTGGGAATGGCCAGAAGAGGCCTGTTTATTAAGCCAGATGCTGGAAGAGCACATGTTTCTCATTCTAGTTGATGCTCATTCAAAATGGTCTGAAGTTGCCATCAGGAAGTCAATGTCATCAGAGAAAACAGTTGAGAGATTGGGTAAAATCTTCAGATTTGGTTATCTTATAACATAGTGCTTCTTATTCCCTCACAAGCAGCTTTGTAGCTCAACAGGGATACTTTAAGATAACGATTGTATGATGATCAGTTGTTTCCTCGGACAATCTAATATTGCAGCTTGTAGTGTTAACGTCTTCTAAATAAAGTTCTACGTTTGGTTGAACCTTCAAGGCCTGCAGACTCGATCTTGAATTCACCAGGTCAACCAAGATTGAAAAATCATAGAAATTTAAAAGTGCAAACTGCTTCAGCATAAATGAACCTGGCACAATGCTAACTTATTTTATTCTGTTCCACACAAACTAGTGTAGTCATCTACCTCTATATGTTGAGACAATGAGTACTGCTAATATCTACTTGGGGAGCGTAGGTGATAATAATAATAGCTTATTGTCACAAGTAGGCTTCAATGAAGTTACTGTGAAAAGTCCCTAGTCACCACATTCCGGCACCTGTTCGGGGAGGCCGGTACGGGAATTGAACCTGCGCTATTGGCATTGTTCTGCATTACAAGCCAGCTGTTTAACTACTGTGCTAAACCAGCCCCTTAGTGGGGCTGATCAAAATTTAAAAGTAGTGGGAAGAGAAACAGTAAGCTGACACCTAAGGCCAAGCTCCCCATCACAAATGGCTTTTTCCTGCTCAACTCCCACGGACTTTGATATCCTCTCCTCAAAATTGGAGCCCTCAGATGTAGTTGCACCCCCTTCGGTCTTCTCCCGTTCTGCTTGATTGTGTCGAAGCTTCTCCTGCACCAAGAAGAAAGCGCTTGAGAGGAGTTGCATGTTATGTTGGTTGGAACATTGGAATTTGGTTCCTTCCTCATTTCTCCTCTTTTAAGATAGCACACCTTTGTGTGGCAGGTCATCATTGATGCAATTTTGGCGCAAGGATTGTGGACCAGCTCACTCCAGAGCGCTCAGCACATCCATGTGCAACAGGTGGATAAACTTGATTTGTTCTCACTGGAACGACGGAGGTTGAGGGGCGACCTGATAGAAGTCGACAAATTATGAGGGACATAGACAGTGTGGATAGTCAGAAGCTTTTCCCAGAGTGAAAGAGTCAATTACTAGAGGACATAGGTTCAAGGTACGAGGGGTAAAGTTTACGGATGTGTGAGAGAGGTTTTTTTACACAAATGGTAGTGGTGCCTGGAACTCGCTGCCAGAGGAGATTGTGGAAGCAGGTACGATAGTGACATTTAAGGGGCGTCTTCACAAATACATGAATGGGATGGGAATAGAGGGATATGGACCCCAGGAGTGTAGAAGGTTTTAGGTTAGACGGGAAGCATGGTCGGCGCAGGCTTGGAAAGCTGAAGGACCTGTTCCCGTGCTGTACTTTTCTTTGTTCTTTGAAAGCTCACATATGCCAGATTTGTGGAGGCTGCTAGTTCCTGTCATATTATGTACCTAATATGGGTTATTTATGTTGCAGTGGTCATGACTAATTAATGAGATCTTGAGGCTTGTGTGTTTAAACATAAACACCTTTATTGGTAGGCTTTAACATTTAGAGTTCCAATTATGGTCTTGCACGGTGTAGCTTCCAACATGCAAGCCAGCTACTTACAGAGCTCTTTGTAGACTGTTCGGACCACGCGACTCCATACATCACACTGTGGGCAGTGCCACTCTCCACTCCCATGATAACCCTTGCTCAGCCAAACACTTTACATTATAATGCATGAAGGCACATTTCATCACAGTTCCCTCTTCACCTACGCTGGGTCCAACCCACCTTCACCCCACCTCTGTTCCATGCAATGTCCTATATCTGCTGAAGGGTAAAGGGGGCACAGTTGTGACTCCACCACAGCACAGGTGGGGATGCGAGGCAGGCATGCTATTGCCACTGGACACTTGGACCCTGATCTATTGGAGTAGATTATGCAAACATTGATGAGGTACTGTGGTCGAGCGAATAAGGTTGTTCTTCCTTTTCTGGTCCTTGTGGTGTTTTTTGTGTTGCTTATTTCAGGGTGGTTGGCGTAGTGTTCACAAAGACCACAGTCCAAAGATGTGCGGGTTAGGTGGCTTGGCCATGCTAAATTCCCGGACATTCCCGTACCAGCCTCCCCGGACAGGCGCCGGAATGTGGCGACTAGGGGCTTTTCACAGTAACTTCATTGAAGCCTACTCGTGACAATAAGCGATTTTCATTTTCATTTTCAATTGCCCGTAGTGTCCTAAAAAGTAAGGTTAAGGGGGGGTTGTTGGGTTACGGGTATAGGGTGGATACGTGGGTTTGAGTAGGGTGATCATTGCTCGGCACAACATCGAGGGCCGAAGGGCCTGTTCTGTGCTGTCCTGTTCTATGTTCTATGTTCTAATAGCTTTAACTTAAGCAAAGTTCTAAATTTATTAACACTACTAACTTGAATTCAACATGCACTCCTCAAGAATACACAGTTGATCAATAACATCTAAACTACACTCATCTACAGCTAATCTCACTACTGGTTTAAACCATGATCTGCACTCACTTACTGTACTTTTGACTCTCACTAGCTAACTCTTGCATGTACTCTCCCATAAGGCTTAGCCTCACTGTCTTATATAGTTGTAACTGTAGCTCCCTCTCGTGGCTGCTCACGCCACTTCATTAACCCTTGCAGTGCTGATAGTTATGATAATACCACAATGCTGTTTTGCTGGCCTCCTGTAAGCCCCTGGGAACTTACAGCCTCAGCCACCTGCACTCATGCCATGTTCATTTCCCTGCTGGGCCTCATCCTACCATCAGCTGGGTAGAGATTATCCCTCCTGACCTTGACATGGTCAAGGAGGACGTGCAGGGAGGTCTTACTAAACTTGATGCCGGGCCTTCACCTCCCCTTTCCGACATCTCTCAATAGTTTTGACACTAAGGGTTCTGGCAGCCATTTAAATGTGGCACCCAGACAAGACAGCAAGATGCGCGCCATCAAGCCACCCTGCCACAGAAGATGGCACAAAACCCCTGGATGCATAATTACTGAGCTTGGGGCTGGAAAATATTTCGTGGCTTCTCGTTGCCCTGTGTCACCGTAGTGGAAAACACTCCACATCCCCGCCCCACCACAGGACTTTGGGGTGGAATTTTTCGCCCTGCCCGCCATAAGAACCCGACGGACGAGATATGTTTTCCATTTTGAAAATCTCAGGCGGGATTCTCCGACCCCAGGCGAGGTCGGAGAATCACCGGGAGGTGGGGGGCGCGATTCACGTGACGCCGCTCCAATGCTGGTCCGCCAATTCTCCGTTGACTGGAGACTTGGCGTCGGTGCAACGTCGGTAGGGCCACACCCAAACACCCCCCCCCCCCCCCCCCCCCCCCGGGCAATTCTCTGCGTGCGTTCGGCCGAGTGGCCGCCGAGACGGGAACTGCGGGGGAGCAGCCTGGTTGGGGGGGGGGGGGGGATCCGACCCTTGGAGAGGTGGGGGGGGGCCTCCACCGTTGCCTGGCCCGCCATCGGGGCCTACCAATCGGCTGGCCGGCTTCTACTGGTGGGGGCCTATGTTCCTCCGCACCGGGCCCCTGTAGCTCTCCGTCATGTTGCGTTGGGGCCAGTGCGGAGAAGGCAACTAACGCACATGCGCGAATTCGCGGCAGTCATAGCGGCATACGCGAATTCGCGCCGGCCATAGCGCGAATGTGCAGACCCGTGGCGCCGGTTCTGACACCGGTATTGGCAGCTGGAGCTGCGTGAGTTGCTCCAGTGCCGTGCCGACCCCCTGTGAGGCCCAGGATCGCTGCTCCTAGGGGCCTGTTGATGCAACAGCGTTTACGACGGCATCAACACTCAGCCTCAGGATCAGAGAATCCCGCCCCTCATGTTTTCCATTTTGAAAATCAGATTGAGAAAAATGCTCGCATGTCAACTCCTCGTTGCTTCTCTGATCCAGAAACCTGACTCGTGCTGGTTTCCCATCCCTACAGCCCTAACTCCTGCTGATTTCTCAGACCCAGAAGTTTGATTTCTGAGCTGCAAAGATAGAAATTGCACCAGGTGTTGAACATCTAGGTAACAATTACTAATCCTGCTGGATCAATAATTCAAAACCATTATTTTTTAATAATCAGTTTTAAAAAACTCAATTCCACTTGGTTTATATAGTTTAAACTCCAATTTCCATAAACTTGACTATGGATAACTGAGGCTCCTTTATATTATGCAACAATTTCAGAGATACTTTGAAGTATGCAGTGTACTAAAATGTAACACAGAATATCTAATGGAATATTTTATACTGCTATATTTTACAAGGTATGTGCTTTCAAGCATTTATGGAGGCCATCTTTCACTTGGCACAGAGGAGATACAAGACCCCACCCTTACGTGAACAAGTTGAGGCACTGGTCAACTTTTGTGAATATCAGTTGGAAACCCAGGAAGAAAAAATTGCTCTGTATGGCCGTGGAACAGTAGATCGAAGACCCAGTTTAGCTATGTTTCAGCCTGAAGGTTCTCGCTCGGGTACTGTCAACCACATGCACTTATTAAACCGTATGAGCACATCCAGTAAATTGCCAGCATCGTCATTGCCTACACCAGTGGATCAACAGCTTGTAAATTCAATGAGTTCAAGAGGTATTTCTTAATAGCTATGAAAATGTTACCATCTTATTTGTAGCATTTTAGTTATCCTGTCAAGGCAGCTTTTGTCACCTGCCTGAGAATTCAAATAAAAGCAAAATACTGCTGATGCTGGAAATCTGAAACGGAAACTGAAAATGTTGGAAAAAGTAACAAGTCTTGTAACATCTGTGGAGGGAGGAATAGAGTTAACTTTTCAACTGCACGTTACTCTTCCTCAGAGCTAATGAGAGGGAGAAATGTGATGGATTATATACTGCATAAGAAGGGGTGGAAGTGGAAGGCAGAGTGGAAAGTCAGTGATTGGTGGGAGCTAGGAGAGATTGCAACAAAGGTGTTTAGGTCAAGGCAGAGGAAGTATTAATGGCAGTGTGAATGGCTAAATGAGCCTAGTTCTCACCAATCACTGGTATGGCCTACATGTGACTCCAGACCAACAGCAATGAGGTTGACTCTTAACTGCCCGCTCAAGGGCAATTAGGGATGGGCAATAAATGCTGGCACAGCCTGCGACGCCTAAGTCCATGACGAATAAAAATAAAAGAACTTTCACTCTGTGTCAACTGCTCCACCCTCTCCTACGCAGTATATAACCCATCATAATTCTCCCTCTCTTCATCACTGAAGAAGTCATACTGACTCAAAACGTTAACTCTATTTCTCTCTCCGCAGATGCTGCCAGACCTGCTGAGTTTTTCCAGCATTTTCCATGTGATCTATTATTGTTGATCATGTTTCAACTGCCCAATTCACTATTGTCCTTACTGATTATGGTGTTAATGTTGGCAAGAAATAATGTAAGCAGTGAACTTCGATCAGCTGATGGAGATACTAGAGAACCCCATAGCACAGCCCCAGCTTTAATTGGTTGTGAATGTTATTTTTGTTTGGTCATCACCAGATGATTATTATTAACATGGCAACATTAATTATCGTTTATTCCATTTGCCCACAGTAACTGATTGCTCGCCAGCAGCTTCCTTCAGTCCCAATGGATGGGATAATCTGGGCTGCAGGTTTTGTCGTAACAACCGCCAAAGCTGCTCTGTGATTGGCATAAATGATGTGCGTTCTCAACGGGTCAAGCTGACACAAATTTTACATCCATCCGTAACATCGTACTTTATGTAGCGGTCAAGTTCTCAAATGGCAAGCCCCCTGCCCTCATATCTCCAAGATTCATTTCTGCACACTGATTCGGAAGTTAGCTCTTCGCCGCTACAATAGATAGTGATGGATAACTATTTGAGAATCAATTGTGTTGAAGCACAGTTATTATACCTGCATGTTATACTTAGAATCATGTGTGGCTTATTTAAAGGAAATTTAAACAAGTAATATTTAGGCCCTTTGGAGCTCCACAGTCCAAACAATCCGAATTTAATGTAAAGAGCCTACCACTATCTGGCTTCTGGCCCTAATTCATTTATATCATTTTATTAAACAAGTTTCATAGTGGATGCTTTCTATTATTATCATGAGTTGCTGATTGCTTCGTAATGATTATTGGCAAACTATTCTCATGTTCCAGAATCTTCTGCCAGTGAGATCACATGGCAGGTGTTCTGTATTTATTTAGTCCACTTCCTTCTGTTGACAAGAGTACAGGATCAACACTGCTACAGAAAGAGCTCCTCATTTGTGTATATCTGTTCTTTGTTAATTAACATTCATTAGGCTATAAATTACTGTTGGTGATAAAAGTAGATAAAGGCTGAATGCATTTCTAGAACATTTGTCCATCCACCACTAAATGGATTTACAGCTTTGTCAAAAGATTGAGCAGAGGAATGTAATGCATATGCTAAGCCTTCATCCACGATAAACAGTCATTTTTAACCTACATTTTTGTTTTTTGCCATATTTATAGTGCAGTGGCAGTGTACATTAGCTGTACTCAGTAATGCATTCAATTATGCAATATAAAACAAGAAAATGCGCATTGTGCAGTGCACTGTTAAGGATGCACATTGCTGCGATAAAAATATTTGGTTGCAATGTTTTGCTTAAAAAGTTTAGAATTCAAGTTACTAACCAACACCAGCAATCTCTGTACCACAACTCAAATTTAAACCAGTAGAAGGACCTGGCTATCTGTTCATTAAAGGTACACCAACAGTGAAAGGACGCTAAACTCTATCATGTATTCTTATTTTCAGTACCGGTGCAGAACTCTCAATAGCCAATATTAAAACTGGCAGAGAACTTGCTGCTCCTCACTCGCTGTGAAAATAAAGCACAATAATGCAGCCAGAGGCAAAATAACGGGAACGAGGTGCGGTGTATCATCGGGTGGAAATAAAAAGCAGAGGTTGTAGTTGGGCCAAAAGAAAACATTTAACCTGTCACTTGTTTATCCTTTGAAGGTAAAATACTACTATAAATCAGAACACCTCAAATAGAATTTTTCATATCAGTCTCCTCTTCTGTTTCGGTTGATTACAGTACAACAATACAAAATTATTTTACGAATGATGCTGAACAGTAAATATTGAGAGGTTAACTCTGGATTTCTGGTGCATTGCAGCTAGCTTTGAACATAAGGGCTTTGTAGAGGAGGGGATTTACCACAGTTAAACCTAACCCTGTACTTGCCTGATAATCACATCTAAATATGAGCTAGCAATGAACATCAGAAACTATAACCAGACTTCCCAACCCACACTAGCCACCGCTACCAACCCAACCAACACCACCACCTCACCAGCTGAGATCACCCAACTCAGGACAAACCTAGGACTTTCTTAATCTGAAGGACCAACTATTCCCTAAGTGAATGTGCTGAACTATCTGAGTTTAAGTAACTCTAGCTATCCTGAAATATTGACCTGTTATTATGACCACTCTCGAACAATGTTTAGTGTCCAGTGTGTTGAGTTAGAAAGCAAAACACAGATTTTCCATCAAATATCAAAAATGTTTACAGAATTTTAAAACCATTTTCTTCACAATATCATGGATACAAAGGTGGTCATATCCTGAAAAATGGATTTCTCAAAGGAAGTGAGTTGACACATATTGTGATTGACAGTATGTGTTCTGATCCCCATGGAGACATTTTTAAAAAGAGATTCAAACTTCCAGTCGATAACTGAAAGAATTATTCGACAAGATTTCGCATTTTAAAACTCTTATTGTAACAAATAACTAAAAGCACTTTTCATAAATACTACTTTATTTTTGTAAGCAAGTTATATTTTAAACTACAAAGAGGAACATTTCAGTTTTATACTTACTACACGCCCATGAATTACAATCTCTGAGAACAAACAGTTCATGGTTGATCTCAGCTTCCAATTGGTTACTGTGCCTCCACTTCACTGAGTAGTCACTTTGACTGAGTGGCTCCAGGCACTTTCCTCGGTTTTCAGAGAGTTTCTCAAATCCACCACCAACAGTAAAACCTGTTCTCATTATTCTCCTTCCCCTAGCCAGGCCAGAAAAATTCTCCTGAAATCCGTTTAAGGCTGAAAATTGTGTCTCTTTGACTAGAGACCGTCCCCCTTTCACATATGGCTGTGGTGGCCATATGTGCTTACCACACAGACTCTCTGCTCTCTGTGATATTAATTAATTCGTAAGGAAACCTAACCTGATCTCAAAAATTACTTCCTCTACCCTCTTCCCCATGGCAAGGTAAAACACATTAACCTTGCATCCAGGTACCAATCCTAATTAGCTATCCTTTATTCCAACTCTCATCTTAAAAGTAAATGGACAATTTGGGTTTACAGCCCAGTACCTTCAACACCTTTCTGGGACTTTGGGAGTCTTGGCCTGTCAACCATGACTTGGATGCATAGAGGACAGTCTTATTTTTGGACCGCCAGAGAGAGCTGGATTAAAAGTCAGGGTAGGGGACCCCAGAAGTACTGAGGAGGATACTAGATGCAGAGGAAGACTGGGCAGAAGGCCTGCTTCCATGCCAAACCAAGCCACCTCATGCCCTGTCCCCATTGCCCCTCATACTCTATGCTAAACTGTCACTCTTTATTGCCTCTTTGTAAACTCATGGCCTTCACCCAGTACTCTTTGCCCTTACACCTACCATACCAACTCACCCAGTATCCACAATGGGAAGACCTCAGGAGCCATGCAGAGATTAGATATAAATTTCCAAGTGTCTATTGCAGACTTCACTATATTGGAAAAAAAAAGTCATTAAAAACCCAGCAAACATTTAATTCAAATGCACTATGTCTTATACCAGCAAACATGGGAATTCTTGTTCCTCAAAATAGTCTTTAACCACTTATAGCTGTCAATCAAACTGAAATGGCAGGCACCCTGTTGTGACAACAGATGGTTGTAAGATCAGTCATGCTGCATTAATAAATTAATGGACGCTCTCAGGCTTATGTCAACAGAGTGGAATAGAAAACAATGATTTTTTTACATTTCAGACATTTTTAAAAAAGATTTAATGGGCAGAATTTTTAAATGCCTTGACATTTTGACAGTTCCCTTTGACGTGTACTTTTGACAGCTCGTCTTGACACTTTTGACAGATCCTCTTGACTCCTCCTGACACTTTTGACCAGCCTGTTGGCAGTTCCAATGAATTTGATAGCTAATGAGTTAATGCACTTTTTACACAGGTTCAAGCCTAATTTTAGGACTTCCAAAGAGCATCTGACCTTCCTGAAAGGTGCCCTAGAACCAGATGCAAAGCCAGATGCCCTGGCTATCCAAATGTAGCCATTAGCCCAGATCCATTCTTACCAGATCTACTCGGTACACTTTAGGTTTCATACCCCGAGCAGAATTAGATTTCAGTGGAGGCATCTGATCATTTAACTGGGTAGCTGCCTCCATAAACTGCATACATGAAATGCTCCCATTTCGCCCTCTGCAAAAATGGGGCATGCCATTTTCAGAGGTGGGATTTTCAGGCACTTCTTCCATCTCTGAAAACCTGGGCCTTAAAATCTACTAATTTTAAACTCAGATACTACTATTATTATCTCCAAGTGTGAATACTTCGCACTTTCTTCTCAGTAAAACAATCTGAGCCTTCCTTTGATCTTTACCAATAAACCACTTGGGCGTACTGTCAGACAGATTCAGAACAGTATACGATGATCTCTCTTCAGTTACCCTAAATTTCGAGCTACAATCCCAAAATGTAATGGTCTCCCAAACCTCATAGTTGTAACATGCAATTAAAACAGTGACTCATGCTTGGTTTCATTTCCTGATTGGTATGGCACCCATACCAACTTGTGGAGGAAGATTTCTGCTTGAAACATTAAAAATTTCACTGGCGTTGCCTACCCTCTTCAAAAATATATTTTCATTGCTTGAAATAGCCATCTGTCCAATTTTCTAGATACAGGTTCACAGTCTGTCATTGATAGGGTGAAGTTTTAACCCATAACACATAGCAAACAGGTTTCTGTATGAGTGTTTCATGGTACTGCTGCTCCTTGTATAAACTTGACAAGTTAATCTGCTTTTTAAGGATGATGGACAGTTGTAGTGTTTATTATTAGCATATTCAATGTATGTACTTCTGATACATATATCTAGCTTGAGCACTTCTTTCTTGAAGTACATGTTTTTAATAAAGAACCAATTAACACATTCCAATCTCTTGTAGTTAATTGAATGCAAGTTTGCTTTAATTTAAACAGTAGATTGTAAAGCCTTATCCATGCTGCAGTAATTTTGGGAATGAGAATGAGAAATGATGTAGGAGCTGTTATCTCTCGCTATTATAGTATGGTAGCACATTAATGGCTGTTTAACATGTAATGGCATGTATGCAGAATATAATCAGGCAAAAGACACTGCTCCCTTTAGAAACATTGTAAATTAGATGTTAATTATATGCATATTTATTGGCTACTTTCTGCAAGGAAATTATATATTTTTAATCAGAAAAGTAAGCAATTTTTACTGTATTTGTAAGTATTTGCATATTAATGTTAAAGTTCTGGATTTATTTCATAAATATTTGTTTAAATTCGATATTTCACTTGGCTTAATACATTTTCCTTTGAAACTGGAGTGGCTTGTTCATCATACACTGTTTCTGTAGAAGAGTTAGAGATTTGAAGAAGAACATGCAGTGCAAAAATGCATCAAATTGGTTGATAGAATGTTTATTTCTATTTTAGTTCAGTTTTACTCTGGCCAGGTCTGTTATTGTTTAACCATTAATCGTTATTCAAGTTCCATTATTCAGCAAGTTATGTTGTTGTTCAGGACTATTAGAAGATGAAAGGAAAAGGAAACATTTTGACTTCCCACAGCATTTGCTCACGATGTTGGAGAATATGCTGTTTTACAGGTACGGGCGTATCTATAAGAATACAGAGGCTGGGATTTTCCATTCCTGGCCTAAATCCTGTAGCAGAGGTAGGAACCAGGAGTGTTTCCCGCTAAATCGCACAATTAATCGTGTAGTTGGGGGTTTCATCAAAGTATTACATGGCAGGGCAGACTGAACGACATGTGCCCCACCATCATATCCAGGTGGCATATTTAAAAGGCACCCAGACAACATAGTCTTTGTCGTAAACCCAGCATGGGAGGAGGAGATGGGCCGGTGATCGCAGGGAATTCTGGATCCCAGATTCAATGATGTTTCCCTTGATGTGCTGATCAATGCAGTGGAGGCCCGGAGGGGTGTCCTGTACCCTCAGGATTGAAGGAGGAGGCCAACCTTTCATTGGAGGAAGTAGCCAGGGTGATCAGTCCGACTGCCTCCACCCAAAAACTGCCCTGGAATGTCAGAAATGGATGAATAACCTCATCTGCGCTTCCAGAATAAGTAAACCCTCAACTGCTCACATTCATCTCACTGGATGGTAGCGGGGTCATGGGCTTCAGTGGAGGGCACCATCCATGCGGACCAGGCATAAAAGAGCTCTTCAAATGATAAGATGATGTCTTATAGCTCCACAGCAAATTATCTGGTCTGCTATAGAATGAGACCGCTCTGGATCCCTGACTCTTCCACCCAAAAAGCTTAGATACTATGTGGGAGAGTTTAGGCATTGAGGCACCAGCAAGCATCGCCAATGACATTGATGCAGTGCATCAGTCATATAGCACACAATCCAATGAGTTATTTGTAAGAGTGGAGCATGCGAAAGAAACCTGAAACACAATTGCTCTCAACCCCATCTTTGCTGTTTGTACAGGAAAAGCTTTGGCGCAACAGGAGAGAGAGAAGGGAGTTGGCCAGCCTGACCTGAATAACCTTAGAGTTTGAGGAGTGGGTAGCCAAATTGGCAGAGGAGAAACCAGAACAGGCCTGTGCAGGTGGAGAGAGATGGAGATCGACCAAGGATCCATGCATAATGTAGCCGTACAGAAACCTGAGGGTCATGCATTCCTCATTGTTGGAGGTAGACCATGCAGCCATGCATTCTCTCCTTCCTCACTTACAGGTGCTAGGAGGAAGAAGGGAAGGCCAGAAGAGGAAGCTCTGTTCAGCATGTCCTCCAGCCCACACAGGACCAAGGACATTGGGGAGGAAGAATAAAGTGCACCTATAAAGTCATGACAACAGTCAACTGCACCCTTCAACAGCACGAGACAGACAACTCAGCGGGGACTAGCTCTAGTTCAGACAGGGTCTCTCATTCTGCACGGATACATGTCTGCAGCAGGAGAATGTAGGGTCAATGAAGTTCATCGGCACTCAGAGGACTGCTTGGAAAGAGGCATCTGCGATGTCGAAGTCAGATGATGAGCCTCCGGGATGGCTGGAAGTGCCGCGAGAGATGGGGGAACATTAAGTAGAGGTGGAGAAGTCTGTCCACCTGCTACTTGATTAAGTGGTTCGAATCTGTGCACCCATGGAGGTTTCCATGGGGAGGACAGCAAACAGCACAGAAAACCTAGTCCAGCAGAACACCAAACCTCTGTCAGATATACACGCAGCCCATCGCGTACCGTCATGGGTGAGATCTTGCTGTAGCTGCATGAGAGGAGGACAGTATACTTCAACCTCCCCAGAGGTGCCCTTTTTCCTCACAAAATCAGTTAGGGGTATCCAAAGGGAGGGGGAGCAGCTGTTGGACACCCCTGGGATCTCTACTCAACGTTCTCTGATGGTGTGCAGCCTATGTTGCTTGTGAACCTTTAACTTCATCTTCTGTGACCGCAGTGGGAGCTGCTGCCCCACAGCAGAGCAGCCAAAGTAAGCCGTGGCCCTCCAGATCTCGGGTCTCCAGAGGTGGCCCACCAAGGTCATCCAAGACAACGGAGAAAAGTGGTCAGCAGGTTACCTCCACTCCTTATTGTGGATGCCTGGAAAGCATGTAGAAGAAGTCATAGAGAATGCAAGATTAAGAAAATATGATTTCACATGTGATTGTTAATAATCTTACACTTTTGCATAGAGATAACACTTGCATTTTAATGGGGTCTAATTCGGCAAGCCTGTGCGCGTCCTCCCCCCCCCCCCCCCCCCCATCTTGAGGGAACACCAGGCTGAGTCTATGCCCACCAGAATTATGCATGTGCAGGGAAGGAAGGTTCTTTACCAGGACCTTATGAGCCTTTACCCTTCACGTTGAAACGCCTTAGAATCTGTTGAATTCTTTAGCATTTCAGCACAATGTGCTGGAGTTCCGCTTCAGTTGTCCTGTTGAGTTGAACTGTCATTCCACCCAACACCACTGACCCAACTCCCATATAGCATTTTGAGATCTCCACCTCAGGTGTTTAGATAGTTTCAAGTGGTCATGTTACTTCAAGTAGAGTCCAGCACCTTCCAACCTTCCCCACCATAATCCACAGACCCCTTCACCCTCCCTCCCCACCCATTGACCCTCCTGTGTGACGTTAGACCTCCCCAGTCATCCTGTAACCATTCTCCATCACCCTCCAACTTTTGAAAGTGAATGTCCATGGTCCCTACCTTCCTGAGGAGTCCACCTAAGTGACAATAGGCATGTCTCTACCCCATCACGCCGCCCCGCCACACAATCTTCCCTAACCCCAGAATCTTGTTTTACTTCAGTGTCCCTGACTAAAGCCCTCAGCATCTCTTCACCCGTTATCGCAGGACCTTGACCCACACACCCTATAGGCTCCCACTGCCCCCTTTAGCCCTCGCCATCCTATCATTTCCCTAGGACTCATCAGTTGATACCACTGACTCCTCCCCCGAACCCTTTTCCCCTCTTTCCTCCAACCCCCCTCCCATGCCTGCTCATACTTGCACATTCTGGGGGTTACCATTGAACAGAAACTGATTAACCATATAAATACTGTGGCTACAAGAGCAGATCAGATGCTATAGGAATCCCGAGGTGAATAACCTGCCTCCTGACTCCCCAATGTCCACCATCTACAAGGCACAAGTCAAGAATGTGATTGAATACTCTCCACTTGCCTGTATGAGTGTAGTTTCAACAACATCTTGACACCATCCAGGTCAAAGCAGTCTGCTTGATTGGCACCCCTTCCACAAATATTCACTCCCTCCACCACCAACCAGAAGTGGCAGCAAGATGCACTGCAGGAACTTTTCAAGGCTCCTTCGGCAGTACCTTCAAACTCATGACCACTACCTTCTCGAAGGACATGGGCAGCAAAAACACGAGAGCAGCACCACATGGAAGTTCACCTCCAAGTCACTCACCATCCTGATTTGAAAATATATCGCTATTGTTGGGTCAAAGTACCGGAACACCTCCACTAAAAGTACTGTGGGTGTGTCTACACCACATGCACTGTAGCAATTCAGACCTTCAACTCTCTATCACGTTATTCATGTGACTGCCCTCACATATTTATCTCTTTTCCCTACCTCCCCTCTAGGCATTCATGCCCACCCCATTCCTTTCCTCCTCCATGTAATCCGCACCCCCCCCCCCCCCCCCCCCCCCCCCCCAAAACACCTCCTCAGCCAACACACCACCTAATAGCATCTCATGCAGCTGTCCACCTGTAGTGTGAAGATCAATGTCCTGGAAGCTCTTGAAGCGACAAGATTTTCCTCCTGGAAGCTCCTGCAGAGCTACAATCCATGTGGTTGATACTCGACACATCTGCTGTTGCATGGGATGTTTCAAGAGTCCAAGGTCTCTGGAGATCACAATCTTCTGATCTTCACAAGCTGCCAGACCTTCTTCCAAGTGAGTCTCAACATGTCCATACCAAGTTGGTCAGACATATCCCAGACCGCGACGATATCTTGCTTGCAGAGCGAATAGTTGGATGTGGGGAGGGGAGGGGTGGTGTGCGTGCGGAGAGAGAATTCTAGTTCGACCTTCATTTTTCAGCCAATCAAGGAGCTGCAAAATGGCTTCAAGCTAACCTCTGGCAGGAATATCAACCCACCATGACAGGCAGGTGTTCACGTTTGAGAAACCGGTTTTTAAGCTCCTTGTTCCCCTGCAGCCGCCATTAAACCGGCCATTGTTGTGTCTGGAGAATTTCAGCCACAGATTCTGTCTGCAATATCTAATTTGTCAATGATTTTGATTTTGTGGGCTACACCTTGGTTCCTGGCTCTGGCTGCTCCGCAGCCTCACTTACAATGATAGGGGAGCTGGGAGAAACTACATCAGCAGCTGGATCGGTGGGGTTAAGATAGCATGGGGGAAGGGGGAATGGCATGTGGGAAAGACTGCTTGAGGAGGAGGAAGGTAATGACATGGAAGAGGGGGAGAGGGAAGTTTGGGGTCAGAGAGGTGTGGGAGCAGGAAGAAATGGTGAACGCAGCATGGAAGGGGGGGGGCAGCATAGGGATCACATGGGAGGGCAGAGCTCAGCGTGGGGAAGATAATGGGGAGAGTGGAAAGGTATGGGGATGAGCAGGAATGACAGCATGAAAGGTGGGGTGTGAATTGCATTGTTGGTGGGGACGAAGGGGCACCAAGGGTCTATCACAGCATCTGAGGGAGGGGGCCAGTGTGGATGAGTGGGAGAGAGGAGGAGCAGCTTGCAAAGAAGAAGGGGATCAGTAGTGTAGGAGGGAGGGATGAAGAGCAGGGTGGCACTGGAGAGACGGAAGATGGGAAGGAGGATGACATGGCTGGAATGTCCTAGAAGTTGTTGAATGTGGATGGGAGGCATGAATTGAATGGGACGGGAAGGATGGAATGGTATTAGGAAAGGGATTTTTAAAATTACAGGTGCAATAAAGATACTAAATTCATCACAAACATTTTGCAAATCCCTACAAATTATTTCATTAAATATGCAATATCTTATTCTGCTGCTGAAGTGGAATTGTGCTCCTTTTAAACTTGCAAGGTCGCTGCGGTACCAAATGAATTTTGAAGTCAATTACAGGTGCATTCCTGAGGTCAGAGAGTAATTCATTATTTATCTTGAGATTAACAACTACTTATAAGTCTCTACCCTGTAGCCAGATCATAAAAGCCTATTTTAAAATGTCTAACTTTGCCGATTGTGTATCTAAAGTGGTGGGAAATGGGGGAAATTTTCAAATGTGGGAAACAGACAGCTGGTCAGGCAGTATCTGTGGGCACAGAGACAGAGGCTGGGGTTTTCTGGCCCTGGTGTGGTGTGACCCACCATTGCGGATGCAATGAGGCAGCCAAAAGTCTACTGACTTCGGTGGGACTGGAAGTCCCAGCCAGAGTTGACCTTTCATCAAAACGCTACCTGAAATCAGTGGCGGACTGGCCAGGGTGTCAGCTTGCCCGATGGCAAGTGGGCCCCTGATGAAGTGGGCCCCCTATATCAAATAAAAATGCAATAAAGAAACACACACAGACAACTGTTTTAGTAATAAAAAGGAATAATAAAAAAAAGAGAACAGGACACAAATAAGCAGTGCATGAAAAGGAACGAAGCAGGGGAGGTAGTGGAAGGATGTGGAATAGGGGGGCCCGGGTCGGGCATAATTAAGGAAATTCCATGTTTTCAGCAAGAGTGTGTGAACTTAAAGATAAAGTTACAATTCGTGATTTGAGATGGTCGGCAACTTCAAAGGACATCAAGCAGTAGTCTTGGTTCAGCCGGTACATCGGTCCGGGGCCCGGAGAGCCAAGAAGGGGCCCGTGAATATCTGAAGGGCCCTTAAAAATTATAATTAATTAGATAAATAAATCTGCAACTTCTTTCCTGAGATTTGTATTCTAACTTAATAAAATATAATTGTTTTTAAAAAGAGCAATACCAAATAAAAATGCAATAAAGAAACAAACAAATAATCATTCAGTGTATGAAGGAACGAAGCAGTGTTAAACGGATGTGAAAAGGAGTGAAGGGGGGGGGGGGGGGGGTGCTGGTTCACCCGGGTCGGACATAGTTGGAAATCCACGTTTTCAGCAAGTGTGTGTGAATTTAAAGATAAAGTTACAGTTCGTGATTTGAGATGGTCGGCAACTTGAAAGGATATCAAGCAATACATAGGGTTGTGAGGTCACCGAAAAGGAGAAGCGGTACCTTTGACCGTGAATCATGAGGTCAAAGATATTGAAGTGATAAGCCATGATCAGTAAACTCAAAGGGTTGTGACTTGTAACACTACACTGGTATCAAACTGGACATGTTAACTTTGATCGTGGGACCATTCTTAATGTCTTACTATAGTCGGACCAAACTTCTAAGTTTCAACAGTTGTCTCAGTTGCTTGCTGGTGTGAACACTGGACAGTGGATTGTCTCCTCTTCTGAAGCTGCATAGGCTACAGTAGTATTGACTAATGAACATAGCCCATTGAAGTGTAAGTAAGTTATTTTATATTTTTTATCAAGTAGGGGTTTATCTGGCGTTCCTTCAAGTTATTCTTGCAATCATCAATATTCATTTTTCCCAATGTGGGCTATTTTTAATTAAGCTTTTATTTCAGGAATATTACCCCTACCAGCATGGAAAAGAAAAAGCATAATTCTGGGTCACTAAAATGCAAAGAACAAAAAGAAGCAGAGAGGAAGGAATCAGCCAAGCGATGCAGGCCTATTACAGAGTTTATAATACCACAAGCACAATCCACATCAATATCCAGTTCTGCAACAAATAATCAAGAAGCCAGAAACAATGCTCATGGTGATGATGCAATGACATGCGAGTTCCAAGAACAGAGAAGAGCTACTTTGAATGTAGAGACAAATACAAGTGCATCCATTACTAATCAACCCAGGCCCAATATTTCTTCTGGCTTCCTTGTTCCGGTATCTGTACTGCCTGTAGTTGCAACATCTGAATACATAGCTTCAACTAGTGACAGGGAATCAGATATTCCTTCAAGCATTAATGACTTGGTTTCTGAAGCACATCCTGTAAATGAACCTACGCAAGAAAATGAAAGATCAATTACTGGAATCTTCCAATATCCATCACGAGCAAAGCTAAAACAGTTTTTTGCTGAACATCCACTTCAGCCACTTGATGATCTGCCATTTGATGCTCGTTTGTATGAGAGGAAAATTATGAATGACTCAGTCCCAAGAAAATGGCTAACATATAACAAAGAAAATAGATGCTTATATTGTTCATCCTGCTTAGCCTTTGAGTTTCCCAACACTTGTAATCCATCACTCTTTGTACGTGGCTTTAGTGACTACAGGCGTATTAGCCAGAGCTTGACTTTACATGAATCGACAACAACACATGTCAGAAATGGTCAGCAATATATCAGTGTAGTTAATGATGGCACCTTAGATAAATTTTTTGCAGCATCACTAATTAAAAGGAAAGAAGAAGTATTGAAGCAGAGAAGTATTGTCATGAGGATTATAGACATCATAAAGATGTTAGGCAAGCAAGAACTTCCTTTTCGAGGTCACAGAAATGAATCGGCCTACACTCTAGATAATGAGGTTCTGAATCATGGCAATTTTTTAGCTACAGTGCAGTTGATGGCAAAATATGACCCCATTATGGCAGCTCACGTTTCTGCAGTGCTAAACAAGTCTAAACAAAGAATCAAACGATTAGAGCAACAAGGAAAGGCTCAAAGTAAAGGCCGTGGTGGACTTGTTACATACCTGAGTAAAACAACTATAAACATGTTAATCAAAATTATGAAGAATATGATACAAGAAAGAATTAGTCATGAAGTTTCTCAAGCAAAATATTATTCTATTCGGGTTGATTCAACACAAGATCATTCATCCATCGATCAGTTTAGCATTATTATTCGGTATGTGCTTAAAGGTATTATCTGTGAGCGATTACTTTCAGTTGTGCCAAGTAATGATGGTACAGGACAGGGACTTTTTGATCTATTGATTGAAACATTACAGCATCTTAAAATTGACCCCCAAAAATGTTTATCTGATAGCACAGATGACGCTGCAAGCTACCATGGCCAGTATAATGGTTCACTAAGTAAAATTGCTGATGTGGCTGATCAACATGTTCATATATGGTGCTATGCCCATGTCTTGAATTTGGTGATAACTGAAACAACAAAATGTTGTGTGCCTGCAGTTTCTTTTTTCAATTTGCTCCAGAATATAGCAACTTTTGTGAAAGCATCATACAAGAGAATGGCTATATGGATAGAAGTTGTTGGAAAACATCTAGGACAAGAAAAAATGAAACGATTAAAGCTAATAGGTGAGACCAGATGGTCAGGAAAATCCAATGCAGCAACAACTATATTTGGACGTTTTGATGATGCCGCTGCCAGTACTTTCGTAAATCTATTGACATGCTTATCAATGATACAAGATTCAGAAAAGTTTGATGCAAACACAAAACATGAAGCAAATGTTTTACTTCAAAGCCTTCTAAAGTTTGAAACCATATTGACAGCATTTACTTACTTGTATATATTTGAAACTACAACCCCGTTATCAAGTTATCTACAGACAAGTGGTTTAGATATGTTTACTTCATAGAGTTTGGTAGATTCAGCTACAACAAAGTTGAAGGAACAGACAAGAACATTTGATAACGTTCACAGCAAGGCTTTGGAATTTGTAAATAAATGTAATGACAGGATTTCACAGATGAATATGGATGAAAATCAAACATTGGAAATTGATGCATTGGAAACAGCATTGCCATTTAAGAGGCAGAGGAAGAAGAAAAGAATGGCAGATGAGCTTATTGATGATGAAAGAAATTCCTCAGATTCTCTAGCTGATTTTCAAGTAAATGTGTTTAACCTAATAATGGATTGCATTGTCCAGTCACTAGAATCACGCTTTGTACAACACAAACAGTTGTATCAAGATTTGTCCTGCTTGGACCCAGCAAAGTTTAAAACAATTGCAGAGAAGGGCCTTGAAGATGAAGCATTGGAAGGTATTATTAAGCTGTTTCCACAAATCAGCAAAGATCAAGTAATATTGGAATTGTTTTCTTTTGCTTCAAACTTTGATGTATTAAAGCTATTGCTTAATGATGTTGAGAATATGGATTCCAGTTGCAACAATTGTAAAATCTGTAGCACTTGCCCATCGTGTGTACTAAAAATTCTGGCATCCAACAGACTTCATGACAAGGCATATGATAACCTTTATGAACTTTATAAAGTCATCTGCACACTATCAGTTACTCAAGTCCAATGTGAGAGGACATTTTCAAAGCTAAAGATCATAAAGACAAGGTTAAGAAATTTGCTGTCTGAGGAGAATTTGGAATCATACATGTTGGTATCCATTGAAAAGGAATTGTTAGATGAATTGGATGCAGAAGCAATTATTGGCAGATTTGCACAATCATCTAGCGAACACAAACGATTGCTCTTAATATAGTGGACTGCATGCAATGCTCTATTGTGCTTTTGAACTATCTGTTAATGTGTAAATTGTGCAGTAAACTATTTAAAAATATCAACCAATTACTTAAAATTAAAAAAAAAATTAAAAATTCAATTATAACATTCTGTATTTACATTTGGTATCTACTGCCAGTAATATGTACAGTACTAAGAAATACACATTTTTTCCACAAAAATTTTAATTGTACCCTTTTTTCCATATGTATTTTTTGAAAATTTTATTTATTCGTTATGAAAATTAAATGATAGCATTGTAGTTGTGGGTGGGCCCCCTTTGTCTCCTGGCAACCAATATTTTTAGACCCAGTCCGCCACTGCCTGAAATGTTAACCTTATTTCTCATTCCCTCGATGCCACCTGACCTGCTAAATATTTCCAGCATTTTCCATCATATTCAAGTTTCCAGCATCTGCGTTATTTTGCTTTTGAGGGAACTCTTGTGGATCAATGTGGATCATTTTGCTTTGTCTGTTATCAACAAAGCGAAAACGCTCTCAAAATGGGGTGGACAACTTTAGCTCGTGCACTGCAGCCAGGGCCGTCTTCTTAAGGTGTCCACCACTGAGCATGGTTGCCTTTTTCAGGCGCTTGTGAGAATAGCTGCCATCATTGTGGAAGATACCGCAATCCTTCTAGCTTTCGAACGGGCCCTGTTAAAACTGATGGTAACTTGGCAAAAGTAAAATAGGAAAGTAAGCACTTGGAGTTTTAAGATCTGTCTTTGCCATTAGAGTTCTGAAGAAGTCACATTCAACTCAGAACATTAACTCTGTGTCCCTTTCCACAGATGCTGCCAAAACTGTTGAGTATTTCCAGCATTTTCTGTTTTTCTCTCAGGTTTCATTGTTTATATTATTATTGGCAAATCAGAGAATCAATATAAAAGGGAAGGAATGTAATAGTGCACAGCGTATTAATCTGCTATTGTTTAACCTAATCTCCCTCTTTAAGATCACAATCTAAATTGATGTTGGATACATTCTGAGATGAATTAACGACTAATTGGTATATATATATATAAGGATAATTCAGGAACATTCTACTCGGGATTTTTTTTTTAAATGTTAATTTTTCATTTATAGTAAATTTGTTACCATTTTCTGAATAACTTTGGAGGGAATCGGATGCAATTGTGAAATATGCTTTCAAGATGTATTTGAAACATGTTGCTTCAAGTGTGACATTTTGAGGTCGGATTGGTACATACAAGACAGATACTTTTATTTTTATTCATATATATTTATTAATATTTTAGAATCTGCTATAGATCTCTACGGTTCTTGAGCTGTATTTTAAGATTTAGTGTTAGAAAGTAGTACCCTTTTAGCAGATGATGTATGACAGAAATAGTCCAAATTTTGCCGATTGTGAGGGACATTAAATGTTCCCTCTTATTCGTGTGTATTTATCATTTAAGAGCCTGTTGAACTGAAAAATACTGTCTTCAATTAATTACTACATACAGTATGTACCAACATCTAGGCTAATATAGAGGTAGAGGTTTTGCTTGTGAACTTTAGCTATGTAATACATGCATGAACTTTGGCCTTCTTCTCTGATGAATGGATATGAAAACCTGTGAGGATAAATCAGTATATAATATTCCACTGTGGTTGAATGCAGTTTCTATTTGAAGTAATGCAATATAAGCAAGGTATTCTTTATGTGTTGGAGTGTTCACTTGTACAAAACTAAACAAGAGTCATAATATGGCACACTTATTGTTCTGGGCAGACGTATTCACAATATAAGTTAGATCAGGTTTAAGAGACTTTCTGTTCTGTTAGTTTTTCATTGTAGTCCAGTAAGGAGCATGTTACTGATATTTCTATACTTTAAATATTCTGTAAATCTGCAATTTATTAAAAACATTTTCAAAAGTCTAAAATCCCTGTCAGTGTGTATGTGTGTCTGACTTTCACAGATTACAAATAATTATGTTAGCTGCCTTGATGAGGTGTGCTGATTTCTTCAGATTGAGTTTGAATTTCAGACAAATAGACTGGAAAAGTGAAATGAGTACTTTTATTGTTCTCAGCTTAGAATAAGAAGCATTTGTTCCTGGCTAGTGATCGCAATTTAGTAACATGGAATGATAATCCTTTTGCAGGAGCCACACATATTGGACTTGCTAAATGGTGCCAGAGCAGTTTGTCGTAAAAACAATACTCAACTTGCACAGGTTTTAAAATATGACCGTCATATTTTTGGAATTGATATTGCTGATGGCTAAGCAGTTCTTGCAAAATTAAATATAATGTACAAGTATGTGATTGATTGTTTTCTACCAAACAGACACATTGGGTGTGATTTAACCACCGCGTTGTGTCCAGCGTGGATCTAGGAGAGATGGTTAAATAGTGGGAAAGGCCCGAATCAGTTTGCTATCTAACCCTCCCAATGGCAAGTTCTGAATCTTGCCCAGATATAGCGAGCATATCATTAACGTTTATTTGCATTCATTTCCATCTCATTAGCGAGATTGAAGTCGAATGCAACGGCCTCCTGGGAATTAACCGGCTCCCTGATGGGAAATCATGAGGGCGCCATTTAATACTCCTTTTTAAATATGAGAAGCTGGCGCAATGACTGCTCAGGGGAGCTGTGGAGGTGAGTAGCCATTCAAGGGCACTGGAACTGCTCCCCAGTACTCGGGTGGGGACCCCTCAGGGGGGTTGGGCTTGGCTGCGGCTGAAGCGTTCCAGGTCGAGGGTCACCCACAGCGGAGGGGTGGTGCGGGGCTCTTCGTTTGTGAGGCCTTCAAGCCATCTTTAAATATTGTGGATACTCATAACATGGCCAACTGCAGCTGCTGCCTGTTTATCCTCGCAAACGCATCCAGGACAGAGCCCTGCTCTTGGTTCTATGCTGAAGGTCACTTTAACTCCTTTTGACTGTGAGCAGCCTCTAGCTTCTCAGCCGAAGGCTATTGCTCATGAGGAATTGACTGTGTTAGTTGTGAGAGTACTTCACAGCTTTCAAGTGGTCTCATGGATACACGTGCCATGTCTCAGACGAGGATTATTGCATCGCATTTAAATCAAACGTTTTGGAGCACAACTGGCTCTGTGGATGCACTCTGACAGAAGGCGGGATATTTAAGGGCGGGTGAAGCTTGGGGGAGTGTCCTGGGTGTAATCCCTAACTGATTGTCGGTCTCTCTACCTCTCCAATTCCTTACAGATATAACAATATGGCTGGTGCTGTCGGTCCCACAAAGGCTGCCCTCATGATGCTGGTGGCAGCCGGGGCAGGCAGACACTGGACAAGGCGGCAGGAGCATCGGTGCAGGCTGCAGGCAGCATCCAATGTGCAATGGGCCTCTGTACACCCTGAAGATCTGGCCATCCATCAGGCTGAGGAAGAACCCAGGGAGGAACATCAGCGGCGGCCCAACGTGTACAGGCGTTGTTGGTTTTTCGAGGAGATGACAGACAGCATGTGCCGCAGGAGACTCCGTCTCAACAAAGAGGCAGTGTGGCACCTGTATCAATTCCTCATTGATTTGGTACCCTGTGAAAGAAGAGGACACCCGCTCCCGGTGGCTCTGAAGGTCACTGTAGCCCTGAACATCTATGCAACTGGTTAATTCCGGGTCTCAAGCGGGAACTTGTGCAGCATTTCCCAAGCTACAGCCCACAAGTGCCCCTCTTAATCTTGTAGACCTCTATCAGGTCTGTCCTCAACCTCCATCGTTATAATGAAAACAGTCCGAGTCTATTCAGCATCTCCACATAGCTAACACCCTCCAGACCAGGCAACACCCTCTCCAAAGCCTCTACATCCTTTTGGTAGTGTGGCGACCAGAATTGTGCGCAATATTCTAAGTGTGGCCTTACCAAAGTTCTATCCAACTGTAGCATGAATTGCCAGTTTTTATACTTGATGCCCCATCCAATGAAGGCAAGCACGGTAGCACAGAGTCCGCATGGTAGCACAGTGGTTAGCACAGTTGTTTCACGGCTCCAGGGTCCCAGTTTCGATTCATGGCTTGGGTCACTGTCTGCGCGGAGTCTGCATGTTCTCCCTGTGTCTGTGGGTTTTCTCCCGGGTGCTCCGGTTTCCTCCCACAAGTCCCAAAAGACGTGCTGTTAGGTGAATTGGACATTCTGAATCCTTCCTCTGTGTACCCGAACAGGCACTGGAATGTGGCGACTAGGGGCTTTTCACGGTAATTTCATTGCAGTGTTAATGTAAACCTAGTTGTGACAATAAAGACTATTTTATAAAAAGTGTCTACCATAGAAAAAGTAAAAAGGGAACAAGAAAAAAAGCCAGAGCAGGGATCTAAACTTTCATAATCCCATCTCCCAGACCCAGATCAAAGGGCAATAGGACCAATAGGATATCGTAGGGCCAAGAACCAAAAGGAATATAAACTGGTTCCAGTTGTAAAATGGGAGGCCGTCAGAGCGACCACAGACTGGGGAGTGCCCTGGAAAGGAGGGTCGACCCGCCCCACTGGAACCAGTCCCGCCTGCCTCCACAACCAGGGCCACTCAAAGGAAAGGATTAGGCCATCTAAAAGCCAACATAGATCCATATCTGAGTGTCTATGACACCAAGACTCACCAGCCAACACCCTCACGCGCACCAATAGAAGTAGAAGCAATGCCCCAAAAACCCCTCAAAGTCAGAAAAAGAGCAAGAACTGTCAGAACTAAACCTTCATACACACAAATCCCTCATAAGATATTGCGACTAGGCAAGAACCGGCCAACCAAGTGCGCCCTTTCCAACTCCCAAAACAAAAAGAATAAGGATAATTACTGGGCAAAACCTTTGAATCCTTCCCCAATCTTCACCTCTTCGATTGTGGATCTACCCACATTAGACTCCCCCTGAAGGGAAGTATCCTCATCTAAGAAGTAGCAGGATACTGACCGGATGCTGAGCCTGGCCGAGCCCAGCACTGCCATAAAGAAAAAAAGATCGGCGAACTGGCTCTGAGGACTCCCATGACACCCCAGTCCTTGTACCCCTCCAAAGTTATGCCAGTTCGGTCCTGTACAGGACACAACACCTCTTGACCACCACCCCATCCAATACACATACCAACAACAGGACAAACACCCCATGCACCAACAAGAGAAGAGAAAAAAAGAAATCCTCTTGGGAGGGACCATCCCCACCACCTACCACCAAATGAAGGATCTCGAGGCCAGCCTCACTCACAAGAGATCTGACAGCAGTTAGAACAGTCAAAGAGGGAGACCAGCATCAGACAAATTAACCCCTTCCCCTCAAAGGGGAGTCCAACAAATTCCAGTTAACAACAGGATAATGTTCAGTCCGCCTGGGCCTGAAGAAGAAAAAAGTGAAGTCCAAAAAATGAACATGATGAAACCTTTTAAAATCAGTTGACCCGAGCTCTGCAAAGTCACTAGGGATGCCAAGAGACAATATCGGACCAAGCTAGAGTCACAGACTAACATCACAGCCTCTCGCGGTTGTGGGGAGGCTTACACAACATAATGGGCTACAAAGCAAAGCCGCGTAGAATCTCCGGCAGCAGCGCACCCCTCCCCGATGAACTCAATGCATTCTGTACTCGGTTTGAGCAGGAAACCATCAAACTGCTGTCAACTGCCCCAGCAGCCTCAGGCACACCCATGCCCACTGTCACAGGTTCCGAAGTCAGATCGGCCTTCTTGAAAGTGAACCCTCAGGGTCCCTGGTCGTGCATACAGATCCTGCACGGACCAGCAGGCAGATGTGTTTGCAGACATCTTCAACCTCTCCCTACTCCGTTCCGCGGTCCCCACCTGCTTCAAGAAGATTACCATCATACCAGTGCCAAAAAAGAACCAGGCAATGTACCTCAATGACTATCACCCGGTGGCCCTGGACATTGACCGTAATGAAGTGCTTTGGGAGATTGGTCATGAACATCAACTCCATTCTCCCAGAATGCCTAGATCCACTGCAATTCTCATACCGCCACAACCGGTCCACAGCAGATGCCACCTCCCTGGCCTTACATTCATCCCTGAAGCATCTTGACAACAAGGACTCCTATGTCAGACTCCTATTCATTGACTACAGCTCCGCCTTCAATACCATAATCCCAGCCAAGCTCATATCAAAGCTCCAAAACCTAGGACTTGGCTCCTCACTGTGCAACTGGTCCTCGACTTTCTGATTCATAGACCACAATCAGTAAGGATGGACAACAACACCTCCTCCACTATAGTCCTCAATATCGGGGCCCCGCATGGCTGCGTATGTAGCCCCCTACTATAATCCCTATGCACACACGACTGTGTGGCAAAATTTGGCTCCAACTCCATCTACAAGCTTGCTGACAACACAACCGTAGTGGGTCGGATCTCGAACAACGATGAGTCAGAGTACAGGAGGGAGATAGAGAACCTAGTAGAGTGGTGTAACGACAACATTCTGTCCCTCAATGTCAGCAAAACTAAAGAGCTAGTCATTTACTTCAGAAAGCACCGTATTGTACACTCACCTGTCTGCATCAATGGAGCCGAGGTGGAGATGGTTGACAGTTTCAAATTCCTAGGTGTACACATCACCAACAATCTGGCCTGGTCCACTCATGTCGACACTACGACCAAGAAAGCACAACTGCACCTATACTTTCTCAGGAAACTAAGGAAATTCGGCATGTCGACATTGACTCTTACCAACTTTTACAGATGCACCATAGAAAGCATCCTATCTGGCTGCATCACAGCCTGGTATAGCAACTGCTCGGCCTAAGACCGCAAGAAACTTCAGAGTTGTGAACACCACGCAGTCCATCACACGAACCTGCCTCCCATCCATTGATTCTGTCTAACACCTCCCGCTGCCTGGGGAAATTGCAGGTAGAAAGCGGGCAGCATAATCAAAGACCCCCCCCCCCCCCCACCCAGCTTATTAGCTCTTCCATCCTCTTCCATCCGGCAGGGGATAAAAAAGTCTGAGAACACACACACTAACAGATTCAAAAACAGCTTCTTCCCTGCTGTTATCAGACTCCTGAACGATCCTCTGATGGACTGATCTGATCTCTTCACACATCTTCTCCACTGAGTAGTAGTACACTCCTGTATGCTTCACCCGATGCCTGTGTCTAGGTATTTACATTGTGTATTTTTTTCATGTATGGAATCATCTGTCTTGAGTTTCACTGTACCTCGATACGTGTGACAATAAACAAATCCAAATCAAAACTGGATACCAGGTTTCTGGGATGGATGGATAAGGGAGTGGATGGTATGGGGGACTTGGAGGGGTGGACCGCAAGCCTGGAAGAGCTGTCAGAGAAGTTTGGGTTTTCGCAGGCGGAAAGCTTTAAATATCTGCAGGTGAAGGACTTTGCGAGGAAGGTTCTCCCGTTGTTTCCGGTTGGACCACCATCCTCACTGTTGCAAATGTTGGAAGAGGGGTGTAGCTCTCGAGGTTGGAAGAGGGGACTACCATGGGAATTTATTGGAGCATAATGACAGAGAATACTGTATCCCTGGTTGGGATTAAGGCTAAGTGAGAGAAGGAGCTGGGGGTGGCATTAGAGGAGGGTGTATGGTGTGAGGCCTTGCTTAGGGTGAACGCCACTTCGTCGGGTGCAAGACTCGGGTTGGTAGAGTTGAAGGTGGTATACTGGGCACACTTAACCAGGGCTGAGTCAGTTGTTTGAGGGGGTTGAAGATAACTGTGAGCGCTGTGGGAGTGGCCCGGCGTGCACTGAGCTGGTGAGATTTTGGGGCTGAACTCATGTCGGAGATTTTACGGATGTATTTGGAGCCCACTCCTCTCCTGGCCATATTTGGGATGTTAGACCTGCTGGAGTTGCAGACAGGTGCAGGGGCGGATGTCTTAGCTTTTGCCTGCTTGATCGCTCATCGGCAGTTTCTGTGGAGTGGAGGTCAGCTTCTCCACCCAGTGCCTCGGTGTGGCTTGGGGAACTCATGGAGTTCTTGTAACTTGAGAAAGTTAAATACACGTTAAGGGGTGCACTTGAGGGGTTCGACAAAAGATGGAGGCCTTTTATTATGTTATTTAAAGGACTAATCATCATCAGCTGTTTTTATGGGCGCGGGGGGTTGATGCTGCTCTGTTGCTTGTTTGTTTTGTTTCATGGTTTTGTATTTATTTAAAAATGTTTAATAAAAATATTATTTACAAAAGAAGTGGCACTGAGTGTTGGTCAGGACCAGTAATCCCGAATGATTTTTCTCTCTCTTGCACAGAAACATTCAAGCCAATTGTTGGAGCCTAATTAAGGCAGCTAATGAAGTGCAGATCGTAGATCACGTCAATTTTACATTTAGCGCTAAAGCATAGTTTTTAATCCACATTTCTAGGCGCTGTCACTTAACAGCCCTTAGAATTGTCATTGATATATAGATCTTTCAGAGAGTTTACTGATGATTTTCCTCCCCGAACTCTTCTTGCTTCTATTATCTAAAGAGTAAGAAGTCTTACAACACCAGGTTAAAGTCCAACAGGTTTGTTTCTAATCACTAGCTTTCGGAGCGTAGCTCCTTCCTCAGGTGAATGAGGAAGCGGGCTATTTGTTTTATTATAGAGCTGCTTCGAATTAACCTTGACAGAAACCACTGCATCTCTTTTCAGACCTGCCTTTGCAAAGGTACATTCCAGACGGGGGTGAGCAACAGTCCCTTCCCACTGCCATTTTAGCCCTTTCCTAATGAAAATGGAGAGTTTGAAGAATGAAGATGTAAATCAAATACAAAATATTTCTCCACACAGCATACAAACAATGGATAATTGTGACAACTGGAAGACTTTAAGAATATTGGTTTCTAAGGATTGGGCAATTTAAGGGGAAATACATGAGGGTTTATTTAGTGTGATTTAAAAGGCAATTATTTTGCTTCGAGGAAACAGAAGGTCAAATTGACGAATGTATGTGTTTTGCAGTCTAGTCTAATGGACTGTGGTTTGACTGGGGAGGCCCCTGGGGAATTAATGAGTTTCTGCAGCCTGCAGAGATAATTTTTATTAGCTTGGGGAGATGAGGTCATTGTTAGGTGGAACCCAGAGAGGCAGTGAGTTTGGAGAAGCTTTGAGAGAGAGAAAGGAGCTGAGTTCTGATCTGTCTGACTGAGTCCACAATTCTTTCCAAGGAGGATAGTGAAAAAAAGAGTAATAATATTTTAAAAGCAGAACAGTCTTGTCTGAAGACAAAGAAGAGGATGAAATAACCCAGTTTAAGCAGCTATTTGAAGATACTCAGCCAGAGTCTGAAGGGATTGTAACCAGAGCCAGAACCTGTTCTGTCCCATAAATATTACTAAATGCCCTGCTGATTTTAAGCTGGAATAAGAGCTTCATGTTTCTTTTCTTGTTGCTTAATGGGAAATTGCACAGTTGTGTTAAGGGATAATTATAAGCCGTTCCTTTCGGATACAAAGTCAAAGGTTTATTATTGTATTCATATTAAAGTTTTGTTTTAGAAATACTAAAGCCCTTTTTTTCAAGCAGTCACTCCTGGAGCTAATCATTCTTTCCACAGTCTTAAAATAAATTAAAATATTGGAGTTTTGGTCCAGTATCTTATCTACTATTGGGGTCGGGCCTGGGATTGTAATACAATAAATTAGGCTGATTAGCACATGTTTGGGTGCTACGACTGCCCTTTCAGCTCTACAATAGTGTCCATGGTAGATATGCACACTTGTGGGACAAATTATCTTGGACATCATATTGGTACAGGTTTTAGTACATGTGCAGTGGTATGCAGAACAGGCAGATCATGATGGCAGTCAAGATTTCTCACCTCACCAACACAATTTATAGGGATGGTTAGCTACTTACACAGTTCTTGGTCGATTTCTTCTGCCTGTTACTCTGATTCTACAAGTTGTTGGTGTTTTCCTTGGTCCTTTCTTGCAAAAATCTACAGTGAGTGATGTGGCAGACGCTGACTTTTGTTGACTTCAAGACTTCTGCACAAATCAGTTGATCCCAGATATGGCTATACTAGTAGACATTGCCCTTTGAAGCCAGAATGACTTGGAGATTGAACAGAGGGCACACAGAGCAGGGAAGCTCCTAGAGAAGGGTTCTCAGTAGGAAGCCATTTCCACTGAAGATGTTTAGGGAACAATTCTCCTACCCGAATATGAGATTCCCTCTCCGAAATCTGTCACCTGCAACTTCAGAGCAGGGCAAGGATCACTTTATCAATGGCTGTGAAGGTTAGAATGATGATTAACTTCTATGTCTTGAGCTCCTTACGGTTTGGAGATGGGGATATTTGGAACACTTCACAGTTTGCTGTCCATTATTGTGTAAAGGACATTAGTAAGGTCCTCTGTCCAAAGAAAGCTAACTACATTTCATTCTCTCTTGCAGGAGGAGCAAGCACATTGCTTTTGCTAAGATTGCAGGCTTCCCTAAAGTGCAGGGTGCCATTAAGCATCCATGTGGCTTTGCGGGCACTATATGTCTATGCCCTATGATGGAACCAAGAGGACTTCCACTCCCTCAAAATTCAACCTGTACAACCTGAGATAGTGAATTATGCAGCTTAGAACCTGATATCCTGGCAGCAACCTTGATACCTTTATTCCCTGGTGGTACCGTTATGGCAAAAAGAGCTGGCTACTTGGCAGTAAGGTCCATCCACTGATGGCATGGCTGAGGACTGGTGCCCACCATGTGCACACGGTGCAAGCCACGATTAGCATGTTGAAACAAGGCTATTACTGACTCTACTGATCTGGACTCACAGGAACGTCAGGGGGCGCAATTCTCCGATAATGAGGCAGAGTGTCCACGCCGTCGTGAAAGCCGCCGCGTTTCACGATGGCGCAAAACAGCCTCGGGCACGATCAATTCAGGCCCCGATAAGGGGCCAGCAGCGGGGTCGCGAGAAACGCGGTGGCCGTGGCGCCAGAGCGGCGGCGTCATCGCGCAACGACCGGCTGAACGTGCTGTGTCATTTAAAATGTGCGTTCTGCGCACAGAGGACCCGACCGACGGAGATGGCTGAGCCCCGCCGTGCCACTCCCAGGTTCAGGGACAGTGATCTGGACACAATGCTGGATGCCATAGAAGAGTGCAAAACATGGGCACCGGCAACCAGCTAGCACTGTGAGGCGTGGCTGGCGTGAGGTGGGCACCACGGTAAGCGCTGTGGGGCACACCCCGCGGTCTGGAGAATAGTGCAGCAAGAAGCTCCACGATCTCATGAGGGCTGCCAGGGTAAGTACCCCGAGGGTTCCCCTCCCCGCCCACACCCCCCGCCCACACACCCCCCTCCCCCCCCCCCAAACACCCCCCATCACGTATCGTGGCCCCCCCTCTGCCCACGCAGGGGTGTGGGGGGGGTTGGGGATACCACGTTGTACCCGACCCACACGGGCAACACCCCACTGAGAGCTACCATGGCGTGGTGCCAAGGGACCACACCCAGTCATAATGGTGACAACATCTGCGTGTCGTGATGGTGACCGTCGCTGATGCTTTCTATCCCCCCCCCCCCCCCCCCCCCCCCCCCCGTGCAGGACTAGACTGCTCATAACCTTCGCGAGCGTTCCAGAACCGGAGGGGGATCACCAGTGTTGCACCCCCTCAGCATCCATGAGCAGAGGGCCTCCGGACCTCGCTGGGGGAGCTGCCACCCGGGAGGTAGCGCCATACCAGGTCGGAGGCGCAGGAACAAGTGAGACTCCCCTGCCTGGCTACACCCCCTCAGTACGTCACCTCCTCCACACCCTCCACACACTGCACCCCCTACCACTGCCCCCAAGCTCCCCCCTTTCAACCCACCCCTTGACATACTCCCTAACCCCCCCCCCCCCCGACACTGCACCCACTCACAATGCCCCCCCGCCACACCCGACTCCCGCGTGTCTAACGATACATGCCTCATTGTCGTCAGCAGGGCCAGGAGCCGATCGTCCAAATGCAAGAATATCTGCCCCCACGGACGCATGGCAGAGGGGGCAAGGAAGACTGACAGGAGGGCCCTTCCCTGAAGCCGTGGTACTGGAGCGGGACGCACAGAGGATGGGCAGACACAACAGGGACAAAGAGACGACAGACATTGAGGACACTGATGGCCGTGAGTCGAACGAGGAGAGGGCTGCGAGCCGGGACAGTAACGGAGAGAGGACTAGGACTGTGGACAGTGATGCACAGAGGACGGCCAGACAGTCGACGCACATACCGGACACAGCAGCTAATGTGGGCTGCGGACTAGTAGCGCCGGCCCAAAAATTGACCCAGGAGCCCCCAGACCTGGGGGCAGATGATGAGCTCGAGTTTGCGGCACTGCTGTCACCCACTATGTCCACCATCGCAGATACACTCACCTCGGTTGGGCACATAAGTGATGAGGCTTCGGGCTCACTTACTGGTGCGCACCACACAGCCGAACCGGCACAGCAGGTGGAGGTAGGAGCAGCCGAGGGGCTGGACGGTCAGAGGGCAGCCCAGGCCCAGCACACACTGCCACACAGACAGTTCCCGGGTTCCTGGACTTACTAGACCCACCCATAGACCAGATGCATTTAGAAACCCAGGGAGTGGACAACGGGATGATGGTCGTCTTCCAGTAACTGCAGACGCGGTTGGCGGAGTCCATCCGCATCCAGGAACAGGGACTGGTGCCAGTCATGGCTGCCACCCAGGCCGACACTGCATGGGTGGCGTCCGCGGTGGAGGCAATGGGGGCAACGGTTTCGGCCATGGGTCAGGTTCTGCAAGGCGTGGGGCTTGATGTGCATACGTCATCCGTGGCCCAGGACAGGGCTGCCCTTTCACAGGCAGCCATGCGCCAGAGCCAACTGGACATTGCCACCGCGCTCCGTGGTCTGGCCCAGTCTCAGCAGGCAATCGCTGAGAGCATCGGTGGCCTTGGCCACGTGCCGGGTGGCATCGCACAATACCAGCAGGAGGTTGCGCAATGTCTCACAGGGATTGCGCACTCCTTGAGCTCCATCGCTGGGAACGTTCAGACCCTGGTCGATTCCACAGCGGGACTCCAGGACTGGCAGTTCCAGGTGTCGGTGATGCCACGGCGCTTGTCTCTGCTTGCACCACTGTTCCATAGTGAGGCCTGGAGGCCACCGGGCTCCCCGATGGAGGAGGTGGTTCTGGTGGTTGTCCCAATTACTCCAGCAAGGGAAGTCCTGGAACACTCAGACTCCCCCCGTTCCGTCCCTGGTGCATCTGGTGGGCAGCGGGCAGAGCAGGGTGGCACCACGCTATCCAGCACGGCCGCCGAGCAGCCTGGCCCATCCAAGCCGGGTCGCCACAGGAAACGCGCACCGAAGTGGACCAACGTCGCATGGCAGGAGTCTCAGCAGTCCGCCTCCAATCCGGCTGTACCGTCTGGGGAAACACCAAGACGTAGTGGTAGGGCCTGTAAGGCAAAGAAGTCAGATACGTAGTAAGTTGGCACGGGTGCAGGGCATAGCTTAGTTGTAGGGGCTAGGGAACTTGTATATGAAAGTCACGATTAAATTCACTGTACACCAAACCTAGGTGCCTCTGTGCTATGTCCGGTGCCTGAGGGGACGTGAGGGGGACCGAGTGATGCTGGGGGTGGACAGTGCAACAGTGATACCGAAGGTGTGTGTTCTTCACCCCCCCCCCCCCCCCCCCACCACAACACCCTGTCGCCCTCTGCACACCAACGCCAGATGCCCCACATGGCCATGTGGTGGGTTGTCCGTGACACATACAGGGACCACCCAGGTGGAGGGTGTAGCTGTGGCCATGAGTCAGACATTGTCTAACGATCCGGAGCTCACAGGTAATCGCAGAGCAGGTTGTCATCATTCAACATGGCACTGATCACGCCCGCTGACACAAGCAACTGTGTTAAAACATTCCCGATGTGCCGCAGGTGTACGGTGCTGTGAAAGTGGCGGTGTGGGCGGTAGGGTTGTGCGATAGTGCGGGAAGTGGGGTGGTGCGGTTGTGCGCAATCCGTGGTGCTCTCCCCCTAGTTTGTGAAACGTGCAGCGATCAACGCATCATGTGCTCGCTCTACTAGCCGGTGTCATCGTGCAGCCTCCCTGCCATATCCCACCCCCAGGTCGTGTCTGTGCCCCCCTCCCCCCATTCACCTCCTCATGTTCAGAGGCGTCGCCCTCATCGGCCTCCCCCTGTGCATCCTTCTCCAGGACCTCGCCCCTCTGCTGGGCAATGTTGTGCAAGATGCAGCAGACCACAACTATGCGCCCGACCCTGTCGGGGTGGTACTGCAGGGCCCCTCCAGAGCAGTCCAGGCACCAAAACCTCATCTTCAGGAGGCCAATGCACCTCTCCACAACACCCCTGGTTCCAGCATGGGCCTCATTATAACGGGTCTCCGTGTCGGACCGTGGCCTCTGTATAGGCGTCATCAGCCACGACCACAATGGGTACCGCCTGTCGCCTAGCAACCTCAGTTGGGGGGGGGGGTCCCTCAAAAAGAGCGAGGATGAACGAAACAAATGAGCGAGTATTAAAGCATGATGCACGCTGCCAGGGTATTGGGCGCACATGTGCAGAATCTTCATGCGATGGTCGCAGACCACCTGAATGTTCATAGAGCAGTTGCCCTTTCTGTTCAGGAAAACTCCCCTGTTGTCCGAGGGTGGATGCATGCCGACGTGCACCCATCAATCACCCCCTGGACCATCGGCATCCCGGCAACGAAGGCAAATCCCGCTGCGCAGTCAGCCTGGTGTGAGCGGCCCTCCGGAAAATTAATGTATCTGTCCGCGATGTCATACAGGGCGTCGGTGATGGCCCGAATGCACCGGTGCACTGATGCCTGCGAGACTCCTGGAAGGACCCTGTTGTGAAGAAATTAAGGGCAACCGTCACCTTGACGGCCACCGGGATAGCATGTCCTCCCCCCGTTCCACATGGTACCAGGTGTGCCACGAGATGGCATATATGTGCCACGGTCTCCCGACTCAATCGGAGTCTCCTCCTGCATTCCGCATCGGAGTCTCCTGCATGCTCCTGGAACGACATGCGGTCCCGATACACTCGAGGGCGCATGGGGCGTCTTCGGCGCCTTGGCACCACCACCTGATCTTGCTCCTCCGCCTGCACCCCATCAGGATCCAATTCAGCGTCCTCCGCATGCCCGACAATGTGGTGGTCATTGTCACCCTCCGCCTCCTCATTCACCTGTCGGGCGGGAGGGCCTGCAGCATGAGCGGCTGGCACAGGGCCCTCTGCAGCCAGTCCCTCTGCTGCGGCAAACATTGCTGGATGCTGCACGAACATAACGAACTACACAAATGGAGGGGGGCGTGGTTGGGAAGGAGAGACGACAACAGCATGTTTAACGATGGCGCTTTCATACCTCGACAGGCAGGGCCCATGGGTGCCCCGACTGCCTTGTACCGCTGCAGACACACATGCAACCTTCGCCCTGCCCACAGTCTCCGTCCACCGTGAACATAACCCTGTCCCTCCTCATTGAGGCGCCACTTGCCTCGGCCCATCAGCGTGACCTGCGTGTCTTCGCCAAGAGGAAGAAAATGGCAACCAAGGCAGCTTCTTTCTGCCAGTTTGCCTATTGCACCAGAGTACAATACTAGTAACAGCAACCAACATCCCTTCTAATTTTTTGATTATGCCTGATCTATACATTTCAGTGTCTGAAAATTCTTTCCGGCGTCTCTAGTTCCACACTCCAGTGTGGGATAATTCAGTGAGAATCTCCCCAAACTCCAACAAAATAAGTGTGGGTGAATTGTGATCTGCATTGCATCCAAACACCCAGTGGAAATCACCCCACGATTCCCGCCCAAAATGACAGTCATTTTTCTTTCTTCATGCCTTCTCGGCTGACAGGATGTTGGAATCTGAGTAGTGGCTGAGGTTAGCGGTGCAGTTGGTGGAATATGGTATTTGAAGATACATTTACTGACTTTGGCCACTCATGATGAGTTCATTGAACTTCTTGCAACACTGCATCCAGGTCAGGGTCTCTTTCCCCAGCTCACCCCAGCTTGGATATAAGACATCTCTCCCCATTACAGCTCAAACCTCCAGTGCAACTTCCAACTTATGTGCCATTCCTTATTCTTTTTCCATGTAAGATTCTCTTTAACCATGCCCTTCAGCACTTGCTACAGTCACACTGCATCTCCCCTTTAAGAGATGCAAGCTAGCTTTAAGCAATACACGCTAACTTTAAGTGGTGTTGACTTCCGGTGACAGGAATGTGCTGAGAAGTTGCACATCAGGGGGCTCTCGTCCCACAAACCTGAAAAATAAGCTCTTTTTGCCCGAAAAACAGCTGCTAGCACCACAAAAACATCCCCTCACCACTACCACAATTCAACAACAAAAAACAATGACAAATAGCAGCCAATCGAGAAGACAAGTGGAGACCAGGAGCTTAAAAAGTCTGGACAAGCTAATGACTGAACCGGCCGACATATGAGGCGGCGAAGCTCGGGCTTCATCAGAGTGAGAGAGTCCCACACGAGAAGCACCCCGCTCTTACCCCCCCCCCCCCCCCTCTCCCAACACACACACACACACACACCCCAGGAGATGGATGGAGGATGTTTCTCTCAAGAGAATTAAGAGGGCATCGTGAGGAAACAAAATCGGACACCCAAGCGGTGAAGGGTACGGTTGCCGAAGCTATGGTGACAATCCAGGTGGCCCTGGACAAGGCAAAAAGGCTACTGGAAACCCAGGTATAAACAGTGTGACTGTAGCAAGTGCTGAAGGGCATGGTTAAAGAGAATCTTACATGGAAAAAGAATGAGGAATGGCACTTACGTTGGAGCTGGAAATGGCTGCTACAGAGCAGGGCGACTGAATAATCGCCCTGGAAAAGGAGGTGGCAAAGCCGTTCGCGACGCAAGGGAACCTGAAGAGAAAAGTCGTGGACCAGGAGAACCATCAAAACCTACGAATCGTGAGCCTACCGGAGGGGATCGAAGGTACGAACACCACCAACTATGTGGCCCAAATGCTGGGAAACCTGGTGGGAAGGGATAGCTTCCCCAACCCACCGGAAAATAACAGAGCGCACCGGTCGCTTCACCCAAAACCCAAAACCAGGGAACTGCCAAGGGCGATAATCGCCAAGATGCACTGGTACCAGCACCGGAAACGAATCCTGCGGTGGGCCAGACAAACCAAAAACTGTAACTGGGAAGGCCACTGGATTCAGATGTATTAGGACATTGGAGCCGACCTGGCCAATAGCCGGGCAGAAGTTAATAGGGCAAAGGCCGTGCTGTACAAAAAAACGGAGTAAAGTTTGGGATGCTGTACACAGCCAAGCCCTGGATCACATTCCAAGACAGGGAGCGCTTCTTTATAGCCCCTACGGATGCGGACAAGATCGTTGCAGAGAGCGGACCGGAAAATCGGTAGCAGGGACAGCGATGAATAACCCAGAGGAAGAGACTCTTGAAGACATGTTTATTTTCATCATTCTGTGCAGCCAACTGTGAACCATCACCAATGTGACCACTTTACGCAGGAGTGTAGTGCCTTGTTCTGGGGATGAGAGCGTAAAGAGAGGGAGGTATGAACAAGCACAGCAATGCGTAGGATAGGGTGAGAGGAATGGCGGACAGAGAGCCCAGGGATCAGGCGATGGTAGGACGTACAACTAGCCCCGGGAGGGGGGCCACCACACTAGGTAGCTAGCACCGGGAAGCTTGCAGGACCGAGAGTCCGTGGCACGTCTCCCGCAAGGAGGAAAGCGTCTGGCGGGGGTGGAGCGCCAGACATCAGGTATAGAGGGACAGCTACTGGAAGAAACAGGGGGAAGGGGATGGGGAAGCTACAGGGTGGGGGGGGAAAGAAGACAGAAGGGGGGAGAAGAAACCACAAGGGAGAGATAGGTAAAGGAAGACTGAGGGCATTAGGCTGGCTACAACAGGTCATATATGGCGACTTGGAACAAAATGGTACTGCAAGCAACCAGTTGGGAGGGTCCCTGAACAAAGGGAAATCCTGGAGTGCAGGGGCTCACCCACATGGCGAACTCACAGGTGGCCATGTTGGATACCTCCTGGACAAAGGGAAACCCTGCAGTGCAGGGGTGCATCCGACGTGTAAGTATGGTAGATCACACAGAAACTGGGGACAACCCCCCTCTATCAGGATAGTCACCTGGAACATCAGGGGCTTAACGGCCCAGTGAAGATTTCCAGAGTCTTCGCCCACCTTAAAACTATGAAAGCCGACAAGGTAGCACCTGAGAGAGAAGGACCGACTGTGGGTAAGGAAGGGCTGGAAGGGACAGACCTACCATTCCTGCTACGGGACGAGGGCCAGGGTGGTAGCCATATTGCTAAATAACAGGAAGATGTTCATGGCGACAAATACGGTTCCGGATCCAGGGTGACAGGAGTCATGGTCAGCGGTGTCCTAGATGAGGCACTGGTATGCTCCCAACTGGGGTGACATAGAGTTTATAAAGAAGACCATGGCGGAAATCCCCGACATAGATACGCACTGACTGATCATGGGGAGGGGACTTTAACTGCATACAGGACCCATAGATGGACAGGTCAAATCCCAAAACAGGAAAGACCTCCAACATGGCGAAATAACTCAGCATATTCATGGAACAGATGCGAGCAGTGGACCACATGGCAATTCACCCACCCGGGGTGAATACACAAGGTCAGTGATCGACTTCTTTGTAGTGGGGAAATCGGTGCTTCCAAGGCTAGTAAGCGCGGAACACTCCGCGATCGTAATCTCCGACCACACTTCACTTAAATGTATGGATGTGAGGTTGGAGATGGGCCGTAACCAACAACCCCCATGGAGGTTGGACATGGCCCTCCTGGCCGAGAAGGCCTTTTGCGAGAAAATATCACAGACCATACACGCGAATATTACTAATAACCAGAATGGGGAGGAGGTCTCACCCTCCACGTTCTGGGAGCGCTGAAGGTGATGATCAGGGGTGAAATTATAGCTTGCAAAGCATGGAGAGATATGGAGCAGAATTAGGGCACTCGGCCCATCGAGTCTGCTCCGCCATTCAATCAGGGCTGATATCTTTCTCATCCTCATTTTCCTGCCTTCTCGCCTTATTAATCAAGAACCTATCTATCTCTGTCTTAAAGACACTCAGTGATTTGGCCTCCGCAGCCATCTGCGGCAAAGAGTTCCACAGATGCACCATCATCTGGCGAAGAAATTCCTCCTTATCTCTGTTTTAAAGGATCGTCCCTTTAGTCTGGGATTGTGTACGCTGGTTCTAGTTTTTCCTACAAATGGAAGCATCCTCTCCACGTCCACTCTATCCATGCCTCACAGTATCCTGTAAAATTTCTATAAGATCCCCCCTCATCCTTCTAAACTCCAACAGGTACAGACTCAGAGTCCTCAACTGTTCCTCATGAGGCAAGCTCTCCATTCCAGGGATCATTCTTGTGAACCTCCTCTGGACCCTTTCCAAGGCCAGCATATCCTTCCTCAGATATGGGGCCCAAAACTCCTGCACAATACTCCAAATGCGGTCTGACCAGAGCCTTATGTAGCCTCAGAAGTACATCCCTGGTCTTGTATTCTAGCCATCTCGACATGAATGCTAACATTTCATTTGCATTCCTAACTGCCAACTAAACCTGCACGTGAAGAGAATCGTGAACAAGGATTTGCAAGTCCCTTTGTGATTCTGATTTCCTAAGCATCTCCCCATTTAGGAAATAGTCTGTGCCTCCATTTCTCCTTCCAAAGTGCATAACCTCACACCGGTGATGGCATGTAGAGGGGATGTTGGGTGGCTCCTGCTTGAGGCGTGTTTTTAAGAGTTTTAAAGTCCAGTCCTGTGGGACAATTTGCAAATGATTTATCGTAGGAAGATATAAGGCAGGCAAAGGATGTCAAAAGGTTTAAGAGAAACAGCCGTGAAGAAGGGAGGGAGTGAGTGTTCACCGTTGACTGAGAGGACCAGCCAGGGAGCTAGCAAGATGGCGGTGGCTGGGCTGCTGGGAGGGGCCGCACTGCTCACAGCAGAGAGGATGACTGAGGTGTTATCTTTGAAACTGGAGAAGCAGTTTGCAAAGTGAATGGAGGCGTTGAGTAAGGAGATGGCGGTGGCTTGAAAGGTGTTGGTGGAGGAGGCAATTGCTCCAGTGAGAGTGGTTTGGCGAAGACATCAGCCTAGGTGAGGGAGCAGGGCGAGAAGACGAAGGGAGTGGAGGAGGCCATGTCGCAGCATAGCGATCAGCTCACCTCGATGGGGGATGAGCTGCGGAGGATGGTTGAGGCCAATAAGGGGCTTCAAGCAAAACTGGAGGACTTGGAGAACCACTCGTGGCGACAAGATTTGAGGATTTTGGGCCTGCCCGAGGGGATGGAGGGTTCGAGGCCGACTGAGTACTTCACCAAGATGTTGGCGGAACTGATCAGGGAGGGAGAGGAGCCCTCCCGGTATGAACTGGGCCGGGCTCATTGGTCGCTGAGGCCGAAGCCAAAGGCAGTGATCATCTGCTTCCTCAGGTACCACATGAAGGAGAAGATTTTGAACGGGACTAGGCAGAAGCGGGAGGTGCAGTGGGCTGGTGCTGGTGTTCGTATGTACCAGGACTTGAGGGTGGAGCTAGGAAAGAGGCAAGTGGCTTTCGGCAACAGCGGGGTGCGATTTGGAGTGCCGTATCCAGCGAAGCCGAGGGTGATCTACAACGCCAGAGATTTCTACTTGGAGACGATGGAGGCTGCGGAGACGTTCATGAAGGCAGAAGGCTTGGGACAGAAGTGAAGAATGGAACTGAAGATGGGTTGTGCACTGTGAATGGGGAGTTGGGAGAGTGTATAAATGTTTTTTTGACCTATCTTGTTTTTTTTTAATTTCACGCTGTTATATAAATTACGTTTTTTTGATTGTTATTCTTTGTTGCGCCGGTTTTATTTTGTTGAGATGTTTGGGTTTGATTGTTTTCCTGGGACTGAGTGGGAGGGGGGGGAATGCCTTGGATTCCCCCCCCCCCCGCACTAGCTAACCTAAGTTGGATAGTGAACAGAGGTGTGGTGGCTGCAGATATTGGAGCCTGGCGAGCAGATTTCAATGGGCCTAAGAGGTGTGAAAAGGGGAGAGGGGATCGATTCAAGAGGAAGTGTCGGGGGCAATTCTGAGAGGGGGAGGGCGGTGGGTTGATGTTAACAATGCATAGGGACGGTTCAGGCTCATGGGCAGGGCCCGGAGTTATGATGATGGTGGATGCGAACCCCCGTTAGGATAGTTACGTGGAACTTGTGGGCATTGGGAGGCCCAGTCAAGAGTTCAGGGGTGTGGCACATCTGAAAGGTTTGAAAGCCTAAGTGGCGATGCTGCAGGAGACTCACTTGAGTATGAAAGATCAGGTGAGGCTTAGGAAGGGCTGGGTTAATGAGGTGTTTCACTCGGGATTTGATGGCAGGGCTCGAGGGGTAGCGGTACTGGTTATCAAAAGAGTACGGTTCCAGATGGAGAAAGTGGTTGCAGGCCAGGGAGGCAAGTATATGATAGTGACAGGGGCATTGGAGCGGAGGCTGGTGGCGTTGGTAAGCCTGTATGGTCCCAACTGGGATGATGTAGGTAGGATTTGTGAAGAAGGTGTGTGGGGCCATCCCTGACTTGGATTCACACAAATTGATAGTGGGTGGAGATTGGAACTTGGTGCAGGAGCTGAGATTGGACAGGTCACGGCCACGTTCGCTTGTCCCGTCTGGGGGTAGCGAAGGCGTTGCCTGGACTAATGGTGGAAATGGGAGGGATGGACCCTTGGAGGTTTCTGCACCCGGGGGAGTGGGAGTACTCATTTTTCTCCTCGGTCCATGAGATTTTTTCGCGGATTGACTTTTTTGTGGTGGGGAAGACGCTGTTGGCTGGGGTCAAGGGTCTGAATACTCGGCAATTGCGATATGGGATCGTGCGCTGCATTGAGTGGATATGGTGTTGGAGAGGGGGGCAGTACAGAGGCCGGGGTGGAGATTAGATATGGGGCTGTTGGGGGACCGAGCGTTCTGTGATAAGGTTGGGAAAGTAATCGAGGAATATGTGCGGTTCAATTGTACGGGGGAGGTTTCGCAGGCGGTGGCTTGGGGGAAGTGATCTCAATTAAGGCAAAGGTGGATAAGGAGGAGAGGGTGGAGCGACAAAGATGAGATGTTTGAGATAGACAGCAGGCATGCAGAAGACGGGGATCCAGCGAAGTTGGAAAAGAGGAAAGAGTTGCAGGCGAGCTTTGACCAGCTGTCCCAAGGAAGATGGTGCGCCAACTGAGGTGGGCAAGGGGTGCGGTTTACGAATATGGGGAGAAGGCAGGACACATGTTGCCAGGCCAACTTCGGAGGGATGGCTCTCCGGTGGAGTACTACAAGAAATTGAAAGGTAAGTTCACCGCTGATGGGGGTTGTTTGAGGAGGTGATAGGGAAGGGGGTGTTGCCACAGACTTTGGGGCAGGCATCAATCTCCCTGTTGCTCAAGAAGGATAAAGATTCGATAGAATGTGGGTCGTATAGGCCCATATCACTCTTGAATATGGACGCAAAGGTGTTTGCGAAGGTATTGGTGGGTAGGTTGGAGGAGTGACTCCGGAAGGTGATAGGGGAATGTCAGACGGGGTTTGTGAAGGGGAGGCAGCACTTTTCAAACATTAGGAGGTTATTGAACGTGGTTATGGCACCGGCAGAGGGGAGGGAGACAGGGGTGATTGTGGCATTGGACGCCGAGAAGATGTTTGACCGAGTAGAATGGGTGTATTTGATGCCGGCTCTGGAGCGGTTTGGGTTTGGGCCACGATTTGTAGATTAGGTAAGGCTGCTGTACAGGGAGCCGAGACAAGTGTCCGCATGAATAACATGAATTTGGGATATTTAGCTCTGCATTGTGGGACCAGGCAAGGATGTCCTATGTCCCCCCTGTTCGCGCTTGCGATTGAGCCTTTGACCATCACGTTGAGGAGTTCGGCGGTGTGGAGAAGGATAGTGTTGGGACCGTAGCTGCAGTATGTTGTGGGTCCTTTGTGTGGCTCACCAGTTGTGCGACTTGTCTGGGGCAGGGTGGATGCGGGCAGGGGCACAGTGGTCAGGCAAGGCTTGGCCACAGCCGGTTGTCTTGTGGGATGGGCTAGCTGATGGTGTCACTGGAGGGACGTCTGCCCTGCGCGGGGCAGTGCGCCAGGGTGGGTGCCAACGGCCCCAGTGCCTGTTTCCTGATTTTAAATGCCACAAGTGAACCTTGCCATCGTTACCGCCGCCTGGCGGGAGCCGAACATTGCAGGAAGCCAGAGGCTACTGGGTCATTCCTGTTAATGAGCTGTTAATGCAGCTACTGTACATTTTGCATGCCCACACTAGCGTGTGGCATGGATCGCATTCAAGCTGCTATTGAGGCGCCAGAGCATGGTGTTCCATTGGGTGGCCGACGGCAACCTTCTCCTGATCGCGATTTGTGATTCCGGCATCGACTGACGTAGAATCCCACCCAGGGTGTCTGCAGATTTCTATAAATTTGAATCACTTTATTCATCCTCTAAACTAAAGTCTGGTGCAAGATTCGTAACCCCCAGTAAACACTTTAGTCTGCAGCGAGTGTGATTCATGCATTCATATCCACAGCAGCCTAAGACTAAGGAGTTTGAAAGACAATAATCCTCTCCAAACTGTCTCAAAGTTATCAGAATTCACTGTGAGACATCGCTGGAATGTGAGTTTAAGTCTTTCCGAGTTGTCACTCAAATACAATATTTCCTGATAATCAGTTGCTACCCATCATTCTTGTTGAAGTTTATGTCTGACAAGTGTTGAAGGACATTATAGAGGAGATTCAGTGATCTGGAGCCCGTCCCTTGGGTCTTGCTCTGTCCCTAATTTATGCTGCCTTTTGAGTACAGTTTCCTGCTGGGAGAACACTCACCCTAACTAAAATAGAACATCTCTTCCCTTATGACTGACATGCTATAATATTAATGCCAGCGCTGCATCATCAGATGACAGATAAAAACCACTAGAGGTACACTCCCAACAGTCTTAAAGCTGTCGGCCTTGGCTCAAAGGTACCACGCTCCCCTCTGAGACAGGAGGCTGTTGTTTTAAATCCCACTCGAAACACATAATCTTCAGACCAATATTGAGGGCAGGCCGCATTGTCAACTTGGTTGAGACGTTAAAACTGAGATCCAGTCTACTCTTTAAGAGGGATGTAAAAGATTAGAAAAGCTGTAGAGTTCTGGTCAATATTCATTCGTCAACCAGCATCTTAAAAGCAGATTATCTTGTTGCAGTTTGTGCGATCTTTCGTGCAAATTGGCTACCACATTTCCTTCCTCACAACAATGATTGCACGTCTAAACTAGCATGTTGTAAAAAAGAAAGATCATAAGACCATACGATACAGGAGCAGAATTAGGCCATTTGGCCCATTGGGTCTGCTCCGCCATTCGATCATGGCTGATATAGAACAGTACAGCACAGAACAGGCCCTTCGGCCCTCGATGTTGTGCCGAGCCATGATCACCCATGTTCTTCATCCCCATTCTCCTGCCTTTTCCCCATAAGCTCTGATCTCCATATTAATCAAGAAATCCCCTAATTCATCAAGAACACCATATTTGTGCTTGAGGTGCTGTTACCTACAGGGCGACAAACCAAGAGCTGGATGGTGAAATCAGACAGAATAGCTCTTTCTTAGGACATAAGAACTAGGAGCAAGAGCAGACAATTTAGCCTCTTGAGCCTGCCCCACCATTCAATACGATCATGGCTGATCCCATTGTGGCGTCAATTCCACTGACTTGCCTGTTCTTCATAACCCTTCAACTCATTACCAATTAAAAATCTGTCCAAGTCCTCCTTAAATTTACGCACTGTCCCAGCATCCAGCACACTCTGGGGTAGTGAATTCCATAGATTTACAAACTTTGGGAGAAGCAGTTTCTCTTCATATTTGCTTTAGATTTCTCTGGGTCACTGTCCATGTGGAGTTTGCACATTCTCCCCATGTCTGCGTGGGTTTCACCCCCACAACCCAAAAGATGTGCAGGGTAGGTGAATTGGACATGATAAATTGCCCTTTAATTGGAAAAATAATAATTGGATATTCTAAAATTTATTTTAAAAAATATCTTTGCTTTTAATTTGCTACCCCTTATCCTGAGACCTCTCATTCTCAAATGCCCACTTGAGGAGGTATCTGCTCCACGTCTACTTTATCCATACCTTTTATCATCTTGTATCTCAATTTGATCTCCCCTCATTCTTTTAAACTGTGGAGAGTATCGGCCTAAACTGTTCAATTTTTCTTCACATGACAAACCCCTCATCTCTGGAATCAACCTCGTGAACCTCCTATGAACTGCCTCCACTACCACTACATCTTTCCTCAAATAAGGGGACCAAACTGCATAATACTCCAGGTGTGATCTCACCAATAGCCTGTATAGCTGCAACACCACTTCCTTACCTTTATACCATCCGTTTTCTTTATTGCCTGTTGTACCTACATGCTAGTTTTCTGTGAATCATGCACAAGGACACCTAGATCTCTCTGCATTGGAGCACCTCAAAGTATCTCCCCATTTAGATAATAAATGGCCTTCCCATTTTTCCGACCAAAATGCATGACCTCACACTTATCCACGTTAAACTCCACCTGCCACATTTTGGCTCACTCTCCTAACCTATCTATATCCATTTGTAAGGTTATTATTTCCTCGTTGCAATTTACTGTCCCACCGATTTTTCTGACGTCTGCAAATTTGGCTATAGAACCTGCAAACCCTGTATCCAAGTCATTAATAATCTCTTCTGGTGTTGGGGGTGCTAATAAAGGATGAATATTGGCCAGGATTCTGGGAGAAACACCCCAGCCAATGACCTGTGAAGCACTTTAGGATGTCCTGAAATTGTGAAAGAAGCTATACAAATACAAGTTTTTATTTCCTTCTCTGAGCCCCTCCATAAACCATCAATTTAACCCCAATCCTGGGCACCAAGTTTCAACAGCATATATCAGTAGCATTCTCACTTTCCAACTGAGTGGCTGGATGTGGAAAATACTCCCCACATTTAACTTGCCATCTGATTTGCAGTGCAGCATCAGTGTGATCCATTGTTTGTGCCATCATACCTGCTCTGGTATGGGGCTGCTTTAGCTCACCAGGCTAAATCGATGGCTTTTAAAGCAGGCCAGCAGCACGGTTCGATTCCCGTACCAGCCTCCCCGGACAGGCGCCGGAATGTGGCGACTAGGGGCTTTTCACAGTAACTTCATTGAAGCCTACTCGTGACAATAAGCGATTTTCATTTCATTTCATTCATTTTCATTCATTTCTCTAGACCTCCAGTTAGCAGGTGAGTATCTAAACAACAGGAATTAATGTACAACTAAAATTAAACCTTTGATGGAAGTTTCAAACACTTTAAAAGCCAGCTGGCTGGGGTTTTCATTCAGAACCTAATATTTAACATATTTCTTCAGGGTTTTTGTCAAATCCTAACTGTGAAAAGTACTGATTTGTTGCAAAGTACTGGCCTGATAAGAGTCCAAAAATAACAGATGTTAGTAAATTAAAGTAAGTTCTCCCCTCCTCCTGTGATGGTTGTTTCATTAAAACTGACCGTAATCGGCAAACTTGTTTAAGTAGGCGTTGCTCATTTGTAAACCTGAACAATGAACACTGACAGTGTATTCCATTGTGAAGGGCACAATAACCAAGCATAATCTACTATGAATCTGAAGATTGATAAGTCTCCAGGTCCAGATGGACTTTTAGAACATAGAACATACAGTGCAGAAGGAGGCCCATCGAGGCTGCACCGACCCACTTAAGCCCTCACTTCCACCCTATCCCCGTAACCCAATAACCCATCTAACCTTTTTGGACACTAAGGGCAATTTATTATGGCCAATCCACCTAACCTGCACGTCTTTGAACTGTGGGAGGAAACCGGAGCACCCGGAGGAAACCCACGCACACACAGGGAGAACATGCAGACTCCGCACAGACAGTGACCCAAGCCAGGAATCGAACCTGGGACCCTGGCGCTGTGAAGCCACAGTGCTATCCACTCATGCTGCCATGCTCCCACTAAACTTATTTCATCTTAAAATAAGTGGCTAATGAGGTAGCAGTTGCGTTGGTGTTAATTTTCAAAAATTCTGTAGATTCTGGAAAAGTTCTATCAGCCTGGAAAGTAGCAAATATAACCCTTCTAATCAAGAAGGGAGGAAGGCAGAAAACAGGAAACTATCGTCCAATTAACTTGTAGTCGGTTTGGGGGAAAATGTTAGAGTTGATCATTAAGGAGGCTATAGCTCAAGGAAATCAGGAAAAGTCAGCATGGTTTTGTAAAATGGAAATCATATTTAACCAATTTATTATAACTCTTTGAATGAGTAGCACATGCTTTTATTTGAGGGGAACCAGTATAATTACTGTACTTGGATTTCTATAAGGCATTTGACAAGGTGCCACATCAAAGATTATTGCAGAAAATAAAAGTGCACGATGGAGGAGGTAACATATCGGCACGTATAGAAGATTGGCTGGTTAGCAGAAAACATTAAGTATGAATAAATAGGTCTTTGTCTGATTGGCAGGATGTGACAGTAAAGTCCTGCAAGGTCCTTCGCTGATGCCTCAACATTTTACCATTTACAACAATGACTTAGCTGAAGGGAACAAAGGCACAGTAGCTAAAATTGCAGACAGCACAAAGGAGAGGTAGGAAAATATATTGTGAAGAAGACAAAGAGTTTGCAGATGGATTATAGATAAAAGGTTGCGTGGTGAGTGGGCAAGAATCTGGCAGAAGGAGTAATATGTGGAAACGTGTAAAGCTGTTCATTTTGGCAGGAGGAATAAAAATGCAGAGCATAGCTTCAACTGAGCCACAGAAAGTTTCGGGCGGGAACAGCTGGGAAATTCCTGCCCAGGAATGGGTGGGTTGTTGTATGAGGAAATGTTGGACTGATTGGGCCTAATTACCACTGGCGTTCAGAAGAGTAAGTGGTGACTTAGTTGAAACATACAAGATCCTGAGAGGTCTTGATAGGATGGATGTGGAAGGATGCATCTCTGTGGCAGAGTCAAGAACTAGGGATCACTGTTTAAAAAAATAAGGGGCCACCCATTTAAGAGAATTATATTTTTCTCTCAGTGGGTAGTAAGTCTTTGGAATGCTCTTCCTCAAAAGGCAGCAGAAGCAGAGTCTTTGCATATTTTTAAGGTAAAGCTAGATAGGTTCTTGATAAGCAAGGGGTGATAGGTTATCAGGGGTAGGTAGAAATGCATAGGTTATCAGGTGTAGGTCTGCATCGACTGTCACAAACTTTTACAGATGTGCCATAGAGAGCATCCTATCCGGCTGCATCACATCTTGGTATGGCAACTGCTTGGCCCAAGATCGCAAGAAACTGCAGATTGTGGTGAACTCAGCCCAATGCATCACACAAGCTTCCCACCCTCCCATTGATTCTGTCTGCACCTCCCACTGTCTGAGGACGGCAGACAGCTTTTTCAGAGACCCCTCACACCCAGGCTTTGCTCTCTTCCAGACCCTTCCATCAGGCAGAAGATACAGAAGTCTGAAGACCCGCACATCCAGACATAGGAACAGCTTCTTCCCCACAGCTACTAGACTCCTCAACAACTCTCCCTCGGACCGATCTGTTCCCTGTAAGACACTATTCACAAGGCCCTATACTGCTCTTGATCATTTATTTGCTTTGTTTGGCCCTTGTTCCGTACTGTAACCAAACAATATTTGTCGATGTACTTTATCGATTATTCTTTTGGTTTACTGTGTATGTACTGTATACGTTCCCTTGGCCACAGAAAAATACGTCTCACTATACTTCGGTACATGTGACAATCAATCAATCAATCAAAATGTGGAGTTGGGGTTACTTTAAGATCAGCCATGGATGGCAAAGCAGGCTTGAGGGACCAAGTGGCCTACTCCTACTCCTAATCAGAATGAACTCCCACAAATAAAGAGACCAGCTGCAAATAATCCCCACCACCCCACTGGGTCTGGGTCCAGTTTTCTCTGAATTAAACCGGGGATAATCTAGTCTATTTGGTTAACTGTGACACAGGGTAGTGCTGTGCCTTCACACACCAGGCCATTTATGAGTTCAGCAGTGTTTTCAGATATGGTGAAGATTAGTGTCGCTGATAAATAATGCAGGTTTAAACAAATCTGGCAATTGGGCTGTTCGATTAGCCTGCAAAAAAAAAATAGAACAATCAGAGTTAACATTACAGAGGCGTAATTTATAAAGAAAGCCACTGCCTTTAAAATAACTCATCTGTGACAAGGAGAAGAAAAATCTGTGTAGTTTCTTTAAGATCCTTGACTTCTCTGACCAGCAAATAAATATGGAAGAAGATTGTGTGTGATCGCTGTCATTGATAATTTAATGTAAAATAAGATGACGTTGGGAAAAGTAACAGACTGTTTTCTATGCATATTTATAGATCCTGCAGTATTAGAATCCACAAAAGCCATAAATATTTATAACTCATAACAACTATGAATGATTCAATAAAATATAACCTCAATTTGACACAATAAATATTATTTTAAGTAAATATAATCAGCGTTTAAGACCTAAGAAATATATTTAATATTGATGGAAATTTAGAGGTCAGTTGCCTCAGCACAAAAGGAATTGAATATATCTGGCATCTTTGCCCATGATTGTATTTCATGAGAAAATTATATTCCTGGTGCTCCATGGTGTGTGTCTGAATAATTGGATACAGTCAGTGTAGATTTTCAACTTTCTGCCCAGGTGTAAAACTGATGTTGTGCATTGGCTGCTCATTAGGTATTCCAATGGAAATGGTAATTTGTGGGGCTGAGTTCGATAAAAGGCAGCAGATTCCATTACACCCCGGTGGAAAGCTGAATATCTACCACGGATGTGTATAAGAACTAGGAGCAGGAGTAGGCCATCTGGCCCCTCAAGCCTGCTCCGCCATTCAATGAGATCATGGCTGATCTTTTGTGGACTCAGCTCCACTTTCCGGCCCGAACACCATAACCCTTAATCCCTTTATTCTTCAAAAGAGAGGGTAAACTAGGTCTCAATTAAAAGCTAAATACTGTGGACGTTGGAAATCTGAAATAAAAACAGCAAGTGTTGAAAATACTCAGCGGGTCTTGCTGCAAAATGCCTTTCAGGGATTACAGCATGACATCACTAGAAAGCAAGTGTGTCACATGATCCAGATTAGTTTCACTTTTGCTTCCAGCAGAGCGCACACATCCAGCTCTGCAGCTTCAAGCTTTAGACTTTTGTATAAATGTTCCAATGTGCCTAGTCTCAATAAATGCCAATGTGTTCACACAATCCCTTTTTGAGAGAGTGTTGCGTCGATGACCGTGGCCTCTCCAATAACAGTGGATATGCTTGCTCGTGTGTTGGCAAAATAATTCAACGTCCACTTTGACAAACAGTGGAAATTTATGTCAGAGAACTTGTGAAGATATATCAAGGAGGACACGGGTTCTATCCGGTTGAAACTGGAAAAAAATGCTGAGATAGTGGAGAAGCATGGTGAGGTGCTAGAGGGTATGGAGAAAGCACTGCCAAAGTATGGTGAGCAGCTTGCATCACTGGAGGCTGTGATGGCGGTGGTGGCTGATGGGAAGGAGAGGTTGAAGGCTAAAGTCGACAGCCTTGAGAATCGTTCGAGGAGGCAGAACCTCAGGTACGTGGGGTTGCCAGAGAGGATAGAGGGCCCGAATCCCACTGCGCATCTATAACAGATGTTTGAGAAAATGGGGGAGGGTGGTCTCGCACCAGGGCTCATTGAACCCTTTGTCAGAAATCTCGGCCGAATGAACCACTGATTTTTGGATGGGACTTTAACTGTGTACTGGATCCTAAGCTGGATCTATTCAGTCCTAAGTCATCGGCTCCCTCATGGATGACAAAGGGGTTTCTGACCTTTGTGGAACAGATGGGGGGGCAGACCTATGGCGATTTTTGAGCCCCAGGGATAAGGAATTTTCATTTTTCTCCCATGTGCGCAAGGTTTATTTCAGGACTGACTTCTTCCTATTGAGGATGTCCATTCTCCCTTGGGTGCGGAGGGCGGCTAATCACACCTACATGTTTTGGTCAAGTTCCAAGATGGTGGTCCAAAGATGTGCAGGTTGGGTGGATTGGCCATGATAAATTGCCCATAGTGTCCAAATTCTATGATTAACCTTGGACAAAAGTTCGGCACAACATCGTGGGCCGAAGGGCCTGTTCTGTGCTGTATTTCTCTATCTATCTATGTGATATTCTGGATCTCCTTCTTTAGCACCATGTCAGAGATTCTCAACATTGATCTGGAACCTTGTCCTTTGGTGGCCATTTTCGGGGTATCGGACTCGCCAGGCTGCAGACTGGGGTGAAGGCAGATGTTATTGCCTTTGCCTCGTTAATAACATGGAGGCGCGTTCTGCTGGGATGGAGATCTCGTGGAATTTTGACATCTGAAGAAGGTCAAGTACATCATCGGGGGGGGGGGGGGGGGGGGGGGGGGGGGGGGGTTGTACCTGAGGTGGCAGTCATTCATTTCCTACTTCAAAGAATTAATCACCATCAGCTGTTGGCAGGGCTGGGGTTCTTGTTGAGGAAAGGGTGTTTTTTTTCAAGGGTGGGATTTATATGGTTGGTTGTGTTTTTCCAATATTGCATCATGTAACATCCAAAGTGTTAATACTGTGTTATTATGTTTACTATAAATGGAAATGTTTTAATAAAAATATTGTTTAAAAAAGAGTTTGCATTAACACCTATGGCAGCATTCCAGAAAGACCTGCTAGACAAGCCCGAAATGTGTAACATCAGAGAGCTACTCAAGGATGGAGGTAAGTACGAAGTCATCCTCTTAGGTTAATGAAGTTTACAAGTTATTTTTTTTTAAAAACATTTTATTACGGCATTTATGGTTTTATATTAACAAAAGACACAAGCACAGATATAAACATAGAACAATGCGTAACACACCCCTCCATCTCCCACAGTACTCGCCTAAGCTAGACCTACATAGTCTAACTTCCTCCCCCCCACCCACCCCCCTTGCTCCCTAACCCCTCCCCCCACCTATATTGAATCTGCTGACGGTTCAATTTTCTCTGAAGAAATCGATACCCTCTGAACAAACCCCTAATGATGAACCTCTCAGGGCGAACTTGATTTTCTCAATCCTGAGAAACCCAGCCACGTCACTAACCTATAGCCTTGCTTTCGGCGGTTTCGAGTCCCTCCACACTAGTAAGATCCCCAGGCTACCAAGGAGGCAAAGGCAAAAACATCAGCCTCTCTTGCCTCCTGGACTCCCAGGTCTTCCGACACTCCAAAAATCGCCACTTCTGGACTCGGTGTCACCATCACCTTTAACACCCTGGACATGACATCTGCAAATCCCTGCCAGAATCCCCTGAGCTTCGGGCACGCCCAAAACATGTGGACATGATTTGCGGGCCCTCCTGCACATCACCCACACCTGTCCTCTATCCCAAACAACCTGCTCATCCAGGCCCCCGTCATGTGTGCCCGGTGGACCATCTCGAATTGTATCAGGCTGAGTCTGGCAGATGATGAGGACATTTTGACTCTGCTCAGGGCATCCTCCCACAGACCCATCTCTAACTCCTTTCCCAACTCATCTTCCCATTTACGTTTTGTCTCCCTTATCTGGGTTTCCTCCCACTCCATAAGCTCTTTATAAATTTCCGAGACCTTCCCCTCCCCCACCCTCGTTCTAGAAACTTCCTTGTCCTATATCCCCTGTGGCAGAAGGAGAGGAAAGTTAAAAACCTGTCTTTGCACAACATCCCTTACCTGGAGATATCGGAACCCATTCCCTCCCGGCAATTCAAACTTCACTTCCAGATCCTCCAGACCGGGAAAGCTCCCATCAATAAACAGATCCCTCAGCCTCTCAATACCAGCTCTCTGCCACCTCCGAAACCCCCCATCCATCATCCCTGGCACAAACCGATGATTACCACAGATTGGAGCCCACACTGCGCTCCCTCTTCTATACTTCCACCATTGCCCCCAGACTCTCAGGGCCGACACCACCACTGGACCTGTGGATTACTGGGCCAGTGAGAATGGCAGAGGTGCCTTTACCAGTGCCCCAAACTTGTGCCCTTACATGATGCCGCCTCCACCCGCTCCCACACCAACTCTTCCCCAACTACCCACTTCCTAATCATGGCAACATTCGCCGCCCAGTAGTAGTTCCTAAAGTTCGACAGTGCCAGCCCTCCCTCCCCTCTGATCCACTCCAACAACACTTCCTTTACTCGCGGAGTTTTACCCACCCACAGAAACCCAGATATCACCCTGTTCACCCGCTTAAAAAAGGCCTTTGGAATAAAAATAGGGAGACACAGAAAAACAAACAAAAATCTTGGGAGAACTGTCATCTTTACGGTCTGAACCCTCCCCGCCAGTGACAACGGGAACATGGCCCACCTCCAGAAGTCCTCCTTCATTTGTTCCACTAGTCGACCCAGATTTAATTTTTGCAGCTGCTCCCATCTCCTTGCTACCTGAATACCCAGGTAACGAAAACTATCTCCCACCACCTTAAATGGCAACTCCTCCAGTCTCCTCCCCTGTCCCCTTGCTTGGATCACACAAACCTCCCTTTTACTTATATTCAATTTTTACCCCGAGAGGCAGCCAAATTCCCTAAGTTTACAAGTTCGAAGCACAATCCCAATTATTTACGCACTTACTAAAACACTCAAACCTATCAAGACATATGGCAGGTGAACCTTCTGAATGCACCAAGGAAATGCTGACCTTTCCAACAATTCTACAGGGCATTGGGCAGGAAATGCCATTGGCAATGGCAGTGCACAAGAGCAAAGGCAGCTACAAAGAGGCATGCACTGGCGCTGATCCAAACAGACTGCACACAACAAATATCTTCAAGCATCAAGAATGACCATCCAGTATCCCATCAGAAACATATACATTAGGTGATTGACAAACCAGCGAGTGCCGATGAAGCGCACAATAAGTTAACACATGCTTCAAACTGTCAATCTCGTGGATAAGACTGTCTGAATGAAGTGTTCACCAAGATTCATATTAACTCTTTTAAGAAAGTTTGTCTTAATAACTATTCATTATAAGCCAAGATAGACATAGGGGTAAGTGCTAACATACTACCCCTGTAAATTCTAAAAGACATGTATGCACAGACCTGGAGATCATGATGAAACCTACTACTGCGCAACTTTAAGTGTACAATAGTTCAGTAATTCCATGTATTGGATTCATAGTCCTGGTATGCAAGAATAACCAACCCTCCTGGGTGCCACAGATGTTGCCCATCATAGAGACTGAAAGCCCAGTGATTGTGGGTCTACCAACATGCCATGACCTCACAGTAATAAAAATCCGTTTAACTCGTCAGATCTCACAAGGCAGGTCAACCTCTGATCACCTCAGTTCACAACCTAATAACAAAATATCTAGAATGTTTCCACTAAATTGGAAGTTTGAAGGGAGCTGCAACATGCAGGAGAATGTTAGTCCATCCATTGATCCACCACTTATGTGTAGAATCGCAAGAGAAAATTAAAGTCGAATTAGACAAAATGGACAAAGATAGAATCAGATGAGTACAAGAGTACACAGCTTGGTGCAGCTCCATCATATCTACCATAAAGAAGAACGGATAATTGAGTTTGCCTCAATCCACAATGTTTAAATGCAGCTCTGAAATGTTGTCCTTACAAAACATCCATATTAGAAGACCTAAACCTGAGATTTGTATGTGCAACATTCTTTTGAAGGCTTGATTGCATTGCTACATCTTGTACAATTGCTTCAAGCATTGCTACATCTCACAACAAGGTCCCAAGAGCTTACTACATGTTGTACCCATTCAGATGATACTGTTTCCATTGACTTCCTTTCAGACTCTTAAACAGAATCTCTTTTCAAGCTCACATGGATCGCAACACATGCACTGTGCCAGAATGCATCTATGTCTCTTATGACATTGCCATTGTGGGATGAACAAAGCAAGAACATGACCATTATCTGTATTTTTGTGATGCAAATGGAACGTAATGAGGAATTAGTATTCAACAGTCAGAAATGTATCAACGTGCAGCAAATCAATTTCTTCTGATCTATTAATCCAGTGCTGACAAACGTCCAGATCCAAATATCCTCAAGATAAGGATGATCTTCGCAGATATCCAGGTCTTTGTCATTTAATTTCCCCATGCATTCCCAATTTTGCTCAAAAATCTTCATCACAAAGGAAATTGCTGAGAAAATAATATGTCTTTCCCATGGCATGAAGACCAGAAATATCTCATTGAAACACTGGAACAGTCATTATCAGAAGCATCAACGTTGGAATTTTATGATCCTAGGGAGACAACTATCCTGGAGATTGATGAAAGGTCTTTTTTTCATAGAATTTACAGTGCAGAAGGAGGCCATTCGGCCCATCAAGTCTGCACCGGCTCCTGGAAAGAGCACCCTACCCAAGGTTAACACCTCCACCCTATCCCCATAACCCAGTAACCCCACCCAACACGAAGGGCAATTTTGGACACTAAGGGCAATTTATCATGGCCAATCCACCTAACCTGCACACCTTTGGACTGTGGGAGGAAACCGGAGCACCCGGAGGAAACTCACGCACACACGGGGATGATGTGCAGACTCCGCACAGACAGTGACCCAAGCCGGAATTGAACCTGGGACCCTGGAGCTGTGAAGCGATTGTGCTATCCACAATGCTACCGTGCTCATACTACAGAAAGACAAACCAATTGCATTTGCTTTAAAATCCCTGTCTCTAACACGATCCAAGTACTCCAACATCAAGCAGGAAACATCAAGCGTGATTCTCATATTTGGGATCATGCATTTTTATATCTATCTATTTGGCAAAGGGATTGTGGTAGAGACTGACTACAAGTAACTAGAGATTATTTGGCAAAATCATTGACCACTGCACTGCCAAGATTGTGTCTCTTGATTATGATTCAATGACTGTGAGACATTGTACAAGCCAGGTAGGTCATTTGGTGGGCACATCAGATACACTTAGCAGATTGCTTAGCACAACAACAATGAAAGATGTATCATTGGATCTACATGGCAATTTCATGGACATTGAACTTAAAAATCTTCTCCAAACTGATTTGGTACATTTTGCACAACACAAATGCTATGAGAAGAAACTGAAAGATTCAACACTACAGAAACTGTGGAAAACAATCATCGAAGGATGGCCTGATTCAATTCAGCAAAAGAACAAATGAGACTATTTTGTCTTACCAGGACAAGTTAGGCATCACCCAGGAAGTCATTTTTTAAAGACCGAGGGGTCATCATATTGGAATCTTTGTGACCAGATACCCTTCAACAATTTCATGGGCATCGATCAGATGAGAAGACTCGCAAAATAAACACTCTATTAGCCGGATATGAACAATGAAATTAAAGTCATCATCAAGAAGGGCAAGGAATATCAAGAGCATATTCCAAGCCAACACAATGGAACACTCATTCCGCATGAAGTTCTATCCCATCTTTGAACTAAACTCGCATCCGACCCTATACCCACAGCATCGTCATGTTCAACTAGTCTCAATAATGAACCCACAACTTATTTACACAATTCCTTATTTACATAGATAGAATTTACAGTGCAGAAGGAGGCCATTCGGCCCATCGAGTCTGCACCGGCTCTTGGAAAGAGCACCCTACCCCCTACCCAAGGTCAACACCTCCACCCTATCCCCATAACTCAGTAACCCCACCCAACACTAAGGGCAATTTTGGACACTAAGGGCAATTTATCATGGCCAATCCACCTAACCCACACATCTTTGGACTGTGGGAGGAAACCGGAGCACCCGGAGGAAACCCATGCACACACGGGGAGGATGTGCAGACTCCGCACAGACAGTGACCCAAGCCGGAATCGAACCTGGGACCCTAGAGCTGTGAAGCGATTGTGCTATCCACAATGCTACCATGCTGCCCTAATTATGAGCGATTGGTGCTTTTATGTCATTGTAATAACAAGACAGGTTTGGCACCATCTGTGAAGAATGAAGCAGTGTTAACATTTCAAATTGAATATGACTTCTTCAGAACATTTGAAGCTGAATAAAAAGTCAATTAAAGGCTTGTGACTCCCAGGCAACTTTGAAAGATTTAAGTTAATAATAATAATATTTATTAGTGTCACAAGTAGGCTTACATTAATGCTGCAATGAAGCTACTGTGGAAATCCCCTAGTTGCTACACTGTTGCTACACTTCGGTTACACAGAGGGAGAATTCAGAATGCCCAATTCACCTAACAAGTACGTCTTTCAAGACTTGTGGGAGGAAACTGGAGCACCCGGAAGAAACCCACGAAGAAAAGGGCATGCAGACTGCACAGACAGTGACCCAAGCCGGGAATCAAACCCTGGTCCCTGAATGACCAAACTCAGATGGGTAATTGACTCAGTCAGCCTAACCATCCAGGAATACTTATTAAAAAAACAGCTGTAATTATATAGCACCTTTAATAAACATCCCAAGGAGCATTACCAAAACAAAATCAACATGAGCTACATAAAATATTAGGTAAAGTTACCTTGAACTTCATCATAGAGGTAGGTTTTAAGGAACATCTTAAAGGACGAGAGAATGGTAGAGAGACAGCGGTCAGAATTCTTTGGCTGTTGCGGTTCATTTTTCCTGCTGGCAGTGGAACGCAGCCAGTGGGTTTCCCGTAGCGTGAGGTGGTTCCAATGGGAAATCCCATTGACAAGCGGCGGGAAGATAGAATCCCATTGCCGGAATGTGGCGACTAGGGGCTTTTCACAGTAACTTCATTTGAAGCCCACTTGTGACAAGTGATTTTCATTTAATTGCCACCGAACAGCGCACCATCGAGAAACACACAGCTGGGGGACTGGAGAATACATCCCAGAGTGTTTGGGGGAGGAGATTCCAGCTGAGGAAATGGACACCATGGTGGAACAATGAAAATCAGGATGCACAACAGACCAGAGTTGGAGGAGTGCAAAGATCTTGGAGGATTATAGGAATTGAAAACATTACAGGGATAGGGGAAGGAAACATGATGGAAGGATTGGATTGGATTGATTCATTGTCACGTGTACCGAGGTACAGTGAAAAGAATTTTTCTGCGTGCAGCCCATTCAGATCCTTCTGTACATGAAAAGAAAATACATAATAGGGCAAACATAAAATGCACAATGTAAATGCATAGGCACAGGCATGGGGTGAAGCATACAGAGTGTAGTACTACTCGGTAGAGAGGATGAGATCAGATCAGTCCATAAGAGGGCCGTTTAGGAGTCTGGTAACAGTGGGGAAGAAGCTGTTTTTGAACTGTTCGTGCGTGTTCTCAGACGGGCGTGTATCTCCTACCCGATGGAAGAAGCTTGAAGATTGAGTAAGCCAGGTGGGAGAGGCCTTTGATTATGCTGCCCACTTTCCCAAGGCAGCAGGAGGTGTAGATGGAGTCAATGGATGGGAGGCAGGTTTGCGTGATGGGCTGGGTGGTGTTCACGTCTCTCTGTAGTTTCTTGTGGTCTTGGGCTGAGAAGTTGCCACACCAGGCTGCAATGCAGCCAGATAGGATGCTTTCTATAGTGGACCTGTAAAAGTTGGTAAGTGTCAATGTGGACATGCCGAATTTCCTTAGTTTCCTGAGGAAGTATAGGCGATGTTGCGCTTACTTGGTGGTAGTGTTGATGTGGGTGGACCAGGACAGATCTTTGGTACACCCCTAGGAATTTGAAGCTGTTAACCATCTCCACCTCGGCCCCGTTAATGAAGACAGGGGTATGTACAGTGCTTTGCTTCCTGACGTTTATGACGAGCTCTTTAATTTTGCAGAGATTGAGGGAGAGATTGTTGTCGTTACACCATTCCACTAGGTTCATTATCTCCCACCTGTATTCTAACTGAGCGTTGTTCAAGATCCGACCCACTACAGTCGTGTCATCAGCAAACTTGTAGATGGAGTTGGAGCCAAATTTTGCCATGTATGTGTATAGGGAGTATAGTAAGGGGCTAAGTAGGCAGCCTTGCGAGGTCCCGGTACTGAGGACTATCGTGGAGGAGATGTTGCTGTTTATTCTTACTGATTGGGGTCTATGGGTTAAGAAGTTGAGGATCCAGTTACAGAGTGAGGAGCCAAGTCCTAGGTTTTGGAGTTTTGATATGAGCTTGGCTGGGATTATGATGTTGAAGGCGGAGCTGGGTTAGTAAACAAGGACAAGAATTTTTAAATGGAGCTTTCAGAGCATGAATAATCAGTAAGTCAGTGAGTACACAGTCATGGGTGAATATCCCCATAGATGTTATCTTCTCTGCAGAAGTTGCTGACTGCTGATGGAGTATCATTCTGTGGTCTTGTGCCATTGCCTCCATTGCCTCACTTGAGCTTCAGTTCTGTTATCAGCAGACCGTTTTGTGACATGCGCACTTCCAAGACAAAGTCGCAGGAAGCGATCAGGACCAAGAATCTTGGAGATCCGATCCCAAAACAACTTGCTGTGCTCCTTACCAGCAAGCCCATCTGGGATCAACTCAGCACAGAGCTTGTTTCAAGTGACATTTAAAATAAGTGGTTTCGCTACTATATTATCTAAAGTTGGCTAATATAGTCAAACCATTCTCGAACGCTGTAATATAATGGTACTTTTAAAAGTATGCATTCTCTAGTATAGAATACTAGAATTATATATGTGTAAAAAAAGTATTTTTAAAATTTATGTGAAGATCATTTGTATTGAAATTACAGATGTAAACGGAATAAATATTTAATGAAAGATGTACTACAGCGTATGATAAGCTCCTGATATTTGCCATGGAGATAGGAAGCAGGCTAAACCCCTTCAAAACTGTCATGTCTTGGTGATATAAGTTGAAAGAAAATAAATGGAGTGAATAAAACAGCACATCTCAGTACTGGGGTATCTGCTGACAGATCTGAAAACATATAATGGTCTTTTGCTCTGAAATTGAACTTTGCTACAGGGTCCAATTTATTCCTGTGCACATGAGACTAGAATTGCTGTCACCTCTTTTCAACGAGCAGGGCAATGTTCTGTATACATGAACTGCAAAATGGGGAATAAACACAAAAGAATGCTCCCGCTTTCAACGTGTCTTGATTTCTGAGCATGCTTTGCGTAACATTGTCCCGCTGGTGACATTTTTGATTGATTGATCTGATGTATTTTTTGACCTTTTTCTCAACAAGAAAGTCAGCATTTCTGGCTTCACAATATTGTCTGTTTAATGCTACAGTGAACAGATGGGCCCTTAGCTGTTAAGAGTGGGCATATGCAATTTTTATGGTCTAAGTTTAGTAACAGTTGTAACATTTAGTGTCTATTCCTTAGGGAGGCATACACTGGTGCAATGGAGTTACTACTTGAACCTTGTCCACTGTTGCTAGGTTCTGTTAATGTCATTTCTAAATTAATTATACATCAGTAAATCAAGGTCAATGTGTTGAAAGAATGCGTAAATAACTATTCGAACCACTAATTTTAAATACTCAACTGAAGTATTGCCATAATATGACAATCATTTTAGCTGTGAAGAAACCACTTCGGGATATCTCGAGACACTATATAAATGCCAATTCTTTATTACTTTGCAGGAGAATTCTGATTATAGTTATACTTTAGAATATTCCACAGATTTAGCCAATCTTTTGATGTTTTTGATGTGAGGCACACGGTGGGGGGGGATCGAAATATCGGGCTGACTTTACCCCCGAATCCACAAGTAGTCTTTCTGCACTGGTGAGGGCGGGCTCAGCTTGCCAGTGCAGGAAATGCCTTAAAGAGTGGCCTCAACAGAGAGTTCCTCGCCGAGGCAAATAAAATGGCAAAGTGTCATTGAATAGCAGGATCCTTCTCGGCGCTGTAGGTGCTGACCGCTGAATCACACCCATTATTTTTCTTCCCATAATACAATGGGTCAATTTTATACCCTTAGACTAATGTGACAAATGTTCTAATATAACAGCATGTGTGAAATACTTGGAAGGTTTTGCCTGTGACAATGTTATTATTATATACCTCAGAAAAAAACCAACCTCCTAAGCTGCTATGTATGGTACCCAATGGTTATTGCATTATAATAAATGACGATATGGGTGATCGCTATTCTACAAATCGAGGATTATTCTGAATACAGTTCTTTCCATTCTCTTCTCTCTTGGACAATGGACTACTTCTGAGGCGCGTCAACAACTTAAGAAAGCACACTACCACCAAGCCCTGTCCTCACATAGGTATTCAGATCAACAATATAATATCTAGTGACAATATAGAGATTGGCCCATGTATCTGATTTGAAGAGATAAAAGAAATGTCTATCAGTGCAATTAGCCATCATTGTGAAATTGCATTTGTTATTGCCCAGCTCATAGCATCCAGAATTCAGCAAATTCTAATCTGCAATGCCCTTGATTATAACTGTGCGAATATCAGCATACAAGTACTTCGGACATATGTATGAATTTCATTTAACGCTTATCTTAACAAATATTCTGAATTTGTTAATACGCTCGTTAATAAAGTAGAGGCGGAGGATCTTGATGCAGTGGAAAGATGCGAGGCCCCCAAGTGTGGAGACCTGGATCAGTGACATGGCGGGATTTATAAAATTGGAGAGGGTCAAATTTGCCCTGAGAGGATCAATACAAGGGTTCTATAAACGGTGGCAGCCTTTTCTGGACTTCCTGGCTCAAAGATAGGTATCTTGGTCAATAGCAGCAGCAACCCGGGGGTGGGGGAGGGGGGTGTTCCTTATTATTGTTTCTATTTTTTCTATGGTTATGTAACTTAACATTGTGTTAATTTAAGTTGTTGTAAATATGTTTTGTTGTTCATTGAGGATGGGCGAATGTTTACGATTGCTATCATTATTGTTATTGTTGGTATTTTATTACGGTTCGTTGGTGTTATATAAATACAAAATTTTTCAATAAAAATTATTTTTAAAAAAAATAAAGTAGAGAAAGAAACTTAACATGAACATATTAAGTCTTTGTAAGCAATTATCCGCACAGTTTAATTTCAAGTCTATTGTATTTAATTGCTTTTCACAGATAACCACATTATGAATACTGAAAATTTCTTTGTTTGCTATAATTTATAAATACTTTCATTTTTCCACGGGGATTATTCTCTGTGCAGTTGATAAGAACCCAATATGGCTGCCAATGTTTCACAATAGCTTTCTTAAAAAGGTGAATGTTGTTAAGAGTACCACAGGTAACAATGACATTTAAGGGAAAATGGTCTACTTTTCAATGGCATTTGCAATTTAAAATTAACAATATATTTTGTCGCAAAATGTGCATAAAATTCCTTTGCCTAATAAAAATTGAAAACCATTTTTCCTCAATGTCCCATTTATCACAATTACTGAGATTTCAAAAAAAGGTTACATTTACTTTTGGACTTCGCTTGTTTACTGAGGCAGTACCTTACCAAATGATGTTCATTATCCTGGATGTAAGTCTGTCTTCTTTATCATGATGTATCTCAATGGCTCCACTGGGACTTGTGCTTGGGCATGGGTTGTAGCAATGTAGTAATGTTGCTTTCATTAGTGCCGTGTCTAAGATACCAAGGGAAACACTTGGTGTCTCTGGAGGTCCATAAACCATGCAAAATGATTTCAGATTACAGTAATTATTATTGTAGAGTTGAATTCATCATTATTTATGGATGATACTTTTACGAGATGTAACGAGAAATAACAAGGTTTACGTCACGGGAGCAATAAGAATGCATTCTTTCTACTTCAGTTCCTATTATTGGCAGGTCTTTATTTCCAGATCAAACAGGCAGCGAACAACATAAATGAACATCAGTTTAAAATATTCTCAAATATTGTGGCTAAAATGCTCTTTTAACCAAATCATTTTGTCCCCTATGATGTTAAATATGAGGCACCCATTTTCAGGTTCAAATATCAACTGCTCATAGAATTTACAGTGCAGGAGGAGGCCATTCAGCCCATCGAGTCTGCACCGGCTCTTGGAAAGAGCACCCTACCCAAGCCCACACCCCCACCTTATCCCCATAACCCAGTAACCCCACCCAACACTAAGGGCAATTTTGGACACTAAGGGCAATTTATCATGGCCAATCCAGCTAACCCGCACATCTTTGGACTGTGGGAGGAAACCGGAGCACCCGGAGGAAACCCACGTAGACACTGGGAGAATGTGCAGACTCCGCACAGACAGTGACCCAAGCTGGGAATCGAACCTGGGACCCTGGAGCTGTGAAGCAGTTGTGCTAACCACTATGCTACCCTGCTGCTCTGCTATTTCGGTGAACAATTCATCAGGGATACCCAAAATGTTATCAGCTGACAAATATGGTAACTGTATAGAGAAAAGGACATTAGGTATCAATACAAATAGGAAAGTTCACTCAGTCTAACATTTGAAATGTCATCAAAAATGCAGCAGCTGAAATATTAAAGATTTTTTTTTTAAATAAACAATTTTCTCCTATTTGTTTTCAATTTGTCCCCCCTTCAAACATCCAGAGAGCTCATCATCCCTTGTGATCACAAGGCTGTCTCGCTCTTTGCTCGAGTTGATGTCAGTACATTAGCTGACTGTATGCTTTGCGGGGGCTGGATAAGTTTCCCTTATTATTTCTCCTTCTCCTAACCCAATGTCAAAACCTATTCCACATGCTCTGCTTTCCTCAGATACATACCTAATTTTCATCTCCATTGAATAGCTTCCAACACCACGACACATCCCCCCACTACCCCCCCCCCCCCCCCCCCCCACTACCCGCCCCCACCTCCACACAACACACCCCATTTTTCACACTTCTCATACTTTTTGCATGCTCATATTGAAGCAAAATTGCTGGTGACTCTATAGCTATAGCAACCCTTTCCTGTTCATTTTCTGGCATTAGTCAATAAATTTCCTTTTATATAGGTTTACAATGCTGTATGATCACAAGTGAGGGTGAACAATCTAGACGTGAGTAGGCAGCAACAATTTGGCCGTAAATAGGAGAAAATAGTGCAGCTTGGCAAACAGGGAGGTAATAACATTCTTACATTCATGGGACAATTGCAATAAATACCAATGGATTATGCAAAATAAGATGCTTTTTCAGTAATGTCTGTGTTAACTCTATCCATAATTGGCGATCTCCAATAGTGTTACAAGCAGCTGAGAAGGGCTGAACTGGCTCCCCTGTGTTCAAACTTCTTGGATCAGTCACAACAAAGGTTGAAGTTTCTTTTTCACACGGATAAGCCTTTAGAATATATTTAACTATTTAAGCTGCGAGTAATTTAAACTGCGAGTAATACACGGGCAGCACGGTAGCATGGTGGTTAGCATAAATGCTTCACAGCTCCACGGTCCCAGGTTCGATTCCCGGCTGGGTCACTGTCTGTGCAGAGTCTGCACGTCCTCCCCGTGTGTGCGTGGGTTTCCTCCGGGTGCTCCGGTTTCCTCCCACAGTCCAAAGATGTGCGGGTTAGGTGGATTGGCCATGCTAAATTGCCCGTAGTGTCCTAAAAAGTAAGGTTAAGGGGGTGTTGTTGGGTTACGGGTATAGGGTGGATACGTGGGTTTGAGTAGGGTGATCATGGCTCGGCACAACATCGAGGGCCGAAGGGCCTGTTCTGTTCTGTACTGTTCTATGTTCTAATGCAAAGCCAGTCAAGCAAGGTTTTCTTGAGTCAAAGAAAGGTAACATTTATTCATCACTAATCCCGAGAAAATAAGAAGAATGGGGCATCAAGCATTGGACTCTCGTGCAGTCAATCGGGCCCATGCGTGTGCATGCACACACACAAACTAACACACATACAAACACAACACACCCACCACATATAATACACACAAACACAACAGACCCACCACACATAACACACACACAAACACAACACACCCACCACATATAATACACACAAACACAACAGACCCACCACACATAACACACACACAAACACAACACACTCATCAAACACACATGTAAACATGAACACACACACACACACACAAGCATCAAAAATAAGGGGAGTCCGAGTCCAATAAGAAAAGGGAAAAGAATATATGGTTACGTGTCCTTTGATTGTCCTTGAGGCATAGATTTTAAACACTGCGGCCAATTTAAGTTGGTTGGTTCCTTGGATACGATCAGGCATTGAAAATGTCGCCATTTTTAACGAAATCTTGATTCAGTGGTCGGCTTCCAGCAGAGTTAGCTTCTCCAACATGGCGACAGCCTCATTCCACCAGAGAGAGGGAGAGAGAATAGCCTCCAGCCTGCTTCTTCTGCTGAAGACTTCTTGACACCACCTGTGTCACTTGTAATCTCTCTCAAATGGCTTTGAATACTTCACCCATTCCAAGAGGTTTTGGGTCAGTCTGTCTGTGGCAGCCATCGTTTCAATATCCAGCACTATGCATCATTAATGCTTTTTCCTCAGACAGCTGCAAGTTTCAATGTGTGTCTGGATTATAGGAAATGTCTCTCTTGTCACAGTCCCAGAGAAAGAAACAAAACAAACCCAACAATCCAACCCCTACAATTCACTGACATAAGATTTAATCATCGCAACACAGAACGCCAATCAACCCAACCATTAACTTGAACTCTGTAACCATACAAAGAGAAGTAAATTACAATAGACATCAGTAAAAAGAAAGTTGTGGCATTTATACATTTTCCAGCTGCTCAAACACAGTCCACAGTCTCTCTTCCAGCTTCACTCCTCAGGTCTGTCCTAAGCCTTCTGCCCTCACGAACGCCTCAGCCACCTCCGCTGTCTCAAAATAAGTCTTTGGCGTCATACGTCACCCTCAGCTTCGCCGGGTATACCATACCAATTCGCAAGCCCTTTTTGTACAGTGCCGCCTTCACTCACCCGAATGCCGCTCATCTTTTTGCCAACTCCACCGTCAAGTCCTGGTAGATTATAACTGCAGCACCATCCATTGCACCTCGCACTTCTGCTTCGCCCAGTTTAATACCTTCGCCTTCATGCAGAACTTATGGAAGCCGATAATTACTGCTCTTGGCGGCTCATTCACTTTGGGCTTCGGCCTTAATGACCGATGGGCTCGGTTTAGCTCGTACCGGGAGGGGTTCACACCCTCCCCCATCAATTCCGCCAACTTCTTAGCGAAGTATTGTGTTGGCCTTGGGCTCTCTGTCCCTTCGGGCAAGCCCACAATTCTCAAATTGTGCCACCTCGAGCGGTTCTCCAAGTCCTCGAGCTTTGCTCGGAGTCCCCTGTTTACCTCCACCACCCCCTGCAGCTCGGCCCCCATCGAGGTGAACTGGTCGCTGTGCCACGACACGGCCGCCTCCACTTCCTTCATCTTCTCGCCCTGCTCTCTCACCTCGGTCGATGTCTTTGCCACAGCCACCCTCACCGGGGCGAATCCCTCCTCCACCAACGACTTCAATGCGACCACCGTCTCTTTCCTCAAGGCCTCCATGTGCCTCGGAAACTATTTTCCAGTTCCACCGCCATCACCTCGGTCATCTTCTCCATTGAAAGTAGTGCGGCCCCGCCTTGCGGTTCGGCTTCCGCCATCTTGTCAGCACTTTTGCTCGTCCTCTCATTCAGCGACAAACCCACTTTTCCTCCTTTCTTCGACGCTGCTCTTCGCATCCTTTAGCGGCTTATTGTTTTTCCTTTCTTTTCTTCCTTCTTTCACCCTCCTGTCCTTCATCAATCTGATTTTTTTGGAAAAAAAAAACAATTTTTCTTCTTTCTCACAAGAAAAGGGGAGAAAAAAAAGCTTTCGCCAAACTTCTTTAAAACTTCTTTCTCTTCTCCCCTACATTCCCCCAGAGCTCCCCTGGGACCCGACTTCAGCCTTCTTATGTGGGACATCCCACCTACATCGCGCCCTGGCCTCGGGCCTGCCGCCTTGTACCCCCTTTTGGCTCCGCCCCCGCTGCTCCGACCTCCGCACCGCACTGGACCCAACGCCCCAGCCCCCGCCGCCCAACACCCACGCGGGATTCTTCGCCGGTCTTCAAACTGGCGGGGGGTGTGGTGATCGATGTATCGGGGAAATCCCCGAAAGCGCCGCAAATCGTGGCCACCGGCGGGAGCTCTTATTGATGCGGCCGCCCCACTCGCACACGCCACCAGAAGTCCAGCCTGTTGGACTATTAATCAGTCTGCAAAGATCCTTCCAACTATTTCATGCTGTTCTCCATGGAAAGATAGTGTCAACAATGAATAAACTCAAACCAAAATCTGTATTTCAAAAATGAGGGGTGGGATTCTCCCGTCCGCCAGCCGCCTTTTCCGTTTCCCGCAGCCGGACATTGGGGTTTCCCATTGTGGTCACCTCACGCCGTCGGGAAACTGGCGGGCGCTCTGCCGGCGGACCGGAGCATCCTGCCGACGGAGAATTTCACTGGAGATCCAGAAAATTCAAACTCCAGTCACAAGAAATAATGACAATTTATATAGGTCTGATGGAAGCAACACTTCACTAAAACAGCTGGAATCAAGCTAGTACATTCTCTAACACGTTGTTTTAAATAATGATGGTGTTGTGGTTGGTGTGGAATTTATGAAGAAAGAAATTCATAATTCAGGAAAAACAAGTGCCTCATGGGCAGACTCTCACGTTACTAACCTAATCCTGAAACAACGATTGGTTACGTGTGCTTTCCTAACAGGGCCAACCAATTAGGTTAACAGAGCTTCGCAAACTGTTACAAGTACAAAAGAGTACTGGGGCAGCATGGTAGCATGGTGGTGAGCATAATTGCTTCACAGCTCCAGGGTCCCAGGTTTGATTCCCGGCTGGGTCACTGTCTGTGCGGAGTCTGCACTTCCTCCCCGTGTGTGCGTGGGTTTCCTCCGGGTGCTCCGGTTTCCTCCCACAGTCCAAAGATGTGCGGGTTAGGTGGATTGGCCATGCTAAATTGCCCGTAGTGTCCTAAAAATTAAGGTTAAGGGGGGGTTGTTGGGTTACGGGTATAGGGTGGATACGTGGGTTTGAGTAGGGTTATAATTGCTCAGCACAACATCGAGGGCCGAAGGGCCTGTTCTGTGTTGTATTGTTCTATGTTCTATGAGGCTTGTCTTGCTTTGAAAATATTTTAACACGGGGCGAAATATATTTTCATTTGAAATAATAGACTCAGGGAAGAAAGAACTGATGCCGCAAATTCTAATGCGCCGAGGAAAAAAGCAATTTGTTGCACAGAATAGGCTGCTGTGAGAGCACAGAAAATCTCAGCTGACCACTGAGTGCTTTGTGTCACACAGGCCCAGTGAAATAAAGGTTAAACAAGTTTCACAGACGTAAAACAAAATCATCCTTTTTTTTTAAAAAAAAGCATATTTCCCTGAGGGAATCATCTGGAGAATAGTTGTGATGATGGATATCCTGGTGAAATGTCTGCTCTCAAGCACTCCCTATGGGGATCCAGATAATTGAAGCTGATTGTAAATTACTGGGCCAATTAGAAGTCAATAAATTGCTTGTAAATTTCAGGTTCCATGTCAATGACTGTCTGTTTTTGCAAGAATGATTTGCATAATCTGTATGTCTGGAATTAGATGGAGGTGGACTATCTTTTATTTAAATACTTGAATGAATTGTTGGATTTTAATTCCCAATATACAGTTGTTGAGATTTAATTGAACGAGATTATTTAATAAAAATTGATAAAATGAGATTCATAATTCAAATTGAGTATTGCTGAGAAAGAGATGTGCTGTTGAAGGTTTTATTCTTGCATTCGTCAAGACAGAATTGCAAGAATACCAAATCAGAGGGACAGCAATTATACGCTCTTCCCATGTAGTATAAATTGTCATTTCCTTTGAGATTGGGTAAGGGGAAATGTTTTGACGTCATGGGCGGGATTCCCCCGTACCCGGCGGGGCGGGGGGTCCCAGTGGGACGGAGTGGCGTGAACCACTCTGGCATCGGCCCGCCCCATAAGTGCGGAATCCTCAACACCTTAAGGGGCTAGGCCTGCCCCGGTGTGGTTTGCGCCGTGCTGGCCGGCGGGATTGGGGCCTGGCGCCACACCAATCGGCGCCGAAGGGCCTCCGCCAGCCGACGTGAGTCAGCGCATGCGCGGGAGAGCCAGCGCGTGCTGGCGTCATCCCCGCGCATGCGCGGGAGGGTTCGTCTCTGCATTGGCCATAGCGGAGGACCAGAACGGCCGATGCAGAGTAATAGATTGCCCCCACAGCACAGGCCCGCACGCGGATCGGTGGGCCCTGACCGCGGGCCAGGCCACCATGGCGGCACCTCCTGCGGCAAGATCCCCCCGTGACCCCCCCAGGAACCCCGGAGCCCGCCCGTGCCGCCAGGTCCTGCCGGTAAGGGACCTACTCTGATTTACGCCGGCTACAGACAGGCGGGACTTCGGCCCATCGCGGGCTGGAGAATTCGGGCGGCCCCGCCGCCCATTGAATCGTGCCGGTCCCTGCCATTCTCAGAGGCGGGTGGCGCGACTCGCGCCGGGCCGGTTTTTGGGGGGGCGGGAGAATCGGGAGGACGGCGATGGCGAGTTTCACGCCGACTCCCGGCGATTCTCCCACCCGGCGGCGGGTCGGAGAATCCCACCCCATATCTCTCTTCTCAGCAACACTCAAATTCTCTACAATCAAGTGACTGTTAATAATTCAATGCACTTTTTGAGGGCAGCACGGTGGTGCAGTGGGTTAGCCCTGCCGCCTCACGGCGCCGAGGTCCCAGGTTCGATCCCGACTCTGGGTCACTGTCCGTGTGGAGTTTGCACATTCTCCCCGTGTCTACATGGGTTCTGCCCCCACAACCCAAAAGATGCGCAGGGTAGGTGGATTGGCCACGCTAAATTGCCCCACTATATTTCCCCTTAATTGGAAAAACGAATTGGGTACTCTAAATTTAATTTTTTTTAATAATTCAATGCACTTTAAAAAAATATTCCTCAGAATATGTCTCCTGTGCCACATATCCTCACCTTACTTTCTAATATCGTATTTGTCAATGCCAAATGAAATTAAATTTCACAGCTAATCTCCAAATAACTTGGTTTAAATATACTATAAATAATGGGCCCGTGAAAAGTTCACGTGCCAGTGCATGTGTGTGTGAGAAAGAATGTACGTGTGAGGGAGAGAGAAAACGTGCAAGAGAAAATGTGCGAGAGAGAAATAGAAAATGTGTGTGAGAGAGAGGAATGAGAGTGAAAATGTGTGAGAGGGAGAGAAAATGCATGCAAGGAAGAAACAAAATGTGAGAAAGAGAGAAAACGCGGATTTGAAAAAATTGTGCCTGTGTATTTGGAGTGTTTACCCAGCTGTATTCAAATGTACGGAGCTTTAATTTTATGAAGTATGACCTTCGAAAACCAATTCCCTTTTAAATAATCTGGTATGTTTAATTGTAATTACGCTAACAGGATGCTATGAAATACTTCACTCACATATATAAATAAAAATAATACACTGTCAGTGTTCATAAATATCTGGACAAACATCTGCACACAGATATGGGAAGGAATAAGGAAAGCTTCTAATTATCAAGGACATGAGTGGTACTGACACTACATCATTTAATATTCCAGTGGGGTATTGCATCTGCAAGCTAATTTACTGAGGCTGACAATCTTTCAGAATATTAAGGGTGCGCTCTGATGGAAGCATTCGTAGTGGCAGTGTATTTTTAATACTGCCTGACTCCTACCTCACTATCAGTATCCAGGAGAGAGAACTGATGTGTGCTCACGTGTCGAGCTCTGTGCCTAGATTTTAAAATGATTGTATCGAAAAAAAGACAGGCAAAATTATCCACACTTTCGATACATTTCAGTCAATTTTGGACCAGTTTATAAAATGTCCAGGCATCACTTGAACGCTTTGTAATCCTGACTTGACAGCACAATGACTCCTACCCCGTGGGATATCAAACTGAAGAGTGTGTGAACGGTCTACTCTGGGGATCTCAGCCAGATTCCAGGAGAGTCTAGAGGGGGCCCAATCTTTGACTGATAATGCAACTCAGCATAGGTGGTGGTAACAACACCCAAATTGAACAAATGTATCTGTGCCCGATACAGACTTGCACCCATAAGCAGCATATCATTAAAAAGGTGGACAGGCTTCGATCCAGGCCTTGTGAGCCCAGTACTCCCCTGACCCACCACTCTGAAATCAACTCCATATAGCATGAACTGATCCTACCTAGATTGCCACGATCACGTGATACGCATTGGCCTGAGATTCTTTTTTTTACATAAACATTTTATTGAGGTATTCGTGGTTTTACAACAATAACAAAATAAACAATGTGCATGAAATTATAAACATAGTGCAAAATTCGTCTTCCTCCCAGACAGGTCCCACCTTTACTAACCCCCCACTCTACACTAAACTAACCCCCCCCCCCCCCCCCCCCCCCCCCCCCCCGGCCCCCTGCTGATTAATTTTCCCCAGAATCAGGGGTGGAATCAGGGCCGGCTCAAGGCACCGGCAACTAGGGCAGTCGCCCGGGGCGCCATGTGCTCGGGGGCGCCAGAGACTCGGGTCCCACGCATGCGCAGTTGTGCCGGAGCCAACCAGCGCATGCGCGGAGGCCGCCCTTCCCCAGGGCGGCCCCCCTCGGTCCGCCCCCCCCGGTCCGCCCCCTCCCCGGCTCCGCCCCCCCCTCGGGTCCGCCCCCCCCTCGGGTCCGCCCCCCCCCCCAAGGGCGCCGAAGTTCAGCTTGCCCGGGGCGCCAGCAACCCTAGGGCCGGCGCTGGGTGGAATATTCCATTCTGGAGTGTAAATGGTGTTGTCTGTTAAACCTTAGACACTTCAACCAGTTTATTATTCAATTCTTTACAAGATGAACAAAGGACACATATGAGGAAAAATTGACTAGGTTGGGATTGTTCTCGCTGGAGTTCAGAAGAATGAGGGGGGATCTCTTAGAGACTTATCAAATTCTAACAGGACTAGACAGGATAGATGCAGGGAAGATGTTCCCAATGGTGGGTGTGTCCAGAACCAGGGGTCACTGTCTGAGGATTCTGGGTAAACCATTTCTGACAGAGATAAGGAGACATTTCTTCACCCAAAGAGTGGTGAGCCTGTGGAATTCATTACCACAGGAAGCAGTTGACGCTAAAACATTGAATATATTCAAGAGGCGGCTGGATATAGCACTTGGGGAGAATGGGATCAAAGGCTATGGGGAGAAAGCAGGATTAGGCTATTGAGTTGGATGATCAGCCATGATCATGATGAATGGCGGAGCAGGCTCGAAGGGCCAAAAGGCCTCCTCCTGCTTCTATCCTCTGTGTATCTATGTGTCCATATACAAGTTTACGATTCAACTAAATTTATTATCAAGCACAGTAAAAATAGTTACTCCCTTTTAACTTACCCAACTACAATAATCGCAAGATTCTTAATATTATCCGTGCCGATGAATCCTGTCGAGCTGCGGATCCAATTCTCTGAGTCTCGGTTGTCTCAAGGCCTCCGTCCGCGAATGGGGGTCTTGCACACTGCTTCCTTCCGTCCTCTGATCCACTGTTGCATCTTCTCTGTTGCCTCTGAACCAGGTCTTCACTGGGGAGGGTCGTTGTGGTCGATTCGTATACCCCTCTTCGCGCCAATGTCCAGAAAGTCAGCCAATGAGGTCTCAGGGTGGGGTTCGCAACACCCAATGGAGTTGCTGATTGCAACTCTGCAAAACACCAGGAACCCACCCCCAGGGGTCCATCACCATGTATATTGTCCGCATGTAACCTTGCTCCATATATGGCAACATTGGGAAATCTGGGTGCCAGAAAGACTAGCTTCTGGGCAATTCCCCAACAATTGATCCATTTGAATGGGATCAATTATCTCCTCATATCTTGTTTACAGGGTAGGCCCACACTTGTCCTGACTATCTGTCTCTGCTCAGTGTATTCGAACTTGGCTGTACAAGTTCCCATCAGGCCTGCCTGTGGGCTTATTGTGACTGTGAGTTAAAACATCCAATTCTTAATTTAAAGTGTCCAATTACATTTTGGACTTATACTCTGTTGTCTATTTTATCACATTTGGCTTGTGGGAGGGGAAATGAGTGTGTCTTCTGCTTGGGAGCAGGATGGTAGCCTCCTGCAATCTCACACTGGTCAGTATGTGTGAGTAGCACGGAGAGTTTTGTGGGGAGGATGGGCAGGATGTCGCCATTCCTACCCTTGGCGCAGGATGTTGAAGGCCCGGGGACAATATTTAGAGAGCAGCAGGACAACTATTCACTGACTGCAAGCCAGCAGCATCGCTGTTACATTTGTTATCTCACCCTGCCAGAAACAGCGATGTCACAGAGCAGACAACAAGTGGCCGCATGGTTCAGTGATCCCTATTTGCGTGGGCCCCACATCATGCTTTGCCCCCTGGTGACCTGGCAGCCCATCCCTGGTGACATTGAGCCTCACATCCAATGATGTCAAGCCCCGCCCCCAAACGACATCAAGCCCCGCCCAATGATATTGAACCTGCCCACAATGATGTCGAGCCCCTCCCCAAAAATTATGTCAATACCATCCTAACCCCACCCACCCTCAGCTCACACAATGCAAGGCACAGAAACCCAAAATTGTTGCTTGACAGACTGTTGTGATGCCCTTTAACTTATGACCACTACCAGCCTGTATTGTAATTGATACATTAAAATCCAAGCCTACCTGTTGTTTAGTAAAGGTGGTTAATATTGTGATCTCTGTGTCCTGAGGCGAGCAAACATCATCTGGCGGATGAGCAATGGGACGGAGTAATCAAGCGATGATATGGCTGCAACACAGGCCAGTGTAGGACAAAACGAGTCAGAAAAAGACCAATGGAGGAGCAAATACTCCAATGGAGTGGATTGCTCAGTCCAAGTTTAATATCAGTGACTTTGCTGGCAACTGTCTGGCAGGATTCCATTCTTTAATTGCCCAGAAGAGTAAGACGAGACTCCCTGGAGTAAAAGTGATGGGGCATGGTGGTTACTTACCAGTTCTAACTGTGACCACCAGTCAGTATATCAGACCATTATATGTTCTCTCTTGAACATAATTCAGACTGGAGAAGATGGTAGAGGGATAATTTTTTTTTAGATGTTCTTGCTTCATCAGTTGTTTGCAATGAAATGAAATGAAAATCACTTATTGTCACGAGTAGGCTTCAATGAAGTTACTGTGAAAAGCCCCTAGTCGCCACATTCCGACGCCTGTCCGGGGAGGCTGATACGGGAATCGAACCGTGCTGCTGGCCTGCTTGGTCTGCTTTAAAAGCCAGCGATTTAGCTCAGTGAGCTAAACCAGCCCCTTCCATGGCACCTTAGATGGCTTTTCCTCTGCACTTTCTCTACACAAAATCATCAATCACATTGTGGAAGGTAAAATCCTGCAAGGATGTATTTTCAATTGTCAGTATTGCAGAACTTGTCAAATGTTCCTGACTATCATACTCTGCAGATAGTTTTTCACTCTTTTCAATACAAAGAAAGGACGCTCACCGATAGATTTTTTGACAGGTATTGTTAAAAAGATCTTCAGAATAGTTTCCAAATTTGGAAAGGTTGCCTGCAAACCATCACATACAACTCTGTACAACTCAGCTGGTGATCTCGAAGCACAGAGCTCATCATTATTGATGAAATGAATGAGTTGTTTCGCTTTATCTTCAAAAAGTATTGTCTTTCTGTTCTCCCGGTGGAATTCAATTAACCCCTTGTTGCAGAGGCTCTTTGCAGTCTCATCCTACCTTTAGAACATAGAACAGTACAGCACAGAACAGGCCCTTCGGCCCTCAATGTTGTGCTGAGCCATGATCACCCTACTCAAACCCACGAATCCACCCTATACCCGTAACCCAACAACCCCCCCCTTAACCTTACTTTTAAGGACACTACGGGCAATTTAGCATGGCCAATCCACCTAACCCGCACATCTTTGGACTGTGGGAGGAAACCGGAGCACCCGGAGGAAACCCACGCACACAGGGGGAGGACGTGCAGACTCCACACAGACAGCGACCCAGCCGGGAATCGAACCTGGGACCCTGGAGCTGTGAAGCATTTATGCTAACCACCATGCTACCCTGCTGCCCCTTTGTCAAAAAGAACACAAAATAATTCTTCTTCAGAAATTCACTTCTACTCTGGAATTGCACCTTTTTTGTGATACAAATAACATCAACAGTCTCAATGATGATCTTCTCTTTCCCCCTTTTAAAGTGATTTTATTGTATCTAGTTCCATCAAAAAAATAACTACCTTGGAGGAGGTTTCATGGCCTGGAAGCCCCAATTGGGTTGAGGGAGGTGATAGATTTCATGGGATCGATGCAGGTGGGGAAGGCCCCATGTCCAGGTGGGTTCCTGGTAGAGTTTTATAAAATGTTTGGGGTGGAGCTTGAGCCACTGCTGGTGAGGACATTATGAGGCGAGGGAGAGGGGGGATCTCCCCCTTACATTATCGCAGATTTACATCTCCCAGATTTAAAAAATAATAAGGACCGGCGCAATGTGGGTCGTATCACTCGATGGAGTTATTGAATGTCGATGCCAAGATTTTGGCGAAGGTGCTTGCATCGCAGATTGAGGGCTGTGTGCCGGGGATCATTGGTGAGAATCAGACGGGTTTTGTGAACGGAAGGCAGTTATCGGCGAATGTGAAGTGGTTACTTAACGTGAGTAGGAGATTGAGGTAGTGGTGGTAATGAACACAGAGAAGGCTTTTGACCGGGTGGAGTGGGCATTTCTGTTTGTGCTGGGGCAGTTCGGGTTCAGGCAGGAGTTTGCGGATTGGGTCCTGTTGCTGTATAAGGTGCCGGTGGCAAGTATGGAGATGAGCCGAATGAGTTCAGGGTACTTTGGTCTTCGTCGTGGGACGAGGCACGGGTGCCTGCTCTCCTCGATGCTGTCCACCTTGGTGATAGAGCCATTGGCAATGGCGCTTAGGGAGTCGAAGGATTAGAGACAGATTGAGCCGGGGGGAGGGGGAAATGCCGAACATTGAATTTTGTTGCAGATGACATTTCGGACCCATTGGGCAATAATGGAGGGATTATGAAGATCTTGGGGGAGTTTGGCCTGTTTCCAGAGAGATGAGGGGCGGGATTCTCCGATGCTCCGACTTTTGCGATGCTCCCCCTCTAGAAAACAGCGTACCCGCGGCGCACGCCGTTGGGGTGGCGTCAGGACGTCACCTGAGGCCCTCCCCCAATGCTCTGCCCCCCGATGGGCCAAGTTCCCGACGGCATGGAACACTTATCCTATTTTGTTTCGTGAACCCCCAGCCCGGCCTGGTTGGCCTCTTGCTCTGGTTGAGACACCCCACTCTGTTACTGCTCCCTGATTCCCCAAGACGGGATGCCGCCGCCTGCCTGACCTCTTCACACCTCGACTGCTGCTCTGATCATAGAAAGTACAGTGCAGAAGGAGGCCATTCGTCCCATCAAGTCTGCACCGACCCACTTAAGCCCTCACTTCCACCCTATCCCCGTAACCCAATAACCCCATCTAACCTTTTGGTCACTAAGGGCAAATTATCACGGTCAATCCATCTAACCTGCACGTCTTTGGACTGTGGGAGGAAACCGGAGCACCCGGAGGAAACCCACGCAGACACGGGGAGAATGTGCAGACTCCGCACAGACAGTGACCCAAGCCGGAATTGAACCTGGGACCCTGGCGCTGTGAGGCCACAGTGCTAGTCACTTGTGCTACCATGCTGCCCCTATCACCTCTCGCTCGGGTAACCGGGCCTTAACCCTTGACGACCGTGTGTGCTTCTGGCTTGCTGCTGGCTACTGCTGCTGGCCTCTGTTCCTTTTGATTGGTTGCCTGCCCGCCCTCCTCTTCCCTTGCCGAGAGATACACAATCGCCCGCTGCTCCCCTCGAAGGCCATTAGCCAGTGCCTCCCCCTCGCCTCTCCCTCAACTTTGCAGGTTGATACCCCGATGTTAGGTCACTTTTGCTTCAGGCGGACCTCCAGACCAAGAGCCAGAAACCTGGCTGCTGCTTTTCACCTTTACTCAGTGACAGTTCAGAAACATCGGACTAATTCAAGAGAGCCGCGTCTGAATGGCTCTCAGTCTCCACCACTGCTTGGAAATCCACCAATCAGAACCTGATGTTGTTCTGTATTGCCTACTGATAGTCTCATTTAAGCCCCCCCTGTTCGCCCAAGTTGGGCGAATCACATGCCTGGGGGCTTAGGCTTGGCGTGGTTCACTTGGGGAATTGTGCACTCAGTGTAGGTGAATTGCGATCTGGATCGTGCCCATACACCCAGAGGAAATCATCCCGTGATTCCCGCCCAAAATAACACTTAAGTCATTTCTTGGGAGAATCGCGCACACCGTTTCTACAAATATTCAAACCAAACTGAATAGTTGAGCAGCTCACATGACTTGGAGACTCCAGTGAGGAAGGAAGCTTTTCCCACTCTGGATTTAAGTTCAGGTAAATTCAAATGCTGCCTTGGTGGCCAGGGCCATCACTCTCGCCTCTCAACTCTGTGAACACCTTTCAAATTAGCCCACTGCATTGACTGCCAAAATGAGATTTGCCCATTGGAGTGACAGATTGGGTGACTGCTTTGCAGACACCTCCATTAATTCTGCAATGTAACACGGAGCTTCCTGGTCACTTGCCATTTCAATTCTCCACCTTGTTCCTATTCAAACCTTTCAGTCACTGGTCTACTGCAATGTTCCAATGAAGCTCACGAAAGCTGAACTCCAGAGTTGAGAGGCGAGAGTGATTGCCCTCAGCACCGGCCCTAGGGTTGCTGGCGCCCCGGGCAAGCTGAACGTCGGCGCCCTTGGGGGGGCGGGGCCGAGGGGGAGGCGGGGGGGCGGACTCGGGGGGGGCGGACCCGAGGGGGGGGCGGAGGGGTGTGGACCCGAGGGGGGGGCGGACCCGGGGGCGGGGGGAGCGGACCGAGCCGGGGGGGGCCGCCCTGGGGGAGAGCGGCCACCGCGCATGCGCTGGTTGGCACCGGTCCAACTGCGCATGCGCGGGACCCGAGTCTCTGGTGCCCCCTAGCACATGGCGCCCCGGGCGACTGCCCGAGTTGCCGGTGCCTTGAGCCGGCACTGATTGCCTTCATCATCAAGGCAGCATTTGAGACCGGTGGCGGCGATGACGTAGGAAGCCGCACATTTGGGAGCTTTTAAACGGACTTTTCGGCTCTTTTTAGAACCCAAAACGGAAATTTTTCGACGTCTCCCGGTGGGAGAAGGTGTGCTGATCGACTTTCCCCGCAGTCCGTGACTCGAACTCGGAGTGGAAAGGGGGAAAAAACGGCAGCAGCTCCCCAGAAAAAACGGGGGAAGGAATCCAAGATGGCGGCCGGCGGAGCTCCAGAGGAGTGGAAGCAGTGGGCCCAGGAGCAACAAGCTGCTCTCCTGCGCTGCTTTACAGACTTCAAGGCTGAGGTACTGAGCTCTCTGCAGGAAACGAACAGAAGGCTCTCGGAGATTCCGACGACCCAGGGTGCTGCCATCAAGGAGTTGCAGACGCAGGCCACTAAACGAGAGGAGGAGGCCGGGATCCTCGTGAGTAAGGCGGAGGGGCACGAGGCACTCCACAAGAAGTGGCAGGAACGCTTCAAGGAGCTTGATCACCGCATGAGGCGGAAAAACCTGAGGACCTTGGGCCTTGCGGAGGGGCTGGAGGGGTCAGACCTGACAACCTACATGGCTACGATGCTGAACTCGCTAGTGGGGGCCGGGTCTTTCCATTTGCCCTTGGAGCTGGAGGGAGTACTGGCCAGGAGGCTTAAGGAGAACGAACCCCCGCGTGCGGTGCTGGTGAGGTTCCACCGGTTCAGTGATCGGGAGTGTGTGCTGCGCTGGGCCAAGAAGATGAAGAGCAGCAATTGGGAGAATGGGGTATACGGATCTACCCGGATTGGAGTGCGGAGGTGGCTAAGCGGCGGTCCGGATTTAATCGGACGATAGAGGTACTTTACAGGAAAAAGATAAAGTTCGGAATGTTGCAGCCTGCGCGCCTGTGGGTAACTTATTCGGACCGGCATTATTATTTCAATTCCCTGGAGGAGGCGGGGGCCTTCGTGCGGACGGAGAAACTGGACTTGAACTAGGGGTTGGGGGTTGCGGGGTCGGTTGTAATGCTTTATTGCTGGTTTCTGCTGTTGCTGTGTTCTTTTTGTTTGTTTTTTTCTACTTTTGCAATTTTGATATGGTTATTTATGGGAGTGTTGTTCTGTTATGTTTTTTTACTGTGGGGCATTGTTTGAGTTTTGTATCTTGCGGGGAGGGTTGGGAGGGTTTGTGGTATTCTATGTCGGGTTGGGGGTATGGAGTGGGGCTGGTATTTGGGAGCTGCGTCAGAAGGGTGTGGTGGGGCAGTGCGAAAGCGCGGGCTTTCCTCTTGTTTCCCGTGCTGCGGGGCTGGGGGGCGGAGACGATGACGGGGAGGCGGGGCCTTAACTGGTTCTTCCCCGCGCTGGAGCGGTGCCTGGAGGAGGGATAGATTGGGGGATGATCCCACTTTGGAAGGGGTCGGGTTATTTGCGGGAGTTTCCAGGGTCAGCAGAAGTTAGCTGACCCACGGAAGTACAATGGAGGACGGTTCGCGGCTAGGAGGGTTCCTATCCTGGGGGGGAAGGGAGGGGGGGAAAGGGGAATACCGGGTTGCTGCTGGTAGGGTCAGGAAGGAGCTGGTGGGGGCTGGGGGGACAGAGGTGAGGTGTTGTCGCTGTGGGGACTGGGTCGGGCAGGGGGTGCTGGCCTGGGGCGGGCAGTCGACGGGCTATGGCTAGTCGACGGGGGAGGGGGGCGGGACGCCCTCTGATCCGGTTGGTCACCTGGAATGCGAGAGGGTTGAATGGGCCGGTGAAGCGGTCTAGGGTATTTGCTCATCTGAGGGGGCTAAAGGCAGATGTGGCAATGCTTCAGGAGACCCACCTGAAGGTGGCAGACCAGGTCCGTCTGAGGAAGGGGTGGGTGGGGCAGGTTTTCCACTCTGGGTTGGATGTGAAGAACCGGGGAGTGGCGATTCTGGTGGGGAAAAATGTGTTGTTTGAGGCATCGGAGGTGGTGGCGGATAACCTAACCTGCACACCTTTGGACTATGGGAGGGAACGGGAACACCAAGAGGAAACCCGCGCATACATTGAACCCGGGTCCTTGGCGATGTGAGGCAGCAGTGCTAACCACTGTGCTGCCGAGCTGACCATTTGCATAGGAACCGTCAACAAATACTCAAATGTTGTACAATCTCAGGATCTCTAAACTGTGGCTGCCCTCGTAGACCAACAGCTGCCTTGATGTCCCCACTTCAGGCCAATCCATACCCAACAACCCACTCACCTACCCAGGGGCTGGTTTAGCACAGGGCTAAATCGCTGGCTTTGAAAACAGACCAAGGCAAGCCAGCAGCACGTTTCAATTCCCGTACCAGCCTCCCCGAACAGGTGCCAGAATGTGGCGAGGGCTTTTCCCAGTAACTTCATTGAAGCCTACTTGTGACAATAAGCGATTTTCATTTCATTTTTCATTCTCACTGCTGGCCAGATAATATTCTCACCATTTTCTTTCTCCTAGTTCTGTAAAAGGACACAAAAGGAGATGATAGCTATGTACTGAAGCACCACATTACAAGACAAATGATCTCTTCCTCAAAGCATTCTATTAAAATTCTTTCCTGAAACCTTCCAGCGCATCAGGGTGAAGGTACAGGTCAATCAATATCTGTTCCACATCAATAACCAGTGCATTTTGCCATGTTTGGCCACTCAAGTGGAACAGATGACAGTCATATACAAAGATATGAACTGATGGTGGAGTCATCTACAAGCAGCTGAGAAAAATGATATTCTTTCCAATTATAATTTGTACCTGATTATGCTGCAGTGAAGCACCTTGGGTCATTTTGGTACATTGAAGAGAATATCTAAATTAAAGTTGTTGTTATCGTACTTACATTATCACCAGAAAAAATGCGTCGCGATGATGTTTCGCATTTTCAGCTTGCTTGAGATGTCAAAATATTGTACACTGCAAAATCTCGAACTCGGAAGTCTGACAGGAACGGAATGGTGGTAATTGCTAAGTAACAGGTGGCGTTTGCTGAGAACCGTTATAAATTGAGATATGGAGACATTCCTACAACCTCTGCACTGATGCAAGTGAGGTCATTTTTTTCACCCTAGCCTGCTGATTCTTTTTGCTTAGTGCACAATAATGTGGAGCTGTCTTCCCCTGTGCCACGTCCCGCTGGAAGAAATATATAAATCTCAAGTGCAAAATGCTCCTTTGGGAGATATTCGCAGGTATTATTTCCCTCCATGCAATTAAACGGATTTTGGTGGCTTAGTCCCATTTAAATTCAGTGTGCTTCCAGACTCCTTTCATTCTTTTTAAGTGGAGGTTTGCTTTCATTGGTGTACTAAGGAACCCCATAAAAAAGCTAAAATTTGAAGTGACAATCAGAAATGTTGATCTGCATCATGGTTGGACACAAAATAAAAATGAAATGGAATATTTCAGCTATGTAGTACATTCAAGTTAGAAATCCTAACCAAGTCAGAAGGGTACAAACAGGATTACTTATCGAATCATGGAATTTACAGTGCAGAAGGAGGCCATTCGGCCCATTGAGTCTGCACCGGCCCTTGGCAAGAGCACCCTACTTCAGCCCACGCCTCCACCCTATACCCATAACTGCACCTAACCTTTTGGACACCAAAGGATAATATAGCCTGGCCAATCCACCTAACCTACACATCTTTGGACTGTGGGAGGAAACCGGAGCACCCGGAGGAAACCCACGCAGACACGGGGAGAAAGTGCAAACTCCACACAGTCACCCGAGGCCCGAATTGAACCCGGGTCCTTGGAGCTGTGAGGCAGCAGTGCTAACCACTGTGCTACCGTGCTGCTCTTCTACGAGGCGGACAAATAGCATGTATAGTTTAACTCTTGTTCAGTGTTTCTGAGTGTTATAATTATCAAGAAATGAGCCCAAATTCTAAGTGATTTATTAGCGATCTATTTGTTCCAACAGTGATTTCAATTTGGGAAAAATCTCCCATTGAACTACTGACATTAGGAAGGGAGGAAATAGTGAGAGAGACAGGAAATAGCATCAATACAATTAAACATGGACCAAATAAAAGCACAGAAATTAAATAATTGCTATGATCTCTTCTTAATGATCCAATTTACTGTGTCATACAGGTCTTCTGATGTAAGAAAGGGCTATTTAGAGGTTGAGAGTGCATCCACTTGCTCAAGATTGGAAGCATTTAAATAGAATGTTAAACCGTCTGCAATGGTGGTGTTTAAATTGTACATAGTTTGCAATGTGGGTGTTAAACAGAACATTAACGGGTTGCTGAGGTGGGTGTTTAAGCAGCCCATTAACAGGTTTCAGGTGTGGGTGATTAAATAGCCCATTAGTGAGTTACTACAGTGGGTTTATGAATATATCATTCGTTACAGGTGTGTGTTTTAGTTCCTTGCAATAGATTGTCTCTTTATGCTTCAGAGGCGAATCTGGTCAGGTTATCTGCCAACACAAAGAACATTTGCAGTTCAGAACTGGGCCTCATGGTAAGTCTGTATCTGTAAAGAAAAATGCTTTGTTGTAGCCCACTTGTCTATCACAAAGTCATGTCTGTGTCCCACTAGCAAATAAATAAATGTTTGCGTTGACATGGCAATATTGATGACCACTGAATGGCTCCAAAGTGCTTCACAGTCAATTCAGTGATTTTTGTGTGGTCTCTGTTCTCATGTCGGAAAAGCAGCAACTTTCTACAGTCAGGGATGTGATAATGACCAGATAATCTGTACTTGCTGATGTTGATTTGAAGGGTAAATATTGATCCGGCTGCCAGAGATAATTCCCCTACTCTTCCAAGAAGTGGCATAGGATCTTTTCCACTCACTTGAGAGGGCAGATAGGGCCCAACTCATTTAACATGGTGGAACAGTGGTTAGCACTGCTGCCTCATCGCTCCAGGGTCCCTGGTTCAATTCCGGCCTCGGGGGACTGTCTGTGAAGTTTGCACTTTCTCCCTGTGTCTGTGTGGGTTTCCTCCGAATGCTCTGGTTTCCTCTCACAGTCCAAAGATGTGCAGGTTAGGTGGAGTAGCCATGCTAAATTGCCCTTTGTGTCCAAAAGGTTAGGTGGGGTTACTGGGTTACGGGGATGGGGTGGAGGTATGGGCTTGGGTGGGGTGCATTTTCCAAGGGCCGGTGCAGACTCGATGGGCCAAATGGCCTCCTCCTGCACTGTAAATTCTATGATTCTAAAATTCCATGAACATGCTTGTGCTTGAGTGGATTACATTTTTTAAATTTGCAAATTTATAACCGAAGACATTTAAAAACGTATCAATTAACAATTAAAATGCTACGATGAAAAATGGCCTGTTAGAAACCGTGACCAACATAAAGCAGGAGAGGCTGAATTAGTTAAATCATCTGAATTTATTTTAACTTTTAGAATTTTAAAATATCACTTGTAGCATAGAAAACCCATTAAATCATTGACAATTCAATGTGAAATTCTTGTTCCTCGTGTGATTAGTGTTGTAAACTCCTGGAACATGGTCTGGGAGAACCTCCGGCTTTAGGCCTGAATCTCCAGCCCGAGTACATGGCTGAAGCTCACGCGATGAGCTTTAGTTAAATGCTTTCTTTTCTCCTGATCGGTTGCTGTTCATGTCGATTTAAGGTGTGCACCTCTATCCTTCACTTGGGCTTAACAACATTTTTTAAATAAATATTTCACAATTTTTCTCCTGAATTTACACCCAACAACAATCAATATCTCAAACCCCATAACAGTAGCCGCCATGCCCAGACATTAGCCGCCATGCCCAGACATTAGCCGCCATGCCCAGACATTAGCCGCCATGCCCAGACATTAGCCGCCATGCCCAGACATTAGCCGCCATGCCCAGACATTAGCCGCCATGCCCAGACATTAGCCGCCATGCCCAGACATTAGCCGCCATGCCCAGACATTAGCCGCCATGCCCAGACATTAGCCGCCATGCCCAGACATTAGCCGCCCTGCCCAGACATTAGCCGCCCTGCCCAGACATTAGCCGCCCTGCCCAGACATTAGCCGCCCTGCCCAGACATTAGCCGCCATGCCCAGACATTAGCCGCCATGCCCAGACATTAGCCGCCATGCCCAGACATCAGTATTTGGGCTTTACAACATGATGGGAATATTGAATCCATTGCCTCTTGAGTCACCTGAGCATCCACACCAGAATATTTGGACTTTCTGGCTGTAGATCCAACCCAGTATTGGAAAAGACTGCAAACTACTGATGTGAATTTTAAAATAATACATTGTAGCAAAACATGAAAATCATAGAATTTACAGTGCAGAAGGAGGCCATTCGGCTCTTGGAAAGAGCTCCTGGGCGGGATTCTCTCATTCTGTGGCAGAGTGTCCACGCTGTCGCGTGTACGGGCCACTGGGAGTATCGATTCTAGCCCCTACAGAGGGCCAGCACAGCGCTGGAATGGTTCACTCCGCTTCAACCATCCCATCCCGGCGTGAACTGTGCGCCGCGGGATCTGCGCATGCGCAGTGGCGCCAGCGGCAACATGCGTGATGGCCTCCCTCAACGCGCCGGCCCCGATGCAACATGGCACGTGGGTTCAGGGGCCGGCGTGGAAGAAAATAGGCCCGGGGAGTGAGAGGCCGGCCAGGCCCTATCGGAGGTGCCCCCTCCCCCGGGGCCGGAGCCCCCCGACCCTGCGCAGAGAGTTCCCGCCGGCTGCGACTAGGTGTGGACAGTGCCGCGGGACTCTTCCTTTTTAGTGCGGCCACTCGGCCCATCATGGGCCGAGAATCGGCAGCCCGGCCACGTACAGCGGCCCGCGACTGGCACCGTGCAAACACACCAGCGCCGATTCTCCGCGGGCGTGCCAGCATCGGGGCAGCGTGGCCCGGTTGCGGGAATTCTCTGGCCCAGCCCCAGTCTGGGAGAATCCTGTCCCCTGACTTAAGCCCACGCCTCCCCCCTATCCACGTAACCCCATCTAAGCCTTTTTTTTGGACACCAAGGGTAATTTAATATGGCCAGTCCACCTAACCTGCACATCTTTGGACTGTGGGAGGAATCCGGAGCACCCGGAGGAAACCCACGCAGACATGGGGAGAACGTGCAGACTTGGCACAGACCGACCCAAGCCGGGAATCGAACCCGGTGGCAATTATTTTTTACTGAGGTAAGCAATATATGCGAGAGATTCTTTTTATTAATGTTGACTAAACATGTGATGTTTATTCACTGTTCCTTACATACATTTTTAAAAATTAATTTGTATCTTATGACATTACTGGTACGGTCAGCATTCATTGCCCTAGAAGGTGGTAGTCAGGCATCTTCTTGTGAACTGAGTGGCAAGGCAGTTGAAGAGTCATCCACATTGCTGGAGTCACATATACCAGAACCGGTAAGGGCAGCAAATTTCTTTCCCTAAAGGACATTAGTAATTCGGATGGATTTTCATGCTCGCCATCACTGATGCTAAATGTATGGATCTTATTTTACTCATTGAACTTGTATTTCCTGGTTGCCAAAGTGGGATTTGAAATCATGCCACCCAAATGTCTGGATTACTAGTCTAATAACACAACCTCAATATCTGATATATTTAGATTACTGTTAGCAATATTATTAATAGAATGTTCCAGGTGTGACAAATCAAACTTTGAAGGGTGTCAAATTTCAAAGTAAATCTGCATTTTTGCCATGTAGTGTAAGTAGTTCGAGCTGCCATCATTCCTGACCCGCAGATCTCGAGCAGCAACTTTTCATGGAGTATCATTCACTTAACTTGAGTCCTAAATTCTTCAATAGATATGGGAAGGTTGGTAATATATTCAACACGTTTAAATATTTTTTTAAAAGAAAGGTTCTTTGATTCTATACAGAATCAAATTTTCAGTTTGAATTGCCTGCAACATCTTATCTGCATTTAATCCTGCTTGAGATCCCTGAGTTTATAGGAATTTCCAGAATCCTTAACCTTCATTGGAGAGAGATGTCAGACTGAAACGCCTACTGTGCGTATTTGTACCCTCAATTCCCTGTTCAGTTTCTTATCGAAAAGGTGGGCCAGACTTCCGGTTGCGGCTATGACCAGCTAAGTCGCACATTTGGCAGCTCCTGCGACAAAGGTGTTTAAGGGCCGATTGGAGGGCCCCGACGGTACTGTAAAGACGAATCCCGGTGGGGGAAGGCTCCCTGAGGAGAGTGAGACCAACTTTATGGTCGGTACTCGGAGTGGGGCGGCAAAAAAAGCGGCAGCAGCTCCCCGAAAAAAGCGGGGGAAGAGGACCAAAATGGCGGCCGGTGGCGCACTAGAAGATTGGAGAAAATGGGCGGAGGAGCAGCAGGCTGCTCTCCTCCGGTGTTTTACGGAGCTGAAAGTGGAACTCTTAGAGTCCATGAACGCGACGACCACAAGGCTGATGGGGGCCCAGGCGACCCAAGAGGCGTCGATAAGAGAGCTGCAGCAGGAGATGACTGCAAGGGAGGAGGAGGCCACGGTCCTCGTGGGAAAGGTGGAGGTGCACGAGGCACTCCACCTGAAATGGCAGAGCCGCTTTGAGGAGCTGGACACTCGAATGAGGCGGAAGAACTTGAGGATCCTGGGCCTAGCAGAAGGCCTGGAGGGGCCTGATCTCCCGAAATATGTAGCGGAGATGCTGAGCTCCCTGATGGGAGAGGGGGCCGGTCCATCGCCTCTGGAGCTGGAAGAAGCATATCGGGTCATGGCTAGGCGGCCTAGGGCGAACGAGCCCCCGAGGGCGGTGCTGGTGCGATTCCAGCGTTTCTGTGATCGGGAGAAAGTGCTGAGGTGGGCCAAGAGGGAGAAAAGCAGCAAATGGGAGAATTCGACGGTGCGGATATATCAGGACTGGAGTGCGGAGGTGGCAAAGCGGCGGGCCCGGTTTAACCGGACGAAGGCAGTGCTGCACGCAAAGAGGATCAAGTTCAGAATGCTGCAGCCAGCGCGCTTGTGGGTCACCTACAAGGACCAGCACCATTACTTTGAGACCCCAGAGGAGGCATGGACTTTTGTTCGGGAGGAAAAGCTGGACCTGAACTAGAACTTGGGAACGCCGGCGGTCGAGGCCGCCCGAGTACCCTTGACTGATCAAGTGGCCCATGTCTTTCTTAGGCCAGGTCGGAACTTGGTTAAAGTTGATGGATCGTTTGGTTTCTTTGAAACTTGTGTTATGGGGGGTTTCTTTGTTCCTTTTTGTGTGTCTCTTCCCGTTGCCAACTTCCCTTAATTATTGTTGTTGTAGGGGGGGCTTTTTTTACTGTTTTTTGATCTGTTCTTTAAGGGTTATGGTTACTGTTCTGTTCGATGGAGGGTGATGGTTAAATACGTTATTATTGGGTAGTTATTTAGTTATGCAGGCATAGTTATGTATTTATGTATTTATTTGAGATTTGTTATTTATATTGTTATATTGTTAAGTTGGGGAGGCGGGACGGGGGGGGTGCAAGTTGGTTATGCGGGTTTTCTTTTTCTCTTTTTTCTTCCTCTCGTTTTAAGGGGGCTTTTTTTGGGCTTGGATGGGGACGGGGGTGGAATTGAAGATGGCGGGGTAGGGTGTGGCCGGGCGAAAGCGCGGGCTTTCCCCTGTTTCCCGCGCGCGGGACGGAGGAAGGGGGAGGAGAGAAGAGTGGGGTGTGGCCAGCAATGGCGGCTTTTCCCGCGCTGAAGCGGGGTCAGAGAGGGATGGCAAGGGGGGGGGGGAGGCCTCTCCCCCCCCCACATCGGGAGGAGTCGGAGTGTGGCAGGGGCAGCCGGGTCAGCGAAAATCAGCTGACTCTCGGGAGTACGATGGTGGATACACTGCGGCTAGGAGGGGTCCTAGCCAGGGGGGGGGGGGGGGGAAGGGGGGTTAGGGGGGGATACCGGGTTGCTGCTGGAAAGGCCGAGGACGGGAAGGGAAGAACGGGAGGAGAGAGGGGGGGGGGGCCATCGCCATGGGGAACGGGTCAGAAGGGGAGGGTCGACCCGGGGCGAACAGGGGACAGGACATGGCTAATAGACAGGGGAAAGGGACAGGTCGCTCCGCGACCCGGTTGGTTACTTGGAACGTGAGGGGGCTGAACGGACCGGTCAAGAGAGCAAGGGTTTTTTCACACCTAAAGGGACTGCAGGCGGATGTGGCAATGTTGCAGGAGACTCACTTGAGAGTAGTAGACCAGGTACGCCTGAGAAGGGGGTGGGTGGGACAGGTGTTCCACTCAGGCTTGGACGCAAAGAACCGGGGGGTGGCGATTTTGGTGGGAAAGAGGGTGTCGTTCGTGGCGGCGCAGGTGGTAGCAGATAAGGAGGGTAGGTACGTGATGGTGAAGGGTAGGCTGCAGGGAGAGAATGTGGTGCTGGTGAATGTGTATGCCCCGAATTGGGATGACGCGGGTTTTATGAGGCGCCTGTTGGGCCTCATTCCGGGTCTGGAGGCAGGGGGCCTGATCATGGGGGGGGACTTCAATACAGTGCTCGACCCTGGGCTGGACAGATCGAGTTCCAGGACGAATAGGAGGCCGGCAGCGGCAGAGGTGCTAAGGGGGTTCATGGAGCAGATGGGGGGGGTAGACCCTTGGAGATTTGGCAGGCCAAGGGCGAGGGAGTATTCTTTTTTCTCCCACGTCCACAGGGTGTACTCCAGAATAGACTTTTTTGTACTGAGCAGGGGGCTGATTTCGAGAGTGCAGGACACGGAGTACTCGGCCATTGCGATTTCGGACCATGCACCACACTGGGTAGAGGTAGAACTGGGGGAAGCACGGGACCAGCGCCCGTTGTGGCGCCTGGATGTGGGGCTGCTGGCGGACGATGAGGTGTGCGGAAGGGTCCGGAAGGGCATTGAGAGATATCTGGGCACGAACGACACGGGCGAGGTGAAGGTGGGGGTAGTCTGGGAGGCCCTGAAAGCAGTGATCAGAGGAGAGCTGATCTCCATAAGGGCACACAGAGAGAGGAAGGAGAGGCAGGAGAGGGAGAGACTGGTGGGGGAACTTATAGAAGTGGACAGGAGATATGCGGAGACACCAGAGGAGGGGCTGTTGAGGGAGCGGCGTAGTTTACAGGCCCAGTTTGACCTACTGACCACTAGGAAGGCGGAGACGCAATGGAGAAGGGCACAGGGCGCGGTCTATGAGTACGGGGAAAAGGCGAGCAGGATGCTAGCACACCAGCTGCGCAAGCGAGATGCAGCCAGAGAGATTGGGGGAGTGAGAGAGAAGGGAGGGAACGTAGTGCAGAAGGGGCAAGAGGTGAACGGGGTCTTCAGGGATTTCTACAGGGAATTGTACCGGTCTGAGCCGCCCAGGAGGAGGGGGGGAATGGAGAACTTCCTCGATAGATTGAGGTTCCCAAAGGTCCAGGAGGAACGGGTGGAGGGGCTGGGGGCGCCGATAGAGCTGCAGGAGCTAGTTAAAGGGATAGGCCAGATGCAGGCGGGGAAGGCGCCGGGGCCGGATGGGTTCCCGGTGGAATTTTATAAGAAGTATGTGGACTTGGTGGGTCCAGTGCTGGTGCGAGCCTTCAATGAGGCGCGAGAGGGGGGGGTTCTGCCCCCGACAATGTCACAGGCCCTGATCTCCTTGATCCTGAAGCGGGACAAAGACCCTGTACAGTGCGGGTCCTACAGGCCTATCTCCCTCTTGAATGTAGATGCCAAACTGTTGGCAAAGGTCCTGGCAACCAGAATAGAGGATTGTGTGCCAGGGGTAATCCATGAGGACCAGACGGGGTTCGTAAAGGGACGACAACTTAACACAAATGTCCGGAGACTGTTGAATGTGATTATGATGCCAGCAGTGGAGGGGGAGGCTGAGATAGTGGTAGCACTGGATGCGGAGAAGGCATTCGATAGGGTGGAGTGGGAATACCTGTGGGAGACGCTGGAACGGTTTGGGTTTGGGGAGGGATTTATCAAGTGGGTGAAGCTGCTGTATTCGGCCCCGATGGCGAGTGTGGTTACAAACGGGAGGAGGTCAGAGTATTTTGGGCTCCATCGTGGTACCAGGCAGGGATGCCCCCTATCCCCCCTACTATTTGCATTAGCGATCGAACCGTTGGCGATGGCACTGAGGGGTTCAGGGGGGTGGAGAGGACTGACAAGGGGAGGGGAGGAACATCGGGTATCACTCTATGCGGATGATTTGTTGTTATATGTGGCGGACCCGGAAGGGGGAATGCCGGAGGTAATGGAAATACTAGCGGAGTTTGGGGACTTTTCGGGATATAAATTAAATGTGGGTAAAAGTGAGGTCTTTGTGATACACCCGGGAGATCAGGGGGAGGGAATTGGGCGGCTCCCCTTTAAGAGAGCAGTAAAGAGCTTCAGGTACTTGGGGGTGCAGGTGGCAAGGAACTGGGGGACCCTCCACAAGCTGAACTTTTCAAGGCTGGTGGAGCAGATGGAGGAGGAGTTCAAGAGGTGGGACATGGTACCGCTGTCGCTAGCAGGGAGGGTGCAGTCAGTCAAAATGACGGTCCTCCCGAGGTTCTTGTTTCTGTTCCAGTGCTTGCCCATCTTCCTCCCCAGGGCCTTCTTCAAGAAGGTAACTAGCAGCATTATGGGCTATGTGTGGGCACATGGCACCCCTAGAGTGAGAAGGATTTTCTTGGAACGGAGTAGGGACAGGGGAGGATTAACGCTACCCAATCTTTCCGGATACTACTGGGCGGCGAACGCATCGATGGTGCGCAAGTGGGTGATGGAGGGGGAGGGGGCAGCTTGGAAACGTATGGAGAGGGCGTCCTGCGGCAATACAAGCCTGGGGGCGCTAGTAACGGCACCATGGCCGCTCCCCCCCACAAGGTATACCACGAGTCCGGTAGTGGCGGCCACCCTGAAAATCTGGGGGCAGTGGAGGCGACACAGGGGGGAAGTGGGGGGTCTGATGGCGGCGCCACTGAGAGGGAACCATAGATTTGTCCCGGGGAACACTGGCGGGGGATTCCAGAGCTGGCACAGGGCGGGCATCAGGCAACTGAGGGACATGTTCATAGAGGGGAGGTTTGCGAGCCTGGGAGAGCTGGAGGAGAAATTTGAGCTCCCCCCGGGGAACACGTTTAGATACCTGCAGGTGAAGGCATTTGCCAGACGACAGGTGGAAGGATTTCCCTTGCTTCCCGATAGAGGGGTGAGTGATAGGGTGCTGTCAGGGGTCTGGGTCGGAGAAGGGAAGGTCTCGGACATCTACAAAATAATGCAGGAGGTGGAGGAGGTATCGATAGAGGAGCTGAAAGACAAGTGGGAAGCGGAGCTGGGAGAGCAGATAGAAGATGGGACATGGGCGGATGCCTTAGAGAGGGTCAATTCGTCGTCGTCGTGCGCAAGGTTGGGCCTCATCCAATTTAAGGTGCTGCACAGAGCCCATATGACGGGGACTAGGATGAGTCGGTTCTTCGGGGGTGAGGACAGGTGTGTTAGGTGTTCGGGAAGCCCTGCGAACCATGTACATATGTTCTGGATGTGCCCGGCACTGGAAGAGTTCTGGGAGGGGGTGGCGGGAACGGTATCGAGAGTGGTGGGAACCAGGGTCAAACCAGGGTGGGGGCTGGCGATTTTTGGGGTTGGGGTGGAGCCAGGAGTACAGGAGGCAGGGGAGGCCGGAATATTGGCCTTTGCGTCCTTGGTAGCTCGGAGAAGGATCTTGATTCAGTGGAGGGACACAAGGCCACCAAGTGTTAACACCTGGTTAAACGACATGGCAAGCTTCATCCAATTGGAAAGAATCAAATTCGCCCTGAGAGGGTCGGTACAGGGGTTCTTCCGGCGGTGGCAGCCCTTCCTTGACTTTCTGGATCAGAGATAGGAACTGGAGGCCGAAACAGCAGCAACCCGGGGAGAAAGGGGGGGGGGGGGGGAAAGGGAGGGGGGGGGGGGGGGATAGCAACGAAGGGAACACGTCAGCGGGGGGTCGCGGGCAATGACTGCCCGAGGCCATCGGCAGAAAGGGAAAAACGGTTTGGTTGCTAGACTGGTAGCGCGGGGGGGGGGGGTGCGCGCGGGGGAGGGCGTGGGGAGGATTTTCCAGGGGGGATCTGTTGTTTTATAATTTAAAATGTAGTAGGGGTAAATGTTTGTATCGAAAAATTTCAATAAAAATTATTTAAAAAAAAAAGAAAAGGTGGGCCATTCACCAACTATGTCTGGACTGGCTGCTTAAAAGCACCTTCCTCTCCTGCGTCCCTGGCCTAGTTCTTCCTGGAAAATTGTAAAGAAAGCTCTAGCAAAAGAACCTCGTGTGAAGTATTTGTATTTGATATAAAATATCAAATTTTCTGAAATGCTTCATTTAATAAACTCGCTGCCATTGCAAAAGATCAATCCGTGCATATACTGAAAAGAACCAAATGCATTTAGTCTATAACTGTGAAAGATTCTAGTGAAAGTGAGTAATGCGTAATCCAAGTGTAATGCGTAATCCAAGTGTATGTGCAGGGCTGATTTTAACGCTTCTCCAATTGTGGGAATGGGATATGGGAGCAGTTAAAATGGAACAGCTCAGTTTTTCCATTCCATCTTTTGTCTATTGCCAATTTTAATTCACCTGAGGAAGGAGCAGTGCTCTGAAAGCTCGTGATTCGAAACAAACCTGTTGGACTTTAACCTGGTGTTGTAAGACTTCTTACTGTGCTCAAATAAAAGCAAATTACTGCGGATGCTGGAATCTGAAACGAAAGGGAAAATGCTGGAAAATCTCAGCAGGTCTGGCAGCATCTGTAGGGAGAGAAAAGAACTAACGTTTCGAGTCCGATGACTCTTTGTCAAAGCTAACAGACCGAGAGAGTGGGAAATATTTATACTGTGGGAGTGAGAATGAAAGATGAAAATTAGAATCTTTCATTCTCACTCCACAGTATAAATATTTCCCACTTTCTCTGTCTGTTAGCTTTGACAAACGTTAGCTCCTTTCTCTCCCTACAGATGCTGCCAGACCTGCTGAGATTTTGCAGCATTTTCCCTTTCTTACTGTGCTCACCCCAGTCCAACGCCGACATTTCCACATCATGGCCAATTTTAATGACATTTATTTTTGCCAGGGGTTGAGGCTACCATCTCCTCGGGTCTGGTGGGGGTTGGTCAGGTTTTCAATTTGGCCCACGGATGGACTCCGCATCAAGGCCACCCTTGTCGATTGCAATAGTAATTCTCGCCCACCTGATTCCCGGCCCAGAGGACAGGGGAAATCACACAGGCCAAGAGAATATGGGTGCGATTCTCCCAACGGGAGACTAAGTGCCGACGCCGGAGTGAAACCCGGAGTGTTTCACTCCGGCGTCGGTGGCCGCTCCTCACCCCTTTCTCTTTCTTCCCCCCCCCCCCCCCCCCCCCCCCCCAGGGGGCTAGGAGCGGCGGTGCGTGAATCCCGAATGCCGGGCCTTGACGCTTGCGTCAAAGCGGCGCGCCGGGAATGACGTGGCCGGCGGCGCCGAAGTAACATCAGCCGGGCATGCGCAGGTTGGCCGGCTCCAACCAGACGCGGTTGCCGTCTTCCCCTCCGCTGCCCCGCAAGACATGGCAGCTTGATCGTACGGGGCGGCGGAGGGAAAAGAGTGCGTCGTTTACAGACGCCGGCCCGACGATCGGTGGGCATCGATCGCGGGCCAGACATCTGCTGAGCACGCCCATGGTGCTCGATCCTCCCTCCGCCTCCCCACAGGCCCCAAACTCACCTGTCGCGCGCTGTTCACGCCGGCAGCAACCAGGTGTGGTTGGCGCCGGCGTGAACCGGTCAGGTTCGGCAGGCCGCTCGGCCCATCCGGGCAGGAGAGTCGCCGTGAGCAACGCGACACACCATTTTTGGGGGGGTGGGAGAATCGCGGGGAGTGCCAGGGTGGCGTGGCGTGATTCGCCCGGCCCTCCCGCGATTCTCCCACCCGGCGTGGGGTGCGGAGAATCGCGCCCATGGTGCCCAGCTCGCCGAGTTAAGACCCATTATCATCCTCCCACTGGCACGAATCATGATGCCAGTGAGGTGCCAATGCATCGGGAACAAATCGGTGCCAGAGTCACTGCCTTGTAAGGCTGGTAGTGGAGTTCCTGGCTGCTTACACACACTTTGGTATCGAATTGTCGTCTGGTCCAATTGGCGGTTAAAATTGTTGTGGTTTGTGAAGTTTGGAGGGAAGGTTTGAATAAAAATCTTGACTTGGATGTTTGGCAGCTACACTGTTGCAGAGAGCAGAAATTGTTTTTTTGCCTAAACCTCCCTACCCCCAGCATCGTGAACACAGGTGATTGAGTTATGTGGATACAAATTTGGACATAATGAGGAACTTAATATTCCTGTTTATAATATTTTCAGGGGATGCATTTCCAGAAAAGGGGGGGGGGGAGGAATGGTTGATCACATTATCCCTTGTGCTGGTAGTGAGTTTATCCCTTGTGCTGGTAGTGAGTTTATCCCTTGTGCTGGTAGTGAGTTTATCCCTTGTGCTCGTAGTGAGTTTATCCCTTGTGCTGGTAGTGAGTTTATCCCTTGTGCTGGTAGTGAGTTTATCCCTTGTGCTGGTAGTGAGTTTATCCCTTGTGCTGGTAGTGAGTTTATCCCTTGTGCTGGTAGTGAGTTTATCCCTTGTGCTGGTAGTGAGTTTATCCCTTGTGCTGGTAGTGAGTTTATCCCTTGTGCTGGTAGTGAGTTTAGTTATATTCAGGTGTGGGACTTTTGCACGCAGAGACTGCCCCCCCCCCCCCCCCCCCCCCCCCCCCAAGCTACCAGAGTAGAATCATGCGCACATGTTCTGGGGTTGTGAGAAGCTGGGGAGATACCGGGAGGCGGTGTTTGGAATAGTGGGGTGGAGGTTGGGCTAGGCCCGATGGTGGCGATCAGAAGCGCCGGAGCTTCTGGAGGGGGAAAGAGGGTCGATACCATAGCCTTCACCTCTCTGATTGCTCAGCAAAGTATCCTGTTTAATTGGAGACGGTCAGACACTCCGGGGATAGTGGCTTGGCTGTGGAATTTGTAGGACTTTTTCCGGTTGGAGAAGATTAAGTTGGGGCATAGGGGGGGCTTCGAGCTGCAGTGGAACTGTTTATAATGCTATTGGTGGAGTTGTTCATCACGGCGTGGGGGGGGGGGGGGGGAAGAGAGGAGGAGGTGGCGGGGGAGAGGAGGAGGTGGCGGGGGAGAGGAGGAGGTGGGGGGGAAGAGGAGGAGGAGGCAGGGGGGAGAGGAGGAGGAGGCAGGGGGGAGAGGAGGAGGAGGAGGGGGTGGGGGGAGAGGAGGAGGGGGTGGGGGGAGAGGAGGAGGAGGAGGGGGTGGGGGGGAGGAGGTGGGGGGGGAGGAGGTGGGGGGGGGGAAGAGAGGAAGAGGTGGAGGGGAGAGAGGAGGAGGTGGAGGGGAGAGGAGGTGGTGGGGGGGGGGAGAGAGGAGGAGATGGGGGGGAGAGAGGAAGAGGTGGGGGGAGAGGAGGAGGTGGAGGGGAGTATAAAAGGGTAAAACTTGTACAAACTGTGTGGACTATAATTTTATGGAAATTATAGATTAAATTATAGATTAAATGGTCAGATTAACAAACGTGGTGTCAAGGTCTGTTTGTTTTCTTGGCATTTTCCTCGAGCTGCCTAACACCACAGCAGTGGTTCCTCAACCCTTTCTCAAACCGCACAGACTCTCTGACAGCAGGCTCTGATTGAAAGTGGTGGAAAGATAGTGTGAAGATTTTGCCGGTGATGGAGAGGAGTGAGATTCCTCTATGATTGTAACATGGGATTGGCACTTGTACACGTGGACAGTTTGATACAGTAATTTTCCACTGATCTAAGTCAAGCTGCTGAACCTGCAATAAAATAAATTGAACATTCCAGAGAATTCCAATTCCGACAGTTTTCTATGTGGGTTATTGTTGTTGTGTGGTCCTGAATTGAGTCACATGAGAGTCCGTGATGTTATTGGCTACTTCACAGGCTTCAAGTCCGTCTAGACCAAGCCTTTGCGCATCTAATAAACCTCTGATTGCGTTCAGCCTACGTGCTTCAGCATTTCCATTCTTTTATCCTGAAGGACAATGCACAACACATGGGGGTTTTGAGTTTAAGTAAATTGTTTGGATGTTATTTCTAACAATTTTTAAAAAAAGACTTTGAAGTATTTTAAGAACTTTTGATGTGTAATCTTTTTAAACCTTTATGTCTAAGATCGTTTCACTTCCCAAATCTAGTGGCGTATGAGGCAGACAGAGTCTGTTTTCACAGCTATTCCTGTCACCAGAGGTTTATAGCTTGAGGGGCGCCACTCCACATCAAACGTTTCTGACCAGGAGACTCTCTTGCTTTTACTGCCTGTTGTAGGTTGTATTTGAAGGATAATCAAAGTCTTTGGTCATGTTGTTGTGAACACACCTTCTGTGGCCATCAAGTCCTGTGGTGGGACTTGAGCTCTGGGCCTCTGGTTTAGGGACTTGAGCTCTGGGCCTCTGGTTCAAAGGCCGGGTACCTCGAGATCCCTTCCTGAGATAATCCAGGTATTCTTGAAAATTTTAAGAAGGGTAGGAAGATATCAATCTTTAACACAGCCTGTGGAAGTAGTTGAGTCGGAAACATTAGGGACCTTCAAGCGGCTATTGGATAGGTACATGGGTTATGGTAGAATAATGGAGTGTAGATTAATTTGTTCTTAAGGGCAGCACGGTAGCATTGTGGATAGCGCAATTGCTTCACAGCTCTAGGGCCCCAGGTTTGATTCTCGGTTTGGGTCACTGTCTGTGCGGAGTCTGCACGTTCTCCCCGTGTGTGCGTGGGTTTCCTCCGGGTGCTCCGGTTTCCTCCCACAGTCCAAAGATGTGCAGGTTGGGTGGATTAATTGGGTGATAAATTGCCCTTAGATTATCATAGAATTTTGGACACTATGATTAAACTAGGACAAAAGTTCGGCACAACATCGTGGGCCGAAGGGCCTGTTCTGTGCTGTATTTTTCTATGTTCTAAAATATGCTTTGCAGGAGTGTTAGCAAACCTAATTTGACACAGCACCATGCCCAAAAAAAAATTAGAAAGTCACCAAAGATTTGCTCAGGCACAGAGCTTTAAGACAGGAATTCCAGAGTCCAGAAAGGTGAAGAGATGGTCATCAATAGTGGAGTCAATGGAATTGGCGATGCACACGTGGCCACAATTGGTGGAGCGCAGAGATCTCTGGGAGTTGTTAAGCTGGAGGAAGCTACAGGGATTGGGGGGTGGTGAAGTCCCATGGAGATTTGCAAACCAGGATGAAAATATAAAAAATTGGGAATGTTGTAGGTCTGTGAACACAGGAGGAACGGGAGTCTGTGCAAGTGGCAGCAATATTTTCGATTTGAGGTCCAGCTTGTTGAATGAGAAATTGGCCAGGAGAGCGTTAGAATAATTATATCTTAACACTGTGCTCATGGTGTGAGTCATGTTTTGTCACAGATTAAATTATCATTCGATTTTTGATGTCAATCTGCATTGCTCAGGATGTACTTAAAACTAGGGGAAATTATTCATGGGTATTTCGATCAAAAGCAAGAGTAATATCTTTATGCAGAGTTGTGTGGCTGTGGAATTCATAGGGAAAGGACTGTTATTCAGCCGCTCAAACCAGATCACCATTCAATTTGATCATGACTGATCAGTACACTGATCCACTCAGTGGTCAGAACACAGACCCACTCAGATACGTTATCACCAGGATATCACTGGACATGATCTGACAAACAAAAGTGTTTGTGTCTCGAAAGCTCCAATTGTCTCAATATCCATAACCTTTTTATGGGTGAGAATTTCAGATTTCTGCCACCCTTTGTGGGGAACATGTGTTTCAAGTTTCCCTCTTGATTATATTTGTAAGATTGATGTGGAACCTGCCGCACAATTTTATTCGCTGTTGGCTCAGTGAAGACATGGAGCTGGATTCCACGCTGCCGGCAGCGAGATTCTCAATCGGGCGCAGAGGTAAAAACGGGATTGGCACCCTCTGTGATGGCCTGCGCCCCCCTCCCCCCCCCCCCCCTCCCCCAGCAGCTGGATTGGGGTTCGTGCCCACGTGCCAGCGGGAGGATGCAAATGGATGCAGGAAGTCCATTTTGAGGAAATGAAGTGTCAATTTTGAGCTGCGCACTTCAAAATCACTCACGTGTGATGGTGCGCAACTGGAATTAACCTGACTCACTTTGAAATGGTTGATGTTTGTAAACATTGTGGTCAGAGCAGTTACTCAACCATGAAGGAAATGAATGTGTGTGGAAACTGCCCACAAGGCATGAATGACTTGCAACTCGAGGTCTGAGAGGTTTAAACACCGGTCACTACTTTCTCTTTCCAGGATTTGACACATGGCACTTCCTCTGTCTGAACCAGCAGGTGGATACCCAGGTGAGTGTTACAACAGTATTTTTTTTTCACTGCCTCTGTCAGGAAGATGGTTAAATGGGGGGATGAGCAAATGAGCAGAAAAGTGGCAGATGGAATTCACCACTGAAAAGTGTGAGGTGATAACTTTGGAAGGAGTAATGTGACAAGGAAGTCATCGAATCATAGAATTTACAGTGCAGGAGGAAACCATTTGGCCCATTAACACTACACCAGCCCTTGAAAGAACACCCTACTTGAGCACAGTAACCCCGTGCTGTCAAATCACAAATTGGTGTAAGACTGGGACCTGTTCCTGACTGAAAGTTGTCAAGGGAGTGTCCCTTTAACAAATTTGTCTTATCACATGGCTTCAGTGATGTCATTGTGTGGGTGGAGCTGGGCTGTAGCTCTGAGTTTTACTTTTGCTTTGAGCTTTGGAGCTGGTTTGTGGCTCTGATTCGCTTTGAGTGCGGACTGGTTTTGAACTGCCCAGTTTGAAAGGTGTTCCTCTATCTCATTTAAATGCTGTTTCCCAGACTGCTTGATAAAAGGGATAATTGCTTTCTGGAAGGAATTCGAACTTGCTGTTTGGAAAGGGGAACAGAGTATCAATGACAAGTATTATACCAGTAAGAATGCCGTGTACTGGGCCACACCTTTTGAAAAGGGGTTTCTGGTTTTACTTGGATTTTGTTATTGAATTGGAACAGTTAAGGGGGGAATTCATTAAAGGTTATACATAGATTACAAAAGCTGCGTGGGGTCTTTATGTTTGTAGTTGATAAAATTCTTACTGTGTGTGTTTATACAAATGTTAACTAAATTCGTAGAATATAGCTTGTTTTTTGACTAAAAAGTGCCTAAGAACTCTGTTGAATAACATCTGAAAGGCAGGCTGTTGTGCTCATCATAACCAAAATCAACTAACAGTTATAGGTCAGGTGAACTCCATGATATACTTTGGAGTTTTCTAAACCCTGGCCCATAACAAAGTGAAGTGGAAGGTTTAAGTTTCCATTCTGAAAGATGACTGGTAAAGTTTCTGTGAAGATTTAATATGTTTATGTGACGGTCCTGAATTGCCATTTTTGAATCATGTGTTTAAGATAAACCAATTTGAAAAGAATGGCGAAGGTCAGTATTAAAAATCGGGTAGTGGAGTTCACTGAAGCCTGTTAACTGCTGAAACAATTTTATACAACAGATATTTGATCTCCAGATAAAGGAGCTGCAATGTGTTTCCAGGAATTCCCTGTTTGTGTTAGACATCATATTGCTCCTGCCCACGGTAGCAGTTCCACCGGGGTGACCTCTACATGAGAGCTGCCATCCCATCACACTGTCTCATCAATTGTCTGGGGTGGGACACTGGGCCGTGCCCACCTACCCACGGCCGGCCATTTTCTGCACCCCCTCACACCCCCTCTAACAGCACCGAGACGGGTTGTAACATTCACTAAACTGTGACCTGCACTCATGCCAATTTCGCTGGTGTCTACTTTTCTGGCCTTACGGGTCTTCACGCTATGCCAAGTTGGATTCCCAAACACTACATCAGGAGTGGAAGCGGCCTGCTGTGATTTCCGCTCTGTGACCTGAGTCCTCTTTGGCAGCCGTCTGCTGGGGTTACTGGGCCTGGACGGGCCTGGCGCTGCTCTGGTGGCGTGATGCCTTTCTGTTCTGCCCACTGCCCACCATGCGCCAGGGACAGGAGGGGGCGGAGTCCGAGGTGTTGCAGTGTTCCGGCACCTTCATTGCGGGAGTCAGTGGCTCAGGCCCCATCACCTCTTCCTCATTTTCCCGGTGGCCCCCAGGCTACTCCATGGGACGGGGGTGCGAGCAGAGCAAACCACTGAGCTGCAAATCCTGGAGGCATGCTTCTGTCTCTACTGTGGTCTGCCTGCTCACGGCCATGGAGCACAGGGAGTGGACAACCTCTGTCTGGGACTGTGCCACCTCCATCTGTGTCTGTGCCATACTGGCCAGCATCTGGATAATGCCACTGCTCAGCCATGACTTGCTGTGTCTGGGCCGTGCTCGGGAGCATCACTGCAATGTTCGTGTGGTCCTGACGTGTGATAGGGCAGCCGTACCTGGGCCTTGGGCCACCGACCGCACGCCACTACAGACGGCACCTGTGCAGTTTCAGCATGCGTGGCATGCATGGTCGCCACCCACCACTTCCTGCAGGCGGCTCGGCGACTCCAAACGCAGCTGCAGGAGCTGGATGCTCGTCGACAACCCCTAATGCAGTCCCTGGCTCTGCCAGTGCATCTCCGCAATCAATGGGACTGTCCGTTCCAGAATCCCAAAACACATCTGGGCGGCAGCTGGTCCCTGGGGTGGGGTCAAAAAAACAGAACAAAGAAAATTACAGCACAGGAACAGGCCCTTCGGCCCTCCCAGCTTGTGCTGATCCAGATCCTTTATCTAAAGCTGTCACCTATTTTCCAAGGATCTAATTCCCTCTGTTCCCTGCCCGTTCATATATCTGTCTAGATGCATCTTAAATGAGGGCGATCGTCCGCCCCCTTGGGAGTTCCGACCTCCACCTGCTGTACTGGACTAAGTGTGTGGTGCACACCAGATAGTGTCCCAGGAGCCTCTTCACTAAAGTGCCCAGCAGACCTCTCCCTCTCTGGGATGGTGGAAGGTGTTTGAGACAACTGTGATGGGAAATCAGTGACGTTCCTGGACTCGTGCTCCAGGGTGCACTTGGATGCATGTTGGTGTCGACCTCCTCGCTCATTGGCAGCTGTGTGGCGGGGGTCGGGGGGTGGTGGGGGGGGGGGGGGGGGGGGCAGCAGCAGCAGCTCCTGACTCATTACCAGCTCCTGCAAGACGAGACAAGTGATTGCATCATTGGCTGAGAGGAGGGGAGTGAGTGTGTTGGGGATGGGGGGGGGGAGGGGAGATGAGCATGCCATGGGGAACCGCAACTCAGCAGGGCCTCGCCCGATGCCCACCTCCACCGTGGAAACTGCCCTTCCTTCGGGCCTGCCAGCCACGTTCAGTGCTCTCCTGCGGTGAGGGCAAAACACCCTCCACCAAACCGGATGGGGCACATATAGAAAACATGTGGCTGGTGGGTTGGCGGCTGCTAGGTGTGGTGCCGGGTGGGAGTTTGGCCGCCCACTAGGTGGGGTTACGGGTGTGTGAGACTGGGGCACAGTGTGTGTTAGGGACACAGTGTTGCCTGCTGCCCTGAGGAGGCGGTAAACCTATTTTCTTTTCATGTACAGAATCAACTGCACACAGAACAATACTTTTCACTGTACCCTGGTACACGTGACCATAAACTAATCCAACATTTTACTGTCATATTGGTGTGTGTGTGTGTACACACCCAGCGATTCTGGCGCCATCTCCCATTGGGATTGTTCCTGTTCTATGTGGCGCTGGGCTAGCCCCTTAGCAGGCGCTGGATCAGTCCCAAGTGCGGCGCCAGTTTTGCTGTCGTAGAACTCCGCGGATCCTGCCCCGACGTCAGCACTTGTTCTCGTGAACAGCAAATCGGCTGATATTCTGCCTAATGGGGAATCCCGGTCACTATCTCCGCTGGATCACGAAGGGAAGATGTCAAGTTACAGACCAGGTTCTTCTCCCAGATTGAGTTATGAGACTGCCTGACTCTGACTCTGACTGTGTGACAGCTAATCCCCGAGTACATCAGTCCCCTGGTTGTTGAGGTGGAAAAGGAGCGAACGTGAAATCAAAAGAACAATTCTGAATTAATTTGCATGTTGTCTCTCATCACTCCATTCGTTGCCTACTTACAGTGTTTGGGTGCCAGAGGCTTTCTATTAGCAAGTAGAAATCCTCATCAAATGTTCTGGTGTCAATCTGTCACTCGGGATATTGCTTGAAAGGAGGGAAAATAATGTATGTACTCGATACAAAAGAAAGATGGGATAATGTGGTGCCAATTTTAGATCCTGCACTAAAAAATGCAAACTGTGACGAGAATTAACCCCATGCTTGTTTACAAGCTGACCTCCCTCCCCACCCCAGAATTCTATAAGCAGATGTGCTACTAAATGCTATAATTTGTTTTAAAGCCACCCTGCTTGTGTGGAGACTTGTCTATTTTAAAGTGGTTCAGATAAATGATCAGGGTCCGGGAACAGCAGGGTAAGAGATTAGGAGGAAAATGGACCAGGTGGTCATGATCATTAGAGTTGTTGGAGCGCAGATTCGGACCATTCAGCCCATTGCAGCTGCTTCTGTGAACCAGCCAATGGCACCTGGTGCCCTTCTCTCGCCTTCTCCCTGTAACCCCCACAAATTCTTCCTCCTCTGACCAACAGTCTAAGCTCGATTGCTGGCTCATGATTCAGAGCGAGGCCAACAGCGCGACCAAGGTTACACGTGAAGACCCCGCCTTCCCAACCTTGCCCTTCGCCAGAGGTGTGGCGAACCTCTGGTTAAATCACCACCAGTCACCTCTGCCCCTCAATGTGTCATCTGGGACTATGACGACTTTACTTTCACTTCAATCCCCTTTTGAATAATTCAATTGGAGCTGCCTCCGCCCCACACTCAGACAGCACATTCCAGACCCCAACCTCTGGCTGATTCAAAGCTTTTCCCTCATGTTGTCATTTTTTTTGTTTGTGCTAATTGCTTTAAATCTTATCCCTCTCTTTCTCTATCTTTTTAAAAAAAGTACCCAATTTTTCCAATAAAGGGGCAATTTAGCGTGGCCAATCCACCTACCCTGCACCCAGCTACCCTGCACAACTTTGGGTTGTGGAGTGAGACCTTAAACAGTTTCTCCCTATCCAGTGCATGTGTCCAAACCCCTCACAATTTCAAACCATCTCCATCAAATCTCCCTCTCCAAGGAAAACAGTACTGATGCTTTCAATCCATCTTAGAATTGAAGTTCCTTGTTCCTGGAATTATTCCCCTGAATCCCCTCTCCAATGCCTTCTCATCCCTCCCAAAGTGCAGCATCCAGATCTAGATGCAATATTCTAGCTGAGGCCGATCTAATGTCCTGCAAGTTGAACACATCCTCCTTGCTCTTGTACTCTATCCCCCTGTTTATAAAGACTAGGATACTGTGTGCTTTAATAGCGGCTCTCTCAACCTGCCCTGCCACCTTCAATGTTTGCGCACACAATACAAAGAACACAGGAACAGGCCCTTCGGCCCTCCAAGCCTGTACCAGTCATGATACCAACCTTTGCCAAAACCCTCAGCACTTTCTTGTGCCGTATCTCTTTATACCCATCCTATCCATGTGTTTGTGAAGATGCCGCATCTGCTTCCACAACCTCCCCAGGCAATGCGTTCCAGGCACTCACCCCCTCTGCATTTAAAAAAAAAAAAAACCTGCCTCGCACATCTCCTCTAAACTTTGCCGCACGGGAGAAAAGGGAGGCATGTGAGAGATGAGTAAAGATAGGTGAACAAACGAAGGGTGGTTGGGGAAGGTGAGATTGTTTGTGTAAGCCATGCTGGCTGGGGTCTGTGCCTGGGGGGGGGGGGGGGGGGGCAGCACAGATCCCTGTGGAACACCACTAGTCTCAACTTTCCATTCAGAAAGCACCCTTCTCCTGCTACCCTTTGCCTTCTGTGACTGAGCCAGTTCTGTATCCATCTTGCCACTTCACCTTTGATCCTGTGTGACTTCACCTTTTGTACCAGTCTGCCATGAGGCAACTTGTCAAAGGCTTTACTGAAGCCCATGTAAACAACATCCACCACCCTCTCCTCATCAATCATCTTTGTCACCTCCTCAAAAAACTCAATCAAGTTAGTGAGGCACGACCTCCCCTTCACAAAACCATGCTGTCTATCACTTATGAGTCCATTTGTTTCCAAATGGGTATAAATACTGTCCAATAATTTACCTATTACTGACATGAGGCTCACCGGCCTACAGTTTCCAGGATTGTTCCAGCTTACCTTGCTAAAACAGCGGTACCACATTAGCTATTCTCCAGTCCTCTGGGATCTTGCCTGTAGTCAATGAGAATATAAAGATGTCAGTCAAGGCCCCAGCAATTTTCTCCCCTTGCTTCCCTCCGTATTCTGGGGTAAGCAAAGGAGTTCATACAATGTATCCGCGATGATTTTCTCGAACAGTATGTAATGGAACTTACGAGGGAGCAAGCTATCCTAGATCTGGTCCTGTGAAATGAGATGGAAATAATTAATGATCTCCCAGTTATGGATCCTCTTGGAAGGAGCGATCATAGTATGGTTGAATTTAAAATACAGTGGAGTGTGAGAAAGTAAAATCCAATACCAGTGTCTTGTGCTTAAACAAAGGAGACTACAATGGGATGAGGGAGAAGTTGGATAGGGTAGATTTTGTGGTGGGACAATTGAGGAACAGTGGAGGACTGTCAGAGATTTTTCACAGCACTCAGAAAAAGTACATACCAGGGATAATCAGCCATGGATATCTAAGGAAATAAAGGAGGATATCAAATTGAAAGAAAAAGCATACAAAGTGGCAAAGATTAGTGGTTAAAAAAAAGGATTGGAAAATCTTTAAAGCTCAACAGAAAGCAATGAAAAAAGGTACAAAGAGAAGTAAAACAGATTGAGAGCAAACTAGCTCAGAAAATAAAAACCGCCCGCAAAAGTTTCTACAAATATATAAAACGGAAAAAGAGTAGCTAAGGTAAACGTTGATCCTTTGGAGGATGTGAAGGGGGATTTAATAATGGGAAATAAGGAAATGGTTGAGGCATTGAACAGGTATTTTGTGTCGGTCTTCGCAATGAAAGACACCAATAACATGCCAATAATTGTTGGCAAGGAGGGTATGGCATGCGAGGACCCAGAAACAATCATTATCACTAAGGAAGTGGTGCTGGGCAAGCTAATGGAGCTAAAGGGAGACAAGTATCCGGGCTTTGATGGAATGCATCCCAGGATACTGTTGCAGCGTCTGCATGGTCTCGCCAATGTACCACGCCTCGGGACATCCTTTCCTGCAGCATATGAGGTGGACAACGTTGGCCGAGTCACATGAGTATGTACTGTGTACCTGGAGGGTGGTGTTCTCGCGTGTAATGGTGGTATCCATGTTGGTGATCTGGCACGTCTTGCAGTGATTGCTATGGCAGGGTTGTGTGGTGACGTGATCACTGTTCTGAAGGCTGGGTAGTTTGCTGAAAACAATGGTCTTTTTGATGTTGCGCGGTTGTTTGAAGGCAAGTAGGGTGTGGGGATGGCCTTGGCAAGATGTTCATCTACATCAATGACTTGTTGAAGGCTGCAAAGAAGATGTCGTAGTTTCTCCGCTCCGGGGAAGTATTAGACAACGAAGGGTACTCTGTGTCCCGTGTTTGTCTTCTGAGGAGGTTGGTGTGTTTCTTTTGCTGTGGTGCATTGGAACTGTCTATCGATGAGTTGAACGCCATATCCCGTTCTTATGAGGGTGTCTGTAGGGCATCTGTGCCCTTCCCAGTCCAATGCCGGTATCTCCACATCATAACTAAAAGAGGTGGCAGGGCAGATAGCAAATGCGCTCGTGGTAATTTACCCAAATTCTCTGGACTCCAGGGCGGTTCCGGCAGATTGGAAAAGCGCAAATGTACCACCTCTGTTTATAAAAGGAGGTAGACAAAAGGCGGGCATCTGTCGGCCAGTTAGCTCAACTTCTGTAGTGGGGAAAATACTTGAATCTGTCGTTAAGAAAGAAATAGTGAGACATGTGGATCAAAATTGTCCCAATGGGCAGGCGCAGTATTGATTCATGAAAGGTAGGTTATGTTCGACTAATTTAGTGGAATTCTTTGAGGACATTATGAGCACAATGGGCAACATGGAACTGGTGGATGTGCTGCATAAGATAAAGGTGCATGGCATTATGGGTAATGTATCCGCATGGGTAGAGGATTGGTTAACTGACCAAAAGCAAAGAGTGGGGATAAATGGGTGTTTTTCTGGTTGGCGATCAGTGGCTTGAGGTGTGTCTCGGATCAATGTTGGGTCCTTAATTGTTCACAATTTACATGGATGATCTGGAGTTGGGGACCAAGTGTACCCCAAGTATAATGTGTCAAAGTTTGCAGAGGAGTGGTAGAGGCACGTCTGCAGAGGATATAAAGTGAATGGGCAAGGCCTGGTAATGGAGTTCAATGTTGATAAATGTGAGGTCATCTATTTTGGTAGGATTAACAGCAAAATGGAATATTAATTAAATGGTAAAAAAATTGCAGCACGCTGCACTGCAGAGGGATCTGGGTGTCCTTGTGCATGAATCGCAAAACGTTGGTTTGCTGGTGCAGCAGGTAATTAAGAAGGCAAATGGAAATTTGACCTTTAATTGTTGGAGGGATGCAGTTTAAAAGCAGGGAGGTTATGTTGCAGCTGTACAGGGTGCTGGTGAGGCCACACCTGGAGGATTGTGTGCAGTTTTGGTCTCCTTACTTAAGGGTGTGCAGAGGAGATTCACTACATTGATTCCGGAGTTGTGAGGATTGGCTTATGAGGAGAGACTAAGTAGACTGGGACTATACTCATTGGAATTTAGAAAAATGAGGGGGGATCTTACAGAAACATATATAAAATTATGAAGGGAATAGATGTGATAGAAGCAGGGAGGTTGGGGAAACGAGAACTAGGGGGCATAGCCTCAAAATGAGTTGAGGAGGAACTTCTTTATCCAAAGTGTCATGGATCTGTTCAGGTGAAACCCACATGACCTGTAAGGTCCCATCTCCTTCTCCCAGGAATCTAAAGCCCTCCTTCCTGCACCAAGTATTCATCCATCTTATCCTCCTCCTCCTGTACACACTTGCATGTGGCACTGAGAATAATCGGGTGATTACTACGTTTGAAGGTTTGCTTGCTCATGTTCTACCTAACTCACTAAATTCAGACTGCAGGACTGGCATCCGTCTTTCTATATGTCCTTGGTACCAGTGTGCCAACGACTGCTGGCTGTTCACCATCCTGCCCAGGGGGCTCTGGAGTTGCTCAGTAGCATCCTTGTTCCTGGCACCAAGGGGGCAATATACCATGCTGGATTCACATCCGTGGCCACAGAAACGCCCATCTGCTCCCCTAACTATTAAATCACCTATCACTATTGCTCTTCCAGTCTTCCTTGTGCCCCCTGTGCAGCTGAGGAATCTGTGGTGCCATGGACTTGGTTCAGGCTGCACTCCTCAGATCAACAATTATTATCATCAATGTTCAGAACTGAATATTGGTTGTAGAGTGGGATGTATTAAGGGGAATTTCTGTTTGACTGGTGGTCACCCCTTTCCCTCTTTCTCTGCAGGATGCCCACATCTGTAAACATACTATCCAAGTAACACTCAATCTCGTGGATTCCCTGCTTCTCTAGTTCCATAACCCAGAGCTCTAGCTGTTGCAACTGACAAAACTTCCTGCACAAATGGTTATCCAGGACATGGGGAGCATCCTGGAATTCCCACGCAAAACAGGATGGACACTCTGGACATTGGAGCAGCCCTACCATTTCTCTATTTATTGACTGATAATCTGACTGCTGTTAATCCTTATCGAACCGATATTGGTAAAGCATTATCAATACCAGTAAAATGTATTGCTATTAATAACCTAGCAAACTTTATAAATCCCATTCTTTGCTCTTTTCCCAGTGGAGGCTCTCATTCCCTGGGGAGATCATGCAAATTGACTTTTTTTTTAAAGAATTTTGTGGGTTGAATTTATTTAGAATGTTATTGCTTGTTTTACGATATTGTGCATAGCCTCATCTGTTTGTGGAATTTGTTGCAGTTATGAAAATGTAAGCAGGGTTTTCAGAGTGAAATGAAAATGAAAATCGCTTATTGTCACGAGTAGGCTTCAAATGAAGTTACTGTGAAAAGCCCCTAGTCGCCACATTCCGGCGCATGTTCGGGGAGGCTGGTACGGGAATTGAACCCGCGCTGCTGGCCTGCCTGGGTCTGCTTTCGAAGCCAGCGATTTAGCCCAGTGAGCTAAACCAGCCCCTGGGTGGGTGAGTGGGTTGTTGGGTATGGATTGGCCGGAAGCCTCCTCGGTGAGATAGAAGCTGTTCTTAATAAAAACAACTTACCTTTCAGCGCTGTAGTTGCAGAGAACCAAACAGGCAGGAATAGTCTCCGCTGAAGAGCTGAGTAATTGTAACATGGTGGTGCTGGAGATATCCACTCCTGACAGTGCCCCCTTCACGATTAAGTCTGATTTCACCACCACCAATGAGTTCCCATGTATTATCATGTTGCTATAAAATCGCACAGGCACCAAGACCTCTGGGTTATTTATCCTGGATTTTGTTATTTTTCTTTCTCTCTCCTCGTTGCGCCAAGCTTTCCGATATCCCGTTCCTCAAATTTAATTCCTGAGTAAAATTAGTAAATCATTCCAGGAGTTTACAAATCCAAGTGTAAGAACCGAGGTGGATCTGTTATGGGTTTTGTTTCTCCCCGGCCTTGGAATGTCATTTTAATGCCATGGCAACAATTCAGCAAAGAAAATCTCTGTGGAAGAACCTGAATACTCCTGCACGCCACTGAATTCCTATTCTTGGTAACTAGCAGCCACTGTACAAAATGACACTTTTTCTCTGTGTCCATCACTGAGATGTGTTTATGGACGCTTATAAAAAAAAATAAAAATAAAACATTTTCCCTACTGTACCAAGCTAACAGACAGCAGAAAGAACTTGAATTCATATAACACCCTTCATTATTTTTGCATTTCGCCAATTGGTTTATAGTTGATGAGGTAGTTTTGAAGGCCACCACTGTGTAACTTGACAACCGGTTTGTGCACAGCAAGCTCCCACAAATGATCTGTTTGGGAGTGATGTCAGCTGAAGGATAAATATTGGTGAATGAAATGAAATGAAAATCGTTTATTGTCACAAGTAGGCTTCAAATGAAGTTACTGTGAAAAGCCCCTAGTCGCCACATTCCGGCGCCTCTTCGGGGAGGCTGGTATGGGAATTGAACCCGTGCTGCTGCCCTGCCGTGGTCTGCTTTCAAAGCCAGCTATTGAGCCCTGTGCTAGACTCTCTTGCTCCCCTTCAGAGCAATGCCAATTAATTCATTGGAAAAGCGAGTGTCTCAGTTTGATGTCTCACCTGAAAACACAGCACCTCCAACAATGCGGACTCCATTAATACGTCCACATTCGTGATTGGATTCAAATGTCAGCCTAGATTCTATACTCTAGACCATGAAGTGGGATTTGAACTGCTCACCTTCTGACTGAGTCAAGACTGCTACCCATTGAACCAATGGTTGCATATAAACTCGTACGAGCAACATAGGAAATTAGCATCAAGACAGTGGGTGGAATTTTCCCAATTGCACAAACGTGCTGGATCAGTGGCAAAAGCTGGGTCAAACTCATTGGGTGGGATTCTCTGTCCCGTTGCACCAGAAATGCGGTGCGGCGCGCTCCTGGGATTCTCCGTTTCGCTAGCCGGCCAATGGGGTTTCCCACTGTGGGCAGCCTCACACCGTTGGCAAATCCCGGCTGCCGGTGCAACGGAGAATCCCGACAGTGGAGAATCCAGCCCATTAGCTTCACAGATGTGATGTGTGCGTGCGTGTGTCCCACCCGGAATCACAACAGGTTGTGTCTTCGAAATCCATGGAAATCGGGTTCATTCTTTGTTTTGGTCTATGATCCGGTGAGGTCAACTTCTAATAAAATGCACATTTCGGAAGTTTGTAACTTTCATTATTTTTCCATCTCTAGTTGGAAGTTGGACTCCCTTGCCATTGGGAACATCCTTCCTGCATCTACCCTGTCCCTCCCCTGATTCTTCTAAACTCCAGCAAATATCATCCTAACCGGCTCAATCTCTCCACATATGTCAGTCCCACCATCTCGGGAATCAGTCTGCTAAACCTTTACTGCACTCCCTCCATAACCAGAACATACTTCCTCGGATAAGGTGATCAAAGCTGGGCACATTATTCCAGGTGCGGCCTCACCAAGGCCCTGTATACTTGCAGCAAGAGATCCCTGTTACTGTACTCAAATACTCCCTGTGGTCACAAAAATGTAATAATCTCCGGATTACTACCTGAGCCACGAGTTAATTGGCACAGGGTCAATAAGATTAAAGAAGTAAATGCGTGACTCCGAGCTTGTTGTGGGGGAAATAGGTTTGAATTTGTGGGACATTGGCACCCGTACTGAAGAAGGAGGGGGCTGTTCACCCCAGGGTTCTGAGAATGTGGAGGCAGTGGTGGTGATCTTTCAGGAATCACTGGAGTCAGAGACAGTCCAAGGACTCTAAAATGACTAATGTAACACTCCTGCTTAAGAAGGGAGGGAAGCAGAAGACTGGAAAGGCGTCTTTATCTGACTTTGGTAAGATTTTAAGAGTTCATTAGTAGAGATGAGTTCGCAGAGTACTTGGAAGTGCATGGTAAAATAGGGCTGAGTCAGAGGTCATGCATGACAAACTTGTAAAAATTATTTGAGGAGGTAATGAGGAAGTTACACAAAGGGAAACCTGTGCATGTGATCTATTTGGATTTCCAGAAGGCCTTTGAAGAGGTGAAGTATACTTGGAGTATCGTCAGCAATTTTGGGCCCTGTACGTAAGGAAGTATGGGTTGGCCTTGGAGGGGTTTCCAGAGAAGGTTCACAAGAATGATCCTGGGATTGAAGGGCTTGTCATATGAAGAGCGGTTGAGGACTCTGGGTCTGTACTCGTTGGAGTTTAGAAGATGGGGGGGGGGGGGGGTCCATTAAAACTTGGAGAATACTGAGAGGCCTGGATAGAGTGGATGTGGAGAAGATGTTTCCACTAGTAGGAGAGATGAGAATCTGAGGGCACAGCCTTAGGCTGAAGGGACAAATCTTTAAAACGATGAGGAGGAATTTCTTCAGCCAGAGAGTGGTGAATCTGTGGAACTCATTGCCGCAGAAGGCAGTGGAGGCCAAATCACTAGTGTCTTCTAAGACAGAGATAAATAGGTTCTTGATTAATAAGGGATTGTGGGGAGAAGGCAGGAGAAGAACATATCAGCCATGATCGAATGGCGGAGCAGACATAATGGGCTGAATGGCCTAATTCTGCTGCTTTAAGACCATATTTTCTGCATTCTAACCACCCACTTGGTAAAGAAGCACTTCTGAAAATAGTTTTCTGTAGGATCTCAAGATTAAAATAAAAATGTTTCCTGACTTTTTTATATCATGAGAGTTTTCCATGAATTATTTGTCATTTGCTCAGTACTTGTAGAACAGAGCTGTTTTCTTTTTTATCCCTTCAGTTCTTCTTCCACTGTTCCCAAAAGATGAACTCTCCACTGCTGTTCCATTGACCTGTCCACAACAGATTAAACACAAATGACAAGATCCACATTGTCCTCGACTCTCTCTCTCTATATAAACAGCAGGTTGCAATTGCTTGATTTTCAGAGTGAGTGCAGTGACCCGAAGGGTTAAAACAGAATTATGTTTACACTTCAGTTCTCATCAGAATGAATTCAGGAAGAATTATGTGGCTCTTTAATGAGAAAATAGTGTTATTAGCATCAAATTTTTAATTGCTGTCATTTATGGCTCATCATTTTCATCCACTAGGAAACAATTAGTACTTTTAATAAGGGATTTATTGCAAGATTATGCAACATAAATTAGCAGAGTTCATCAAACTAAGTGTTTTTCTATTTGCATACGGCAAAGCAGGTCTTTGATAACTTGTGACCCATTGGATCAAAGGTGTTGGATGCAGTGCATTAATATTCAAATAGTTTAGCGTGCGGGAGAGTACTCAGCCAGTCTGTTCTGAAAACACGCTTCATAGCAGGAAGCAGTTTTGTTTGAATTTTCATTTGTGCGCCGCAGTTTGGCACTGGTGGGTGAGCTCACCGAAATCTAACAATGGGAATAATTTCCCATTCAAGTCACAGTGCTGAGATTGATGGCCCGTTGAACACTCACCAACACGGTTGAAAGCTCATTAAGGTGCAGATCTTCAAGCTTTTGAAGGGAAAAGCATTCAGATTGTCTCCATATCCCTGTGTAGAGTTAAATTGACACGAGCAGTGAAATGTGATGGGCAAAATTCTCCGCCCTGCAACGCTGCAAAATGCAAATCGCAATCGGATGTCTGGCCAAAATGGAGGTCCATGCCTAGCGCCAATTCGGCCGCCAAGCTCTTGTCCCTCGTTGGTGGCATCGAGGTTTGTGACCCATGCCATCGACGGCATTTGCATGAATTTAAATGTAATTAGCAAGTTTGGCGAGTTTGACTCTCTATGCTCCGGGTCTCCACGATGCTCTGACCCCCTCGGGCAGAACTCTCAGAGGCGCGATTTCCTAGGGGTATCTGCAAAATGGGACTGGACGCCATAGCTGCTGAGGGTGGAGGGGGGGAAGCAAAGTTTGAAAAACTGTTTAGAAAGGTACTGCTCAGGGCAGGAGCTAGCGCTGGCTGGATGGCTGCAGGGCCGGGGATGTAACACGGAGCGACTTTGCGATAGCTCTGTGGATTCGGAGTGTCCCCCTCGGGATTTGGAATGTCACCCTCGGGATCGGGTTGCCCTGACTCGGGCTGCCATTGCTGCAGTGTTTGTTATAAACACCCATTTGGTGCAAGTTACAGGTCCCTGGCTGCTCACGCTGCTGACTGCTCACTGTGTCCTGTAAATGTTTTGAGGTAATTTGAGAGCCCACCCAGGCCGCGCCTCTGGAAACCCTCCGATCCCATCAATGGGTTGGCCGTGGCCAACTCGATCAGTGGCACACCAGGTGCTGCCACTCATCAGAAACGCAGGCCCACTGCAGGTAAAGCAGGAGAATAGCAGAGCTCATTCCAAACCGAGACATGCACCGTGGTCTTTGGCACACTGCCCCTCTCAGGATAGAGACTTCACCAGTGACACTATCAGCTAGCCGATTCCGCAGGACCACCAGCTGTCTCCAAACCTGCTCCTGCTACCCTGCGCCCGGATAGGTTGTGACTCAGGACCCACACCGTTTCGCAAATAGATTGGAATAAACCACTGGAATCTGCAAATTATTCCCCAGTCAGTAGTTGTTCTATTTAAGTTTTTTTTTCAGGAAAATGCGCAGAAACTTGGAATAAACAGTCTGTGCCAATTAGACTGCAGGGTGGGTCCCTCCTTGTTTCGGTCTCGTGATTTAGATTCTTGATGTATTTGAGAGAGAATTTTAATTGAGACTGTTTTGGATTTGTTATCTACAGATGTGGTGGTGATCTAATGTTTGGCCTGAATTTCAATATTCAAAAATTATCTGATTAGATTCCAATCTGTTGCTTTCTAAGTATATTTATATAATAACGTTTCTTGTGGCTGTTACGACCTTCATGTAGGCATTGATTAGGTAAAATGTCTTTTTCACCTTCCTTTCCTATTTATATCTCATTTTTTTATTATTATTATTCATCATTTTGTACAAAACAACTATTCTCTTTGACTCTGATTGCATTTTAATCAACTTTGACTCTATCCCAAATATCCTACTCTACATCCCAGCAAAAAGAAATCTTGAGTTACAGCCCCATGACTAGTCTTGACCTCACTCACACCCCGGCCCCCACCACATCCACATGGCATTATTTACAGAGCCCGGCATCCATCTTGCAGGCGAGTTGATTTACTTTTGTTGTGGTTAAGTCAGTGGAAGTGCTGCAGCCTGTCTTCCGAGGTTGTGGGGTGAGACGCCGCATACGCTCGCGAGTCCAGAACGCCTGGTGACCAGAGGTTTTTTGGGGGGGGGGGGGGGGGGGGGGGGGGGAGGTTGCAGTGCCTCTGGAGAAGGAAGGCTTTGCAAAGAGCCAGGGAAACCCCTGCGCACCAATAAGTTTTTTTTTTTAAAAGATCAGCTCTCGCACCCCCCCCCCCCCCCCCCAGAGCCAAGAGCAGTGCCCGAGGTGACTTTGAGTTAAACTAGGAGGTAATCATGGAATTATTCTGCTTCATCCAACATGACCTGGAGGCTTGTACCAGGATGGCACAGCCACTAGCCACGAAGGTGAACCTCTATTGATCTGATTCCTTCAGGCAGCAGTCAACAGATGCAGCAGGGCAATGACCGAGGCTACCTCAGCAGATAGAGCAGGATAAGAAGACACATGGCTTTGCCAGGTTAGCAGCGTTCCCAGTGGTGCAGGAGACTATTAACTGAATCTACGGATCCCCATTGAATGAATTTGTGGATCCTCATTTCACTGGGCAGAGGGTCAGGAACTACAGGAACAAAATTAATGTATAGTGTCTGCTTGACCATGCACAACATGTGACGTTGGTTAATATCAACAATCCTGGCAGAAACCATGATGTCCTTATTCTGAGGCATTGTGCTGCCCCTGCCGTCTTTTCACGGGGGTGGGTGGTAGGGGAGCGGGGGGGGGGGGGGGGGGGGGGGGGGAAGAGAGAGGGGGGGGGGGGGGAGATATGTGCCCTCTAGTATATGGGTGTCTGAGTCTATAGTGGTCTGCTGTGTCCTTCATCATTTCTACAGCTTGAGGATATTCCTTGCCACCAGGAATCCAGAGGCCACTTTTTGAGGAGGAAAAAAGTATGATGTCCCTAGACCCCATTATTCCAACAGGCTGCCAGAGAGCTCAGACTCTGGTTATCACAAAAACTTGCATTTAACACTATTGGACCTATTGGAGATGGCCCACCAGTGTCCCCTTGATAAACATCTGAAATAAAAGCCATCAACAGAAATGTTTTAATTAATGGTTCTTATACAACAGCATATCCAATTATTCAAACAAAACTGAACTATTCATTCTTGTATAATCCCTTTGAATCTTCCCTCAGTGTGACCTTGCCTCTCCTATTGCTTCTATGCAGCTCCTATTGCTTGTGCACTGCACAAGGGTGTTGGGGGTATTGTATTGAACGGCGATTCAGACTCCCTACAGTACAGGAGGCCATTTGGCCCATCTAGTCTGCACCTACCCATCGAAAGACCACCTCACCTAGGCCTAATCTCCCTCCCCCTCCCTATTCCTGCAACCTCACCCCGAGAGGCAATGTAGCATGGCCAATCCACCCAGCCTGAACATCATTGGACTGTGGGAGGAAACCGGAGCATCCGGAGGAAATCCACACACATTTAGGAAAAATGTGCAAACTCAGTCACCCGAGGTCGGAATTGAAACTAGGTCCCTGGTGTGAGGCAGCGGTGCTAACCATTGCACCACCCAAATGATTGGTGATGAAGATTCATTTAATAACCTTGAACACCCTTGTGAGATTATTAGGCATTGCTTCCAAGTCCTCAGAGCCAAATTCCAGTTCACCTCTGTCTACCTGCTCCCATTCCTTTGAGGGTTTGCCTTTAATACCTTCAGGATTCCCCTCCATACATTCCTGTCTCGCTGAAACTTGGGGTTGGATCTTCCCCTCAGTGCAGGCTGAGACGATTAAACTGGAAAGTTGCTGTCCAGCAGAGAGAATGTTGAGTTTTCTCTCCAGTTTTAGTGTACTCTGTGCAAAATAAAACTGTGGGCGTGGTTTTCGCTAGCTTTGGTGGGGAGATGGAGGGCACCCTGATCTAGGATAAAAAATAAACTTCCCCCTGCATCCTCCCCACCCCCATCAAACCCCCCCCATGATGTGGAGATGCCGGCGTTGGACTAGGGTGAGCACAGGAAGAAGTCTTACAACACCAGGTTAAAGTCCAACAGGTTTATTTCAAACACTAGCTTTCGGAGCACTGCTCCTTCCTCAAACCCCTCATGGACATGGGAGAACCCCTCATAAGTATTGAGGTGAGATGTGACTCCCCAACCATCACAATTGGGTTCCCTGGAGGGCCCAATCCTGACGGTACTGGGGGCAGTGCCAGAGCTTGTCCATCTGCCCCTGGGGACTATACTTACCGATGCACCAATGGGGGCGTTTTCCTCAGCTGCTTCAAGTTTTTCTAAACCTGCTGTGAACCTTGCTGATGTCACATTGGCGAGGAATGAATACTGTATTCAGTGTTGTGGGAATATATTGCAGAAAGCCCTGTGACATGTAAATTATTAAAATGAGGTTCCCGCCAGCGAGAATCTCATCTTCCGCCATTTACGCTGACGGCTTATGCAGGCTCCAAATTTCCCGCCCCCCAAAAAAAACCCAGCGGTGTGTCTCCTCCTGTTTACCCGCACAGAAATCCTGTTCCATACCCATAAACTGTGGAACCCTCTCTCGGCCCCGGTGCTCAATATCCCATCTCTCCAATTTGCAGCAATGATTACCAGCTCCTTTAATTCAGTGCTGCTTTCGTTTAAGCCGAAGGCTAGTTGGAGCACATGTCGCTGAACACGGTTAGGTCCTCTGAGTGTTCAGCCAGCCAGCAGCTTGGGTCACACCGGGCTGCATGCTGAAATAATATTCCTACTACTAATTGTAATGAGAAAACATATTTACAGCCCGAAGGCTCAACTGAAGTGACTTAATTGCAAGTTTCATATATAGACCAACTAATTAAGTTTAAAAAATGTGCAAACATGGAGCAATCATGTAGTAACAAAAAGAAATAAACAAATTCAGCAGGTAACAAGGAAATGGTGGATGTGATATTAATGGAAGAGTAATATTGAATTAAAATTATATAAAACATAAATCAATCCACCATTCATATACTACAGGCACTGAGGTGCATATACATTTAATCATTTAAGTCTGTGTGGAGTCTGCACTTTCTCTCCGTGTCTACGTGGGTTTCCTCCAAGTGCTACGGTTTCCTCCCTCAGTCCAATGATGTGAAGGTTAGGTGGATTGGCCATGCTAAAATTGCCCTTAGTGTCCAACAAAAAAAGGCAATGACTGAAGATGCGCCCACTCCTCTGCGTCCCACAACAGATGTCAATTAATTTTTAGTTCCTCCGATTTTAGTGCAGCTTTTGAGATCCACATGGAAAATATCTGGACCTCGTCGCCATTCAGACAAACACTGATTGAAGTAATATCACTTTTCAAGGGTTTTTCTTTTTGCCATTATTTTCGAGCTCAGTTAGACAATGCGTATCAGCTGTCAGCACCAAGGACTGCCTGATCCGATAGTGTATTGTTGATTTCAGAGTAAAACTCCCTTGGGTACCTGTCAACAATGAGCTTGGATTGCAACTTATCGTAGGTAGGATCTTTCCAGACAGGAAAGATGGAGACAGATGAGACAAAGAGAAGGAGACTTGCGGGGGGGTGGGGGGGGGGGGGGGGGGGGGGGGGGGGGGGGGGGGTGGAAAGAGAGAAAGAAAAGTAAAGAGGAAGGCAGATAAGTGTATAGGTCAGACAATTAATCATGAATTCGAATGAATTCTCTGGATGTTGCAATGTTATGGAGATTATTTTCTCCCAAGTCTCTAACTTAATTAAGAACTTGTGAATTTTGTATTTTGAATCCTCATTGTAGAGCTTGTTATTAGTTATTTATACTTCCAAATTATGATGGCGTAAAGTTTATAAATTGCAGCTCCAATGTAAATAACAGCCGGATTTACAGACCAGCCCGTTGCAGCTGGCGGCAGAGGCAGCCCACCAGGGGCATGTACCAGTCCTGCCGTTGTCAACGGGATTTCCCTTTGACGGCACCCCTCGTCGCCGGGAAACCGTGTGCCGGCGTGGGACCGGAATATCCCGCCGGCGCTAACAGCCGGTAAATCCTGCCCTAAGATAGCATCGTTGATTGATACAACACAGAAGGAAGCCATTCAGCACATTTAGTCCTACTCCCTGCTCTTTCCCTATATTCCCATTATCTTTTCTCCTTCAAGTGGTTCTCTAATTTCCTTTTGAAGGCAACTATTGAAACTGTAATCATCATCCTGTCAGGATGTGGAGATGCCGGCGTTGGACTGGGGTGGGCACAGTAATAAGTCTCACAACACCAGGTTAAAGCGCAACAGGTTTGTTTCAAATCACTAGCTTTCGGAGCGCTGCTCCTTCCTCGGGGGAAGTATATATGTTTCTGGAACCTCCTTCTTCATTCACCTGAGGAAGGAGCAGTGCTCCGAAAGCTAGTGAGTCAAAACAAACCTGTTGGATTTCAACCTGTCAGGCAGTGCGTTCCTCGTGGCAGAATGTTTTTCATGTTGCCTCCATTCTTTTTTGCCCCTCGCCCAACCCTTGCCCTCTGTTTATTGACTCTTCAGCCATTGGAAACAGTGCCTCTGCTCTTAGTCAAATCTCGCAGAACTGCAGTTTCTCCAATCTATCCACACACCATTCTGCAGCTTCTCCAAAGCCTTCACGTACTTCCTAAAGCGTGGTGCCCAGAAATGAATGCAGTATTTCAACAGGGGCTGCACAAGTACGTTGTGAATGTTTAACACAACTTCCTTGTTTTTGTTCTCTATGCCACTGGTTTTCAAGCTAATTTGAATAATTTTCCCCTAGACAATATTCACGAAAGTGCTGTATGTATAGAATGTTTTAATGGTGCTCAGAAAAATATTAACATACAGGTTTTCTTGGGTTACTTGCAAATAGTGTGTTCTTTGCATAACATAAGAACTAGGAGCAGGAGTAGGCCATCTAGCCCCTCGAGCCTGCTCCACCATTCAATGAGATCATGGCTGATCTTTTATGGACTCAGCTCCACTTTCCAGCCCGAACACCATAACCATTAATCCCTTTATTCTTCCAAAAACTATCTATCTTTATCTTAAAAACATTTAATGAAGGAGCCTCAACTGCTTCACTGGGCAAGGAATTCCATAAGATTCACAACCCTTTGGGTGAAGAAGTTCTTCCTAAACTCAGTCCTAAATCTACTTCCCCTTATTTTGAGGCTATGTCCCCTAGTTCTTTGTATCACTCCCGGCCCCCCTCCTTGCGTTTCCATCTCTCTGGGGGTGAATTAGCCGCTCGAGGCATTGCTCCATGTTCCTAACTCAGAATAAGTCAGTGTACAGCTGCCCATGTCACCCAACTGCAAGGCTGACTTTGTTTGTTAAGCACTTGCTTAATTTTGCAGACCCACCACTCGTCCCAGTCCCCGGTCTCACCCGAAGGCTCTGGGAATCCCAGTTTGAGAAGGGTGCCAAATGCTTTATCGCTGCTTGTAACCTGTCAAATCAGAGTTGTGTACAAAGTCCCAGGGGTGCAATTTAACCAGCGCGTTGCATCCGGCACGGATTTGGGCGCGGTGGTTAAAAATGGGAAAGGCCAAAATCGAGATTCGCGCCCATCTAACCAGGCAGCTCTCGATGATGGCATGCTCTGGATCTGCCCCAAATATGGTGAGCACATCATTTAACCCCAATCTGCATGAATTTCCATTTCATTGGAGAGATTGAAATCGAATGCAACAGCCTCGCGGGAATTAACCGGCTCCCCAGCAAGAGATCACTCGTTTAGACCTTGAGAAGCTTATCCACCAGGATGAAAAACATCGAACCAGGAATGGACCGGCCAAAATGGCATGTACGCAAGCCCAAGGGCGCACCGGCCACTCCCAATGTTGTAGGGGTCAAGGCACCGAGAGCTTCTGGTGCTCTTGACAGATGGAGCACTGTTGGGCCAACGTCAGATATCACTGTCCAAACAACTTCTCGTCAGCAGCTTCATGTTGGACATGCCGGGCTGCCCGTTGTGAAGGTCTTTCAAAAGTGATTGCCTGGCCCTTCGCTGGACAACAACCCTCGTGCCCCAGAGGATACCATCTCCACGATCAGCTTAGAAAACTGGGTCCAGTTTGCGTCCAGTCACAAATACATGATGCTGGGATGGGCAAGGAGTCCATTAAATTCAGGATGGCGAACACTTTGGCCGCCCCAAGGGGGGGGTTTGTAGATTCGGTCTGCTGAGGAAGATGGCTCAATGCATCATCAAGTGCAATCTGGGTCCCTGGGTGGTGTTCAAGAGTATTCGTACGCAGCCAATAACTAGGCCAAGGTTGAATCCTTGCAGACGTTGGTGGGATAATCTTGTCTTCACAGAAGAGTGCCAGTAACGGATTATGATCCGTGGCAATAAAATAATGGCGGCCATAGACGTACTGACAAAACTAGTTTACAGCAAATACGACTGCCCGAACCTCTTTTTCAATTTAAGCCCAATTTGTCTCTACTGCAGCCAGCCTCCGTAAGGCAAAGACAATCGGACAGTCATGGACATTGCTCATCTGATGCAACAGGACTTCCCTAATCCAAAATTGCAATGCTTCATGTGACTAATAATGGTTTCGAAGGGTCGAAATGGGCCGACACCCCCCAAGATTACAACCACCGTTTCACCTTGCATGCCTCGTCCTGGGCCTTGCACCACTCCTAAGGTGCTTCAGGAGGAGTGAGGACAGTTGCCAAATTCAGAATGTCCCATCTCATATCCACAGCATCGAGAAGCCTGCCCAGGTCGGCATCCTCAAAGCCAGGAGCACGTCAGCATGCTGCCATGCTCGTGTGTTGACTGGGTGCGAGTGGTGAGGGAGTGTCGAATAAGCAGCTCGCCCTTGTTAGCGGCGAAACGCTGGGGTTCAAATCTGGTGAATCAGTGACAGCCAATAACAGCAAGAAGCTCGTGGGGCTCATTTCTGCCACTTCAGATACGGGCCACTATTTCGCCAATGTGGCGTTGAGAAATACCCACCAATCGGGCCCAAAATGACATTTAGAAATCTTTCCGTTAAATCGTTCTCTTTTTAAACATTAGTCAGATAATTTCTCCTCATTCTTCCAAACATCACGTCGTACATATTTTCGCACTGAATTATGTGTCTGCCTAATTTACCAAACAGTATGTCCTCTTGATTTCTATTGACATCTTCCTCACTGGGGCACATTCATGTTTTGTGATTGAAAGCATGTGACAAGTGACAAACTGTTTTATAACAATGACATTACACAAATAAGTTAAAATAGCTAAATAAAACTTTAATAAGTCTAGTTGCAAATGTACATAAATTGCACAGCCACATATTTTTGACACAACCAACTTCTCTGTACATTATTACAGGTTAAGTAAGCTGAAGTGAGTCCAGCAAATACTTCAAACTTTAAACATACTTACAAAAGTGTAAGGATATAAAACGTACAACAGCTTTTCAGGGACAAGTATCAATAGGCACCAGTTAATTGGAGGCACATCCTTAAACACAGCATTTAAGGACAAGATGCAGAGAGAATAATTTGAAGTTCTGATTTGTTTGCAGCAGATTAAAGACTCAGGCACATGCTGCGCATTCTGTGATAGTACAATCGCATTTTTAAATTTAGGTTCTCAAAGGAATGTTGAAAAACAATGTCCAACATCTTATTTTTAGCTTTTTGACGCTAAAGCAAAACAAGTACTTTTTGAAATAAGCTATTCCTGTATATTTTTTTTCATTCCAACTTTGCAGACAGAACCAACAGCGCAGCTTTCAATCCCAACTAATTGCAGGATTTCTGTGGATTTTTTTTAATGAAACACTGGGAATAACTCAGTGATTTGCAGTTCACACATTTTAGGCTAAAATTTGCCAATAGGAATGGACAAATCTTCAGTATCCCAAGGTACTAATGGATACAAAATCTTTGGCATAATCCTCTGTTTGAGGAGACTAAACCTTTTTTAAGCAAGCTTCTATCTGAAGAAAATACTGCAGATCTTGGGACCATTGGCATCTTGGAATCTAGCACTGTTTAAGCTCCTACCATGGTTGTTTAAACACTTTAGGAGGTTGACAGAATCTTCTAAATATGTACATTTGTTTTTAGAAAAAGAATCCTGCTCTTCAAGTATTTTGGCTTTTCACTTAGTATTCGGTGAAAGCAATGCGACTGTGGAGAAAATTGTTCTTTTTAGCAGACTTGTTCCTGGTGAATGCTAAATATGGTGCATTTCAAAATCAGTCTGAATGCACGCAAGCATAGCACATATATGGTTTTCTAACTTTGTTTATTTGTCTGGAGACCTCCCTGCAAACACACATGTGCCAGAACCTTTTGCAAATCCCCAGGGCTCCTTTCTAAAGACAGTGTCAGCTACCAAAGGAAACCAAGGTTAATATACAGTAACAAAAATGACAGGAGTTTCAATGACTGCAGAAAATTGGTGACTGCAAGGACACCCTGACAAACCCCTACAGGACTCCCCCCACCCCTACAGGACTCCCCCCACCCCCCCAAACTTAAGACCTGTGGGCCTCTGTTTACTGCACAGAAGTTGCAAGGAAGAAAAATAAGAACCATAAGTGGTTTTGGACTTTCACAGTTTATAAAAGAAATAAAATTAACAGTGTGCAGTTTAATTCAAATTGTAAACTTGGCTTTTTACAGATCCACACTATGTTACATGCACTTGAAATGAAAATTATAAAACTTTTTAAACTACAATTACAAACCTACAAAATAATCTTTTTTAAAAAATCCCATGGAATGCTGACATTGTTTAATTGTAATAACACCTAAAGCTACCTGGGTTATTGGCTAGGAATAGACATTCCTGTTTAGCAGTGCATTTAGAAAGCTCTTTCACATCGCTATTAAAGACCAGTGTATCCATGTTTATGCTATTATATATGATTACATAGCATGTATGGCACATCTTAGTTTTCCTAATGCATGGAAGTTCAGGCCATCGTGATAGGTTTTCCCTCTCGGGCTTCTTGTTTTCCATGGCAGTACCTAAATCAGCACATAGAACCATTGCCCCTTTCTGTGAAACCACTGTGAACTGGCTGGTTGGATTATTATGCTGAATCACTGGTGCAGTCATGATACTTGTCATATGTCAGTGTAGCTAAATACAAACTCAACGTAAGATGCTGCAAATCTGAAAAGTCAATAGGTATAACAAATGGCCTTGAGAACTACAGAACCACAGATTGCAATCACACAGTGATTTTGTTTGCCTATATAAAGTGGTTTTAATTTGCCACCACTGGCTTTTATCAGACATTTTTTTAACAACATAAACAGCAGTTAAAGATACAGTCACTCTGCTGCGACTTTGAGACAAGCAGTACCAGAAACAGGTGTTAACTATATACAGTTTATGTTGAATACACAGAATTTTAACACGGTACAGATGCAAAAACTAACTCACGGTTAAAAATAAAAATTGGGAAGAAAGTCATTCTTTCTCTTGGGCTTTTTAAAAAATACCCTCATAAACACGCATAGGTATAAATTTGATAGAACTATTCTTACTGTATAGTTTTAAAGGTTAAATTTTAAAATCAGATTTTTTTTTGAAGCAGCAGTGGCTAAGTCCATCTGTTTCCATGGGAGCAGCAGAATATGAAAGATAAATGCACCAAACAAATGCATCAATTTGTGCAGGAAAGCTTTGATGGTCAGAGGAAATTTAAAAGCAATTGGTGCACAAATGAAAGAAACATCAGTTCATCAAGTTGACTCAAGGTGACGGAGAAGATAAATCTGTATCATATGCATCCAAAAGTAGTGATCCACATACTTGCAGTGAATACAAGCCTGCCATCTGTTTCTTTCATGTATCACTTTGTTTCATGAGCGGTATTTCATATCACTTCTGATTTTGAGTCAAAGAATCATTTTGTAGACAGGTTTTTCCAGTAAATAACTTGTTCTTTGCAGTACTCCCAGTGCAATCCTCACTCTCTGATATCACTTCAGTAACTTTCCTGCAGCAGTTTCAAACCCTCAAAGCATTTTTCTCAAACAGAAGATGGCTTTACCTGGTCAGGCATGCGGAGTAATATGATCCAGATAGCATGAATCTGCTTGTTTCCATGTGTTGTTAACAAGTAGCATTTTCTTATAAAAGGTTTCAAAATTGGAAAATTATATTTCCCAAAAACAACTTCATGTGTTATAGTAAAAGTGCAATACAAACATTGAGCTGGAGAGCTGTCAACAGCAACTGACAGATATTCTTTCTCTTACTTATCCATCAGGAATACAAACAGCTGCCGAAGTGCACGGGAGTTCAAAATCGAAAAACACTAATGATCAGAAATCAATGTATACATAACGACAGGAAGGAGTACTGTAATTTGTACAAGACTGGTATATTGTTAGGTCTGTATACCCAATTCTGGTGGAAATAAAGCAATAACCAAACATCCCCAGTTTTCACTCTTGCGAGGTATTTACAAGGTACGACTGTCAATGAACCCACTTGATGTTGAGGATATTATAGGTAGTACTTAATGTGGTGCGGCCCAGAAGTAATCAAAAGAACTTGCATCGGTGGGAAAGAAAATTTGTCAGCACTGCTTTATGGTTAGTGTTATTTCATCATCACAATCCGACTGCACACCCAAGTTGAGATTCAGCACCCAAGTGTTCTTTATTATATGAATTCTATTGTAATCTAGTGCAAGGTGTTTGAAAACTTTCCAAGGCTTACTACATTTCCCCCCTAAACAACATGCTTCCTTTGTGACTCCAGGTGGCCATTTAAATGTACTTTTCATAAACGAAATACAAATTTGATCAAAAGATATTTGGATGCAAGTTCGTCTGTTGCTGTAGCTGATGCCTGTGCTTTAATACATCTTGCGCTGTAATCACTCTTGGTTATTCTTTTTGTAGATATGGATCACCAAATTAGCAGTTGCTACTATTTCTGAATTCCCCGTTTTCAGTAATCTGCAGCTTGGTGGGATTGGTTGGGGAGATTCCATTGCGGCTTTGCATGCTATATCGCTCCTTCAACTGTGACAGCGCACTCATTAATCGGGCATTAGCTGCATCCAGTGAGACAATGCGTTTCTCCTGTTTAAAAAAAAACAATATTCTGCCCTTCAGTTTAAATGGACAAGATACTTTTCCAAAAAAACTTTATCAAAAAAAAGGACAGATTGTACATTATTTTATTGAAGATTTCAGCATAAGGGGTCACGATTGACTTAATATTTTGAGTATTTGTTTGAACAAAAGCTGGCCTTGCCAGCAATTCAAAAAATAAATAATCTCTTGCGGCATCTCCAAGGCCAGGCACTGGAATATGTTGCGTTGTTGCTTAGAATTCGGCCCCACAACTCCAAAAGCAACAAGCAGAGAAAGGATTGTTTCAGCATCAAGCCCTTAAAATGCTGGGAATGCAAGGTGCTATGCTGTCTTGCTAAAGTTTTCTAAAATTGCCAGATCTTTTCACCCAAGGCAAGGAAAAATTTTTGAGGGTGAATATTCAACCATTAGTTGAAACATAGTTTCAAAATTAGTTGAAAAGCTAAATGTGCTCGGGGATTCAGGACTGTTTTAGGATCCCATTGCCTTTTGCAATTTTAAAATTTATTCTGTTTGATGCATTTATGTATGCACATATACATGTCTGAGATTGGGTTGAATTGTAAGGTTTGAAATGCTTAATTACAGTAAGGAATAGAAAGATATTCTCAAAGCTAATCACTATATTAACTTTAGAGTTTTCTTTTATTCCTTCAGAGATCACCGTCCATCTTTTTTTTAAGGCTACTTTCTTTCTGAATGTTGTGTCCTATTTCTCTCTCCAGGCAGCTTCTCCTTGATCCCTGCCAATCTTTATGTGTAACCATCCACAAAGAGCTGTGTGAAATAACTGTTGCTCACAAGCATTGCATCACCTCCACTCTTAAGTTTATAGCAACAGACCGTGGAGTCATTCCACTCAAATTATGCAACAAAGTCTTACAGCTTTAACAGAGTTAACTATAATTTGGTACAAGGGCAAGTGCAGCAAGCAGTATCTATGAATAACTTGCGTATTGGGGTAATTTCTTCCAATTAACTGAGGACGTGCTTGTATCTAACATAGGAAGCTTGTGTCATATAATTGAACAATTGCAGGAATTTATGTGACAGGATGGTGTGGAGACAAAATTCAATGCAATTATAGTGTCAGCCTGCATCAGTTCAACAATTACAGTAGATTCAAAGCCAGCAGTTTTGGAACAAGAAAACTACTGCAAAACTGATAAAAGCTCTCTCTGCGCTAAATGTGACTAACATGAATCGGGTAGTGTGGAGAAATAGTGCAGAGCGGGCGAAATTATGCAATTAAACAAAGCTTGATTTATAACATGGTCTGATTTCCAGTTGAACCCACCGTGGTGCTGGGGAAGCTTTGAGAGCCGATAATCCAGAACAAAGTTAGCAGTCACTTGGGTGAAACATGGGTGAATTAAGGGAAGCCGGGGTAGGGGTGAATTAAGGGAAGCCGGAGTAGGCTTGTTAAAGACAAATTGTTTAATTTACCTGAGTTTTTTGATTAGGTAACAGAGAGGGGTCGATGCTGACTTTCAAAAGATGTTTGATAAAGTGCCCCATAATACGGTTTTCAGTAAAGTTAAAGCCCATGGAATAAAAGGGACAATGGCAGCTTGGATACAAAGTTGGTTGACTGACAGCGAACAGACAGTCATGGTGACTGGTTCTTATTCGGATGAGACAAAGATATATGGTGGGGTCCCTCTAGGTTTGGTTTTCTTGACCTATATTAATGGCCTAGATTTGGGTGTGCAGGGCACAATTTCAAAATCTGTGACACAGAACTTTAACGTATTGTGCACTGTGAGGAGGGTAGTGTTAGACTTTAAGAGGATGTGGCTGTGAAGCGGACGACTCCACTGTGCAAAAATTATTGAAAGTGGCAGGGCAAGTTAATAAAGTGGTTAATGAGGCATACGGGATTCTGAGCTTTATAAATAGAGCAGTGCAAGAGCAAGGAGGTTACGGTGAACCTTCATGAAATAGTGTTTTGACCTCCATTGAAATATTCTTCTGAGTATCACTCAAAACTTTGAGGGACCTTGACAGAGTAGGTAGTTGGAAACCGTTCCTATTGGTGTAAGTGTGGAGAAACGGAGGACATCAATTTATGGTGAATGGCGAAAGAAGCAAAAACAATCTGGAGAAACCCTTATCTCCACAGAGAGTGGTTAAAAGCTGGAGCGTACTGCCTGAGAATATGGTGGAGGCAGGTTCAACTGTGGATATCAAAAGGTAATTGGATAAATTATCTGAAGCAAAAACATTTGCAGGGTTATGGGGAAAAGACATGGCAGTCACACTTCCAGAGAGGTGGCATGGACATGATGAGCTGAATTGCCTCCTGCTGTTCTGAGACTATTCTATGATTCTACGATCCAGTGTCTTTATAAACAAAAAGTGATTTTATTGTAACACACCAGGCTCAGGAAATACTATATGGGCTTTCTGACTCTGAATACTTCTACATGCAGCTCACATGTCTAATTAACGTGTTTCTTGAGAGACAGCTTTTGAGGCATGTACTGCAACCCACAGACTAAAATGAGGTTAGCCGATGATCTCCGCTTTTTCTATCGTTCAAACTGTACCAAGACACCGCCCTGCTGAGGCAGATGACATCTCTCTCCTTCGTGTAGGCGCTGAACAACTTACAATGTCAATTTTTAGTGTACCTTTAAAAAAAATCTTTCTTTCATTGTTGGATAGCACCCTCACTTTATGTCAAACCTTGTGTGTATGAAGGGTGAGATAGATAGTCTCTAACCTGTGCCTCAATGATCTTCTGCTTCGAGTCTACTGCTGCCTGCATCTCCGAATGATCTTTCTTCAGCTCATCTTCAACAGCCATTAATCTACAAGGAGAAAACATGAGTATCACAGCAGGTTCAGTCGTACTGATCAAACAGTCTTGATATCTCAGTCAATCCTGTAGTGATCAAAGATCAGACGCTAACAGATAAGCAGCATTCATTATAATCATGTAAATCAGGCACAACACAGCTTTTACCATTCAATAATTTTAACCATTAGTTTAATTGAATGGGGGAGGGTTACCGAACATCAAACACAGTGCATAGCAGCAAAAGTAAAAAGTCTCCTCTTCTGCAGCTGATAATTTCTGGTTGGATATTGCTTCATAGGTTCTACCCTTCCCCCAGTGCTTCACCCATGTGGACATTATTTGTATGAACATAGAGGGGCTTTTCACAGTAACTTCAAGCCTACTTGTGATGATAAAGATTATTATTATTTGCAGTGGGTGCCAGAAAGCAGCATTACAACCAAATCCTTATCACACGGAATTCACATTCCCACTATAACGATCCCAGACCAACCCCAACAGTGGTTAGGGTACTGGACCGAAGCCCCAATATTTTGGTTTATCTTGTGAGACTGTGCAGAAAGAATACTTTCCTCCAGAAGTGATTGCACGATGAAATAGGGATTTGGTATTTTATTAACACAACATTAAACTCTTTAACATTACACCTGAAAATAGCTTACAATTGCCCCTTAATCACTGTCTCTATTCCCAATTAAAGAAGAAAGGAAATCTTGCAGCTCTCAATCACTCCCTACATTTCAATGGCACAGAGTAATGCTTGCTTTCCAGAACAGATTTGGCTCCTGTTGGAACCCCTGTAGACTGTGGCTGGATATCTTCACAAAAAAGCTGTTTCAACTGGGCAGCACGGTAGCATTGTGGATAGCATAATTGCTTCACAGCTCCAGGGTCCCAGGTTCGATTCCAGCTTGGGTTACTGTCTGTGTGGAGTCTGCACATCCTCCCCGTGTGTGCGTGGGTTTCCTCCGGGTGCTCCGGTTTCCCCCCACAGTTCAAAGATGTGCAGGTTAGGTGGATTGGCCTTAATTGCCCTTAGTGTTGGGTGGGGTTACTGGGTTATGGGGATAAGGTGGAGGTGTTGACCTTGGGTAGGGTGCTCTTTCCAAGAGCCGGTGCAGACTCGATGGGCCGAATGGCCTCCTTCTGCACTGCAAAAATTCTATGAACTGGTTTGTTTCAGCTTCCCCCTTGTCCCTTGGCAAGTCTGCACTTTTTAAAATATTGTTAATCTGTTTTTAAACTATCCTACTGGGAGTGCAGAATACCTTACCTGTGGACTCGGTGTTAGCCAGATCAGGGGCTGAATTCTCCGCTGTCGGGATTTCCTGTTTTGCCGGCAGCCCGGGGGTTTCCTGACGGCGTGGGGCTGCCCCACAATGGGAAACCCCTTTGACCAGCCGGTGAAACGGAGAATCCCAACGGCGTGCCGTGCCAGTGGGTTGGAGAAACCTGCCCCAGAAATCAACTCAAAATATCTAAATGCTCCACCCATAAATGACATAATTTCCCCAAGTTAAAAACACATTAACTCCCCAGGTACACCCCGTCAAACAACAGTGCATTAGCCCAGGTTTTTACGATGGTCAATTTCACCTCTGGCTCTTAAAAGCTTTCTGGCCTGGCAAAACAAGATTATTGTTAAGAACATGACTGCTGCAGTCAAACGCAATCCAACCCAGGCTTTTAACCCCTAAATTGTCAAGTGTTTATAATCCAATATATCTAAAATCCTGCATTCTGACTTCCAACATGGATCATTGGATAACAGTCAACAGTAAGAATCCTGGATAACAGTCAACAGTAAGAATCCTGGATGATTTTTCCATCTTTAATTGTAGGCCTTGGGCGGGATTCTCCGATGGCGAGTCAGAGTGTCTGCGCCGTTGGGAACGCCATTGCGAATGGGCCGCCAGCAGCAGGGCCGTGAGAAACACGTTGGGCGTGGTGCCAAAGCGGCGCCGTCATTGCGCGATGCCTGGATGACGTGGCGCTGCGGCATTCTATGTGCGTGATCCGCGCACAGGCCCCGACACACACAGATGGCTGCGTCCCGCCGTGCCACTCCCAGGTTCCGGGTCAATGACCTGGAGACACTGCTGGACGCAGTTTAAGAGCGGAGGGCGATCCTGTGCCCAGGACGTGGCCACTGACACCTGGCCAGCAGAGTCAGATGCAATTGGCGTGATGTGGGCATCGCTGTTAGTACTGTGGGGCACACCCCACGTTCTGGAGAGCAGTGCAGCAAGAAGCTCCACAACCTGACGAGAGCAGCCAGGGTAATTGTCCCGAGAGTTCCCCCGGGCCACACCCCCCCCCCCCACCTGCCCACGCAGGAGGGGGGGGGGAGGCACCACGTTCCACCTGACCCACATGGGCACCACATCCCCCTTGCAAGCTGCCATGGCGTGGTTCCCAGTGCCCCCCCCCCACCCCAGTCATAATGTTGCCAACATCTGCGTGTCTTGCTGCTGACCGCCCAACTCTGATGCTTCCCGACCCCCCCCCCCCCCCCCCCCCCCACCCTCCCCCCCCCCCCCCCACCCTCCCCCCCCCCCCCCCACCCCCGGCGCAGGATAAGACAGCCCACAACCATCGTGAGCGTGCAAGCACCAGAGGTGGAATCACCCTCACCGTCCATGAGCAGAGGGCTCTGGAGCTCGCTGGGGGAGCCGCCACCCGGGAAGTAGCGCCATGTCAGATCGGAGACGCAGCACCAAGTGAGACGTCCCTGCCTGGCTACACTGCCCCCTCACACCCGACTCCCTGTATTCCAGGGCTAGCCGACGATCATCCCGGAACGTCTCCAACAAGCCACCGCCTTCCAGGTCCACGTCCATCTGCCCACAGGGACGCACACCAGGGAGGGGAATGAAGACGGACAGGAGGGCCCTTGTCCGAAGCCGGGGCACAGGAAACGGACGCACAGAGGACCGACACAAACGACAGTGACGAACAGAGGACGGATAGCCAGGACACTGACGGACATGAAACGGACATAGAGAGGCCAGAGAGCCAGGACAGTGACAGACAGAGGATGGGGACTCCGGACAGTGACGCACAGAGGACGGCCAAACAGAAGTTGGACAGACCGGACACGGCCCCTCATATGGGCCGGGAACAACGTCCATCGGTCCAAGGCTCAACCCAGGAGACCCAAGACCTGGGGTCCGATGAGGACATGGGCCTTGCGGCACTGCTGTCACCCACACCCTCCACCATTGCAGATACCCTCACCTTGGTTGGGAATATTAGTGATGAGGCTTCTGGGACACTGGTGCGCACCACACAGCCGGTGGAGGTAGGAACAGCTGAGGGGCTGGACAGTCGGTGGGCAGCCCAGATACACCACCCAGCTGCCGCCCAGACGGTTCCCGGGTTCCTGGACTTATCAGACCCACCCACAGACCCGATGCATTTGTAAACCCAGGGAGTGGACAACGGGATGATGGCCGCCTTCCAGCATCTGCAGACGCAGTTGGAGGAGTCCATCCACGTCCAGGAGCAGGGAGTGGTGCCAGTCATGGCTGCCACCCAGGCGGACACCGCATGGGTGGCATCCGTGGTGGAGGCAATGGGGGCAACAGTTTTGGCTATGGTTCAGGTTCTGAAAGGCGTGGGGCTTCATGTGCACATGTCATCCGTGGCCCAGGACAGGGCTGCCCTCTCACACACAGCCATGTCTCAGAGCCAGCTGGACATTGCCGCCACGCTATCCAGCACGCCCGAGCAGCCTGGCCCGACCAAGCCGGGCCACCCCAGGGAACGCACACTGACAGGGATCCAAGTCGCTGGGCAGGAGTTAGCAGTCCGCCTCCACTCCTGCTGTACCGTCTGGGGAAACACCAAGGCGTAGTGGTAGGGACTGTAAGGCCAAGAAGTTCGACATGTAGTAAGTTGGCACAGGTTCAGGGCACAGCTTAGTTATAGGGGCTAGGGCACTTGTATGTGAATGATACGATTAAAGTCACTGTTACACCAAACCTAGATGCCTCTGTGCTATGTCTGGAGCCTGAGGGGTCGTGAAGGGGACCGAGTGGCACTGGGGTCGAAGGTCGGTACAACTGTGAGGCCGGGTGTGTGTTCGCCACCCCCAAACCCCCGTCGTCCTCGGAACACAAACGCCAGATACCCCACATGGCCATGTGATGGAGTGTCCGTGACGCATACAGGGACCACCCAGGTGGAGGGTGTAGCTGTTAGACATTGTCTTATGGTCCGGAGCTCACAGCTCATGGCGGAGCGGGTTGTCATCATTCAACATGGCACTGATCACACCTGTTTACACAAGCAATTGTGTGAGACCATCCCGTTGTGCCGCAGGTATAAGGTGCTGTGAAAGTGGTGATGTGGGAGCTAGGGTTGACGGATGGTGCGGGAGGTAGAGGGGGGGGGGGGGGGGGGGGTGTCTGTGTGTGCTGGGTGGTGAGTTTGGGTGGAACGGTGCTGCAAGTGCCTTGCTCAGCGATGCCCTCCTCCTTGTTGGTGAAACGTGCGGCGATCGACGTCTTGCGTGCTCGCTCGCCAAGCCGGTGGCATCGTGCAGCCACAGGGCCACATCCAGACGCCATGTCGCGTCTGTGCCCTCCCCCCTCCTCCTCCTCATGCACAGATGCATTGCCCTCATCGGGCTCCCCCCTGTGCCTCCTCCTCTAGGACATCGCCCCTGGACTATGTTGTGCAGGACGCAGCAGACAACAACTATGCGGCCAACCCTCTCTGAATGGTATTGAAGGGCCACTCCAGAGTGGTCCAGCCACCTGAAGCGCATCTTAAAGTGGCCAAAGCACCTCTCAACAACACCCCTGGTTGCTGCATGGGCCTCATTGTAGCAGGTCTCCGCTTTGGTCTGTGGCCTCCGTATGGGCGTCATCAGCCACAACTGCAACGGGTAATTCCGGTTGCCCAGCAACCAGCCCCTCAGCCGGTGCCGGGGTACTGGGCGCACACGCGCATAATCTTCATGCGGTGGTCGCAGACCACCTGAATGTTCATGAAGTATGTTCATGAAGTAGGTCCCCTTTCTGTTCATGAACACATCCCTGTTCTCCGATGGTGGATGCATGGCGACGTGCACCCCATCAATCACCCCCTGGACCACTGGTATCCTGGCCACGGAGACGAATCCCGCTGTCCGGGCATCCTGGTGTGCGCGGTCCTCTGGAAATTGGATGTACCGGTCCGCGATGGCATACAGGTGACTGCTCGGATGCACCGGTGCACAGATGCCTGGGAGTTACTGGACAGGTCCACGTTCGGCGCCTGGAACGACCCTGTCACGTAGAAGTTGAGGGCAACCGTCACCTTGACGGCCACAGAGATAGCGTGTGTGTCCCCCCCCCGTGGTGCCAGGTGTGCCATCTGGCTGGATTAGCTTAGTTGTGTATTAAGTGAGTGCTATCTGATAGAATCACAGAATACTACAGTGCAGAAGAGGCCCTTCAGCCCATCAAACCTGCACCAAAGCGTAAAAGGCCCTGACCTGCCCACCTGGTCCCATTTGCTGGACCTTTGCCCATAGCCTTGAATGCTATGGAGTTGAAATAGTACCAGGTAGAGAAATCTCCTCCACTCTATCCCTTTCAGCTTTTCACATGTTACAGGGGGTCACCGCAATGCTGGTTAAGCACCCTTCATATCAACTACCAGTTTTTGTTTGGAGTTGGTGAGTGCTTTTGCAGCTGGATGTTTTTTTGTCACTAACTTCGCCATTTATCCAGCTGGGGACCGTCACTGATGCATGCTGACCTGCCTGAGCCAGTGACTGTTCTATTCCACTATACCCAAACGAGTCTCAAAGTAATACGATAACATATACTCCACCCACCTACCCACACACATGCAGACAGACACAACAAAGAGCTGGATTTAGGCCTCCACTCCCATCCAGGCCACGTTATTAACCAGCCTATTCCCTTGCACTTCCTCCAGACTGGCTTGTAGGTGATTCAATGAGTATCCTACTGCCCTGGTAACTCTGAAAGGTATAGAATGCACAACATTCAACCATTTTGTAAGGCCAGGGATAGACATTACATCCCCAACTGACTTCTGTAACTCGATGGGCACATTTTTGACTCTGCTCACATCATCCTAACTCGAGGATTGTGCTTATTGGGGCTTTCAGAATACATACCTTCAAATATTTTTCGGTAACATGAAACTAACCAGATCTGCAATTTCCCAAGGAAATATCTGTCTATTTGTTTAATAAAATCCTTGAACATCAAATGACTTAGGAGTTTGAAGATATTCACTGGTAATTGGACTCAGTGTCAATATCAATACTTAGTTCATGCACTGTGTACAAGACTGCACAAGATTAGAAATTACCCCAGGCAAAACAGATGGTTGGCTGCATACCTGCTGATAATGCCTTTCATCTGCACATCCTTGTCTTCCTGTTGCCTCCGAAGTCGTTCCTCACCCTCTTCCAGCCTGGCTTGGTACTCCAGCATCATCTTTTGTGCTTGATCCTCTTGGTTCTTTAAATGCACCTCATATTCCTCCAGCTTCCGATTGGATGCCCTCAGTTTATCCTGAAGTATGGCAATATCCTGCTGATACTGATGGAAAGGCATCAAGTTTAAGGGAGTTTCATTACAATACTGCTGAAAAATCTAACTTGTTTTCCATTTAAAAACGACACATGTCCATTCAACTGGCTTGCCAGATAATTAAACCACAATCCGATTAACATTTATAGACTACACTGAATTTAGATAAAGGGGCCACTGAACTTCAACAATGTCACCAATGCATTTGTGAAAAAATAATCCAGTTACATTATTTTCGACATAATATTTTAATAAGTACTTAAATGTGTTTGTGGAAACTTGGGTTGCAAATCGTGGATCTAAAGGAGAATTAGGGATTTTTTTTAAATTAAATGAAACAATATGCACAATAAGAGATAAAAGCGAATTCTGTTACCTGTTTGAATGGTTGTGACTTTGAGAAATGTGGAAAATAACCACATAGTGCAAAGCAACCACCGGTTAGTGATTTTTGCGGGTAAACTTAAAGCTATTAATCTGAAATCACTTTATAAATGCTGCTTTAGTTCTGTGTTAGAACCAGCTTCAGTCCTTCCAAAGTAAATTACTCCATTCCTACTTGCTTTTGGAGATGGCTTCAGCTCACTTTCTAAAACATCTTAATGACTGTGTAGTATTGGCTTCTTGAAGTTTGTAATGAATTTAAAATGCACCATTCACCCCTCCAGGTAAAACAGCTTGTGCATCAATAATGGGCACTGTTCAGATAATCAGTGGGTCAGTGATACTGCATCTATTTCCGCAGTCTGCCATTTTAAGCGTACACAGCTGATGCAAGCCATTTGAAATTAATGGTGAATTTTTTTTTTTAACGCTTTAAAAGAGAATACAACTCTTTGGGTAGGAAGTAGCCACCATTGCAGTGTGCTACATCTCCACATAATTCTACCAAAATGATGTGTTTTATTTTAGGAGGAATGTTCATTCATAAGAATGCTAAGTTTTCAGTCTCCAATTCAGACACACTGCAATGAATCAGATTTGATGAATACTGAAACAGTGGGAAGGATTTTAGTAAACCTCTGGACATGTAGTGGGAAATATTCAAGTAGGCATTCTGTCTAAGACAAAACCAGTAAATATCCGTTAAAGGCAAAAGGCTCTATTTGTGTTGTTAGAAAATTATGGCCAATAAAGGCAGTATGAAAAGCTTACACAAATGTAAGGTAAAAGTGAAACAACGACAAAGATATAAATAAAAGGTACAAGATGGGAATATGAAAAAGAGCATACACGAGATATGAAAGCTAACAGCAAATGCTTTATAAATCTGTTCAGAGACAGCGGTAAAAGAAAATGTAGACCCATTAAAGACCATCCCAGGCAAGGCTAAAATGGGCAATAAGAAAATAACAGACTTTATCAATGAGTATATTTACAGCTTTTACAGTTGCAGAAGAGGACAAATTACCAGTGATACAAGTGAACTAAAAATATATTAAGGACTTAGTGGATTTTATGGGCCATAGCTAGAGTTGGAAAGAATGGCCTGCAGTAATCAGAAGAATTTAATGCGCACTTATCTGCTCTTGAAACTTGCACTGAAACTTATGATGCCTGGAACTGTTTGGGTCCTGCACTGCCCCAGCACAGTTCAGCTCTGGTGGATTCAGCGAGGCCATGACCCCTCTCCCTTTTTTTTTTACAGCCCTCGCTGTCTCAAAGTAGCTAAATTTAAAGGGCACAGTAAGAAGTCTTACAACACCAGGTTAAAGTCCAACAGGTTTGTTTCAAACACGAGCTTTCAGAGCGCAGCTCCTTCCTCAGGTGAACATAATATTTTAATAAGTACTTACCTGAGGAAGGAGCTGCGCTCCGAAAGCTCGTGTTTGAAACAAACCTGTTGGACTTTAACCTGGTGTTGTAAGACTTCTTACTGTGCTCACCCCAGTCCAACGCCGGCATCTCCACATCAAATTTAAAGGGCTCAGTGAAACTGACAGGCCAGGGAGAAGATAAGAAGATGGTCAGGAGAGTCACGGCGGAAAAGCAGTTGGATGTCGGGGGAGTTGGAGATCGGCGGAGGATCGGAGACGGGGAGTGCCAGAGGGGAGGGGGGGGGGGGGGGTGCGTCAGAGGTTGTAGTTAGCACTTACACACCATTGCAGTGTAAAGTTCCAAGAGGAATTCCAAGCACATCTTTAGAGTATCCCACAAATCCAATGCTGGGCAGTTCGCAATTTACAGCCTGATATGTTTAGAAATGGTAATGGAGACAATGTTGAAATAGACAATTCTCCAAGACCCGATGGTTTCCACCCAGGTCGTAAATTGCATGTCAGTTAGTCATAACTATTTTAGATCTGCTATTCTGTAATGAGACAGGATTAATTAATGATCTCATAGCAAAGGATCCTCTTAGTAGGAGTGATCATAACATGAAAGAGTTTCATATTCCTTTTGGGTGTGACAAATGTGGATCTGAAACGAGTGTCTTAAACTTAAATAAAGCCAATTATAAGGGAACAAAGACTTAGCTAAAGCAGAATTAGAAAATAGGTTAAAAGGTAAGATTGTATTCAGCTGTGGCAGACATTCAAGATGATATTTCAGAATTCTCAACAAAGAGATATTCCATTGAGAAAGAAAGATCCTATGAGAAGGATACACCATCCGTGGTTAACTAAGTAAGCTATGGATGGTATAAAATTAAAATAAATGATGTACAATGCTTTCAAAATTAGTGGTAGTCCGGATGATTGGTAAAATTTTAGAAAGCTGCAAAGGACCTCTAAAAGAAAAAAATGAGAAATTGGAATATGAAAGAAAACAAAAGCAAGAAATGTGAAAACAGAGTTTAAAAAAAAAAAAAAACAGGTATTTAAAAAGGAAAAGAGTAGTCAAAGTGAGTGGGTCCTTAGAGAGTAAACTGGGGAATTAATAATGGGAAACAAGAAAATGGCAGAGACTTTGGACAGAATAAAACAGGGCTTAAGGGTGAGAAATGTAAAAATAATCATGATCACCAGAAAAAAGTACTGGGACCAAAGGTTGACACAGTCCCCCGGACCTGATGGCCTGCATCCTAGCATCTTGTGGTTGCAGAGCTGGGAATGTATTGGTTGTAATGTTCCAAAATTCCCTACATTCTGGAAAGGTCCAAACGGACTGGAAAACAACTATTCAAGACAGGAAGGAGGCAGAAAGCAGGGAACTACAGGCCAGTTAGTCTAATATCTGTTATGAGGAAGATAGAAGATAGTATAATAAGGAGATAGTAGCAGGACTTTAGAAAATCATAATATGATTGAGCAGATTCAATATGGCTTTGTGAAAGGTAAATAATTTGACAAATAGTTCTTTGAGAATGCAACAAGCAGGGTAGATAAAGGGGGACTAGTACATAAGAAATAGGAGTTGGGCATTCGCTCTGCTATTCAATGAGATCATGGCTGATTTTCTACTCAACACCATTTTCCTGCACTACCCCCTGATGTCATTAATCTGTAGAAGAAAGCTATTTTAGACTTGAACATACTAAAATACTTTGCCTCCAGAGCCCTCTGGGGCAGGGAATTCCAAAGATTCACCATGCTCGAGTGAAGAAATTCCTCCACATCTCAGTCCTAAATGACATTTTCCTTATTCCAAGATGGTCTCTCCTGGCTCCTGACTCTTGATGAGTCTTGCAAAAACGGTGTGCATTTGAATGAATTCAACTCTCATTTTTTTAAAATCCCGGAGAATAAAGGTCCAATCCATTTAATTTACCTCATTGGACAATCCCTCCATCCCAGGAATTAATTTGGGGAACCTTTGGTGCTCTCCCTCTATGGCCAAGTAAATCTTTCCTGAGGTAATGAGATCAAAACTGCACACAATACTCCAGGGGTCGTCTCACCAAGGCTCTATGTAATTGCAGTAATACATCTTTACCCCTGTACTCGAATCCTCTTATAATAATGCCCAACATACCATTTTCCTTAATTGCTTGCTGTACCTGCATATTAGCTTCGTGACTCATGGAAAAGTTCCTTTGAAGTTCAACACTTTCCATTTAGTATTAAAAAATACTCTGAATTTCTGTTTTCCCGACCCACATTTGTATTCCATCTGCCAAATTTCTGCCCACTCACTTAGCCTTAGCAAATCCACTTGAGGTGTATTTTGCATTCTCTTTACAACTCACACTTCCACTTCGGTTTAGTAGATGCAGTGATTGGAATTTCCAAAAGCCAATCTTAAAGGTGCCACATAAAATATTAACGCACAAGATAAGAGATCTTGGTGTTGGGGATATATTGGTATAGATAGAGGACGGCCCAACAAACAGGAAACAGGCAGGATAAATGGGTAATTTGCAGCGTGGCAAACTTAACCAGTACAATGCTACAAATATCCATAGATTCTCTACAGTATAGAAGAAGGCCATTTGGAACATCATATCTGCACTGACCCGCCAAAAGAGCACTCTCTCTCGGCCCACTCCCCCAACCTATCCTGCAGCCGCACCTCTCCTGTACATCTTGGACACTTGAGGGGTAATTTAGCATGGCCAATCCACCTAATCTGCACATCTTTGAACTGTGGGAGGCAACCGGAGCACCTGGAGGAGAGATGGGAAGAACGTGCAAACTTCACAGTCACCCAGAATTGAACCCGGGTCCCTGGCACTGTGAAGCAGCAGTGCTAACCACTGTGTCACCGTGACGCCTATCAGTAGTGGAGCCGTGACCATTTACAATCTCTTTGATAAAGGGATAAATTTAATAATAATACAAAGCTAATTTGGGAGAACAAATTGTGAGGAAGATATAAAGAGTTTTAAAAAGGATAAAATTGGTTAAGGGAGTGGACAAAACGTTTGCGTAGGGAGTATAACATGTGAAAATTTTAACTTATCTACTTTGGCAGGAAGAATAGTAAAGTACAGTATCTAAATGGAGAGATTGTAGAATGCTGTGGTACAAAAGGATCGCAGTGTCCTTGTACATTAATTACAAAACCATAGCATGCAGGTACAGCACGTAATTAGGAAGTCAAATTGAATGTTGACCTTCATTGGAAGAGGGATGGAGTATTAAAGTAAAGCAATCTTGCTATAACCGTATAGGACATTGGTATGATTGCACCTGGAATACTGTGTGCAGTTTTAGTTTCCTTACTTAAGGAGACACATATCATTGGGTATAGTTCAGAGACGGTTCACTAGGTTGATTCCTGGGACGAAAATGAAGGGGTTGTCTTATGAGGAAAGTTTTAGCAGCTTGAGCCTATACTCATTGGAGTTTAGATGAATGAGAGGGAATATTGAAACAGAAGATTCTGAGGGGTATTGAAAGAGAAGATGGTGAGAGGACGTTTCCCCTCATGAGGGAATCTCAAACTATGGGATGTAATCTAAACATTGGGACACAGTTTAAAAATAAGTCCCTCATTTGAGACAGAGGCGAAGAGGGGATGCTTGGTCTTAGGAATTCTCTTCCACAGAGAAATGTAGAGGTTGGATCATTGAATGAGTCGAGAATGAGTTAGACAAGGGTTATGCTGGATGGGAAGTTGAATCAAGGCCACTATCAGATCAGCCATGATGCTCCTGAATGGCAGAAAAGGCTCAATGGGCTGAATGGCCTATTCCTGCTCCTGGTGTTTTTAAGGATCTGCTTTGGGACCTTTCCATATACATTAATGACTTGAACAAAGGACAATCTCTCAAGTAAGGAGACAAAAGTACATACAGTACTCTAGGTGTGGTCTCACCAATGCCCTGTACATTTGTAGCAAGACTCTTTTACTTCTATACTCCGTCCCTGTTCGGTCAACATTACAGTTGTCTTCCTAATTATTTGCTGTACTTCTGAGCAAAGGTTTTGTAATTCATGTAGAAGGGCATTCGCAGATTCTTCTGTACCACAGCATTCTGCTGTGGCTCTCCATTTAGATACAATTCTGCTTTTCTATTCTTTCTGCTCTCGTGGACCAGTTCACATATTCTACTGCATAGGCTGAATTTTTGCCCACTCACTGAACCAGCTTATATCCTTTTGCAGACTCTTAGCATCCAAAACTAAGTTAGGAAGCCACATATAATTGTGTAGATGGAAGCAGAACATTAAAAAAGGGATACAGATGAACTAAACGAATGTGCAAAACTTTCCCAGATGACGTTGACAAGAATGTGCTGGTTAGGTGGATTGGCCATGATAAATTGCCCCTGAGTGTCTAAAGATTAGGTGGGGTTATGGGGATGGGACAGGGGAGTGGGCCTGGGTATGATGTTCTTTCAGAGGGTCGGTGCAGACTCAATGGGCCGAATGGAACCTTCTGCTCCCTAGGTACTCTGTGATTCTAAGTTTAAAGTGGGTGTGAGATTGTCCATTTTAAATCTCAGAAAAGTAAGTAAATAGAACTAAGATACGGATCAGCCATGATCTAAATGAACAATGGAGCAGACTGGAGAGGTTTAATAGCCTGCTCTTGTTCCTATGACAACAATTGGGATGAGTCAGTCCAGTTGATTTGTTCCATGTTGTTCTCAGATTCACCCAAAGATGCCTCTCTATTTTTCCCCCCCAAAACCCATGTTCTGAAACCAGAAAAGGGAGACTCCTGCTCAATGGAGCTGGCATGCTGAAGTCAATTCAGCTGCCAGATTCGGTCTATTCACACAGATTGGCTAAAATGAAGTGAAACCCATGAAAAATGTTCTATTTTCAAACTGATACCAAAGACCAACATAGCTGAGTAGCAGTCTGATTGCACTTGTGTAAACCCAAGTTCCTGTTTAAACTAGAAAAAAACAGCCTTTCTTTATTACCTATTAATGAAAATATGTAATTTCATGTTACAACCTAATTCCCCATTCACCATAGCTTGCAAAATAGATGAGTTAGGAAGCACACACATTGTCATTAAACAGACTGGAATTTTAAACAGCCAATTTGAAATGAATAATTGTGCTTTCAGCATTTTGATATTCGTTTTTCTAATCCGACACAGTAACAGTACATCACTTTAAATGATGAGACTTCCCTTCCGTAAACCCGAACACAGTTTCATAAGCCAAAAAATTTAAATACCTGAAATTATCATACATATGTCCGACTTAATATGCAAGAAAAAAAGTAGTCAGGTTGTATAATAGAAAAACAGCACCTTTAAAGCTGTCTGGTAATTGTCTTTACCTTCTCTATCTGGCTAAGTTCCTCTTTAGGTCTGACATCGTCCCTGCGTTTAGAGCCTGGGTCCACTGTTTCATCATCTATGAACTGCATGTTCATATTCATCAGCCATGCTGCAGTGCGGTCCACTGAGGACAAGGCATTCGCAGGTGAGGGGGCCTAAAAAAGCGTGATAAAGCTCAGCCTTGTGTCTGAATCTTACACAAAGAAAGATCAAGCAGAGGAAGTGTAGAGATATAGATTTTGTGACTGTTTTTATTGTTACAATGGAACGTTCTTAAGATCAACTCTTGTGTTACAGGAAAATATAGATTTTATCCAGGTTCTTGATAAATTTTCCTAAGATTTGCTTTATTATAATAAAACATATTGTGCTAGATGTCACTAGTTCACCCACTAAATATCTAATAATTTTTTTACAAGATAAAAGAGTTTCTGGCACGGACAATGTATCAATGTTATTTTTAAAATTCTCTTTCTTTTATCTAATATTCTATACCATTCACTAGCCCTGACTATGCGCTTGAAATCTGCTCTGAGGCATCTCTTCAGTGATGCTCGAACTACAATTGCTGCCAGGATGCGCTTTTCCATCTCATCCTGGCGATAAACTGTTGGCCTCGGAAGATACACTTGTTCAGATTGAGGACTCCTGCCAAGCATATAGCTTACCAATCACCATGTTATCCTGCACTATTTTGTGTATGCTCTGTTGGCAGTAAGACATTAACGTCCAGTTTTCCTCTTTGTATGAATTCAAAAATATATGGATGCTGTAACTGGTTTAAAAAAAACATTTTTCATGTGTGGACGACAGGCAAAGAAGAATAAATGTAAATGAAAAGTGCCAAGGCAAACCAAGCTTTTTCATGTTTACACAAGATCACTGGAAAAGCAAGCACATGGCAGCTGATTTTCTTCTTAATCTGAACACTACTGGAATGAAGGTTTTTATGCGAATCAACGTGGAGCTGTTAAAACTGCAAACTAGGTTATTTGTTCACTTTGCACCCTGCGTTGGAAGGTCACGGAAAGCTCAGCCAGCTGTAGAGTATAAGTTTCCCCCGACATCTTCTCCACAGAGTGCCTTACCCCAACCTCCGAGCATCACCTCACGTTGCACCAATATCACATTTCCATTTCCCACACAGTCTCGTAGCTGAAGTGAGACAATCAATTTAGTGACTATCATGGCAGTTTTGTGTTGTGAATTTATACTCATAACTAAGAATTGCAGTGCTACTTTGTACCAAAGAGGAAACCCCAGCACTTCTGCCAACTGTGGCAAATCAAAAACATCACCTTGAGCCAAAACACAATTTTACGTTCAGAGAAGAAAGCCTGAGAAAAATCAAGTCATAGGAACTTCACTAAACAAAGCGGGTAAGGGATGTGAAGTGTTGAAAACTTGCTTTGCAGCTACGGTGGCCTGATTTAAACAGCAACTTGGCTGACATACCATACTGCGATTAGTCAAGAAAGGTGACTACACCTTGGGCACGATCTACCTGCCATGCTGCATCCATGGCGCAACAAGGCTGGTAAAAGACGGCTGGTAAATGATGGGAAACCCCACTCCCCGGCTTACCACACCTCGCGAGATCTAAAGCAATCTCGTGAGACGTTGTGATGTGAACCCAGGACCACTTTTTGGCAAATCTGCATATTAGAGACAGCTAGCTCACTTTAAAATGCAGTCCCCTGAGATAACCAAGGCATTGGGATCGAGCCCTCTTCACCTTGGACAACGCAGGCGAGTGTCATTCAGTGTTGGTCTGCACAACCTGGGACCAGATTGAACGGCACTTGTGGGGATCTCCAAGGGGATTGGAGGCCCTTGGGTGCATGCCATCTGGGCAGGGTGGTATCCTGGTCACCAGCCTGATACTGCCAAGGTGTTGCTGCCAGCAGGGCATTACCAGGGTGCAAGGCTGGCATTTTTTTGAGCAGCGGATATCGGCGCGGGGGGGGGGGGGGGGGGGGGGTGCCCTGCGCGGGTGAGGGGAGGTGATGGGGAGTCCCTTACAGTGACCTGGGCCTGGATGGAGGGAATGGTGGGTGGGTTAGGGGGTCCCGTTAGGGACTCGGGATTGAGACGGCATTTAAAAACGGGGTCCTGATCTCTCCCTGCACGGAGGTTTGGCAAGCGGGGCTCCTCACTGTAGGAAATGGGATTGAGTGCAGCCTGAGCCACACGTTCCCCGCTAAGCCCCATATCTAACTGGAGTTAGATAGCATTGTGTTTCTTGCTCTGCGAGCGCCAGGAAACATGTGGCTAAACGTGCTCGCTATGGGACATAGTTCCCATTTGGTTAAATCAGACCTTTAACTACAATTATGATTCAACTTAAAAGATTAGCTGAAGCTTGATATGGAGGAATGTGCTTCTACAATTCTACTTTACATTGCAGTGAATGGAAGCAATTATGCAAATAGGTGAAAAGTAAATGATCTTGTGCAAGAATTAATCTGTAAATGGGCTCCATTGTTTGGCAGTGAAATCTACTACATGAGGATTTGTTCCTGCAGTGCTGCTGTAATTGATACATTAAAAAATTTTTTTTGTAGCAGCAAAGGTAACCGCGCGGGGGAGGGGGGTGGGGGGGGGCATATGATTAACACTTTCAGTGGAATTGGGAGATAACTTAATTGACCCTAAATGACCCTACATTATGTTCCAAGTACTATTCCCAACCACGTCCATTACATTTCAACACATAAGTGGGAGGCCATTTATGACCCGGTGTTGTATTTGTTTGTCCTTAGCATCCGCAGGGCTGCTAAGCACGTCATCACTGCTGTTTACATTTCTGTACCCTCCATCAGCTGTCAACAGAACATAGAGAACATAGAACATAAAGTATAGGAGGAGGCCATTCGGCCCATCAAGTCTGCACCGACCCACTTAAGCCCTCACTTCCACCCTATCCCTGTAACCCAATAACCCCATCCAACCTTCTTTTTGGTCACTAAGGGAAATTTATCATGGCCAATCCACCTAACCTGCACGACTTTGGACTGTGGGAGGAAATCGGAGCACCCGGAGGAAACCCACGCAGACACGGGGAGAACGTGCAGACTCCGCGCAGACAGTGACCCAAGCCGGGAATCGAACCTGGGACCCTGGCGCTGTGAAACCACAGTGCTATCCACTTGTCCTACCGTGCTGCTGAAAATAACTGTTCAAGACCATGAAGATATTTCCCTTTGCTCTACCTGTCCTCTTGGTTAAGAATCTGGGATGAACTGAGTTAGCAAATTCCAGAGGGAAGAAAATAAGTATTAAATACGTTTTAACTATCATTTTTAAATAAAACAGAAAATGCTGGAAATTCTCAATAGGTCTGGCAGTATCTGTGGAGAGTGGAGCAGAGTTAACTTTCCAGGTTGATGATCTTTCACCAGAACAGACCTGCTGAGCATTTTCTGTGTTTATTGAAGATTTTCAGCATCTGCAAGAGTTTGGTTTTCTATTAACTATAAAATATTTTGACAAATTTAACCACAGTTAGCACCGCGGCCTCTGGGTTCGATTCCGGCCTTGAGTGACTTGTGTGGCGTTTGAACGTACTCCCATTGTCTGCGTGGGCTTCCTCTGGGAGCTCCAGTTTACTCCCACATTCCAATTGTGGGAGGAAACCCATAGGGGCTGGTTTAGCACAGGGCTAAATTGCTGGCTTTTAAAGCAGGCCAAGGCAGGCCAGCAGCACGGTTCAATTCCCGTACCAGCCTCCCCGAACAGGTGCCGGAATGTGGCGACTAGGGGCTTTTCACAGTAACTTCATTTGAAGCCTACTTGTGACGATAAGCGATTTTCATTTCATTTCAACAAAGTGTAGGTTGCCCATTAGCGTCCAAAGATGTGCAAGTTAGGTGGATTGGCCATGATCAAAGCACGTGGTTATGGGGACAGGGCAAGGGAGTGGGCCTAGGTAGAATGCCCTTTCGGAGGGTAGATGTAGAAACGATGGGCTGAATGGCCTCCTTTCGCACAGTAGGAATTCTATAGATTCAATTTCTTATCGTTTGGTACGCTGCAAGTTTTATACAAAATTGGATTTTCTGAGAGAACATTTATCTGATTTCTTGATGATATTCCATGGGAAAAAAATGTATTTGACTTAAACAGTGTTTATAATACTATTAAGAATATCATGTCACTTTCCAACAGAAAAGAGTTCATTACATTCCTTTTCATAGAATCCCTATTTGGCCCATTGAATCTGCACCGACCTTCCGAAAGAGCACTCCGCCCAGGCAATACTGTCTAACCTTTGGACACTAAGGGGCAATTTACCATGGCCAATCCGCCTAATCTGCATATGTTTGGATGTGGGAGGAAAACTGGAGCACCGGAGGAAACCCATGTAATCACGGGGAGAACATGCAAACTCCACACAGACAGTCTAATGTTTGGGATCAAACCCAGATCTCTGAGGCAGCAGTGCTAACCACTATGCCACCGTGCCTTTTATATTGTCTATTTAATTCAACATCCAGCTGGAGATGGAAAAAGCTTGGAAGTTACTAACGTCCGAAAGAAGATACTCTTGTTCAGAAAGAAGATTGTAACTGCAGTACTTTCATCAATAGCAGGTCATTTATATGCATATTGCAATGATATAATTCACAAAACATGAAAAATCTTTATTATGCACTACAGTATTAATCATAAATGTTTTAATAAACAGAGTAATTGCGAAACACAGCCAAATCTCTCACAACCTTAATATTCAGTGAAAATATTTAAAACATTTATGTACTTCATTTATATTCTTTTGATTAAAAAACTCTCCACGTTTCAATGTTATATAAAGTACCACAAATTGAATGCTGATCAATATGTTTTGATTATCTTGCAGGCAAAACACTGAGTAAGCAATTTTTAGCTCTAAAATGGTACCACTCAATATCATCCACTACATGAGCCAAAATCAATAGCTGAGGAATGAGTGGAATATGATTGATAAGATGCTTTTCAATGATCTATTGATGAAAGCTTGATGAATCATGTAATCAACTGTTTACTGTGGTGATAGATTGCATGTAACTATGAAGTATTTTCCCTTCATCTGTATGAAGGTAGTTCATTTTACTACCAGCATTTATCATACAAGGTCAGGAATATGGAAATCGAGTCCATCACAAAGAAACGCTGTCTCGAAAAGGTAAACTGCAAGTGAATTAAATCTGGATCAAATAAAAAATGCTCAACACACACAGCAAGTAAGTCAAGCATCTGTGAAAAGAAAAGTCAGGGCGTAGTATTTCGGGAGTGCATGCTGATTGATCTACTGTATATTTCTGGCACTTTTAATGGTTTGCTGAATTTTATTAGTCAAAATAAATTTACAATGTGCATGATAATTCTTCAATAATTAGGAAAATGCAGAGAAAGTAAGAAAGTAGACCCCCTTTTATGCTGCTCATCTTGAAATGCACTAATCATTATTATGGGGCTGAATCTTTGGGCCCTGCTGACGTCAAGGATGGAGGCGGGTGGAACGTGAAAATAACAGAGCCAGCCGATGTGTCACATTCCAGACCCTACTCCTGGCACTGGCCTTTTTGCCGAGGCTGTTTTGGGGTTGACAGATATACTTGTCCTCACAGAGCGGATAACCAATTAGTTAATGGAGGCCAACTGAAGTTTTCCTGTCGGCCTCCATTTTCCCAGTGCAATGGTGGGCAGTGGCAGGCTTGTAGGCAGTGTTTCAACAAGGTCTAGTTCTGCTTGGGTGCGAGTCAAGCCAAACGCCTGTGGAGACATCCCCGCAAAACACCCCTACCCCGCCAACCTATCTGCTGAATCTGCTTTTTAATGAGGGATTTGAAGAAATTAATGAGAATGCGCCTCAGTGTTGAAGTGCCCCCTCAGTTACGTACTTCTAGTGCACCCTGTGCTCCTGTTGAGCTAGAAAGACTTCAATTGCTCCTTCTCCTTTGAGAATCCAGCTGCTACTCTTAAATGGACAAGGAGCCTGTCTCGGAGTCTTTTGTAAAAATCCCAAGGAATGATTATTTCCTCCTGGGGAAGAACTCAGGAGCTGGAGATAGTCCCGGCTGCTGTTTCCCAACCCTGGAGGGAAAATTCATCCCATGGTGAGGGGATTGTTGGAGAGAGAGAGTGAGAGAGAGACAGAGATTTTAGTTCTTTCTTTCCCATCTCATTGTTCCCAAGTTAAATGTGCAGATAGATGGAGAAGTGATCCACGTTCAGGCCTACAGTCATGCCAAAGCCAAGAGGTTATTTTTGAAATGCTGCATTTATAAAGTATGGCCATTTTCTTGAGATCATGAATAATTCTTAAATCCAATATGAAAGGTTCCATTATAGGAGTAGAATAAAACCTCACTAGTATTAATTCCTGGGATTCCTCACATTAAAGCTTGTCCTCATCTACTCACTATAATGAAAAGTTAGTGGAATTAGGGAAAGCATTTATTACAATTAATTTTGAGTTAAGGATTTCTAATAAAAATGTTCTATTATATTTAAATTCTTTGTACTGACTGCTACACAGAGGGAGATTTTCAGCCCTTGTCTTCAGTCTGAGAAAAGAGCAATGAGGGCTGAAAATCTAGAATTGGGAAACACGATTCTCTCCGGAGAGAACGCGTTTCCTCGTTTTCCACACCCCTCACTGGTGACGTCATGAGGTTCACACCCACAAAGGGCGAGGACCTCATTTGAATGGATTTCGATACATTTTAATATCATTATCAGCCCTACGCCTGTCCCTCGCCCACACCACATGATTCCCCCCCCCCCCCCCCCCCCGTCAGTGAACAGTCAACAGTGAGGTTTACAACGGATTTTGAAAGGCACGATGCAGTAAAGGGGATACCCGGCTGGAGGGGAGGGGGGGTTCCAGGTATGTGTGCTGGGAAGAAAGGGGAAGAGATTTGCAAGCGCGCGCAGGGGCAGTGGTGCCGGCGATACATCCAATGATGGTGGAGCCGCTGATGATCGTGGGATGCCCTTTAAAAATGGTTCCCCGATCTCTGTGGAGCCTGCATGGATCACGTCCACTCTTATTTGTAACTCAGCGAGGTTCAAGCTCTGGAGAGAAAACTGGTCTGTGCAGCTGGAGAGCTGCCCACTGGCTTTCAGCCTGAAACTGGCACTGTGAAAAGAAATGGTAAGATTCCACCCATATAAAGTAAAAATATTTAAATTTAGTCTAATGCATTCATTAGCTGTTTCTTGAGGCTGCATTTTTCTCAGAAGTGTGAACTTTTAGAAATTACAGGTAACAATGTTGATAAGATGCAATTTGTCTGGTTGCAATTCGAGTACTAAAATTGATACTGAAATTTGATACAAAGCTTAAAAGTGAAGTAATAAAGTATTTGGAAGGCTTTGATAAATGCAATAGCATTTGATTTCCTGTTTTGGCAAGTACATAATTTGGAACCTTTTTTGTCCATGTGTGTTACGGCTGAAATGTGAATAATAGATATAAATAAATCTTTGTCAGCAGGACTACTTTATAAAGTAGTTTGTCAATGCTTTTCAAAATGGATAGTTACTGACTGCCAAGATGGCTCCAGCTGGTCACACGCTGGCTTCTGGAAGTTTCTGAGCCATTTCTAAGTGAACAGAGGCTAATGCCTTGAATGTCTGGATAGTAACACTCTGCGTCGCATAAACATTCCAGCTGAGCTAACAAAGTGGCCCAGCAGACAATCTGTCTGCTCCAGCCAGCCACGGTCAAAGATAGCTGTTTGCCAGCCTTCGTTGAAGCAATGTCCAAGGTGGTGAGGATGGAGGTGGAGCCGTACCTGAGGGGGCGGGGTGGGGCGGTTGGGGGGCACACCCTTGCCTCTGCCTCTCTGATTGCCCACCAAAGAATCCTGCTCGGCTGGCGTTCAGCAGCACCACTCAAAGCTGCAGACTGGCTGGCTGACCTGTTGGAATTTCTCCAGATGGAGAAACTTAAATTCGCCATCCGGGGATCGGAAGAAAGTTTCCACAAAACGTAGGAGCCATTCATTCCAAGACCTGTTTGCAGACAACAGCCAGAGGGAGCTGAGAGCCATGACACAACAACGAATGCCAAAACAACGAAAGGGTGAGGGGGAGGCAGAGTGGGAGAGAGGGGGAACACCAAATACACGACGTCAAGCCAACCAAACAGAAACAAGAGCTTGACAAAGCTTGAGTCATCTGGACTCAAAACGTTAGCTCTTTTCTCTCCTTACAGATGCTGCCAGACCTGCTGAGATTTTCCAGCATTTTCTCTTTGGTTTCAGATTCCAGCATCCGCAGTAATTTGCTTTTAAACAGAAACAGGATGTAGGAGCTGAAGAGGACACACGCCAGATGATTAGAAGGGGTGAGCGGTCAAGAAGAAAAAGGGGGAGTGGAAGGTTGGGGTCCCAGCTTGAAATAAGCACCTACTGGAGAAAACAAGAAGCTGCAACCAATCTAAATACCAAAAGACAACTGATGTATATATTATATATTTTTTTCCCCTTTTCTGTTGGTTTCAATGTATGTTCATGATTACCATTGTTTTGAATAACATAAAAAAATCCTTAATAAAACATTTATAAAAAAGATCGTTGTTTGCAAGTCTTATCTCTAATAAGTGATAATGAAAATCGCTTTATTGTCACGAGAAGGCTTCAATGAAGTTACTGTGAAAAGCCCCTAGTCGCCACATTTCGGCGCCTGTCCGGGGAGGCTGGTACGGGAATCGAACCGTGCTGCTGGCCTGCTTGGTCTGCTTTAAAAGCCAGCGATTTAGCTGAGTGAGCTAAACCAGCCTATGTGTTAACTGTTTTAACACAATGCTTGCCCATTAGTATGTCCAGAATCGCTCTGGGACCGGCGCCACCTTCGGGGTCGTATAAGTCTTGCGATTCAGTCCCAGCGCCAGCAATTAGTCTCAGAAACAGAGAATCCGGCTTGCTATCTCATTTGAATTTTTCATTTGCAAGAAATGTATTTGAGGACCATTATTTGCCCGTGGCCATGATCACAAGATCAGTGTGAAAGAGAGAAGAGCTGCAGCTGACACCAGAAGGATATCGTCTCTATGGAAACAAGCTGACTGACTCTGGGATATTCTAAAAATTGTATTAATACCCTAAATGGCCAGTGGGCAAAACATTACTAGCTATTTAACAAGCAAGCTTGCAGAAGCTCAAATGTTCAGTCAGGTAACCTATTCTTGAACTGCATGCGTGATCAGCACAGTATTAAGATTGAGTTTTCATGGATTGCCTCAAGTGGGTCTCTGTGTTTCTGAGATACAACATAATTCCCACTTAACTAAATTACAATTTAAGGCTTTAATGTTTCGACTGATTAAAGCACAACAAAAAAAAACACATTATTTTAGAAACATATACTGTTTTCAATTGAACTGTAAATTATATTGATCATTTTCTAACAATGTATTTCACTGAAGGTGCATGTATTGATGAACGGTATATCATACCTCGTCAGGAGGTTAACATTTTCAATTATAAGCTAATGCGAGAAAAATCAAGATAGAACATTTAATGTTGAAAGTAGAAATGAATGTGAAACTGTTCCGAAATTAACCAGATTTATGGATTTAATTTAACGCTACTCAAGGAGCAAGGTGGTGATATTTAGAATTTTGGGGGTCAATTTCTCCACTTGACAGTGAATTCTTGACTACTTTGGGTGCAATTAAAATTGACCAGTGTATCATTGTTGAGATTTGCAACACTAGAATTTGAAGTAGAATCTTCTGACTGGGAGCCCAGTGCTCCAGGTTATCAAACATTTTGAAAGTACATTAGAGGACATCAAAACTAATTAATAACATTTTAAAAATAAATTTGTAAAGTCCATTGAGGTACCGAAGTGAGTAGTTTTTCTATTGTTGGAATTGCTTTAATCTCACTTCTTCCAAGAATTATAAAATAGATTTATATTATTTGACGAATCACAATTCAAACAGTTATTACTTAGAATTAATTTTTAGAGCTTCTGGTTGGAAATAACTTCTGATATGCATTTTAGGTGCTTCTGTAACAAATTATATCACTGGCTATGCAGAGGCAGATCCTCAGCATAGCTCAAGTGATGATCATTTGTTCTCACTTTGCTGTCATTAACAATAAAATGGCAATGAGGCAGGAAGAATGGAATAATGTTTAATATTGCTTTGTAAACTATAGCACTTTGCTGAGTAAATTTCCCTCTCCCCTGCTCCCAAGAAATGCCGTAAAAGCAGCTTTGCACTGAGCACTCCAGCCAACCAAGTAATGGACTGAAGCTGCACAAACTTATTCAAGGAAGAGCCGATTGAGGAGACTTTCATCCCACCACTTTAAACTGGATTGGAACGCAGGTCCCTGGAGGTGAACTGCCAGTGGTTAATCTACTGCCAGTGGTTATCTACTGCCAGTGGTTATCTACTGCCAGTGGTTAATCTACTGCCAGTGGTTAATCTACTGCCAGTGGTTAATCTACTGCAATGTCAAATGCGTCAAATAATGGTCACTCCTCAATATTTGAGATTTTGACAAGTGACTTTTGACAAGTATGTTAGATCACTAATGTAACAAGCAGGTGACATTACAGCATTCAGACAGCCTGATAAAGAAAGTGAACATGAGGCACAGAACATGGGATAACTCTTAACTCATGAGCTGAACCTAACTCTGGCGAACAGCATGTAATAGAACATAGTACATAGAACAGTACAGCACAGAACAGGCCCTTCGGCCCTCGATGTTGTTCTGGCCAATCCACCTAACCCGCACATCTTTGGACTGTGGATAGAGATCAAGTCTAGAGAACAAAATATAGGGGATAGAAGAATTGAATATCATTGTAATGAATCTATAATGTCCCTTCTAAATCTTTAATATTTGTTCAATAGTTTGATAGGATTGAACAATTTTACATTCTGTATTTGTAACTAGTACCTCTCCCATATTCTGCTTACACTGTCAGACAAGGACATTATGCCATTGATTATTCTGTTGCTAAAGTGCAAGTCCATGTAATATTAAGGTTAACTGATATGAAGTTTTCACTGGGTAAGTTCAAACACATCTAAGTTAGTATGTTACAAATATTGTGGCTCCTAGGATTACCTTTGCTGGGAGGTTTATTGCTATAATTTCTAGTTATTGCACTTGTTTTTTTGTACATCTTTTTCAGGTACCACACAGAAATTTGCATGAGGCACTGTGAAAAATATTTTACATATCATGAACAGTGCACACATAGTTAATATAAATATTAACCATATAATCATAGAATTTACAGTGCAAAAGGAGGCAATTCGGCCCATCAAGTCTGGACCGGCCTTTGGAAAGAGCCCCTACTTAAGTCCATGCCTCCACCCTATCCGCGGAACCCACCTAATCTTTTGGACACGGAGGGGCAATTTAGCATGGCTAATCCACCTAACCTGCACATCTTTGGACTGTGGGAGGAAACCGGAGGAAACCCATGCAGACATGGGGAGAATGTACAAACTCCACATAGATAGTCACCCGAGGCCGGAATTGAACCCAGGACCCTAGTGTTGTGAGGCAGCAGTGCTAACCACTGTACCATCGTGCCACCCGTCTTAATGACCTGTAAAGAAAATATAGTGGATAGATTATTGGATTCCGATAATCAAACAGGCATTAAGGCTGCAATATAAATGATGATAGTATTAAAAATCATCAAGTCTATTCCACCTGTACATAACACAGATACAAACCATTAATTCGCCCCTTAACCAAAAAGCTGTTCGTACAGGCAAAAGAAAAGCAGGTGGGATTTTATGACATCCCTTCCCCTCCTTCCCCCCCCCCCCCCACCTCCCCAAGGAATTGGCAGGATGTCCAGAGGGGTGTAAAATCCAGTGAGAGGTTGCCACATCCATCACCTTCTTGCCACCGATAGAATTTTACCAGGAAGCTAGCAATTAACTAATGGCATGTTAAGAACCTCTTCCTGGTGCTGCTGGAGGAGCATCTGATCATATGGGGATACTGCCCAGTAAAACTAGCTGAAGGCTTGAGGGTTAGCAGGTAGCCTGTGATCAGGCATTCAATGGACCACAGGGGCCCCATCACCATCGGTGTTCTGTCCCAGCTGGGTGTCTCTTTCCCCGTCCCCATCCCCACGATTGATCTCCATGCCTCCCCACAAACTGGCCAGGGGTCTACTTGATTGAACTTGGGCAGACCCGATCCCACTTACCAGAGCCTCTTCTCCACGGCCCACCATTCCTGGTGCTATTGCTCAGACTGAAGAGCTGCCAATACTTTGATTAACCAGCAGCATTTGGAGGTGGGACATCCCGCCTTCAGGGGCAAAAGTCAGCATTAACTACCTACTCCAGTTTTGGTTTCCAGTGCTGGCAGACACGGGGGTCTGTCCCTGATTTTTCTGGCCAGTGGTTAGGGCTATTGCAGCCCCATAAAACCCCACCGATAGCTTAATCATTTCCCTTCTTAATATATCTCGAAAATAAAATCTAACTCAACACTTAATCTCCCAAATGGAGAATCCTGCCCCCTAAATGTCATAATCTCAATGAGTCCAGGCCTAATCTACTCAACCTCTCCTCATAAGAAAATCTCTCCATGTCCGCGATTAACATAGTGAACCTTCTCTGGACTGCCTCCAATGCCAGTATGTCTTTCCTCAGTTAACGGGACCAAAACTGTTCAGTGTTCCAGGTGTGGTCCAACTAGTTAGTGCCTTGTATAGTTTAAACAAGACTTCCGTATTTTTATATTCCATCGGCTTTCCCTATTACCTCTTGAACTTATATGCTGGCTTTTAGTGATTTAGGCACAAAGCCCCCCAAATCCCTCTGTGCTGCAGCTTTCTGCTGTCTTTCTCCATTAAATAATGGCAGTTCCCTTATTCTTCTGGACAAAGTGCTTAACTTCACATTTTCCTACATTATATTCCATCTGCCTGGTTTTTGCTCACTCACTTAATCTGTCTGTATCCCTCTGTGGAGTCTCTATGTCATCCTCACCACTTGCCTTCCCACCTATTTTTGTGTCATCCACAAACTCGGCAGTAGTACATTAATTTCCCAAACACAGATGCAGCACCTGCAAGGTGAACGAACCAAAGCTTGGTACAGGTCAAATAGAATTCTTCCAGCAGTAGAACTGAAATCCTTTTGTCTTCTCTTTAATCAACTCATGTTGCTTGTGAACCTTTAATGGTTTTTGTAACCTTTAACAGATATCCCTGCATGTTATCAATATGGTTTGAGTTTCCCCAGTCTCAAATGCATGGTGTTGTCGTTATTTGACATACGTGGGCCAATTCTGCTCATTTATCTAAATTGGTCTGCAGCCTTTGACTTACTGCAAATTGGATTTCAATGTCATTGGTGAATGTTCCATTAATACTTTAATTTGTACAATTGTAATGAAAGTCAAGTCCACTGCCTTAACTCAACTGTTAAATTAATGGCACAAACGTTTATGTCGCACATTGACATGGACCATACAGAACTAATGCTGGATGTTGACAACAACTTGTACTTGGAGAGTATGTTTATCATGGAAAACTGACCCAAGGCACATCACAGGAGTGGAATCAAATAAATGGGTACATAGGAGATTTTACCAAAGATCTGGGGTGGAGTTCTCCGCTTCCCACATGGCGTGGGAGGGCCTCCCGACATTTTTCACGCCCCCAGCGATTTCCCCCCCCCCCCCCCGGGGTCGGAAAAATCGCCACTCGCCGTTTTTCACAAATGCTCCGTTGTGCTCCTAGCCCCCCGGGTGGGGGTGAATTAGGTGCGGGGAGCGGGCCCCGAGGCCGTCGTGAACCTCGGCCGATTTCACAACGGCCATCCCGATTTTTAGCGGGAGCGGAGAATACCGCCCCATGGCTGTGATTTAACAGAAATGAAACAGAGTCCCATGTTGAGCGCGTTTAGTCGGGTGTTTTGAGAAAGCCCCTGTTATCTAACAGGTATTTCAGGGGCTCAGCGGGGAACGTCCTGCCGAGACAGCCCTATGTCCCATTTCCTGCACAGGAGCTCCACTCATCAGTACAGGAGGAGATAGGGGCTCTAGAGATCCCCCAACGTGACCCCCCCCCCCCCGACCTCCCACAATGCCCAGCTCACCTATAAGGGCGCCATTGAGCCCTCCATGCCGCACCTAATAGACTGCAGTGGAGACCAGTGCTAACCAGCGCTCGCTCAGGGTCTCCGAGGCGCGGGTGTTAGATCCCCCGCCTTGGATAACTCCAGTGAGTGCATTTCAAAGTGTTGCTTACTGCAGTATTTTAATATCCAGATTGCAACGTCTCACAAAATCCCGTTGGAGGCCTCTCGTGAGATATACCGGCAGCGTCGCACCCCACTTCAGGTGCAACTGTTAGATTTAGTCCTTGGTTAGAGGTGAATTGTACAGGAAGATCTTACAAGTTGTAACTTTACTAGTTATTTGGCAAAAGTGGCTTATGTGATGTTTCAGATCATTTTTATCAGATCTGTGGATATCTTGAATGAGGGACATACATTTTGTGACTGAATAAAATATAAATAAATTAACAGTGATTTGGTATATTTCCTGTGACCTATCAATCAATTTGTGAGGCACTGCTTGCTCTTCAAAGTCTCAACTTTCAAAATACAAGCCAAAGCATTCTGGCTATAAACGGATATATTATATATATATATGCACTTTGCAGGGTGAATTAGATCTCGTACAGATTCTCCCCTTCCAGAAATGTGTGTGCAAGAAAGAGAGACAGAACTGAAACATGTGCTCACATTTCTTGACAAAAATATAGTGAGCATGTCGCACTGAGAAAACATTTACAGATTATTGCTGATATATCCCTTGACCTAAGGTAACAGAGGATTCTTGGTTTAGCAGCATTGCATACATCTTGGAATTCCAGTGAAGGCTGTAACTTGGTCCAAGTCCTTTGAATGGAACCCCAATCTTTCACTATGAGCACTACTGGGCTACTCCTTTTATTTCATTTGCTGACTGACCTGTCTCAAGATGTTAATACAGCACAACTTAATTCTTAGCTTACAGTTACATTCCTAAAAAAATCTGTTGACTATTAACGATAGAGCCACTAACCTGTTTGTGCACTGTGCGTTGCTTCATTTCAGGACTGTCACATTTAGACGATGACGATTGCTGTCGCAGCTTTGTCCCAGAGCTCGGCCATTCTGATGAGGATGGTGTAATACCTCCGCTGGAAGGCCGTGGGTACTGAGGGGGGTTGAATAATAAAGCTGGTGGTGTCCTACCTCTCGCTGCCGGTGGAGGTTGGTCTATTCGGCGCTGTGGGCCTGCACTGTTCTGACGTGGTACTGACGTCTGGGGTATTTTTTCTGTTAGGGAAAGTTGTCGTCTTGTGAATTCCCCAGAACGCCTGGTAAAGTCTTCTGTGCTTGTATGGCTCTGAAAGATAGGTTTGTTGGCTGCCAGTTCTTCATTATTGCTATGTGAGCTAATAGAGCTGTGACATTCTGATCCTGAGTCTGCCATCCCACGTGGTGAAACTGGAATACCTGCAGCCATCTGATACACTGGGTTTTGAAAAGACAATGGTGCCAGGAGTTGCGGCCTTCCTGGTGTGCCATCTGCATTAGGGGTGCCCGCTGTTTGTCCAGGCTTTCGGCCTACATTCCCAGGTCCAGGCCCAATTGATGCTGCATTCTGTGGTGGTCTTGGAGGCCACATTGCTTGTAAATGCCCACTAGATCCTTGGCTGTCATTTAGGGAGTCACCAGTATTGGGGGCACTTGTTGTACTGTCCAAACTGCGATTCTCTTGCAAATCAACCATTGAAATACTTTTATTGCCGTTTGGTATTTGTTGCTCTGCTTCATTGGCTTCAGAATAGCTTGAGCTGCGAGCAGGGGACGGCTGTACTGCAGAGGACCTTGTGACAAAAAACAAGTCCTTGTTTTCTGGGGTAGGGGAGGGTAACCTTGTACAGTCTAATAAACTGAAAGGGGAAGAAATCAGATAACATTGGGAGTTTCTTACCAAACAAATTCAACAAATAAAGATAGTTTCCAATTATTTAAATCATTTAATCTATGTTGCCTAACTTGTTCAATGGGAGCCTTATGTGTGGGATGTATTGGACTGTATTCTCCTGCCCCGCCTGCCGCAAAATCTCCACTGACCATGCAAGGTCCATTGACCTTGGGCGGGAATTTACAGTCGCCGGGTAGGCGTGGCCGGAAAATCCCGTCCATTATGTTGGGATGTTCCTTTCAGTGAAAGGAGGTGAATATGTGAAAGCAAAGTGCATTTAACGGGATCCGTAAATTCAGGAGAAATATTCCTGTCCCTGCTGGCCTGCCCCTGTTCCCAAAATAACCCCCACCACTACTCAGCTGGTCTTAGAATTTTTTGCCGAAAGCAGTCAAAGGGAAGAAATGGTGTGAAAATGTCACTGCCATTAGAAAATCACTTGCTTTAAAATGTTGTCAAAGGTTTCCTTTTGAGACCTTTAGAATCCACTCTCAGCAAATGTGTCCATTAAGTGACATAAAAAAAACTTGGATAGGTCAGTCAAGAATCTTACACAGAACAAATTCCCAACCAGAGAAATTGAGCATATTCTGGAATGTAACTTAAAAGGTTGAATACATTCTTGTCAATTCCATTCTCTACCCCCCCCCCCCCCCCCCCCCCGACAATAATGGCGGGAGAATAATGTACCTCACACATTGTGTTGGAATAACAGAGAGAAAGGCTAATTTTTAAATAACAGAACTTTAAATAAATTCCTGCTTCTTTGGCGTTCCTTCCAATTGCTTTCTCCCTCTCTATCCACGTAACCTCTTCCCTGGGATGTCTTTGATGCAAGTTTCAACTACTTATTTAAATTTGTTTAAATGTCTGTTGCCTTCTGAGAGTTCAGTTTACAGCTGCACAAACCTGATGTGCAATTATTTCTCGGCAAAGCCATTTGTTTGAAAGGTGCCTGATGATGGGAAGTCTCTTATAACTTCTGCTTAATTAAGTGATAACTTTGGCTTGTCAGGAGATTACAGGGCAATAAACAGTTTCTATGTTGATTAAATACAGAAGCTGCAGGCTGAATTACAGCAAGTGCAGCCAATCTGAAATAGAAACACCAAAATACTCACGTCATCAGATGAAAAAAGAAAAGACAGTTTAAACTCTAGGTCTGCATCTGAAATGTTAACCAATCTATTCTTGTTTGGAATGCTGATAGGCCTGCTGAGTATTTCTAGAATTTTAAGTATTTATTATTAGGCTGTACTTTTAGAACGGGATGAACATATATTTAAAACTCTACCAAATGGGCGCGATCTACCGGCTGTTCATGCTGGTGGGATGTTCCGGTCCTACGCCAGTGAACAGGTTTCCCAGTGACGAGGGTGCAGTCACTGGGAAATCCCGTTGACAACGGCGGGGTCAGTAAATCGCGCTGGTGGGCTGCCTCGGCCGCCGAAAAACACACGGCAGGTTGGTCGGTAAATCCCACCCAATATTGCAACCTTGATTTGGACTTTTCTTACTGAAACAAAATTGTGTGCATCCGAGCTGACCACTAAAACAGTGCTGATTTAAAAAGGCTTTCAGAAAAATTAACCTAGAACCATTATCAGCAAATAAAACCCACTAACAGGTTAATCTAACACAAAATAACATAACAAAATAAAATAAATAACACAACAAAATAAAATACAGTCAAGAGGATAAATCCTCAAAGGTCATATCCGAAACCAATTTCTAATATATTATCATCCTTCCATCTTCTTACAGAAAAGCAATGCAAGAACAACAATTCAAATGCCTTATGCTTGTTTACATCAAATTCTTTTGACTTTTTTTTCTTAACACCTTTTGTTACGTAGCTTTAAAGTTTGGGAGTGAACTGTTGATATTAACTTCAATGCTACACATTCAGAATGACATTAAGGCCTGAATTTTCACTCCAGGGTCGGAAGCACAAAGTCAGGACAATTCCGATCTGTGCAAACCTGAAAAAAGTGCCCTGAAAGCTCTGAATTTCAGTCCAGCGGAGAGGGGGGGGGGGGGGGGGGGGGGGGGGGGGGGGGGGGGGGGTGAAAGTGGGAGTCCAGAAAGAGTTCGGAGACTTCCAGGTGCAGAGGTGGACTGGGAGACAGTTCAGCCTCAGTAGTCCGGTACTTTGTTGAGGGTATGAAAAAAGAAGTAAAACAAAAGTGGGCCAACAGCCCTCTTACTGCTACCAGCTGTCCATGCCAGCCCATGCTTCCCCTGGCCACCTCATAGGCCCAACATATACCCATCCACTCACCAACCCATGACCCTTCAGAATCCCAATGTCAACTCTGTGCCAATCCACCCCCCCTGTCCCATCCACCACCCTTTGCCCTTACAACCTCCATTGAAACACATCCAGTATCCCCAATGGCAGAAATTCAAAATATGTGCTTAAATAATGTTCTAAAGTGTCTATTTATTGATTCACTATTTTTAAAAAAACCTCTCATTGATAAAAACCCATTTACTACATTTCAGTTATTTCAGATATTTAATCCCATAAACAAAAAGCATTTGCATTCATAGTCCCCTTATGGAGCTGTCAATCAAACTGTGAATTTACAGGCACCAGGTGTGGATGATGACAGATTGCGAAATCAGCCATGCAGTACAAACCCTAAAATGGTTGCCATCAGGTGTTACGCCAACAGAGTGAAATAGCAACCACTGATTTTTTTAAACTGCAGACAGTTTGTTCAAATATTAAAGGGGCAGGAGATTTTAAAGCAGGACAGTTTCACAGTTCCGATCGACCATTACCGTTGATAGTTCCAATGCATTTATCCATTCTTTACACACATTCAGGTCTAATTTTAAGAGTCCAAAAGGGTCTCCCAAAGGTGCACTTGGACCATTGCCAAAAGGATACCCATCTTCCAAATAACTCCACTAACTAGACTTTCTCTTACCAGGTCTAAAGTGCTCAATTTGTATTTTGGACATCCCATTAGCCAAAGACCGATCAGCCTGAAAGCATGTGGCATGTCATCACGTGCAGTTGCCTCTGTGAACCACAGATGCCTTATTTAGGATTGTCCCCCCCCCCCCCCCCCCCTATCCTGTGAAAATAGTGGGGGCTGGGTTCGGGGGCAGGACATCCAATCCAGTCGCTGCAGCCATTTGTGTAAAGTTGGAGAGCTTCTCTGTCTATGTGAAAATTCAGGCCTAAAAGTACAAAATAGCAGCCACAATAAACTGTGATTACATTTGCACTCACCCACTAAATTCATTATCTATCACCATCTTCTGCAGTCCTGAAGATATGCTGCTGTTTGCGGGAGTTGGAGTTGAGGTGCATGGGTCAGAGGTTGTTGGCACAGGTACAGCTCCTGGGTTGGTCAGCATGGTGTTGACGTCTCTTAAAATGCGAGGCAAGGGGCCAAGCTTGGTTGAAGTTGCCTGAAGAAATAAATATCCATTTTCACTAAACATAGACAAATGTGTGACAGTCACTTTGTGAAATTAGTGTGTAAAAGAATGAAGTTCAGGATGCCAAACCAATAAGAATTGATGATTTGAGAAGTGAATAATTCATTTGATATACAAACACACCAGATTTCAAAGTCCTAATAAAATATGAATGTGTATGATGTTAGAAAAGGGACACACAGTCAGGGGAAATCCACACCTGAATCCATTAATTCTAATTTCTGACTCACTTGAACATTAGAGAAACAATTAAAAAATTGTGCGGTGCCATTCTAATTTAGCTTGAGGGCAGGAAATATGCACCTACAGCAGAATTCTCTGCTTTTTAAGAAATTTTTTTATTCTCCTCCATTTTCACATTTTCTCCCAAATTTACACCCAACAATAAACAGTGATCAGTAACGAATGTAGTGTCAATCCCCATATCAATAACAAGAATTATCTGCTGTCTCGAATTGGTTAACACTGGCATCCAGTTGAAGAGGATCCAAGTTTTACATTTGAGGAAAAAAATGCATTTCATTTAGATAGCTTTTGTCTTTATTACATCACCTCTTTTACGCCAAGTTGTCTTCTTTTTAATACCTAGTATGTTGCAAGAAGTCAGTCCATTTCCTTTTGTTTTCACTGCCAGCCTTTCACTGTGTATTTCAAGCCTTTAAATAACCTGTTTAGCTTTCACCTGACACCGAATCATTAATTGCCTAGACACAACCTATTTCTCCATGGTCTACATCTCATTTAGACTCCTCATGCCACAAACACACTGGTCTAAATCTACCTGACCCAAAGTTAATACCAATTCTTCCAATATCTTCCTACTCTCTCTTTCAAACAACTCATTGGTTATCCACTTCCCCCTTTGATAGACAAGGGAATGAAGGGTTTATGCGAAGCAGTCAGGAGAGGAGGAGCTGAGATCGCAGCCAGGTCAGCTATGATCTTACTGGATGGCTGAGTAGGCTCGAAGGAGCAAATGGCCTTAATCCTGCTCCTATATCTTCTGAAAATTTTGAACTTTGCCATATGAAACGTGTGCCTAAGCCTGCCCCTTCATCGAAGACTCTCAGCCAATTCTTCTTCAGACACAAATCTTAAACTTGGTACGAGGAATCACAATTATAAGTTGTAATGAGCACTGAGCAGAGCCTCCGAACTAGTTGCAAGTTTTGATTAGGCATGGATTTAGTAAATAATAGAACTTGTAAACAAAATAACCAATAGCCATTTTGAAAACACACCCATTGTCCTTAGTATGCTCAACTCGCAAAAAGCAGTTTCACCAGGAATTTTGGCTTTGTTTCTTAGAGGAACAACAACCGTTTTGGTTATATTTCAAGGGCAACTAAACCACCTGAGCTACTTCAACTACAACAAAATTGCCTCAACAATCCAAGCAGTGCCAAATTTTGAACGAGTTCAGTCCATGACTATTAAACATATGCTTCCGTTTCAAAACACCAGTTACGTTTAATAATTTTCCAAAAATTGCCTGCAAGCCCCTCCTGTCAACTAAATTCCCATGTTCAGATTTAGAATGGAAGTTGCCTTATGTAAATTAATTACACCATAACTACCCCTCATGCCTTTAGTGGCATTGCAGATCATCAACTATGGCTTTCCCAGTTCCGGTGCTGTAACAAATACTATTATTCTGTGCTTCCCAATTTCTTACATGTTTTGTTATTCAATTATAAATACTATAAAATCAAAAGACAGACATGTGACTTAAAATAGGAAGACTGAATGGTATCTGCACACCCTACTCAACATCATTTTCTCAGCCTGCCTCATCTAATGTCCTGTCACCAATGCAATGGGAGATAAACTAATATCTGAATAGAAGCTACACAATATGTTAATTTATACAAGGCAAATACAGGAGACCCCACAAGGACCTGGGGCGCAATTCTCCGCTCCCCACGCTGGGAGGCAGAATCGCGGGAGGGCCGGACGAATCACGCCACGCCGCCCTGGCACCCCCCGCGCTTCTCCCACCCCCCCCCCAAAATGGTGTGTCGCCTTTTGCGCACGCCGCCCGGAGAATCACCGCTCGCCGTTTTTCACAGCGACCGGCGATTCTCCGGCCTAGATGGGCCGAGCGGCCTGACGAACCCGACCGGTTCACGCTGGCGCCAACCACACCTGGTTGCTGCCGGCGTGAACAGCGCGTGACAGGTAAGTGTGGGGCCTGTGGGGGGCGGAGGGAGGCTCGACCACCACGGGCGTGCTCAGGAGGTGACTGGCCCGCGATCGGTGCCCACCGATCATCGGGCCGGCGTCTCCAAGAGACGCACTCTTTTCCCTCCGCCGCCCCGCAAGATCAAGCCGCCATGTCTTGCGGGGCAGCGGAGGGGAAGACAGCAACCGCGCATGTGCGGCTGACGTCACTTAGGCCCCGCCGGCCGCATCATTCTCGGCACACCGCTGCTCCTAGTCCCCTGGGGGGGGGGGAAAGAGAGAATGGGGGGGGAGAAGAGAGAATAGGGGGCGGAGGAGTGGCCTCCGACGGCGGAGTGAAACACTCCGGATTTCACTCTGGCGTTGGCTGTTTCTCTCCATTTCGGAGAATCGCGCCCCTGATGTCACATTAGAAAAAGTCTCATGACATAAAGCATAGAACTAATCATTACACCCAATGTCAATCACTGATGAATTATCCACAGTGATCCAGCAAATAGCATCCACTGGATTTAAGTGGACAGTATGAAACTATACCTGCTCCATTTGTGAAACCACTTCCCAGAGCAGCGAATGCAGGGTGGAAAGTTCTCGGCCTAGATCAATGTATCCCTCAAATCCTGCTGTGTTTGAAATGGTTTCTGGATTGGAAATTTCCAATAGGAATCGCTGCATGTTGGTCCATTCATGCTCGAGGAATTGATTCATGAAAGACATATATTCTTCCTTGCTACCAAACCTGTTGTTGAAATATCGAGGTCAAAGTTTCAATTGTTGTTCATAACATCTCCATGTCAATAAAAATCAACCACCATCAAAAAGACACCAATGCATTCAACAATAATACCTAACAGCTAAAACCAAAAGAGCCTGTGGACTCAATTAAATTGCCTAATCTCTAATGTTCCATATAAGAATAATCTTTCTAAACTTCAAGCTTAGACCTTAAATTAAAAGTGTCTAAAAACACAGACCTTAGATCAAATTCACTCAGGTTACTTTTTATCCGCCCCTTATTAACTAAATAAAGCCAATTTCGACTATTGTTACTTTTATTTGGAGCTGAAGCTATCGTTGTTAAAATGGGCTTTTTCGGACCGAGCATGGGAAGAAACACAGATTGGATGAACAGCTTCTAGAACTTGTTGGACTAGAAACGGAAAATTCTGACTGATGAGTCGGTCAGTCCTTAAGTTTAAGTTTAAAGAGCTGAAGTTGGATTCCTTAGTTCCCGCAGGAAATGAAGACAAATGGGATGGAAGGGGGACTGGAGTACCAAGGGAGGGGGTGCTAAGGAATCACAAAGTGGGAGGAGGCAGAAGCAATGCGGCTTGAAATAATATTCCACCTGCGGGATTCTTCGTCAGCGGGATCCTCTGCAGTGCAACCGCGGGTTTCCCGATGGTGTGGGGTGGCTCACAATGGGAAACCCCATTGGCTGGCTGCAGGAACGGAGAATCCCGCTGCCGGCGGGGGCGCGTCACGCCGGAAAACGGGGTTGGCGGGATGGAAAATTCTGCCCCATGTCTTTCAGATATAAGCAGGGCAAGGTATTTTATTTTCTGCCTGGGAACACTAATAAGTTTAACGGCGCAGTCATTATTCTTCTTGGTCTGTTTAGCAGTGATTTTCTTACTTTGTTTTGATTCATAGACAACAAAGGGGTAATTCATCAATTTTGGACCACTCTCTGATTTTGCCGCTGAATGAAAAGATGATTGGTTAATGCTAGACTCTGATAGAGCAAGAGCAGCTTGGGCCAACAGTTGCAGGAAATAATTTCCATAATCATGTGGTGCACCATTTGTGAAGTTCCACACTGGGACATATAGATATTCACATTATCAATAGTAAGTAAAGGCAAAGTTACCATTTGCATTTTGCACCCTCCTTGCCCCTCTCCCCATAATTCCTCAAGGACACAAAATGAAGTAAAAGATTTCACTACTTTGGGTTGGTAGAATTTTACAAATGTAACTGGGTAACAATGAGAGACTAGAATAGGAACCCTAGAAATGTTTCATAACGGATCAAGTATGCTACAAATTTAGTTTTAAAGTGAAATCTGGTACTCATTACACCAGTGTGTCACCTATTTGAGCTTGCCCTTCATGGTTGGATGACTTCATTGCTGGTGAGCGTTCAGACAGACTCAAAAACTCTGCTTTGGTATGTCCCAGTCATTGTGTATCAGGTGGCTTTACCCCTGTGCTGTTAACAATCTGCTCAACACAATTGGCCACTTCTGATTCAAGAACCCAGGTAATACAATATGATGAATACAGAAAACTGTTAATTTTAGAGTATATATTCAATTAGCTGTAGATATAGACTGGCTTGTCCGATAAGGAATATTCATGATATACCTTCAGCTATGGACAAAAAGTAGTGTGTGCATATGTGCACGTGTGTGTGTGCACAGTTGTGCACACCTTCATGCATTGCAATTATGTGTGAATACCTGCGCGTGTGTCTACATGTCCATCTGTTTTTTTAATGCAATAATTTCAGGATGAGTCTTAAGGCATTTAAACATTTTTAAAAAATAATTGTATTAAAGGCATTTTACATATATACCTGAAAATATCAGAAGACCAAACATCAACATAAACATAAACAGAAACCACAAGCTCCCAAAACAAGACAATACCAACACCCCAACTCAACCCTGCCTTTCTAATTTATCCACCCTCCCCCTACAGCATCTCCCTCCCCAACCCCACTGACCCCGCAATTCCCCTTGAAGAAATCAAGGAGTAGTTTCCACCTCCGGGTGAACTGAACCCCTCCTCTGACCCCGCAAAGCGAACTTGCCCTTTTCCAAAAACAGGAATTTTGCCAGGTCGCACACCCATCCCCCGGCCTTCGGCAGCTCCGAGTCCCCGCCAGCACAACAAAATCCGTCTCCGGGCTATCAGGGAGGCAAAGGTAACACGTCGACCTCTCTCCTCACCTGGACTCCTGGATCTTCCGACACACCGAATATCACCACCTCTGGACGGAGCCACTCCCACACTGAGAATCTCGGACATCACATCCAAGACCACCGTCAGAACCCCCTAAACCTCGGACATGCCTGGAACATGTGGACTTAATTCGCGCCCCCCCTCCCCCCTGCACACCGCCCATACCTATCCTCAACCCCTGCAAAGAACTGGCTCATCTTCACAACCATCATGTGGGCCCTATGAACCACCTAGTATATTAAGGCATTTAATCCAACTAATGTGACACAAACCATAGATTCAAATTCAAGCCAATAAAAAGAAACACTTACTTGGCAAAATTAGCTAAGTTCTGGGTAACCTTGGCAATTAAAGTCAAAGTGCGTGCTGTGCGGTCATCTGGGTATTCCTGCAGGAGGTTGAAGAGAGAAGGGGACATAATGGCAGGACAAAGGAACCGCAGGAAGAGGGAAGCACTGATTAATCTCTCACTGATGTCAGGTCGCCCTCGGTTGCTACACTCCTGTCTCCACGATGCAAACACTTCCTTTAGTTCTCGTGGAAATACACTGTTGAACAATTTGTTGTAGTGAAGTGAAATTATTTTTATTCATATAAATATAGTCAGTACTTAAACAGAAAAGAGATGAATTTTAAGCTATGATAGACGTGCTAACCTGACAGAAAGATCAAGATTTTAATAACTAAATTCCTTCTGCAGTTTGAAATACTTTTATATCAATTACATGACATGTAAATATGACAAGTTATCATAATAATGTAACAAGGAAAAATATGTTACATTAGACTTATGACAATGCAGTTTTATGAAAGGAAAAAGTAACTAAAGAGGTCAAAATGTTCTATATTATAAAAAAAGTGGCATCCTATACAAAAAAGTTGAATTTCTTTGCCGAATAAAGATTGTTTGAAGTCCAGATACTCCCTCCATGAACAACAGTATTGGTGATAATGTGCTTACCCACTGAAGGAATAAGGACTCTAGTCATTAAAAACAAATTGTAAATCATAATGGTACTTTCAGTTTCATTTTAGTTAAGAAATGAGGCTGTGAATTTATTATAATTCACCAAGACAGCGTTGATTTTAGATTGTGGCAGAAGAGGAAATCAGTTTAACAGAGGAAATTCATTGCTTTAGTTGCAGTTGATTTATGGTGATGATCATTGGCAAGATTCATAGTACATGGATTTAATAAGTATTTAACTGTTTATACATTAGATTAATATTGCAATTAGGAATAATCAAAATGCAAACAAAAGGACTGTTTTTTTGACCAGCATTAAAATTTATTGTTTGAAAATGGTTTTATGCTGGTAATCTACATTCACTGCCAATTGCAAGATTCACCGATTAAGTAAGTATAAGGTACCTTGCACACAAATACAAGAGATCTCACCTTCACAAAGCTGATGTCAGGGACCCACTTTTTTGATGAGTCTGATTTAAAATTCAAGTACAGGACTGAGTGTTACTGTTTTAATCAACAGGAATTGTGGCCCCCCAGCACTGACAGGTCTTCTTTCAGCAGTGGGACGTGATAGATACAATTCTCAAGGAGAGCAGTATACAAAGGTCACCCGTCTCCATTTGGACCCTATTCCCGCAGGGCTATTTAGCAAAGAAAAAAGTGTCTTCATATTACAGACTGCACTGTAAGTAAGTTGCCATTAATATCGTTCTTTCGATTCGCAATCTTGTGATTTATAAATAGTTAATACTGGTTAACCGTATGTACTACAAAGCCAAAACAAAATGTTTCCTGTCAAATGTATGCAATGCAAGAATATGAATGTAAAACAGTTTGTCAAAGTAATAGAATCACTGATTTTTGTATTGAATGAACTAATTCTTGTGAGCAAGTTTCATGCATACAACAGTAATCAGTTGATCCTGATAATTAACAAGGGTTTGAAAATATATATCCAATGCAAGTCTTGCAATACTCCACAGATTATCATAGATCATCATCATAGATTATCACAGAATTTACAGTGCAGAAGGAGACCATTCGGCCCATTGAGTCTGCACCGGCACTTGGAAAGAGCACCCTACCCAAGGTCAACACCTCCACCCTATCCCCATAACCCAGTAACCCCACCTAACACTAAGGGCAATTTTGAAGGGCAATTTATCATGGCCAATCCACCAAACTTGCACATCTTTGGACTGTGGGAGGAAACTGGAGCACCCGGAGGAAACCCACGCACACACGGGGAGGAAATGCAGGCTCCGCACAGACAGTGACCCAAGCCGGAATCGAACCTGGAACCCTGGAGCTGTGAAGCAATTGTGCTATCCACAATGCTATTAGGGACCTTAACCAAAGGCATTGTGTCCTTAATTAAAATTTCCCATCCGGTCGTGATGGGAGATTTTAACTTCCCCAACATTGAATGGGACTCGTATAGTGTTGGAGGCGTAGATGGAGCAGAAGTTGTAAGGAGCATCCAGGAGAGTTTTTTAGAGCAGTGCGTAAATAGTCCAACTTGGGAAGGGGCCATACTGGACCTGGTATTGGGGAATGATCCCGGACAGGTGGTTGAAGTTTCAGTCGGTGATTACTTTGGGAATAGCGATCACAATTCCGTAAGTTTTAGAATACTCACGGACAAAGGCGAGAGTAGTCCCAAAGGAAAAGTGCTAAATTGGAGAAAGGCCAAGTATAACAAAATTCGGCAGGAGCTAGGGAATCTGGATTGGGAGCAGCTGTTTAAGGGTAAATCCACATTTGAAATATGGGAGTCTTTTAAGGAAAGGTTGATTAGAGTGCAGGACAGACATGTCCCTGTGAAAATGAGAGGTAGAAATGGCAAGATTAGGGAACCATGGATGACAGGTGGAATTGTGAGACTAGCTAAGATGAAAAAGGAAGCATACATATGATCTAGGCGACTTAAAACTGATGAAGCTTTGGAGGAATATCGGGAAAGTAGGACAAATCTCAAACACGCAATAAAGAGGGCTAAAAGGGGAAATACCTTTGGCTAACAGGGTTAAGGAAAATATCAATGCCTTTTATTCATATAAATGGGGCAAGAGGGTAACTAGAGAAATGATTGGCCCACTCAAAGACAAAAGAGGGAATTTATGCGTGGAGTCAGAGGAAATTGGTGAGATTAATGAGTACTTTGCATCGGTATTCACCAAGGAGAGGGACATGATGGATGTTGAGGCAAGGGATGGATGTTTAAATACTCTAGGTCAAGTTGGCATAAGGAAGGGGGAGGTTTTGGGTATTCTAAAAGGCATTAAGGTGGACAAGTCCCCAGGTCCGGATGGGATCTATCCCAGGTTGCTGAGGGAAGCGAGGGACAAAATAGCTGGGGCGTTAACAGATATCTTTGCAGCATCCTTGAGCACGGGTGAGGTCCCGGAAGACTGGAGAATTGCTAATGTTATCCCTTTGTTTAAGAAGGGTAGCAGGGATAATCCAGGGAATTATAGACCTGTGAGCTTGATGTCAGTGGTAGGCAAACTTTTGGAGAAGATACTGAGGGATAGGATCTCTTCACATTTGGAAGAAAATAGATTTATCAGTGATAGGCAGCATGGTTTTGTGCAGGGAAGGTCATGTCTTACAAACCTAATAGAATTCTTTGAGGAAGTGACAAAGTTAATTGATGAGGGAAGGGCTGTAGATGTCATAGACATGGACTTCAGTAAGGCGTTTGATAAAGTTTCCCATGGCCAGTTGATGGAAAAAGTGAAGTCATATGGGTTCAGGGTGTACTAGTTAGATGGATAAAGAACTGGCTGGGCAACAGGAGACAGAGAGTAGTGGTGGAAGGGAGTGTCTCAAAATGGAGAAAGGTGACTAGTGGTGTTCCACAGGGATCCGTGCTCGGACCACTGTTGTTTGTGATATACATAAATGATCTGGTCGAAGGTATAGGTGTCTGATTAGCAAGTTTGCAGATGATACTAAGGTTGGTGGAGATGCAGATAGCGAGGAGGACTGTCAGAGAATACAGCAAAATATAGATAGATTGGAGAATTGGGCAGAGAAATCGCAGATGGAGTTCAATCGAGGCAAATGCGAGGTGATGCATTTTGGAAGATCTAATTCAAGAGCGGACTATACGGTCAATGGAAGAGTCCTGGGGAAAGGTGATGTACAGAGAGATCTGGGAGTTCAGGTCTATTGTACCCTGAAGGTGGCAACGCAGGTCGATAGAGTGGTCAAGAAGGCATACAGCATGCTTGCCTTCATTGGATGGGGTACTGAGTACAAGAGTCAGAAGGTCATGTTACAGTTGTGTAGGACTTTGGTTAGGCCACATTTGGAATATTGCGTGCAGTTCTGGTCGCCACATTACCAGAAGGATGTAGATGCTTTAGAGAGGGTGCAGAGAAGGTTCACCAGGATGTTGCCTGGTATGGAGGGTGCTAGCTATGAAGAAAGGTTGAGTAGATTAGGATTGTTTTCGTTGGAAAGACGGAGGTTGAGGGGGGACCTAATTGAGGTCTACAAATTATGAGAGGTATGGACAGGGTGGATAGCAACAAGCTTTTTCCAAGAGTGGGGGTGTCAATTACAAGGGGTCACGATTTCAAGGTGAGAGGGGGAAAGTTTTTTATGCAGAGGGTGGTGGGTGCCTGGAACGCTTTGCCAGCAGAGGTGGTAGAGGTGGGCACGATAGCATTTATTTAAGATGCATCTCGACAGATATATGAACGGGCGGGGAATAGAGGGAAGTATATCCTTGGAAAATAGGCGACAGGTTTAGATAAAGGATCTGGATTGGCGCAGGCTAGGAGGGTCGAAGGGCCTGTTCCTGTGCTGTAATTGTCTTTGTTCTTTTGTTAATTAAGTGCTTACTGTTTCTATTTGAATGCATGCATATAGAAACTACTTAATGTAAAAACACTGAAACCGAGGGCGCGATTCTCCCGAAAGGGAACAAAGTCCCCAAGAGAGCACGTTTAGCCGCATGTTTCCCAGCGCTCACACTTGACTATTCAACGTGACACGCATTGAATAAGGGGCCCGAATGGGGAACCCGCGGCCGCACAGTGATGCCATTTTTAAATGGCATCCCAATCTCTGAGGCTCCTAAATGACCCCCACCCCACATACACAGTGCAGCCCTGGCTCAATCGTGCGCACACATGCAGAAGATGCCAGCTTGGCACCGCCAAATTGGCACCCTGACAATGCTATTTGTCAGTGCCATCTGGGCACATTGGCAGTGCCAGGCTGACCCTGCTAGGGTGCCCAGGTGGCACCAGCAGTGTCAGGGCACCACCCTGCCCAAGGGGCATGCAACTGGGTGCCTCTGATCCCCTGGGAGTCTCCCACGAGTCCCGGTTTGTGGGGACCAGTACTGAATGGCGCTCGCCCAAGGTCTCCGAGGCGAGGGGGTTGAATCGTGCCCCTAGTATTTTTACAGAATCGGCACATCATGGTCGTGAAAGATCTGCCCATCTACGTATGAACTAGTAGAGGCTCAGAAGGTACTGCAGGTGGAAAAACAGCTATCTAAAGAACCTTGAGGGGTTTTGACATAAAAGACTCTGAGTAAATAAGAGCCTTCTTAGTTAAGAGATCATTTCCAACAATTTTAGCAGTTTGCAAATTACATTGTGAACTCGGTGAAAGACTACAGAGAAGAACTTGAATTTATTTTCAGATGATAATCCACTATTACCATGATTGATTGGAAAGCAATGAGGAAAATAGTTTGGGATAAATGCTAAGCAATATTTAATTATGCATACATAATTGGAAAATGCATCTCTATTCAAACAAGTCTTCCTTATTGTGCATCGAAGCGGTAGGATCATAGATATTCATTGCAAAATAATTCCAATCATGTAAGAATTTTTAATGGTCTGATGTATGGAGAATGATAAGACACAGTCCCAAACTTTCACTGGTTTACTAAAAAACGTAAGGGTGATAGGGATGTTAGAACAACTCTTGCAGAAGATCTAAAGGAGGAGAATATGAGTGATGACTGCCAGATATTTACCTGCAGAAAAACTTTCCTGATGGTGTGCAGTGCTTTAACAGGTGCACAAAAATAAATCTAAGTTTCAAATCTAACAATTGATTTTCCCCTGGCCACTGTCTCTCTTACAGTAAAATTAAAATAGACTGCAAATGCTACAAATCTGGAATAGACTTCCACCGCGTTGCAATGTATTTCTACAACAACTTATCAACCTCCCTCCCTAACACCACATGGACTGCAGCAGTTCAAGGAAGCGGAACACTGCCACCTTCTCTAGGGTAATTAGGGGTGGGATAACTAATGTTGCTCTGGCCTACGATGCCCACATCCCATGAAAGAATAAAAAAAGCAGCAAGCTACCTCACTGTAATGATTAATCAAAACTGCAAGGAATACTATAAAAATTACTACAGTATTTCAGCAAAGCAACTTAGGAGTTAAGTGGTAGAACTTTAAATTTGCTCTTTCTGGTTTTGCTGTTTAATGTATTGTATTGCATTTCACATTTGCTTGTTTGTTATTTTGATTATAAAAAAAAGGATGGATGTAATACCCATCCATGTTTCTTATTTGCTTCAACAATTGACAGCAGCGGACACACAGATGGAACCCTCGGAATATTGCTGTGTTTGATTCCTCCTGGTACAGGTTGACAGCCGAATATTCTATTGGAATTTTCCTGCATGAATCTAAAATATATACTCCTTACGAAACAGAGAACACTGCACAGATGGATACTAATTATAAGTATTGTATTTAATCCCCATATCTGTTGATTATGCAAATTGAAGAACATTTCTGAGCAAAGCATAGCTTAAACAGATTAATTGATTGTTTGCGAATAAAAATAGGCTTGCTAATGAATATACAACGTCAAAAGGCACATTTGTTGCTTGACATTTGAAAAGGTAAAGGGGAAATTTAAAAAATGAAAATCCAAAATAAGACAAAAGCTACTAGAAATGCCCATTAGATTGTGGAGGAGGATATGGCGGTGTTAGATGGGGTTAAAGCCAAGTGGGAGGAGGGGGGAGATGGGGGTGGCATTGGAGGAGGGGTTGTGGTGTGAGGTGTTGTGGAGGGCGAGAGCCTCAATCTGGTATGCGAGGCCGGGGTTAATACAGTTAAAGGTGGTGCACAGGGGACACCTGGCGAAGTTGAGGATGAGCCGGATATTTGAGTGGGTGGAAGTCAGCCTCCCCACCCAGTGCTCGGTACGGCTGGGGGACCTGATGGAGTTTGTGTGTGTGGAGAAGGTAATGTTTACCTTCCGGGGGGGGGGGGGGGGGGGGGGGGATTGAGGGGTTCCACAAGAGATAGGGTGTGTTTACTCTTCATTTTAAGGAGTTGGTTACCATCAATTGCTAGGGGGAGAGGCTATTCTTTGAGTTATTGGTTGGTAGAGTGTGTGTGGGGGGGGGGGGGGGGGGGGGGGTTTGTTGTTGTTATTTTGCATTTGCTTTTTTTAATGTATAAAATTTTAAAATGTTAGAAACCGAATTAAAATATAAAAAAGAAATGCCCATTGGTTCGGTTTATATCTGAAAAGTAGAAAGACTAGGGAAGATTTCTGATGCAGTCCCTCATCAGTATACAGAATATTATCTTTTTCAGATACTGAATGATTTGCTGTGCTTTTAAAGGCATAGCCAAGAACACAAACTTACCAAGTAACTAGTAAAAGAAAAATAACAACGAAAATCTGGACGTATAACGAGGTAACTGACCAGTATGAGTTAATGATCTTGCAAAACGCCAGCTCACAGCACATTTTCAGGTTGCTCTGATGCTCAGCAAGGTCTCCCGATGAGCATTTGTTTGGATCTACCTCACAGTTCTCATCTGATTCATAGAGAGCCTTGATGAACTCTCCTGTTGGAAACAGCAATAAATAATGGTGTTAAATCCCGGTACAACATTTTGGAAAATCTATTTTTAATCAAGGCTTCATTTATTTAAAGGCATTAAAAAAGCCCAAAAAGCTGCCTTCTCACATTTTCTTCAATCATTAATTGTATAGTGTGTTTGAATAAAATATGTAATTCAGGACTTGGTTTAAACCAGTAGGGTATAATACATTATTACTGCAGCTGAACTGGTAGCAACAGGAATAATGAGAAAAATAAGTGGCACCAGAAATCTGTCATTTTCTGAACACAAGACTAGTGGAGAGCACAAGTGGGAATTCACGACAAAAACAATTGCCTACATTCCCAAAAAATACAACAAAAAAACATTCAACTCATATTATCATCCACAGGACGAGTCACCATTTCCTGTCTCGGCAAAATGTGAAACAAACTTTGTTAGTTACTGATACGAGCATATCCCCCAAATAATTTTCTTTTGATCTGTTGATGTTTTCCATCAAACTATTACTGTAACAAAGAAGTTCTGGGAAATATAACTTGAAAGTAAATTTCTGTAGACTCGAACTGAAATTGTAATTTCACATGAGTTATTTCCCCCCTTCTGAAAGCACTGCCTCCTGCTGCAGTACTGTTCCACAGATGTTGGTTGCCTCTGTTGTAAGGAACAGTTGCTGACCTCTTATACTTAATGGAGTAAAAGCAGCAAATACATCAAATACTGACTGCATGTAAGGCTAAGTTATATGACTCTGCTCAATCAAAAGGAAGTGCAGCTCTGTGTAGTACATCTGGTTCAGGTAGCTTTTCCTTTATTTCATGCTCATGCATTCATCTACTCTACTTTTCTCCTTTTACGAACGTGGTCAAAACCTGGGGGAAAGATATTCAAAGTGCTATAAAAATGCAAGATATGCTAGGCTCATTTCTGTGATTGCCCACACTGCAAATTCCTAGACCTAGTCAGTCTATGTGAGAAGGAATAAAGTAGCAGAACACTCTTTCTCAGAGAGGAAGGCTTAGCTGGAGAGAGGACAAATAGAAGTTTTTGTGCATTTTCTAGTGGCTGATCCAATCATGAGAGAAACGAGGCACTGAATGATTTTAGTCCTCAGGGGCGGGATTCTCCCCTACCCGGCGGGGCGGGGGGTCCCGGCGTAGCTGAGTGGCGCCAACCACTCCGGCGTCGGGCCTCCCCAAAGGTGCAGAATTCTCCGCACCTTTGGGGGCCAAGCCCTCACGTTGAGGGACTAGGCCCGCGCCGGAGCGGTTGGCACCACTCCGACTGGCGCCAAAACCGGCACCAGCGGCCTTTGATGCCCGGGGCTGGCCAAAAGGCCTTCGCCGGTTCGCGCATGCGCGCTGGGGGATTCTCTTCCGCGTCTGCCATGGTGGAGGCCGTGGCGGCGGCGGAATGGAAAGAGTGCCCCCACAGCACTGGCCCGCCCGCCGATCGGTGGGCCCTGATCGCGGGCCTGGCCACCGTGGGGGCACCCCCCGGGGTCCGATCGCCCCGTGCCCCCCCAGGACCCCGGGGGCCCGCTCGCGCCGCCGATCCCGCCGCCACCAGAGGTGGTTCAGACCTCGGCGGCGGGAAAGACCTCCCAGCGGCGAGACTTCGGCCCATCGCGGGCCGGGGAATCGCCGCAGGGGGCTCGCCGCTCAGTGCGGCGCGTTTCCCGCCCCCGCCAATTCCCAGGTGCCAGAGAATTTCTGCCACGGCGGGGGCGGGATTTTCGGTGGCCCCGGGCGATTCTCCGACCCTGCTGGGGGTTGGAGAATTTTGTCCCGGTTACAAAATGGTTGATGGCTAAGGCAACCTTAAGTTCCATAGAACATACAGTGCAGAAGGAGGCCATTCAGCCCATCGAGTCTGCACAGACCCACTTAAGCCCTCACTTCCTCCCTATCCCCGTAACCCAATAACCCCTTCTAACCTTTTTTGGTAACTAAGGGCAATTTATCATGGTCAATCCACCTATCCTGCACGTCTTTGGACTGTGGGAAGAAACCGGAGCACCCGGAGGAAACCCACGCAGACACGGGGAGAACGTGCAGACTCTGCACAGACAGTGACCCAGCAGGGAATTGAACCTGGGATCCTGGCGCTGTGAAGCCATAGTGCTAATCACCTGTGCTACCATGCTGCCCAGTTATTGACTAATAACACAGGGGAGGAGGGAAGAAAAACGCAAACATTGTTTAAATGCTACTCAAGGCTGCAATCTAAAGTTACAGCTATTTAGGTAAAAACTCACTGCTTCCTATGTTCATTCTTACTGCTTAACGAAAATAAAATGTCCACGTCACCAAAACAAAGCAGATGAATAACGATATAACCCATGCTAATTACTTTTTTTTGGTTGGATGTAAATGGGGACATTCCTACAAATGATTTTCTTGCTATTTCATATTAGTATTGATGAATAATTGAGTAATTTGATGAATGAGAATTTAACAAATGGTATCTCAATTAATAAACTCCAATTTAATTCAGAAACATATTCTTATCGTCCATGATTTTATATCAGACGTTAAAGCAAGTAACATTTTTTCGATCTTTTCTTCCTCTTTATCCAAATTAATATTTATATTGCCCTAACTAGCAACATTTTTGTCGATATGAGGTTGGCGAGTAGAAATGTGAATGCGAATAGTGAGGCTCAATCAAACTGTGGATCATTTCCCGAAAGACCAAAAGGTGAAGAAGCATTGGCAGGGGAAATTTCCATTAATTTATTGATTTTTACGCAGCAATGCTCTCTCTTAAAACTACTGAAAAAATGCACAATTGTGAAAGTAAGAAAAACTAGCAGTTTGCCAGTCTCAGCTGTGATTATTCGCATTGGTTTCGCAACCTTCCATTTGACATACCAAGTGCATCTTGTAGATACTTCTGGCCAACCAACTTCAGATACTCCTCTATTGCTTTGGTTGCTAAGGTGTTCTCCCGAAAAATTAGATGTTCATTATCACCACAACGATCAACTTCAGACATCATCAAATCTGTCAAGAAATCCTGTAAAAGAAAATTTGAGAGCCAAATCAATGGATAGTTGTTTGACAAACATGTTAATTCATTCTACATTTTACCACAGTATTTACTGTGCTAATGTTGCTAATTTTTAGGCAACCACTTGGTTTTGAATCTTTTCCATGGTTAAACTATTCATATAAAGCGTACTAGCATAGTAGCAAAGAAGTATTTGTTACAAGGGCGGAAGTAGGAACTGATCTGTTGACAACAGTGTGATAACATTTTTGAACATGTAAACTGATAGGATTAAGAATGTGGAGCTATCCTGAAACAATAACCCCCCCCCCCCACAAATTTGCCAAAATAACTGCATTTCTAAATATTTGGAAGGGTAGTGAGGTATTGATTAGCATCACACTTCCCTAATTTGTTTTATTGCAAGCCATGTCTATTAGAGTACGTTTTTCCAGCCATTTAGTGAATATCAGATAACCATAGGCACATTTCCTGTTGTTTTCTGATTTGAACGTGTGGTATCAGAGACTCTGGCAAGGGGTGTGACGCCTTGGATAATTTATCCAACTGCATTTTCTTGTCAGTCTTGGCTTGTATGTTCTCCAGTGTTAGGACCTGAACTAATTATTGCGCTGCTATAAATTCCATGCATTATCCCTGGAACATCTATCTCCCACTAGCAGAGAACCTTGGATAGATATTCCTCCAATGAGGACTCAATATTTTCTTCTGATTGTTTCCCATTTTGTGTTCCATAGCCCATACATTGACTGACCAGACAAATGCATCCACAACTTAAGCTCTCCCTGAATGACAGCTTTTTGAAAATGAAATATTTTTATTCTTACAGGCATACAATATAACAAAAATAATACTGCTGATTAATGGAAGGTGAAGATAAATTGGGCGCGATTTTCCCACCACGATGCACCCAGCTCCGATCCCGTCATGTCAGGAGCATAGTGGGAGAGGCCAAAAATGGGTTCTGCGCCGGGTGCCGGGTTGCGCACGATGCACCTCGCCTGATGGCCAGGCCGGGGGTCTGAGAGGCCACTGCAGCTCAGAGTGGTCAGGGACAGAACAGAGTAGCCATCCGGGCAGTGGCGCCCTTCAAAAAAAATGCTACTCCGATTTCTGAGGAGCCGGTCTTGCCAGTGTCTTTAGTTCCCCATTGCAGAAGAAATATGGGATTTTTCAGTGAGAAACTCCCCAAGCTCCAAAGAAATACAAATCTGGATCACGGCCAATCACTTGGTGAGAATGACCCTGTGAAACGTGCCCAAAATGAGTAGTCATTTATTGGGAGAATTTCACCATAAGAGCCCTCCAAAAAAACATGAATAAAAAATGTATCCTGTGATTCCTAATTAAGTAGGGTAAATTCAATAATGGAACCATATTCATATGTTAGCTCTTAGAATTTTTTGAGTAGCTGGCCAGTCAGATGAATTCTGCCAGCCAAGCAAGGCTAACAACTGTCAGGCAGACATTACTGAAAGAAAGGTTTTATACTTAAGTGAATATGCATGAAATATCAATTTTACAGATGTTGCAGAACAAATTACCTTGCATTCCTTAACAAACCAGACCACTCAATTCTCATGCCATATAAAATTGACAAAACTGTGTCTCCTTTACTGCAATGGAAATAAACCCAAAACTAAATATTTCTAAGTTTCATCTCACAAGATGATAGTAACTATATCGCGGTTTCAATGAGGTTTCACCGCCTTGCACCGCTGCTGATCTGAGCACATGCTTCACGGCCCGCCCACCCACGGGAATCCACTGGGGTTGCGTTAAGTGCTCACTTAACCACGATTGCCAGTTCCCTATTAGCAATAGCCTTCAGCCGCTCGGCCGGATCATCGGCAGTCGGTGGGTGTCATGGGTGGTCAGTGGGGCTAGATACATAGAAGATAGGAGCAGGAAGCAGCCTTTTGGCCGGTCGAGCCTGCTCCGCCATTCATCATGATCATGGCTGATCATCCAACTCAATAGCCTAATCCTGCTTTCTTCCCATAGCCTTTGATCCCATTCTCCCCAAGTGCTATATCCAGCCGCCTCTCGAGTATATTCAATGATTTAGCATCAACTACTTCCTGTGGTAATGAATTCCACAGGCTCACCACTCCTTGTGTGAAGAAATGTCTCCTCATCTCTGTCCGAAATGGTTTACTCTGAATCCTCAGACTGTGACCCCTCGTTCTGGACACACCCATCATTGGTAACGTCTTCCCTGCATCTACCCTGTCTAGTCCTGTTAGAATTTTATAAGTCTATGAGATCCCCCTCATTCTTCTGAACTCCAGCGAGAACAATCCCAACCTAGTCAATCTCTCCTCATATGACAGTCCCGCCATCCCTGGAATCAGTCGGGTAAACTTTCGCTACACTCCCTCGAGAGCAAGAACATCCTTCCTCAGAGAAGGAGACCAAAACGGCACATAATATTCCAGGTGTGGCCTCACCAAGGCCCTGTATAATTGCAGCAACACATCCCTGCTTCTATACTCAAAACCTCTCACAATGAAGGCCAACATACCATTAGCCTTCTTTACCGCCTGCTGTATCTGCATGCTTACCTTCAGCGACTAGAGCACGAGGACACCCACGTGCCGCTGCACACTAGCCTCTCCCAATTTACAACCATTCAGGTAGTAATCTGCCTTCCTCTTTTTGCTTCCAAAGTGACTAACCTCACACTTATCCACATTATACAGCAGCTGCCATTGATTTGCCCACTCAACCAACCTGTCCAGATCTTGCTGTAGAACCCCTGCATCCTCGTCACAATTCACCCTCCCACCTAACTTGGTATCATCTGCAAACTTTGAGATGTTACATTTTGTTCTCTCATCCAAATCATTAATGTATATTGTGAATTGCTGGGGTCCCAGCACTGATCCCTGTGGCACCCTATTAGTTACTGCCTGCCAATTTGAAAAGGACCCATTAATTCCTACTCTTTGTTTCCTCTCTGCCAACCAGTTTTCTATCTACCTCAATACGTTTCCCCAATCCCATGGGCTTTAATTTTGCACAATAAACTCTTATGCGGGACTTTGTCAAACACCTTCTTAAAGTCCAAATATACGACATTGACTGGTTTGTCAACTGTACTGGTTACATCTTCAAAGAATTCCAACAGCTTTGTCAAGCATGATTTTCCCTTCATAAATCCATGCTGACTCTGACTGATCCTGCCACTGCTTTCTAAATGTTCCGATATAAAATCCTTGACAATGGATTCAAGAATTACTGGTCTATAATTCCCTGCTTTCTCTCTATCTCCCTTTTTGAATATAGGAGTGATGCGAGCTACCCTCCAATCTGCAGGGACTGTTCCAGATCTATAGAATCCCGGAAGATGACCACCAATGCATCCACTATTTCCAGAGCCACCTCCTTAAGCACTCTGGGATGAAGATTCTCAGGCCCTGGGGATTTATCCGCCTTCAAACCCATTAATTTCCCAGCACCATTTCTCTACTAATGTTGATCTCCCTCAGTTCTTCCCTCTCACTAAACCTTTCATTCTCCATCATTTTTGGGGTCTGATTTGTGTCCTCTTTTGTGAAGACAGAACCAAAGTATGTATTCAATTGCTCAGCCATTTCTTTGTCCCATATTATGCATTCCCCTGTTTCTGTCTGTAGGGGGCCTACATTTCTCTTTGCCAATCTCTTTCTCTTCACATATCTTAGTGTCCGCCTTTATGTCCCCGGCAAGCTTCCTTTCGTACTGTACTTTCCCCTTCTTAATCAATCCCTTCGTCCTTCTTTGCTGAATTCTCAACTGCTGCCATTCCTCAGACCTATTCTTCTTCTTGGCCAATCTGTCTGCTTCTTCCTTGGATCATAATGGCAGCAACACATCCCTGCTTCTATACTTGAAACCTCTCACAATGAAGGCCAACATACCATTCGCCTTCTTTACCATTTGCTGCACCTGCATGCTTACCTTCAGCGACTGGTGCACAAGGACACCCACGTGTCGCTGCACACTAGCCTCTCCCAATTTACAACCATTCAGGTAGTAATCTGTCTTCCTGTTTTTGCTTCCAAAGTGAATAACCTCACACTTATCCAAATTACACTGCAGCTGCCATGGTACTATTTTGAATTTCCTTTGTAAGCCATGGATTGGCCCTCTTACCAGTTTCCCCAAGCATTCCTTGAATGTTTGCCATTGCCAATCGACTGTTATCCCTTTAACTAACTCTCCCCAATCTATCAAGGCCAACTCTTGCCTCATATCTTCATAGTTCCCTTTATTAAGATTCAGGCAGATGGGCAGAGACAAGGGCTGCCCCCCCCGGAATGCGTTAACACGATCCAGGGGTTGGGATGGTGATGCCGCGAGCAGTTGCCCCCCCCCCCCCCCCCCCCAACCCTCCTATGGTGGCCCATCCCTCTGGTAGGTCCCCCAGCCCCAGTCAAGGTTCCTCCAACCCCCACTGAGCACTGGGGTGGCAAGCCCAGCACGCCTGGGCTCTTTGCCTGTGAGAAAAGATGACTACTCCCCTCCTCGGTTCCCCACAGGAGCCCTTCCGCCAGGTTCACGTTTTTCAAAGAGTACTAACCACCGTGAGCACTTGCTGGGAAGGCCACTGATGACAGGAGGCCATTGGATATGGGGTAGAAATGGGGCGTAAGTGGTGATATTTGGTTTCTTGCCATGCTATGGTGAGATCCTGGTTTTGCCTATGGGTGCGGGCCGGTAGCATCAAAAACTGTTTAGCGCCTGGTGCGATTCTCGTTTTTGGCCTCGTCTCGCTTGAGCAGCGTAACGAGTCTGGAGAATCTCGCTTTAGTGTCATTGACTAGCAGTGGGGAACCCGTTGGCAGAGCCGGTGGGAATCTCCCTGAAAAACCTGCCAGAAATGAACTTAGAAAGTTTTCTGGAAATCGGACCTTTAGAATTTTTTCAGCACTGGGGAGCTGAACTCAGAGATCAAGTCGATATTTTTAAAGGTGAGCTTGTGGATCCCCTTCACCCTCCATCGCTGGAAAATATCACCTCTCACACGCCCCAAGTGAGGACACTGCTGAGGAGTTTTGGGAGCCCCCCCCCCCCCCCCCCCCCCACTCAGGCCTCCCCCAAGCCCCTTTACAGCCAGGACCCCCACCTGTCACCAGGACCCCCACCTGGACATCTACCCTTCAAACCCCCCCCCTTCCCCCTCCTTTCATAGGCATGGCCCCACTCATACCGGGACCCTTGGCAGTGTCACCCTTTGCACTGCCACCCTGACATCTGGGCAATGTCCAGGTACCTTGGCAGTTCCAGGGTGACAGTGCCAAGATGCCTGTGTTCAGGGCAGCACAGTGGCACAGTGGGTTAGCACTGCGGCCTCACGGCGCTGAGGTCCCAGGTTCGATCACGGCTCTGGGTCACTGTCTGTGTGGAGTTTGCACATTCTTCCCCCCCCCCGTGTTTGCGTGGGTTTCTTCCCCACAACCCAAAAATGTGCAGGATAGGTGGATTGGCCACGCTAAATTCCCCTTAAAATGAATTGCGTACTCTAAATTTAAGAACAAAAGATGCCCTGTTCTAGGGGGAGGACCAGCGGGCTATCCTGTACTACCCCTGATCACCCAGGGGCCTCCAGTGGCCCGGGAGACCTCCTTCGGGTGCCGTCCCGCCTAGTCCACATTCTTGTGGACCAGCATTGATCGGCGCCCGGCTGCAGCCTCCCTGGGGAGGCCGGAGAACTGAGAGAAGCCAGTGTATCCCGGGTAGTAAGTAGGTTTGCGACCTACTTTAGTGAGCGCCGTTTCATCCCGCCTATTTTGGACGGAGTTCCAATTCCTACGCCTCTTGAGACCTGGGAGGTGAATCCCACTCGGCGCGGAGACTGCGGCCGTGTTGTGCTCTTGTTCGAGTGCAACACGACCAGAGAATCTCACCCCAAGTCATTTTGTGGGTGAAATGTGCCCATTAGCTTTTACTCAAAAGGTAATGCTCAGCTATAAAAACTCGCTTTCGACATACAGAACTTCAGCTGTTAAATGTAAGCCATTTGGTTCATGGGCAATGTCATTAGAAGAGTGAAATCTTACTGTAACCAAGATCCCTCATTTATTTTACTAATGGTATAGTTCATCATCATTTGGCTTCTTCTGGCAGGAAAGGTGCAGTTAGGGCATTCAATATATTCGCATGATTAGACATTAGTAGGCAGTTTTCAAGATAAAGATTGTTCTCCTGCCTCTTTACTCTAGTCAGTGAACGAATCAGCGGAGAAAAGGTGAAACCCTCTCAACAAGAGGTAAATCACAGTAACGTGCAAACTGATTCACAAGTGCACTTGGGAGTTAGGCAATCATATTAATTTGATCTACAATGATGTTTGTTAAAAAGACACGCCCTTTATTTAATAAATAAAAGCCACCGTAACAGTGACCAAGGCTGTTCTGGCAAAGAAGAGAGAAGATACCGTGGAGACCACATAACACTAATCATCTTTTCAAAATTATTTCAGTTAAACATTAGCTCTGTTAATGCTTTCCATTTCATGTGAATATGTAATCAAAAATATTTAAAACAGGCGACATTTGTTTTAGTGTCAAGCCAAAAAATATAATGCAACGCACACAGCTTTTAAATTACTCATCGCTCAAATTAGCGCCAGTTCAAGTATTCACATCATTCCAAAATGACACAGATATTCAGAGTTGGCCTGGTCTTTGACTGTGCTTAATTCCCATTCGGAATGGACGCTATCATTGTGCAGAGTTGTACTTTGCTGCATGTGAAACCTTACTAAATTTGTTTTCAAACCACACTGCTGACAATCTTTTGCTTGTAATGACTATTCACAGACTTAATGTGGTATCATGCATGTTAATGATGTGAAACCCAAGTTAATCACGGATTTGCTTAAAAACGGTTCAAAGCAAGGTGAAAGACTTAGGGCTGGATTCTCCTTTTTTGTGACTAAGTGCAGGGGCGAATGGAGAATCCGTGAGAGGTTCACAACAGGAAAACCGTCGCAGACCCCTCACCGATTCTGATACAGTTGAGGGGCTAGCACCGACGCAGTGTGGAACTCCCGCGGATCGCGCCGAAAATGACCAGAGAATGGACGGGTCCTGGGCCACGCATGTGCAGGGCTGGTGACCTGCACCGGTCGCAGTGTGAAACATGGCGCCGCCCATGCTCGAACCCTAACCCGCCAACCGCAACACCACAGCCCACCCACTGGCCGCCCCCCAACAGTCCTCCCGGCCCTAGCAGGAGGCCCACTGGTCAGCGGCACGGATCCTGGACGAGTGTGGCAGTGCCAGACACTGTCTGCAGCCAGCACGCCAGGTTCCCGATCGCTGGGGCCACACGTGTCCCGTGCCGTCAGGAACTTGGCCCGTTGGGGACGGAGCATGGCGGACCGGCGTCGAACCACCGCCGACCCCAATTCCGGCGTTCTCTGCACGATCGCCGATCATGATTTTGGCGTCGGGCTACGGAGAATCCAGCCCTTCGTCTTCAGTTAAATAGCCCCGGGAGAAGGAAAAATTCTCTTCTGCCTGTTAAAGTTGCACATTCGAAAGGGAAAATGTTGGAAAATCTCAGCAAGTCTGGCAGCATCAGTAGGGAGAGAAAAGAGCTAACGTTTCGAGTCCGATGACTCTGTCAAAGCTAACAGACAGAGAAAGTGGGAAATATTTATACTGTGGAGTGAGAATGAAAGATGAGTCATAGCCACAGAAACCCAGGGAAACCGGGTGCTAATGGCCACAGATACCAAGGGGAAAGAGTGTTAATGGCAGTCCCCAGAGAGGACAAAAGATGTGAAAGGTCAAACAGCAGGGAAACTAACATCAGAGGATGAACTGTAGGTGTGGGGGGAGGGGAAGGGGGAAGCAAAGTGGAGAAAGGTGCAGGAAAGGAGGATAAGATTGGGGGGAAAAAATTAAATGTATATTAAGAAAGAAAGAAATGGTAAAAGACTGTTAAAATGAAATTAAAACAAATGGGTCAAGGTGGGGCTGATCATCTGAAGTTGTTGAATTCGATGTTCAGGCCAGAGGCTGTAGTGTGCCTAACCAGAAAATGAGATGTTGTTCCTCCAGTTTGCATTGCGCTTCACTGGAACATTGCATCAGGCCATTTTCCTGTTGCTTGCCATTTTAACAAAAGACCCTGCTCCCATACCCACATGTCTGTTTTTGGCCTGCTGCAATGTTCCAGTGATGCGCCATGCAAACTGGAGGAACAACATCTCATCTTCCGGTTAGGCACGCTACAGCCCCACCTCGACCCAAAGAGTCATCGGACTCGAAACGTTAGCTCTTTTGTCTCCCTACAGATGCTGCCAGACTTGCTGAGATTTTCCAGCATTTTCACTTTCGTTTCAGATTCCAGCATCCGCAGTAATTTGCTGTTCTCCAAAGTTGCACATTCAGCAGGAAACAAAGCATGAGAAAGAATTGAAGATGAATATGAAAAATAGCTTTGCGGAGATTTTTACTTCTGAATTCCTGAATCTGTAGTGTTCTGCATTTGCATTTTTATTTATTTATTTATATCTGAAAACAATTGTGATGCACAATAAATTATCAATTAATTATAATAAAGTATCGATAAAACAGAAAATGGTGTAAATATTCAGCAAGTCAGGCAACATCTGTGTGAGAGAAACAATGTTAACATTTCTGGTTGATGACCTTCCAAATTTCAAGCAGCCAGTTCTTTGTTTTTGCAATAGAAAATGCTCTCTTGTAAAGGATATGATTCAAAAGTACAGAAATTGCACAGCGTCCAACATGAGAAATATCAGGAACAAAGTGAGTGCAATTCTAAGACTTTTTCCAATGGTTTTAAATGTTTTCAATCTTATTTTGACAAAATTATTTGAACCATATTTCCTTTCTTTCGTGGTAAATGCTCTTTGGATTTGGGATAAATCTGTCAGTAAAGGAAAGCACCACCAGGAGATCTAAAATCAAACAAGGAAAACTCAGCCAGAATTTTCCGGCTGTAACAAATCACCTTTCCCACCGGCATCGCACCCCCGCCCGTGGGTTTCCCGGCTGGGTGGGGTGGGGGTGGGAGGAAACCCACTGACAAGCAGCGGGAGTAGAGAATCCAGCCGCCAGCGAATGGTGCACGGCCGAGAAACATGTGGCGGCAGAGAGTGGAGAGAAGGGGGGCGGGAGAAAAGAGAATCCAGCCCCTGGTGTTATTAAAAATGTATCATTATATATATTATAATAGTTGCTATGCTTAAACCTACACAGTGATATTTCAAACAACTTCCTTCAGACTGCTGATGGAACAGGTTTATGAAACTGGGCTGAGACAGGAAACAGAGTAAATACTAACGGAAGAGATAATGTCATGTGCCGTGAACACCATTTTGGCAGTGAAAGCGAAAAGAGTCCAACATTGGTTTTGCTTCCTTCAGAACCGCAGGATGCTTTAAGAGTTTTACAGCTAATTTTTGAAGTGCAGGCTGTAATGCAAGAAATTTGGCAGCCATTTTGTACACAGCATGGTTCTTTAAAGAGCAATATGATATTGACCAGACAATCTGTGTGTGATGTTTAATTGAGGGACAAATATCAGCCAGGAGAACACCCGTGTGATGCGCTAACAATTACACACAGAAACACGAAACGGTACAAAAGAGGCTTTATTACCGTGAGATGTTACTCCCTCAAGTGGAGCTGTAAAATGGCAGCTCAGGAGACCTCATGGATATTTATACTGCTCCCTGTGGGCGGAGCTAGCCGGCAGGGGCTTACCGACAAACTATGCAGGGGCTTACCGACAAACCTGTAATAGCAGGTACTATTGTACATCCCCTAATAGAGGCACACACATATATGTACAGTGGTATTACCACACCGTGCACTTCTTCAAAATAGTGCCGGGGAGCTTTTACATCCACCTGAGATGGCAGTCCCGGTCACGGTTTAGCATCTCATCCAAAAGACGGATGGTTTCACTACTAAGACTCACCAGGTATTTGGCCACTAGATTGTGGGACTCAAATGCAGTAGGGACCTGTGCAATCATATTCAGCAAGAATCAATACCTTCAGGAAAGGAGTTGTAGTGGGATTGGAGTGGGGGGGGGGGGGGGGGGTGGTGGGGGGGGGGGGGGGGGGGTTATGTCAGGCAGGGAGAATGTTAGAAGAAAGAAATAGATTGTGCTCCGAGGATAACAACCACGCAAATGCATTATATCCTTTTTAGACGTGTGCATTAGAGTAGAAATCATGCGAGCCTACAAGCAGTTAATAGCACACTCCATTAGAGTGCTGGCTTTCTTTGCGCTTTGTGGTTGGTTTTGTCTCGTGGGAATGGACAAGAGTTCCTTGAACTTAATCACAAAGGGAATCACTGCTCCAACCCTCGAGACTTAATGAGCCCTTTGAGCTGAAGGAGCTTTTCCTCTCTTTGACTTGACTGAAAAATATTGACAGAATTTACAGCGTGCCGTTGGTTACAGTTTCGTAACAGCTGGCAAAAGATTTTTAAAGCAAGAATCACACAATTCGAAAGTCTTGAGAAACCACCCTGACCTTCAGATTTACAACTTTTGATGTTCTCACGCAATCTCAAACCCACAGGCCTGACAGCGATGTCTGAGAAACATCTTGATTTTTTCCTCAGAAAAACACATTCGAAAAAAAAGTAACAAGGCAAATACTGAAGGTTGCCAATGTAGGGTTCTCTTGTACCTCTCATATTAGGAAGTGAGAACTATGCAAACGCAAAAGGTGATTCACATTTGGATCAAGTGGCTGTTTTCTTTTTAAGATTCAACACATTGAAAACTCAGCCATTTGATAAGAGCTTCAAAATTACACCATGCTCTCACCTACCAAACAAATAATTACCTCTGGGTTGAGCAACCAAAACCCTCCCTGATGGTGCAGCTATTTCACTGAGTGCTTTTTGCGACGCTAACACCCTTTGGGGTACTGGTGGTGGTGGGGAAGTTGTGGAAGCAGGAAATGGAGGGGGGGGGGGGGGGGTGGTCATTAGGGAAAAAATTAATTTAAACTGTTACAGTCACACCTGCATAACTATCCTGCATATATGTTAATGGCTAAATTGAAAATACTGGAGGATGATCCTACAAGGGCTAAAGTAGTGGGCAGCCTGGGGGCCACATGCAGCCCATCTGGGTTCTGAGTGCAGCCTACAGAACATTTTGTCAACCATTGCCCACATACAGGGTTGTCACATTCCGCTGATTTCCATCGGTACATTTTTTTTTTAAAAACCGGTATGACTAAAGCGGCATGCATGTCATGTAAAGCAAGGGCAAGTGAAGTGAGGAGCGCACTGATTTTTCGCAACATTTGCGTAAATATTTCTTTTGTCTTTACCATTTGAAATTGAACAGTTCTATTAGCATATAAATGATTAAGCATTTTCTAGAACTTGTCATGCAATATTCGGTATGTATTAAATTTATTTACTCTTATTCATGGTGTCATGGTCTTGCGGCCCACTGAGATTTTTTTTGAATAAATTTAGAGTACCCAATTATTTTTTTTCCCAATTAAGGGGTAAGTTTCGCGTGACTAATCCACCTGCCCTACACATCTTTGGGTTGTGGGGGTGAAACCCATGCAGACACGGGGAGAATGTGCAAATTCCACATGGACAGTGACCCAGGGCTGGGATTCAAATCCGGGTCCCCAGTGCCGTAGTCCCAGTGCTAACCATTGCGCCACATGCCGCCCACTGAGATGAAGGGGGGCCACTCATGCACCCACTCACTAGCCTAGGTTTGGCCCATCTTGTCTGCCAGTTTTCTCCAACAATGATTCACATGGTGACATTCCTCCACCTTTTTCCTGCAGTCCTGGAAATCTTTTCTTTTCTGAAATGCCCTCACAATTAAAATTTAAATACATACTTGTGTAAAAGAATTTTTAGCCAAAAAAAAGACTTTTACACAAGTAATAGTTTCAATTCCTGCCATCTTGGCTCCGAAAGCACAAAAGTAGCCAAAATGTAGTTTTATGATTATTTATTTCTAAAGAAAAATTCAATTACCTTCGTTGAGTCAGACATTAATTTGTGTACACTAAATTAAACAAAAACAAAAGCCATTTATACAAATTTATCACATTTCATTCAGTTTTTACATCAGCGATCATGTCATCATTAGCCATATCATTCCACAAATAATCATCATTCATGCCATCAAGTGCATTGGATATCTTGAATGATTTGACGACAAATTCCATTCCAATTTCATCCCTGTCTTCTATAATCCATATTCTACTGTGCTATTCAAATAGGTTTCCAACGTCAAAGACCATGGGCTGAATTCTCCGGCCCCCCGCAGGGTCGGAGAATCGCCCGGGGGGGGCGGGGGGGGGGGGGGGGGGGGGGGGGTGCGGCGTTAATCCCGCCCCGCCGCTCCGATGCCGGCAGCCAAATTCTCCGGCGCTGGTTTTCGGGCGGGGACGGGGATTCTCCCGGGCCCCAATGGGCCGAGCGGTCACCCGTTTTCGGCCAGTCCAGCCGGCGTGAAATGGACATGGTCCATCCCGGCGGGACCTGGCTTGGAGGGCCGCTAGCGGAGTCCTCGGGGGGGGGGGGGGGGGGGGGGGAATATGGCCCTGGGAGGGCCCCCTCAGTGGCCTGGCCCGCAATTGGGACCCACCGGGACCCACCGATCTGCGGGCGGGCCTGTGCCGTGGGGGCACTCTTTCCCTCCGCACCGGCCTTTGTAAGGCTCCGCCATGGCCGGCACGGAGAAGAAACCCCCTGTGTATGCGCAGGAAAGACGCCGGCAGTCTGCGCATGCACCAACTTTCGCCGGCCCACCGCAGCCCTTCAGCGCCAGTTGGCACGGTGCCAACCCCTCCAGCGCCGGCCGAGCCTCCGGGAGTGTGGAGGATTCCGCAACTTCCGGGTGGCCCGACACAGGAGTGGTTCACACCGCTCTTGGAGCTGGCATCGGGCCATTGCGCCAAGTGCGGGAGAATCCCCCCCATATGCTGCGTCCCTTGGCAAATGTCTTCTCTCCTCCGGATCATCCAGCCATTCCACGCTTGTTTAATGTTTGTTTAATAATACATACAATGGTTAAACAAGGCTGGTCAGATCACCAGGAATCATTGCAATATCATTGTTTAGGGATCGACTGCAGGTACATCATCGACAACGTGTGATCTAAACATGTCCCAGATGTGAAGACTTTTTTTGTTACGTAATCCTCCAGGTTGGCAACTCCAAAGTTTCTTCAGGCATATTTTCAAACCACCTTCATCCATCCATTTTTTATCCTGAATGTGGACGGCTATTCCCTTTAGGAATTGCTGATTTGGAAAGGTTTTCCTCTTTAGTTTAGTCCCGTCAGACATTCACTCTGCAGAATTGGAATCCACTTTTTTCGTGACCAGTTATCTTCGCGAATGCTGTTTTCTCTCCAACTCTGCTCACCGTCTGACTGGCTGGCTTGGCAAAATTCACAGGAGTCTTATCCATATTCCCTCTAAGGACAATCTGTATCTGTTCTTATGTTGGTGTTTGATTATAAACCGCTGAAATGTAATAAGCCTGTCATCAAGTTCAGCTGGAGATGCTGTGAAATCTTGATCTTCTGTTGTGGTACAAAATTGCTTCATTTCATCAACCTGGTAGACCACCCGGGGCTGTATTTGAAGTCTGAAATGTCCAATCTTCTTGCTTGTTTCAGGGAAAGTTCCGGATAGATCCTTGAGAAACTGAATCCACTCTGGCGATTTTCATGGATATCTTTTGCAACTTCATTTCCCAACTGCAGTCACATGCTACACTTTCTTCATTTATTCTTCGGCATCTGCCTAAGCTGTGTGGAGAGTTTGCTCAATCTCCAACGTCCTTCTTCCAGATCTTGAATTCTCTAGCTGCCGCGCAATTATTTATCTGCTCTGCACCCTCAACAGCTTAGAGTTTGAACTGGGCCATGTATCTGCCATTCCATCTTAATAACGTGCTGTCATATTGGAGGGTGGGAGTGGTGGAAGCACAGCGCACATGAGTGAGGTGATAGCCATGACATTATCATATTGACATGTGCAGACACGATGAGTTGAACCCCTATCTTCAACTGAGAGCTTTCTATCAATGAGTCGGTTTTCACCAGGGTGAGTTTCAGTTCAGCAGCAAGAAGATGGTAAGTACAAAGATGTTTTAGCTAAAAATTGGTTGTCAAGATATATAAAAAATAAATGATAAGCCAGGGGTGGACTTTCACACAAGATCGACCATTACACCGGTATATACAGTAATCCTGTAGATTTGAGACACAAAGGAACACAAGAGCTGCATTTGTAATGAGAAATCTCAGTATATCCTAGATCAAATTTAATGATAAAATAAATGTCACCACTTTCCCCTCCATCACTTTCACCTGGTCCATCTCATCCCCTCCATCACTTTCACCTGGTCCATCTCAGTCCCTCCATCACTTTCACCTGGTCCATCTCAGCCCCTCCATCACTTTCACCTGGTCCATCTCAGCCCCTCCATCACTTTCACCTGGTCCATCTCAGCCCCTCCATCACTTTCACCTGGTCCATCTCAGCCCCTCCATCACTTTCACCTGGTCCATCTCAGCCCCTCCATCACTTTCACCTGGTCCATCTCAGACACTTCCCTTCCCTTCCTTGATCTTTCTGTCTCCATTTCCGGCAAGCAACTATCTACTAACATTCCGCTGAGACCGTTCCCTCCGAGATAATCTAGTCCAGTCCTCCACCATACCCAATACCTCTCCCATTACTCATGGCACCTTCCCAGCAATCGCAGAAGGTGTAACATCTGCCCCTTTACCTCTTCCAGGCTTAATATCCCATGTCCAAAAGACTCATTCCAGGTTAAGCACCGTTTCACTTGCATCTCTTCCAATTTGGTCTATTGCATTCACTGCTCCCAATGTGGTCTCCCAATGAGAGACCAAACGCAGACTGGGTGATCACTTTGCTGAGCATCTTCAGTCTGTGCGCATTCAGGACCCTGACCTTCCTGTTGCTTGCCATTTTAACAAAAGACCCTGCTCCCATGCCCACATGTCTGTACTTGGCCTGCTGCAATATTCCAGTGAAGCTCAACGCAAACTGGAGGAACAACATCTCATCTTCCAGTTAGGCACGCTACAGCCTTCCGGCCTGAACATCGAATTCAACAACTTCAGATGATTAGTTCTACCCTTCCTTGACCCATTTGTTTTCATCCCATTTCATTTTAACTGTATTTTACCATTTCTTGTCTTTCTTAATATATATGTAACCCCCCCCCCCACAATTTCATCCACCTTTCCTTACCCTTTCTCCTCTTTGCTTCCCCCCCCCTCCCTCTCTCTCTCTTTCTCCCCCCCCCCCCCCCCCCCCCCCCCCCCCCCCACATCTACAGGTCACCATCTGATGTTAGTTTCTCGGCTGTTTGGCCTTTCACATCTTTTGTTCGCTCTGGGGACTTCCATTAGCATTCTTTCCTGTTGGTATCTGTGGCCATTAGTACCTGGTTTCCTTGGGTTTCTGTGGCTATGACTCATCTTTCATTCTCACTCCACAGTATAAATATTTCCCATTTTCTCTGTTAGCTTTGACAAAGAGTCATCAGGCTCGAAACGTTAGCTCTTTTCTCTCCCTGCAGATGCTGCCAGACCTGCTGAGATTTTCCAGCATTTTCTCTTTCGTTAATGATAAAATATTTGTTGACTTCCAGGTGGTATATTTCCTTGTGCTTACAGGTCATTTTCCCACCTGACATTAATTGACAGCCTGATTAGGCTTATTATGGGGCTGGTTTAGCACACTGGGCTCAATAGCTGGCTTTTAAAGCAGACCAAGGCAGGCCAGCAGCACGGTTCAATTCCCGTACCAGCCTCCCCGAACAGGTGCCGGAATGTGGCGACTAGGGGCTTTTCACAGTAACTTCATTTAAAACCGACTTGTGACAATAAGCGATTTATGGGCAGCACGGTAGCATAGTGATCAGCACAATTGCTTCACAGTTCCAGGGTCTCAGGTTCGATTCCCGGCTTGGGTCACTGTCTGTGCGGAGTCTGCACGTTCATCCCGTTTGTGTGTGGGTTTCCTCCGGGTGAGGTAAAGTTGCCATAGTCCCAGATTATCATAGGCTGCTTGCCCCTTGGAATAAAGTGGATTGGTGGCGATTTAACCAGTGGATCACCAGACCTCAGGCAAGGGGCAAGGTTGAGAAGGCGGGGCCTTCATGAATACCCTCAGCCGTACAGGAATTGAACCCGTGCTGCTGGCCCCGCTTTGCATCACAAACCAGCTGTCTAGCCGACTGAGCTAAACTGGCAAGTAGTTGTATTGTAAAAGATCTTAATATTAAGCTTCCAATGATGCATCAAGTTCTTTGTTTAATCCATGCAGTAATGACCCACCTTATATTATCTTTTACCTTCCATAATAAACAGCCCTTGGACATACCATTTTCTCCCTTCACATCATCTTCGATTTGTAATCTCTTCCAGAGTTGTTTCCCATGATCAATCTCGTTAGTCCCTTGAAAGTATCCTCAGCCTTCAAGCTTACTTTCAGGAGCCTCTTCGTTTGTATTTGCTTATTATTAGTGGATAATGCTCAGAGCTGTTCCTAAGGTCTGTTAAGATGTTCATAATAGCTATTCAATCTAAGTGGTCTAATCCCTTATCAAACTATTGAACCTTAGGACGATTCACGAAGGAAACTTCTATTCTACTTCCACACACTAATTAACTTTTGCACTTCAGCAAGGAGCTTAATTAAACAGGGTTGACCGAAAATCCTGACACAGCCTTGAAGTATGGTTATTTGTAATTATCTACCTAGTTGCTTTCTGGGTGAGCTACAACTGTCACCACCCAAGAATAATCATTCCACTACCTAGTTTCCGGAGAAACCAAACATTGACAGATTCTAGTATACAGCCATTTATTTAATATACTGGATATATTGCTAATTTGCAACAGGGCATTGCCAGACACTGGGGAATTGAGTAAAGTCTGCAGAATTCTAGTATAAGCGGCGTTACACAAACAAACCTCTCCCCCACTGTCTTTTAAATGTTCCTAATAACCAATTACACAGCTATTAGACTAGATGCAATGACAACAGGTAACATCAATAAACACAATTGAGTTTATTTATTGTCTACAGGGACCACTACACAACAAACAAGTTAGTTGACAACAACAGAGGAAGACATACCACTGCTAGGCTGCCATTGCAAATTATTTCTTCATCTATTTTCTTATAACTCCTGCAAGTGATTTTAACAGTCTGTCTAACTGCTCCTGCTCTTCTGCCTGTAACCGAAGAGACTTCAACATTTTGATACCTCACCGCAAAGTAAATAGAAGTTTTCAAGATACTAATAGGAATTAATAAATTAGTCCAGACGGGATACCCTGTTCCCCTGAGGGGCTCGAAGGGTCAGACACAGGGCAGTCAGTGCCCTGTCCACCGTGGCAAGAAGCCAATAATCACCAATCAAAGCCAATGTCCACACCATTAACAGGAAAGAACCCCTACCTAACCACCAACCGTGATCTAACCACCGGCCAGCAAGTCGTCACACAGGCACCCATTAGTGTGGTGATCTACCACTGTATATATATGCGTGTGCTTGTATTAGGGGATGTACGACAGTACCTGTATTACAGGTTTTCCGGTAAGCCCCTGACGGCTAGCTCCACCCCCAGGGAGCAGAATAAATATTCATAAGTTCCCCTGAGCTGCCATTCTACAGCTGCAGCCGAAGGAATAACATCTCACGGTAATAAAGCCTCTCTTGTACTGATTCGAGTCTTTGTGTGCAATTGTTAGCGCATCAATTAGTACACCTTTTGAGCCCTCTCCTGTCAGTTGTGGGTCAACTTCTTCTGCGGGGACAGGGAGAGGGCATTGAGAGCTATACGTTTCATGCATTGTGATGGGGGGGGTTGAGGGGAACCGGCATGACACCACTGCTGGGTATGGGTGGGCTGTGGCAGGTAGTCGGGAGAGGGGGTGACAGGCAGGACCAGTGCCAGGGGACCGGTGCCAACTCACCCACGTGGCCTGGTGGAGCTCCTTTAGCTTCTTGTGGCGCTGAGTGGAGGTCCTTTTTGTCACACTCCCCGCACTGACAGCCGTTCTCTCAGGTGGCACTGGCTGCCCTGTGGCTGACTCTCCGAGCCCCTCAGGGGAACAGGGTATCCCGTCTGGACTTCACTGCATTCAACAGTCTGGCCAGGTTGGCATCTCCGAATCTTGGAGCTGGTCTCCTTGGTGGCATGGCTGCGTGTTCTGTGGGGTTTGCTCTGCAGAATCATTTTAAGTGCTGCTTCCCCTCGTTAGCGGGAAGTTGCCAAGCACGGTCGAGTTGAATCAGCCGACGGGACAGTCATTTTCAGCGTGAATCCTGTGGGGCCTCGTTAAGTGGACCAATTAATATTAGACACCGCTGACGACATCACCATTTCAGCTTCATGCCTTCAAACTCCTTCCCAATCATGACTGTCAAAATATCCACAAACGTCTATTTGACTGCTGTTTGACCCCAATTTTTGCAATTTCTACTTTCTATGCTGATTAATGTCCATTATTTTTCCTCCACCCTGTAAAATGCTGAGAGGCATTTTTCTGTATAAGAACAGTATAGAAATCAAAGTTGCATTGAGTTTCCATTGCAAGTAAGCATCTAAAGAAATTTTTGTTCAGATTAGAAACTAAAGAAATAAAATCATTATTATACTTGATATTTATAGATACTTTATATATGTATTTCAATTAACAAAACCATAGCTGACAATGAAATCTGTCATTATGACGGCAGCTCCAACTTTGCAAGAAAAAAAATCTTTGCTGCATCCTGGGCTAGGTTTGAGAAGCTTCTTAATACAGTTGATTACTGAATATGATACCCAGAACCAAAAGGCATTTTAATAAGACAGGCCATTTGAATCACTATTTGTTCCTCTCAGACACAGTAAAGGAGTTATTTAGAAATATAGGAATAGGAGTAGCCTTTGAGCTTGTTCTACCATTCAAGTAAATCATAGCTGATATGCATGACAACCTATTTACCTGCCTTAGTTCCATTTTGATCCAGCTTCCACGTCCTTTTGGGAGAGTGACTATTAGGACTACTATTGTTTGTGTAAAGATACATTTCCAAATTTAATTTCTGAACGGCCTGGCTTTAAATTTAAGGTTATGCTCCCTTCTCTTATTCTGGATTCTCCCACCAGAAAATAGTTTCCCTTTTGTCTTATTTTATCTCTTGAACCCTTGTTTTATTTTAAACATCTTCATTAGATTATCCTTGCTCAATCTTCTGTAGTCAATCCTCATAATTTAGCCCTGATAGCAGCCTGGTAAATCTCCAAGGCAAATATATCCTTCTCAATATGTGGGGTCCAGGACTAAACTCAAGATCTAAACAAGATTTCACACAACTGATGCAGAATTTTCATCAGTTCATATCTCAACTCCTTTGTGAAAAGAGGGCAACATTTCATTTGCCTTTTTGATGGTGGCATGTGGTTGCTGCAATCTTTTTGGCAGATATCATAAGTACTCGTGCTTTTTGGAGGAAGAATGGCTGCATTTAACATTTTATCCACTAAACTCCAAACAAAATGAAATATCCACTAATGCTTTTGATTTATGTGACGACACAAAACAGTACAATATTTGGGTATTTCAATTGCATTGTGATCTTGCTTAATATTAATGCCAACATTGACAGTGACCCAAACAAAATTCTTGGCAGAAACAGCCCACTTGAAAAATGAGTTGGTGTTGACACGAGGTTGAAGAAAGCATTTGTTATTAAAGGTTCTGCACGTTCTATGAAACAGTGTAGGAAAGTCTGTAAGAATTGTGCCTTTCACCCAATTACTATGCAGGATATCATTTGACTAATACACAGTCGATTAAAATTTGGGATGGAAGGGTGAGCAGACACCACATTAATACTTTAACCTTGTGATTCCATTGAGTTTTTACCTTTCAAAACCTGCAGATATATTCACTCTCCCTTAATTAGCACAAATTGACCTCACCACCGACTGACTCATTTTTTTGTCTGTTTCTAAACATACTCATTTCCACATTTGAATATTCTCCTTCCCTCTTCATTACTCGGGATCTTTTCAGCTGTCTTCATGAAATATTTTATGAATCCACTTAATAAGTTGCTAGACGAGATGAACATTATAATTACTGATGAACAGCATATTCTTTTATGGCACAGAGATGGAATAGCTACGGGGGCAAAAAATGAACTACTCACACAGAATTGAGCATATGACATTCAAATCATATTAATCTGATCCTCCCATAATATGTAATTTTGCAAACCTGAGTGCTAGATTCACACTAAGGAGATTAATGAATATTTTTTATGAAGATATAAAAATAGATTATTTCATGATATTTGGCAGAAACTGTATGAAATATGAGGGGGGAGGGCGGGGGAGAATGATAACCTGTAATTAGATTTCCCCCTAGGTTACATACTAACAATTAAAGCTTTCATTCAGCATCTGACGACTGCTAGTCGGGTCATATGTTAGTAGGCCAATAATGAAAATTATAGATGAGATCTACTTATTAATAATCCTTTGAGTAATAATATTTCCATGTCAAGTTGTGCAGTACAAGTCATTTGTACCTGGATAGTAATCCACAAAACTTTTGCCTATTTTATAAACTAAATAAAAAATATATAATCACCTGTTTAGATTAAGTTTGGAGGTTGCAGAAATATTTGTTCTTAAATTAATTTCTTTAGCAAGTGGAGGGTGGAGTTACTATAATCTTTGCCCCTTACTCTTGGGGATCTTCTTGGGCTCTGTTTAACATCCAACTTTGATGAAATAATACATCTGGAACTGATCCACTCTAATATTGGACCAAAGTTACACATGTTGATCATCAGTGAGCAATACCCAAAGTTATTGGGCGGAATTCTCCGCAGGGGGCCGAATTCGTGAAGGCCGTCGTGAACTCGGCCGAGGTTCACGACGGCCTCGGGGCCCGCTCCCCGCACCTAATTCACCCCCACCTAGGGGGCTAGGAGCGGGCCTCCGTCTTTCTCGGCAGCGACCTCGTCACGCCGAGAATGTGAAGTCATCCGCGCATGCGTGGGTTGCCGGTTCCAACCCGCGCATGCGCGGATGACTTCATCCCGCAGACGGCATGAACCCGCGCATGCGCGGTGGCCGTCTTTCTCCTCAGCCGCCCGGCAAGACGTGGCGGCTTGATCTTGCTGGGCGACGGAGGGGAAAGAGTGCGTCCGTTTTGGACACTGGCCCGACGATCGGTGGGCACCGATTGCGGGCCTGTCCCCTCCCGAGCACAGTCGTGGTGCTCCCGTGCCAATCGGGCCCCTAGATGCCCCAAACGGGCATCTGGCGCCCGTTTCACAAATGCAACGACCAGGTGTGGTTGCTGCCGTGTTGAAACGGGCGTGAAGGGCCGGCGGCTCGGCCCATCGGGCTCGGAGAATCGCCATTCGCCGTGATAAACGGCGAGCAGCAATTTTTCCAGGGGGGGGGGGAAAGAGAGAATCGCTGGGGGCGCCAGGGGGGCGTAGAAAATGTCGGGAGGTTCTCCCACGCCACGTGGGGAGCGGAGAACTCCGCCCAATGCTTTTTGATTATGATTTTTACATAGATTTATAACAACTTTCCCAATAGCACAGTACATTTACAACAAGGAAACAGGATGTCCAGACCAACCAGTCTGTATTTAATAATAATAATCACTTATTGTCACAAGTAGGCTTCAATTAAGTTACTGTGAAAAATCCCTAATTGCCACATTCTTGCGCCTGTTCAGGGAGGCTGATACAGGAATTGAACTAGCGCTGCTGGTCTTGTTCTGCATTACAAGCCAGCTGTTTAGTCCACTGTGCTAAACAAGCCCCTATTTGACATCGACCCACCACATGAGTAAATAGTCCTAATCAAATTTACCAGTCTTGTTCAAATATTCCCTCCTCAACTTCTAAATATCAAATCTAATCGAATATTAACTTAGTTTCTGTCTCAACCATCAATCATGGAAGTGAATTCCACAGCCCCACAACTATCTATTTCTATTGCTCGCTATATCTTCAGCATTTAATCTTGTGTGTATGGCCCTTTGTTGCAGTTCAGTGAGCTCATTCAGTCCAAGATTCAATACCTGACCTTAGCTAAGTTAGTTGATTTTGGTTGAGATGACAACAGAAGCAACCCTTGTAGAAGTCTGCATTACAAATGGCACAAAAACAGGCCTTTTGGCCCACTCTGTCCATGCTGGTGATGTCTGAACAGAACAGGCTTCGATGCAATGCTGTTGTTGTCAAACAGTCTGCCAACATTAAAATATCAAGGCTCACCATGAATAATTGCTGTCACAGTGAAGCGCTACAGGGCAGCTTAACTTGTGAAACTTCATTCCAGTCAAAGTTAGCATGGGCAAGATAGGAGGGGAAGAAATACAAAATGCCAAGCTGTGCTAAAATTACCCAAAGATCAACAAAACCAGGCTAACAGCGGTAAAAAGAATTACTGCTATGTTGAGTTAAATGCTAACCATAAGAAGGTATCTCACAGAGTCTTGCTAAACACCTGTACCAGAGACAGAGCGACAAAATTCTAGTTCTGATTCTGTGTCCAGGGATACCCCACAACATCAGCAAATTCCCACCCTATTATTTCACATGTGGATCAAAATGCTTTGGTGCAAATATAACACTTTTAAAACTAATTCATGGGATGTGTGTGTGGCTGGCAAGGCCAGCATTTATTGTCCATCTTTAATTACCCTGGAGAAAGTGGCGGTGAGGCACGATTTTGGACTGCTGCAGTCAACTAGTATAGGTAGTCCCATCCCACAGACTTATTAGTTAAGGTGTTCAACGATTTTGACCCCAAGATGATATATTTTCAAGTCAGTAATGCAGTGTGATTTGAAGGTGATGCTAATGGTGCTCCCGTGCCTACTGCCCTTGTCCATCTGGGTGGAAGGACACTTTCTTGTGATAGTATGAGTGGATTAAATATCAGTCTCTAAAATAATAGTATGAGTGGATTAAACATCAGTCTCTAAAATAAAAGGTTCAAGCAAATTGACAAGCTGTCCAGAGAAGTTGGGAAAGTATTAGCAGCAAAAACATGAATGATCAAATTAAATCAACTATAGCATCCCAAAGGTTAATTATCACACTTGGAGTACTGAATGAAAAGTATAACATTTACGTGGCTTAAATGTGACTAGTTTCAGTTCAACTAGAATATATTTACACTGAAGAGTTTCTCTCTTTTTGTGTGATTATTTTAAATAATAAATTTAGAGCATCCGATTCTCTTTTTTTCACCCCAATTAAGGGGCTAAAATTCACCTACCGTGCACATCTTTTTGGAGTGTGGAAGTGAGACCAATGCAGACAAGGGAAAATGTGCAAACTCCACATGGACAGTGACCCACAGTCGGGATCGAACCTGGGCCCTCAGCGCTGTAGGCAGCAGTGCTAACCACTACGCCACCATGCTACCCTTTTGGGGCAGCACGGTAGCACAATTGCTTCACAGCGCCGGGGTCGCAGGTTCGATTCCCGGCTTGGGTCACTGTCTGTGCGGTTTCTCCACGTTCTCCCCGTGTCTGCGTGGGTTTCGTCCGAGTGCTCCGGTTTCCTCCCACAGTCCAAGATGTGCAGATTAGTGGATTGGCCATGCTAAATTGCCCTTAGTGTCCAAAAAGGGTAGGTGGGGTTACGGGGATAGGGTGGAGGCGTGGAGCTTAAGTGGGGTGCTCTTTCCAAGGACCGGTGCAGACTCAATGGGACGAATGGCCTCCTTCTGCACTGTAAATTCTATGTTCTATGTACATTTGTACGATAAAAAATGGAGGTTTTCCAAGTGTCAGGGACAGAATTTAAAATAAGGACAGGTATGTTAGTGAGGACATTAGGGAAAAGCAGAAACTGCTTTTGCGAAGGTCAAGATGAAATGGAAAAGTTATAACATTTTGTTAAAGATACTGGAAAAGTGGCTGAAAAAAGTTTCTGACTGTGTCTATATAAACATTTCTGGAACAAGCCTTTCCATTCACCTGAAGAAGGAGCCGTGCTCCGAAAGCTCGTGTTTGAAACAAACCTGTTGGACTTTAACCTGGTGTTGTAAGACTTCTTACTGTGCTCACCCCAGTCCAACGCCGGCATCTCCACATCATGAAAAAAGTTTGACATCAGCATCTTAGTTTCACCAAGGTAGTTACATGGTATAGGACTGCGTGACTGAACTGGAAGAAATGGGCCTTACATGGGAGGAGGCACAAGCCACAGCACAGTACAGAATGGGGAATATTGCTGCGGCCTTATGTCCCACCCAGGACAAGCACGGTAGCTAACTAATCACTTTCTGAAATAAATGAAAGCTTGTTCTTAACGTTTTCAAAATTTCCCAGATAGTTACTGCCAGAGTGTTAAATGTGTCTGCTCCAACAACATTGAGAACAGAGAAGGTGCTTCATGCTAATAATTGTTTTTCAAATGGTTATTGAGGAATTGGTTTGCAGCACAAGTGTAGTTACAGTTACTTGTCATTGCACACCTATTCTTCAAGAGGAACTCTGAATGAATTGGGTTTGGTTACTTTTGGATAAAGCAAATGGCACCGAATATTTTCTCCAAGACTAAATACCTATTTGCAGCACAGTGGAAAGAAGTGGATGAATCTTTCACACATAAGGGATAAGATGCGAGAATTGGATTATGCTGTCATTTCAACAAATAAAAACACTAGCACTAGGCAGACAGCATCCAATAGGGAATGCTCCCGTTAGGGTTTTCTGTTTACATTCATTGATATTTTAAATGGAAATCACTTACCGGCACAGGAGGATATGTTCAATATCTTTTTCAAAGTGCCGTTCTATTTATACCTGTACTTTTATTGACAGACAGACTTCCTGCTGATGCTATGTCACTGGGGAACATCTGAGTCTAATCTAAGTCTCTGTAACAAAGTGATACACCTCCATACACTTTCCACTAGAAAAACAATACTCAATTAACCTCTAGCTAGAAGGAATAGGCCCTGCAGCAATTTAAGAAAAATCTCACATTAGGCGGTATAACAACAGAACACAGTTGCCATAATGAGAACGCATGTTTTGTCTAATTGTGCTTTCTGGTTGCCAACAGCACAAAAGGTCCATATAATGTGTTAATGCTGTAGCTAAGGGCGAGCCCAGAGCTTTCTCATAAGCTAAGCATACATTCAAGTAGCCTTGTTCAGCAAATGATGCTAGTGCTACTTTCAAACGCTTGACTCTGGGAGTAAATTTTCTACAGACAGAAGGGACTGACGATATAGCACAGTGCGGGCAGTTAGAATTCAGAGGTACAATGATACAACAGCAGACTTGCATTTACACAACACATTCAAAGCAATACAAGGTCCAGAGTCACACCATTAACACCGAGGAAGATAATGTGAAATTGGCCAAGTGCTTGGTGAAAGGGGTAGGCTTTGAGGTGGTTCTTAGAGGAGGAAAAATAAATAGAGGCTGGGAGATTTGGAAAACAAAGTTCAAAGTTTAGGGATACTGAAGGTATGGGCACCAATGGTGGACCAATTAAAATGCTTAAGAGGCCAGAGTTAGATGAGCTCAGGTATGTTGGGAGAGTTGTAAGAATGGAGGAGATCACAGTAATGGGAAGGGGGGGGGGGGGGGGGGCGAAGCTTTGGAGGGAACTGAAAAGAAGGTTCAGGATTTTAAAATTGAGATTTTTGAGGAGGAACCAATCAATCAATGTAGATCATAAGCACAGGGATATGGTAGCTATTGAGTTTCAATAAGGAGACCTGGCTAAGCAGCTAGAAACCAGTAGAGTTGTACGTTTCACAACATTTTACAGAACTGATTTATGCACGAGGGTAGAAATCCACCTTGCCCGGTGGTGCAAAACAGGCGACATTGAATCAGTCACACGCAAGACACAGAGCTTGATATTCAGTTCCATTGCACTCAAAGCATACAAAAGGGGTCAAATCCGATACCGCATTACCGTTGAGATGAATTTCTAACCTGAAATTTTTCAGTAGGAAAACCTGGAATGCAAAATGGGCATTTGGTACATAAAATTCACTCCTTTCACAGTCTGTGCATGATCATGTCAATCATGAACTTAATTCGTCCCTATTCACCCAAAATCTCTTTACTCTACAACTCTGTTGAATCACTCGAGCACTCCGTTGCTGCCATAATGTAAATGTCATTTTCTGTTGACAGTCTGACTTAACCAAGTGAAAATAATATACTTTCCGTGAAAAAATGCATTGTTCATAGCTATAAAGTAAGAAAGATTTCACTTTCCATACATTTTCTGTTGAAGAGGTGTTTTTGTAATGCAAGTGTTATTGCAACATATCAAATACAAGGGGCGGAATTCTCCTATTTTGAGACTAAGTGGGGTGGTAGGTGGCTCTGGCGGTGCCTGTCCCACTGGTCAGCATGGCAGATCCCGTGCTTGAAACCTCATTCATTATGAACAGGCGAGTTCCCTCTAACTCACCTGGCAGGCCGACAGCTAATTTGTCCATTTACCCTCAGCTGATGGGCGCCATATTTAAATACCAGTTCAGCACACTCCAATCACTCTCCAGCCCGCTTATATTTACCTGCCCTTGAACTTAAAAGGGAGCCTTGACATTGTTCCTCTTTCCAAAGAAGACGATGGACAACCTTCACAAAGCACTGACCTGTTTAGTTTTCGTGCGAACTATTCCCAATGTGTCACACTTGACACTCATCCACCTTATAATCTGCCGTCTCCGTGCATCCCCTTCCAGCATTACTTTTAAAAAACATTTCAATCCAAACATACTTCAACACCACACAATACATACAAGATTTGTACATTTCCCCCTTTTTATCCCCTCCTGCCCTCCAGCGACAAACAGTTCTTCAAACATAGACATAAATGGCTTCCACCATACCACAAACCCCTCCTCCAACACCGAGGGAGGTTCCCACACCGGTGTCAGCACTTAGTCCGCAAATCATAGAATCCAGCCCAAGGTGTCTATCCATAAAGCTTGCTGCCTGTGAGTACTGCGTTTTCTAAACTATAAGGACCCTGAATGAATAACTCTACAATGAAGGCCATTACAGGCTGTAAACCAAAGACTGTAATCTGCAAGCTTGTCGTGAAGAAGGTGTGCTAAAAAAAAACACCCTCTGAAGCATACCTTTTGACTTTTATCCTTATTATTTTCACCCCTTCCCCCTCTGTGTTTGTCTGTCTTGTGTGCGGGTAGAGGGTGGGGCAGTTAAAGTGGGTTGTAGGTATTAGCTTGTCATTAACCAGTTGTACTTAATGAATATTTCATGATAGTTCTTGGTATAAATAAACAGTAATTAAGTTTAAGTTTACAATCCTGATGATTGTAATTATTGGGGAGCCAAAGACTTTGGGTAATTTTAATAAGAATTATTGGTTAATTCACTTGGGTTGTGACTCCGGGGAATGTGGGGTTGGAATTGACCGTGCACTAGCCCAGGGTGTCATAACAATCTTCAATTGACGTCAAGGCTATCCCAGTTGCAACTGACTGACTCTGTCATTAAAAACTGGATTCAAAGTTTATTCCAACTCACTGTAGCCAAAAGCAAAGCTAACGTCTGGTTTCTGCCAACACATGCAATTCTGATATCACTTCTGAAAATGTTCCCAGTTGTCTAGTCACACTGAATTAAGCTGCCGCTTGTGTACTTGAATTAACACCAAACTAACATACAAACACCTGTAGTCAGTTTGTAAAATGCATTTGTGTATGCAGGTAACTTCCCTTTGATTAAAACTATTAGCATAGTGCATCTGTGCATTCAGTAATTAGCTTACCATATAGAATAATACTGAACGATTTGGTTAAATATCACTCGTCTTCTACAAATTATAATCCATCAATATATTTTCCCCAATGCAGTTTAAAACAAAATTGCTTAGCACGAGGGAAGTTCTGTTATTTAAGTGATCAAGAGTAATTAGATGTATATCCAAATAATAGGTGAACAATCAATGGCAAGAAGCAGTCATTACTTCATATATCCAAGAGACTGATAATAAATGCTCCATTGGTTCAGCTATTTTCTATTTCAAATTTAAAATAATGAGCAGCGATAATGCAGACTATCAAGCTGTTCTTACTATAATATGCTGGGGAATACGGGGCTTAAAAGGTAATTTAAAGCCAAGTTATACATGCTTAAACTTCACCACCTCTCCCCATTGTCCCCATTTAGTTCTCAGTTTATATGCAGGCAGTTGTTATCACCAAACAGCATTAACCACCTTGGAACGAAAGAAAAGGAAACTAGTTGGGTAACATCGATCACATCTCTCAGTTAAGATTAACAATAGCTTTAGAATATTTTATAAATTCTCTGAATTATTCAATGGCTACAACAGTGTAGTGAAATTTTGCAATTAATTATGAGTCAAAGTTCTGGCTTGAATGAATATTAGACATTGCACCCATCACTGATTCCAGAGAGAGGTTGCTTAGAGCATGCAATACTGCTGAAAAGAAAGATGTTGTTGAAGCTTTTCATCTTATACTCATCAGATGGACAGAAGAATGCCAAATTTTGAACAATCACAATAATTTATACCACAGGTAACAAGGGTGCGGATTGGTTGGCAAGTCACCTTTAATTGGCCAAGGCATTGTCAAGGAGAAAGCAACAGAGAACTATAGGCTGTCCAAGCTCCGAGATAATTCGTGTGTGTCCTGATGAAAAAATGCTTTTGCAACATGTCTCGCTTTCCAGCAATATTAAAAGATAGAGACTGAACTTGCATTCAACACACCGTGCTTCACAGTTAATGAAGTTGATTTTCTTTTTAAGGGCAGCTGCGGTCATGTAGGAAAATGGGCAATGAATGTACCCAAAGCAAGCTTCCATAAAGATCAATGAGATAAATGACCAGTCAATCCATTTTTAGTGGGGCTGGTGGAGGATGAATGTTGAGAAAATTGCCTGCTCTTTTTTGAAGAAGTGCCACAGGATCTTGTACATCTATCTGAGCAGGGAAATGAAACCCCTGTAAAATATCTTATCCAAAAGACTGCATTCCTGACAATGCAGCACTTCCAAAGGGCTGCATTGAAGTGTCAGCCCAGGTCATGTGTTCAAGTGTCCTTTAATGAGATTGGCTGATTGGAAGTAGAGTGGGGAGATGTGCAAGTTGGTTGGCTGCATCATGTCTTGATGAGGTAGGCTTAATAGAAAACAAAGCCTTTCCCATTGTTTTCTGGATGCTTGTATGTCGAACACTTCCCAAAAAAGACATTTAAATCATAAATTGGATGGGCAATTGGACACCGTGTCCCTCTCACACATACTACATTAGCTGGATCATGAGCAAAGTATTCTAACAGCAGCTCACCCAACCAACGCAAAGCATGAATGCAATGTTTGCAGAAACTATTGAAAGATGCTAGAATGGTTGGAACCTTGGAATGTTTGGAAACTCGCATGAAGCTTAGGAACTCTGCTGCATTTGGTATAAAACTCTGCAATTCATCCTTCAGTAAGAGTAATGTTAAAGATTCCCAGATAACTGGATATCCTTAAACTTTGAAATATAAAAACTAGTAGAGAAAACGGTGCAGACTCTTCAGAATATGTTACATTTTGAACAGAGATATGCCATACCACAACTTCTCAACCAATCTAAGCTTTTGACATATTCATCTTTGTAAAACTCTTCTTCACATTGTCTATCTGGTGGTGTTGGTACCATTGCTGAGCAAATCATTTTCAATGGCACTATTAATAATTTTATTAAATGGAACTCATTTCATTCACATTATTTAAAATTCCAGACAATATTGTTACTATTAATAACTAGCACAAATTAAAATCCAATAATATAATTGGTCACTGACAAAATATAATTCTTCTGTATTTGGTTCCTTTATTTTGCTCTGTTGACGCCCTTCACATTATGTGCTGATCTTGCATTTTCTAGGAATACAGGCGGAAGCATAGCGGTATTGTCCCTGGACTAGTTATCCGGAGACCCAGGATAATGATTTGGGGACCTGGGTTCGAATACCACCACGGCAGGAGATGGAATTTAAACTCAATATAATATTTGGAATTAAAAGTCTAATGATGACCATGAAACCATTGTCAATTGTCGGAAAAACCCATCTGGTTCACTAATGTCCTTTAGGGAAGGTAATCTGCCATCCTTACCTGGTCTTGCCGACATGCGACCCCAGACACACAGCAGTGTGGTTGACACACTGCCCCCTCAAGGGTAATTAGGTATTCGCAATAAATGCTGGCTTAGCCTGCGATGCCCACATCCCATGAGTGAATTAAAAAATGTTCAACACAGCACAGAATATAATGCAACCCACATTTCCAGTTGTTACACTGGAGTTATTAGGAAATGGGGTCCAAAATGAGATTGAAGATGTAATAGGCAATTTAGCTGTTAAACCGTCTAGGGAAATAACTGCTAGCACAGAGTCAGAGGGATACGCCTATGCGTGGCCAAATTGCATTGTCCCAGTCAGACTTAAACTCATTAGTGGGAATACACAGGATGCCTTCATTGCTCTTCAGGACAATCCTGTCTGACCAGCTATTAGCCCATTACAGAGGCTGATGACTATTTGTCTGGTAATGCATGTTAATACAATAGCTGTTCTTTTGTATAAATGGGAGTGGGCAATCAAACAGACAAGATAGCGCTGGTCGGTTCAAGTCTGTAAACCCCAGGGAATATTTGTTTTGTGGTGCTGGGTGGAGCTGAGAGAGTGAGAAAAAGAATCCTATTTTGAACAGGTACAGGGGGAAGGCTTGAAACGACCAAGAGAGGTCATGAAAGTTGCCACTGAGGCAGGCTTTGGCAAAGGGTTTTGAACAAATGTTTAGAACAATGCCTTTGTCTGTCAGTGTAAGTGGCATGAGAGCTGCCTGTTTATTTAAACTGTTGTTTAATGGGAACTAGAGTGTTAAGGTTAAGAAACTACTATTATCATTAGGGTTGAAATTTAAATGTTTTTTTCTTTTTGTTTATTTCTATAAAGTTTGTTTATAAAATAACCAAGTCCTTTTTTTTACATTATCACTCCTGAAAAGAATCAATCTTTCCGCACTGCTTTAAAACTTAAAAAAATTATGGATGTGGTCCAGTCTCTGAGCTATTATTGAGAGTTGACCAGGTGTCTGTAACACAGTGTTATCTGTAATGTTCAATGTGAATCTGGGGTCTCCATTCTGGAAATAAAATGAACTGGGGTGTCAATTAGGTAACTGAACCCCTCTCCATTATCTTAGATCTCTGTAAATATTACAGCCTAATGTTGTGCTGCAGGTAGTGAGGGAAACGGATGTAAAACTTAAAAACTGTCGACGCATACAAAAATTTACAATTGTAACTAAGCAGCAATAATGTATTTGAATACATTACTACAATGTAGGTAGACTAAAACTATGAATCTCCATTACAAACAACCTTTCAACCGTCCAATCTGTACCCAAGTTAAGATGACACTTTAGAATTTAGAACAGTACAGCACAGAACAGGCCCTTCGGCCCTCGATGTTGTGCCGAGCAATGATCACCCTACTCAAGCCCACGTACCCACTCTATACCCGTAACCCAACAACCCCCATTAACCTTATTTTTTTTTTTTTTTGGACACTAAGGGCAATTTAGCCTGGCCAATCCACCTAACACGCACATCTTTGGACTGTGGGAGGAAACCGGAGCACCCGGAGGAAACCTTTAGGTATTCTTCAATTGCAACAGCAGAAGTTTTAAATTGGTGAAATTACTTTGACCATGAGAGCACTAGATATGCAACTGAGTGGATGCTGTTCCAGAGTTATTTGATCTAGAACAAGCGAAAAAAGCAATTCAGTTCTCAAAGAGCACAAATGTTTCTTGGGTATCTTTGAATGACTGCTGAAGAAAAACAATAATTTTCTAGTGCGATATATTTTCCACAATCATTTTAATCTCTTTGCTTTGTCCATATTTTATTTATTTCTAGTCTCTTTAAATATAAATTGGCCACTGCTCAATAAAAATATCTATTTATATTTGCCTTTCACCTGGATCACAAATCTAATCTGTGCATCTACTCATCCGTTGGAACATGGGGCGTGATTCTCCGCCCCCCGCCGGGTCGGGGAATCACTGGGGGGTGGTGTGAATCCCGCCCCCACCGTCTCCCTAAGTCTCCGGCACCAGAGATGTCAGCGGGCCCCCTCCGGCGATTCTTCAGCCCGTGATGGGCCGATGTCCCGCTGCTGTCATGCTGGTCCCGCCAGTGGGAAACAAACCACCTACCTTCCTGGCGGGACAAGGCGGCGCGAGCGGGCTCCGGGGTCCTGGCGCGGGAAATCTGGGACCGGGGGGTGCTGCCAAGGTGGCTTGGCCCGCGATCGGGGCCCACTGATCGGCAGGCAAGCCTGTGCCGTGGGGGCACTCTTTTCCTTCCACGTTCACCATAGTCTTCACGATGGCGGACGCGAAAGTGACCCACTCACCTGCGCGGGGATGACGTCAGCAGCCGCTGTCGCTCCGGCGCATGCGTGGACGTCCGCCGGCCAGCGAAGTCCCTTCGGTCCCTTTGCCAACCACTCCGGCACGGGCCTAGCCCTCAAGGTTAGGGTTTGGCCCCTAAAAGGTGTGGATAAATCGGGGGCGGCCCGACGCCGGAGTGGTTCGCCCCATTCCATCCCGCCGGGACCCCCGCCCCGCCGGGTAGGGAGAATCCCGGCCATGGAGTATTTTCAGCTGAGTTTTTAAAAAGCGATCCCGGAAAACAAACCAGTGCCATATCTTTAACCCTTTCATCTCCCATGAAGATTTTGCTGGAACAGAATAATATGTTCAAGTGTGACATCTAACATTCAAAAATGGAAAATGTTTTAACCTCGGTGCTTACCTTGGCCTTCCCAGTGCTTTGAAGAATGTGCACTAATGCACAAGCCATCTCCTCCTTACTCTTAACACTCAATACAGGCTCCAACACTGAGCACAGCAGCATATAGTTATTTGTAATGTACTCAGCAAACTCCTTATAGAGCTCCATTGGAAGAATGCTCATGCTCTGATAGCGAGCTTTGATTCTGATCATTGGTCCCACTGACTTGCCCTTGCTTGGATTGGGCATGCTCACAGGGTACCACTTCTCCAGGAACTGTCGCCCTGTCACAGTCGCTATAGGGATGTTCACCAGACCCACGTAGTTGTTCTTATCTTTCTTTTTCTTTTTATCAGTCTCTTTGTACAAGTGCACTGTAATGTTTCGTACTGCCGGCAGGTTACTGAACTCAAAGTGCTCTCCCCAGAAAACATTGTCCGTTTTCAGCTTGCAGGTAGTCCGTGCATACAGTGTATCATCGAGGCAGAGTTCACAGAAGTACTTTTTCTTGGCTGGCAGATCCTTGGCTTCAATAATCCACAGTTTGAGCAGATTCTCCACCCGTCTACTGTTATCCTAAAACAACACGAAAAAAGGAATAATAATAATTCTGTTGAATCTCTACTTTAGCCTCTTGACCACTCTTCTAATTTTTTTGCAGTTAGGATCTCTTTATAGTACCATTAAGACTGACATTTGTTTGGAGATCTACCGTCGATTGAATCACTATGCTCAGCAATAATAGTCAACTTGGACCACAACAATAACTCCCATTTTATTAACAGTTACTTCCGGAAATTATTCTTAGTTACAAAATAAAATGAACCAGGCAGATTTTACATTCCTTGATTACTCATCTGGGTAACTGGCAGTAATTTACATATGAATGGATGAAGAGTTTATTGTACTCCTGACAGAAAAAATAGGTGGTATATTTTTGTGTAAATATCACTTCTTAAATTTTCTCTAATCATACAGGTGTATGCCGACTACTGAGAGGACAGGTGGGAAACCTTCACTAGGGGGCACATGATAGCAGCCTGCAGTTCAACATGTCCCACATCATGGGAGGGAGGTACATACATAGAAAATATAAGGAATAGGCCATCTGGCCCTCAAGCCTGCTCTCCTATTCATTATGATCATGGCTGATCATCGAAATCAATACCCTGATCTCAACACCCCTCCCCCACTCCCCGCCATATCCCTTGACCTCTTTAGCCCCAAGAGCTATATCTAATTCCTTCTTGAAATCAGCATCAGCTACTTTCTGAGTTAGTGAATTCCACAGATACACCACTCTCTGGGTGAAGAAATGTTTCCTCAGTCCTGAAAGGTTTACCCCTTGCCCTCAAGTTATGGCCCCTTAGTTCTGGATACCCCCTCCATTCTTTCTGAATCTACCTTGATTTTAATAGATTGATATGCAATCTCCTCTCACTCTTCTAAACTTCAATGAATATGATCCTAGCTGACTTAGTCTCTCCTCAAATGACAGTCCTGCCATCCCAGGAATCTGCCTGGTAAACATCTGCTGCACTCCCTCCATAGCAAGAACATCCATCCTCAGATAAGGACACCAAAACTGCACACAGTACTCCAAGTGTGGCCTCACCAACGGCCTATACAATTGCTGTAAAATATCCCTATTCCTACACTCAAATCCTCTCGCTATGAAAGCCAACATACCATTTGCCTTCGTTATTGCCTGCTGTATGTGCGTGCTTACCTTCAGTGACTGATGCATGAAGTCACCGTGTTTGCTAAGTATGCCCCTCTCTTAAATGACACCCCACCCATCCAAATAATAATTTGCCTTCCTATTTTTGCTACCAAAGTGGATAACCTCACATTTATCCACATTATGTGCATCTACCAAGAATGTTCCTACTCAGCCCACCCAAATCCCTCTGAAGCATCTCTGCATCCTCCTCACAGCTCACTCTCCCACCCAACTTTGTATCATCTGCAAATTCCCACTAGTCACTGCCAATGGAAAAAAGGCCCATTTTCCCAAGTCTTTGCTTTTTATCCATCCCATGTGCTTTAACTTTACGTAGTATTTGCTATTTGAGACCTGTCAAAAGCCTTCTGAAAGTCTAAATAAACCACATCCACCCTGCTCAACTCTATTGGTAACATCTTCAAAGAATTCCAGTATATTTGTCAAACAACATTTCCCTTTTGTAAATCTATGCTGACTTTATCCGATTATACCACTGCTTTCGAAATGCTGTGCTATGAAATCCTTGATAATGGGACTCGAGTAACTTCCCTATTATCGATGTTAGGCTCAATGGTCTATAGTTCTCTGTTTTCTCTCTACCTTCCTTTTTGAATAGTAGGCTTAGATTAGCTACCCTCCTCTCCCAACCATTTCTCTACTAATACCGATTTCTTTCATCTCCTTACCAAAACTTGTGTTGCTCGGAACTTCCGGTACATTATTCGTGTCTTTCTTTGTGAAGCCAGAAGCAAAGTATGAATTTACTCAGCCATTTCTTTGTTCCCTGTTATGAATTCCTTTGTTTCGACTGCAAGGGGCCGACATTAATTTTTAGCAATCTTTTTCTCTTTACATACCTACAGAAACTTTTAGTCAGTTTTTATATTCCCCACTAGCTTACTTTCATATTCTATTCTCCCCTTCTTAATTAATCCCTTGATCTATCTTTGTTGAATCTTCAACTGCTCCTAATTATCAGATCCATTGCTTTTTCTTACCAATTTGTACACTTCCTCTTTGCCTCTAATACTATTTCTAATTTCCCTTGTAAGTAATGCTTTGGCACAGTTCCCTTTCCACTCTTGCGCCAAATAGGAATAAACAACCTTTGGAGTTCATCTATTCATTCCTGAATGCTTACCAGTGCCTGTCCACTGTCCTTCCTCTCAGTCCATCATGAGCAATTCATGCATTATATCATCATTATTTCCTTTATTGAGATTCAGGGCCCTGGTCTAACAATCAACTACCTCACTATCCACCTTATCCACATCATTGGAAAAGAGTGGTTAAAAACAGGAACTCAGGAATCAACATGCATGCCTCGGTGGGGTGTCTAGCCTCAGTGCAGTGTCTACACTTTTAGAGGCAGTGCATATGGTGTTATTTTTAAATCAACCTAATACTATCTCTCCAAATGTGGGCTTCCAAGGATGTGGTTATTGCCCAATCCTAAAATGAACAACTTGCTAAGACATTTCAGAAGACATGTAATGTGATGAATGTAGATCAGGTACAGTTGCTGGATTTGTTTTCTAAAGAGCATTAGTGAACCAGTGAGCATTTTTCCTAGTAACGGATAAATTACCAGGGTTTCCTCAATTTGATTTCATAACCTGTTACAGAAGGGTGTGAACTCATCATATCAGTCTTAACCATGATACTACCATCTCACAAGGGCTTCCTCAGATTCCCAAAGGTTAGTGGGGGTCGGCAAAATGTGGAGTTTAGGCCACAATCAGATCAGTCATGATCTTATTGATCAGATGAGATTGCTCGAGGGGCCAAATGGCCTACTCCTGTTCCTAATTTGTATGTATATTTGTACGTACATATGTACGCACTGTACTCTTGAGGACATACCAAATAAAATGTTGAATCAGCATTTTTGATCATTTTAGTTTCTAACTGTCTTACTAAATTTATTTTGTTTAAGCCTACAGACCAAAAATAAATGGAGGAATGGAGACAGACAATCAGGTAACTTTTAAAAACCTGGAACTTGGACTTTGGTTAAGACCTAGGAAGACCAATGTTCGTGATGCCAATAGACAAATCACAGAATTATTACAGCACAGGAGGAGGCTATTCAGCCCATCATACTGGCACGGCTCTCTGAATAAGTAATTCATCCAGTGCCACTGCCCTGCCTTTCCCTTGTAACTGCACATTCTTCTTTGCAAGATCATAATCCAATTCCTTGTTGAATGCCTCAATTGAACCCAACCTCCACGATACTCTCATGCAGCACACTCCTGATCTTAACCACTCGCTGCATGAAAGTTTCTTCTCATGTCTCCATTGCTTCTTTTGCCAATTACCTTAAATCTGCGTTCGCTTGTTCTCGATCCTTCCAGCCATGGGACAGTTTGGGACAGTTTTTTCCTATCTACCCTATCCAGACCCCTCATGGTTTTGAATACCTCTATCAAATCTCTCCCCAACCTTCCCTTCCCAAGAATACAGACCCAAATCCTCCAATCTATCTACATGACTGATGTGCAACCTTCCGTATAAATTATTTCTATACTCTCGCTAATGCCTTCATATCTTTCCGATAGCGTTGTGCCAGTTACAACTGGATGCAATACTCCAGTTGAGGCTAAATCAGTGTTTTATACAAGTTTATTATAACCTCCTCGATTTTGTCACCAACTACGCTATTGATAAAGCCTAGGATGCTTTATAAAACATGCTCTCAACTTGCCCCGCCACCTTCAATGACTATTGAACGTATACACATAGGTTTCTCTGCTCCTGTACCCTTTTAGAATTGTTCCCTTTATTTATATTGTCTCTCCATATTCTTCCTGCCAAAATTAATCCCTTCACTGCCATATCCCTAAGGCTAAAGATCATAAGCTGTTTAAATAAAACCTTTCATTTTTGTTCATTTAAAAAGTAGACTTTGCTGAAGCAAAAGATGGCTGCTACCAGTCACATGTTGGCTACAGTTTCTGGGGATTTCCAAAAGTAGTTTAAGGACAAAAGCTCAACCTTCATCATCGTGAGGACAATAAATGAAAAACAGGAAGCAGAAGCCAATCTGTCACCCTGGCCTAGTCTTATAACAAAGGGCAAGCCATCAAAACTCGTTATACCGGCAGAGATGATAACAGATATCATCTATCTGCTAAGGTGAACAATGGATTTTGACCAGAGGAATAGAAACTTCTTGTTCGCCCACAACAGATTTATTAAATGAAACATCACATGACCTAACCTTCTGGCCATTGCAAAGTTCTAATATTACATTCCTAGACTTGCAACTCAGTCTACTGTTTAACTTCCAGCCTGGAAACACCACAGCACAGATTCCAGGCTGACCAACAGTCTGCATCATGTCAAACCTTCCTTAAGGTCTATTACTCTGGAAGATTCTTGCCATCGCCTGCCAAGCTGACCAGATAGCAACTTCATTTTTCTCACCATCAACTTCAAAAGAATTCTGCAACTCCTGCTTCAGCTCGTTAAACCTGCCTGAACTGTGTAGACGTTCAAGACTCTGGCAATCACGTGAACTGACATCCATATCTATGGTTCTTTTTCTTCTAAGTTGTAAAAACACCTCGTTCCTATCAGCTGATTGTGTGTGTGTGTGTATCTGAAGTTGCGACCAACTCCTAGGTTTGAATGTGTCACTAAACTATATTTCTGAATTAATCCTAGAGTCTTCTGTGAGTCACTTTAAAAATGGACCTCATAAACTGAGGGTTTGGGGAAGTGTGCCTCAGCCCATTTCAAAAATTAAACACTTTGCTTATGGACAAATGTTTCGCTTGTTTCTCTCCCCCCCTGCCTAACATCAGAAATATTTAACAATGGTGCGATATTTTGCTATTCACTATTTTTTAAAAAGTAATGCATGTAATGGTTAATGTCTGCATTTTAGAAGAACCAGAGAAATATACCGAAAAGTTCGGCATTCATCCGCTAACATAAAATGAAATAGCTAAAATAGCTCCAAGATTAATATCTCTAGGCACTACTTACTTCTATTTAGGTTTGTTATTCTTGTACCCTCGTTGTGTGAAAGGCATTATTTTGATTTTCAGTGACATTCTTTGGGTTTCAGGACAGCAGTGCTGTAACAGCCCCCTAGCACAACTGAGAATCAGATGCTGACCACAGGCAGGCCTAATTAATTGGAGGACAGCTCGTAAATAAAATGGACAAGATAAGATGGTTCTTTTATTCTTCAAGTAGAGCAACTGGCAGCAGAGGAAACAGCTACTTTTATAATACAGGTGCGCCTAAAATACCTACTGAAAATGAAATTAACTGACATTAAAATGCAAACTCTACTTCGTGAGAAATCTCTTCTGCATTATTTAGATTTAAAAATATTTGTACATGGGGTTGGGTGTCGCTAGACCAGTATTTATTGTCCTATTTGTTTTTGAGAAGGTGGTGGTGAGCAGCCTTCTTGAACTGCTGTACACCTACAGTGCTGTTAGGAAAGGAGTTCCAGTATTTTGTTTTATAAATTTAGCGTAGCCAATTCATTTTTTCCAATTAAGGGACAATTTAGCATGGCCAATCCACCTATCCTGCACATCTTTGGGTTGTGGGGGCAAAACCCACGCTGGAGTTCCAGTATTTTGAACCAGTGGCAGAGAAGGAACGGTGTTGTAGTTCCCAGTCTGGATGCTGGTGGTTTAGAGGGGAACTTCAGATGGTGGTTTTCCCATGTATTTTCTCCCCTTGTCCTTTGAGCCTTTGAGTTGATAGGCCATGAGTTTAGAATCACAGAACTGCGATCTACAACTAAGGGGATGTGATGGTGTAGTGGTAGCATCACTGGACTAGTAATCCAAAGGCCTGGGCTAATGCTCTCGGGACCTACATTCAAATCTCACCAGGACAGCTGGTGGAATTTAAACTAAATTAATACATTTGAAAGGGCGGTATGGTGGAGCAGTGGTTAGCACTGCTGCCTCATGGCACCGAGGACCCGGGTTTGATCCCGGCCCCGGGTCGCTGTCCATGTGGAGTTTGCACATTTCCCTCCCGTGTTCGAGTGGGTCTCAACCCCACAACCCAAAAGATGTGCAGGGTAGGTGGCTTGGCCGCGTTAAATTCCCCGTAAATGGAAAAAACAAATCGGGAGTATAAAGCTAGTCTCAGTAATGGTGACCACAATATTATCAGCTATCATCATAAAACCCATCTGGTTCACCAATGCCCTGACTTGGCACGTGACTCCAGATCCACAACAATGTGGTTGACTCTTAACTGCCCCCTGAAATAAGAATAAATAATTTGACAAAATGCGCCGACCTCCAACAGGGTTCACAGAATTCTTGATTGCACTCAAAAAATTACTCCCTATATTTAACCAACAGCTTGAATTGGTACCATGGTGAAATGTGGAAGATTAATTGGACAATTATGGCATTTATCATTTTAATATAAATTGTAAAAAAAAAAAATCACTCAATACACAGAAAGATCAAACTCCTGATTGCAGTATTTCACTGAACAGGAGCTAAGTTCAGCTCAGGATTATATCTTAAGTCAATACATTTCTCTCCACTAGAACTCCTGGTCCTGATTACTATCTGATTGACACTGGGTCACCATAATCACATTAACTGTCAAACCTCGTGCATGATAAATTGGATGAAGTCCCAGAGGACAATCGCTGCGCACATAAAATCTTACTGTCTGAAATTCTAAATTATTCAGAACTTTTGTGGGTTAAAGTGCATCCTCATTATTATTTAGCAATTTTTTATATTAAGCAAAGATTCGATCATCAGGACAAAAATTGGATCTCTGTAACAGTGCTCGAAGCAGAAGGGTTAAAGAGATATACAGAACAAATTTTCAGTGGTACCCAATGCAATTCCTGACTTGCAGAGTGACAGAGGCTGATCAGGGTATGCCTGCCAGTCTGATGAAGAAACGGCACCAGTTAGGACTGTAAACACTGGGCTGATAATGCCAAGGTGGGTGCATTAGCTTATTGAGGCTGCAGCTGACGTCTTCAATCTGCTAATGTGTCTGTGTGAAAGGTTTATTAGGGATGTCAAATATATTTAAATTAGGACCCTCTCAAAATATTTTAAAACAATTTTAAAGGGGATGTTAAACCATGAAAATTTATTTGCTAGGATGCCACCGTTGGATTTTTTTGCGGTCTGTTATTACAAGCTTCAGTGACAACTCTGTATACGTTTACGGCCGTTTTCATCAATCGCTCTACATTGACTTGCAAGGAAGCACTTTTGGATTGAAGCCCTGAAGGGTGGACATACTGGTCCAATTACTTTGTGCACTTTAAACATGCTGAGCATCTGATTATGCTCATACCTGCGAAATCCAGGTTTGCTCTGCATGATTTAGCCTCAGGAAATTATTCAAATTCTGAAACTGTTCTTTGGCAGCAGACCTGCGTTTATGGAGAATCTGCTTTCCACAGCTTACATTGAGAAACCAGAGGGGTTTTGGAACAAATAATAAGGAAACTCCTTCATTTTGAGTTCCACCATGGTTTAACAAAGATAGTGATTATAAATTGCAGCTTGCAACTTTTAAATCAGTTTTGGATAAAACTGTCACCTCAGAACCGCAAACCAAATTTGTTTCAGACAACATAGTAAGGCCATTCTGTTCTGCAGGAAATAATGTGCATTGCTGTCGACATGTTATAATTGCCCTACTGAGAGAAATGCTATACTGTATTTCCTAATGCTGAACAACTAAGAGCTTCTTACTTTCCACATTGGAAAACAAAGGATGTAACCTGTTCCATATTGTTGCTTCATCAGTGCCACTGAACTGGATACACTATTATTGTGATTAAAATGTGACCTGACACTTCAAACATAACATGTAAAATGTGTTCTGTTAGTAACCGTACTTCCGGGGTGTACAAAACAACCGTTGCATTAAATCATTGGAATTTATTTTATAAAATTAATACAATTTTGAAACACAAAATCAAGTAATAATAAAATGCAAATTACTTAATCTTCCATTAGTGACCTGGGGCGGGATTCTCCCCTGCCCGGCGGGGCGGGGGGTCCCGGCGTAGCGGAGTGGCGCCAACCATTCCGGCGTCGGGACTCCCCAAAGGTGCGGAATTCTCCGCACCTTTAGGGGCCAAGCCCTCACATTGAGGGGCTAGGCCCGTGCCGGAGCGGTTGGCACCACACCGACTGGCATCCAAACCGGCTCCAGCGGCCTTTGACACCCGCCGCCCTGCGCTGGGCGAAAGGCCTTCGCCGGTTCACGCATGCGCCGGTGAGTCAGCTGCCGCTGACGTCACCACTGGCGCATGTGCGCTGGGGGATTCTCTTCCACCTCCGCCATGGTGGAGGCCGTGGCGGCAGCGGAATGGAAAGAGTGTCCCCACAGCACTGGCCCGCCCGTCGATCGGTGGACCCTGATCGCGGGCCTGGCCATCGTGGGGGCACCCCCCGGGATCCGATCGGCCCGCACCCCCCCCAGGACCCCGCTCGCGCCGCCGATCCCGCCGCCACCAGAGGTGGTTCAAACCACGGCGGCGGGAGAGGCCTCCCAGCGGCGGGACTTCGGCCCATCACAGGCCGGAGAATCACCGCAGGGGGCTTGCCAATCGGCGGGTGGTGTTTCCCGCCCCCGCCAATTCCCGGGTGGCGGAGAATTTCTGCCACGGTGGGGGCGGGATTTGCGGCGGCCCCGGGCGATTCTCCGTCCCTGCAGGGGGTCGGAGAATTTCGCCCCTGTTGAGAGATTGGTGATTTTCAGATCTGATTCTGGGTGTGGTAAGCACCGCGTTGTGCCCGGCGCAGATCTGGCCATGCTGGGTAAATAGCACAAAATGCCAAAATCGAGATTAGTGTCGGGCATGAACCAATTCCCGATTTACCTAGCCTGCTCCTAATGGCGAGTTCCAGATCTTGCCAAACATTGGCGAGCATATTATTAACCCTCATTTGCATTCATTTCAATCTAATTAACGACATTGAAGTTGAATGCACGAGCTCGGGGAATTAATCAGCTCTCCAGAGAGACATCAAGCGGGTGTCGTTTAATACTCCTTCTTAAAAACATGAAGCAGGCGCAATAGCAACTGAGGGGAAGTGAGGAGGTGAGTAATCATTTCCATTTTCCGGCATGCAGTTACAGGGCACTGGAGCTTCTGGCCCAGAGCTGGAGGGTGGGGTGGGGGGGCCCCCATCAGGTTTGGGCTTGGGTCGGGGGAGCTGAAGTGTTCTAGATTGGGGGTCACCCCTGGGCAGAGGGTTGAGGGGCTTTGCGTCTGTGATACCTTCAAGCCATCCTTAAATGTTGTGGAGACCCATAACAGGGTCATCCACAGCAGTAGCCTGTTTGTCCTACTGAACTCTTCCAGGAAAGTGCCCTGCTCTGGCTTCTATGCTGAAAGTTACTTTAACTCCCTTTGACTGTGAGCAGCATCTAGCTTCACAGTTGAAAGCTACTGTAAATGAGGAATTGGCCTTGAGTTGTGAGAGCACTTCACAGCTGCAAGGTTGTGTTTGCTGTTTGTTCCCGCTGGTGGCTACAGATGCCTGGAGGCTTCCATTTTTGTAGCTGGAAAGAAGAACAATTTTTTCTAAGATAGCTGGGTCCTGGTACACCGGGCTCAGGGGCCGGATGGGCCCAGAAGGCAAGAAGGTGCTGCGGGACCTGGTATGCAACATTAATCCAAATGGACCACCTGATGACGCCATTGAAGTAATGTTTTCACAGATTTCTGATGCTTTTTCAGTTGGTGTGATGAGTGCTGCATGATAACTGGCATGTCACCGTGGGTTAAACACGCTGGAAATCAAGGATGTTCAACTGCACCTTGAGCGCCGGTAGAATGTGTGGATGCCAGGATTTGGTTCCGGTGAGATTTGGGCTGTGTGGGAAGGCTGCACAGCTACGGTTCCTGGATGTGGAACAAGTAACACATTGATGGACAGATCATTTCTACAACAAATTTCTGGACATGTTAATCCACTCTCAGGCTTATCCTACATTTCTGTTGAGGAACCTACGAGGGGTGCCACCATGTGGTTTTGTTTTTGTGAAAATGAGCTGATATAGCTTTATATGTTACCAATATGGAACAGTGATGTTTCCTTGTTGTTTAATGGTTAGTGTGATATATGGAATGCTACGTTGTTTACTTTCAAATATTCTCAACTCTCAAATGGCTTCTCGAGGGCACATGTATCATATCTCAAGAGGATGATTAGTGCATAGCATTTCAATCAAACTTTGAAGCCTGAACAGTGTGCCTGAACTCTAGGAGTGCCAGCACCATAGAGGTAGCAGCCAACAATCAAACACCAAAGAGCTGGGTTTCAGCACTGGGGATCTTCTCGCGACCAAAGAGTAAGTGTGTGGATCGCGGGAGGGCACCTGAACACGGTCTCCCTAATTTTCCCAGAAGAGGTCTGGAATCTGGGGTCTAGGTCCTCGTGATGTGGCCGGGGGTGAGTATGCAGAACAAAGTTTGCCATCACAACTGACTTACTGGAATGGCATTCTGACAGAAGGCGAGACACCTCAGGGTGGGTGGGCTTGGGGAATTTGAAGGGTCTGGGGTGGACACCCCTAACTGAGTGCCGGTCTCTCTTCTTGTCCAATAACTTAGATACCAAAATTAATGGACATCGGTTCCGCAGCAGCTGCCATCATGTTGTCTGTGGAAGGCCAGGCAGCCAGACGCCGGAGAAGGCAGCAACAACGATGCAGGCTAGAGGTGACACCTCATGAGTAGGGGGCTGCCGCACACCCATCAGGCTGAGGAGGAACCAAGAGGGAGGGACTAGCGATGGCCCAATATGTATAGGCGTCATTGGTCTTTTGATGATATGACTGCTGGTACCCTACAGTATATCTCCACAGTCTCCTGCTTTGTGGTGGTCTGCTGTGTCCTCCACAACCTGGCTCAACAGCGAGGCGGCATGCTGGAGGAGGAGGGACTTGCGGCCTTGTCTGAGGAGGAGGCGGCGGACCAGGAAGGTCTGGAGGACGAGCCCGGGGAGGAGCCAGGGGATGGAGGACAGAAGACGGCAAGGATACGACATGCTCGGATGAATTAGGAAGAACTGGAGACCGCCGTCGTCTCCTTAGTGGCAGGCCCCGGGCTGGCCTCCAGCGCTTCCTCGCTAGCAACCTCGGAGTCATCTGCCACTGCCTGTCCTGGCAGCTCCCATTGTCTGCACCATGGAGATGTCACCCTCAGCAATGTCCTCAGTGACTGGGTGATGCTCTAGAGTGTCTTGGCAATGTTCATTTGCATCTGGGACATGTCCCTCGGTGACTGGGACACGATGTTGAGGCCTCAGTCATGGTCGTCACAGACTGAACCATGCCTGGAGCACGACCACTCAAGGTGTGGACGTCGTGCTCCAGGCTTTCCATTGCGGTCGCCACCCTAGCAGTATTGATGTGGTCAGTGACAGGGAAGGATCATTTAGTCTGACATGAACTACCATCTTTAGACAGGTTATCTGGGTGAAGGGAAAATGGCTTCTAACCTCTCTGATGCAGGCCAATTTCGCTGTCAGTGACTACTCTCTCCTTGAACAATCCCATGATTTCCAGGGCTCGTTCCTCATAGGAAGTGAGTACTCAGATCTCTAGGACCCCACTCCCCCGTCTGGCCCTTTCCCATTTATTATGGGCTATCTTCTCCTGCGGGTCAAAGGAAGGGCATTGTGAACTGCAGATTTGGGGGAGTCATGGGGGTCTATAGCAGGTGACACGTGTGAGCACCATACTTAGACATGAATGGGTTGTGCTGGTGGGTGACGAGGAGTTCTGAGGAACAAGCACAAGGATCGGTGTGGGGAGGGTGCGAGGTATCAGCCAGTGATTTGTGAGGGGGGGTCTGCGAATATGAGGGGTGGCAGGCCAAACTGATGCCAGGAGTGAGGTGGTAACTTACCCTGGAAGCTCAGTGAAGGTCATTGGTCTTCTTCCGACGTTGGATGCCGGTCCGCCTTGTCATTCTGCCCGAACTGATAGCCTCTGCACTGCCTCCCAGGCGGCATCAGACCCTGCTGATGGTCATCCAACCCCCTCGGGGGATCAGGATGCCTCTCCTGCATCGATTGCATCGCGAAACTGGCCAGGTCGGTCACCCCCCAGAGCGAGTAGCAGGTCTGCGCCCTGCCATGCTTGTGTGTTGACTGGCAGTGAGTGGTGAGGGAGCATTTAAAAGCTGCTCCTTCTTGCTAGCGGCGAGACACTGAAGCCCGAGTCTGGTGAATCAGGTGGTGAGACAGCCAGTAATGGCGAGAAGCTCGTGGCAGCTCATTTTCGGCACTAGCTGCCGTTAAATATGGACCACGATCTCACCAACGCAGTGATCAACAAACAGCCCGCCAATTGTGCCAAAATTACATTTTGAAACGTTTCCGTTAAATTGCTTCCTGTGGGCGGAATTCTCCGCAACGCCAGACGCCGTCGTGAAACCCGGAGTGTTTCACGACGGCATCGGAGGCCGCTCCTCGCCCCCTATTCTCCCTCCCCCCTTGGGGGGCTAGGAGCGGCATTCCGTAAATCGCAGCGCGCCGAGAATGACGCGGCCGGCGGCGCATAATGACGTCAGCCGCGCATGCGCAGGTTGGCCAGCGCCAACCCGCGCATGCGCGGTTGCCGTCTTCCCCTCCGCTGCCTGCAAGACATGGCGGCTTGATCTTGCGGGGCGGCGGAGGGGAAAGAGTGTGTCCCTTGGAGACGCCGGCCTGGCGATCGGTGGGCACCGATCGCGGGCCAGTTCCCTCCCGAGCACGGCCGTGGTGCTCGATCCCCTCTCCGCCCCCCAGAGGCCCCATACTTACCTTTTGCGCCATGTTCACGCCGGCAACGGCTAGGTGTGGTTGCCGCCGGCGTGAACAGGTCGGGAACGGCAGGCCGCTCGGCCCATCTGGGCCGGAGAATCGAGGGTTGCTGTGAAAAATGGAGGGGGGGGGGGGGAGAATTGCAGGGGGTGCCAGAGCGGCCCTCCCGCGATTCTCCCATCCGGCCTGGGCAGCGGAGAATCGCGCCCTATGTGTGTGTCTGAAATTAATCAATGTAACAGCGTAGTCAATCCTCTGCTTTTTCCCTGATGTGGCGCTGTTTTGAATGTTCTTCAAAGCAAGCACACCAACATAACTCAGCAAAACTAAACCATAAACACCATCCTCTGCTTTTGTTTTAAATTTCTATTTCCAGTGTTTGCAGATTTATATTACTTATAATGCAGAAGCCAGATCCTAATTTGGCTCTGGAACATATTGACACCATCAGGTGTGAGACAAGAGGCTGCATTTTCTCTCCCGGAACAGGAAACAGCTGTCAGGGCTGTTTAAGTGCAAAACCTTCCCCCATGGGGAAAACAGTCATTTGTTCTGATTTTTTTTGGGGGTGGCCCTGTGCTTGGCTTGGAGAGAGGTTTGCTGTAGTTTATCTCAAAGCTCAGGGGCCAACTATAGGTTTTCCACCATTAGTGACTGAGAGGTTATTCGGTGCCCCGGCTCCAGCTTTTGAAAATCTAAGTTAAGAAATGGTCACCACAGGGGGTTAAGGGGGTGAATTACACTATGGGACACACACAGGCAGGAAGGAAATCTAGGCCTGCCTGACGTGCTGGCCCCCCTCGTCTACTGCTGGGAAGCAAAGCCAACAATTGCAGAACCTCGAGGACAACTGGTAAAATCCCAGTTGGCCTTATTGAATTGGAGTCAATTGGCTCGCGGGTAGGTAGCCCTGCCATCCTCTGACTTAGTTTCCTTGAAAATGGCCCGGATGCAGATGGAGCCAGGGAACCGACATGCAGTGACTATCTTTAGCTCCCTACCCGGCCCCCAGAGGTGGTCATAACTCCAGCTTCACGTGTCTCACACCAACTGGGTCTTTGCACTAGATTACTAGTACAGGAACTACATTCTAACTACTGATCTGGAGATGAAATTTCAGGGAAGTGTGAGATGACACATTTTGGCAGAATGTACAGGGAGAGGTATCATAGATTTAATGGTACAGTTCTAAAGTGTATGCAAGAAGGCCTGAGAGTTCATGTGCATATATTTGAAGCTGCAAGGACATATTGATGGCTTGGTTAGCAAAGCATATGGGATCCTGGGCTTCAGAAATAGGGGTAGGAGTACAAAAGCAGTGACGGTATGCTGAACATTTATGAAACTTTGCTTAGGCCATAAGGAATATACCCAGTTCTGGTAAACACACTTTAGAAAGGATGTGAGGGGCAGCACGGTGGCACAGTGGGTTAGCCTTGCTGCCTCATGGCGCCGAGGTCCCAGGTTCAATCCCGGCACTGGGTCACTGTCCATGGGGAGTTTGCACATTCTCCCCGTGTTTGAGTGGGTTTCGCCCCCACACCCCAAAGGTGTGCAGTCTAGGTGGATTGGCCACGCTAAATTGCCCCTTAATTGGAAAAAGTAATGAATTGGGTTCTTTATAAAGAAAAAAAAAAGAATGTGAGGGTCCATGAGACGGTACAGAGGAGATCTTCAAAAATTATCACATAGATGAGAGAATTCAGGTACAAGGTTAAGTTGGAGAAGTTGTGATTCTTTTACTTGTATAAAGGAAATTAGGGGGGAGATCTGATTCAGGTGTACAACATAGGCGGGACAAAGACAAGTTGCTTCCATTAGCTCACATGGTGCAAGGACTGGGAACCACGGCTTTACAGTGTTGGGAAAGTGATACAGATGGGATGTATCATTTATGGATCCTGTGATAAAGACCTAGCACTCATTGCCTATGGAGGCTTGCCTGGGCTAGCTACAGTCTAAAGTCAATAAAATGGGTAGAAAAGTAAGATATATCACTGAATAATAAATACATGGGCGGGATTCTCCGCTGGTGGGATGCTCCATTTTGCCGGCACCCGGGGGTTCCCAACGGAGTGGGGCTGCCCCACAATGGGAAACCTCATTGACCGGCCGGTGTAACGGAGCCTCCCACCGGCGGGGTAAGGTAGAAATATGGCGTGGCAAGACAGAGCATCCCGTCTAGGGATTTTCTTAGGATACTAAAAAAGTTTCTTTTTGACATGTTCACCACAAAAATCACAAGGTAAACAGAGTAGACACAATCCTGCACTAAAGTTTGATGAGGTTAAGAAAAGAATTGTGGATTTTGTCTTCAGCTTGTGGATTTATGGATAAAACATACCCAACCTGTATAATGGAAATAGTTGACATCCAACAGTGAGACTGTATAGAAGTGATTATGAACTTAGAATGGCAATAAAAATCTAGTTAGACCTTATTCTAAGGGTTTGTACAACAGGTTATTGTCAATTCAATGATTTCTAAATGATTATATTCTGGCGGAACCTCAACAGCGCACCCTCAAGCATAAAATCACTGACAGCAACTTCGGGATTTAAGCCTTTAACTGAACACGGATGAATTCTAAAAGTTGCATCAGTTTCAGAGAAGCAATGTGGTGAACACTGACAGTTTTGACATTGTTAATAATGCAAAATTTGGGCCAATATAAAATATTAATTACCAGACAACCAAAATACACAAGCATGTATACAGCTTCTCTGGTATAAATTGTAATGTGAGGCGCAGCCAGCAGTATAACTTTTAGTCTCCAAGCAGCACTTCACTCTACACCCTTTGGAGACAAAATGGAAGGTCCAACATACCAACTGTGCTTTTCTCCTGGAAACAACAACTTATCTGGCAGTATTTACATCTGAGTACTTCATTAGATACAGAAGGAATATGGACACAAAGCAGGGGAGAAACAGGACAGTAGGGAGAATCACAGCATGGTTGAAGGAGGGTCACTGGTTATTTACAACTGTTCCTATTGCTTGCATGGAAATGCATAAACTAGTTTTAACTATGACACTAAGATAAAATCTGGAACACTGCTCTGCAAAACCTATTAAAAACACACTTATTTAAACACGACAGCTAGTTTTCTTTTACCTTATTTGGCTGTACTGCACGACGTAGATTTTCCATCCATTTATCTCTTTCTGCTACTGAACGACATGAAAAGCACTTGCTGCCTGTTGAAGTGGTTACCTGTATAGAGGATAAATTAATTTCACAACATTATTTTAAATTGTCGGAGTTGGTCTTACACATAACCTGTCAGTAAGCTCCTGTCAGTAAGCTCCCATTATGAATCTTTAAACAGTGTTTTCATCTGATGTGATAAACATTTGCAACCCAGGTCCCCACATCACTGTGTCATGTGAATCACAAGAATTTTGAGTTAATTCTGTGACAAAGTTAATGTGTCCCACCTAGGACTGAGAAATAGTGCTGGCTGTAGAAGCCCTTGGCTAGGGAAATGAATAGTATGGATTCCTCCTCCTGAGGAACTCCTGCTTAAAAGGTATGTATATATACATTGGGTATATGCACATTGGGTGAAGACAAGCTCAGGCTTAGCTGAGATACCGGAGATCAAAAAACAGATATTTACTGACGAATAGTTGCCACTTGGGACAAGTATTGGAAGATAAATGCAACTCTAGATAGGCAATCAACACCTTCAGAAGAAACAACTGAGATTTGAGAATGCAACCTATTGCTCTATAGACAGCAACTGTCACTTTGGTTATCTGGATACATTTCTGATGCTGAATGTGTCATTTCATAATGACAACAAAAGCATGAATGTAATTTAAAACATATTCGGGAATTTTTATTTGAAAATATTTCCTTTAATATCCTTCAGCCTGTAATTAAATAAAATGTCATGTGGATTAATGGGCCAGCCTTTATTTTAAACTAAAAATATGAATATGATCTACAGTTCCACTAAAATACTGTTAAATATTATGCAAAAATAAGGGTGGGGGGTATGGTCTTCCATACATTGAAAAGTAAAAAAAACCAATAAATAATGCAACATGAATCTGTGTAATATCACAATTGTATTTCATAAAGCCACATAAAGCATGCTGAAAATAATGAACAATAGATTTTTTTGTACCCATCTGCCACATTATCATGGCAGGAATGGTGTCAAGGCAATGTCCATTCTTGTAATTTTCAAACTGTGGGAATGTGTAGCTACTACAAACCACCATTCGAGGAAGCCAATAGCTTCACTTTAGTTAGTCTCTGGACTGCAGACCTTGGTTTGTTCTTTTACACACGTACACTATTCATGTTGTTGAGGTCAGTACAAGATCTGGACGAGGTCAGTACAAGATCTGGTTGAGTGTAGACTCTGTGAATGCAATTAACACACTTCCATAATAGGAGGATGCAACATGGGCAACCCAGGATGCTTATTAATGCACACACAATGTTACAATGCATTACCATAGTCAATTATGCATAAAAATAGTCTGATGGGCATAATCGGGACTGAACAAAAGTGTGTAAGCATGAAATTAAGGTCAGCTCCAGGCTATTTTACATGTTTTTTTTTATTAATGAGAGAGCTTCAACAGTGGATTGACTTAGGAGGATTGAATATTAACAAGCATTACTGCACTTCATTTCTTCTATTGAACACATCCACTATTCACTTAATTCCCCAGCTATCATTCAAATGTCTCCAGATTAATAGTGCAAACCTCTGGATTACTAGGCCCAGTAATATAACCACTATGTTACCATTCCCTATCAGCTCTGTCATGAAGGTAATGAAAACCTCTTTTGCATTCAACAAGGAATTAATCCCCAGTGCTTTTATTATCGTGCGTCTTCAGGGCTGCATTGGCGTGTCTGCAATATTCTAAAATCAATCCAAACTTTTCATTTCTACTGCATGGAACCATATTATTTTTAAACAGTCAATCACATCTAGCTCTTTTGATGGAATAATCTACTCGAATCCCATTTAGCTGCTCCTTTCCCAATAATACCTACCCGGTGTAGTATATTGATGCTGTCTTTAGTGCCATTTATTATCTTCTAGTTCCCAAAAGACAAAAGTCCCCTTTAATCATCTTTCCACAAGTGTAACATAATTCCAGGCTGTTTGATTAAATGGTAGAACCATGACATTTTTTGAGATGTGTGGGTGAGGTATCAGACAGTTGTTGGTGCCTGTAGGACCACATCCCAGAAAAAAATCTTCCAATACTTGTCCCAAGTGGCAACTATTCTTCAGTCCTTCAGCAAAGAAGACTATCTTGATGCAACAAAACCCGCCAACTTCTGCACTTGTTAAAAGCTCACACATCCACACTTTTCCCACCACACAATATAGTAATATTACAAAACATTTTAACTAATTTTCCAGTATTTTGGTTGTCACGGCAGTGTCCCTTTAAGAAAAGTTTTTGTCTTATCACATAGCTTTAGTGATGTCATTGTGTGGGTTGAGCTGGGCTGTGAGATGTGTTTCGCTTTCAGTTTTGACTGCTGCGGACTCAAAGAGAAAAGAAGTATTTTCTCTGTCTTTCTCGGTTTTTATTTTAAAAAGCTGTTCCAGTAAAAATCACCTTGGTGGCTTTGGAGATATAATTGCTTTCCGGAAGGAGTTTGCTGGTTGAAAATTGGCTGAGAATTTCAGTAACAAGACCAGTTTTAGTCAAGTGAGAATGCAGAGTGCTGGCCACACCTTTGAAAATGGGTTTCTGGTTTTAATTGGATCTTGTTATTGAATTGGAACAGTTACGGGGGAATTCATAGATCACTGTTGCTGTGTGGTGTCTTTATGTTTGTAATTGATAAACGTTCTTGCTGTGTGTTTATACATATGTGTTAACTAAGTTCTTAGAATGAAGCTCGTTTTGATTAAAGTATCTGGGAAGATTGATTAATCACACCTGAAAGGAAGGCTCTTGTGCTCATCCTAGCCAAATTCAACATAAAGGTTGTAGTTCAGGTGAACTCCATAATACACTTTGGAGTTTCTAAGCCCTGGCCCATAACATGGGACATTCATAAAAATAGTTTCTAATTTGTTAATTGTCATAAGGGATATGTGGCATGAGAAACATCTACTTGCAAAAGACCTGACAGCAACATAAGGAAGTTTTTTTTTTACATTTGAGTGGTTGGATCTGGAATGCACTGAGGTAGACTGAACTGTGAATTTCAAAAGGGAGCTGCATAAGCACCTGAAGAGAGAAGATTTGCAGGGGAATGGCAGGTGAAAATAACTAGCTGAGTTGCACAAGCAGGGAGCCAGCATAGATATGATGGGCCAACTAGCCTCTTCTGTATTCTAACCATTATAGGATTCTATGCTTGGTTGACTATTACGCATTGGTGCTTCTAATTTATTACATGGGAATTTATATTAGATCACAAAGTCTAATTTTTATTTGCTGTCTGATTTTAAATGTACAAGTATCGGCTATTCATTTTTTTGACATAATCCAATAGTATAAGCAATTACTTCTTGTGTCTAATGAGGTTCACAGGTGACAAGCTTGATTATAAAACAAAATAAACAGGACCAACCGAAAACAAGAACTTCATTTTTAATCACTATAAAATTGCTAAGATGACTTACAATCAAAAATATCTATGTCGATGTCATTTGAAAAGTATCACCACTAAACCAAGATTGGGGAAAAGCAGTTTCCTTATTAAAAGGAAAAAAAAGATCTTCGTCTCAGAATGGCTAAATAAAATAGCAAAGTCTCGGAGAAATAAGGGGGAACAGCCCAAATTTCACCTGGAGTTAGCAACAACATCTACCAAAAGTAATTAATATGAATGGTTTCATTATCAATGTCCCACAAGAATGATATCCCCCAAATGGAAATAAAAGTGGACACTGGTTTAAAGAAATATGACAATTACAATCCAATACATCACAAGAACCTTCAACAATTCTCCCCGCTCACTTCTTATTCGCTTGTAGGTGGAAAGTCGTTCTGGGGAAAAATAGCAGCAGTTCCCAGTTCCAAGGACTGAGAGACTATTCCATCACAAGGCCAAGCACGATCCTAACATGGGTTGGAGAGACCGGATCAGGTAGTAACCAGGAACAGATGTCCTGGTTGACCATTCTCCTTGCTACTCTAGGGGCAATGAAACACATTTTCTACCCATAATGCTCCTCCGGTTGATATAGTCTGCAAAAACTGGGGGTTAAATCAGGGTCTTTCTTGTCAGTACAGCTCAGCGTCACACCCGGGGAAGGATTTTTTTTTGTGAAATGCTACTTATGAAAAGCAAAAGAAAAAATCTCAATAATTCACAGTGGGAGTCCTAAATTATTTGGATTAAACATTTACACATTATTTATCTGTGTGACATTTTAAGCAAAAGAACAACAAATTAAAATTTCCCTTCCATTTATGTTAAGCCTATTGTAAGAGACTGTGATCATATCTATGTATGTTTATATAATATGGAGGATGCACGAGAGAAAATGATTTTTTGAATATGTTAATAGGCAGGTGGTACAAGTCTGAGGCAAACTACAATGGACATGAGAAGGTGCATTAAATATTTACATAAATTAACAAATCGCTGTAGAATTATGGATTCCATTCAAGTGGAGACAGTTTTAAGGTAATATAGCATGCATGAGAGATGTAACAGTTAAATTGGCTAACTATATTAACATAAACTCAAACAAATGTTCAGAGTTGAACCTTTTTTCCACTAGCTGCCTTCTAACATGCAAAAGATTATTATTTCCCCATGTGCATATATGCAGATAAGATATATGTAAACTAAATTTCCAAAGTTTGATGTTTTTTTGGCAAACAAACTAAGGACACATAGTTGTGGCCGAATACCCAAATTATTCATGACGGACTTCTGAGTCACATTGTTATGCAAGTGATCTTTGATGGCCGAACTCAAATCCATGCTGTAAGCGGGATTCCTAAACAGTTCCCAACCACTAGTGCACTACTGGGTGGAGCTTCAGATGTTATCAAATCATTCAAATGCTTGAGGAAGTGAAAAACATTTTAATTGTGCCCCTTGACAGTTTGAGGGGATTGGGATTGTTGCCAGTTGCCGAGAAATGCAGTCTGGACAGCCCATTCCCAGGAAAATAGAAAGTCTCTCAAAAAAGGAAAAAAACATCATATTTAATGTATCAGTTGAGAATTACATCTTGGTATTAATGAGAAATACAGATCAAGACAAAGCATTTTAATGAGACATTCTCTTTTATTTTCAGGAAAGAACTTTCTTGACAATTACAACCTATAATGTTCAGTCTAACTAGCATGAGGCATAGAAACTAATTTTGCTATTGATCCTGAAATGAATAGGACTCTTCTGAAGTCTTCAATTCCGACAAATGTAACAAGCTCATGGTCAAGAGATGGAGGTCAGCCAATGAGCTGTCAGTCTCTTCTCCCTTCCCCGGGCCCACCAGGCCAAGCTTCCTCCAAAGCCTTCCACTGCCCTCGACCTGAACATGGATCTTTCTTCAATTAATCTTCTTTCACCCTTCACCCTGTATGGCCTACCTGGCTCCATGCTTACCGATATTGTTGGCAGTTTCCTCTACTCGGGTACTGTCCTCTCCTTCAATTGTGCTGATGTCATCCCCTCCTTAAGGAAAACCACTTGAACCCTCCATCCTTGCCATCCATCACTCCATTTCAAATCCTACTTTTCTCTCCTTGCACATGTTGCCTCCCAAATCCTTGCCCATCTTTCTTGGAATTCCTTGCTTGAATCCTTCCAATCAAATTTCTGTCCTGCTACAGTACCAGTGAAGGCAGAGGCGGATTTACAATGAAACACACCGGCCGAGACACAGGGCCCCAACGAATGTGGGTGCCCCGCATGGGGCCAGTATACTGAGCATCCAATCACAGTCTGATTTCGCTCTGCATTTGCTGCTGATGGGCACATGTTGAGCCTATTAGCAGCAAATGCAGAGCAAAATCAAACTTTAATTGGTGATCTTAAATTAAAGTGTGGCAAAACTGGCAACGCATGGTTAACTTGCGGCATGCACGTGAGATTACAACGAGGGATAAGGGAGTCGCTGCTGAGGTCTGCGAGTCAAGGGATGAGGTTTGTGCTGGGCGCCGGCACTAATGGACCCAGGCATGTAACAGGTCAATGAGGTGCAACCGGCAAATTAAGCCACAAGGTCAGCCACCGAGTAGGCGAGGCAAGCAGATTCGTGCCGGGCATTTGTACAATCAGATCCAGGCCAGCAACAATGAGGCACGACCGTTGAATCAAGCCATGAGGTCAGCTGCCATGCAGGCGAGGAGGTTTGTGTCAGGAGCCGGCACTAGCGGCCCCAGGCAGGCAAGCGCAACAGCACGCAAGGCGCAAAACCCCAAATCAAGCTATGAGGAGTTGATGAGCAGAGGAGCGGACCCAGGCCAGCAACAGGCATCTAACGTCGCCCCAAGGCGAGGTGAGAGGCACGGTGGCCACAACAGGTGATGCAGGCTGCCTTGGAAGACCCCAGGCAAAAGAGCTGAGCGAGATTGAGAGAATGGGAGCGTGTGATGGGTGGGTGGGAGAATGTGAGAAGATGGGATGCAGGTGGAGGGGTAGAGCATAAGGGGAGGAGATTGTGAACGGGTTTGGTTTCCGACTTCTAGGGAGGGATGAGTGTGAGGGGAACGGATTGCATTATGGAGGGAGAGAGAATGTGTGATGGGGTTGGAGGTCCACGGGGACGGAGAGTTTTTAAAAGGGAAAGGGCAGGAGTAGAGTGAAGTGTTGCTTGACATCCATGATCAGAATCACAGCTTCATAGTTAAAAAATGAGCCCAATTTTTGTACAGCTTGAACTTGATAAAAACAGGATTGGCACGTAAAAAAAGAAAATCAGCTCTTTCAGACACTTTATTAGCTGCCTAAAATCAAGATCAGTGTCTTTAATAATATGAAGCGACACCATCATTCTGGCAGTCAAAAACACAGAAAATCGAAGGTGAGGCAAGAGAACGAAACTCGGCAATAAGGCAGTTTGTCATTTTACTTTAAGAAGTTTGAAATCTTGAACAGTGCATTAACTGCACATTCAACCTTATCGGTAGTCCTTATATGCCAATGACTTGTTATACATGTCGGAACCGAGTGTGTCAATAGGGGGAATATTGGATCTGCTTCGGGTGTTTGGGTCTTTCACGGGTACAAATTAAATCTAGACAAGAGTGAATATTCTGTGGTGTCTGGGCTGGGGGTAGGCAGGGCCGGCTCAAGGCACCGGCAACTCGGGCTGTTGCCCGGGGCGCCATGTGCTCGGGGGCGCCAGACTCGGGTCCCGCGCATGCGCAGTTGGGCCGGCGCCAACCAGCGCATGCGCGGTGGCCGCATTCCCCGCGGTCCGTCCCCTCGGTCCGCTCGCCCGCTCGGTCCGCTCCCCCCCCCCCCCCCCCTCGGGTCCGCCTGCCCCGCCCCCCCCTCGGGTCCGGCCCCCCGTCCCCCTCTCGGGTCCGCCCCCCCGCCCCCCCCTCGGGTCCGCCCCCCCCCGCGCCGCCCCGCCCCCCCTCGGGTCCGCCCCCCCGCCCCTGCCCCCCCCTCGGGTCCGCTCCCCCACCGGGTACAGATTTTAAACTGTAATATTTTTTCTCTCCCCTGTTTAGTATGTGATGCGGGCAGATGCTACAGAGCTCACTGCGTGGCTGCTGTTCTGAGACCTTAAGATCTGTGTTGGAATACAGCCATTTTATGAAGCAGTGGAGTGCCCATTGAGCAGTGGTAGTTCGTTAAGGCCTTGGGCAAAGCTTATGGGTTTAACAATATCGTCAGAAGCCCGAGACACAAACGTCTGACGCCCTGATGTAAAGTCTTGCCACATTTACTGAAGACATTCGCTCACCAGTTCCCCACACACCCGCACCACCCCCCCCCCCCCCCCCCCCCCCCCCCCCCCCCCCCCCGCCATGTGTGCGAGAATAAAGATAGAAGTAAGCCATTACTTGTTTGTATAAGTGCTCTTCATCTGTGGATTTATTAACAAAAGTAAATAAACAGACTCCGCCGCGGTGCTGGGAAAATACTATTTTTGGACGTAGGGTTTTTCTTTTCCTATTTTTACTAAATGGGAAAGTAAGTGAAGGGTTATTATTGTAAACTGGCAGATGTTTTTATGTCATAGACAGGAAGTCACCAACAGTCATGATGTTGTCAACAACTGCTTTCATTTCACTGCATCTTTAAAGTCGAGGGTGCTGCACAGAATGGTTATCAAACAAAAACAAAATTTGACATCAAGTCACATGAGGCGCGGTTGGATCAGGTGACAGGAATCTTGGTCATTCATCAAAAAAGTAGACTAACGGAGTGTCGTAAAGGAGATTTGAGGAGAGCATTCCGGAGCTTCAAGTCCTGGACAACTGAAAGCGGGTTCGACGTTGAGAATGCGGAAAAGGTCGGAGGCCCTCTCGGCCCCGCCCCCCCTCTCGGCCCCGCCCCCCTCTCGGCCCCGCCCCCCGCCCCCACGCCCCCCCCGGCCACGCCCCCCCCCCCCCCGGCCACGCCCCCCCCCGGCCACGCCCCCCCCCAAGGGCGCCGAAGCTCAGCTTGCCCGGGGCGCCAGCAACCCTAGGGCCGGCGCTGGGGGTAGGAGGCTGTCATTCTGTAGGGCAGGGACTCACTTTAGATACCTAGGGGTGCAGGTTGTTCGGGAGTTGGGGGGTTGGGCTCTGAAGGTACAACATTTCTAGTTTATTAGGGAGAGTGAAAGCTGATCTGGCAAGGTGGGATGGTCTCCCTCTGTCATTGGCGGGTCTGGTACAAGCGGTTAAAATGAACGTGTTGCCGCGATTTCTGTTTATTTTCCAATGCCTGCCGATTTTCTGTGAAAAGGCATTTTTTAGAGAGATTGAAGGAATGATTACTTCATTCATATGGGGAGGGAAGGTGGCCAGAGTTAGAAAGGTGCTGCTACAGAGGGAAAGGCAGGCAAGGGGTTTGGGTCTTTGAAACATTTTTTTTTTTTTTTTTAATTTTTTTAAAAAATTTAGATTAGCCAATTATTTTTTCCAATTAAGGGGCAATTTAGCGTGGCCAATCCACCTACTCTGCACATTTTTGGGTTGTGGGGGCGAAACCCACGCAGACACGGGGAGAACCTGCAAACTCCACACGGCCAGTGACCCAGAGCCGGGATCGAACCTGGGACCTCAGCGCCGTGAGGCGGTTGTGCTAACCACCAGGCCACCGTGCTGCCCGGGTCTTTGAAACATGATGTATTATTACTGGGTGGCGAATGTGGAGAAGGTGCGGAGCTGGGTCAGAGGGGTTGATTCCCAGTGGGTCAGAATGAAGGAGAGTTTGCGTAGGAAGTCGAAATTAAAGGCACTAGCAACAGCGCCGCCCCCAATGGCCCCAGGGAAATACTCAGGGAGTCCAGTAATAGATTCATCGAGAATTTGGAGGCAGTTTTGCCAACTCTTCGGGTTGGGAACAGTGTCAAGGGAAATGCCGATTCGGGGGAACCACAGATTTGAGCCAGGGAAGTGGGACGGAAATTTTTGGAAATGGGAGGAGAAGGGGATTAAGGCACTAAAAGATTTGGGGCACGATTCTCCGCCCCCCACGCCGGGTGGGAGAATAGCGGGAGGGCCTCCCGACATTTTTCACGCCCTCCCGCTATTCTCCCCCCCCCCCCAACGCCTGACCCACGCCACGAGTCGCCGTTTTTTACGGCGAGCGGCGATTCCCCGAGGCCGATGGGCCAAACGGCCGGGCGTTCACGCCCGTTTCAACACGGCAGCGCAAACACCTGCTCGCTGCCGTCGTGAAACGGGTGCCAGATGCCCGTTTGGGGCATCTGGGGGCCCGATTGGCACGGCAGTACCACGGCCGTGCCAAGGGGGCCGTGCGTCTGTAACGGACACACTCTTTTCCCTCCGCCGCCCCGCAAGATCAAGCCGCCACGTCTTGTGGGGCGGCTGAGGGAAAAGACGGCAACTGCGCATGCGCGGATTGGCGTTGTCCAACCTGAGCATGCACGGCTGACGTCATCGGCCGCATCAGCTGGCGTGACGCTTGACGTGCGGCCTTGACGATGCGCCGCCGTGATGCACGGGGCCGCGCTCCTAGCCCCGCCCGGGGGGGAGAATCGGCCCCGGAAGTGGGCGTGAAGGTTGCCGTGGGTCACGGCCTGTCCCACGGCAGCCTTTGCGATTCTCCGCATTTGCGGAGAATCTCGACCTTGTTTCTTGGGGGTCGGTTTGCAGGATTGAAGGAGCTGGGAGCGAAGTATGGGCTGGAGCAGGGGGAAATGTTTCGATACATACAGGTTCGAGATTTTGCCAGGAAGGAGATACAGAGATTCCCGGTGGAGCCGGCCTCCACATTGCTGGAGGAGGTGCTGACGACAGGGGGACTGGAGAAGGGGGTAGTGTCGGCGGTTTACGGGGCTATTTTGGAAGAGGAGAAGGCACCACTGGAAGGGATCAAAGCAAAGTGGGAGGAAGAGTTGGGAGAGGGTATGGAGGAGGGGTTCTGGTGTGAGGTGCCCCGGAGAGTGAACGCCTCCACCGAGGTTGGGACTGATACAGCTGAAGGTGGTACATAGAAGACGCCTCGCAAGGGCGAGAATGAGCCGGCTCTTTCAGGGGTAAACGATGTGTGTGAACGTGAGCCGGCTCTTTCAGGGGATAAAAGATGTGTGTGACCGTTGGGGGGGGGGGGGAATTTGTTTGGGGGTTGGTGGGAGGATGGGATTGTTGTTGTTGATATGGGGATTGACATTATATTCGTTACTGCTTATTGTTTAGTGTTGCAAATTTGGGTGAAAATGTGAAAAAGGAGAATTAAAATATTTTTTTTAAAAACTGCACATTCATCCTCATCCAAAAGCACGGGTGAATTATCTGATGACTGAGACTTGCCGATTTCCGGAGATACTACATTGCCTAAAAAGGTTTAACCCAAAGAGAGAAAACGCTGGAATATCTCAGCAGGTTTGGCAGCATCTGCAGGGAGAGAAAAGAGCTAACGTTTCAAGTCCAGGTAACCCTTTGTCAAAGCTCTGTCAAAGTGCTTTCAAAGAACATTCAATGAGCTTATCAAAGAGCATTTGAAAAGTGATCAATATCGTGGATCAGAGAAGGCCAACTTTACATCACTATAATGGCTGAGCGGCTCAGAAACCAATTCACTAATGAAGTAAAGGATGCCAAATACTATACAATAATAGTTGATTCAATACCAGAATGACATTAATTTTAAGATATGTGACCAGCAATGGTGAAGTTGTAGAGCGATTTCTCCGTTTTGTCCAGCTACAATCCCTTCCTTTTGAGTGTCTGGAGACAACTGTTTTGGATAACATTGTAAATTTAGGTTTGGATATCAAAAATTGTCATGGGCAGAGCTTCGATAATGCTACAAACATGGCAGGAAAATATTCAGGTCTACAAGACTGAACAATGCAAGCCTTGTGCATTATTCATCCCATGTTCCATTCCCTCCTTGAATTTAATCTGCAACGCTGTGCCTGAATCCTGTGAGGGAGCTGTACATTTTTACTGACTTAAAGTTTATACCTTTTTTTTGGTTTCCACACATCAGTGGAATATGTTGCAATAACCCTTTGAGCAAGAAATGGAAAACATTTGACAGTCAAAAGAATTTGGGACACCATGTCGTCCGCTCGTGCAATTGCTGTTTTGGCTTTGAAAATGAACTTTGCTAATATAAAGGAAATCTTATTAGGCATAGCCACATCAAATTCAGAAACAACAGATGTGAAAGCCGAAGTAAAATCCTTAGCAGGGAAGTTTAAAAACTACGATATTGTTGTTCTTATTCTTTTGTCAGACTGTTTATTTCAAATAATTAATGCCATCAGCAAATCACTGCAAAACGTTGATACAACTTTACTGAATGTTGCATAGTTGTTAGCCTCAGTTAAAAATTTGTAATGCAAGTTCGAAATGGCTATAGCTTGATGGAAGCAGAGGCACTGACACTAACAAAAACTATAGGTCCTTCTGATGATGAAAAGTGCATAATATGCAAGAAGTTATTTTTCGATAAAACTAGACAATGAAATCACTTTAAAAGAGAAAGAAAAGATCACCATTGAGACTGCCAATGTTAATTTGTGACACAATCATGGTTGACAGCTTAAAATTCCTATCTGTGTACATCACCAAAAAAATCTGTCCTGTCCTGGTATCGACACTACCATCAAGAAAGCACAATAGCGCCTATACTTCCTCAGGAAATTTGGCATGTCCACATTGACTCTTATCAACTTTTACAGGTGCACCATAGAAAACATCCTATCTGGTTCCACCACAGCCTGGTATGTCAACTGCTCAGCCCAAGACCGCAAGAAACTTAAGAGAGTCGTGAACACCACCCTATCACAGTCTATCACACAAACCTGCCTCCCATCCATTGACTGTCTACAACTCCCGCTGCCTTGGGAAAGCGGGCAGCATAATCAAAGACCCTCCCACCCAGCTTATTCAGTCTTCCAACTTTGTCCATCGGGCAGGATATACAAAAGTCTGAGAACATGCACTAACAGATTCAAAAACAGCTTCTTTCCTGCTGTTACCAGACTCCTAAACAACCCACGTATGGACTGATCTGATTAATACTGCACTCCTGTATGCTTCATTTGATGCTGGTGTCTATGTATTTACATTGTGTACCGTGTGTTGTCCTTTTAAGTATTTTCTTTTCTTGTACTAAGTGATCTGTTTGAGCTGCACGCAGAAAAATACTTTTCACTATAACTTGGTACACGTGACAATAAACTCCAAATCCAAATCTCTGAAGAAAACTGTTGATTCATTTTGCATGCTTTTTGACAGGAGTTTGGATTAGAACGTTAAAAGCCACTATAGTAAGAAATTAAGTGAATTCTACTGGGAGGAGATAGACAGAAATCCTTTTGAAGATTAAGTGAAATAACTCATTCATTTCATCTATAATGATGAGTTCCGTGCTTCAAGGTTACCAGCTGATTTGTACAGACTTGTATATGGATGGTTTGCAGACACCTTTTTCAAATGTGGAAACCATTCTGAAAATATTTTTTAAAATACCTGTCACAAATGCTTCCGGTGAACGTTCTTTTTCTGTATTGAAAAGAGTTAAAAATTATTTGTGGAGTACGATGAGTCAGGAACATTTGAAAGTTCAGCAATTTTGATGATTGAATATGTGTCTTTACAAGATTTTACCTACGATGATGTAATTGACAATTTTTTAAAGAAAAAGTGTAGCAAAAAGCTATCTAAATTGCCATGCCAACGAGGGATGAAGCAAGAAAATCTTAAAAATCTGTCTGTCTTCAATATTCTCTTGTTTAAATTTGTTTTTTTAAATATTGATGGTCTTATCTAATGCCTGCAGCTGGTCACATGCTGGTAGTTCTAACCACCATCGCTCACAAGACTGGTCTGCAGAAAGTCTCCAGCATAAAGAATGGAATCCTGCCAGACAAAGCCATTGATATTGGACTTGAACTGACCTGACATACCCCCATGTGAATTTACGGCAATAACCTCCTTGACTTTGGGAGATGAAGTAAGGAAGTTACCCTTAATTGTTAAAACGGAATTGAGACTCTGTGAAATATACCGAGTGGTAGCATATGCATCTTGTCGATTGGAGTTCTTGCTCCTACACTCGACGGGCTCATGCTCTTCTGCACTGGACCGTGTTATCATCGGCTGATGTTTCCATCTCGTTGCTCATCATCAAGTTACATATTTGCTCGCCTTAAGACTCACAAATTGCAATATTGACCATTTAACCATAATTCTGAGAAGAGGTAAGCTTGGATTTCAATTCAGCAAATATAAGCATATTTTTACAAGTGAAAATGCAGCGATCATAGAACATAGAACAGTACAGCACAGAACAGGCCCTTCGGCCCTCAATGTTGTGCCGAGCCATGATCACCCCACTTAAACCCACGTAACCCCGTAACCCAACAATCCCCCCCATTAACCTTACACTACGGGCAATTTAGCATGGCCAATCCACCTAACCCGCACATCTTTGGACTGTGGGAGGAAACCGGAGCACCCGGAGGAAACCCACGCACACACGGGGAGGACGTGCAGACTCCACACAGACAGTGACCCAGCCGGGAATCGAACCTGGGACCCTGGAGCTGTGAAGCATTGATGCTAACCACCATGCTACCGTGAGGCCCCAGTTTGTGTAATTCTGTGGCTTCTGCCTTTGCATTCTGTGGGGAGAGAGTGGAGGAGGTCGGGAGGGGAATGCGGTTGCATGGTGGGGCGGTGGGAGGGGGGGGGGCATGAAGGTGAGCGTGGGGCCCTCGGAACTGCAAATCCGCCTTTGCCAAATGGCTCTTAGCAAAGCCAAAAACAGCATCAAATGTGACAGTACCATTCATTTCATCCCTCCTCATTCTTCTTGACCTGTCTGCAGCTTTTTACATGGTTCACTACACTATCTTCCAATGCCTCTCCACCCCATAGGACAGCACTCGTCAGGTTCCATTCTTAAATATTATAATAGTAGCCAGAGAATCGCCTGCAATGGCTTCTCTTCCACTTTACCTCTGATGCCTTCAAGGATTTTTCCTGTTTCCTCTCCTTTTACTCATCTACTTACTGCCCCCAACATCATCTGAAAACACAATGTGAATTTTCACTGCTGACACCCAGCTCTAACTCACCATTAATAGCAATAATCTTTATCAGTGTCACAAGTGGGCTTACATTAACACTGCATTACCCCTCCTCAACCCCTCCAATGTCTCCAAGTTGACAGACTGCTTGTCTGACATTTGGCACCAGATGAGCAAATAAATATTTGGAAGACTGAAACCATTGTCTTTGGTCCCTGCCACAATTGTTCCATGGGAACGGATTCCATCCGTCTTTACTGGAAATTGCCTGAGTTTTAATCAGACTATTCACAACTCTGGTGTATTATTTTACCACGAGTTGAATTTCCAACCATACAGCTGTTAAACTAAGACAATCTCTGTTTCCAAATTTGTAACATTGACAGACTCTGTCTCTGGCACTGCTTCTGAAAACGCTCCACCAAACTCTTGTTATATCCTCTTTGACCATAAGCTTGCCCATGGATCACATAACCTACCCATTACATCACTGCCTATTTAAAAAAAAAAATTTAGAGTACCCAATTATTTTTTCCAATTAAGGGGCAATTTAGCGTTGTCAATCCGCCGATGCTGCACATCTTTGGGTTGTGGGGGTGGAACCCACCAGACACGGGGAGAACGTGCAGACTCCACACGGATAGTGACCCAGGGCCGGGATTCTTAGGCAGCAATGCGAACCACTGTGCTGCCCATCACTGCCTATTTCAACCTTTGTTGTAACACTTGCTTCTGTTACCTCAACCCTGATGTCATGACAATCCTCATCCAAACCCCTTTGCTAACTTCAGACTCAACTTCTCCAATAAGCTCCAAACTACACTGCACTGTTGGTACTCCTTCGCACACTATGAACAATATACTTGGCTATAAGTAATATAACGAAATGCTATATAATTAGACACTTAAATTTGCAGGTTATCTGCAGCAGAAGGTGTAAACCTACAAGTTATTGTTACACGATCAGTAGATGAATGCTGATTTTGAATTATATTCCTTTGTCTGCTGATATTTTAATGAAAAGTTCATCCAAAGACATCTAATATAGCAGACAGAGGAATGTTGCATGAAACCATTAAATTCTCTTGCGTCAGTTTTGGCAGCAATAATTTCTGTCCTGTACCCTGAAGCTGCAAAGGTCGTTCTATTCTAAGAGACCTAAGTATTTGGAAAAGGCAGCTAGAAACAATTTACCTTTTATCAGGATAAATGTTTAACAAATCTCTTTGCAGCTGCAATAAAAACTTACAGAAATAGAGATTAAGGAGTGAGGAGTAATTAGAAATCAGTCTCCCATAATAATGCCCTTTTGAACAAAATCTGATGTCAATTTCACTGACTGGAGGATTGTTAGTTCACACGTGGGAGTTCAGAAATGAAAGGTCAGCGGTGCAAAATGACACCTGATGGCTTTCCACAATGAATCCTGAAGGTTACACAAGGAGATCCCTGCTCACTGGTTGAGCAACATTCCTCAGTAATGGCAGCACCCTCCTTTCACTCATGTGAAAGATCTTCATTGGAGTTGAGTCTTTGAAGTTCACGAATGACTATAATTCATTGTCACTGACAAGCCATCTTCTATTTAACACAACTTGTGAAAGGATGAATGCAATTTGACCACTTCCCCATCCCAAACATGAGGCCTGCTGCTTTGAGTGAAACTTTACACTGACATTGTGTGACTAATAGGTAAAATCCTTGGCCTCATCTTTAAATCCATCCAAAGCCTTAATCCACCCTACATTCTCAACCTTGTCCAGCCTCTATTCACTCTTCACTCCTTCCAAGATCCTAACTTTGGTCTTGACTTTGTAAATCTTCCCCGCCACCCACAGCAGTCTCACTTTGCTCCACTCTTTGTGGCGAACCTTCAGCCACCATAGTTTCACTCTGCCTAAAGTATTCCTTTGATCTCCAGCTTTAAAAGCCTACTTAAAACTCACCTGTCAATCAACTCTCCTAACACTTACAACCTGGCGAGCATCTGTTCCTTTTTCTTTTCACTGTAAAGCACCTAAGTTTTTTTTAATGTTGAGGGTTTGGTGCTTTGCTGTTTGGTTCAATTACCCATTTGATAGATTAAGTTATTCTTGCTAAAGCCAACTGATGATTAGTAGATGGAAATACTGCTCGTTGATGCTTCCCTGCTTACCTCAAAACAGTAGTCTTGTCCCAGAATGCTACTGTGAACAGATTTAATCATGACTTCTTCCTCCATACTGAGATCAAGTGCTTCCACAGCAGTACTAGGACTAAGCAAAGACTCGTGCGAACGTGACTCTTTCAACCTCGGCATTAGACGTGATCTGCAAGAGAAAACGAAGAAAGGAAGGGTCAGAAAGCAGTCACTCTCTTCAGAAAAGTTGTTCTGAAGCAAATACACAGATACAGTTTAAGTCTACCAAACTGTTTCTGCACCTTTCGTGTGGATGTACATAAATTAATCTAATTTGTCATGGTATAGAGCTAATCTTGGTGCACAGTAGAGATGCAGTGATTTTCCTCCCAATATTTTTGTGCTCCTCAGCTGGACAGCCAAGACAACTTATGCTCGCGTACAGGTCCCTGGTTCATGGCACTGAAGTATCAGCAGGCTGGTCACCAGATGTTGATGAACCAACAAATGGCCTCAATATCACTTCTATAGGGAAAGAAAATTAGGTCAGCCAGGGTTCCTTGATCCTGGTCATGGAGATCACTGCTGCGAGTGGATGGGAAGGGAGGACAGGAACAGTTCTGCGGTAATGACCTCCCACAGTCAAAAGTGCTCGGACAATCATTGCACAAGCTTTTCAAGTTTAAATGGTCACTTCCAGTGAAGTATCCAACAATGTTTTAACATTGAATATGGCGATTCATAGGATGTGATTATACTTGAAAATGACAGAATACAAGAAATGGTTGACCCTGATGAGACTTGCATTGTACATAACATTCACCAGATAACTCCAAGATTTTAATTCCACAACTGAGCATTATACCAATATTGAAGTTGTTACAAGAATAATTGAAGGGTGAATTACAGCAGGGAGCCATGCCCAGGGAGAGCACAGGCAAAAGAACCATTGCTACCCTGTTGTATCCTGATGTCTGGTCCATGTTTCCCTTGGACGGTGCACTCTGCTGGGATCACAGTTTTGCTGAATATACCCTTGTATACAATATGGAAACCTCTGGCACCTTATCCAAGCAATACTTTCTTTATAGAGCAGTTCTCATCAGATAGTCTGGACAATTTAATTAATATTTTGAAGTCTGATCTACACAAAGCAGCACACATATAACCAGAACTTATTGCATGCAAGTGCTTCCCAAACTATCTTCCAATGTGACCTCATTTTAAAACTTGAAAATTTTGTCGTCCCCTCCCAGATACAAGCAAACAGCAATAAAGTAGCATAGTAAAATTCGGCATATAATCATTAAAGTTTGTGTGTTGTAGATCAACATAAAATGCATCATATAAATATGCAAATCTGACTTTTGAAAGCATTACATAAAAATATTTTATGTACTCATGAGGGTTTCTGCCAAGCTCCTCATAATTCCTGAGAGAAAACACTCATACACCCCACACACTCCCACCCAGGTGACTGAGTTACAGTTATCGGCCTCTGCTGGCACGAACCAGTCCATAAACCCGTAACAGCCTCCCCGAACAGGCGCCAGAATGTGGCGACTAGGGGCTTTTCACAGTAACTTCATTTGAAGCCTACTCGTGACAATAAGCAATTTTCATTTCATAAACATCCCAGGCCCTGCTTCAACTCGCCACTTCTTCAAGGGTGTTGGGTTCACCGTCTGCCCTTGCTGTTCGGCAGCATTGGTCCAGAGCTGTCCCACCAGAGCTTCTAGACTGGGCAGAGTTCTCTTCACAGTCTGCCTTGGAAGAGGGAATGCTTGCGACTCCAGATGCGATTTCTGCGACCCCATTAGGGGCCGAGGCCCATGGATCAGAAACCCCTGGTGTATGGAGATGAAGTTTACTGTTCGCTGTTACTGATATCATGTAGAAAGGAATAATTTCTTTATCCACTTTAGACTTGGAAATGTTATTCCCCTGAAAGCCCAACTCTTTGTTCAATACAGAAAAGTAAAGCAGTCTCTGCTTTAGTTATTTGACAATGAAAAAAAATCCCTATCCTCTGGCCAAGCTTTTGGCACTCAATATTCAACAAACCTTTCATTCTTTTAATTAACTGCCTCAGCTAATTAAGTTTGAAAATCTGTTAGACTTGACTCAGTGTCAAAGAATATATCAGAATGTGGAAAGCCTACGCAGTTTCTTTACATATACTAAGCTCTACAGCTGTGGAACATGTTTTTTAAAAAAAATTCCTCTTTGAGACAGTTCCACTTTTCACCTGCCACTTCCCGCACAAACATTTAAAAAACCCACCTATCTAACTCTTTATGCCCTGCATGTGGCAGAGTGCGCAACCACGCATTTGACTTATCAGTGTAAGGAACTTGTTAAATCCTTATCTGTTCCGTGTTTCTTTTTTAAACAAATTCCTGTTCTGCAACATGACAGACTTTTGGCTTTGTGCTGACTCCCACCCCGCTGCAAGCTGCTATTTGGACTGACCAGGAAGACCCCTTGATTCAATATGTTGTGTGGCATGGCCCGTGATGTAATTTTGATGGACTTGGCAAGCAACCAATCAGCTCGTTTGAAATATGGGTCTTAGTTGGATTCTTAATTGGGATTGGTGGAGCCTTTCAGAAAATTCTGGAACTCCATTTTGTTCTCAGTTCTGTGAAAATCTTGGCAGGGGACAGTTTAAATCTCTCACTATCAGCACTCGGCCCAGCGACTTCAATGCTTCCAGCCAGTCTGGAGAAACTTCTGACTTAGGTCTCCAGCCAGGTCTGTGAAATCCCTATTTGAAAGGCCTGGTGATTTAAATTCCTCCAGCTGTGAGGGGAGCTGTCGGCAAATAGACTGTTCTATTCCGATTAAGAACTGTGAAGCCAGTGCTCCAAATTTTCTCTCACCTGTTGGATTCTCCGTGATTTCAGGATAAATTATTGTCCCTTGTAGTCAGCGTAAGCCTTGGGAGGTTCCAACCCAGCCCCACCTGATGGCAGAGAGGCTGTTTGAAAATCCATTTCAACCCTCACGTGCAAACTGTAGATTGAACTCAGTGAGGCTGATTGTCCATCTGGTGGATGCAAGTGAGAATTGCACCAACCTGAGGGAATTGTCTGTGTACGTCAGGTCAGTTAAGGTGATTCCTGAAGAAATCTTGCAGCCTGAGAGTTCTAATTGAAGGTCGATACTAAAAGATCCCAAACCACCAATCCCAGACCAGACCCCAAGAGTAGCTAGGATACTGGACTGAAACCCCAATATTTTATTTTAAATTTGTAAGACTGTGAGGAAAGGATATCTCATTCCAGGAGTGATAACATGAAGAATAAGACCATAATATATGGGTAAGCCAATCAGTCCATCGAGTCTGCGCCGCCATTCAATCATGGCTAATATGTTTCTCATCCTCATCCTCCTGCCTTCTCCCCATAATCCCCGATTCCCTTATTAATCATGAACCTATCTATCTTTGTCTTAAAGACATTCACGTGACTTAGCCGCAACAACATTCTGCAGCAATGCAAATTCACCACCCTCTGGGCGAAGAAATTTCTCCTCATCTCAAGTTTTAATGGATCGACACTTCAGTATGAGACTGTGTCCTCGGGTTATAGTCTGTCCTACTAGTGGAAACATCTTTTCCATGTCCGCTCGATAGAAGTCCTCTCAGTATTCTATAAATTTCAATTAAATCCCCCCTCATTCTTCTAAACTTCATCGAATACAGACCCAGGGTCCCCAATCGCTCATATGACAAGCCCTTCATTCCCAGGATCATTCTGGTGAACCTGCACTTCTTTGGACTGTGGGAGGAAACTGGAGCATCCAGAGGAAACCCACGTAGACATGGGGAGAAGTACAAATTTCACACTGACAGTTGCCCAAGGTCGGAATTGAACCCAAGTCTCTGACTCTGTGAAGCAGCAGTGCTAACCACTGTGCTGCCATTGTGCTAAATGGGATAGATTCATAACAGATCTAGCGTGTTGAGACTGGCCATCCATATGGCTCTTTGGGCCATCAGCAGCAGCAGAATTGTACTCACCACAATATGTAACCTCATGGCCTGGCATAACCCCCACTCTACCGTTACCAGCAAGTGAAGGGATCAATCAAGAGTGCAGGAAAACATGCCGGAACAGCACGAGGAATACTGAAAATGAGATGCCAACATGGTGAAGCTACAACACAGGACTACTTGCATGCCAAACGACATAAGCAGCAACTGATAGACAGAGGTAAGCGATTCCATAGCCAACAGATCAGATCTAAGCTCTGCAGTCCTGCTATGTCTAGTCGTGAATGGTGGTGGATTAAACAACTCACAGAGGAGGAGGCTCCACAAATATCCCCATCCTCAATGATGGAGGAGTCCAGCACATAAGTGAAGCAATAATCTTCAGCCAAAAGTGCCGAGTAGATGATCCATCTCGCTCTCCTCCCAAGATCCCCAGTCCAGCATCAAAGATGCCAATCTTCAGCCAATTTGATTCACCCCACGTGACATCATGAAACAGCTGCAGGCACCGGATACTACAAAGGCGATCGGCCCTGACAATATTCTGACAATAGTACTGAAGACTTGTGCTCCAGAACTTGCTGCACCCTAGTTAAGCTGTTCCAATGCAGCTACAACACTGGCATCTATCCGGCAATGTGGAAAATTGCTTGGGATGTCATCTACACAAAAAGCAGGACAAATCCAACCCAGCTAATTACTGCCCTATCAGTCTTCTCTCCATCAGCAGTAAAGTGGTAGAAGGGGTCATCAAAAAAGTGCTATCAAGTCAAACTTACTTAGCAATAACCTACTTACTGACACTCAGTTTAGCTTCTGCCAGGGTCACTCAGCTCCTGACCTCATTACAGCCTTGCTTCAAACATGACAAAAGAGCTGAACTCTAAGGTGAGGCGAGAGTGACATCAAGGCAGCATTTAACTAAGGGTGGTATTAAGGAGCCTGAGCAAAACTGGAGTCAATGGGAATCAGAGGGAAAACTCTCCACTGGTTGGAGTCATGCCTGGCACAAAGGGAGATGGTTGTGGTTGTTGACGGTCAGTCATCTCAGTCCTGGGACATCACTGCAGGAATTCCTCAGGGTAGTGTCCTAGGCCCAATCATCAGCTGCTTCATCAATGACCTTCCTTCAAAGAAAAGGTCAGATGTGGGGATGTTCGCTGATGATGGCACCATTCACAACTCCTCAGACACTAAATCAGTCCACATGCAAATACAGCAAGACCTGGACAATGTTGAGGCTTGATTTGACAAATGGCAAGGAATATTTGTGCCACTTAGTGCCAGACAATGACCATCTCAAATAAGAGAGAATCAAACCATCGCCTCTCGACATTCAATTTAATTACCGCTGCTGAATCCCACACAACACAATCAACATTCTGGAGATTACCGTTGACCGGAAACTAAACTAGATTATCCATATAAAATACTGTAGCGACAAGAGTACGTTGGAGGCTCGGAACACTGCAGCGAGTAACTCACCTCCAGACTTCCAAAAGCCTGTTCACCACCAACAAGGCACAAGTCAGGAGTGTGATGGAATACTCCCCACTTGCCTGGATGAGTGCAGCTCCAACAACACTCAAGAAATTCAACACTATCAGGGCAAAGCAACTGCTTGATTGGCAACCCTTCCACAAGCATTCAAACCCTCCACCACCGATGCGCAGTAGCAGCAGTGTGTACCATTTACAAGATGCACCACAGGAACCCACCAAGGCCCCTGATTCCAACCCCCAATCACTATCATCTGTGAAGACAAGGGCAGTAGGTACATGAGAACATCACCACCTGGAACCTCCCCTCCAAGTCAGTCACCACCCTGGCTTGGAAATATATTGCCGTTCCTTCATTGACGCTGGGTCAAAACCCTGGAACTCCCTCCCTAATAGCACAGTGGGTGTACCTACACCACATGGTCTGCAGCAGTTCAAATAAGCAGCTCACCACCACCCTCTCAAGGTCAATTAGGGATGGGAAATAAATGCTGGCCTCGGCAGCAAAGCCAACATCGTCAAAATTAATTCTAAAAAGTTTACTGGAAAACAAGGTGTCATATTCAAGCATTTTTATTAACAGACAATGCACATGCTCTCTCTACAAATATAAAATATATATTTAATATTCTTTCAGGCGATAGGGGCATTGCTGGCTGGGCCAGCATTTATTGTCCGTCCCTAATTGCCCTTGAGGGGGCATTTAAGAGTCAACCACATGTCTGTGGATCAGGAGTCACATGTAGGCCAGACCAGGTAGCGACGGCAGATTTCCTTCCCTATAGGACATTAGTGAACCAGATTGATTTTTACAACAATTGACAATGGTTTATGGTCATCATTAGACTTTTAATTTATTGTATTCAAATGTTACCATTTGCCATGGTGGACCCATATTCCCAGAGTATTCATAGAATCATAGAATTTACAGTGCAGAAAGAGGCCATTCAGCCCATCGAGTCTGCATCAGCCCTTGGAAAGAGCACCCCACCCAAGCCCACGACTCCACCCTATCCCCATAACCCAGTAACCCCACCTAACCTTTTGGACAATTTAGCATGTCCTATCCACCAAACCTGCACATCTTTGGACTGTGGGAGGAAACTGGAGGAAACCCTCGCAGACATAGGAGGAAGTGCAAACTCCACACAGTCACCCGAGGCCGGAACTGAACTCGGGTCCCTGGAGATGTGAGGCGGCAGCACTAACCACTGTGCCATGGGTATCTGGATTACCAAACCAGTGACACTATCACTATGTCACGGCCACAATATTTTAGGCACTTCCACTATATCACTGCCTTCAGTGACAGTAATTAATAGAAAAACCCATTGAAAAAGGTACAGTGAAACTTTCGATAAAGCAAAAAAAAAAATCAATTTCTAGAAGAGATGAAACTGCTCATGTTCAGCATGTGGGTGTGCGAATGCTATGGCATTGCATTCCATCTCAGCATCACTGCATGCATTATTGTATTTATAGGGCAGTGTTCCAGTTCCATAAAAGCAGATACCCAATGAAACTTATTAAAAACAATTCTATTATAAATAAAGTGCTGATCCTTAAATCACTTCCATGCATATATCAGATACTACAATGGTGGGAATTGTGCCTCCCTTTACCTATTGACCCTGTTGCAAGGTGAAATGAAAATGAACATGATACAACTCAATCAATGGCTCATAAAGACCATTTCACTAATTATATTCCTAGCTAGGGTAATCCTTCTTGAATACACTTTATTGTAGCTACTTTTCCCCCCTCAAATTGTTGACATAAATACAGGCACACTGTGATTATACTTTTTCTTACTCATAGATTAATTTAATTAATTGCACCGTGCTACTATATAGATTAATTTTCCTAATGGGCAGGCTACCATTAGAGTACAGCTCAATTCTTCCAGGAATGAACAGTGGTGCTTGAATTTCCACCCACAAAAATACTCATGTAAATGAACAGTTCAGCTATCCGCTACATTAACTGGTGGGCAGGTCTTTTTTGTGCTGGTTGTAATGTTTTTAATTGGCAGTAATAGCAAACGTGCCAAAACAAATTGTTACAATCTTAGCACTAATTATACTACTAATCCAACATTAAAAGAAGTGCATGAAAAACATATATCAAGATTATAGAGAATAGAGAGCCATTTTTACATTGTGTATCAGAAGAACTGTCATTATTTAACACGAAAATGTTCTTTAAACAAGAGTGCAAGCTAATCAACTCCTTAATTTTCAAGAGCTGTCATTATCTCTGTAGCCGTTTTTGTTTACACTGATCTTGACCTTTTGTTATATGAAGTACGAGCGTGTCAACAAATAGGTTACCACCTAAATGAAGCTATTGCATTTCAGTTAATACTCAATTCAATGCTGTTTCCCGTTTGGAAAAGTATTATCCTTCAAACTTTCATCAGCACGGGAAACATCTTCACAGGTAATCCCCATTATTGTTCCTTGTTATAATTTTCTTAAGGGTGATTGTGTGTGAATTAAATTTAATATAATTCTGTGCATGTGGTGTCATTTGGCACAAAATGAATTACAAAAAAAATTGTTGCTGCTTCCTGTTTAATTTGCCTCACAACAAACCGACAGAATAGAACTGCGTGATCAACTGAACAGACAAGGGCAAGATAAGATAATTTTTTGTTCATTAAAAGGTCAAGTTTGAATTTCTGTTCAGCAATCTTTAAGGTATTATTCTAAACAACAGAACAGTTGAATCAATAGTTATCTTTTACTAACCCATTTTCAGAAGTGAATATGCCACATTTATGTGCAGTACTGTAGTTGATCATGTCCTTTTTCAACTCCCTAGAGGACACTTACAATATCCTGTTCATAAATTACACAATAATAACAGCTGTATATGCCCATATAATCACAGGAAATACAGAGATGTTTTGCTTACATGCCACAGCATAGCCATATAATTTCTGATACAGCGTGTAAAAATGTTTAGTTGGAAGACACAACATACTTACAGAAAGAGACACCATAAGCTGCCTTTGCCTGTGGTTCAAATATTCACAATCCAAAGCAAAGCACCACGAGTAATATGCCATAGCTTCCAGCGGTTTGTACCTGCCTATACGTAAAACTAATAGTTTCTTAGCAACCTTGAGCTGAACCTTCTCTACATGGATAGCAATGAACTGAACAGTAGAAGCAAATGGTTTGATCGACAGCTTAACAGGCACCTTGTTTCAATTGGCCTCTCCGTAGTCAGGCAGGCGGTCCAAGTCATTCCAAGCCCTAACATTTGTTCAGCTACTACCATGTGCTATGCCAGTCTGGCCTTAATCTTCTGTGCACCCACACAGGACTCTACATCTGCCTGGAAGGAAACTCGACCAATTTAAACTCTCTGAAGAATAAGGATCTTTTTTGCAAAACAGACACGAACAGATCTAATCGCCTTTCCTCAGCTTTCACTCTTAAACGAAAATCCTTTCATACAGATTTCAGGGCCAAATCAAATGGTGCATTTTCTATTTGAATGTGTATCAATGTAGACACCTCTCATTGAAACAATTAATTTCACAACATTACTGGATTTTATAATTTATGCTTTAACAACAGGAATTTCAAGAAACTGAAATACTTTAATGCTGCAGAGTTTTAAAAAAGACTAAATTAATTGTGCTTTACTTTCAAAATTAGTCCAGAGATTATAAATTATGATTCCATGTTGCATCTTGCGAGTACATCTGAAAAGACAAATCATCTTGTCCATGTGTAATTTATGAATACAACAGCTTTTGAACAAATTGCATCTGGGAGAGGGAGGATGCAGCTGTACACACACAGTTCCCCACATTGTGACTGCCTATTCGCATCCAAATAGGAAGGAAAAGCAACACAACCTCTCCAAAAGGAACAACAATTTCAAGAGTGTTGTGCTTGCTCCGCTCTCCAAAATTGTTAACAAAACAGACTGTTTTACAGGGATGCTAGCAAAGGAATAGAACATGCACCAGGAACATTAAGGGTGGGTGAGGGAGAAAGGGGAAAACATTTTCTTGGATACCAACAATATGCCAATAGCAGATGTACATCTTCAACACATAGCATCCAGCTCTGCCTCGGCACCCCCCGCCACCCCCCCCCCCCCCCATACAATACCCCCCTCATCTACCCCTTTCATCGGCATAGGCCCCAAAGCTTGGCACTGCCACCTTGGCAGTGTCCCTGCCAGCACCATGTGGACACCCTTTCAGTGCCAGGCTGACAGTGTCAAGGTTCCAGGCTGGCAGTCAAGGTGCCCTGGTGCCAGCAGAAGTTCCAGGATGCAACCTGCCCTGTCCCCGACCACCCAGGGGTCTCCAATGACCTGGGAGACTCCCAGGTACCGTTACGCCTGCTCCATGTTTGTGTGGACTGGTACTAAATGGCGCCGGTCAAAGCCTCACTGGGGAGACCGTTAGGTCCAGAAAGCCCAGAGAATCTGGTGCATGCATGTTTAAACGAGCCTAGTGGCGAGGTTTGGTTGAATCTCTTGAGACATCTCGAGCTTCGTGAATCTCGTGAGAAGCGATTCAACGGCTTGTCTCGACACCAAGGAAGGGCACGACGAAGCCAGTAAGTCGCATCTTCATGCTCAAATCACTCCTCTTGTGCACACCAGTTACTTTTATTCAGCTAGTGTGTCCTCAGGTGTCAAGGCTTTTAAGATATGGAATTACATCTTGAAGGTCTCCTCCTTTTATGATGCCCCATAACACCTACCTCTTACTGGGTTCTTAATTATCCATCCTAATATTGTCTTCTTTGGACTGTGCATTAGGATATTTTATTTCAATAAAGATGCGTTATATATGCACATTGTTGTTGTTCCTGCAAGGGTGGTGACTAAATAAAAGTATATCCAATGCAATCACCTAGTGCCAGCCAATGCACATTAAACATAGACCAGGAACTGGAATCGAAGCACTGCTCTAAATCATAAAATTTACAGTGCAGAAAGAGGCCATTCAGCCCATCAAGTCTACATTGGCTCTTGGAAAGAGCATCCACTTAAGCCCACCCCTCTGTAAAGGCAACACCTCTTCCTAATATTGTAGATTTCACAAGCTCATAAGAATGTGCATATTTCTGAATTTAACAGTCTCAGCTGGAATGAGATAAGGATGATTTTTGGACAAGCTAAATTTTCTGATATATAGGACTCTAGCTTTGCTGGGATGCATGGATGCGAATGGGAGAATCCAAACATAAAAATGCAAATTCATCATTCATCTTCGGCAGTATCCATAGAAATAGCTTATGGAAACTTTAACAGGCCTCATTCCACTTCTAATTTCCAACAAGTTCTTGAAGACAAAGGTCAGCAATCAAAGCAAATGAGTGCCCTAAATATGGTTGGGAAGATTAATCAATTTCAATAAGATTACCATAAAAATTAGATGAACATTCTGTATATGCAGTAAGGCTTTTGAATACTTCCAGCAGTTGGGTCGCAATGTCCCAAAACTCACATCCTCAGAGGGGGTTCAGCATAAGTCCTGCAACTTGTGTCAGTGTTAATAAATAAAAATACTTACATTTATAATTCAACAACATTAAAGAGCACTATTCTCAATTTTCCCTCTTATTGAAAATTGATGGTCTCATCTGCACAATTTAAAAAAAAAAAAAATTTTTATTGAAATTTTTACAAAATATAAACATCTTAACTCTATTAACAAACAACCGCAGTAACACCCCAAGAACAATACCCCCCCAACTTCAAGAGCAACTTCAAACAAAAGGAAAAAGGAAAAGAAAAACAAAAAAGCACCCAAACAACAAAAGGGAAAGAGATAGCACCCGCCACATCCCACAGACCCATGTACACAGTTCTTCCTCCCCCCATTCCCACCCCCCCTCCCCCTGCCCCCCCCACATCCCACGGACCCATGTACACAGTTCTTCCTCCCCCCTCCCCCTGCCCCTGCTGCTGTCGGCCTATTTCCCTACCGTTCCGCCAGGAAGTCCAGAAAAGGCTGCCACCGCCTGAAAAACCCTTGTACTGATCCCCTCAGGGCAAATTTCACCCTCTCCAATTTAATGAACCCCGCCATATCATTGATCCAGGACTCCACGCTTGGAGGCCTCGCATCCTTCCACTGGAGCAAGATCCTCCGCCGGGCTACTAGGGACGCAAAGGCCAGAACACCGGCCTCTATCGCCTCCTGCACTCCCGGCTCCACTGCCACCCCAAAAATTGCGAGTCCCGAGCCTGGCTCGACCCTGGACCCTGGATCCCACCACCCTCGACACCGTCCTTGTTACCCCCTTCCAAAACTCCCCCAACGCTGGGCACGCCCAAAACATATGGGCGTGGTTCGCTGGGCTCCCCGAGCACCTAGCACACCTGTCCTCGCCCCCGAAAAACCTACTCATCCTCGACCCAGTCATGTGGGCCCTATGCAGCACCTTGAACTGTATGAGGCTAAGCCTCGCACAGGAAGAGGAGGAATTCACTCTCTCCAGGGCATCCGCCCACGTCCCCTCCTCAATCTCCTCACCCAGCTCCTCTTCCCATTTACCCTTCAGTTCCTCCACCGATGCCTCGTCTGCCTCCTGCATTACCCGGTATATGTCCGAAATCCTCCCTCCTCCAACCCACACCCCCGAGAGCACCCTGTCCCGTACCCTACGTGGGGGCAACAAGGGGAACCCCTCCATCTGCCGTCTGGCAAACGCCCTAACCTGCATATACCGAAAAATGTTCCCCGGGGGGAGCCCAAACTTCCCCTCTAACTTTCCCAAGCTCGTGAAACTCCCCTCCACAAACAGGTCCCTCAACCTCCTAACCCCTGCCCTGTGCCAGCCCAGAAATCCGCCATCAATGCTCCCTGGAACAAACTGATGGTTCCCCCGTATCGGGGCCTCCATCGAGCCCCCCATTTCTCCCCTGTGCTGTCTCCATTGCCCCCAAATTTTGAGGGTAGCCGCCACCACCGGGCTCGTGGTATACCTCGTTGGAGGGAGCGGCAAAGGCGCCGTCACTAGCGCCTCCAAGCTCGTGCCCACACAAGACGCCGCCTCCATCCACTTCCATGCTGCCCCCTCCTCGTCCATTACCCACTTACGCACCATCGCTGCGTTGGCAGCCCAGTAGTACCCACAGAGGTTGGGCAATGCCAGCCCCCCCCTATCCCTGCCTCGTTCCAGGAACACTCTTCTAACCCTCGGAGTCCCATGCGCCCACACAAATCCCGTGATACTCCTGTTGACCCTCCTAAAAAAGGCCTTCGGGATAAGGATGGGAAGGCACTGGAACAGGAACAAAAACCTCGGGAGCACCGTCATCTTAACGGACTGCACCCTCCCCGCCAGTGACAGCGGTAACATATCCCACCTCTTAAACTCCTCCTCCATCTGCTCCACCAACCTTGAGGTTGAGCTTGTGCAGGGCCCCCCAACTCCCTGCCACCTGGACCCCTAGGTACCTGAAGCTCTTCCCTGCCTGCTTCAATGGGAGCCTACCAATCCCCTCCTCTTGATCCCCCGGATGCACCACAAACACCTCACTCTTGCCCAGGTTCAACTTGTACCCCGAGAAACCCCCAAAGTCACTAAGAATCCTCATCACCTCCGGCATCCCTCCCACCGGGTCTGCCACATACAGCAACAGGTCGTCCGCGTACAACGACACTCGATGCTCCTCCCCACCCCGCACCAGGCCCCTCCAGTTCCCTGACTCCCTCAGTGCCATGGCCAGGGGCTCAATTGCCAGCGCGAAGAGCAAGGGGGACAGGGGGCACCCCTGTCTTGTCCCTGGTACAGCCGAAAGTACTCCGACCTCCTCCTATTTGTGACTACACTCGCCATTGGGGCCTCGTAGAGCAGCCTCACCCACCGGATAAACCCCTCCCCAAACCCAAACCTCTCCAACACCTCCCACAAATACTCCCACTCAACCCTATCGAAGGCCTTCTCCGCATCTAATGCCACCACTATCTCCGCCTCCCCTTCCACAGCCGGCATCATAATAACATTGAGGAGCCTTCGTACATTTGTGTTCAGCTGCCTTCCCTTCACAAACCCCGTCTGGTCCTCGTGAATGACCCAGGGCACGCAATCCTCTATTCTAGTGGCCAGGATCTTTGCCAGCAGTTTAGCGTCGGCGTTCAGCAGCAAAATCGGCCTAATTGATCCGCACTGCAGAGGGTCCTTGTCCTGCTTCAGGATCAAGGAACTCAGCGTCCGTGACATAGCTGGGGGCAGAGCCCCCCCCCCTCCCTTGCCTCGTTAAAGGTCCGGACCAACAGGGGGCCCAACAGGTCCACATACCTTTTATAGAATTCCGCATGCTCCCTATCCTCTTGACCACCTCCTCCAGCTCGATCGGCGCCCCTAGTCCCTCCACCTGCTCCTCCTCCACCCTCGGGAATCGCAGCTTGTCCAAGAAGCGCCCCATTCCACCCCCATCAACCGGGGGTTCAGACCAGTACAGTTCCCCATAGAAGTCCCTGAAGACCCCATTAACATCTACCCCCCTCCGCACCACCTTCCGAGCTCCATCCATCACTCCCCCAATCTCCCTGGTGCGCCAGCATCCTGCTCGCCTTCTCCCCGTATTCATACACCGCCCCCTGTGCTTTCCTCCACTGAGCTTCCGCCTTTCTGGTAGTCAATAGGTCAAATCTGGCCCGAAGGCTACGCCTCTCCCCCAGCAATCCCTCCTCTGGGGCCTCCGCATATCTCCTATCCACCTGCACCATTTCCCCTATAAGTCTCTCCCTCTGCTCCCCCCTCTCCCTATGGGTTCGGATGGAGATCAATTCCCCCCTCATCACCGCTTCAATGCCTCCCAGACCGTCCCCACTCGAACCTCCCCGTTATCATTGGCCTCAAGGTACCTCTCGATACACCCACGAACCCTCCCGGCCACCTCCTCATCTGCCAACAGCCCCACCTCCAAGCGCTAGAGCGGACGTTGGTCCCTCTCTTCCCCCAGCCCGAGGTCCACCCAGCGCGGGGCATGATCTGAAATGGCAATGGCGGAGTATTCCACTTCTTCCACCCTCGACACCAGCCCCCTGCTCAGGACAAAAAAATCGCATCTGCACAATTGACGCTAAGCCGTACAGCACACTTGCATTGTGTGTAAAATCAGATCACAGAATTCAGTGGAGAATCCTATACACCCAATATGTAGGCTTTGGTATATATTAATTTTACGACATTCATGTGACATTCACAAACCTTAATTAATGGTTTCTCTCCATAGGGAGGGGGTGGGTGGGTGGGGTCGACCAGAGACAATTCTAGGATTTGAAGATGGACAGATTGGCAGCCAGAAACACATCCTTTTCATCCTCCAAGCTGAGAGATACTATTAATAACAGTAATAAATCATGCTCCAAAATTCAGAAACTCTCAAGAATTCTGCAGACAGATGAAGATTTCAGATTGAGAAAAGGTGTGAGAACATAACAAAACGACCCTCCTTCATTTGCAGCCGTATCAATTGTGATAATTCAGTCCCACTTAATGAGTCGTTGAGTTGATGATAAGATGATATCATGTTCACTGGATCAGATTGCAGCTGGTGGCAAATTACTTTTTGTTTCCTCCTCAAGTCAGTCCAAGTTCACACAAATTATTGGAAATCAACTTCCAAATATATGAAAGGATAGCAAATGGTTTCAGATTTAATTAAAAAATCTTCGAGGCAACTTTCCAAGAAGCTTGAAAACTGCATGATGTAACGCTGACTTACAGGAGAACCCCAACAACTGAAGACATTATGCAGGAAGAAAAGATGGTCTGTCAACCTAACTGCCCTTTGCTTCTTAGTGCTTTTGCTAAACTTTCAAAATATGGCGCTCATTGCAGAATAGCTAAACCCGCCCAAGACCTGCACAAATGCCTTAAAACTCTGCCATTTTGTGCCTTTTAAAAATCTGCCTCACCAGTCTGGTCTTTGGTCACCTTTCTCAACACTTCTTCCAACTCCTGCTCTACATCTCAAATTGCCCCCTTCTTGGGATGTTTTGCCATGTTAAATGTGTCATGTAAGTGGAACTTGCTCCATGATATGATAATTTTTGTTGTTGTCACAAGTTGGCTTACATCAACACTGCAATGAAGTTACTGTGAAAAGCCCCTAGTCGCCGCATTCCGGCACCTTTTCGGGTACATGGAGGGTGAATTCAGAATGTCCAATTCACCTAACAGCAAGTCTTTCGGGACTTGTGGGAAGAAGCCGGAGCATATATTAGTATATGGACTTGTAAAATACTTTACCTGGGGGCAGGATGGAGGTCAAAAAAGATATTTTACGGACTTCTGGTGGCGGCTATGAAGGAGTAAGTCGCACATTTGGTGGCTCCCGCTCTGGTCGGACTTTTGTACCTTTTCGGACTTGAATTGTAAAATTGATGACAGAGGCAATTGTGTACTGAATTCCCACATCGGTGCATGGAGAGAAGGACTAGAAGTGCTTGTAAAGGCAGAAACAGAAAGGCAGAGAAGGCTTGGGCTGAAGCTGCAGCAGGTGACAGCTTGGCGGAGGACCGGACCTCTGGTTTGTCGACCCAGCGGTCAACGGAGCAGCTGATGCAAGTTATTCAGGAAGGCTTCGCTAAGCAGAAACGGGACTGCTTGGACCCGATAAAGTCAATTGAGCGGCTGGAGCTTAGATTGGACACACAAGATCAGGCGATCCAGAAGGTAGAGAGGGCACTGACTGAGCAAGAACATCAAACTGTGGTGGAGTTGGAGGTGGGGATGCTGAGAGACCAGCAGAAGAAGCTCCTGGAGAAGGTGGAGGACCTAGAGAATAGGTCTCGCCGGCAGAACTTGAGAATCGTTGGGCTCCCGGAGGGGTCTGAAGGAGTGGACGCTGGGGTTTACATCGCAGACATGTTTGAGAAGCTGCTGGGGGATGGAGCATTCTCCCGACCCTTGGAGGGGACAGGGCTCACAGAGCACTCGCGAGGAAGCCGCGAACGGGAGGGAGACTAACCGGCGCCAGGGCTGGGGGCCACCAAGCTAGCTGGGCGGGATAGCTCACGGAAGCACAGTAGGGGGTGTGCATATGTTCGGCTTATTAAAGGGGTTGGGTTACAGAGTGTTATTACTGGGGGGGGGAGGGGAGTAGATGTTCTGCTGACGAGGGAGGGACTTGGGCTTAGGGACAGAGAGGAGTTTGGGGTCAGAGGCTGCCTGGGGGCGGACCGGTGGAGGCGCGGCACATGGGCTGGAGGTGGGCCCAAAAAAGGGGATGCTGATCGGCAGAAGGGGGAGGGGGGACAATGAGCCCCCCCCGACTAGGCTGATCACCTGGAATGTTCGAGGGTTAAATGGGCCAGTCAAGAGGGGACATGTGGTTGCGCATCTTAGGGGATTGAAGGCAGACGTGGTAATGTTGCAGGAGGCGCAACTTAGAGTAACTGACCAGATTAGTTTGAGGAAAGGTTGGGTCAGTCAGGTCTTTCACTCGGGACTAGACTCAAAGACTAGAGGGGTTTCGATCCTGATCAATAAGCGGGTGGTGTTTGAGGCGGCTAGAATAGTCTTGGATGTGGGAGGTTGGTACATTATGATCAGTGGGAAACTGGAGGGGGTGCAGGTGGTATTAGTAAATGTATATGCGCCAAATTGGGATGATGTGGAGTTTAGAAAGAGGATGCTGGGAAAGATACCGGACCTGGACTCGCACAGGTTGGTCATGGGGGGGGATTTCAACACAGTTATTGACACTGGCTTGGACCGGTCAAGCTCGAAAACCGGCAGGGTGCCAGAAATGGCAAAGGAACTAAGAGGATTCATGAAGCAGATGGCGGGGGAGGGAGAGAGAGAGAGAGAGAGAGAGAGGGTGGATCCATGGAGATTTGGGCAGCCGAAGGTGAAGGAGTTCTCCTTCTACTCACACGCGCATAAAGTGTACTCCCAGATTGATTTCTTTATTTTGAGCAGGGCCTCACTGGCAGGGGTGGTGGACACTGGGTACTCGGCGATCACAATTTCAGACTATGCTCCGCATTGGGTTGACCTGCAGGTTAGTAAAGACAGTAACCAGTACCCGAAATGGTAGTTAGATGCGGGACTTTTGGCTGACGAAGGGGTGTACGAGCGGCTTAGGAAATGTATTCAGAACTACCTGCAGGTCAACGACACAGGGGAAATTTCAGCAGCGATGGTCTGGGAAGCACTGAAGGCGGTGGTCAGAGGGGAGCTGATCTCGATACGGGCCCATAGGGTGAAGGTGGACAGGGCAGCGAAGGACCGACTGGTAAAGGAGATACTACAGATCGATAGGAGGTATTGGGAGACCCCAGAGGCAGGGATTTTAAGGGAACGGCGGAGACTACAGGCGGAGTTCGGCTTGTTAATCACAGGAAGGGCGGTGGAGCAGCTGCGAAAGGCGAGGGCGGTGATCTCTGAGCATGGAGAGAAGGCCAGCAGAATGCTTGCTCAGCAGCTTAGAAAGAGGCAGGCAGCCAGGGAGATAGGGAAAGTAAATGATGGAGATGGGAACCTGGTTGGAGATTCAGCAGGGGTGAATAAGGCGTTTAGGGATTTCTACAGTAGGCTGTACAGGTCGGAACCCCTTACGGGGCCAGAAGGGATGAGGCACTTCTTGGAGGGGCTGAATTTCCCAAAGGTGGACGGGGAGCCGGTAGAAGGGCTGGGGGCCCCCGCTCGGGTTGGAAGAGATAGTGGAGGGTCTGAAGGCCATGCAGTGGGTAATGCCCCGGGGCTGGAGGGTACCCAGTGGAGTTTTATAAACAGTTCTCTGCGATATTGGGGCCGGTGGTGATGAGGACGTTCAATGAGGCAAGGAAAAGAGGGGTGCTGCCCCCGACGATGTCACAGGCCACGATTTTGCTGATTCTGAAGCGGGACAAGAACCCGAAGCTGTGTGGGTCCTACAGGCTGATATCCCTGTTGAATGTGGATGCCAAACTGCTGGCCAAAATTTTGTCCTCCAGAATTGAGTTCCGGACGTTATTGGGGAGGACCAGACGGGGTTTGTTAAGGGTAGGCAGTTGGTGGCCAATGTAAGAAGGTTGTTAAACGTGATCATGATACTCCTGGAAGGTAGGGAGATGGAGGTAGTGATCGCAATGGATGCAGAAAAGGCTTTTGATCGGGTAGAATGGGATTATCTGTGGGAGGTACTGAGACGGTTCGGATTTGGGCGGGGCTTTATTGACTGGGTGAGGTTGCTGTATCTGGCTCCTGTGGCAAGCGTACAGACGAATAGGACAACATTAGACTGCACCGGGGGACGAAACAGGGGTGCTCCCTCTCCCCACTGTTGTTTGCGCTAGCTATAGAGCTGTTGGCAATTACTCTGGGAACTTCAAGGAGCTGGTCCGGGGGGGGTGGGAGCACAGAGTCTCGCTCTATGCAGACGACCTGCTTCTGTATGTATCGGACCCAATAGAGGGAATGGAAGAAATCATGAGGATCCTAGGGGAATTTGGCCCGTTTTTGGGGTATAAGCTACATATGGAGAAAAGTAAGATGTTTGCGGTCCAGGTGAGGGGACAGGAAAGGCGATTGGGGGAGCTGCCGTTTAGATTAGTAGGGGGAAGCTTTAGGTACCTATGCATTTAAGTGGCGCGGGAATGGGACCGGCTGCATAGATTAAATCTGGCCCGACTAGTAGACTAAATGAAGGACGTTTTTCGGAGATGGGACGCACTTCCGTTGTCACTGGCTGGGAGGGTGCAGACGGTGAAGATGACTGTCCTCCCGAGATTCCTATTTGTATTTCACTGTCTCCCCATCTTTATTCCGCGGTCCTTTTTTCAACGGGTCAACAAAGTGATCACTGTCTTCATTTGGGCGGGCAAGACCCCGCGAATAAGGAAGGTAATGCTTGAGTGGAGTCGGGGAGAGGGCGGGCTGGCGCTGTCAAATTTTAGTAACTATTACTGGGCAGCGAATATAGCCATGATCAGGAAGTGGGTGGTGGGGGAGGGGTCAGCATGTGAGCATATGGAAGCGGCTTCATGCAAGAGCACCAGTCGGTAACTGTGCCTCTGCTGTTCCCGCCGGCACGGTACTCCACCAGCCCCGTGGTGGTGGCGGCCCTGAGAGTCTGGGGACAATGGAGGAGACATGTGGGAGCAGAGGGAGCATCGGTCTGGTCCCCAATCTGTAATAATCAGCTGTTTGCCCCAGGAAGTATGGATGGGGGGTTCCGGATATGGCAGAGGAGAAGTTTGGGTTGGCGAGGGGAAACAAATTCAGGTATCTGCAGGTGTGGGACTTCCTACGAAACAGGTGTCAACCTTCCCGCTCCTACCGCTAAGGGGGATTCAGGACAGGGTAGTTTCCACAGGGTAGGTAGGAGAAGGTAGGTAGGAGAAATGTCTCTGACATTTACAAGGAACATTTGGGGTCAGAGGAGACGCAGACCGAGGAGCTGAAGCGCAAGTGGGAGGAAGAGCTGGGAAGTGAGATAGAGGTTGGTCTATGGGCGGACGCGTTGAGTAGAGTCAACGCGTCCGCAACCTGTGCCAGGCTCAGCCTGATCCAATTTACGGTTGTTCACCGGGCCCACATGACAGTGGCCCGGATGAGCAGATTCTTTGGGGTGGAAGACAGGTGTGCAAAATGTGCGGGAGGACCAGCGAACCATGTCCACGTGTTCTGGACATGTCCGAAGCTTAGAGGATTTTGGCAGGCGTTTGCAGATGTCATGTCCACGGTGTTAAAAACAAGGGTGGCACTGAGTCCAGAGGTGGCGATTTTCGGGGTGTCGGAAGACCCGGGAATCCAGGAGGAGAAAGAGGCAGAAGTTCTAATCTTTGCTTCTCTGGTAGCCCGGAGACGGATACTATTAGCTTGGAGGGACTCAAAGCCCCCGAAGTCGGAGACCTGGCTATCGGACATGGCTAGCTTTCTCTGTTAGGAGAACATCAAGTTCACCATGAGAGGGTCACTGTTAGGGTTCGCCCGGAGGTGGCAGCCGTTCGTCGACTTCTTCGGAAAATTAATCGTCAGCAGAAGGGGAGGGGTGGGGGGGGGGGGGTTAGTTTAGCTTAGAGTAGGGGGTTAATAAAGGTGGGACCTGTAAGGAAGGGAGACGGCTTTTGTACCATGTTTATAGTTTCATGTACACTGTTTATTTTGTTGTTGTTACAATACCAAAAATACCTCAATAAAATGTTTATTAAAAAAAAAGATATTTTACATTGACTGATGAGTTTCAATTAAGGGCAGCAGTAAATGGCTTGGTGAAAGTGATGTGGTGTAGAACGATGCCATATAAATGAGACGGTCTGATTCACAGAATTTACAGTTCAGAAGGAGGCCATTCGGCCCATCAAGTCTGCACCGGCCCTTGGAAAGGTCACCCCAGCCAAGCCCTTGCCTACCCCCCATCCTCGTAACCCAGCAACCCCACCTAACCTTTTTTTGGACACTAAGTGCCATTTATCATGGCTAATCCACCTAACCTGCACATTTTTGGACAGTGGGAGGAAACCTACGCAGACATGGGGAGAACAGACAGTGACCTAAGTCGAGAATCGAACCTGGGACCATGGAGCTGTGAAACAACTGTGCTACCGTGCTGCCCATTGAGCTCTGACAAAACGTCTACATCTGACACCATAAACCAATGTAACTTTGATTTCAGGTGCAGAAGGAACAGTAGTATATTTCCAGTATTTTCTGTTATTATTTCTGAGTTAGCTGGTCTCAACTAGGGTAACAACTGGATTGCGGAGAAGAGCAAGAAACAGATCAATGAGCTATGATATGAAAGAAGTATACAGCATATTACATGGAAGGTTTGCAACACTACTTCATACACTACTTAAGACAAATAATCTGGATTTTCATTCAACAGCGTAATCAAAGTTGAAATGCACTTAGTAGTTATAGAAGGGTCCTTCTCGTTTATTCCCTGTTCATGGGCAGCATGGTAGCACAGTGGTTAGCACTGTTGCTTCACAGCTCCAGGGTACCAAGGTCGACTCCGAGCTTAGGTCACTGTCTGTGTGGAGTCTGCACGTTCTCCCCGTGTCAGCGTGGGTTTCCTCCGGGTGCTTCAGTTTCCTCCCACAAGTCCCAAAAGATGGGCTGTTAGGTAATTTGGACATTCTGAATTCTCCCTCTGTGTATCCGAACAGGCGCCGGAATGTGACAACTCGGGGCTTTTCATTGCAGTGTTAATGTAAGCCTACTTGTGACAATAAAGATTATCTTCCCTTATTTCCCCTTTTTTTCTTTTTGATCCATGGATGATTTATGGACATGTGGCTTAAAGGCAGCTTGTATCTTTAATTCAATTTTTATTCTGCAGCCTGGATGAAAGGATCCAACTAACTCTCTCCAAAAAGATCCAACTAATCCTCTACATAAGGCCACTGTGAGGGCGGACGCTCTCTCTCTTACAGCAAGTCAGGGTGTCGTTCTTTTGAGACTGCAGAGGATTGACATCAAACCACGAGCTGAAAGCAATGTTTGTTGTGAAATAAAGGGCGTGATACTCCGGTCTCGTTAAGCTCTCGCTTGTAACAAGGCCGGTGAATAGTGGGAGAGGACAAAAACGAGATCTGTGCCAGGCACCAAACAGTTAGTGATGCAACCGGCTCGCTCTCATATGCAAAATCGGTGTCTTGCTGCAGCGTGGTGAGAAACCAATTATCATCACTTAAGCCCCATTTCCATACAATCAAGAGAGCGCCTCCACATCCCACGGCCTCCCATCATTGAGCGGCCTCCCTGGCAAGCGTTCTCGCTGGCGCCAATTTCTACTCCTTTTGAAAAGCGTGAACCTGGCGGAAAGATTTCTGTGGAGAGCCAAGGAGGTGAGTAGCTATCTTTGTTCACAGGCAAAGAGCCCGGATGTGCTGGGCTTGCCACCCCAGTGCTCGGCGGGTGGTAGGGGTGGGCGCCATGGGAAGATAGGGTGGAAGGGTGGTTCCTCACCTCTGCGGCGTCTGCCAGCCTCTGTGTGGGTGACCGATCTGTCCTCGGCCATACCAGTCACCTCCAGGGCCCGCTCCTCAAAGGAGGTGAGAATTCTCAGCATTGTGGGAGAGCTTTTCCTGAGGAGGAGGCACAGAGGGAGCATCGTTAGCCACACGCGTGGTTCAGTGGTGGGAGAGGGGGTGTGAAGGCAGAGTTGGGGGTGGAAGCGAGGGCTGGGGGGGTCACTTGTAGAGTTGGGGGATGACATTGGTGTCTACTCACTCATGCTGCCCGGTGAAGGTCGTTGACCTTCTTCCTGCACTTCTGGTCAGCCCTCTTGGCCACACAGCTGGAACTAATGGCTTCCAGGAACTACTGGCTCCGTGTCCCCTGGGGGGGAAACAGGACATCCCTCCTGGCCTCCACTGCGTCCAGGAGCCTTCCCAGGTCTGCGTCGCCGAATCTTGGGCCGGTCTCCTCAGTGCCATTATTGCACACTGGCGGAGGTTGGCTGAGCAAGTGCAATTTAACTCCTGCACGACCTTGTTAGCGGGGGTGGGGCTGGCCAGCAGGTCCTAGCGAATCGGCTGGTGAGGCGTTATTTGCAGCTAGAAGCCCATGAGGCCTCGTTAAGTAGACCAAATAACGTTGAATTGGTTTACCGGTTTCGCTGGGCCGAGTGCCGGGAAACGCGCAGTAATTTCCGCTCGTTACAACAGCTGGAAATGTTTCCTGAAAATCGCGCCCAAAATGTTCAAACAGATATAGGCCTGAATGGGGACTGTGAGCTAAAGGTCCAGTTTGATAAGAAATAAAGCGTCTCTCCAGAAAGCCTGTGATGTGGAGATGCAGGCGTTGGACTGGGGTGAGCACTGTAAGAAGTCTTACATCACCAGATTAAAGTCCAAGAGGTTTGTTTCAAACACTAGCTTCGGAGCACTGCTCCTTCCTCAGGTGAATGAAGAGGTATGTTCGAGAAACATATACAGAGACAAAGTCAAAGATGCAAGGCAATGCTTTGAATGCGAGCATTTGCGGGTAATTAAGTCTTTACAGATCCAGAGATGGGGTAACCCCAGGTTAAAGAGGTGTGAATTGTCTCAAGCCAGGACAGTTGGTGTGCTGGCGTCATCCCAGCGCATGCGCAGGGGGGGGTTCTTCTCCGCGCCGGCCATGGCAGACCGTTACACCGGCTGGCGCGGAGGGTAAGAGTGCACCACGGCACAGGCCCGCCCGCGGATCGGTGGCCCCGATCGCAGGCTAGGCCACCGTGGGGGCAACCCCCCGGGCCCAGATCCCCCCGCACCTCTCCAACAACTCCACAGGCCGCCCGCAGAGCCAGGTCCTGCTGGTAAGGACCTGGTCTAATTTACGCTGGCGGGACCGGCTGAAAACGGGCAGCCACTGGGCCAATCGCGGGGCGGCGAATCGGCGGGGTGGGGCTGCTGCCAACGCCCCCCGACCAACGCGCCGCGATTCCTGCCCCCGTCGAAAAACAGGCGCCGGAGAATCCGGCAGCCGGCGTTGGGGCAGCAGGGTGGGATTCACGCCGTCCCCCGTCGATTCTCCGGCCCAGCGGGGGTTGGAGAATCCTGCCCTTATCTTTTAACATCACCCTTGTTATTTTTACCCCTTTTTCACCCCTCTCTGTTTGCGTGTCTTTTTTTGGGTGGAGAGTGGGACAATTAAAGCGGGGAGATAGTAGGTATTTCTTGTTGTTATCCAGTTGTATTTACTGCCTATTTCATGGTAGTTCTTGCATAATTGTGTTTCAACTTACAAACCTGGTGACTGTAATTGTTGAGTAGCCAAAGGCCAAAGACTTTGGTAAGAATTATTGGTTAATTCACTTGCGCTGTGACTCTGGGGCATAGAGGCTGGAACTGACCGCGCACTTGGCCTGGGTGGAGTTGCAGTTGGGTTGTGGAGGCAAAATAACTTTGTAAGAATTTAGGAAACGCTAGATCTATTGTTCGGAAATGTGGGGTAGATTCTTTCCGAATAGATTTTCTATAAAATGCGCGAGTACTTGTTTTACATTTTACTCCCCCCTATCAAGTATGCATTGTTGAGCAAACATACAAAATTTAACGGTCATTAAACCAACCAAATTAATTAATCCAAAAAGACAACCTCACAGAGTCTTGTGATGGGGTAAAGTTTTAAAAAAAAATAAACTTTTGGCAGTATTTGGTTTTATCCAGCTGGTACATAACTGGATGAAAGATAATAATCCTACTTGTTTTTTAACCTTCACACTGTGGCATCTTTTTAAAAAAATTGATGAAGCTGAGTATCTGTGAAAAATGGCCCTTTATTAGGTGTTTAAATATAGGATACAGTATTTCACTGATGACAGTGAGTTACTGGTGTCGTTTAATGAGTAAGAAAGAGCAATAATTCATGAATGCCACAGGCACAAAGTGAGTTATGACGGTCATTCATATGAATGAAACCACCCCGAAAATTGTCATTACCGCACAGATATTCTGTTTATCCTATGGGAGAATGATCGTGCATTCTCACGTAGCCTTAATTGGATTCAATGTGCTTTACCAACTGTCAAGTGATAAGTCACACATGCATATTACTGTTTTTATTTTCCTTTGGTGCGAATTCCGCTATTACTATTGGTGTAAATACACTTCACTTGTTCAGAAAAATAAGTACACCAAGTTCTCATGTTGGCCAAAGCAGTACAAATATACTGCCAGGCTTTGTGCAAGTGCACTTTAAAAAAAAACTGAATTTAGTACTCAATGTGAGATATGTTATCATAGCGTCATGGATGTTTACAGCATGGTAACAGCCCCTTCGGCCCAGCGTGCCCATGCCGCCCAGTTTCTATCCCACTTGCCCGCATTTGGCCCTCTATAACCACCCTGCCCATGTAACTATCTAACTGCTTTTTAAAGAACTAAATTGTACCCGCTCTACCACTGCCTCTGGCAGGACCTGGAGAATGGAAAACTTACATCTACACCCAGTGGGAGTATCAAGCTTTGCCAGGTAGGGTACAGTACAGCTGGATGCAAAAGGCAGTTCCTCCATTCCACCTAAAAACCTGCCCAGGAAAGCTAGATATTTCCACTTCTATGTCACTCAGTTATCCCAACTTGGATTGGACTGGATTTGTTTATTGTCACGTGTACCGAGGCACAGTGAAAAGTATTTTTCTGCGTGCAGCTCAAAAAGATCTACCACTAGGTTTCTCATTATACCACATTCAAATGCCAGTAATGTTTAGCAGTCATGGAGACGCAGGGAGACGATCCCATGGGGAACCTGGAAGTCAGAGGAGTAGGAGCTGGGACTACTCCATAGAAGACGGATGTGATTAAACTGAGAAGGCTCGTTTATAGTATTGTGCTTTCACTTAAGGAAGCTCTAACTTTGACAACAGATGGGGGGGTTTTTAATCAGCGTAAATTAAAAATCCTAAAACATGGAATCTAAAAGAATGATGGTTAAGCTCATGTAAAGGTTATGGGAAAATTAATGGGTGGTATTCTCCCCCAGCACGCCGGGTGGGAGTATCGCCGGGGCGGCATGGCGTGGTTCACGCCATGCCGCCCCGACACCCGCACGCGATTCTACCACCCCCCCCCCCGAAACCAGCGCTGCGAGAATCGCGCCGGGCCGCTCCGATAATTGCCGCAAACGGTGAGCATCGATTCTCCAGCCCGGATGGGCCGAGCGGGCGGCGAAAAAAATGACAGTCCCGCCGGCGCTGTTCACCCCTGGGGCGAAATTCTCCGAAGACCTGCGTGACGCCCATTTCCGGCGGCCAAAAGCGGTGCGGATGACTCCGGCGTTGGGGCCTTCTTTTAAGCCGGTAATCTCTGTTCCCGAAAGGGCCAGCAGAGGACTGACGCCATACGCGTCAGTTTCACCCGCTGCGGAAGTGCCGCATTGAGAGAGAGAGGGGGGGGACCCAGCGTTGAGAGGAGAGGAGAGGAGAGGGACCCGGCGTTGAGAGGAGAGGAGAGGGGGGAGACCCGGCGTTGAGAGGAGAGGGGGGGGGGGGGGGAGAAACCCGGCGTTGAGAGGAGATGGGGGGGGAGACCCGGCGTTGAGAGGAGAGGGGGGGGGACCCGGCGCTGAGAGGAGAGGAGAGGGGGGAGACCCGGCGTTGAGAGGAGAGGGGGGGGGGGGGGGGGGAGAAACCCGGCGTTGAGAGGAGATGGGGGGGGAGACCCGGCGTTGAGAGGAGAGGGGGGGGGACCCGGCGCTGAGAGGAGAGGGGGGGGGGGGGGGGAAACCCGGCGTTGAGAGGAGAGGGGGGGGGGGGGAGAAACCCGGCGTTGAGAGGAGATGGGGGGGGGAGACCCGGCGTTGAGAGGAGAGGGGGGGGGGGGACCCGGCGCTGAGAGGAGAGGGGAGGGGGACCCGGCGTTGAGAGGAGAGGGGGGGGGGGGGGGGAAACCCGGCGTTGAGAGGAGAGGGGAGGGGGACCCGGCACTGAGAGGAGAGGGGAGGGGGACCCGGCGTTGAGGAGAGGGGAGGGGGACCCGGCGTTGAGAGGAGAGGGGGGGGGAGACCCGGCGTTGAGAGGAGAGGAGGGGGGACCCGGCGTTGAGCGGAGAGGGGGGGGGGACCCGGCGTTGAGAGGAGAGATGGGGGGGGAACCGGCGTTGAGAGGAGAGGAGGGGGGGGGACCCGGCGTTGAGGGGAGAGGAGAGGGGGGGGGAACCCGGCATTGAGAGGAGGAGGGGGGACCCGGCGTTGAGGGGGGGTTGCGGCATTGAGGGATGGGGGGTTACGGCGTTGAGGGAGGGGGGTTGCGGCGTTGAGGGGGGGTTGCGGCGTTGAGGGGGGGTTGGGGCGTTGATGGGGGGTTGCGGCGTTGAGAGGGGGGGTTGCGGCGTTGAGAGGGGGGGCTGCGCCGTTGAGAGGGGGGGTTGCGGCGTTGGGAGGGGGGTTGCGGCGTTGGAGGGGGGTAGGGGTGGTGAGGGGGGGTTGGGGTAGGGGGCAGCGGCGTGCAGTGGCGGGGGGGTGACGGTGCGTTGGCCCTGGGCATCCGTCACCCCCCCCTCTGCAAGCCGCTGCCCCCTACCCCAACCCCCCCTCACCACCCCTACCCCCCTCACCACCCCTACCCCCCTCACCACCCCTACCCCCCCTCCCCACCACCCCTACCCCCCTCCAACGCCGCAACCCCCCCTCAACGCCGCAACCCCCCTCAACACCACTGCCCCCTACCCCAACCCCTACCCACCCCCGCACTCGCCCTCCCCCCCCGCCCTCGCCCTTCCTCCCCCCCCGCACTTCCTCCCCCCCCGCACTCGCCCTTCCTCCCCCCCCCCCCGCACTCGCCCTTCCCCCCCTCCCCCCCCCCCCCCCCGCACTCGCCCTAGGTCACCGAACGGCGTCAACCGTCATCAATGGTTGACGACGTTTTAAAGCTACTGCATTTTTCGCCGACATGGCCACTTCGGCCCATCCGGGCCGGAGATTTGTTGAAAGTAAAAAATCAATGACATCCCGCCGGCGCCGGCTGTTTTCAGAGGCTGCCGGCGGGATTTGCACAACGCCGGTTTTTGGCCGCTCGGAGAATAAAAAACCTGGCGGGAGCGGGATTAACCCTGCGTGGGGTCGGAGAATTTCGCCCCTGGTTGCTACCGGCGGGAACTGTGCGGGAATGCTGGGGGGGCGGCCTGTGGGGGGAAGGGGGCTCCTTCACTGGGGGGGGGGGGGGGAGCCCTCCAATGGAGTCTGGCCCGCGATCGGGTCCCACCAATCGGCGGGCCGGCCTCTCCCCCTCCCCCCAGGCCTACCTCCCGCGGCCGGCCCCAGAACACCGGCGCCATGTTGGTGAGGGGCCGGCACGCGTAAGAAGTTCCCCGCGCATGCGCAGGATGTCGCGGCCCAACTGCGCATGCGCAGGGATGAGCTGCCCCAACTGCGCATGCGCGGGTTCGTGCGGCGCCCATTTAGCGCCGCGTAAGGAGGCTGGAGCGGCGTGAACCACTCCAGCGCTGTGCTGGCCCCCTGTGGGGGCCAGAATAGGTCGTGCCCGGGCCCTGTTCGCGCCGTCGTGAAATGTGACGGCGTTCACGACGGCGCGAGCACTTAGTCCCGGGAGCGGAGAATCCTGCCCAATATGCAGATGTATTACATGTCATACTAATTGGGAATCAGGTTTGATCAAGTCTTAAAACATTGTATGCTCAAGGAAAAATAATGACAAGGGCTAACCACAAGCTATCATTAAACTTCCATTATATCCTAGGCTCTTAAAATTAGTGGGTACACACAGTAACTTGCAATGTATACTCCATTAAGCCCGAAGTTGAATGATAAATGCAACATTACATAACAATGGAGTCTTGTTCTTGCTGACATACAACTCCAGCTGCGACCCTAGCTTTTCATCGGGGAAAGAGGAAAAGCAAACAAACATTTACCAGTAGTCAAACCAATTTCTTTACTCCAAACGCAATCACTCAAAATGGCTTTTGAAGCAATGTTCTTGACTTGGTGGCAAGTGTTACAACCATCAAGGAAATTACAGCCTGTAGACCTACGACCATTATTCATTAAAGTATACAGCGTGTGAATAGTTTGAATAACAGCTTTAGACAAGGATGAGTCACACACCCTGACCATCTTGCAATTAAAGACAAACTCTTGCTCCTCATTAAGATGTCCATTGTAGATAAATACAATACAGATGTACAAGGTTAAGATTTCAGTGATATGCACCACATCTACCCATAGCAGACTGCAACAACCTCCTGTTGGCCAATGATAGCTGCAATGTTGGGGCGCATTTGGGGGAAGCCAGCTACACCATTGCATGCCAACTTTTAACAACTTAAATACCAGCAGGAACTCCCCACATGGAGATGGCTGAGGCTACGTGTAGGATAGAAAAGAGAAGAACCAGTGTGGGAGGAGGTATGCTGTAGATTTAACATTCCTCTTCAAACAACCTTGTTTATTTCACAGAACTAAAAATCCATCAGCCAAATATTGACCAACTGGTTAAAGTCACATGGATCTCTGACTAAATCAATTTACATCTGTAAAAAACAGACAAGAATGTCAAAACAAAAACGTAGCGCACGATTCTCCGGAAAGATTTCCAAGTGTGGCAGCGAGCGGGAGCTGCCACGAGCTTCCCGGTGGTCGGCCCAGCCAGCAGGCCGGTATCGCTATTCAATGTTAATTGGTCCACTTAATGAGGCCTCACAGCCTTCTCCCTGCAAATGAAGGCTCCCCCCCCCCAACCCAACAAGTTCGAGCAGCACTTAAACAGCAGTTGCTCCACTAACCAGTGTGGTGAACTCAGCCCAATTGATCACACAAGCTTGCCATCCTCCCATCGATTCTGCATACACCTCCCGCTGCCTCAGAGGCAAACAGCATTGTCAGAGACCCCTCACACCTAGGCTTTGCCCTCTTCCAGACCTTTCCATCAGGCAGAAGATACAGAAGTCTGAAGACCCGCACATCCAGACATCGGAACAGCTTCTTCCCCAGTTGCTAGACTTCTCAACGACTCTCCCTTGGACTGATCTGTTCCCTGTAAAGACAGTATTCACAGTGCCCCAAGCTGTTCTTGTTTGGCCTTGTTCCGCACTGTAACCCATCACTATTTGTTGATGCACCACTGTCAATGTACTGTCTATTATTATTTGTGTCTACTATGTACATACTGTGTACGTTCCCTTGGCCGCAGAACAATACCTTTTACTGTACTTCGATACATGTGACAATAAATATTAATCAATGAATCAACCTGTGGAGGCTCCTGGACGTGGTGGAGGCCAGGATAGATGTCCTGTTTCCCTGAGGGTCCCTGAGGGTGAGTCACAGGGCAGCCACCTGGAACAAGGCGGCGGCGGCTATTAGTCCAGGAGTGTGAACAGAAGGACTGGCCTCCAGTGCTGTAAAAAGGTCAATGACCTACATCGGGCAGCACAAGTGGATAGACACCAAAACCTCCACCCGCGCCCCCCCACCCCCAGACCTTTCCGCCCCCATGCAAGCATCCCCCTCAACTCTCTATGCACCCCTCCCAACCACCCCTCCCCCCACCACTGTGAACCATACGTGGGGCTAACAATACCCTCTCTGTCTCCGCAGGATAAGCTCTTGCACAACCACCAGGAGAGGGCACAGACTGATGGCGGGGTGCCGGACTTAAGAATCCTCACTTCCTTCAGAGAGCAGACCCTGGGGATGACTGGGATGGCCAAGGACAGGGCGATCACCAATCCGGAGGTTGGCGGAAGCCACAGAGGGGAGGAGCCACTGGGATCACCCTGATGGACTGTCACACATGAATTGTCATTGCCATACAGACTGAACCATTCCTCCCACTGACCACGTTATCATTCTCCCACAGGTCCTCCAGCCGACGGCGCATGCCCATCTCCTGCCTCACAGGAGAACACCTCAGAGGATAGCTCCAAGGAAGAACGATTGAGGTGTGCCCCCCCCTCCAAGGAAGAACGATCGAGGTGTGCCCCCCCCCCCCCCCCCCCCCCCCCCACCACCACCACCACGCACACACACTCAACCGCCTGTTTGGGTCCACTGAGTGAGAATTCAGAGTGAGATGTCAGTGAAACTCTAGCAGATCAAAAGCCGATTGGAGGAGTCCCAGAAGCTACGGGTACAGGAGATGTCGCCAGCAATGAGTGGCACAGAAGCCGAGTGGCACCGCAGTGAAGAGCCTGGTGCACGATGTTGGCACTATTAGTTAAGTTATCCAAAGCGTCACGCACAGTGACTGCCATGGCTGAGGGTCACGACAGAATGTGACGCACTGGGGGATGTGACCCAGTACCAGGCTAAGGATGAGGTTCTGTGGAACGTACTCTGCTCTCAGATGGGAATGGCACTGCCCAGCTTGTCCCAGTTGGAGGTGGGCATTGCCAAGGTGCTGCAGAGCATGTCCTAGTCACTGAGGGCATTGACACGATGGTGCAGACCATGGGGGAGCTGCTAGGGTCAGATGATTCAGGGACAGCCGGGGCTCGAACCAGCTGCCCGTCCGTCTCAGGGTGAACCCCAGGGCCCTATGGACATCGACCGGGAGGGGGAACTGGGTATCAACCAGGACCCGTCCCATGGAGTGGACATGTGGCCACCAGTTCCCCCTAGTTCCACCGCTCTGTTGAGGCCGCGTCTCGCAGCCAGCACACGGGATAGGGCGGCACAGCTGTGCATGTGCCACCAAGTGTCCGGGGCCATCTGGACCCAGGGCACGCCTGCCAGGGGCATCCAAGGCCACGGGACAAGCTGGCTGATCTCCTCCAACCCCCAACCCTCCCATGGTGGTGCTCCCCTCCCCCCCTAGCAGAGGGTCCCCCATCCCTCACCGAACACTAAGAGCGCGATCTACAGGCCATGTTGCGCCTGAAAAGCAGCGCACCGGGGTGTAATGTGGCTTGTAAATGATGGGAGACCCTGCTTCCGGGATCCACCCGGCATGCCACACAAATTTAACGTGATCTCGTAAGACATTGCAATATGGAGCCCACCCATTGTAAGCGCGATCACTTTTTGACAAATCTGCATATTAGAGCGTGACAGCTAGCTCACTCTAATGTGCTGTTCCTGGAGATAACCAAAGCGCTGGGATCTATCCCCTTCACCTTGGAGACCTCGGGCGATCGCTGTTCAGTACTGGTCTCCACAAACGGGGACCAGATGGAATGATACTCGTGGGGTCTCCCAAGGCAATGGAGGCCCTCAGGTGCCTGCCCTATGGGCTGGGTCTTACCTGCCAGCTGGCACTGCCATGGTGCCCAGGTGGCAATTTGTGCATGGCGGTGATTAGGCTGGGGTACCCTGCGTGGGTAGTGAGTTTGGGCTTGGGTTTGGGGTTGCTCGGGGATTGCGTTGGGGGCTTGAGAGATCGGGACACCATTAAAAAATGGCATCCTGATCTCTCCCTGTAATGAGGAGTTTCGATGAGTGGGCTTTCTCATTGCAGGAGCCAGGAGTAAGTGTAGCCTTGGTCACACATTCCTGGTGAGGCCCTCTATCTAACCGGAGTCACATAAGATAGCGTGTTTCTCGGCACTGCGAGTGCGAGGAAACAAGCGGCTAAGTGCGCTCACTATGGGACACAGTTTCCATTTGGTTAAATTGTGCCGCAACTGTTTCTGTGACAAGAAACTCAGCCGTTAATCACGGAGCACAGGTTGAAACTGAGGCATGCAGGAAATCTCGATTCAATTTCTGGTGTGTGAGCACTTATTATGCTCAACACCTCTCTAAAGTTTGGATTGCAAGTTCAACTAGCATTCCTCATGTTTTAACTGCTAAAACCAGTTGCTTTAGCCTAACAGTACGAGCCTGGGCTCTCAAAAAAAACACCTTGTGCTGGTCTCAGCTTGGCACTGCCACTGGCCTTGGTATCTTAGACATCGGCAGAGGAAAAAAATCAATCAGGTTTCCCAATTTTCTATCTGGCATCGCTTGGTGGAAAACATCAACATGAAAATAATGACTAGAGTAAAAATTAAGGCCAATCAACGATAGTAGTGGAAAGTTGTGTGTGGAATCAGAGGAGATAGGGGAAGCATTAAATGGATATTTTTCTTCAGTGTTTACACTGGAGAAAGACAGTGTTGTCGAGGAGAATACTCAGGTTCAGTCGACCAGGCTAGATGGAATTGAGGTTCACAAGGAGGAGGTGTTAGCAATTTTGGAAAGTGTAAAAATAGATAAGTCCCCTGGGCCAGATGGGATTTATCCTAGGATTCTCTGGGAAGCCAGGGAGGAGATTGCAGAGCCTTTGTCCTTGATCTTTATGTTGTCTTTGTTGACAGGAATAGTGCCGGAAGACTGGAGGATAGCAAATGTTGTCCCCTTGTTCAAGAAGGGGAGTAGAGACAACCCTGGTAATTATAGACCTGTGAGCCTTACTTCGGTTGTGGGTAAAATGTTGGAAAAGGTTATAAGAGATAGGGTTTATAATCATCTTGAAAAGAACAAGTTGATTAGCGATAGTCAACACGGTTTTGTGAAGGGTAGGTCATGCATCACAAACCTTATTGAGTTTTTTGAGAAGGTGACCAAACAGGTGGATGAGGGTAAAGCGGTTGATGTGGTGTATATGGATTTCAGTAAGGCGTTTGATAAGGTTCCCCACGGTAGGCTATTGCAGAAAATAAGGAAGTATGGGATTGAAGGTGATTTAGCGGTTTGGATCAGTAATTGGCTAGCTGAAAGGAGACAGAGGGTGGTGGTTGATGGCAAATGTTCATCCTGGAGTTCAGTTACTAGTGGTGTACCGCAAGGATCTGTTTTGGGGCCACTGCTGTTTGTCATTTTTATAAATGACCTGGAAGAGGGTGTAGAAGGATGGGTTAGTAAATTTGCAGATGACACGAAGGTCGGTGGAGTTGTGGATAGTGCTGAAGGATGTTATAGGATACAGAGGGACATAGATAAGCTGCAGAGCTGGGCTGAGAGGTGGCAGATGGAGTTTAATGCGGAAAAGTGTGAGGTGGTTCACTTTGGAAGGAGTAACAGGAATGCAGAGTACTGGGCTAATGGCAAGATTCTTGGTAGTGTAGATGAACAGAGAGATCTCGGCATCCAGGTACATAAATCCCTGAAAGTTGCCACCCAGGTTAATAGGGCTGTTAAGAAGGCATGGTGTGCTAGCCTTTATCAGTAGGGGGATTGAATTTCGGAGCCACAAGGTCATGCTGCAGCTGTACATAACTCTGGTGCGGCCGCTCCTGGAGTACTGCGTGCAGTTCTGGTCACCACATTATAGGAAGGATGTGGAAGCTTTGGAAAGGGTTCAGAGGAGATTTACTAGGATGTTGCCTGGTATGGAGGGAAGGTCGTACGAGGAAAGGCTCAGGGACTTGAGGTTGTTTTCGTTAGAGAGGAGAAGGCTGAGAGGTGACTTAATAGAGACATATAAGATAGTCAGAGGGTTAGATAGGGTGGACAGTGAGAGTCTTTTTCCTCGGATGGTGATGACCAACACGAGGGGACATAGCTTTAAATTGAGGGGTGTTAGATATAGGACAGATGTCAGAGGCAGTTTCTTTACTCAGAGAGTAGTAGGGGTGTGGAACGCCCTGCCTGCAACAGTAGTAGACTCGCCAACTTTAAGGGCATTTAAGTGGTCACTGGATAGACATATGGATGAAAATGGAATAGTGTAGGTCAGATAGGCTTCAGATGGTTTCACAGGTCGGCGCAACATCGAGGGCCGAAGGGCCCGTACTGCGCTGTAATATTCTATGTTCTATGTTTCTGTGGGGATAGAAGTGGCTGTCACTTTAATGTCTTCATCAGAAACACTGCAGGACATTTAGCTTCCTTACTGAGCGTGATAAAATGTTTTCTTTCTAATTAAAGCTGATAAATAGGAACAGATATATTGGAACTAAAGATGTTTGGCTTCTGAACAAAAATTCTGTCTTAAGTTTTAAAGTTAAACTTTGAAGTACAAGACAATGAGTAAATGTACCGATTTTTAAAATATAGCAGCTTATTTACACACTTATTGAATGCCCAGTAATTTACACATCAATTTTCAGTTGTCCCTGAATAAGTGATACATTATTTCATTTAGAATGACAACCAAACTTGATTAATCCAAATACCCATGTCTGTGCCTGGAAGGATATTATGGCCATTTGGAGCTTGATATCAGTTTGGCAATGTCACTTCATGATCACAAGAAAGCATACAGTCAGAAAAGGCATTTGACCCACCAAAATCTATCCCTTCCCATCAATTATGAACTGAATGACTTCTTCAAAATTCTTCCTTGATCTCAAAGACAATCAAATAAAACTCCAAAATGTGTATCTCCATACATCTCTATTAGTTGGTTAGATTAATCTTAATAGCACATTTTTTTAATCAAGAAGCATGTTGATTTTCCATAAACACCTACAATCTGAAATATGCTCAGACATTTACTATGACTCAAAAAAAATGTTATGTTTCGGTCCAATATAGACAGCTGCCAGGTATTGTCTGAATGTTGCAGAACTTAACGGTGATGCTGGCATGTTACAGTGCAAAACAATATAGTTTAGTATGAAATTTATGTCGTTTTTATGGTTGGATGCAAAGTATTTTATTTCAAATAATTAACATGATTTAGAATATGGAATTACAAAATGATTGCATTTTAATCCCACTTTAATTTTGCCGCAACAATGCCACTGCAACCTTCACCGTATCGGCACACAACCTGATGTAACTGCTTGATAACAAAAATAGCAAATTATACCCCAAAATAGTTTGCATACAACATATTCTGTACAATTATCTCATTCTTATTTTTTAAAAAAGAGTGCCTTCCAAACTTCAGTCACAATTTAATCAGGCAGAGAAGATCAGATATTCTTCTGCATGAAAAGTCACCTCCAGACCTCATCACCAAAATCAATACTAACATTTGCAGTAAAAGGGTTTCAAAAAAACAAATCAGCAGCAAATCTGTATTCTTTCTATTTCCTTAAAGTTCCACCTGTAAAAATAACAGTGAAGATGCATTCTGTTGTTTTGGAAAGCTGCAATGGACTAAGCACCAGCATTAAACATCATCGTGCAATATCCTAGGTTTAGTACATTGTTACTCTGCAAAGGCTGTCACTTTTTGAAATATTAAAGGACCGAATCTCGTCCAGTCTTCCTTTTCCCAAGACGGCATGCACAAAAATAGTGGAACAATACATCTCCATTTGTAGAAAATAGAAATATATTTTTGAGTTGCAGTTACTGTACACTTGCAGTTTTCTCAATTTTGGTGAAAATATTATCTTTAATTCTCAGAATAATTCTCTTGGAATAATGGAATCTATTTTGGGTCCGCTCTTGATGCCAACACTCAATTTTAGCCTTGCCTGCAGGACAAAATGAAAGAATGGTGTTTCGCAGAGACAGTTGAAAAGGGAAGAAAAATAGTGCCTGACCTCAGACTTGGGGACCTGCAAGCTACCTGGCTCAAAACCTATCTCTACCTATCGCAACAGAAAAACATAGCTCTTAGGCAAGACCGATGCGGCAACGTCAATTTTGTGTGGGTAATTCACATGGAACACAGGATTCTACAACCCAAACTAACGGTGCATTTTCAAGGGAAAACTGCTAATACTAACAAGGAAATCAAACTGTAGGAAATTTTCAGCACAACGGCATAGGGTATAAAAATTGAAATTAACATTAAAGTTCAGATATTTAGTCAATTCAGGTTTTAGATGAAAACTCCCACTGTTGTCCCAACAGTGAGACTGCAAGGTAGGTGGTTTGAATGTCACTTGCATAAATGCTTCATTCAAATCTCCATTGGATTTAAACTGTAAATTAAAAATCAGTCTGCATGCTGAGCAGTAATTAAATTAAATTTAACATCTCATGTTCATGATCTGGCTTGGAGCAACCTTCCTGAAGACCCTGCGGGAGCGGGGTATGGTGTGAAGGGAGGAAAATTAGAGTTAGGGTCATTATGACGAGCTAAATTTTGTCTTGGGGGGTTTTGAAGCGTAATTGGAACTTAAGTGGGACTGTCGATGTAAGTTAAACACATTTCCTCAGCGAGAGAGAAAAAAGTGACGTTATTGCCATTTTTATCCAATGCTGTAATTTGGAATGCAGTGTTGAGGAACTGGGTCCTTGTGTTTACATCTAAAACTGATTTCCTTATTCCCATGAAAGGCTTGTAGACTCAGTTTAATATGGTTCTACAAGTCTGCCATTGGCATAAAAGAACCAGGGGCGGGATATTCCGACCCCCCACCGGGTCGGAGAATCGGCCGGGGCCTGCGTCAATCCCGCCCCCGCCGTGTCCCGAATTCTCCGTCCCCCAAGATTCGGCGGAAGCGGGAATCGCGCCGCGCCGGTCAGCGGGATTCTCCGGCCCGCGATGGGCTGAAGTCCCGCCACTGACAGGCCTCTCCCGCCGGCGTGGATTAAAGCACCTACCTGACCGGCGGGATTGGCGCCGGGGTCCTGGGGGGGGGCGCGGGGCGATCTGACCCCGGGGGGTGCCTCCACGGTGGCCTGGCCCATCATCGGGGCCCACCGATCGGCGGGCGGGCCTGGGCCGTGGGGGCACTCTTTTTCTTCCGTCTTCGCCATGGTCTTCACCATGGCGAAGGCAGAAGAGACCCCCTCCCCTGCTCATGCGCCAGTATGATGTCAGCAGCCGCTGACGCTCCGGTGCATGCGCGGACTTACGCCGGCCGGCGAAGTCCTTTCGGCCCCGGCTGGCATGGCGCCAAAGACCGTTCATGCCAGCCGGCAGAGTGGGAACCACTCCGGCGTGGGCCTAGCGTCTCAATGTGAGGGCTTGGCCCCTAAAGGTGCGGTCTCTGCACCTTTGGGACGGCCCGATGCCGGAGTGGTTCACGCCACTTCAACCGCCGGGACCCCCCGCCCCGCCAGGTAAGGGAGAATCCCGGCCCAGATTCAGCAAGGTTTATAACTGCCTATCTGCTGCAATCCAATTAAAACAGCGTCACTGAAAAAGTGGCAACACATTCTTTTATTATTCAAGTTGAATCTCCTGCCAGCCGACGAACAGCAAGCAGCAGGGAAAACAAAAGAAAAACTGTGAATTATGGAAATTTGAAATAATAATTGAAAATGCTGGAAACACAAGCAGATTGAATATCACCATTTTGGATAAAGCATGGGACAAATGCTTTTTTTTTAAACTTTCAGCAGTTGCTGGTGGACAGTCTCCAACAATGACACTGATGGCTAGTCACACATAATTTTGATATTTAATGAGGCATGGATCAAAAGGCGACAGGCTGAACATGAAATAATGTCTTCCCTTCATGATCCAACTTAATAATCAGCTAGCGACAAAGAAATATGATTTTCAACAAAAAATCTTTTTGAACTTTCATAAATAAATTAATTAATCTGAAACAGGGAAGGCAATTGTTTTTATTCCTTCGGGGACATGAGCATCGCTGGCAGGCCAGCATTTATTCCTCCTCTTTAACTGCTCTTGAGAAGATGATGGTTTGTTCCCTTCTTGAACCGCTGCACTCCATGTGGTGTAGGTATACTCCCAGGGCTCTTAGGAAGTTCCAGGATTTATAGCCAGGAGACAGGGAAGGAACGGCGATATAATTCCAAATCAGGATGATGCGTGGCTTGGATGAGAGGTTACAGGTAATGGTATTCCCACATGTCTGCTGCCCTTGTTCTTCTAGGTCACAGAGGTCGGGATGTGGAAGATGCTGTTGAAGCAGCTTTGGTGAGCTGTAGATGGTACAGTGCCCCTACTCTGCACCAGTGCTGGAGGTTGGTTAAAGGTGAAAATCGTACACTGATCTATTGCGCTGCTTTGTCGTGGGAGGTGTTCAGCAGAACGTCTTTGGAGTTGCATTCAGCCAGGAAATTATCCCATCACACTCCTAACTTTGTGCCTTATAACTGGTGAACGAGCTTTAAGGAGTCAGGAGGGGAATTCCCACATTCTAACCAGCCACAGTATTTATTTGGCTCATCCAGTTCAGATTCTGGTCAATGGTAACCCCCATGTTTGTGGATTCAGCAATGGTAATGCATTGAATGTCAAGGTGAGACGGTTAGACTCTAGCTTGGTGGTGGTGGGCATTGACGGGCACTTGTGCCATGCAAATGTTATTTGCCACTTATGAACCCAAGCCTACATGCTGTCCAAATCATGCTGCAAGCGGACATGCTGCAAGCGAACATGAACTGCTTCAGTGTCTGAGGAGTTGCGAATGGCATTTAACATTGCACAATCATCAGTAAACATCGCCACTTCTGACTTTATGATACAGGAAAGGTCTTTTACCTTTTGTGCTGCTGGGTGGCAGCATAAAGGGGTTGATTTGTATAGGAGTTGTGCAGGAACTTTGGGTTGAATTATCAAGCTTCCTCGTCAATTTATTTAATTCCTTGGAAGTAAAAGTTTCAACATAAAACTGAAAATTTCTCAAAGGATCCTAACCACAAGTTAGTGCGCAAGATTTGGCTTTGGCAATTGGAGGTAATGCGGGTTGGGCCTTGCTTCTCCTTACAAATCTTGTTTGGAAATGAGGGCATTAAGTCACATCAGATAACTCGACAGCCACTTTACATAGATATGATTATTATTTACAGTCTAATTTTCACTTCGTTTCGCATCTCTTAACATCCTGCTACTTCATCCTGCTGTACAATATATCCTCAGCACTCCAATAAACTCAGGGAAGTGGTACAATTAAACTGTTCATCATTATTCATACCTATTTCTGTGATTCACCCAAGTTACTTGTTTTGGCCGTTTGAAAGCAGTACAACTGATTGTTAATTTTCCGCTGGAAAGAAGAGTTGAAAGAGTTAAAGAACAAGGAGCAGGTTAAATTGTTCTATGCCTCGCACTGCTAGCCCAGAGATAAACAACAGATAACTACAAAATGTTAGAACATATACAACAAAATCTGCATACAAGCTGCTGGAGCCACCGCAGCCTAGGGAAGCATTTGATTATATCAGTTTTGCAGACATGAATGTATAACATTCCGCTTCAAGTAATCATTTCCAGTCAACAACATCCTGACAAGACTAATTTTGCTGCTCATTAACAAAACTGATTGGGATCAAAAGTTAGACTGCACAAAAACACCCAAAGGAAAATAGAATGCAAGAGAATTTGCAATATACAATTTAAACAAGTATTCTGAAGGCCAGAGGCATTATATTGGAACCTGCTCAGTGCTGTCCAGCGAAGTGTGGTATTACATAGCTAAGAATTTAGGTCTATAGATCTATTGATTCCATGAATGTTAATCCTGGTCCAGAAACACTCTCATTGGTATAATTTCATACACATTTCTAAGGGCAGCTCTGCATAATGTGTTATTTCAAAGTTTGGACAATACAATTGGAGTCAAGGTAACCGCAGTCCTAAACCTCTACACACCTCAGGTTTATTCCAGGGCTCGAACAGGGACTGCTATGGCATATCCCAACCAACAGCCCTGTTTCCCCAGGTTACCATGTAAACTTTGACCTGAACCAAGGCCATCAGGATGTCCGGGCAGCAGGATTCTCCGCCATAGCTGGGATGGCCCAGGTCCAGGGTGTAATAGATGGCACGCATGTTGCCTAGTGCGCACCAGGCATTCTGAGAGCATCCTTCATCAACAGCAATCAGTTCCACTCTCTGAACATTCAATATGTGTGTGACCACCACCTGACGATCGGCACCTGTGTTCATGCTTCCCAGGGAGTATGCACATCATCTACATCCTGGGGCAGTCAGAAATCCCCGGCATTTTCAAGGGACACCCGAGGGTGACTAGCTGGCCCATGGGGATAAGGGGTTCCCGCTTAGGGCCTGGCTAATGACGCCAGTACGGAGGCCGGTGACCAATAGAACAACTGTCAGCACACTATGGTGATGTTGGACACTTTCCGTACCCCCTCTCTCCCCCTCATCATCCACAGCGCCTGTTTCACAATTTTTGAAAGCACAAGTGAACCTTGCCGTTGGGAATTCCCCGGGTGGAGGCGGAGGATCGCAGAGGCTCCGGAGAATACTGGGCCAGGCCCACTACTGATATGCCAACGATGTTTATTGCACATGTGGAATGGAATGTATTAACTCGCTATAAAGGCACTGGAGAATTGCGATTTGGCGTGAACCTGGCGCTGGCCACAATTTCGGCGGCAAAACCGATTCTCCGCCCAATCGTGTTTCGCGATTCTGGCGTTGGCCGGTGGAGAATCGCGCCCATGATCCTTTTACAGACTTAGTATGACCTCATCCGGTTGTAGCAAACATACATTGGGAGACAATTACATTTGCTAGGTACGAAAGTACTGCTCCCAAAAACACTGAATTAGAAGCCTGAGGTGGTCGACAAAGGAGCCAAACAAGTAACAGCAAAAGGGAAGGTGTCGATGGGTATTTAGGAGTTTGGGGGGGGGGGGGGGGGGGGGGGGGGGGAACAAGGAAGGGGAATTATTTCTAAAAATGGTTTCACCATTAGTGAGCTGGTAAAGTCAATTTCAACTAAATGCAGCTGATTATTTCTTTTAAGGAAGATAGATTTCCGACATGGGAAAAACATTGTTTCCATCACTACGCCTGCCAAGGTCCAGCTCTCAGACCCACTGCAACCACAAGCTCCGTCAATCTCAAGAATAGACATCAGGATTCAAGATCCAGGTGCAGTGGGGGAGGGTCTCCCCAGTAGTTGCTGTAATATTTCAAATAAATAGTTATGATTGAGGATTAGTCCGATGTTGCAGCAGGGTGGAGGGGGTCAACAGTGAAAGGGCTCTGGGAGGGTCTGTGGGCAGCATGTGGTTTGCACCGAGGAAGAGGAACTGGGAATGTAGCCGAGAGATCTGTAAGCAATTGCAACCTATCTTGATTGGATAAAATATAAAACTAATGAAACAGCAGTAGTTTTGATGAGGAAAGTGAACTGAATACAGCTGCATCTAAATGAGAACAAAGCCACTGAATTTGCATCATTGCATCGAGAGATATTGAAAGTATACTCTGTAAATATTAATGTGGGCGGCACGGCGGTTAGTACTGCTGCCTCACACACTGTGTGGAGTTTGCATGTTCTCCCCATGTCTGCATGAGTTTCCTCCGGGTGCTCCGGTTTCCTCCCACAGTCCAAAGATGTGCAGGTTAGGTGAATTGGCTATGCTATGTTACCCCTTTGTGTCCAAAAAGATGTGCAGGTTAGATTAAGAGGTTAATGGGTTAGGGGGGGTGGGAAGGGGGGTGGGTGAGCTTGGGTGAAGTACTCTTTCAGAGGGCCGTGGCAGACTCTTTTTTAAAAAAATAACTTTTATTGAAAAATGTTGTATTTATATCGGGTCGTGACAGACTCGATGGTTCGAATGACCATCCTTCAGCACTGTCGGGACTCTGATTCAATGTACGATACATTGAAATTCCTTTGTCCACTGTTTTAACTGAGGCATTCACTTTAATTTAACGGACAATAGTTTCATACAAATGCATGAATGTATCTACACTAATATTCACAGGGTGCAACTTTGAAGCTGTGCTAGATTTATCACATTTAAATTAAAGGGAAACTTTAGCCTTTCAATAATAATTTCAAATTGCCAATGCCATCAAGCTACAACTTTGCTCAAGAATATTACTGCCTTCTGCTTCCATCACACAAACACTGAGCTGTTTCTTCAGCCTGTATTACATTGCCAACAATATGTCTTCATATTTGCCCTTTAACAGGATCAACGCTTGAAAGCTCCTTGAATTTTAACATACAGCTAATATTTAACTATCTCCAAAAGGCTTTTCCGGAGTATCTAGTTCAAACAAGAAAGTAATGAAACAGTCATGCCAGAATAATCATGCAGTGTGAATTGATTTGAGAAAAGGCATAGACAGAATAATTTTACATAACTCGGCCAGATGTCATTATTAATGTGGAAGTAAACACTCAAAATGTCAGCAGTTCAGAGATCAGAAGACATCTTTTAAGATGCATTAAATAGAGGTGAAGTCTTCTTTAAAATAATTCTTCAACATGTAGGTACCACACAGGTACATTCTGGTGATGTAGAGATCTCACATAGGTACATAAATTCTAGTGACTTATGTGATGATATGCCTGTGGATAATATTGCATGTACTCAACAGTGTGACCTCCCACCAGCAGATGGCCATGTATGCAACAGTGGGACCTCCTACCAGCAGGTGGCGTCAGGTATAAATCGGGGCACATCCGGCTATCCTCAGAGGGTTGTAAGACGTGCATGAGGACAGTCATGCATGGGGTAGTTCTAAAGAAACTCTGTCACAACTTGCTCTGCATTTGATCATTACCTTACCACGTGTACGTTAATAAAAATCCTGGTTTGGATAAGTCACCAGCAGTTCTGTAGATTCCTTGCCAGACAATGAACCCAGAATACAACAATTTATAGATACTACACCCATACATACATTCTAGTGACATTTAGATACTACACAGATATATACATTCTAGATAAACATTCTGGTGGTCTGCCGCAAGTGCGATTGGCGAAGCAGGCGCAAAGTCGTATGAGAACTGAAAAACAAGGAGGCAGTGCAAGGCGCAGACCCTCTGGGGAGCTCCATTTGGAAGGGTTCCCCTTATGAACGTGGGAGGATTGATTCAGTGGAGGGGAGGGGGGGGGGGATGGAAATGCATTTTTGTAAGTGTAGATTGGACACCCTTTAGAAATTCGGCACAAATTAGTTACTCCAATACATGTGGCACGGGTAGCCATTCCCAAATCCCGTTTGACCTGGGAGAATAGGCCTCATCAAGACAAGCTGATGAAAAGGATGAGGAAGGTCAGCAGTGGGAGAACGGCTCTCAGCAGAAGACCGCATCTGTCAAGTAGGCCTTAGAACAGGGGGTAAAACAATCAACTACATTGGTGGATAAATAATTGAGAAGGAATGGACTAACAAGTTGAGGTTGGTAAGCAATTGTGAGCGAGGGGACAGATATGGAGTGGAATATGGTAAGGAATGATGCATGATTTTAACGTGGTCCATTCAGACATTTTTTAAAAAGTCTCCATTTTGATGGCAGTTTTCAATGGTCACTTCAAGCATCGTTGTTTAGGTTGCATGCAAATCTTGTTTTCCTGGGCACAGGTTGGTTGGAAGGCCTCTTATTTGTATATGCAAAAGGTCAAAGGCCTGGTTCAGACAGGCCCTTTATATGGTGCCTATATCCATATCGTGGACTGCTCAAAACATGCACAACACACCCTATTGTCAACACACCCCATTGGATGCCTGTTTTCAAAATAGGCACAGCATTGTCAACTTTATAAGCCTCAATAACTATAAAGGCTACCTGGTATTTGCCTGTTGCCATTGGTGGGTTTCTTTATGTCTTTACTTCATGCCATACATACATTAATTAATCTCCCAACTCTTACCAGTATCAAGGTGAGGTACAATTTATCTCATGTAAAGTATGTGTGTTGCATTTAATGGGATCTGCTATACAGAGCAAACCATTATCCTCTTTATGCGAAAGTGAAAATGATTTTTAAAAATCGGAATTTCATCAATAATAACCCGAGACCCAACTTAACTGAGAACAGAACACTCTGAACGCATTAGTTCTATATAATTTTGCCAAATTGTACATTCCAAAATGCCAAACAGCATTTGCACAAGACTTCAAAAGAGTAGCTGAAGAATAGCACAGCACAGCAAAAGGAAAGTTCATAAAATATATTGACAAAACTGTGCTTGGGAACTCTATGGAGTCAAAAACATTCCTTTCATTACCAACTGTAATAATAATTTTTGTGAAGGTCACGAAGAATCCAGCACGATGTGAAGGATAGAAAGAAATAACATTTATTTACAATAACATAGATATACAACAGCAGCAGCATCTCCCTTGCTGCTCACTCCTCTCTAGCTGGTTCCAAACTGGCTAGCTCTATTTATGCATATGATTCCCCCCCCCCCCCCCCAATTGGGGAAGCTCATACTCCCAAAGCATTGTGGGATTGCCATTAGTCACCAGCCAGTGGTAAGAAGGCAGGTTATAACAATAATCTAATAATCTTTATTATTATCACAAGTAGGCTTACATTAACACTGCAATGAAGATACTGTGAAAATCCCCTAGTCGCCACACTCTGGCACCTGTTCAGGTACACAGAGGGAGAATTCAGAATGTCCAATTCACCTAACAACACGTTGTGGGAGGAAACTGGAGCACCCGGAGGAAACCCATGCAGACAAGGGGAGAACGTGCAGACTCTGCACAGACAGTGACCCAAGCCGGGAATCGAACCTGGGACCCTGGCACGAAACAACAGTGCTAACCACTGTGTTACCGTACATTAACCTGTTTATCTTTAACTCGGTTCTGTTACAATGTAATTACTGAGCCAAAGGGAGAAGAGAAATGTTCAGGGCGCCATTCTCCGGAAAGATTTCTATTCTTTGGAAAATGGTAGCGAGTGGGAACTGTAGTGTGTTTCCGGCACTCAGCCCAGTGAGCCCGGCAACGCTATTCAATGTTAATCAGTCCACTTACCGAGGCCCCATGGGCTTCTCGCTGCAAATGAAGGCACGTAGCCGATTCGCCTGCACCGCGTTCGCCACCCCCCATCATTATCAAGGTTGAGCAGCACTTAAGCAGGACTTGCTAGCCAACCCCAACCATCTCGCAACAATGGTGCCCAGGAGACTGGCCCCAAGATTCAGGGATGCAGATCTGGGGAGGCTCCAAGACACAGTGGAGGCCAGGAGGTATGCCCTGTTCCCCCGAGGGTCCTGGTGTGGCCAGTCACAGGGCAGTCAGTGCTGCCTGGGACGAGGTGGCAGAGGCTGTGAGCGCCGGGAGTGTGACCAGGAGGATTGGCCTCCAGTACCGGGAAAAAGTCAACAACCTACAACGGGCAGCATAAGTGAGTCGACATCAATGCCACTCTTCTCCCCCCTCCCCCCCCGGTCACTTTTCCAACCCCATGCGAGCATCCACTCCCCAACTCTCAATGCGACCCTCAACCCTCCCTCTACCCCCTCTCCCTTCAACACTCCTCAACCCTTCCTTCACATCCCCCCCCCCCCCCCCCCCCAACACTATGAACCACGCATGGTTATAGAGGTTATATGGAGAGGGCTAACGATGCCCTCTCTATGTTTCCTCAGAAAAGGCTGTCACACAATCGCCAGGAGAGGGTCGAGACCAGTGGTGGGGCACTTAAGAATCCTAACCTACTTCGAGGAATGGGCCCTGGAAGTGAATGGGGTGGCTGAGGACAGGGTGATCATCCACGTGGAGGTTGGCGAACGCCGTATGCCTCACCGGGGTACCTTTCAAACGTGAGTTATTATTGCCTGACTGACTGACCCAACACTCCCACTGACCTCATGTCCATTCTCCAACAGGTCCTCTAGCTGACGGCACCGGCCCATCCCGAGTCGCACCCTCTCCAGCCGCTCACGAGACCACCTCGGAGGGGAGCTCCGAGGAAGAGGAAGATCGAGGTGTCACAGCTGTCATCCCATCAGACCATAAGACATAGGAGCAGAATTAGGCCACTTGGCCCATCGAGTCTGCTCCGCCATTCAATCATGGCTGATATTTTCTCATTCCCACCTTACACCAGCACAGATGCAAACACCCCGGTGGGAAATGTTAGTGGTCAGGCTTCTGGGGCGCAATCTGATGAACACAGCTGCTGATGTACATCAGGTGGAGGCAGGAACCCCCAGGAGAGACAGCAGTCGGAGGTCTGCTGGATCCCAGGACCCAGCTGGGTCCCAGCCTGATGCTGAGCCTATGGAAGAGGTAATCCTAGAGCTGATGATGGAGACGATAGGGAGCGGTCAGGACATTCAGAGGGAGACGTCAGCGACACTCTAGCAGATCCATGGCTGATTGGAGGAGTCCCAGATGATCCGGGCGCAATAGATGTTGGCACCAAGGCCAACACTGCTGGGGTGGTGACCGCAGAAGAGAGCCTGGTACATGACATCAGCACCATTAGTGAAGGCGTGACAAAGTCGGTGACAGCCAATGCCGAGAGCCTCAACAGAATGTCTGCCTTGCAGGGGGATGTGACCCAGTATCAGGCTGACCTTTATGAGCTTCTGTGTGACATGTCCCGCTCTCAGATGGGAATGGCTGAGGTCCTGCGGAGCTTGTCTCAGTCGCAGGTGGGCATTGCCGATGCGCTGCAGAGCATGTCCCAGTTACGGAGTAGCATTGGAGAGTGCATCAACACGATGGTGCAGACCATGGGGAGCCGCTAGAGCTGACAGAGCCAGATGGTACAGAGGCAGCTCAAACCAGCTGTCTTTCCCCTCTGTCCCAAGGTGAACCCCAGGGCCCTATGGGGGTGGTGTGCAAACTCGGCCCCGTCCCATGGAGTGGCGCCAGTGGCTACCACCTCTCCCGAGTTCCACCCCTCTGATGAGGCCGCATGTCAGTCAGCACCTGGAACAGAGCAGCATGGCTGTGCATGTGAGCCGGGCTTCCAGCCCCAGAGTCCCCAGAGGACACCCACCAGGGGCATTGAAGGCTTTGGGATGTGATAAGCAGCTAGCTGCCTCCATCTCTGATGTGATCCTGAGGATACACCTAGTTGTAGTGGTAGAGCTAGGTAGGCAAAGCACATTGAGGATCACTGAGGGCATCCCCTGCCCTTCGGGCTTGCCTGACCCTTGCCATTGCCATCAATCCTGCAATCTCCGGCTGGTCCTCCGGTTCTTCCCTAGGCTCATCATTTTGTCCTCCTCCTACTGATCATTAGCCATCCGCTCACCTTGTCATGGTCCACGAAGAGGCCGGGGATGACCGACTGCTCCAGGATGTAGCTGTTGTGAACACTCCCCGGGAAGCGTGCACAAACGTGGTGGTCACACATGAGCTGTATGTTCAGGGAGTGGAACCCCTTTCTGTTCAGATGGTCCGGTGAGCTCAGTGCAACATGCATGCAGTCTGTCAGCCCCTGGGGCATCCCGGCGATGGCGGAGAAACCTGCTGCCCGAATATCTTGCTGGGCTTGGTCCATGTCAAAGTTGATGTAGTTTTCTGCCCGGGCAAACAGGTCGTCTGTGACCTGTTGGATGCACCTGTGGGCTGTGGTGTTTGAGATGCCACACAGGTCCCCACTGGAGCCCAGTAATCATCCCGCGGGGTAAATGTCCAGAGCGGGTGTCCTCCTACTCCATGTGGTGCCAAGTCCGCGAGGGCATGGCACAGCTGCCTTCTTGAGGCAGAGCCTCCTGCAGCATGCGCTGTCCATCTGTTCAGGCGGGATTCCCCCTCTGGGTCCGTCCCAGGCCTGATAGGGCAGCTGGGTCCTCAGGGCGTGGGGTGGGGTCCGGCACAAGGTCCGCTGCCTCGAGCATCTGCAGACGCTGCTGCTGCCGCCATCTCCAGTGTCTGGACGGCCGGCCTAGCAGCAGCATCACTAGGGCAAGTTCTGGGTCCAGAATCCCTGCCATAGTGTTCAATGTCTGTCAGGCATTGGGAGAAGGTGTTAGACTGAAAAATAATGGTGGTTCCCAACCCTGGACCCTCAATTCCCTCATTGGTTCCCCCCTCAACCAGGAACGCTCTGCCCACGCACACCCAGCAGCAGTGGGCTCCCAGACCCTGTGCCCCAGACATCCGCTCATAATGTTACCTGGACCGGGCGCTCGGCCCCTCCCTATGGCACTCACCCACCCTCTGGCTGTAGACGTGTCCCCGGAGCTGTGTCCCATCCCCTGGCTGCTCCCTGTGTGGTGTTGCCTCCCTCAGTGTTCAGGTACAGTGTCCAGGCATCACGTTCTGATAAGGATGCTCGTCAATGACTCCCACATGCTACAAGGCCCGTCCACCATGGGAATCACTTGCGTTGGGTGAAGGCAGGGACAAGGACTGTCACGGAGCGGGTACACATGATCCAGTGGTTGATATGGTGGTGCTGTGCGTGGTTGCCCCCCCTGCCCCCCCACCTTCCCATGGCGGTCCACCCTTTTGGAGGGTCCCCCATCTCCAGCCGACGTTGCCCCACCCCCCGTTGAGCACTGGGGCGGCAAGCCAAACGCTCCCGGGCTCTTTGCCTGTGAGCAAAGATGGCTACTCATCTCCTTGGCTCCCCGCAGAAGCCCTTCCGTCAGGTTCACGTGTTTAAAAAGGAGTACTAATCGGCGCCAGCGTGGCCATTTGCTGGGGATTGTCGATGAATGACTGGAAGCCGTTGAATCTGGGGTGGCTCCCGATAATTGTATGGAAATAGGGCTTAAGTGGTGATAATTGGATTCTATGCGCTGGCGAGATTCTGATTTCGCCGACGGGAACAGCAGGTTGCGTCGCAAACTGTTTGGCGCTTGGCGTGGTTCTAGTTTTCTGCCTCTCCCGCTGTTCACCGGCCTCGTTTCGCTCGAGTGAGAGCACAACGAGGTCGGAGAATCACACCCTCAGTGCTTTAAAGGAATATTTTTTCCATGCTCCATTAAAAATACAAATAAATTATCAAATATACCCATATTTCTTACTTAACAACTTTCTTGCAGTTCTCTGAAATAACTTGAAGACAAATTACTGCTATATATATGTTATCCTTTATTTACGAATAATCTACAAATTTGCCATTTTCTAAAATACTTCAATTCTTACAATCAAATTAGAGGAACCTGTTCACTTTCCCTGGGTGAGCGCTGTGTGGAAATAACATGTCAGCTTGGATCTTTCTGGTTTAACCTTCAAACAATGCTTCCACAAAATCAATCCCACCACATGAGGAGATTGCAGCAATTCTACATATTAAATAGCACAGTAAGATTAACATGTCTAAATTACTTTCAAGATTTAATTCCAATTTAAATGAGTCCTTTAAAACAAATTATTATTTCAACATTGCTATTTTCACACTCCGCAACCATACACATTTATAAGTGTTTATGTCAACACATTCAAAAACAATAGAACAAAGCTGAATTTATTTGTGATGTGAAATGTAATTACATTACACTGATGATTGCACAATGTTCAGGTGCAAAGCTGTCAGCAGCAAGACTTGGACAATTTTAAGGTTTGGGTCAAAAAGTGGCAAGAAACTTTCATGCCACACAAGTAACAGGCAATGACCATCTCCAAAAAAAGAGAATCTAACTATTTCCCCTTGACATTCAATGGCATTACCATCGCCGAATCCTCCACTTTCAATATCCTGGGGATTACCATTGACCAGAAAATGAACAAGCTATATTATAATACGTGGCTACAAGAGCAGGTCAGGCGCTGGGAATTCTGCGACGAGTAATTCACCTTTAACTCCTCAAACCTGTCCCCTACCTACAAGGTACAAGTCAGGGGTGTGATGGAATACTCTCCACTTGCCTGGGTGAGTGCAGTTGCAAAAACACTCAAGAACTCACCACCATCAGGACAAAGCAGCCCAGCTGTTTGGCACCCCATTCACCACCTTAAACATTCACCTTCCACCACCAATTCAACAGTGTGTACTATGTAGCAGATACAATGAAGTTCATCAGGACTCCTTTGACAGCACCTTCTGTCAAACGACAAAGGACAGCAGATGCATGGGAACATCACCCCCTTTACTGTTCCTGGGTCAAAATCCAGGAACTCCTTTCCGAACAGCACCGTGGGTGTAGCTAAATACATGGACGAGAGCAATTCAAGGTGGCGGTTCACCACCGTTTTCTCATGGGAAATTAGGAATGGAAACAAATGCTGGCCTAGTGAGCAATGCCCATATTCTATGGACAAATGAAAATAAAATGTTAAGATTAATAGTACTCAATACTCTTAACAAAAGGAGTGACATCCTTGTTAATTAAAAACACAAAGTTCCAGGCTCGTTGCACTGTGAAGGTTACCCAGTCACATTAATAACTCAAGGCTCCTGCTCCACACTGCAATGAATGAATCTACTCGATTGTGTAAAAAGGTGGCCAGAAATATTCTTTAACTCATTATTAGGTGATGTATGAGATCAGCAGGGTAATGCATTGGTTCTTAGGAAAGAAATTACTTGTCCTCTGATGCTTTCACAAGTTGGCATTGCTGAGATTGGTAATTCAGTCTGCCAAACGTCATGGCACATTCCACTGGTACAGGACATCAGGACTTCAAATTCATGGCTCACAAAGCCAAGGATATTGCAGTTTTGGGTTCCAATACAAAGTGGAACAACAACGACTTATACACAAGAGAACCAATTAATGCTCAACTTCAACAACAGGATCGAAAATAGCCAAATATAATTGCCAGCATTTCAAAATCAAATTGCTGCTGCAAATAATCAACAACTCTCCAGAGTAAAAATGATTTCTCGTGGTCACCAAGGCCATCCTTTTCACCATCACAGCTGTTTATAATAATAGTAATAATCGCTTATTGTCACGAGTAGGCTTCAATGAAGTTACTGTGAAAAGACCCTAGTCGTCACATTCCAGCGCCTGTTCGGGGAGGCTGGTACGGGAATTGTATTTATCTCAAACTGGCACCTAGACACATTTAAAGTACACTACATTCGGCAAATAATAAAAAGTACAAGATAAAACATAAACATAAGTGTACAATGAGTTGATTACGTTTGAAGGAATGTCTTTGGATATAAAAAGGAAGCCTTGTTGGAAGAATTTGTCTTTGAAAGACGAATTACACTTTCTTGTGACTGTTTGTATCACTTTTTGTATCAATATTACTGAATTAATTGTACAGCATCGAAACAGGCCATTTGGCCAAACTGCTCAAAGCCAGTGTTTATGCTTCACACAAGCTTCCTCCTACCTTCATCTCACCCTATTACATATAATTCTATCTTTTTTCTCTTTCGTGTATTTATCTAGCTACCCTTAATCCATCTGTGATACTCACCTCAATCACTCCACGTGGGAGTCACCAATCACTGGGTAAAGACATTTCTCCTGAATCCATTATAGGATTTATGAGTGATTATCTTCTATTTATTTAGTTTAAGGTTTAGAATACCCCTATTTAAACTGCAAGGTGATGTACACACTGTAGTGATATCATGGTTGTGTTGTAAATCGCCGACTGACCACTAGGAGTCTCATTAGTACATAAATGAATGTTAGAGTCAGGTGACCTTAGACTGATTAGGGAACTGAGAGAGAGGTTGCTTGTGCATGTTCATACTGTTATTAATCTGTTTTGTATATATTTGGCCCACCGTTTATAGCTTTAGCTACAAGTGTTCTTGCAATATAAATCAGACTATCCGACAAGAACATTGCACATACAGTATTACACATTTACATGGAAAATTATATATTCCCTCTGAATAGTTTCTACAGTTTGGAAGGTACTAATAAGCTGAAAGAAACACCTTTTTTCTAATAACTTAATAACTCCATTTAACTCCAATTAATTCAAATTGTCAGACAAGCTGACATTCCAATATTGCAATTGGCTGTATTATCCTATAAGTTGGAGGCTGCATGATTCCAAATTTACAACAAAAGAGAAAGACACTACGTTTGCTGAGGGAGACAGTACCTCGCGTTGGCCATGACGCTGGAGCGATAACATATACTGAGATTGTGCTGAAGCAACAGTCATCGGCCTGTGTCTGGATTCCATGAAAAGCAGGCATTTGTAAATCACCAACAAAGGGGAGTGCTTTTACTGGCACTCTGAATTCCCACAAGAAGATGCTTAATTCAGATGCAGATTTCAGGGATAGCATCATTGGTTAATCTGAATAGTGCAACTAACTCCTGAGTTGCAAACTAGGTCTGGTCAACTAAAGGGTTGTAATGATTTATATTTTAGATCAGACCTTCATTGTGGAGTATCAGCATACTTGACAGAGTTCAGAGAAGATTTATCAGAATGGTTTCAAGGTTGGCATGAACAAGATGGGCTGAATGCCCTCCTTCTGTGCTGTATCTTTTCTATGATTCTATGATGAGGGAATTTATCCACAAGGTTAGGTTGGAGAATCTGGGGTTGCTCCCTCGGAAAAAAGGAGATTGAGCACAGATCTGTTATAAGCGTAAAAGATTATGACAGGTTTAGATAAGATGGACAAAGCTGTTCCCATTAGCTGATGGTACAAGGACAAAGGTGCACGATTTAATGTTTGGGGCAAGAGATAAAGGGGGGGGAAATGAAATTCATTTTTTTGCACAGCAAGTGCTAATGACCATGAATTTGTTGCCTACAAGGACGGTAGAAGTAGATACAATCATGATTTCAAAAGGAACATGAACTCTAGGAAACCTGTAAGGTTACAAGGATAGAGTGGGGGAATGCAACTAACTGGATTGCTAACAGAGAGCTGACATAGACTCGGTGGCCGAATGGCCTCCTTCTGTGCAGTTGTGACCTTATGATTATAAGGTCGTAAGAAATAAGAGTAGGCAATTCAGCCTCTCAAGCCTGCTCTACCATCCGCTGAGATCATGGCTGATCTGATTATGGCCTTAATTTCACTTTCCTGCCTATTCCCTATAACACTCGACTCTCTTATCAATTAAAAGTCTGTCTAACTATTCAATTATAGAATTATATTCAATGACCCAGCCTCCACTGCTCTCTGTGGAAGAGATTTACAAACACTCACAACTCTCAGAATAAATCTTTCCTCATCTCTGTCTTGAAGTGGAAAACCTTCGATTTTTAAACTGCGACCTCCTTGTTCTAGAGTCCCTCACGAGATAAAACACTGTCTCACACCTAGGGAGGCACGGTAGCACAGTAGTTAGCACAAGTTGCTTCACAGCTCCAGGGTCCCAGGGTGGAGGTGTGGGCTTAAGTGGGGTGCTCTTTCCAAGAGCCGGTGCAGACTTGATGGGCCGAGTGGCCTCCTTCTGCATTGTAAATTCTATGATTCTATTTTGTCCACCCCCCCACCCACAGGGGGGGGGAGTTTTCTGGGTCACTTTTGATACCATTTTAAAAATAAACAGCTGTAACATCTGGCTTTCATCAATTCCCAAGCACCTCTCCAGTATTCAGTGATTTCAGGAAGATGTGTCACTGCAGTGTCCTCAAAGATCTACGAATGCATATTCTCTGGCCTCTGAGATTTATTCACATGAGGGTTTCGCAGCTGTTCAGTAACCCGGTTCAGTAGAAATGTGAATGTCACATTTACCCTTTCATTTCCTTTCCAGATCAAATAGGTGACTTGCCTTCTCCTTGGTAAACACGGAGGCGAAAAAGTTATTTATCACTCTTGTAGTCTGCAATGGTCAGTTGTCTTGCCTTCAGCCAATCCCACTGTTTCTTACAGCTTCCTTTCTTCAATACATTTTTTAAAAAAGCTTTATTTTAACCTTCACTTCTTTTTCCATGTTCAAACCAAAAGTTTCCTTTGCCATTTTTCTCTTTTTACAACGAGGCACGGGCTGGCTTGGCCACATTAATCAGATGGAAGACAGCTATACTGTGTACTCAAAGACCTTCAGTATGGTAAATTAGCCAGGATCACGACTCCTGGGCATCCATAACCCCAGTGCAAGGACACCTGCGAGTGATATATGAAGATATGAAGATGGAAGACACGGACATGGACAACTGAGAGATGGTTGCTGACATTGTGACCTCTGGAGGCTGGCTGTTTGGAAGGTTATTTAAGGAGGTGAGCTCAACGGGCTGAGAAGAGGGCCCAGAGAAAACAGAGGTCAGAGAACCATGTACCTTCTCAAGCCGCACTTGCTGTCTTCCTCTGCAGGAAATGCGGCAGAAGCTGCCTTGCCAGAGTCACCAGGTGATGTTTAACACAGAGTTGACCATCATGATGCAAACCATCATCTTATGAGATGGAAAGCTACCACCACCATCACCATAGATGACTTTCGGTGTGGATTCTGCATCCTTTTCCTTCATAGCTATTTATGCTTTTCTCCTTAAGAGTTGCGTGGTAGTCCTACCCAGCCAGGCAGGTGAGTCTTTAAGCGTGACACTTTCACTCTGAGTGGGGATACACTGGTCTTCTAACAGAGAAGACTTTCAATGTAAGGGACACACCTAGGCAACCGGGAAGGAATTTGGTAAGAGTGGGGCGGCTAAATTCAGTTGTTATGGTCCATGTTGGAACAAATAATATAAGTAGTAACAGGAAGATGGTCTTGCTTAGGCCTTACTAGTTAGGAACAAAATTTAAAAAACAAAGTCTCAAGGTTGATACTCTTTGAAGTCATGTGTGAATTAGCAAAGAGACAGACAGGCCTGGCAAGCTAACAGGTGGTTATAAAGGGCTGTTGTGGTTCAAGGGACACTGGAACTAGTACTGGAAAGGAAGGGAATGTACCAATGGGGCAGACTCCATTTCAAATAGAGTGGAACCTAACACAATGAGGAAATAAGGATAATGAGATGCCTGTTTGTTTATACATCATTATAAATAAAATCCTGAAACGTTGGGGGTGATTCTCCGATATGGCGGCCAAGTGTTCGCGCCATTGTGAACGCCGTCGCGTTTCATGACGGCGCAAACAGGGCCCGGGCATGACCTATTCTGGCCCCCACAGGGAGCCAGCACAGCGCTGGGTTTACGTTGCTCCAGCCTCCATACCGCCGCGCCAACCCCGCATGCACAGTTGGGCCAGCTCAATCCTGCGCATTCGCAGTCCCCTACTGGCTTCTCAACCGTGCTTCTTTCCTGAGGTGTAGTGACCCGTAGTTAGTTAAATCACTAGTAAGCTCTCTCTCTCAAAAAGGGGTGAGCAGCCTTTGGTCCTCTGAGACTTTGGCAACTTTCACTTATTTAATTTAGTTTACTTGGTTACTTGTGTCATCAAAATAGTTGGAATGAAACTTCTAAATATAGTTGACCATGTGGAATTCCATGAAAAATTAACTTTTCCAGTGGCCTAGTAGTCAGTCACTGTACTGGTAAACCACAAACTGAGAGCAGTGCTCGGAGATTCTTGGCTCAAATTCCACCTTGGTAGATGGTATGATTGTCCTTTGGCAGGCATAGATGAGCATTTGGAAGCCTAGACCCTTTGTGATTCGTTTTAATTTACGGCAGTGTCCCTTTTACTTTGTCCTTAGTTCATGTGATTTAGTTTCATTGGTTGTAAACAAAATAGTGGAAGTCCCAAGCACTGAACTCCCAAGGCTCATGCTCACATCGACATCAGAGAGATGACACAGATGTGGCCCCCAATTCAAGACATTATGGTGAAGTTGTTTATCAGTCACTCCATTCAAAGGATGACAGAGGGAGAGTGTCGTGTTCCCCCATGAGGTTAGAACGTAGGTCCATTGAATACACTCAACCCCCCTCACTCCTTGCCCATGGGGGCACTCAGGCTGCTGAGGCACTCAAGGGTCGAGGCATATCATTCAGGTGGAATTAAGGAGCAACTGTGGGGAAATGGCTATTGTGTGAGAGGGAAGGAGTGAGGCTCGCTCACATTGGAGGATGCACATGTGTGAATGTCCCAGATCCTGAGAGGGCGGAGGGTCAGGATATTGTCGAGACTCCTCATCGCTCACATTGATGTTCTCTTCCTTTGAGTTTATGATTTTCGGGAATTATGAAACTATTCAAGCTGGAAATGCTTTTGATTGCGATTGACCAGCGGCAGCAACACCAAAATGCCACTGGTGTCATCAGCCACCTCGCAACAACGAGGCTCACGCGTCAACGAGTGCGCTGGTCGAGCAGGTGATTGGAGTGCTCAAGATGCAGTTCTGGTGCTTGGACTGTTGGGCAGCACGGTAGCACTGTGGTTAGCACAGTTGCTTCACAGCTCCAGGGTCCCAGGTTCAATTCCCGGTTTGGGTCACTGTCTGTGTGGAGTCTGCACGTTCTCCCTGCATCTGTGTGGGTTTCCTCTGGATGCTCCCCGCGTCTGCGTGGGTTTCCTCTGCGTGCTCCGGTTTCCGAGGTTACGGGGATAGAGTGGAGGTGTGGGCTTAGGTAGGGTGCTCTTTCCAAGGGCCGGTGCAGACTCGATGGGCCACATGGCCTCCTTCTGCACTGCAAATTCTGTGATTCTATGACTGGTCGGGGGAGGCCTCCAATAGAGCCCTCGCCCTCTGGACAGTAGCGATCCTGCTCCTTGCTGAGAAGCTCAAGGGCTTGTTCCTCAAATTGGGTTAGGGTCTTCAATTGCTGCATTACTGCGGCTGGTTGTGTCTATTTATGCCTGTGCGAGTTTGTCCTGCAACAAGACAAATGGAAAGGGTGTAGGCAGGTCTCATGGTATATCAGATGGGTATGAAGTGTACCATGCTTAGGAGTGGGTATTTGAGAGGCACCGAACCTACTGGGCGGTGGGGGAGGGGGGACAGCACATGACAAGTGCTGTGACCCTGCAAGGTGGGTGCGAGTGAGATCACTGTGGAGGTGTTAAGGGAGACACGAGGAGATGGACCTATCCTGGCAGCAGGAAGATCATTCATCTTCTTATGACACTGGAGCCTTGCCCTCTTTTAGCGTGAGCTAATGCTGTCAATCACGGCCACATTCTCCCAGGTGGGGAGCGGTCAATTTGTTGGATGGACTTCATCCGATCGTCTCTGCTCGACCCCATTGAGAAGTTTGCCCAGGGCTCCCTCTGTAAACGTGGTGCCGTCTTCCTGGCAGCCATCCCCCCAATTGGTCTTGTAGCAAGTGTTGAGGAGGCATTTAAAAAGAGCGCCCACTGATTACATTTTTGTGGGGCGAGTGTATGAACGTATCAGAGCAGCCGCTACGAGCACGCCATGATTCACAAAGAACAAAGAAAAGTACAGCAAAGGAACAGGTCCTTCGGCCCTCCATGCCTGCGCCGACCAAGCTGCCCGTCTAAACTAAATTCTGCTACACTTCCGGGGACAATATCCCTCTATTCCCACCCTATTCATGTATTTGTCAAGATGCCCCTTAAATGTCACTGTCGTCCCTGCTTCCACCCCCTCCTCCGGCAGCGAGTTCCAGGCACCCACTACCCTTTGTGTAAAAAAACCTTACCTCGTACATCTCCTCTAAACCTTGCCCCTCGCACCTTAAACCTATGCCCCCTAGTAATTAACCCCTCTACCCTGGGAAAAAGTATCTGACTATACACTCTGTCTATGTCCCTCATAATTTTGTAGACCTCTGTCATGTCGTCCCTCAAACTCCTTCGTTCCAGTGAGAACAAATCAAGTTTATTCAACCTCTCCTCACAACTAATGCCCTCCATACCAGGCAACATCCTGGTAAGTCTCTTCTGCACCCTCTCTAAAGCCTCCACATCCTTCTGGTAGTGTGGCGACCAGAATTGAACACTATACTGCATGTGTGGCCTAACTAAGGTTCTATACAGCTGCAACATGACTTGCCAATTTTTATACTCAGTGCCCCAGCCAATGAAGGCAAGCATGCCGTATGCCTTCTTGACTACCTTCTCCACCGGTGTTGCCCCTTCAGTGACCTGTGGACCTGTACACCAAGGTCTCTGACTGTCAATACTCTTGAGGGTTCTACCATTCACTGTATATTTCCTACCTGCATTAGACCTTCCAAAATGCAATACCTCACATTAGTCCGGATTAAACTCCATCTGCCATCTCGCCGCCCAAGTCTCCAAACAATCTAAATCCTGCTCCTCTGACAGTCCTCATCGCTATCCGCAATTCCACCAACCTTTGTGTCGTCCGCAAACTTACTAATCAGACCAGTTACATTTTTCTCCAAATCATTTATATATACTTATTCACCTGGAGAAAAAAAATGCTGTTAAAGAATCTGAATATATGGTGAGTTTTCCTGCCAACGCCGATGGGAGGATTCTCCCATTTTTTCAGCGGAAACGACTGAAAGCATCTGTTAAGTTTCTGCCCAATATCCCATGTTCTCTATCTTTACAATGGGCGCGATTCTCCGCACCCCAAGCCGGGTGGGAGAATCGCGGGAGGGCCAGGCAAATCACGCCATGCCTCCCTGGCACCCCCTGCGATTCTCCCCCCCCAAAAATGGCGTGCCGACGCCAGGTTTCACTCTGGCGTCGGCACTCAGTCTCCCGTTGGGAGAATCGCGCCCAATATCTCTTTTTTGGTCCCCAATTAGCTCCAAGCTTCTTTTGACTACAATTTTACAATTTATATATTTATTAAATATTTAACTATGTTCTCTTCTGCTGTTGCCATTCTATTCTCATACACTCTCTTTGATCCTTATTTTCTTTTTAAATTCTCCCCTGTACTTTTCACATTCAGCTTGGTTTTCCACTGAACTGACCGTGACCATGAACCTCTTTTTCACTTTCTTATTTTAACTTCTATATCTTGAGTCAAAGGACCCTCGCTCTGGTGCCTTTCATGTCCACCTCCTGGGAATGTGTCTAGTCTGTAGATGAACTATTTCCTATTTTAAGACCTCTCATTACTCATTAATGTTCAATTTCCACAAATTCTAAAATTAAGAAGAAATTTACATGTATTGCAACTTTACACACCAAGTTTAATAAAGCACCATTTTTAGGCATGCAGTACTGAAAACCGAGAAGATGCACATGGGCCAGGAACAGAAACTGTCCCATGAGCCCTGGCAGGAATCGATACTGGCCATCTGCAAGAGCACTCAAGTCTATGCATAAACTTGTTCTCACTATATGGACTTTGTGATTACCCACTCCAAAGAACAAGACCATGCGATGAACATGTAACAGAATTCCAGACACAGGTGATCAACTTTGCAGCAGGACGAAGAACAGACAAAAAAGGCCATCGGACTCCTTAATGAACTGATGGCTGGTCAGACAAGGGTGTTTCAGAGGACAATGGGTCTGATTGAATCACCACGTATAAACAGGAATATCCTGTCTTTCCCATTAACAAGTTGGGGTCTGGATGAGACAATGGCCAGTTGTGAGCGTATACCTATGACTCAATGCTAGCATACCAGTATAAAGAAAGGAACGTCGGAACAGATCCTCAGGCACAGCCATCGCAAGAAGAAAGGACCCTGGGTTTCAAACCCGGAGAAGACATCAACATCGAGTGATCGTAGCCTGCCAGCCTCCTTCAGTAAGTGCTGGTAAAACCCAAAGCTCAGCTGTGACTCTGGGTTACAGTTTGTTGAGTGAGAGAATTGTGAATAAAATTGCGTTAAACCATGAACCTGTTTTATCCTTTGTTCATTTTGCAAATCAAGGCACCTGGGTAAACTTTTGAGTAAGTAAACTGGTCGAAAGTATCTGAAGTTTTACAAGTGCAACAGCCAGAAGTCAGAATCTACATATAGACATTTAGAATGCTTATGCTCATGGTAAAACAAGTTTATTAGTCGGTATCCACCTGTGATTTGCTACACAGTAAATTACCAATCTCATTATCTGCCATCTGGCATGGCACTGGCTGAACCTAAAGTGGGATAATAGTGAAAGAAAGAAAAAGAGATTGGAGTGAAAAAAAGATTTCCATCGAATATAATAGCACCTCTTGCTTCCAGTGTAGATGGATCCCATTTAATAATTTAACTCAGTCCAGCAGGGTTTTGCTAAAATGTATGGGAGCTGACATTCAGGGGTTTTGGTCTGGAAGCAAACGAATCACGCTTGAGAGTAATGGTAGGAAACAAGACCCACACTGTGAAAGTCTGCTTGGCCAATGATACGATAATATAAATTGCACTTCAGATTAATATACTTAATATTCTACATAAATATCCCTGGAACTGTTTTCTCCTTTAACCTGTGTCACTAACACACCATACTGGCTGCTTCTGAAGCACTGCGGGCAGGATGTCTGGTTTTCCCACGGGATGCAGAACATTGTGTAGCACAGAGGGAGGTAGTGACTGGAAGGCAGACATGCCTTTGTAAAAAAAAAAGTTGTTTTGTAAAAAAAACGTTGAAAAGGAAAGAACCTTTACAAAGAAGAACGGTTTAAACTAGATTACATATCAATCCACTTACTTTCAAAATCTGCAATTGGAACACATCATTGGTCAAAGAAATATGTTCAGCATTTTAAAAATGTGTTTTAGCATCGATGTCAGATGTTTTCATCTTCCCACTTTGGACAGCTGGTGCTTTGCTTACCTGTCCTCTTTCTCAGAGTACGTAGTCCTGCCTTGTGAACGGCAACGTCAGCTACATCAATGTTTATTCATTCACTCTTACTCTGAAATGCCTCTCTAACTATTGTGTGGAAACTTAATCTCTGCAATCAGTGGGACGCTCCTTTTAAACACCTTCACAGCACTCTTCTTACCTTCTCCAACGTCCAGTTGGGGGATGGCTGCCAGGGAGACAGCATCAAGATTTTTGGAGGGACCCTTCACCAAACACCTGGGTGGTGTGGAGCAGAGGCATGGCATCCTATACCCACATTCCTGCAGTCATCCGTCAGCCAAGGGCACCACCCCCTGAGAGGCACAGGCTGCAATAGTGAGTGCCAACTTACTGTATATGAGGATGGGGCAACAGTGATATTGCAGCCACGGTAGGTCTGCCTCCTGATGTATAGCCCTTCGCACAACCTTTACACCTACACGGTGATCTCTCACCCAGCCACAGCGAGGATTCCCAATGTAACTCATGATGCTCCCATTCCCCCCCCCCACCCACCCAGGGGATGATCTGTTCCTCGCATTCCCGCTCCTACTTACTTCCCACGCATGTCAGCCTTCTTCACCATCTGACCTGGCAGGACTCTACACTCTCCCCATCTGTTTGACTGCAGGACAAACTTGAGCACAACATGGATGGGTTGTTCGCAGACACCAAGACCATATTCATTTAAGTTATGATCAGAGTCAGCAACTGTTACAGATAACATGGCAGAAGGTAATGCTGCTGTAAACATTCACCAGGAAGTGGGTTCTGTATTTCCAGGTTTGCTGGTGGACTCTCCTGGGGGAGTGAAAAAGAAACGTTCATGTTCAGATTCTGAACCTACCTCTTCACCTACGATTCCAGATCAACCGTTACAAGATTCACCAGTGCTGTTGCCTAGGTTGTGACGCAATTGCAAAGCTCTTGACAGACTTTTATATTGTTAAGATATTGCTTTGATTGATTTTTGTCCTGATGGAGGATTGAAATTTAAGGGGGAAGAAGTGTTGCAGAATGTTATTTTGAGTACAGTGTGTTCTAATCAGTCTTTCTTCAATGTAATTGTTTTACTGGCGTCTGTTGAGGGTTCTGAGCATGTGCAGTCATTGGCGGGCTTTTCAGTCTGTAAGAGGGTGACCTTGTAAGGAACACCTGTTTTACGAGAGCTCCTGTTTTCATAGTTATTACTGTTACTACTATTCTGCTGAGTTTGTTATTTTTGAATTTTGTTATTTATCTATATAAAGAAGCTCCTTCTTTTAAACAACGCATTCAACTTCCATTCTTTGTGGTCTCAAGTTACTACAGTCCCCCACTCTGCCCATGCAGCCTGGCCTCTCATGGGATCCCACCAAGAACTTCACAATCGCCAGTGCTGACCTGATTCACCTACTCCCACTCACTTTCCAGCTGCCACTCTGGAAGGCCAATCCCTCAGTGGTGATGTCGCCACAAGCCCAGCTAGTAAGACACGGGAAGTGCTGCCAGCAAACCAGCCGCCAGACCCCTTTAAACCTAGAGGCTCACAGACATGAAGGGCCGTTAAGACCTGCGAGCGACCCCACCAGATGCTGAGACTGAACCCCACATCACTCCAACCCCAAGTTGAACTTACCTAGGTTCCCCCCAGCCTCTCTGCTACCTCCTCTGCGACTGTCAATGGCGACCTGAGCACTCCTCACTGCTGATATCCCCTTCGGAGAGGAGGTCGCCAGATTTGCATTTTATACAAATGCTGTAACTCACTCCGGCATGATGTCATGCCGGGGACCGATTAATATTCAGTGAGTGAACCGTGGACGGGGAGGGGGGGAGACAAGAGAGGAGAAGCAGCGAGGTTGGGGGGGGGGGGGGGGGGGGCAGGGAAATGGGAGCCGGAAGGAAGGCATGGGATACCAAAACGAGCATGACATCTCCAGGAGCGGGGAACGAGGAAAATAAAGACGGAGGGCGGGAGGAGCAGCAGAAGCGGAGGCGAGCGCGAGACGGCAGTGAGATCCGTCCGGGAGAAGCAGACAACAACACAAAACACAGCCAAGTATCGCCGGCACCTAAATGTATATTTGCCACCCAATCCCACCCCCCCTCCTCCTCCCGCAAACAGTCGCCTACTTACGTGTTGTAAATAATTTTGGCCAGGTGTACAGAGCTACCGCTGTCGAGCTGGTGCACAATACCCTACCAGTTATTCTATTTCATCTTTTATGGTATTTTTTTTTTACTATGTACTATTTTCTTCTCTTTGGTATGTTTGGGCGTGCCCTTCTCTTCTATATATGTGTATATATATATGTTTCTTATCCTGTGTACATAACGGTAATTATACCTTGTTCAAAAACCCAATGAAGAAACATTTATATAAAAAAAAATATTCAGTGAGTGGGGAATTCCCGAAGAGAGGGTTAGCTAATGATATTAAAATGTATGAAAATTAGATCCCTGGCCTTCTGTGGCAGATTTCCCATTTCGCTGCTGGCGAGGGGCCTGGAAAATAGAAAATTATGATCTTGCTGAAGAATCGCATTTTCCGCTTATCGCCGAATCTTCTGCCTGCGATGGCGTTCTCACTGACGGCTAAGGTAGGCTCAGAATCACCCACGTTAACTGTTTCTTTCTCCACAGGTGTTGCCTGACCTGCTGATAATTTCCAGCATTTTCAGTTTCTATTTCAGATTTCCAACGACTGTAGTATTTTGCTTTTTTTACCATTGGGGTTAAATTTATTTCACCTTTAAATTCATTAGACTTACAAAATACCTGAAACTGAGAAGACTCAAACATAATGGAGGCTTAAAGTTTTCAGTATCCCACCTGTATACATACAAACAAGAACAGTGCATTGTCGCTGCACTTATGGGCAATCAACAGAGTGGCAAGGTCTGCTGAAAGCTTATGCACAGTCACTTTATTGCAGGATGGTGCTTAGCAGAGGTACTTCCCTACAAAGAGAACTGCAAGCAGTTGAAAAGCAGGAAACAGGAAAATCAATCAAAAACATAAGAAGTAGAAGCAGGAGTAGACTACACGGCCCATTGAACCTGCTCCACCATCGACTAGGATCTTGGCTGATCTTTGGCTTCAACTCAACTTTCCTGCCTTCTCCCCTTAATTTCCTCTTGGGTAGGGTATTCCAAAGATTCACGTCCCTCTGAGATAAGAAATTTCTCCTAATATCAGTCCTTAATGATCAGCCATGAGAACTTAAGACTGTGCCCCCATGTTTTCGATTTCTTGACCAACAGAAACAATCCTTCAGCGAACCCCGTAACAAGCCCTCCACAATTGTGGATGTTGGAATGAGATTGCCTCTCATTCTCCCAAACTCCAGAGAATAAAAGTCCAATTTATTCAGCCTCTCATCATAGGACAACCGTTTCATCCCAGGGGCCAATTTAGTGAATCTTCAGTGTAGCACCTGCAATGCGAGCATATCCTTTCTTAAATGTGGAAACCAAAACTGGCAACAGCATACTAGATGCTGTCTCACCAAAACCGTGAACTTTAGCAAGACTTCTTCATTCTTATACTCCAAACCCCTTGCAATAAAAGCCAACATGCCATTTGCCTTCCAAATTGCTTGTTGCGTGCTAACTTTCTCTGTTCCTTGTACAAACACCCCTAAGTCTCTTTGAACATAAACGAGTTTCACACCTTTTAAAAAATATTCTGCTTTTTTATTTCATCAGTGAACAACTTTACACTTCCCTTTCTCCATCTGCCATCTTATTATACACTCGCTTAACCTGTCTGCATCGAGTTGCAGCCTCTGTATCCTCCCACAGCTTACCTTTCCACCTAGCAAATTTAGATGCATTACTCTCTCACTCTTAATCTAAACTTTAATATAGATATTGTAACTAGCTGAGGCCCCAGCACTGATCTTCACTGCCAGACAGCTTGAAAAAGTTCTGTTTTTGCCCACTCTCTGTTTTTCATCTGTTAACCAATCCTCTATCCATGCCAATGTATTGCCCCACAGCTCCACAAGCCCTTACGTCGCCAATTAATCTTTTATGTGGCAGCTTATCGATTGCATTTTGGAAACCCAGGGATGGGATTCTTCGGCCGCGCCCGCCCGGTGACCGGTCATTTCTGCCCAAGGTCAACGGACCTTTACATGGTCCTCGTCCGTGGTGATATTGCGGCGGGGGCGGCCGAACAATCCAGCCCCAGGTATCCACCCTACTAGTTACATCTTCAAAAAACTCCAATAAATTTGTAACGCAAGATTTCTCTTTAGTAAAACTATGTTGACTTGGTCTAATCATAATATGCTTTTGCTTAGACTTCCTTAATTATAGATTCCAGCTTTTTCCAACAACTGGGTTAGGCCAACTGGTCCATTAGTTTACTGCTTTCACTTTTTCTCTTATCTTGAAAAGTGGTGCCACATCTGCCAACTCCCAATCTATTGGAACCATTCCTGAATCTAAGGAATTATAGAAAATCATTGCTAGCACATCCACTATCTCTGCAGATATCTCCTTTAGAAACTTAGGGTGTAGGCCATCAGGTCCCAGGAACTTCTTGTCTCTTAAGAATTCTCCAATATTTTATCTCTGCTGATATTAATTTCACCTATTTCCTCACTCTTTTCAGCCCCATGGCTATCGCCTATATCTGGTATGGAATTTGTGTCTTTTACTGTGAATACCAATGCAGTTTAGGGGCAGCACGGTAGCATGGTGGTTAGCATAAATGCTTCACAGCTCCAGGGTCCCAGGTTCGATTCCCGGCTGGGTTACTGTCTGTGCGGAGTCTGCACGTCCTCCCAGTGTGTGCGTGGGTTTCCTCCGGGTGCTCCGGTTTCCTCCCACAGTCCAAAGATGTGCAGGTTAGGTGGATTGGCCATGCTAAATTTCCCGTAGTGTCCTAAAAAGTAAGGTTAAGGGGGGGTTGTTGGGTTACGGGTATTGGGTGGATACGTGGGTTTGAGTAGGGTGATCATTGCTTGGCACAACATCGAGGGCCGAAGGGCCTGTTCTGTGCTGTACTGTTCTATGTTCTACCCAGTCAGGATATTATTGTGTCTGCTGTGTTAGAAGGTACCACAAATTGTAAATTATTTCTGCATATTTGCTTGCATGCAGGAAGACAGGTTTTTAAGGCTGAGATTTCAGAGAAGGTTCATGGAGTACTGAGGCATTGTATAAAATCATCTGAGTCAGACTTCAAATCAGGAAATTTGGTATGCATAACATAGATGATCATAGGAAAAAGAATAGGTCCTGGTAAGGGGATATTTTGTGATGGTAAGACAGGAATAATCAAACACGGCAATCAAGCTGTTAAGGTTCATTCATCAAAATTAATTACAAAATCTCAGACTCAACAGCTGGTGGAAGTAAACGAGGCACCTTGTACGTCAAATACTGACGTGGTCTGTGATGAAGGTCCCGAGGAACAGAACCATTATCCAGCCTTTGATGCAAAGAATTCTGTTCCTCGGGACCAGAATTTTTGGATCAAAGGCTGGATAATGGTAATGTGAGTGTTCATGGCAGAGCTACACATTCACTTACCAATTGTACTCGGGTGACTCCAGGGGAGTCTTAAGAATGGTGTGATGCAACTATTGTGGGACATGAAGGAAAAGCTACTGACAAGTTAAAATATTGGTTGAATGTTCAAGATGATGATCAAGAAGCTGGTGGCATAATGGAATAAAAGAATGGAAAGTAAGTAAGTGCACAGACTGATGGAGTCTGGGAGCATCTCTTGCATCAGAAAATAATTACATACTCGAGAAAGAGTACTCAATAGTGCAAGAGGGAGGTCTCACAGCAGTAGTCCTGGCAGAAATAAAACTGGAAGTAGAGGCCATAGCCTAAAGAGATTACATGATGAAAAAGACCAAAAAACATTCTCACAACAGATAGAAACATAAATTCCTTGTCATTGTGAAGTTTTGGCTCTTATCTAACGAGGGCGAGATCCAGATTGCGACGTCTCATGACATCTTGTTAGATCACATGAGGCGTTCAGTTGTAAACAGCCTTGTCGCGTCACTGAGTCGGGCATAATCCCGTCAACAGATATTAGAGTGTGATCTCCCACAGCTGATAAAGTAAACTTAGTCAGCCTTTTAGCTCTTTTCACCACATTCATGTTAATGAACACAAAACCGTTCAAAGAGAAAACTGTTTCTGAAATCGCCCAAAAGAGGTAGCAGATGCAGAAAGGAAACTAAGGAAATGAAACAAATGCTTCTATGGTCTGAATGATGCTTCCTAGGGTTGGTATTTTTTTGGCGAGTTTGGTTTTGCTGAAAATAGTTTGTGTTGAACTAAAAATGATCCCACAATGTTTTATTGAAAGAAAAAAATCCAGGCATTTTTGATGCATATTCTTTTGCACAGGGTAGCACTGCAGAATTTGAACAATACTAATAAGATTAGAATTTAAAATAGGAAGCCAGGCTTGTTGGACTATTGAATATATTGGTTCAGAAATTAAGCAAAGTAGGTCTGCAACAACTTTAAATCAATAATCCTATTCAGAGAGTGTTATTCCAATCCTGGTTAATTGCACTAGTTGATCACAGAAATGTGAGGTTGTATCTAAAGACAAGACAGAGCAATTGCAAAGATTGAATTATTTGTGCATTCAGGCTAGACCAGATCCTTGTTCTGCGTTGGAATTTTTGATTTGATTTATTATTGTCACATGTATTAGTATACAGTGAAAAGTATTGTTTCTTGCATGCTGTACAAACAATGCATACTGTACATAGGGAAGGAAGGAGAGACTGCAGAATATAATGTTCCAGTTACAGCAAGGTGTAGAGAAAAGATCAACTTAATACGAGGTAGCTCCATTCAAAAGTCTGATGGCAGTAGGGAAGAAGCTGTTCTTGAGTCGGTTGATACGTGACCTCAAACTTTGGTATCTTTTTCCTGAAGGGAGAAGGTGGAAGAGAGAATGTCCGGGGTGCGTGGGGTCCTTAATTATGCTGGCTGCCTTTCTGAGGCAGCGGGAATTATAGATAGAGTCAATGAATGGGAGGCTGGTTTGTGTGATTCACGACTTTTTGTAGTTTCCTGCAGTCTTGGGAAGAGCAGGCTCCATATCAAGCTTTGATACAACCAGAAAGAATGCTTTCTATGGTGCATCTGTAGACGTTGGTGAGGGTCGTTGGTGACATGCCAAGTTAAGTTATATGATGCTAATCTTCCTTATGGGCATTCCGGCACAGCTGGTTTCATGTTTGTAAATGGGTGAGAATAGGAAATGCTATCCTTGAGCTCAGGATGCTAAGAAAAGAAAAAGGGTTAAAATATTAAGGAAGCTCAAAAAATACAAAACATGAACCTCTTGACAGGAATAATTATTCCAGATTTCACAACAAAAAAATATATTTTGCTGTATTTGTGTTCACCAAAACAAGGAATTTTAATGCTGGCAATATCCACCTTCGCTAAGTGAAGAGTAAAGCTCCCTCCAGCCTGCACTGGTATGTCTTAGATCGACCCTTTTAGACCACTCTCCACTTCTCCATGAGGGAGGAGCTAGCCAGAGTTGATAGGAAAAGGAGCCTCGTAGAGAAGACAGTGGAACAGCAATGGCAGGAGTTTTTGGGGGTTATTAGGGAGGCACAACAGAAATTCATCCCAAGGAGGAGGAAATATTCTAAGGGGAGGACAAGGCATCCATGGCTGACGAGGGATGTCAAGGACAGCATAAAGGCTAAAGAAAAAGCATACAAAGTGGTGAGGATTAGTGGGAAACCAAAGGATTGGGAAGCCTTTAAAAGCAAACAGAGGACAACTAAAAAAGCAATAAGGGGGGAGAAGATGAAGTATGAGTGCAAGTTAGCTAGTAATATAAAGGAAGATAGGAAAAGATTTTTTCAATATAGAAAAGGTAAGAGATTGGCAAAAATAGATATTGGACCACTTGAAAATATGGCTGGAGAAGTAATAATAGGGAACAAAGAAATGGCAGACAAACTGAATAGTTATTTTGCATCAGTCTTCACCGTAGTCACCAGTGGGATGCCAGAGCTCCAGGAGAACCAGGGGGCAGAGGTGAGTGCAGTGACCATTACTAAGCAGAAGGTTATGGGGAAACTGAAAGGTCTGAAGGTGGATATGTCACCTGGACCGGATGGACTACACTCCAGGATCCTAAAAGAGACAGCTGAATAACTTGTAGAGGCATTAGTGATGATCTTTCAGGAATCACTGGAAGCAGGAAGGGTCCCAGAGGACTGGAAGGTGGCTAATGTAACACCACTGTTTAAGAAGGGAGGCAGGCAGAAGATGGGAAATTATAGGCCGGTTAGCCTGATTTAGGTCATCGATAAGATTTTAGAGTCTGTTATTAAAGATAAGATCGCGAAGCACTTGGAACTGCATGGTAAAATAGGACTGAATCAGCACGGCTTTGTCAAAGGGAGGTCGTGTCTGACAAATCTGTTAGAGTTCTTCGAAGAACAAGCAAGTGGACGTGATTTATTTAGATTTCCAGAAGGCCTTTGACAAGGTACCGCATAGGAGACTGTTAAATAAGTTAAGAGCTCCTGGTGTTAAGGGCAAGATCCTGGCATGGATAGAGGATTGGCTGACTGGCAGAAGGCAGAGAGTGGGGATAAAGGGGTCTTTTTCAGGATGGCAGCCGGTGACTAATGGTGTGCTTCAGGGGTATGTGCTGGGACCACAACTTTTACAATATACATTAATGATCTGGAAGAAGGTACTGAGGCACTGTCGCTAAGTTTACAGATGACACAAAGATCTGTAGAGGGACAGGTAGTATTGAGGAAGCAAGTGGGCTGCAGAAGGGCTTGGACAAGCTAGGAGAGTGGGCAATGAAGTTGCAAATTAAATACAATCTGGAAAAGTGTGAGGTTATACACTTTGGAAGGAGGAATTTAGGCACAGACTATTTTCTAAATCAGAAAAGCAGAAGCACAAAGGGACTTGGGAGTCCTTGGTCACGATTCTCTTAAGGTTAATGTGCAGGTTCAGTCGGCAGTTAAGAAGGCAAATGCAATGTTAGCATTCATGTCAAGAGGGCTTGAATACAAGACCAAGGATGTACTTCTGAGGCTGTATAAGGCTCTGGTCAGACCCCATTTGGAGTATTGTGAGCGGTTTTGGGCCCCATATCTAAGGAAGGATGTGTTGGCCTTGGAAAGGGTCCAGAGGAAGTTCACAAGAATGATCCCTGGAATGAAGATCTTTTCGTATGAGGAACGTTTGAGGACTCTGGGTCTGTACTCGTTGGAGTTTAGAAGGATTAGAGGGGATCTTACTGAAAATTACAGGATACTGCGAGGCCTGGATAGAATAGACGTGGAGAGGATGTTTTCACTTGTAGGAAAAACTAGAACCAGAGGACACCATCTCAGACTAAAGGGACGGTCCTTTAAAACAGAGATGAGGAGGAATTTCTTCAGCCAGAGGGTGGTGAATCTGTGAAACTCTTTGCCACTGAAGGCTGTGGAGGCCAATTCACTGTCTTTAAGCCAGAGATAGATAGGATCTTGATTAATAAGGGGATCAGGGGTTTATGGAGAAGGCAGGAGAATGGGGATGAGAAAATATCAGCCATGATTGAATGGCGGAGCAGACTCGATGGGCCAAGTGGCCTAATTCTGCGCCTTTGTCTTATGGTCTATCCACTGGGACATTTTTTTCAGTTTTCCACATCAGCAACCGAGTAAGATTAGTGGTAGTTCTGAACTGTACTCCTGTCTTCTGTAGAAATTGGATTTTAAATTATCAAATGTATTTCACATGGAGTCTTACTGCTAGCAAGAGAACATACACCTTTTAAATCTGGCCTGGATTTCCCCGAGGTGAAATGCCAGTGCCTAACCCAATACACATGAAAGATAAAGAAGGCAATAATTGTTTGATAAAGCAAGAAAATGCTTACAACAGTAATATTGAGATTGCTGTTCCTTTGAAGGATGACCTTCTGGTATATTTAAACACTTATCTTGCACTTTCTGCACTATTTAGTATTTTCCTCACCGAACAATCATCTAAATTGAAAGAATATCAATCAATACTATAACAGCAAATTACTAACAATTGCAGTTGAGGACGCTGGGTCTGTAATCGTTGGAATTTAGAAGGATGAGGGAGGATCTTATTGAAACTTACAGGATACTAAAGGCCAAGGTAGAATGGACATGGAGAGGATGTTTCCACTAATAGGCAAAACTAGAACCAGAGGGTACAGCCTCAGACTGAAGGGACGATCCTTTAAAAGAGAGATGAGGAGAAATTTCTTCAGCCAGAGGGTGGTGAATCGGTGGACTTTTTTGCCGCAGAAGGCTGTGGAGGCCTTTAAGTGAGCGTCTTTAAAACAGAGGTAGATAGATTCTTGATTAATAAGTGGATCAGGGGTTATGGGGAGAAGGCAAGAGAATGGGGAGAGAAAAATATCAGCCATGATTGAATGGCGGAGCAGACTAGATGGGCCGAGTGGCCTAATTCTGCTCCTCTGTCTTATGGTCTAAATACAAAAGGAGGCAGACTTTAGGCAGTATAAAGTTGCATTCCTATTTTGGACGCATTATAAAAATCTGAGTCAACAATATATCCTGTTTTAATCCATGCAGTTACTGGCCTGGAAAAGTTGAGGTCATTGATCTAACTGTAGAGGATGTTTTTACAATTTAAGGATTTGGCAGCCTACCATTTTCCCAAACCACCACAGGCCCTCTCGCAATGATTGCAGCTCCAAAGTAAAAAAAATAATTGGACTCCCACACTGTTAGTTGACAAATTGTATTCCTCAAAGAAAATTTAGCAATTCCAACCAAAATGGAATCAAATGCTTAGTTTAAAATGAAAAGTTCAAACAGTGACAGCAGGCGTCCAGAGGAGTTCAGACACTAAGTTCAATAAATAGGTGTTCATATGGTTCTCACTTCGACTGTGCATTGGCTACACGGTGAAACATTAAATGCAGTAATTTTTTCTTTGTTGTAAATTGGATTGGTATTAAAAGCTCCTACTTTGCCAGAATTATCATACACATAAAAAAATTCCCCCTCCTTGGGCACGAGGCACACATTCATACTTAAAAAGCAAAAATAATTAACTAAACATCCAGTAACAGCAGGCCATCATGTCGGAATGTGCTCCCAGTTCACAGAGTAAATCAGGATTATCTCCGGGCTTTTCTTTATAATGAGCTGATTACAATAAAAATTACATTCTCCGGCCCACAAAACAACATTTTAGCTGAAATATGAACGTAACTGTCATTACTATAAATTTAGATTGGCCCAAAGAGACTTACCAGTCACATTGCCTGGATTAAATTGTGATTTGGACTTCTCCACAAATCACTGTAATAGGAAACTTTATGAAATTTTTCAAAAGCTGCTGTCAGGCGTTCCCATAGAAGTAATAGCTTTTGTGTTAGCAGGAAATGGGAGTCTCAAGGTACTGAGTCAAAACAATCATCACTATATATGGCAAAAGCAGAAAAAAAAAGTCCACATCTGGAAGGTTGCAATGCAAATGTGCAACACTGTGGACACTTTTCACAAGCAACAGCAGTAATGTAATTATTAATAATTCAGTTGAAAAATCTTGTTCATAGTCCAGGAGAGTTTTCAAGGAATGTTTAAGTTCGCTGTACAAGTTCATCCTTCCACGTACCCGTAATTGGCTGTTAAAACAGAAAAACCATCTAACATTGCAGGAGCCCGGAGGGAGAAATTGTTACATTCCGGTAATTAAGACAGAATTCATTTTTGGATGATATTTTGGAGCTTGTGTGAAAGCAAACTAAAACAAGTTTAAATGCATTCAGGGATTTTTGTCCATATTGCGCATTTACCAAATACTAAATTAAATTTATTCAGTCATGCCTTTGAATATGCATAAATTACTATAGTGCAAAATTATTTCCGATAAATTATTACTGCTTATGAAATTCTCAACAAGTTTAAATTGTGCTATGTATGTACATTTCATAAAGAGACTACACGGTTTTTAAAATTAAAGAAAAGAATTGCATGGTATTGTGTTGGACACGAGGGCAATATTTAGGAACTCCACTTCCAAATACAGCCAATATCCCTCTTTCCAAGTCACCTTCAGTGAAAAATAGGATCATAAATTTACTGAGCACCATTGAATTTTTCTGTTAAATCAAAATTAAAACATAATGAACCGTAGTGCTCGCTAAGACACACCAAACTAAAACTAAGTAAAAAGCACAAGGGAAGGTCATTAACAAGTGGTGCATTGGAATGGGTTTTTTTTTATGCTTATTTTGTTAAGCACAAAAAAATGTTTGTTTCACCTTCAGTTCTTCATGGTAAATACACTTGCCTATCTGATTGGTTAAGACACCTGTAATAACCTGCACGAGACATACAGTGTGAGGATGTTTGTTACCCGGTACTCCTCGGGGAGTAGGAGCTCCCCGCTCGGGGCAGAATAGCTTATTCATCAGCTTATCCATCATACCTCTATAATAGGTCAGCCAATGCGGAACTGACTATCAAGAGGAGAGAGTATCCTGTGAGGTTGACTATGCCCCATTTATGAACTGTTGTAAAATAAATGTCTTTATTTTAATCTCGCTGTTGATTCCCTATGCCTTATTCAAACACCAATCTACTGTAACCAGCCACAGACAGGTTTGTTCAAATGTTAGCATGAACTACCCAGAAGTATTGCTTCTCGAATATAATGAAGCGTCGACTCCCCGCCACGATGGTCAAGTTGGAACCAAACCTGGCCTCGTGAAGAATTGTAGAGACAAACGTGTGTATCCCTATGATGTAATGTAGACTAATGGCTGTTGTAATTGCTTACATAACACATTTAAATAAATAATTGGATATGAAGTAAACTTCGGAATGTCCTTCAGACTTGAAAAGCGTGACATGATTGCAAGATCCTTCTTTAGGTGACTATATGTTGGAAATCGATCCATTAAAGCTATAGGTTCACCCCTTTTGTCCATAAGACACTTGCAAGTTATAGTGTTTGCTTTTATCCTCTTGCACTAAATGAAATGAAGAAAGGGTGCAAGAGATGTGAGATGGCCACATCCATCATTATGACCCCCTAACTAGAGTAGCCAAAACAAAACTAAAGAAAACACAAAGATGGGTGGATGACACAAAGCTGGGTGTCTCTAGTTGCCTTCTGTCAAGCTACTGTGGTGATCTGCACTATCTTAAAATTAAGGGGCGGCGTTAAAAATAGTGGATGCATTGCTGGTTATCTTCCAAGATTCTATAAACTTTGTAACAGTTCCTGAGGAGTAAAGGGCTGCTAATGTAACCCCATTATTTAAAAATGGAGTTGGAGAGAAAACAGGGAATTATCGACCAGTCAGCCTGGCGACGATAGTGGGGGAAATGCTCGAATCTATTATAAAAAATTTAACAGCACAGACTTGGAAAACTGGCAGCATTGGAAGACTCAGATTTGCAAAAGAAAAATCATGCTCGACAAATCTACTGGAATTCTTTGAGGATGTAACTATTAGACTTGACGAGGGGAGCCAGTGGATCTGGTTTATTTGGATTTTCAGAAGATTTTTGACAAGGACCAACATAAGAAATTAGCATGTAAAATTGAATCACATCGGTTTGGGGGCAGTGTATTGAGATGGAAAGAAAACTGGTTGGCAGACAGAAAACAAAGAGTAGGAATAAACTGATCTTTTTTCCAACTGGTAGGCAGTGAATAGTGGGATACCGCAGTGATCTGTGCTCGGGAAGATGCCCTCAATGCAAAGTCAATACTTTGTCTCCACAAGGACTGCATGGTGGTCACCCTTACCAATACTGTCATAGACAGATGCATCTGCAGCAGGCAGATTGGTGAGGATGAGGCTGTATGTTTTTCCCTCAAGTTGGTTCCCTCACCATCTGCTGCAGATGTAGTCTAGCTGCTATGTCCTTTAGGTCCCAGCCAGCTTGGTCTGTAGTTGTACTACTGAGCCACCATTGGCGATGGACATTGAAATTTGTCATCCAGTGCCACCCCCAGTGCTTCCTCCAAGTGGTGTTCATCATGAGGAGGGACGGTACGTGGTAATCAACAGAAGGTTTCCTTGCCCATTTTTGACCTACGTGGTAATCAACAGAAGGTTTCCTTGCCCATTTTTGACCTGGTGCCATGAGACTTCATGGGGTCCAGAGTCGATGTTAAGGACTGCCAGGGCAACTCCCTCCTGACTGTATACCACTGTGTCGCCACCTCTGCTGGGTTGGTCAGGACATACCCAAGAATGGTGATGGAGATGTTTGGGACATTATCTGTAAGGTATGATTCTGTGAATATGACTATGTCAGGTTGTTGCTCGTCTGGTCTGTGAGACAACGTTCTCAATATTGGCAGAAACCTGTAAATGTTAGCATGGAGGACTTTGCAGGTCGACAAGGCTGGGCTTGCCACTGCTGTTTCTGGTGCCTAGGTCGATGCCAGGTGATCCATCCGGTTTCACTCCTTTTTGTTTTCTTTGTAGCAGCTGGATACAACTGAGTGGCTTCTTAGACCAGTTTGGATGGTATTTAAGAGTCAACCACATTGCTGTGGATGTGGAGTCACATGTAGGCCAGACAAAGTTAAGGATGGCAGGTTTTCTTCCCTAAAGGACGTTAGTGAAACAGCTAGGCTTTACGACAATTAATAATGCTTTTATGGTCATCATTAGGGCAGCACGGTAGCATAGTGGTTAGCACAATTGCTTCACAGCTCCAGGGTACCAGGTTCGATTCCGGCTTGGGTGACTGTCTGTGCAGAGTCTGCACATCCTCCTCGTGTGCGCGTGGGTTTCCTCCGGGTGCTCCGGTTTCCTCCCACAGTCCAAAGATGTGCAGGTTAGGTGGATTGGCCATGATAAATTGCCCTTAGTGTCCAAAATTGCCCTTAGTGTTGGGTGGGGTTACTGGGTTATGGGGATAGGGTGGAGGTGTTGACCTTGGGTAGGGTGCTCTTTCCAAGAGCCGGTGCAGACTCGATGGGCCGAATGGCCTCCGTCTGCACTGTAAATTCTATGATTAGACATTTAATTCCAGATTTTTTTCTTGAATTTAACTTCGAACCCGAGTCCCCAGAGCATTGCCCTGGGTATCTGGCTTACTATTCCAATGGCAATACCATGTGCACTGCCTCCCCACAGTGCTGTCAAATTACCACTGTACGTCACAATTGTTCAAAGTAAAGCTGTCCTTGATTGGGGCGTCAACAATCAAATGGGGTTCTATTCCATCACAGTTACCACCAACACTTAATTATGTGGATCATCTGCTTCCCCGGCAAGTGTCGCACTGTCCCTGCTGTTCACTGGGTGTGCAAGAATGGAGCAGGAGAGCGTGGCTATTGGGGTGGAGCCCAACATGATAATGAGAATCTGCCATTAACTTCAACAGAGCCCATACACTTCAGAAATCACTGAAGTGTATGGGCTCTGTTGAAGTTAATGGCAGATTCTCATTATCATGTTGTTTACTACCCAACAGTTGGATAGATTGACAGGTTGGTTGGCTGTCAGGAGGCAGTCAGTGGGGCAAGAAGTGGGGGGGGGGGGGGGGGGGGGGGGGGGGGGATAGAGGAGGTGTTGGAGCAGCAATTGAGAGGGAGTAGAAGACTTGAGATTGCGGGTCTGGGGCACTGTTTCATGAATATAGCAACAGGATGCAAATGATCTGCTCTAAAATGGCCCAGACGTCCATATGGGTCTTTATATCTGTGCTGTGCTTTCAAAACCATCAAGCATTTGCAGTCTAGGAAATTTGATAACTCTAAACACTTTCCCTTGTGTTGTGGGTGAAAATTCAAGTGTTCAATTGGCTGCCAAGGCCCTTTAAATTAGTGTCAGCTGTGAACTTTGTGAAAATGTTTCCTTCGGCAGCCTGCTGTGTGAGCAGATACTGAACAGGTAACATATACTGGGAGCAACAAGAACATTGGAAGCAAAGTGCCTGTAGTCAGTGGAAGTGTTTGTAATTACACTGTTTACCATTGAATTGTTCATTATCAGGAAGATTTTAATTTCTGACTTGTTTTCATGACACACACTTGTACCTTTAAAACCTTTGATACGTTTGACCAGTTTACTAACTCAAACGTTTTACTCAGGTGCCCTTATTTGCGAGATGAACAAAGGACAAACAGGTTCACAGTTTAACCAAATTTTATTCACAATTCTATTACTCAAGAAAATATGATTCAGACTCACAGCTGAGCTTTGGGTTTTACCTGCACTTAGTAAAGGAGGCTGGCAGGCTTCAATCACTCAATGTTAATAATAATAATAATAATAGCTTATTGTCAGAAGTAGGCTTTAATTAAGTTACTATGAAAAGCCCCTGGTGGCCACATTCAGGCGCCTGTTCGGGGAGGCCGGTACGGGAATTGAACCCACGCTGCTGGTCTTGTTCTGCATTACAAGCCAGCTGTTTAGCCCACTGTGCTAAACCAGCCCCTATCTTGATGTCTTCTCTGGGTTCGAAACCCAGGGTCCTTTCTTCTTGTGCCTCGAGAACTCCCAGGTTATCGCTCAAGATCTGTTCGATGCTGCTTTCTTTATACTGGGAAGCTTGGATTGAGTCATATGTATACGTCCACCACTGGCCATTGTCCAAGCCAGACCCCAACTTGTTAATGAGAAGGACAGGATACTTCTGTTTATTATTGGTGGTTCAATCATAGAATTTTTACATAGAATTTACAGTGCAGAAGGAGGCCATTCGGCCCATCGAGTCTGCACCGGCTCCTGGAAAGAGCACCCTACCCAAGGTTAACACCTCCACCCTATCCCCATAACCCAGTAACCCCACTCAACACTAAGGGCAATTTTGGACACTAAGGGCAATTTATCATGGCCAATCCATCTAACCTGCACATCTTTGGACTCTGGGAGGAAACCGGAGCACCCAGAGGAAACCCACGCACACACAGGGAGGATGTGCAGACTCCGCACAGATAGTGACCCAAGCCGGAATCGAACCTGGGACCCTGGAGCTGTGAAGCGATTGTGCTATCCACAATGCTACCGTGCTGCCCATTGTTCTCTGAAACGTCCCTGTCTGACCAGCCATCAGCTCATTAAGGAGTCTGATGGCTTCTTTTGTCTGTTCTTTGTCCTTCTGCAAAGTTGATCACCTGTGTCTGGAAGTTTGTGACATATTCATAGACTTGGAGTGGATAATCACAAAATCCATATTGCAATAACAGGTTTATACCTTGATGTGGGTGCTTTTGCAGGTGGCCAGTATTGATTCCAGCCAGAGCCTCGTGAGTCAATTTCTGTTCCTGGCCGATGTGTATCTTCTGAGCCTTTTTACAGTACCACACACTTTACTAATGTTCACATACTATACACCAACTGGAATTTCTGTGTAGCTATCAGTTGTGGAAACGATTGAGAGTTCTGCATTTTTGTTGCTAATTTTTCTACCCACTTATCCTAGACTTGGTTTCTTAATTCCAATCTATGACGCAAAATTGTCAGAGAGCAAAACTAAAATTAAACAACTAGTTTACACGCTTCATGCAAGTTGTTCACACTTGTATATTTGGCACTGCATACAATTTACAGGCAGAATCAACAATCACGTTCAAGTTGTCTGTAATGGTCACAAAAATAAAATCGTAATATTTAGATGAAGCAGAATAAGGTGTAAATTACCAATCAGTATTGATTAGCAAACCATTTTCAAACAGATCAGCCTTTAAAAATATATTTTATTTAAGATTTTCCATTTACCATAAATGTTATAACAAAGCCAAAAGGCCTTTGACAAGGTACCGTACAAGAGGCTGCTGCATAAGGTAAGGATGCATGGTGTTAAGGGTAGAATACTAGCGTGGATAGAGGATTGGCTGTCTAACAGGAAACAAAGAGTGGGAATAAATGAGTGCTATTCTGGCTGGCAATCAGAGACGAGTGGTGTGCCTCAGGGATCGGTGTTGGGACCACAATTATTTACAATTTATATAGACGATTTGGAGTTGGGAACTACGTGTAAGGTATCCAAGTTTGCAGATGACACGAAGGTGTGTGGCAGAGCAAAGTGTACTGAGGACTGTAAAACCTTACAGAGGAACATTGACACATTGAGTGAGTGGGCAAAGGTCTGGCAGATGGAGTATAATGTCAATAAGTGTGAAGTTGTGCATTTTGGTAGGAGTAACAATAGAACAGATTATTACTTAAATGGTAAAAAGCTGCAGCATGCTGCTATGCAGAGGGACCTGGGTGTACTTGTGCATGAGTCACAGAAGGTTGGTCTGCAGGTGCAACAAGTAATTAGGAAGGCAAATGGAATTTTGTTCTTCATTGCGAAGGGGACTGAGTTTAAAAGCAGAGAGGTAATGTTGCAGTTGTGCAAGGTGCTGGTGAGGCCACACCTGGAGTACAGTGTGCAGTTTTGGTCTCCACACTTGAGAAAGGATGTGCTAGCACTAGAGGGGGTGCAGAGGAGTTTCACTAGGCTGATTCCGGAGTTGAGGGGGCTATCGTATGAGGAGAGGCTGAGTAGATTGGGATTATATTGACTGGAATTCAGAAGGTTGAGGGGGGATCTAATAGAAACATTTAACATTTTGAAGGGAATGGATAAGATAGAAGTAGAAAGGATGTTTCCACTGGTAGGTGAAAGTAGGACAAGAGGGCATAGCCTCAAGATTAGGCGGGGCATATTTAGGACTGAATCAAGGAGGAACTTCTTCACTCAGAGGGTGGTTAAAGTATGGAATTCCCTACTGAAAGGAGTAGTAGACGCTACTTCATTGAATATATTTAAAGATAGTGTAGTTGTTTTTTTGAAAAATAAAGGAATTACGGGATATGGCTAGAATGCGGGTAAGTGGTTCTGAGACCACAAATAGATCAGCCATGATCTTATAGAATGGCGGAGCAGGCTCGAAGGGCCGGACGGTCTACATCTGCTCCTAGTTCTTATGTTCTTATATCACAAACAGCGGATGTAACACAGAACAACCCAACAAAAACACAAGCAACTGTATGCAGCTCACCCACAAAAGAATGGAAAAATAAACCCTCCCCCCCCCTTAGCAGCTGACAGTGACTAATTCCTGAAAGTAGGCCATGAATGGCTGCCATCTCAGGTAGAACTTCTGAACCGACCCTCTGACAGTGTACTTGACTTTCCCAGGTACAAGAATTCCAATAGGTCATCCAACCATACCGAGGCACTGAGCGGGTAGGGGACCCCCACCCCAGCAGACCTCACCTCCAAGCAATCCAGTGTGCAGCCCAGTCTGACACCCTGAAAATGGCCGCCAAAGGACAAGGCTCCCGATCAATATTCAGAATCGCTGACATGGAGCAAACCCAAAAGCTTACCAGATTGGGACACAACCAGAACATGTGTGTGGGGTAGGCACCACTCCCACCTGTCATCTACCTCGGGAAAGAAGCCATTCACCTTTGCCTTGGTCAGATGAGCCCTGTGCACTACCTTCAGCTGGGTCAGGCTGAGCCGAGCACATGAAGATGTAGAGTTAGAGGGCCTCACTCCACACTTCGTAACCCACTATCTGTCCTAACTCCCACTCCCACCGGAGTGAACAAATACAGCTCATAATCTCCTCCAGCCCTATCGGTATCTCCAACTTCTGCCTTCTTTCCTGCTCCACCTTCAAGGTCAACCCATCCAAACATTGCTTCATTGATGAACCCTCCTCCGCTGGTTCCGACTCATACAACCCACGGGGGAAGACCTCAAACACTTCATTAACGTTCTCTGGGGCAGAAACCAGCCCGCCACTGAGTCCCTAACCTGCACCAACTACCGGAAGGCAGCCTAGCGTCTCAGCTGGTGAGCCAACATCTGACTGGCCTTTTCCCCATACTCATAATAAGTCCCCCTCGAGCGTCGGAACCTTACCATCAACAACAACACAAAATCCATTTGCAATTTTTTGCTGTCTGCCAATAACTCCAGTGTTGGGGTGATGGGGTACTGGCGATCCACCTCGGGAATGGTGTTAACCAGCCTCTGCCTCTCAACCTTCCCAAATTTATCCCTATGCACCTTATAAGAGATTATCCTCCCCCTTAATAGTCACATTCATGGCTTCCTAAAACGTCGGAGGCGAGATCACCTCATTCCTGTCGAACTCAATGTACACCCCAATGGGAGGCAACGCGCTCACAAAATCCCTTATCTGCGAACAATGCAAATTGTGTGCAGTCTCCATGGGGGTCACGGAGAGCACCCCCGCTCCAACATCAAGTCCATAAAATGCAGAGCGTGATCTGATATCGCTGAGTACCTCGCCCCCCCCCCCTCTCCATCCGAGTGAAATGAGACCTACCCACCACAAATAAGTCAATCTGGGAGTAAATTTGATGCGGGGGGGGGGGGGGAGAAGAGAGAGAGAGAGAGAGAGAGAGAGAGAAAGAGAGAGAGAGAGAGAGAGAGAGAGAGAAGAAAGAAAACTTCTTGTCCCTCAGAAATTTAAATCTCCACAGGTCTGTACCACCATCTGTTCCATGTCCACCAATAACTCCAGTGACGGGGTGATCAGGTACTGGCGATCCACCTCGGGATGGACTTTGGACTCCACCTATCCAACCTAGGATCCAAAGCACAATTAAAGATTCCCCCCCCTCATAATTAGCCAATGTGAATTAAGATCTGAGATAGATGCCAGGACCTCGTTAATAAATGCCGTGGCCTCTCAGTTCAGTGTATACACCTTGATCAACACCACCAGCGTGCTCGCCAATAACCCACTGATGATTACTTACCACTGACCTGGATTTGCCAATATATTAAGTACAGAAAAAGCCACCCTCTTATTAATCAACACAGCGGCCCCCCATGGCATACAATGAAAACCCGGGTGATATACCTGCCCCACCCATCCCTTCCACAACCTTGTTTGATCTTTGATTTTTAAATGGCTCTCCTGTAGAAAAACCCTCATCCATCTTCAAACTTCTCAGGTGTGCAAAGATCCGAGATCTTTTTCCTGGGCCATTTAACCCCCTCATGTTTCAAGTTATCAACTGGGCCATGGGCCTCTGACCACTCCCATTGGACCCAGGATCAGCCATAACCTTCCGGTGAGGTTAGCAGTGCCCCAACCTGCGCTAGCTCCGGGTCCACCCAAGATGGCCACCAATCCCCCTATAGCCTGTCTAAGAACAAAAGAGCCATCAGAACTCCATCCCTCCCCCTCTTTCCTCACCTCTCCCCCAGCTCCACCCCACCCTGAAAACTAAGCAAACAGAAAAATAAAAGCCGCCTCCCTGTCCCCAAACCAAACAGAAACAAAGAGCCTAAGCTTGTCGCCTTAAAAAAAAACAGCAGACATCTCCCCCATCTGCTCCCCTTAACTAGCTATACTGCTAGCAGGGTGACCGCTGCACGGGGTAGAAATCAGAGTCAATTAAACGGTATATCAAGGATCTGCCCCCCCTGCCCAAACCAAACTTAAACACAGACAAAGAGGAAAATCAACAAGCAAGGCCCCTCCCTTCCCAAAAAGTCTCCAATTTGCAATATACAAATCCCAACTTCGCCCAGAAATACCACCCATCAACAGGCACAAGCATATCCCCAAGCCCTCCTGCACATTACAAAAATCCCGCAAAAAATACAAATACAGATGAACTTAACAAAGAACAAAATCATCAACTCCATAGTCTTTAAGCACTTTAGTTCATCCTCAGTCTGTGCTTCTCTAACTCATTTGCACCTCTGGTATATAACAATAATAGTCTTGGTCCTTGAATATCACCCAGTGATGAGCTGGGAACAACACACTGAACTTCACATTGTTCTTGTATAGTGTGGCCTTGGCCTTATTAAACGCCGCACGCCTTCTCACCAGTTCTGTTCTAATGTCTTGGTATATTCGGATGGCATGGCCCTCCCATCTATAGTCTCGATGGTCCTTCGCCCACCTCAGGAACTTCCGTGCCTGATGACGATCCCTTGCCCGACTTCTGCCTAGTGTTATATTTATCGGTCATTATTCAAATGAGGGGATCTTATTCCATCACACTACACCAAGTTCCTCCAAATAATCACCCATAAACTGGGCAAAAAGGGCCTAAACCAAGTCCCCAAAGTACCAAATTACTCTAATTGCCTTTTAATCGTTTATTTTATTCTAAGGCGCATTCCATAATTATCTTATTTTGGGTCTTGCGCTATGTCCCTGGCTGATCTGGTCGGAGTTTGGTGGTGAAAGATCCGTATTAAATCAGAGTGAATCCTCGATTGATTGAGGTGGTCAGAGATGGCTGGGCTGGGGCTCAGTTTGCAGCGGCGGTTTTTCAGGTGAGCAGGTCTACGCCTCGGTGGTGCTGTTCGGATCGAGATGATGGCGGCCATTGCGAATGATGTTTTCGATGATAATCTTGGCTCCGTGGTTCATATTTTTGGTGCTTACTTTGCTGAACAGTATCCTTGAGAGAATGGTGGAAGCACAGAAGAGATACCTGTACTTGATAGAGCAACCTCCCTGGTTAGGCTCGCCTAGTGTTTGAAAATCCTACTGCATGGTGTGTCGTCCATCCTGATCGATCCGAGAGTACGGACCAGGCAAGGAGTGTTTGTTAGCCCGGTCTCTTGCGAGGAGTGGGAGACAAGTGTGAAAATTGGCTGCTAGGCTTTCATAATCTTGATTTGAAGGCTGGGAGCATCAGGTTCAACGGAGCACATTGCATCTTTGAGGCCTGGGGTCGGACCACTGGTCTTCAGTTGTCCTGTCCTCAATGCTCGACATGAGGGGTTGGAGGTGGCTGGTCATGTCAAGTCATTCCCCCCTCCCTCCACCAAATCTGCCGGGGCCTAAATTTCTAGCAATCTGGGAGTTAGGATGACGGCGCTTCATTCAATGGAATTTATGAGAGATCCTATGTTGTTGATTTCATGTTGTTGTCTTTTCTCCTGATAAGCATGTGCAATGCTGAGCACGAGGCCGAGGCTCATTTGTTATTCTGATTTAGCAACAACTATATTGACTCGGCAAAGTGATATGTGGTTTGTGCACTGATTTGCTCTGTTTTTTAATGTGCTGTAATCCTGGCATTCATGAGAAGGGAGTGCATTTTTTAGACCCCTCTCATCTCATTTATAGAAAGTAGAGCCAAGGCGGGGTGAAGGGTGGATGGTTGATGTGTTAGAGGTTTGCAGGGTTATTTAAATGCTCACATGGATTGAGGATAGCCCCCCCCCAAGTTAGAGCTAATTGTATTGGGCTTTTTTTGGTCTTTTTTTTTGTTGCTTTGAAATTTTGAGAATCTGTGCTTGTCTCCATCGGAGGCTTGGGCAGATCATGTATCCTGAACAGAATTGGGTTTCTTTGGATTCTTTTTTGTGGTCGGCCTTTTTAGAGATAATGGAGTAGGGGGAAATAAATGGCCGTGCATGCCTGGGTGTAGTCGGTTAATCCTCGTTCCATTTGCTAACGTGAGCGTCTGTATGCTACGACTCTGCATTGTTGGAGCCCTTCTTCAGTCTGGGGTAGGCTTGATGGGGGAAGTTAAGCATCCTCTTCCAAGTAGTCATATATATTGGCTTCCTGAGTGTCCTCCTCATTATGGTCTTCCAGGGGGAGGCAGTGTTTTTCTCTTGGTTGATGCAGCGCTGCTCTGTCCCCTAATGTCCTCCTTGTAATGGCATACAGTGCATGTCTGCTTGACTGTGTTTAACGTTCTTGAGTTATTCGGACGTTCCTCCCGTGGGGGTGCTTTCTCTTTTCAGCTGTGTGAGCAGCGCGCTGTTTTAAGCCCTGTTTTTGTCCAGTGAGTTACAGGAGGAGGAGGAGGAAATCAGCCCCCCCCCCCTCCGCCCCCATTCCAATACGCCCAATTGTTAGGTGTTTTGATGATTCTTCTTCTCTTCGGTGGTGAGGTCTCGTCAATCAAGATTTGGGTTTGGTGTGCTGCCCTGGGTGTGGTGGTGTACAGGATGTCCTGCGGTACTAACTCCTTTGTGTCAGAGTGTGCTGGACTGGACCAGGTCCGGTCTGATGTCCTGTTGCCCCCTAATGTTTGGGATCTTCCTTCTCGAAGGCACTTTTTAGGGCCATTCTGAACGGCTAAGTTTTTGATTTGTTTTGAATATCCTTGCTTTATTGTCTCCTAAGTGCACAAAGACGTGGGATTGAACCGGGTCTTGTACTGTGGTTGATATCCTGTCCCCTCCTTATGGTTGGGGCATTCCCTCGTTTGAACAGCAGCCTTTTCTCTTCATCATATGGCAATGGGTCTGGGTTGGAGGATTATGGAACTATGGTTGTACCTTGGTCCTCTTTTATACTGAGACTGTTTGCTCCTGGTAGCTCTCCCTTATTTCTCCTGTCTCAATTTGTCTGTTGGGAGGTGCTGAACATATCGGGGTCAATGGCTGCTGCTCCCCTCTGTATAAATATGTGGAACGATGATCGTTCTGTACTGTGCCTGAGGTTGGGATTATGTTGCATTGTGTGGTACATGTAAAACATCCTTTAGACCTGGGGTTCCCGCGTTTAAAAAAATGTGGTGGTGGGATTTCAGAATCTGTGATTGGCCACTGCAGGGTCTGGTGTCCCATGGAAGGAGGTTACAGTGTGTCTTCGGTGCCTCTGGTGTTTCTGGAGTTAAGGGAAATATGTTCTGGTGTACCCCTGAGCATGGTGCAAAAAAACTTATCCTGAACTCTCGTGGTCGTTGCAAGAAATTGCTGCATGGGAAGGTGTGCACCATTATACCATGTTTTCTTGGCCTTATCCTTATCTCACTTGTTCTCTGGTAGCACGTATAGAGAGACCGAGTCTAATAATTGTATTGAGCTAGTTATATCGCTATTCTCCTGTTCCCCATTGCATCCATGTGTGTTGATACATTTTTTTTTTGCGGAGCTGTACAATGCCTGTGGTTTTGTTGCGTTATTTGTTAAAATGAAAAACGTCAGTAAAGATACTTTAACTTTCTCTCACAAAATCAAGTAAGTTATTGACGTAAATTCATGAGAGTGGAGTGCTCAGTGAGTCTAAGTCCAATATCAGTGGCTTTGTCTGACAAGATTCCACTCTTTGTCCTGGAGACTTTCTGAAGTCCCACCTTGAGAACGATGGTGGTTTGAACTACCAGATTTTGACCAGCTGCAGCCATTATATTGGACCATCAATGGTTCATTTTGAAAGATGGAGTTTTAGCAAGAGAATAAGGAAAAGGGACATATTTTTAATATTTTCTTGCTTCATCCCTTGTTAGCAAGGCAATTTAGATAGCTATTTTTCAACACTTTTTCATAACAAAACCATCAATTACATAATTGTATGTAAAATCTTGTAAAGACGCATTTTAAATCGTCAATATAGCTGAGCTTGTCAAATGTTCCTCACTTAACGTCCTTCGCGAATAAGTTTTGACTATTTTTTCAATATAGAAAAAGAATACTTTGCGACAAGTATTGTTAAAAATATTTTACACATTTAGAAAGGTTCCTGTAAACCACCATGTCCAAGTCTGTACAAATCAGCTGGTGATCATGATGCATGGAGCTCATAATTATCAATAAAATGAATGAATTGTTTCACTTCATCTTTAAAAAGATTTCTGTTTATGTTCTCCCGGTAGAATTCACTGAATTTCTTACTGCAGTGTCTTTTAGTATTCTGATCCAAACTTCTGTCAAAAATCACACAAAATAAATCAACAGTTTTCTTCAGAGATTCACTTCTACTCTGCAATTGCAAAATTATTGTGTCACAAGTAACACCTGCAGTCCCAATGATGATCTTCTCTTTCCCTTTTAAAGTGATTTAATTGTCTATAGTTTCATTGAAAAATAACTTCCTGCGTCTGTACGCTTCTCATCGTCAAAGGGACCCATATTTTTTGTTAATGTTAGTGTCTCTGCTTCCAGCAAGCTGTAGTCATTTTGAACTTCCGTGACAAAATCTTTGAACTGAGGGGAACAATTGTGCAGCATTGAATAAAGTTGTATCAACATTTTGCAACAATTTGGAGGATTTTACTTTAGCATTCACGTGTGTTTTTTCTGAATCTGATGTGACTATGTCTGATAAGGTTTGCTTTATGTCAGCAAAGTTCATTTTCAAAGCAGCACCTGATGTCATATATTCGTTTGACCACCAAGTGTTTTACATTTTCCTGCGCCAAGCATGATTGCAACATATTTTACCAATGTGTCGAAACTGAAAAGTCAAAAAAATGTACAGCTCCCTCACAGGATTCAGACGCAGTGTTGCAGATTAAATTCAAGGAGTGACTGGCACACGAGATAAATAATGCACAGGGGCTTGCATTGTTCAGTCTTAGAGCTGAATATTTTCCTGACACATTTGCGGCATTATCAAAGCTCTGCCCATGTCAATTTTTGATGTCCAAACCTAAATTTAAAATGATATGCAAAACAGTTGACACCAGACACTTAGAAGTGTGAGATTGTCACTGAACAAAGATTACTCTACAACTTCACCATCGCTGGTCACATATCTTAAAATTAATGTTAACTGGTCCACATTACTCACATCTGGTGTTGAATCAACTATTACGGAATAGTATTTTGCATATTTTATTCATTAGTTAATTGGTTTCTGAGCCATTCTGCCATTATAACGATGAAGCCATCATAGATTTGGTGCTTTAAAAAGTTGGGAGCCACGATATTGATAACTGTTCAAATGCTTTTTGAGAAGCTTATCAAATTCATTGAGATATTCAAGGCAGGCTAAAAAAAATTCCTCTTCAATTTGACAATGGTGACTCATCATATTATTTTAGAGGTACTCCCAAAGAAGACAGCAGTTTGACAACAACATGTCTCAGCACTTTCCACCAATAAGAACACTCATTTTCAAACTGAGCCAATAATGTACAATCAATTCTTCCAGACAAATTACATCTTTGAATGAACAGGCATATAGCTTTAATATGTGTGTTTAGAACTTTCACGATGAGCAATATCTCTTCCAACAGTGTACCCATTGACGAATGCTCGTTTCCTTTGACAAGGGTCAGGGAATAACTTGCAAACTTAATAGTTGGCTACTTTAGAGGTTTCTGAAAACATCGACCAATTTTGAATTTCCGTCATTCCATTTTTCTTCGCTCTCAGAAAATGGGACTTATGAAGACTTCTAACGTGCTTTCAGCCTCCAACCTCAAACACTTTTCTCACATTTTCCACATTACCCATGTTTTCTAGTTTATTTAGTACAAAATATTCTATCGTGCCAAGTGGAACGGATGTTGGCCATCAGGCAATGTCTTCAGGGTAGGTTTCTTCCCTCACTTCAACAAAAGAATCAGCAATATCTTGTAGTTCCGTTGTCATTTCAGAGTCTAATTCTTGTTCAACTATTTCAGACAATGCGGTATCTCTGGAAATCGGCAAGTCTAAGTCATCAGCTAATTCACCCATACTTTTGGATGAGGGCGAATGTGCAGTTTGTGCAGTTCAATAGGCAGGTTGTCTTACTGCCTAGCTTCATCCTCTTGCCTTGCCTTCAATTTTTTGTATTTTAAACTACCAGATTGATGGTGTGGCTTAAAATTGCTAAAGAATATGATCTTGATTTTAGACAGCTAATAAAGCCTGAGAAAGAGCAGGCATGTTTTTGATCAGTCAATCCCACATTTTTATGAGGTTCAAGCTCTGAAAAAATTGGATAAATGTTTTCACTATGAAGCTGCGATTCTGATCATGGATTTCAAACAACACTCTCCTCTCCTCCTGCCCATTCCCCTCACAAACTGTCCCTCCCCGTGCACCCCCAACCCCAACACAAACTCTCCCTCCCTCAATAATTCAACCCGGTCCTCACAAACACTCCCTCCCTGCAAGTCTGCAACCAAACCCCTTCACACAGTCTTCTCCTCCCATACCCGCGCACTTTTCCCATTCTCACTCACCTCTCTCGCTGGGGTCATCAAAGCAGCCAGCCTCACTTGATGTGGCCGCTGCACCTCTCCTCACCTTGGAGAATTGTTGTCCACCTATTGCAGGCCTGGATCGCCCCTCTGCTGCTCGGTTCCTGGAGTTTTGATTTGTGGTATCATGCCTCTGTGCCTGTCGGTGGCCTGGGACCGCTAGAGTCAGCACCCGGCACAAACCTGCTCTCCTCCTTGGGGCTTGATTCGCAAACCACAGCAGCCTTTCCCCCACCTCTTGTCATGGTCACACGCATGCATGCCTCAAGTTAACCGTTCATTACCAGTTTCCCAGTTCTTTCAGGCTCACCAATTGGGATTTTGTTCTGCATTCGCTTTTGAGCCGAGAGGCAAATGCAAAGTAATCAGCCTCCAATTGGATGCCCAGTGCACCGGCCGAGGGACGGCCTAGACATAGTATGTTTCATTGTAAATCCCCACGGAAATTTGGACACCACCCGCCAAACCCCACCATGCAATTATCAGGGCAACTTCCCTGCAACATCAAGCAAGCCCGACCCCTACCCCATCCCACCAGCATCAGGGCACACCCATACCCCTTCTCACTGGCATCATCCAGCCCTCTGGCACTGTCCCCAACCCCTCTACAGTCTTCAGCCTTCCCACCCCACCCCAATGCACGTACAACAGACCCTCCCTCCCAGATATCACTGCCCCCTGCACACCAGCGGAACCCCCCCCCCAATGGGCCAGTTGGCACTGCCTCCCGGAACTCTGGCAGTTCCCGGCCATGTCCCTCACCACCCAACTCTATACTCACCTCCATACACCCCGGCCTGGTCAACCCAACTGGTTTTTGTTTCAGAAAAGCAGTAGTGATTTGCGTCGGCATGATGTTACGCCGCCGGGGGTGGGGGAATCCAGCGCTGGCAGACACGAGGACATAAAGCCGTTTAAATATATTTAAATGTATTAAATTCATGGAATTCAGGTTCGTGTCCTTTCTGGGCATGTCCCGGATCATGTCACTGGTGTGGTTATGGGGAAGATCCCAAATTGAGATCTCGCCGGCATAAATCCCATTCTGGCACTCTCACAAGATTTAGCGGCCAGAACAGAATTTGCGCCCGCCACGAACAGGCCCTCTAAATTCCACTCGAAGGGTCAAATGGTCTCCTTTTGTTCTGCAGTCATTAAATGATTTTATGAAATGGCCATGGAGAACTGAAATCATTTCAATTTGATATGAACTTAACTAAAAGCCCTATCCTTGCTCTATTCACTATGCAACACTGCATTTCAATACAAGAACCTTGAATACAAAATTAAATTGATAAAGGTAACTACAAGGTTAGCCTGTCCAGTGCAGTAAAAGGCTGCAGAGATTATTTCCATACGTTTCAGCTGCATCATAATTCAGAACAAGTGTAAACAAAAGGATTTGAATCTCCAGGAGGAGCTGCTTCAAGCGACATGTTACAATCCACTGAATGAGGAAACAGACTTCGTCACAAAGGGAAATCAGAGAAGAATTCAAAATGAACTCTCAGGCTGTTACACTATCTGACCCTGATTGAAACAAGAAGCTAACATTTTTCACAAAGAATTCTGACCACTCTGCGAAATGGCTGAAAGCACAATCTAAATATGCTCCTTCACAATAGAATGATAAAGCAAGTGAGTTCAGACTACATAAATACAAAGAAAGTGTATACCTCAGCATTAGAAATGCTTTCCATTTCCAACGGGGTTGAGATTTACTTAAAAAATGACTGCGAGTGAATTAGACAGACAAAAGCCTCAGCTGTCAAACTTTAAGAATAGCTGTTGAATGGCTTCCAGCTCTTGATTAAATACAGGCTTACTGTGAAGTTGGATGTTTGATTCATTTACCATTAAGTCAAAAGTTAAAAAACGATTCAACAAAATCACCGGCTAATGATTTCTGAAGAATTCCAACTCAAACTTCTTTTTTTCCCCACAACAAACATAAATATGTACTTGCCATTCCATGCTCTCTTGAATTGTTCATCTGGCACATCACAAGCTTCTTAGTACATTCCAGGCATCAACTCAGACTGCCCTATTTCCGCTGCAGCTAATAGCTGCTCCATTTTCAAAGCTCCAGCTGATGTAGGCTTTTTTTCCCAGTGTAATCCAACCCTTCCATGTCTCAGTCACATTCAGTGTGCGGGGGCAAAGAAAATCAGCAACTTTCAACATGGCTACAGCTGGTTACTGAGTAGTCTTTGTCCTGGCTTATCAGGTGCCTGCCTTTCACAAGGCAGCCAGAGAGCCCTTCCCTTGACCTCACAAGAACATTCGACTCACTGTGAATACTGTATTAGTAACATGTTAACCATGTGGCCATCCTTTGCTTCAACATTTAACCCTTAGTACTGTTCTACATTTAGGGCAGCACGGTGGCACAGTGGTTAGCATTGCTGCCTATGGCGCTGAGGACCCGGGTCCGTGTGGGGTTTGCACATTCTCCCAGTGTTTGCGTAGGTTTCGCCCCCACAACCCAAAAATGTGCAAGTTAGGTGGATTGGCCACGCTAAATTGCCCCTTAATTGGAAAAAATAATTGGCTACTCTAAATTTTTAAAAAAAGTACTGTTCTACATTTGCCTCCTGACAATTCTGGTGGTTAAAAAATTCAATTTACTATGAAAATCACTCAATTCTGACTGTTTTACACAGAAGCACGTTTTACACATACGTTTCACACCATAGCAACCAGATCACAATCGTATGGATTGTGGAAAAATGAGATATCAGCAACAAAATACAGGCTTTTACCAGCCAGCAGAGGATTTTCTTGGCTCTGTAATATTCCCCAGATGTCAAAAGCTTTCTTCTACCCAATTATTCCTAATAGGTAGGAAGGGGTGAAGGAAGCTAATGTGTCTCATTTTATTCCTGGTACAATTGAGTAAATGTTTACTCAGATTTCATTACAGACTGTGCATGTTAGTTATTCACGCTCCACAACCAGTTTTCCGTCAGCCACTGAGGCATGAGTGAGGTAAAAAGGGCAAGGTTTTGAAATTCAGACATGGCTTTAAGGACTACCTCTAGACTTGTGTTTCTTGGTGCAAGCTGCCTTCGGGCAAACTAATTTTACAGGTGGAGCCTCAAATAGGCATTAGGCCCCTTAAATGCAAATGCAACATGTTCAATGCCTGCTTTAGGCACAGGTACTTCATGTTGGTTTTTTGCTCTTTATCAATATGGCGGATGGCCTGAAAAGTGTATAATGCGTGACTGAATTTCTAAGCCTGCATTACTCACATTATGTTGAAATTTGCTTCCACAGATAAACTTAAATATTTCTAATGAATCGCGGTGGCAAAACAAGAACAAAGCAGATAATTATCAGAATAAATTGAATGAAATCAATCTGTGCAGCTTTAAAAAAAAATGTATTCTTCACAGACATGTTTTCCTCCTCTTTAATTTGAGGGGCCTCAAGCGACACATTACTGGCACTGGCCAGATGTACATTCCTACATAACATTACTTAGCTAATGTACTCTATGGGAACCTAGGAATTGCACAAGGGTGACACACCACAACCTACCTCTGAATTCTCTTTTCTTTAGAGTGGGTTTCTGGCCTCCTTTCGACGCCTCCCAGCAGTGGTCAAACCCAAACCGTAAATTCATCATGTACGTCTTTGTCCTACTTTCCACGCTGTCACATTAATTTGCCCTGCTATCAGGGTTACACTATAGTTTTAAGCAAGAGGGATGCTCCTGCCAGTTACCAGGTGTACCTGGCTTGTTTTTACATGTTTGAACATTGCAAAACTGATGATACCAGAATGCTGGCATTACTCAGAGCAGGCAGATGATAGTACCACAGAGTGGTGTGTGTACAGTAAATGTGCTTTTTGATATTTGTTAGTGTGTAATTTTCATACAGAAGCTTTTTATATAATCCTGCCAGCAGCTTTAATTCAGCACTGCAGATGTCATGTGGGTTTTGTTTCTATGACAACACAATGATATTCAAACTGGTCGTCAAATCACACTATTTCTTCCAGCTCCGACTATCTTTTGGCTCATGGGATAACAGTCTGTTTATAACAGGACCCAAATGAAACAATTGAATGAATAACTATATATATGTTCCTAATTTCATAAGGACTGGATATTCGGATGCTTCCAATAATGAAAATAACAATAATGAAGAATAAAAAAGGAGAAAGCATTCTCCAGCTAAGTCAAAATTTACAGCTGCAACGTTGAACGTTGAAGGAGCAACACAAGGTTGAAGGATAGATCACAAATGGGTGTGTGATCCCTACTCTTGAGTTGTGATGAATGGTGAGGAAGCAACAGCTCCTTGTGCTGAGAAGACCAGAGTCATCCTGAGCCCCTCCCAGCAATTGGCTCCAAGGGGACACTGATGGGAGTCTGGAAGTCGGTTGGACATCAACTCTCCTGAAAATAGAGGCAAAGGCCATGGAGGGCCAAATATAGAGATAATTTAAAAAAGGAACAGGAGCAACTTCTTCCCCTTTAGCCTTCAATCAGATCATGGCTGTTCTGTGACCTAGCTCCATCTGTCCATCATAGCCCCATAACCCTCAATACCTGGTGTTAAGAATTGAGGAAAATTAAGATGAAAAAATGAAATCGGGATAAAATAAAGGGGATAAAGGGGGACTGATAAGTGCAGCTGTCAGAAGGGGTGTTTTGATATGTGAATTAGCATACAAGTGGGAAAACAAGTGTTTACATATGTGACATGAGGAAAAACAACGATGTATAGAAGAGGTGACTTCAAAGTGAAGAAATAAGGAAATTGTCACTTATATGCTAAAAGCCAGGTCCAAAGGGTGGGCAACATCAATAGGGAAAAAAATGATATATCCATATAGATAATTGGAGGAACGAACAGTCGAAACAGCTACCATCATAGCCAATCCCAGTTGTAGAAAGCAGCCGCTTCTGAAAACAAGTTATTGTTAAAAAGCTACTATTGAATCCAAAACTCAAACAGAGAAGATCATTCCTTCACTGAAACTGAAGACAGCTATCCCAAACATGGACAAATAATGGATATAGCTCTTAGAGTTATATAATATTGGCTGTGGTTTGGGAAAAAGGGGCATTTCTCCAGGGTTCAGGTAGTTGGGAACCTGGGATAACGTAATCAGATACTGGCTGGACTCTCCGTCGCCAGTAGCGGGGCTCGGATATGGTGGAGAATTGGGCGTTGTGAACTGGCATGGGATCAAGGTTTCTGCCGTGCACCAGTGGGAGGATGCAAGTGTGCTGTCAATTTCCAGCTGTGCACTTCAAAAATCAAGTGTGAAGAGGGGGCATTGGAATGCACTTAACTCTCTTTGAAATGGTTGGATAGAATAATAGAACTTACGGTGCAGAAGGAGGCCATTCGGCCCATCGAGTCTACACCAGCCCTTGGAAAGAGCTACTTAAGCCCCACGTCTCCAACCTATCCCCGAAACCCAGTAACCCTAACCATTTTTTTGGACATTAAGGGCAATTTAGCATGGCCGATCCACCTAACCTGCACATCTTTGGACTGTGGGAGGAAACCGGAGCACAAGGAGGAAACCCACACAGACACAGGGACAACGTACAGTGACCCAAGCCGGAATCGAACCTGGGACCCTGGAGCTGTGAAGCAACTATGCTAACCACTGTGCTACCGTGTTTATAAACGTTGTGTTTAGAGCATCTCAGATTTATTCAACCATGAAGGAAGATGAATGAAGCAAGGCTGACAGCAGTGTGTCCGGAAGTTGTTAATCATGGCCCAGTAAGAGAAATGATTGGCTTGGAGCTCAAGAATCTGAGGGGTTTAAACACAGGTCACTGATTTCTCTTTCCAGGAATTGACAAATGGTGTTTCTCCTGTCACGCCAGAAGGTGTATTGCCCAAGTGAGTGTTACAACGATACGTTTTATCACTGCCTCTGTTTGGACTTCTCTCTAGCTTCCAGAAAGGGGTCTCTGGCCTGGGGGGATTCCTGACAGAAGGCTCTTTTCTGGAGGAGCTTCCTGACGTGGGCAGCATGGTAGCACAGTTGCTTCACAGCTCCAGGATCCCAGGTTCGATTTCCAGCTTGGGTCATTGTTTGTGCGGAGTCTATACGTTCTTCCCGTGTGTGCATGGTCTCCTCCAGGTGCTCCGGATTCCTCCCACAATCCAAAGATGTGCAGGTTAGGTGGATTGGCCACGCTAAATTCCCTTTGGTGTCCAAAAAGGTTAGGTGAGGTTACTGGGTTACAGGGATAGGGTGGAGGTGTGCGCTTAAGTAGGGTGATCTTTCCAGGGGCCAGTGAAGACTCCATGGGCTGAATGGCCTCCTTCTGCACTATAAATTCTACGATTCTATTCTGTGGGGTCTGTGGGGGATGTTCTTCTTATTTAGGGGTCTCTGGTAGGGGGGCGACCCTTTATTTAGGGGGTCTGGGGGGGTGGGTCAGGTCACCCCCGTACTTGGGGGAGGAGGAGGTCAGCTCATCCCCCTACTGAGGAGGGGGGGGGGCTGTGGAATGAAGGGATGAAGAGGACCCGGAAAATCTGTGGGTGGGGAGCCGAATTGTTTATGGTGGTGGTGAGGGCTTGGGTGTTGGCCAGCGGCAGGACCTCGGTATCGGAATGCCCGCTCAAAATGGTGGTGCTATAGCGGGATTCCCTCGCAATCCTCACCATGTATAAATCTGCATGCCGAACGATAGTGAATCGCTTCTTAATCTGTGCCCCCAGCAGGAGGGCGAATCGTTTGCAATTCACCTCCAGCAGAACACAGCCTTCCAAACGGAGAATACACTATGTGTGTATAACCATCGGTGTAGTTAAGCATACCGTTGTAGTGTATTATAGACTGTGTTTCTTGTCTGTCTTTTTTTTAAGTTAATGAATATTCTTTATTTATTGATCACAAAATGACTGGACTGTTCCTCCCTGGCTTGCACATCTTTTCTCACATTATACCAAATTGAAAATATACATCAGTAAGAACCGGTTTTCCAAGTTCCACTTCTGGGTTTTGGAATATCCTTGTATTTAACATCAGCTGGATTCTTAATATTAGTGTCAACCAAAAATGATCAACCTCAAAATTAAATTTAACAATTGACTTGGCATCAATTTTTGTTTCTGCTTTGTGTCTCTTTCTTTGCTCTTCTCCCTTTTTCCTCAACTGGGACTCTTTCCTGGTACCCACTCTCTCTCCGAAACATTCTGATCCTGGCCACATGATCCAAGTCTTTGTGCCACTTTATTTTTGTAGGTGTATGGAATGGTTTTGTGGTTATGTCCTCCGCCCGAAGCACTTAAAAATGCTGAACTGTGCTTGTGCTGAAACCCGCAAGGCCTGTCAGAAATTCCTGGGCACTGCCCGCCAACGAGGAAAGTCGGCATTGTGAAAATACTTCCTTAGTGGTGCTGGACCGGGCATTGTCAAATGCGGGGTCGCGGGCGGGTCGCAAAGCCGTCCGTCGTGGCGCTCCCGATCGCACAAATCCACGCGCAACAGCCGGCTTTTAATAATGCTTTCTGCAAGCGGCCTTCAAAATGGCCAGGAACAGATTAAAAAATTTTGGCCGCACTGCGCATGTGTGCCCGATCATCAGTGCGCAAGCGCGGATCGGGCACGCATGCGCATTGCGGCTGCATTTTTTTTATAGGGTTGCTGCCTTTTTTTTTTCCAAGTTCGGGGGGGCCAAAGGGACCTAAAGCCATTTCCTCTATTTTAGTCAGCAACAAACAAGGTAAGAGAAAATAGTGGGTCGCCCAGGTCGGCCGGCGTGGGTCGCGAACTAAGGTCAGCCGGCATGGGACGCGAAGGTCGGCTGGGTTGGGTCCCGAAGGTTGGCCGGTTGGTAAAAATGGGTCCCTGGAAAAAAAGTTTGAAGAACACTGTGCTAAACTTCCACTTTCTAGATGAGACAGTAAACAAGGCCATGTCTGCTCTCTCAGGTAGACATAAGAGATCCACCAAGGCAACGGTTCAAAGAACAGCGGGGCAGTCTGTGCTGCCCTGGCCAATACTTTCTCTCAACCAAAATAATTGAAACAAATTATCTCAGGGGTGGGCAAACTTTTCCGTGCAAGGGCCACATTCAGAAATTCACAATTTTAAAGGGCCGCATAGTATATTAATTAATAGTCCCGGTTGTAACCAATTAGCATGGGGCATATACCTCAGCGCTTCCCCCGGCGGCATCCTGCCTTTAGCCCTCTTTTTCTCTACTTTTCAAAAATGGCGCTTCACCCGGTTATGATTCTGGGCGCCTCATATAGAACATAGAACACATAACAGTACAGCACAGAACAGGGCCTTCGGCCCTCGATGTTGTGCCGAGCAATGATCACCCTACTCAAGTCAACGTATCCACCCTATACCAGTAACCCAACAGCCCCCCCCCCCCCCCCCCCCCCAATTAACCTTATTTTAAAAAAATGTTTTTTTTGACTTGATCTTGGTGGGCCGCATAAAGACATTTGGCGGGCCGCATGCGGCCCGCGGGCCGTAGTTTGCCCACCCCTGAATTATCTGATCATCAATTGGCTGCTTGAAGGACCTTGCTGCGTGGAAATTAGCTGCACATTCCTACACTGCAACACTGGCTGTACTTCAAAGGTAATTCATGGTCTGTAAAGTGAGTTGGAATGTCCTGAGGCCATGTATGATGCTACATGACTGGAAGTGTTTCTTTACAAAATGTGCAGTAATATTCGCTAAAAGTTCCACCGTCTCAATTCAAAAAGTGAAGGAATTAACACTCCTGTTATAATAAAATTACTACCTACTTACACAGAATATATAAACACTAATCTTCTGTTTCACTTATGAAATGAATGTCATAATTGAAGTTTAGCAAAATAAAACAATTCTTGTTATCCTATCCGTCCATAATCCAATACAATAATTGCAGATTTAGGGCTCTCTCTTTTAGATCTGTGCATCCATCAGGGAGAAAGTGCTGTCATTTTCAGCAGAAAATGTCTTTTTCAATTAAAAAAATAATTGCCAAATAGCACTTATAGCCCATTTCTGCATGATTGTGCTACTCATTAAGGTATTTCAAACTGAAAACAGCTGTCAAATAGAACCAGACTGCAGAGTTGATGTAATGGAAAGATTATCCAGAGAGTGGTAGGAATGTAGAACTAGCTACTCGAATGTGCGGTTGATGCAAACAGCATTGAAGGGGCAAACAGGTAACCACATACGTGAGAAAGGAAAAGATCATATTGATGGGAGTTAGATGAGAAAGCCGGGAAGGAGACCCATGTGCATTTCAAGCACGGCCCAATTGTCGGTTTCTGTGCTATAAATACTTCAATTCAGTCCAATACAAAGTCCAGGGTAGTTATAGGAGCTATCAGGGAACACCTTTTTCTATTGCACAAATGTCAGGAAAAGGGGTGAAAATCCAATAGCTGCGAATCCCTGAAATTCTCCCACCCCATATGTTGTACCAGGGCTTTCCTAAAGGGCATTGATGCCAGTGTATATAAAAGCAAATTACTGCAGATGCTGCAGTATCCAATTTCTCACCAATCTTTTGGTAAACTCCTCTTTTTTGTCTAATACATGAATGTTTTATACCCAAGCATATATAGAACTGATATTTCCTTCTGTAATCCTTGGCTACAAGAAGACGCTGATAGGAGTCCGGCAACAAGAAGAGGCTGATAGAAGTCTAGCAACTATCCAATCTAATGTCAATGATGTATTTACTGTTGCCACCCTGATATCAGCTAACCTGGTTTAAATGTCAAATAAATCTGGGACCTTCTGAATCAATATGGCAAAGCTACCGAACAAATCTCCAGAACTTAACCTGACCACATAGAACAAACGGAGGCAAGGCTAGATTGTTTAACTGAAGGAAATAGAAAAGAGTTGTTACGGTGCAGAAGAAGGCCATTTGACCTATTGTGTCTGCACTGGAAAATCTCAAACCTTCATTCCCCACAACACTCCTGCCATGACTGATTTGCTCAAGTCCTGTGGTGGAAGTGGCAGAAACAGCCAATCTGATAGTCTCAATGTTTTTGAAGAAATGTCCATGAGCGTCTTGTACTTGCTGTTGGAAATGAGAGGACAGCGAATGGTTTTATAGTAGAGAAAAGAAGCCCTTATCTTTGCATTCTAGGATTAACCTGGAATAGTGAACAGTTTTGGCAGATGAAAATAATACACACTAATGCTTGATTAAATAGTTTAGATAAGTGGATAGGCAACCTTTCAATGTATATATGCATCTCAAATGGCCAAAGGCTGGAGAGCAACTTGCGTGTCTGATTTCTTAGCAGAATACCTTATAACATAGTATAATATATTGTTAAACCTTAACGGTGAGCAAGTAAATATCAATCTGTGAAAATCTCACTTCCTTGAAGAATTATAATGCCCTAAATTAACAAAATGCGGCAGGTATTAACACTCTTGGTCCAACTGTCTTCATCTGCTTCATTAATGGCTTTCTGACATCGAGGAGCAGAAAACAGAATAAATGATCAAAAGTTGGATCAAAGATATAAATTTTTAGAAGAGGAGGAAGAGGTGAAACAGCAGAGAGATTTAGGGAGGGAATAAGCTTAGGGCCAAGCCAGATTTGCATAACTGTTAATCGTGTAGCAATTAAAATCAGGGATACTCAAGGGGCCAGAATTGGTGGTGCACAAATATCTCATGGCACATACGTGCCAGGCAATAATCATCTGGAATAAGCCATCACTGCCGAGCCTTCAATACCAGTACCATTGCTCTGCCCCACCATCAGCACGTGTGTATATTTTGAAGCAACAGTGCACATGTTGTAACTACAAAAGCAAAGCACTGACTGCGTATTCTGTCACAAGTAAAACACACTGCACTGCAGCGCAGGCCCCCCAGCCAATGGGGGGGGGGGGGGCATATGGAAAATAACTGTTGCGGTGAAAACACCAATCAGAGCCTGAAGAGGGAAGGTGGGACGGTGGAGAGGAGGGTCAGAGATAGAGAGGGGATGGGTATAACCAACCAAGGAGAAGAGGCCACAGGCCAGATAGACAAGAGCAGCAGCCATGAATGCATGCGACCATCAAGGCTCTACCCCTGGCTACATAAGTCAGAGGTAAGCTGAGTAGCAGTCAGGAGATGTGAAGAAGGCCAGGCAAGCACCGGTGTCGTGTCTCAGGGAATCGGGGAGCAGATGTTAATGGAAACAAGGTGATTAGAGCGGAGCCAGAGTCCAGCCAGGAAGATCGGGAGAGTGAGGGGACTGGATTGGGCAGCAACCAGACCGAGCGAGGAGGGTGAGAGAGAGCAGAGACCAAACCAGGTTGCCAGCAGCAGCAGCCATCCAGCAGCAGCAGCCACCCAAGAGAGAGCCAAGAGGTAAGCAGCAACCAACATGAAAATGAATGAAATGAAATGAAAATGAAATGAAATGAAATGAAAATCGCTTATTGTCACAAGTAGGCTTCAAATGAAGTTACTGTGAAAAGCCCCTAGTCGCCATATTCCGGCGCCTGTTCAGGGAGGCTGGTACGGGAATTGAACCGTGCTGCTGGCCTGCCTTGGTCTGCTTTCAAAGCCAGTGATTTAGCCCTGTGCTAAACCAGCCCCATCACATCTTTGTTCTTCTTGTTGTTTGTGCATGTCGGATTCACTGCTTATTTTAGTGTCAGTAATTTCTCTCTCTGATCGATTGCGGTGTCTTTTACAGCTCCCACTTGCCTTGACCACCCATCGCTTTCGCAAAAATTATTGCCAGCAGCCAGTTACTCTGGTAGAATTTTGGCAGTGAACTCCGGCTCATCCTCACACCAATTATTTTTACAATTTCCGATGACCACCCCGTCTACTCATAAGCTTTGTTTAATTTGTCACTGTTTTTGAGCAGCTTAGACAATTGGCTGCTTTTGGTTAAGGAGGCTTCACACGCAAGAAGATTCCGAAGACTTATTCCTGAATTGTTGAAATCAAGACAGGCCATCCCTAGTCAATATGAAGAGACATTATGGGCTGGTTTCTACGGCCATGCCCGCCACAAGATCATCCCCATGGACATGTCAGGGACCATGTAAAGGTCTATTGATCTCAGGTGGGAATTTCAGGTCGCCGGAGAATCTGGCCCTGTAAATCTGGAAGCCAAAAATTCAGAAGTTAAAGGCGAAACATGAGGATTAAACTAGACAAAAAGACAATTTGGCACCTTACTTTAAAAGGTTTGAAGTAGCCGTTAGCGGCCATGAGGTAAGCAGTTGCACGAACGGTGGCTCTCTCCTGGAAACTTTTGTTGGACAAAAGCACGTAAAAATGAACCAACCGAACCCCCAACTATAACCTGCCTGATTGAGATGCCCGCAAACCAGCAGCCAGATCACGAGGCTAGTAAATGCAAAGAGAGAAAGACCCCAACCCCAGACCAGCGGGTCCCTTGCGGCAACGCAGACCTGAACATGGCTGACCCAGCAGGGTCACCAACGCCGACCCAGTCGTTGATGGAGAAACTGATGGGAGTTTATCTCCACACAGCTCCAAAGGCACAGAGGCAGCAAAACAGGATCTCATGGCAGCAGTGAAGTTGGCAATAGAGGCCCTGCTGGCCCCCATAAAAGGAACGATGGACAAAGTGGTACAGAGGGTGGAGGTCCAAGAAGCGACGAGAAAGCAGCCACGGACCAGGGCAAGCGGATCGCTTCATCCGAGGCCGAGGTTACAAGGTTGGTGGCAACCCAGAAGACACAAAAGAGGAAGGTGGAAGCCAAGAGAATAGGTCCCGACAACGGAACCTTTGGATCATTGGGCTACCAGAGAGCACCAGAGGGCAGGAGTCCAATGAAATTTATCTTGAGTATGCACGGAAAACAGGTCGTGGGGAGGGCTTCGCCAAACTCCCAGAAATATACCGGGCTCACCGGTATCTCCTTTAGAAAACAAAGTCAGGGAAACCACCATCGGCAATAATCACAAAATTCCATAAATACAAGGAACAGGTCTTGAGATGGGCGAGGAACATGTGGTCATGTAAGTGGGAAAGACACATCATCCGCATTTATCAGGACAGTGGAGCCAACCTGGCCAAGAGCCGGGCAGAATTTAACTGGGGCAAAACTACACTCTTTAAAAACAAGGTGCGATTCGGCATGTTATACCTGGCAAGACTATGGGTCATGCACAACGACTTTAATACGACGGAGGAAGCAAACGAGTCTGTGCAGAAGAACGGACTCAGGAGGAAATCATGCGGAAAAACACAAAAGTACAGAATCACATGACCTGGGGAATGGGGTGGGGGGATTACTGCACTTGGGGAGGTATGTCCGCAGGTTCATCAAGATCAAGGGGCTGGGGGCAGGGTGGCGCGGATTTGTATGGATTAGGACCAAAAGGTTTTCCTGGGAGGAGCCACACACTAGCAAACAAGCTGGTCCATGGGAGTAAAATAAAAGGGGTGGGAGGGGGGGGGGGGGGGGGGGGCTATGGCAGATCTCCCGAGACAGAGGAAGCACCGGGGGACAGAGCAGCAAGCTGGGGTGGGGAGGGGTTGGGCTAGTCAACAGATATGCCCCTAACTGGGATGCCACTTAGTTCATTAAAAAGACCAAGGCAGAGATCCCCAACCTCGACTCCCACCGACTGAATATGGGTGCAGATTTTAACTGTGTACAGGACCCAAAGGCAGATAGGTCCAGCCCTAGGGCAGGTACCAAAATCAGGAATGGTGAGGGAACAAACAACTTCATGGTGCACATGCAGTGGTGGGCCCATGGAGGTTCAACCATCTGAGGGAAGAATTTTCTTTCTTCTCCCATGTCCACAAAGCCTGCTTCATAGTGGGAAAGTCGGTGCTTCCAGGGGGAGGAGAGACGGAATACTCCGCAATAGTAATCTCGGACCACGCTCCACACTACATGAATGTGAGGTTGGAGATGGGCCGGGATTTGCAAAACTGTACTGCAGGGAGGTATTACTAACTATCCTATTCAACCACTGGGCAGCAACTGTAGAAAATGGTGTGTGTGTGTTTGGAGCTGGGTGAGCCGGAGACGGAATGGGTATGGATGGAGGAGACCTCCTATATTGGAATGTCCCTGCAGACACTGGCTGTCTCTCCACTCCATTCACTCCAGCCAAGTATTCGGTGTCCGCTAATGGTAGCTACACTAAGAACCTGGAACTAGCTCAGACACCACTTCAAATGTGGAGACATGTCTGCTGCAGTCCCCACTTACAAAAGCTGGGGAAAGGACAAAGGGGTGCTAACAGTAAAAGACCTCTACACAGATGGTAGAGTATCAACCCTAAGGGTGCTAACAGAGAAGCTCCAGCTCCCGAAAGGAAACGGGTTCCAGTACGTGCAAGTACGAGACTTCCTCCACAAGGAGGCCACAATGTTCCCCCAGCTACCCAAACCCGTTCAATGGACTGACTGTTAGCGCAGGATGAATGAGGGAATGGTAAACGCATCGACATATATGGATGGTTGTCAGAGGAGATAAGGGCCCCACTAGAGACAAGAGAGACGGGAGGTGGAACTGGGCATTGAGATAGGGGAGGACCCTGGAGAAAAGAACTCCACATTCTCATACGCAGGGCTGAGTCTAACGTAGCTGAAAGTGGTGTACCTTACCAGGACAAGCATGAGCAGGCTCTCCCGGAGGTGGAGGACACGAACAAACGGTGTCAGGGAGATCCGGCCAAAGCGGAGTGGGTTCTACACCACCTTTTTCAAGGCATTGCACAGTCATGGGATTGAGAGTACAATCATGCCCATTAGTGGCGCTTTTCAGGGTGTCAGAACAGCCAGAACTCTTAGATGGGAGAGGGACCGACTCCCTGGGCTTCGCCTCCGATTGCCTGGCAGCGACTCCTGCTCTGATGAGTCGGCAGCGCCATCCAGGGTCACAGACTGGCAGCGGTACAGTGGTTACCACATCTGTCAAATGATCACATTGTCACCATGGCTATCACAAATGTACATTCTAATCACATTTCTTGTATGTTCAGTTCAAGGATGTACATCTGTTAATTTTATAGATACAACTGCCCAGGTGGCACAGCCAGGGTGCCAGGCTGGCAGTGCCAAGGTTTCCGGGTGAACCACCTGGCCAGAGGCTGGCCACCCGGGGGCCTCGATCGCCTGGGAGTCCCCCCCGCTCCTCATGCCGGTAGATCTGGTCTCCATTTCTGGTATACGGTACAAATCCGCACTTAGCTGGGGTCGCCGTGGCAAGGACGTTAGATGCCGGGTGGCCGTTCCATCTGGCGTCAGCAAGGCCAAGTGGGTTTTTTAAACTCAATTAATCCATCAAAACTGGGTCCAACTGTGGTCGGTACCCAGATCGCGATGTCTAACAAACTGTAAGGACTGTCCGGAATCCTGGAGAGGCCTGTCCTGGGATCTACCGACTGTGTCCTGCCCCAATTCCAGTAGTACGCAGTCGGAAAATCACGCCAATGCGTCTATTTATCTACTCCCCAGGGAACCTTCTTTACGTAAACAAAATTCCCTTAGCCCTTACTTTTACAATGCATTAATTATCCCTTTTGTAGCCACACAGTCTGGCTGTCTTTCAAACCAGGATTTAAAAAAAAACACATTACTGCAGCAATTATACACACTAACCCAGACTTATAACCTTTACTGTACCAAATACATATAATACAAAATATATCTGAAATTCCTACATTCCTCACAAATAGCAGAGCGGCTCAGAAACTAATTCAGTGATGAAGTCAGGGATGCCAATTACTATTCCATGACAGTTGATTCAACACCAGATGTTAATCATGTGGAACAATTAACATTAGTTTTAAGAGATGTGAACAGCGCTAGTGAATTTGTAGAGTGATTATTGTTTTGTGGAGCTATAAACCTGCAGTTCGGAGTGTCTGAAGACAGCGGTTCTGGATTATTACGGGCCAGGGTTCAGAGAACCCCAAAGTATATCATGGAGTTCACCTGATTCATAACTTTTAATAGATTTTGGCTGTGGTGACCACAAGAGCCCACTTTACAGGTGTGGTGCAATAGAGATCTAAAGTACTTTAAAATTAAAACAACGTTTATTCTATTAATCCAGTTAACATTTTTATAAACATACAGTAAACATCTTCGCAACTATAAACTCAAATACTCCCCCCAAAGAATACAGTACTCTATAAGTAACCCTTAATCTTTCCTTGCAACATTCATAAGACAAATACCCTCTTCAACACAGACATCAGGTGCGGGATTCTCCGAGCCCTGCCGGTCGGAGAATCGCTGGGGGCTGGTGTGAATCCGGCCCCGCCGTCTCCCGAAGTCTCCGGCACCCGAGATTCGGCGGAGGTGGGAATTGCGCCGCGCCTGTCGGTGAGCCCCCCCCCCCCCGGCAATTCTCCGGCACGCGATGGGCCAAAGTCCCGCGGCTGTCATGCCGGTCCTGCCGGCGGGAATCAAACCACCTACCTTACTGGCGGGACCAGGCGGTGTGGGCGGGCTCTGGGGTCCTGGGAGGGGCGAATGGCGATCTGGCCTTGGGGTGTGCCCCCACAGTGGCCTGGCCCGCAATCGGGACCCACCGATCGGCGGGCGGGCCTGTGCCCTGGGGGCACTCTTTTCTTTCCGCGTTCACCATAGTCTTCACGATGGGGGACGCGGAAGTGACCCCTTCCCCTGCGCATGTGCGGGGATGACGTAGACGCTCCGGCGCATGCGCGGACTTCCGCCGGCCGGCGAAGTCCCTTCGGCCCCGACTGGCGTGGCGCCAAAGGCCTTTCCCGCCGGCCGGCGGGGCCCAACCACTCTGGCGCGGGCCTAGCCCCTCAAGGTTAGGGCTTGGCCCCTAAAGGTGCGGATTTCCGCACCTTTGGGGTGGCCCGATGCCGGAGTGGTTCACGCCACTCCATCCCACCGGGACCCCCCCGCCCCGCTGGGTAGGGGAGAATCCCGGCCCAGGTTTCAATTCTCTATTGAGAGCATTCATCACTTTTAAATTAGCAAGTGATTTGAAGACATTCCTTTCATACAGAAAGAGATCAGAATTACACCTGGTTTTGCTGGATGCAGCTACCAATCTGCAAAACGAAACTAAACACGCCCTGTAGCTGCCTGCTCAAAGTGAAAGTAAAACAGACAGCCCAGCTCCGCCCACACTCTGACACCTCTGCAGCTGTTTGATAAACACCCATTTCTTAAAGGTATATCTACTACAACTATTTGATAAACCACATTTCTTAAAGGTACTCTCACATGACGGGATATAATTTCAGATTTAGGTCTGGGCGTCAAAAATTGTCGTGAGCAGAGCGTCGATAATGCCACAAATATGGCAGAAAATATTCAGGCCTACAATCATGACTGAACAATGCCCCTGTGCATTCATTTTTCATTTTTGTGTTAATAATCTTTATTGTCACAAGTAGACTTACCTTACTGTGAAAAGCCCCTAGTCGCCACATTCCTGCGCCTGTTTGGGTACACAGAGGGAGAATTCAGAATGTCCAAATTACCTAACAGCACGTCTTTCAGGACTTGTGGTGGGAGGAAACCAGAGCACCCGGAGGAAACCCACGCAGACACAGGGAGAGCGTGCAGACGCCGCACAGACAGTGACCCAATTGAACGGGAATTGAACCTGGGATCCTGTTGCTTTGAAGCAACAATGTTAGCCACTGTGCTACCGTGTCATCCATTATTCATCTCATGCTAAAGTCACTCCCTGTATTTAATGTGCAATGCAGCAGCTGAATTGCATGAGGCAGTCGTACATTTTATGACTTTGTTCAAAACCTGTATGCCCTCTTTTTAGTTTCGACACATTGGTGGAATATGCAGCAAGCATGCTTGAAGCAGGCACATGGAAAATATCTGATGATCAAAAGAATTTTTACCACCAGGTAGTCCGATCGTGCAGATGTGGTTGTAGCTTTGAGATAAACTGTGTTGATTTATAGGAATGTTTTTCAGACATAACCACATTAAATTCAGAGAAACCATATGTGAAAGCTGAAGAAAAATCCTTTGCAGGGAGGTTTGAAAAGTACGAGATTACTGATTTTACTGTTTTGTGGAACCGTTTTCTTCAAAGCATTAATGTTGATGCAACTTTATTGAATGCTTCACAATTGTTAGCCTCAGTTAGATGTTTTGACATGGAAGTTTGAAATGACTATACCTCAGTGGAACAATAACAAAGAATGCAGGTCCCTCTGATGATGAGAAGCATACAAGACATAGGAAGTTATTTTTTTAATGAAACTGGAGACAAATCAATCACTTCAAAAGGGAAAGAAGATTTTTGTTGATACTGTGAATGCTATCTGTGACACAATACTGGTGTAATTGCAGAGTAGAAGTGAATCGCTGAAGAAAATGGTTGAAACATTTTGTGTGCTTTTCAAAAATGATGTAATTGCTGCCACTGAGACATGAAATGAAAATCGCTTATTGTCACAAGTTGGCTTCAAATGAAGTTACTGTGAATAGCCCCTAGTCGCCACATTCCGGCGCCTGTCCGGGGCCGAGCCAACATGGTTAAGAAAGTGGCAATATTGGCAGATCAATATTCCAGAATACACGATATTCAGGTGAGATAGGAAAGGAAGTAACTGAGGAAGGGGTGTCGCAATTTTGATCAGGGAATCAATTACAGCAGTAAGGATGGACTACATCCTAGCTGGATCTTCAACTGAAGCCACATGGGTACAACTTAAAAACCAAAAAAGAGCAATCATGTTCTATAGGATCCCGAACATTCAGAGAGCAATAGAAGAGCAGATATGTAGGCAAATTTCAAAGAAGTATAAAAGTAATAGGGTAATGATAGTGGGGGATTTCAACTTCCCCAATATTAACTGGGGTAATCATAGTGTGAAAGGTTTAGAGAAATCGGAATTCTTAAAATGCATCCAGGAGATCTTTGTAAGCCATTACATAGAAGGTCCTACAAGACTTAATTTTCAGTCACAAAGCTGGACAAGTGGCTGAAGTATCAGTGGGGGAGCATTTTGCAGATTCTAACTCCATTAGATTAAAGACTGTTATGGAAAAGGAAAAGGATGGGCCTGAGATCAAGGTTCTAAACTGGGGAAGGCTGGTTTTAATAAGATCAGTTATGATTTGTCCAGAGTGGATTTTTCGTTAAGTCGGTGATAGAATAGTGGAATGCATTCAATAAGGAAATAGGGAGAGTGCAGAGCCAACATGTTCCAATCAAGAAAAAGGACAATTAAAGAGAGTGAATCCTTGATAGAGGCATTGGATCAGGAGAAAAAGGGAGGTTTATGGCAGATATTAAGGGCTCAAAACAGCAGAAGCCCTAGAGGTGTAGAATGTGCAAGAGGGAACTTAGAAAGGAAATAGGAGAGCAAACATGGGACATGAAAAGGATACTGGCAGGTAAAATAAAGGAACATCCAAAATTGTATTAGAAGTACATTAGGTGTAAAAGGTTGACTAGGGTAAGAGTAGGGCCACAATGGTAACTTGTGTGCTGAGCCTGAGGATGTAGGTAGGGTTATAAATGAATACTTTGTGTCGGTGTTCACTCATGAGAGGGACGGTGTGGGTACAGAACTCAGGGAGAAGAACTGTATTAAAATTAGAGGTTAACATAGACAGAGAGGATGTTCGGAGTGGTCCGGCAAGCTTGAGTAGCCAAATCTCCAAGGTCAGATGAAATGTATCCCAGGCTGTTGAGTGAGGCAAGGGAGGAAATAGCAGAGACGCTGGCAATAATTTTCAATTCCTCTCTGGCCACAGGAGAGGTGCCAGAGGACTGGAACATAGCCAATGCGGTACCATTATTCAAGAAGGGTGGAAGGGATAAACCAGGAAACTACAGGCCAGTCAGTCCCACCACAGTGGTGGGGAAACTATTGGAAGCAATTCTGAGACACAGAATTAATCTGCATTTGGAGGGGCAGGGATTAATCATGAACAGTCAGCATGGCTTTGTAAGGGGAGGTCATGTCTGACCAACATGATTGAATTTTTTTAAAGAGGTGACCAGGTGTGTAGATGAGGGAAATTTAGATTTGGATTTTGTTTATTGTCACATGTATCGAGGTACAGTGAAATGTGTTTTTCTGCGAGCAGCTCAACAGATCTTAAGCACATGAAAAGAAAAGGAAATAAAAGAAAATACATAAGAGGGCAACAGAAGGTACACAATGTAACTACATAAACACTGGCATCAGGTGAAGCATACAGGGGTGCAGTGTTAATGAGGTCAGTCCATAAGAGGGTCAGGTTCAGGAGTCAGGTAACAGCGGGGAAGAAGCTGTTTTTGAGTCTGTTGGAAGAAGTTGGAAGAGTGATTAAGCCGGGTGGGAGGGGTCTTTGATTATGTTGCTCGCTTTCCCCAGGCAGCGGGAGGTGTAGATGGAGTCAATGGATGGGAGACAGGTTTGTGTGATGGACTGGGCTGTGTTCATGACTCTCTGAAATTTCTTGCGGTTTTGGGCCGAGCAGTTGCCATACCAGGCTGTGATGCAGCCAGATAGGATTCTTTCTATGGTGCATCTTTAAAAGTTGGTAAGAGTTAATGTGGACATGCCGAATTTCCATAGTTTCCTGAGAAAGTATAGGCACTGTTGTGCTTTCCTGGTGGTAGCGTCAACCTGGATGGACCAGAACAGATTTTTGGAAATGTGTACCCCATGGAATTTGAAACTGCTAACCATCTCCACCTCAAATGAAATGCATTTGATGTAGTCTACTTGGACTTCAGCCAGGCTTTTGATAAGGTCCCACATGGAAGACTGAAAGTGAGGGTAAGACCCCATGGGATCCTAGTAAATGTGGCAAATTGGATCCAAAATTGGCTGTGGCAGGAAGCAGAAGGTGATGGTTGAGGGGTTCTGACTGGAAGCCTGTGTCCAGTGGGGTCTCACAGGGATCAGTGTTGGGGCCCTTGCTGTTTATATAAATTATTTCTAAATAAATGCTGGAGGGTTGATCAGCAAGTTTGCAGATTATACAAAAATTGGTGGAGTGGTAAATAGTGAGGAGGATAGCCTTAGATTACAGGAGAATATAGGTGTGTTGGTAAGATGAGCTGATCAGTGACAAATGGAATTCAATCCGGATAAGTGTAAGGTGATGCACTTGGGCAGGCCAAATAAGGCAAGGGAATACATGATAAAATGACAGGACCCTGACAAGCATCGAGGATCGGAGGGATCTTAGTGTGCATGTACACCAGCCCCTTAAGGTAGCAGAGCAAGTGGATACAGTGGTTAAGAAGGCATATGGTATACTTGCCTTTATTAGGCAAGGCATATTGTTTAAGAGCAGGAAAGCTATGCTGGAACTTATAAAATGTTGGTTCGAGTTCAGGAATCGACATCATAGGAGGGATGTGTAGCACAGGAGATTTACCGGGATGTTTCCTGGGCTGGAAAGTTTTAGTTATTAAAAGAGATTGGATAGACTTGAGTTGTTTTCCTTGGAGCAGAGGAGACTGAGGGGGGGACATGATTGAGATGTAGAAATGTATGAGGGGCATGGATAGAGTAGACAGGAAGAAACTTTTCCTTTGGCGGAGGGATCAATGACCAGGGGGAATAGGTTTAAGGTAAGGGGGGATGTGAGGAAAAACCTTTTTACCCAGAGGGTGGTGGGAGTTTGGAACTCGCAGCCTGAAAGGGTGGTGGAGGCCAAGACCCTCCTAACATTTAGACGTCCACTTGCGTTCCCAAGGCATACAAGGCTATGGGCCAAATACTGGAAAATGGGATTAGAATAGTTAGGTGGCTGTTTTTGACCGGCACAGGTGCAATGGGTCAAAGGGCTTTTTCTGTGCTGTAGGACTCTATGACTAAAAGTTTGGATGAGAGTGCTAAGAGACGCTGCAGCAAGAGCTTAATTGAATTCTACCAGGAAGATATAGACACAAATATTTTTGAAGGTGAAGTAAAACAATTCATTCATTTTATCGATAATGATGAGCTCTGTGCTTTGAGATCATCAGCTCATTCATACAGATTTGTACATGATGGTTTGCAGGAGACGGTTCCAAATATGGAAACCATTCTGAAGATCTTTTGAACAATACCTGTCATAAATGCTTCTAGTGAGCATTCTTTCTCTGTATTGAAAAGAGTGAAAAACTATCTGCAATGCATGAGTCAGGAGCATTTGAGAAATTCAGCCATACCTACAATTGAAAATGCATCCTTACAAGATGTTACAAGATGTGACTGATGATTTTATGAAGAAAAAGTGCAGAAGGAAAGGCATCTAAGTTGCCATGGATACAAACAACTGATGAAGCAAAGAAATCTAAAAAGTCTGTCCCTCTACCATGTTCTCCAGTCTAGGTTCTGTCCTTCAAGAGAGAACATACACTGGTCTGATATAATAGCTGGTGGTCACATGTAGACAGTCATAACAGTGAGTGACCGCCATCCCCCATGGCTCTTTATTAGCCTTCAGAAAGTCTCTTCTTACTCTTCTGGACAATTAAAGATCGGAATCTTGCAAGACAGTTGACAGCAAAACCACTGATATTAAACTTGGACTGGACACCCCTTTTCATTGGAGTATTTGCACTCGTACTGGACTTTTTGTGGCTCATTCTGTCCTGCACTGGCCTGCTGTGCTGCAGTCATATCATTTCTGGCTGATTTCTCCATCCCGTTGTTCGGCCAGTTCATGTTTGCTCGCCTCAAGATATAGAGATCGCACTATTGCTCATCTCTGCCGTCATGCTGAAAACAGGTAAGCTTGGATTTTAATTTATCAACTAGTCCAGGCTTGTTGTTGTCATAAGTTAAAGAGCATGACAGCAGTCTGACAAGCAGGTGATTTTGGATTTCGGTGACTTGCTTATTGTGCATTTCAAATAATTTATCACAGTACAGGCTTGTTGTTATCATAAGTTAAGGAGCACTACATCAGTCTGTCAACTAGCGATTTTTGATTTTCAGTGCCTTGCATTGTGAGCTGAGGTTGGGAGGTGTCAGGAAGGAATGGACATCATTCGGGGGGGGGGGGGAGGAATTTGTTTTGAGTGGCTATAGTATGTGCATTCCTAGGACTTGAGTGGCGTGGAGGTGCAACCCGGTTTGCTACGCATTTGCACACATGCCCACCTCAAATTAAACTTTTTTTTAAAAAATGTTTTTATTTTCCTCCTTTTTCACATTTTCCCCCAAATTTACACCCAACAATAAACAATAATCAGTGACGAATGTAATGACAATCCCCATATCAATAACAACGATCCCATCCTCCCACCAAACACCAGATTTGGCCCGCATGTTAACATAAACAAATGACAAAAAGGAATCAGGAATCACCCATAGTCACCATTAGCACATACAGGGCGCGATTCTCTGCTCCCCACGCCGGGTGGCAGAATCGCGGGAGTGCCGGGCGACTCACGACACGCCGCCCTGGTACCCCCCGTGATTCGCCCACCACCCGCTCTGAGAATCGCCGCTCGCCATTTTTCACGGCGACCGGCGATTCTCTGGCCCGGATGGGCCGAGCGGCCTGACGTTCCCGACCTGTTCACGCCGGCGGCAACCACACCTGGTCGCTGCCGTCGTGAACATGGCGCCAAAGGTTAGTGTGTGGCTTGTGGGGGGCGGACAGGGGAGTGAGCACCACGGCCGTGCTCAGTTGGGGACTGGCCCGCGATCGGTGCCCACCGATCGTCGGGCCGGCGTCTCCAAGAGACGCACTCTTTCCTCTCCGCCACCCCGCAAGATCAAGCCGCCACGTCTTGCGGGACAGCGGAGGGGAAGACGGCAACCGCGCATGCGCAGCTGACGTCACTTAGGCGCCACCGTCGCGCCATTCTTGGCGCGCCGCCTTGACACAAGCATCAAGCCCCAGCGGCTGAGATTTACGGAGCACCGCTCCTAGCCCCCTGGGAGAGGGGGTGAATAGGGTGTGAGGAGCGGCCTCCGAGGCCATCTCCGAGTGAAACTCGGCCGAGTTCACAACGGCCTTCCTGATGCCGCGCGGGAGCGGAGAATTCCGCCCACAGTTCCCCTCCCCGCAACCCTCTCAGCTCCCAACTCCCCTAATGTTCGATGTGTCCAATTCTCGAAAGTGCATAATGAATAATGCCCATGAATTGTAGAACCCCTCCAACCTTCCCCTCAGTTCAAATTTGACCTTTTCAAGCGTTAAGAATACCAGCAGGTCACCCCGCCACACCAGGGCATAGGGTGGAGAGGGATATCTCCACCCTAACAGGATCTGCCTTTGGGCGATCAACAAGGCGAAGGCTACAACATCTGCCTCTGCGCCATTTCCAACTCCGGCTGGTCCGACACCCTGAATATGGCCTCCCGAGGGCCCGGGTCCAGTTTCACGTGCACCACTTTAGAGATTACCCTAAACACCTCCTTCCAGTAATCCTCCAGCTTTGGACAGGACCAAAACATATGAACGTGATTTGCGGGGCCTCCCCCGCAACGTTCACACACATCTTCTACCCCCTCAAAGAGCCGACTCATCCTCGCCCTTGTAAGGTGCGCTCTGTACACCACCTTCAGCTGTATCAGTCCCAACCTTGCACACTATGTGGAGTCGTTCACCCTCCGGAGCACCTCACACCAGAACCCCTCCTCCATACCCTGTCCCAACTCTTCCCACTTTGCCTTGATCCCTTCTAGTGGCGCATTCTCCTCCTCCAAAATGGCTTCGTAAACCGCCGCTACTACCCCCTTCTCCAGTCCCCGTGTCGTCAGCACCTCCTCCGGCAATGTGGAAGCTGGCTCTACTGGGAAGTTCTGTATCTCCTTTCTGGCATGTATCTAAATGTTTCCCCTGCTCCAGCCCATACTTCGCTTCCGGTTCCTTCAATCCCGCAAAACGACCCCTAAGATATAAACCTTTTAGTGTTCTAATTCCTTTCTCCTCCCATCTCTGAAAATGTCCATCTCACTTTCCTGGCTCAAATCTATGGTTCCCTTGAATCGGCATTTCCCATGACCCTGCCCCCAACCCAAAGTGCGGACTCCCTGAGTATCTCCCCGGGGCCCTCGGGAGTGCCGCTGGCTCTAGCGCCTTCAATACCGACACCCGACACAAAGTCTCCTCCATTCTGACCTATTGGGAGTCAACCCCTCTGACCCAGCTCTATATCTTCTCCACATTCGCCGCCCAGTAATAATACATCAGGTTCGGAATACCCAAACCCCCTGCCTGCCTTTCTCTCTGCAGTAGCACCTTTTTAATTCTGGCCACCTTCCCTCCCCATATGAACAAGGTAATCATCCCTTCAATCTCTCTAAAAAATGCCTTTGGCAGGAAAATTGGCAGGCATTGAAAAAACCTCAAATGAAACATTGCTTCTGACCCCACAAAGCCTCACCGCCATCTAAAAGGCAAAGATCATTTGGGCAGAACATTTATCCCCTCCCTCACTGGACTCTAAATCTATCCTGTCCATCATTGGTTTATCACAGCTCCAAGATGTATTGTACAGAGTGCAACGCAGAAACTCACCAAACGGTTACTTTGACAGAACTACCCTGGCCAAGAAGAATGAGAGTAATGATGTTGGGAGAAAATCATCAATTGCCAAGTTCCCTTCCAAGCCATACACCATTCTGATGTGATCAGATATTGTCAACAACAACTTGTAATTATACAGTACTTTTAAGGTGCGAGATGTCCCAAGGTACCTTTCAGAAGCACTACCAAACCAAACTTGACACCAAACCACATGAGGAGATATTAGGACAGATGATCAAAAGCTTTGTCATGCAGTTAGGGTTTAAGGAGCATCCTTAAGAAGCTGAGAGGTTTAGGAATGGCATTCCAGACCTTAAGATCGAGGCAACTGAAAACACAGTTGCCAATGGTGGAGTGATTAAAATAGGGGATATGCAAAAAGATAAACATAGAGAAGAGAAGAGGTCTTGGAGGAGTGGAGAAAGGGAGAGATTTGAAGAGGGGAGGCCTTTACGTTTGTTGGGTCAATATTTCAGAACTCCCCATCGAACACCAATGGGCAGTATCAAGAGCACAAAACCTGCAGAAGTCCAAGTAGAAGTTCCATTGGCTCTTTGGCAAAACTAAAGATGGACAACAAATACAGATTGCCAGTGTCACCCCCATTCGGAAAACAAATAAACATTTCTCTAAAGTTCCACAGAAATGCCCGGCTTGTTTGCAATTTACTTATTCTTTTAAGAGCCTCAGTATGTACATAATTTTTCAAAGTTTCTGATGTTTTGCAATTACCATTCTCTTTATCAAGATCAGTTTCTGCCATTTCAGTACCTTCAGGTACTCCATGGAAAGGAAGCAATCCCAAAACACCAATCTAAGTAGATGCACTGAACAGTTGCTTCAACTCTGGCTTTATGCAAAAAATAATAACTTGGATACAGAACATGGCAGTTGTCAGTCAGAAAAATATGAAAGTCAGCTGGAGCAGTTGACATTGATTCAGTCATAAAATGCACATCATGTTCAATATTGTGCTTCATATCTAAAAATAAATCATCGTGTCAGGAAACAGAAGTAGTTTTAAGTATTCTATATTTATATTTGTGGGTATTAGAAACAAGCTGCCGTTTTAACTTAAGTTTTGTGTTTCTGAGTAAGGAAGAGTTAAAACTTCAGTTAGCTTACATTAGCTTGTCTGGAACCTACCTCTTCATTCACCTGAGGAAGGAGCAGTGCGCCGAAAGCTAGTGATTTGAAACAATCCAGTTGGGCTTTCACCTGGTGTTGTAAGACTTCTTACTGTGCTCACCCCAGTCCAACGCCGGCATCTCCACATCATAGCTTATATTAAGTAAGGTGCCCTCATGTCTGTGGGTTTGGGTGTCATTTCAAACTGTGCCTGCATTGTAATTAAAGGGTTTATGGCGAGAAAACAAACAGGGTTTAGAGAAAGAATAAACTGTTGCTCACCAAGCAATGCAGTACCAAAAGGAAGGAAGTTAAAAGACAGAAATCATGTGACAGACAGAAAGGGGAAAGCAAAGAGCTGGGTAGAGAAGATGTTCAGCAAACCGAGCTGGGAAGTTGAATTCTGGAAAGCATTCTTCAGACTCCTGCCACTGTTTCTTTCGCTCCATAATCAACTATATTGTGCCATGGTAATAGCGATTCCGGTCGATCCGTATTAGCACGATTGGTGGGAGCTGAGAGTTGAGAAGGTTTGGGAAATAAGTGAGTCATTTTATCAAAGATTGCACGGGTGGAACCCTGCTTACCTGTACAATGCTGTCTGCGTGGAATTGACTACGTCTTTGAAGCAAAGAAACTAGAATTCTGCCGTCGCAAGATCGGAACTTGGAAGAAGCTGAAAATATTGGCCATACAGTTGCAGTGGACCACCTAAAAATCCACGTGATAGTCTGTGGTATCTGCTATTCCATTTCTAATTTGTAGTTTTACCAACTGCCATTTGCCTGTTAATTTATAGTTAATTAACATGAATCAATATGAAAATAAAAATGACAAAAAATGAAATTTTGTTCTAGAATGTCTTAATTTGGGGGCCATTCAGTTATTTGGTTCTTTTGGTTTACCACTTCGCCACAGGGAATAATGTCTCACTAACAGCCAGCAAGGGACGCTCAGTTTAACTTTCTGTCAGTGTCCAGTGACTCCCCAAATTTATGTTGTGAGATGTCTGCTGAATAGTGCGACAATCTATACCCGGTTATACTGTTCGACAACTTCTGAGAGCTTCGTATTAAACTGTCCATTTTAAAAAAAAAGACTACCCAATTATTTCTTTTTCCAATTGAGGGGCAATTTAATGTGGCCAATCCATCTAATCTGCGCATCTTTGGGTTGTGGAGGTGAAACCAACGCAAACACGGGGAGAATGTGCAAACTCCACACAGACAGTGACTCAGGGCCGGGATTGAACCCGGGTCCTCAGCGCTAACCACTGCACCACCGTGCCGCCCTAAAATATACATTATTTCACAGAATTTACAGTGCAGAAGTAGGCCATTCGGCCCATCTAGTCTACACTCGCCCCTGAAAGAGCATCCTTACTAAGCCCACACCTCCACCCGCTCTCCGTAACCCAGCAACCCCTCCTAGCTTTTGGACACGAGAGAGCAATTTAGCATGACCAATCCACCTAACCCACACATTTGTGGACTGCGGGAGGAAACTGGAGCACCCGGAGGAAAACCACGCAGACACGGAGAGAAAGTGCAGACTCCTGACAGACATAGACCTAAGTTGGGAATCGAACCCGGGTCGCTGGCACTGTGAAGCAACACTGCTAACCACTGTGCTACCGTGCCGCACACGGTAAGCAGGACCTTCATATTCAACTTGTGATTCAAAGTACATTTTGAATAATCACATTCAAGATGCTCATAATGCAGCAAAATAAAATATTGTGGGCATCTGCTGAATTGGAATTTATGTAAAAATAAGTAGTCACGACTTCCAGTATTTATTTGTAACCAGATAATAATTTTTTTGCAACATTTTCAAACTCCTGGCAGGGAACAGTACTTCACAACAGTTCACAAGGAGAGTACCCCAGGCAATACTAGGGCAGATATAAGATGTAAAATATACATAATACAACAGAATGTGAGCTACGAAAATAAATCCAGTATTGCTGCAAATAAACAAATCTTCCAAGTTTTCTGCAACCAATACTGTAAAGATTGACAGAAAGATTTCTTTTTAGACTCAGTCTTGCCTCTTTGGGTAGTTCCTGAGAAGAGGTAGCTTCAATTATTGAATGCTAAGCTGGACCTTCATATTAAACTTTATTTTTTATTTACTTTATTTTTTTTATTTTTCCAATGAAGGGGCAATTTAGCTTGGCCAATTCACCTACCCTGCACATCTTTGGGTTGTAACGGTGAGATGCACGCAGACACAGGGAGAATTTGCAAACTCCACAAGAACAGTGACCTGGGGCCGGGGTCAAGCCCAGGTCCTCAGCACCATGACGAAGCAGTGCAAACCGCTGCGCGCTGTGCCGCCCAACTTACCATTTACATTGCCAATAGCTACCATGAACATAGAACTGCACAGCACAGTACAGGCCCTTCGGCCCACGATGTTGTGCCGAACCAGTCTGAAACTAAGATCAAATCAACCTACTCCCAATCATTCTAGTGCACTCCATATGCCTATCCAATAACCGCTTGAAAGTTCCTAAAGTGTCCGTCTGATGAGTTGCCAATATAATCTCTACATGGAGATAGTAGCACCGACTAATATCTCGATTCTGCTGGGAAAGTATACTCTCAGCAAATTGCAAACACTATACTGTATAATGTGGTTGCCTTTCATCTTGCCAGTAAGACCATCAGGTCAAGTAACACTTTCCTTTTAAATTGCATTTCTATTTAATTTAATCAGGAGACTGTTATAGAATAATGCACTTATATTATTCTCTTACTGAGTGAAACAGTAAATAACATCTGAAGAGTATTTTCCATTTGGCCCTTTTGAAAAAAAGTTGACAAGCTTATTTAATTTATACAATCCATGCCGGGGGAGGGGGATTAGTTGGCATGGCTGCCAATCAATCGATTTCTTCAACATCTAACAGGACAAATACCCACAGAAAACAATTAAATGACTTTCCATTTCCTCACTTTGTACCCCTGTACCTTGTTAAATTAGCCTGTAATTCCTGCAAATCTTTGATTGCACGAAGTTTTTTAAAAAAATGAACTACCTATTCTCTCTTTTAGACTTAGTTGACTGCTTTATGTTCATTAAAAAATAATTTGTTGCTTTTGTTGTATTGGATCTGGAACTTCAGACTCAGCACATGGTTCAACTGAACCTAAATGCTTCCTTTGATTTAATCAGGCATTTTCAAAGGAGATCTTTTCGACAAATTTACGGGACAGATGTGAATTAGAGCACCATGGAATGTCACCAATCATGTTTATATTCTCTAGACTCATGCACTGCATTTTAAAATCTAAACACACCACTATTTTAGGTATAATGTAAGCAATTTAGAAGATAATTAAACTAGCTCAAAAATAAGACAAAACTATCCCAACATACAGTAGGTTATTGTGAATACAAATTAGAAATCTCTTATTGTAACTGATATTTCTCCAAGAAATGCCATTCTGTAGTTAGTAAAGAACCTCAGACCTTAGTAAGATGAGCATTTATAAATAGAATTATTTTGGGAAGGTCGTGCCTCACTAACTTGATCGAGTTTTTTAAGGTGGTGACAAAGATGATTGATATGGGGAGGGCGATGGATGTTGTTTACATGGACTTTGACAAGGTGCCTCGTGGCAGACTGGTACTAAAGGTGAAGACACACGGGATCAGATGTGAGGTGGATACAAAACTGGCTCGGTCAGAGAGGCAAAGGGTAGCAGTAGAAGGGTGTTTTTCTGAATGGAAGGTTGTGACTAGTGGTGTTCCACAGGGATCTGTCCTGGGGCCTCTGTTGCTTGTAGTAAACATATACGATTTGGAGAAAAATGTAGCCTGCCTGATTAGTAAGTTCGCGGATGACATCAAGGTTCGTGGAGTGGCAGATAGCGTAGAGGATTGTCAGAGGATACAGCAGGACATAGATAGGTTGGAGACTTGGGCAGAAAAATGGCAAATGGAGTTTAATCCAGACAAATGTGAGGCAATGCATTTTGGTAGGTCTAACATAGAGGGGGAATAGACTGGCAATGGCAAAACTCTTAGGAATATAGAAAATCAGAGAGATCTGGGCGTGCAGGTCCACAGATCTTTGGTGGTGGCAACACAAGTGGACAAGGTAGTCAAGAAGGCATACGGAATGCTTGCCTTCATTGGACGGGGCATTGAGTATAAAAACTGGCAAGTCATGCTACGGTTGTATAGAACCTTGATAAGGCTGCACTTGGAATAGTGCGCACAATTCTGGTCGCCACACCACCAGAAGGATGTGGAGGCTTTGGAGAAGGTGCAGAGGAAGTTTACCAGGATGTTGCCTGGGTGTTAGCTATGCGGGGAGGCTGAATAGACTCGAACTGTTTTCATTAGAAAGATGGAGGTTGAGGGGTGACCTGATAGAGGTCTACATGGAGGCATGGATAGAGTGGATGTGCAGGCACTCTTTCCCAGGATGGAGGGGTCAGTCACCAGGGGACATAGGTTTAA